>NC_139143.1:0-1223750 GCF_964270905.1 Leucopleurus acutus
GAAGCCTTCCCCTCCCCCGTCGCCTAATCCTAACCCGTACGCTAACACTAACCCGCGCCCTCACACGTACGCTCCCCCTAAACCGTTGTCATACCCTAACCTGGACCCTAAACCGTCCCCGTCTACTAACCCTAACCCTACCCCGAACACTAACCCTAACCCTTCCCCGAAGCCTTCCCCTCACCCGTCCCCTAATCCTAACCCGTACACTCACACTAACCCGGGCCCTCACACGTACGCTCCCCCTAAACCGTTCTTGTTCCCTCACCTGGACCCTAAACAATTCCCGTCCCCTAACCCTAACCCTAGCCTGAACCCTAAGCCTAACCCTTCCCCGAAGCCTTCCCCTCACCCGTCCCCTAATCCTAACCCTTACGTTCACACTAACCCACGCCCTCACACGTACGCTCCAACTAAACCGTTGTCGTACCCTCACCTGGACCCTAAACCGACCCCGTCCCCTAACCCTAATCCTAGCCCGAACCCTAACCCTAACCCTTCCCCGAAGCCTTCCCCTCAGCCGTCCCCTAATCCTAACCCGTACGCTCACACTAACACGCGCCCTAATATGTACGCTCCCCGTAAAGCGTTGTCGTACCCTCACCTGGACCCTAAAACGTCCCCGTCCCATAACCCTAACCCTAGCCCGAATCCAAGCCCTAACCCTTCCCCGAAGCCTTCCCCTCACCAGTCGCCTAATTCTAACCTGTACCCTCAGACTAAACCGCTCCCTCACACATTCGCTACCCCTAAACTGTTGTCGTACCCTCACCTGGACCCTAAACCGTCCCCGTCCTCTAACCCTAACCCTAGCCTGAACACTAAATCTAACCCTTCCCGAAGCCTTTCCCTCACCCGTCCACTAATCCTAACCCGTACTCTCACACTAACCCGCGCCCTCACACGTACGCTCACCCTAAACCGTTGTCGTACCCTCACCTGGACCATAAACCGTCCCCGTCCCCTAACCCTAACTCTAGCCCGAACCCTAACCCTAACACTTCCCGGAAGCCTTCCCCTCACCCGTCCCCTAATCCTAACCCGTACGCTCACACTAAACCACGCCCTCACACGTACGCTACCCCTGAACCGTTGTAGTACCCTCACCTGGACCCTAAACCGTCCCCGTCCCCTAACCCTAACCCTAGCCCGAACCCTAACCCTAACCCTTCCCCGAAGCCTTCCCCTCACCCGTCCCCTAATCCTAACCCGTACGCCCACACTAACCCGCGCCCTCACACGTACGCTCACCCTAAACCGTTGTCGTACCCTCACCTGGACCCTAAACCGTCCCATTCCCCTAAACCTAACCCTAGCCCGAACCCTAACCCTAACCCTTCCCCAAAGCCTTCCCCTCACCCGTCCCGTAATCCTAACCCCTACGCTCACACTAAACTGCGCCCTCACACGTCCCCTCCCCCTAAAGCGTTGTCGTACCCTCACCTGGAACCTAAACCGTCCCCGTCCCCTAAACCTAACCCTAGCCCGAACCCTAACCCTAACCCTTCCCTGAAGCCTTCCGCTCACCCGTCCCCTAATCCTAACCCGAACGCTCACACTAACCCAAGCCCTCACACGCACGCTCCCCCTAAAGCGTTGTCGTACCCTCACCTGGACCCTAAACCGTACCCGTCCCCTAACCCTAACCCTAGCCCGAACCCTAACCCTAACCCTTCCCCGAAGCCCTCCCCTCACCCGTCCCCTAATCCTAACGCGTACGCTCACACTAACCCGCGCCCTCAGACGTACGCTCCCCCTAAACCATTGTCGTACCCTCACCTGGACCCTAAACCGTCCCCGTCCTCTAACCCTAACCCTAGCCCGAACCCTAACCCTAACCCTTCCCCGAAGCCTTCCACTCACCCGTCCCCTAATCGTAACCCGTACGCTAACACTAACCCACGCCCTCACACGTACGCTCCACCTAAACCGTTGTCATACCCTAACCTGGACCCTAAACCGTCCCCATCCACTAACCCTAAACCTAGCCCGAACCCTAACCCTAACCCTTCCCCGAAGCCTTCCCCTCACACATCCCCTAATCCTAACCCGTACGCTCACACTAACCCGCGCCCTCACACGTACGCTCCCCCTAAAGCGTTGTCGTACCCTCACCTGGACCCTAAACCGTCCCCGTCCCCTAACCCTAACCCTAGCCCGAACCCTAACCCTAACCCTTCCCCAAAGCCTTCCCCTCACCCGTCACCATATCCTAACCCGCACGCTCACACTAACACACACCCTCACACGTACGCTCCCCCTAAACTGTTGTCGTACCCTCACCTGGACCCTAAACCTTTCCTGTCCCCTAACCCTAACCCTAGCCCGAAACCTAACCCTAACCCTTCCCCGAAGCCTTCCCCTCACCAGTCACCTAATCCTAACCCGTACCCTCACACTAAACCGCGCCCTCACACGTATGCTCCCCCTAAACCGTTGTCGTACCCTCACCTGCACCCTAAACCGTCTCGGTCCCCTAACCCTAACCCTAGCCTGAACCCTAAACCTAACCCTTCCCCTCACCCGTCCCCTAATCCTAACCCGTACGCTCACACTAACCCGCGCCCTCACAGGTACGCTCCCCCTAAACCGTTGTCGTACACTCACCTGGACCCTAAACCGTCCCCGTCCCCTAAACCTAACCTTAGCCCCAACCCTAACCCTAACCCTTCCCAGAAGCCTTCCCGTCACCCGTCCCCTAATCCTAACCCGTACCCTCACACTAAGCCGCGCCCTCACACGTACCCTCTCCCTAAAGCATTTTCATACCCTCACCTGGACACTAAACCGTCCCCGTGCCCTAACCCTAACCCTAGCCCGAACCCTAACCCAAACCCTTCCCCGAAGCCTTCCCCTCACCCGTCCCCTAATCCTAACCAGTACGCTCACACTAACCCGTGCCCTCACACGTACGCTCCCCCTAAACCGCTCTCGTACCCTCAACTGGACCCTAAACCGTCCCCGTCCCCTAACCCTAACCCTACCCCGAACCCTAACCCTAACACTTCCCCGAAGCCTTCCCCTAACCCGTCCCCTAATCATAACCCTTACGCTCAAACTAACCCGCACCCTCACACGTACACTCCCCCTGAAGCGTTGTCGTACCCTCACCTGGACCCTAAACCGTCCCCGTCCCCTAAGCCTAACCCTAGCCCGAACCCTAACCCTAACCGTTCTCCGAAGCCTTCCCCTCACCCGTCCCCTAATCCTAACCCGTACGCTCACACTAACGCACGCCCTCACACGTACGCTCCCACTAAACCGTTGTTGTTCCCTCACCTGGACCCTAAACCGTTCCCGTCCCCTAACCCTAACCCTAGCCTGAACCCTAACCCTAACCCTTCCCCGAAGCCTTCCCCTCACCCGTCCCCTAATCCTAACCCTTACGTTCACACTAACCCGCGACCTCACACGTACGCTCCCCCTAAACCGTTGTCGTACCCTCACCTGGACCCTAAACTGACCCCGTCCCCTAACCCTAACCCTAGCCCGAACCCTAACCCTAACCCTTCCCCGAAGCCTTCCACTCAGCCGTCCCCTAATCCTAACCCATACGCTAACACTAACCCGCGACCTCATATGTACGCTCGCCCTAAAGCGTTGTCGTACCCTCACCTGGACCCTAAACCGTCCCCGTCCCCTAACCTTAACCCTAGCCCGAATCCTAAACCTAACCCTTCCCCGAAGCCTTCCCCTCACCCGTCCCCTAATCCTAACCCGTACCCTCACACTAACCCGCGCCCTCACACGTACCCTCTCCCTAAAGCGTTGTCACACCCTCACCTGGACACTAAACCGTCACCGTCCCCTAACCCTAACCCTAGCCCGAACCCTAACCCAAACCCTTCCCCGAAGCCTTCCCCTCACCCGTCCCCTAATCCTAACCCGTACGCTCACACTAACCCGTGCCCTCACACGTACGCTCCCCCTAAACCGCTCTCATACCCTCAACTGGACCCTAAACCGTCTCCGGCCCCTAACCTTAACCCTAGCCCAAACCCTAACCCTAAACCTTCCTCGAAGCCTTCCCCTCACCTGTCCCCTAATCCTAACCCGTACGCTCACACTAACCCGCGCCCTCACACGTACGCTCCCCCTAAACCGTTGTCGTACCCTCACCTGGACCCTAAACCGTCCCCGTCCCCTAACCCTAACCCTAGCCCGAACCCTAACCCTAACCCTTCCCCGAAGCCTTCCCCTCACACGTCCCCTAATCCTAACCCCTAGGCTCACACTAAGCTGCGCCCTCACACGTACCCTCCCCCTAAAGCGTTGTCGTACCCTCACCTGGACCCTAAACCGTACCCGTCCCCTAACACTAACCCTATACCGAACCCTAACCCTAACCCTTCCCCGAAGCCTTCCCCTCGCCCGTCCCATAATCCTAACCTGTACGCTCACAATAACCCGCGCCCTCACACGTACGCTCCCCCTAAACCGCTGTCGTACCCTCAACTGGACCCTAAACCGTTCCCGTCCCCTAACCCTAACCCTAGCCCGAACTCTAACCCTAACCCTTCCACGAAGCCTTCCCCTCACCCGTCCCCTAATCCTAACCCGTACGCTCACACTAACCCTCACCCTCACACGTACGCTCCCCCTAAACCATTGTTGTACCCTTACCTGGACCCTAAACCGTCCCCGTCCCCTAACGCGAACCCTAGCCCGAACCCTAACCCTAAAACTTCCCCGAAGCCTTCCCCTCACCCGTCGCCTAATCCTAACCCGTACGCTCACTCTAACCGCGCCCTCACACGTACAGTCCCCCTAAACCGTTGTCGTACACTCACCTGGACCCTAAACCGTCCCCGTCCCCATCCCCTAACCCTAGCCCGAACCCTAAACCTAACCCTTCCCCGAAGCCTTCCCCTCACCCGTCCCCTAATCCTAAACCATACTCTCACACTAACCCGCGCCCTCACACGTACGCTACCCCTAAACCGTTGTCGTACCCTCACCTGGACCCTAAATGGTCCCCGTCCCCTAAACCTAACCCTAGCCCTAGCCCGAACCCTAACCCTAACCCTTCCCCGAAGCCTTCCCCTCACCCGTCCCCTACTCCTAATCCGTACCCTCACACTAACCCGTGCCCTCACATGTACCCTCCCCCTAAAACATTGTCATACCCTCACCTGGACCCTAAACCGTCCCCGTCCACTAACCCTAACCCTAGCCCTAACCCTAACCCTAACCCTTCCCCAAAGCCTTCCCCTCACACATACCCTAATCCTAACCCGTACGCTCACACTAACCCGCGCCCTCACTCGTCCGCTCCCCCTAAACCGTTTTCGTACCCTCACCTGGACCCTAAACCGTCCCCATCCCCTAACCGTAACCCTAGCCCGAACCCTAACCCTAATCCTTCCCCGAAGCCTTCCCCTCACCCGTCCCCTAATCCTAACCCGTACGCTCACACTAACCCGCGCCCTCACACGTACGCTCCCGCTAAACCGTTGTCGTACCCTCATCTGGACCCTAAATCGTCCCCGTCCTCTAATGCTAACCCTAACCCTAACACTTCCCCGAAGCCTTCCCCTCACCCGTCGCCTAATCCTAACCCGTACGCTAACACTAACCCGCGCCCTCACACGTACGCTCCCCCTAAACCGTTGTCATACCCTAACCTGGACCCTAAACCGTCCCCGTCCACTAACCCTAACCCTACCCCGAACACTAACCCTAACCCTTCCCCGAAGCCTTCCCCTCACCCGTCCCCTAATGCTAACACGTACGCTCACACTAACCCGGGCTCTCACACGGACACACCCCCTAAAGCGTTGTCGTACCCTCACCTGGACCCTAAACCGTCCCCGTCCCCTAACCCTAACCCTAGCCCTAACCCTAACCCTAACCGTTCCCTGAAGCCTTCCCCTCACCCGTCCCCTAATCCTAACCCGTACGCTCACACTAACCCGGGCCCTCACACGGACACTCCCCCTAAAGCGTTGTCGTACCCTCACCTGGACCCTAAACCATTCCCGTCCCCTAACCCTAATCCTAGCCCGAACCCAAGCCCTAACCCTTCCCCGAAGCCTTCCCCTCACCAGTCGCCTAATTCTAACCCGTACCCTCACACTAAACCGCTCCCTCACACATTCGCTACCCCTAAACTTTTGTCGTACCCTCACCTGGACCGTAAAACGTCCCCGTCCTCTAACCCTAACCCTAGCCCGAACCCTAATCTTAACACTTCCCCGAAGCCTTCCCCTCACCCTTCCCCTAATCCTAACCCGTACGCTCACACTAAACCGCGCCCTCAGACGTACGCTCCCCCTAAATCATTGTCGTACCCTCACCTGGACCCTAAACCGTCCCCGTCCTCTAACCCTAAACCTAGCCCGAACCCTAACCCTAACCCTTCCCCGAAGCCTTCCCCTCACCCGTCCCCTAATCGTAACCCGTACGCTAACACTAACCCACGTCCTCACACGTACGCTCCCCCTAAACCGTTGTCATACCCTAACCTGGACCCTAAACCGTCCCCATCCACTAAACCTAAACCTAGCCCGAACCCTAACCCTAACCCTACCCCGAAGCCTTCCCCTCACCGGTCCCCTAATCCTAACCCGTACGCTCACACTAACCCGCGCCCTCACACGTACGCTCCCCCTAAATCGTTGTCGTACCCTCACCTGGACCCTAAACCGTCCCCATCCCCTAACCCTAACCCTAGCCCGAAACCTAACCCTAACCCTTCCCCAAAGCCTTCCCCTCACCCGTCCCCTAATCCTAACCCGTACGCTCACACTAAACTGCGCCCTCACACGTACCCTCCCCCTAAAGCGTTGTCGTACCCTCACCTGGACCCTAAACCGTCCCCGTCCCCTAACCCTAACCCTACACCGAATCCTAACCCTAACCCTTCCCCGAAGCCTTCCCCTCACCCGTCCCCTAATCCTAACCCGTACGCTCACACTAACCCGCGCCCTCACACGTACCCTCCCCCTAAAGAGTTGTCATACCCTCACCTGCAACCTAAATCGTCCCAGACCCCTAATCCTTACTCTAGCCCGAACCCTAACCCTAATCCTTCCCCGAAGCCTTCCTCTCACCCGTCCCTTAATCCTAAACCGTAGGCTCACACTAACCCGCACCCTCACACGTATGTTCCCCCTAAAGCGTTGTCGTACCCTCACCAGGAACCTAAACCGTCCCCGTCCCCTAACCCTAACCCTAGCCCGAACCTTAACCCTAACCCTTCCCCGAAGCCTTCCCCTCACCCGTCCCCTAATCCTAACACGTACGCTCACACTAACCCATGCCCTAAAACGTACGGTACCCCTAAACCGTTGTTGTACCCTCACCTGGACCCTAAACCGTTCCCGTCCCCTAACCCTAACCCTAGCCCAAACCCTAACCCTAACCCTTCCCCGAAGCCTTGACCTCACCCGTCCCCTAATCCTAACCCGTACACTCACACTAAACCGCTCCCTCACACGTGCGCTCCCCCTAAACCGTTGTCGTACCCTCACCTGGACCCTAAACCGTCCGCGTCCCCTAACCCTACCCCTAGCCCGAACCCGAACCGTAACCCTTCCCCAAAGCCTTCCCCTCAGCAGTACCCTAATCCTAAACCGTACGCTCACACTAACCCGTGCCCTCATATGTACGCTCCCCCTAAAGCGTTGTCGTACCCTCACCTGGACCCTAAAACGTCCCCGTCCCCTAACCCTAACCCTAGCCCAAACCCTAACCCTAAACCTTCCCGGAAGACTTCCCCTCACCTGTCCCCTAATCCTAACCCGTACGCTCACACTAAACCGCGCCCTCACACGTACGCTACCCCTAAACCGTTGTCGTACCCTCACCTGGACCCTAAACCGTCCCGGTCCCCTAACCCTAACCCTAGCCCGAACCCTAACCCTAACCCTTCCCCGAAGCCTTCCCCTCACCCGTCCCCTAATCCTAACCCGTACGCTCACACTAACCCGCGCCCTCACACGTACGCTCCCCCTAAACCATTGTCGTACCCTTACCTTGACCCTAAACCGTCCCCTTCCCCTAACCCGAACCCAAGCCAGATCCCTAACCCTAACCCTTCCCCGAAGCCTTCCCCTCACCCGTCCCCTAATCCTAACCCGTACGCTCACACTAACCCGTGCCCTCACACGTACGCTCCCCCTAAACCGCTCTCGTACCCTCAACTGGACCCTAAACCGTCTCCGGCCCCTAACCTTAACCCTAGCCCAAACCCTAACCCTAAACCTTCCTCGAAGCCTTCCCCTCACCTGTCCCCTAATCCTAACCTGTACGCTCACACTAAACCGCGCCCTCACACGTACGCTCCCCCTAAACCGTTGTCGTACCCTCACCTGGACCCTAAACCGTCCCCGTCCCCTAACCCTAACCCTATCCCGAACCCTAAACCTACCCCTTCCCCGAAGCCTTCCCCTCACACGTCCCCTAATCCTAACCCCTAGGCTCACACTAAGCTGCGCCCTCACACGTACCCTCCCCCTAAAGCGTTGTCGTACCCTCACCTGGACCCTAAACCGTACCCGTCCCCTAACACTAACCCTACACCGAACCCTAACCCTAACCCTTCCCCGAAGCCTTCCCCTCACCCGTCCCCTAATCCTAACCTGTACGCTCACACTAACCCGCGCCCTCACACGTACGCTCCCCCTAAACCGCTGTCGTAACCTCAACTGGACCCTAAACCGTTCCCGTCCCCTAACCCTAACCCTAGCCCGAACTCTAACCCTAACCCTTCCACGAAGCCTTCCCCTCACCCGTCCCCTAATCCTAAACCGTACGCTCACACTAACCCGCACCCTCACACGTACGCTCCCCCTAAACCATTGTTGTACCCTTACCTGGACCCTAAACCGTCCCCGTCCCCTAACCCGAACCCTAGCCCGAACCCTAACCCTAAAACTTCCCCGAAGCCTTCCCCTCACCCGTCCCCTAATCCTAACCCGTACTCTCACACTAACCCGCGCCCTCAAACGTACGCTCCCCCTAAACCGTTGTCGTACCCTCACCTGGACCCTAAATGGTCGCCGTCCCCTAAACCTAACCCTAGCCCTAGCCCGAACCCTAACCCTAACCCTTCCCCGAAGCCTTCCCCTCACCCGTCCCCTACTCCTAACCCGTACCCTCACACTAACCCGTGCCCTCACATGTACCCTCCCCCTAAATCATTGTCATACCCTCACCTGGACCCTAAACCGTCCCCGTCCACTAACCCTAACCCTAGCCCTAACCCTAACCCTAACCCTTGCCCAAAGCCTTCCCCTCACACATCCCCTAATCCTAACCCGTACGCTCACACTAACACGCGCCCTCACACGTACGCTCCCCCTAAACCGTTGTCGTACCCTCATCTGGACCCTTAATCGTCCCCGTCCTCTAATGCTAACCCTAACCCTAACACTTCCCCGAAGCCTTCCCCTCACCCGTCGCCTAATCCTAACCCGTACGCTAACACTAACCCGCGCCCTCACACGTACGCTCCCCCTAAACCGTTGTCATACCCTATCCTGGACCCTAAACCGTCCCCGTCCACTAACCCTAACCCTACCCCGAACACTAACCCTAACCCTTCCCCGAAGCCTTCCCCTCACCCGTCCCCTAATCCTAACTCGTACGCTCACACTAACCCGGGCCCTCACAGGTACGCTCCCCCTAAAGCGTTGTCGTACCCTCACCTGGACCCTAAACCGTCCCCGTCCCCTAACCCTAATCCTAGCCCTAACCCTAACCCTAACCGTTCCCTGAAACCTTCCCCTCACCCGTACCCTAATCCTACCCCGTATGCTCACACTAACCCACGCCCTCACACGTACGCTCCCCCTAAACCGTTGTTGTTCCCTCACCTGGACCCTAAACCATTCCCGTCCCCTAACCCTAACCCTAGCCCGAACCCAAGCCCTAACCCTTCCCCGAAGCCTTCCCCTCACCAGTCGCCTAATTCTAACCCGTACCCTCACACTAAACCGCTCCCTCACACATTCGCTACCCCTAAACTGTTGTCGTACCCTCACCTGGACCCTAAACCGTCCCCGTCCCCTAACCCTAACCCTAGCCTGAACACTAAATCTAACCCTTCCCGAAGCCTTCCCCTCACCCGTCCCCTAATCCTAACCCGTACTCTCACACTAACCCGCGCCCTCACATGTACGGTACCCCTAAACCATTGTCGTACCCTCACTTGGACCCTAAACCGTCCCCGTCCCCTAACCCTAACCCTAGCCCGAACCCTAACCCTAACACTTCCCCGAAGCCTTCCCCTCACCCGTCCCCAAATCCTAACCCGTACGCTCACACTAACCCACGCCCTCACACGTACGCTCCCCCTAAAGCGTTGTCGTACCCTCACCTGGACCCTAAACCGTCCCCGTCCCCTAACCCTAACCCTAGCCCGAACACTAACCCTAACCCTTCCCCGAAGCCTTCCCCTCACACGTCCCCTAATCCTAACCCGTACGCTCACACTAACCCGCGCCCTCACACATACGCTACCCCTAAAACATTGTCGTACCCTCACCTGGACCCTATACCGTCCCCGTCCCCTAACCCTAACCCTAGCCCGAACCCTAACCCTAACCCTTCCCGGAAGCCTTCCCCTCACCCGTCCCCTAATCCTAACCCGTACGCTCACACTAAACCGCGCCCTCACACGTACGCTACCCCTGAACCGTTGTAGTACCCTCACCTGGACCCTAAACCGTCCCCGTCCCCTAAACCTAACCCTAGCCCGAACCCTAACCCTAACCCTTCCCCGAAACCTTCCCCTCACCCGTCCCCTAATCCTAACCCGTACGCCCACACTAACCCGCGCCCTCACACGTACGCTCCCCCTAAACCGTTGTTCTACCCTCACCTGGACCCTAAACCGTCCCAGTCCCCTAAACCTAACCCTAGCCCGAACCCTAACCCTAACCCTTCCCCGAAGCCTTCCCCTCACCCGTCCCCTAATCGTAACCCCTACGCTCACACTACACTGCGCCCTCACACGTCCCCTCCCCCTAAAGCGTTGTCGTACCATCACCTGGACCTTAAACCGTCCCCGTCCCCTAACCCTAACCCTACACCGAATCCTAACCCTAACCCTACCCCGAAGCCTTCCCCTCACCCGTCCCCTAATCCTAACCCGTACGCTCACACTAACCCACGCCCTCACACGGACCATCCCCCTAAACCACTGTCGTACCCTCACCTGGACCCTAAACCGTCCCCGTCCCCTAACCCTAACCCTAGCCCGAACTCTAACCCTAACCCTTCCACGAAGCCTTCCCCTCTCCCGTCCCCTAATCCTAACCTGTACGCTCACACTAACCCGCGCCCTCACACGTACGCTCCCCCTAACCCATTGTCGTACCCTTACCTGGACCCTAAAACGTCCCCGTCCCCTAACCCGAACCCAAGCCAGATACCTAACCCTAACCCTTCCCCGAAGCCTTCCCCTCACCCGTCCCCTAATCCTAACCCGTACTCTCACACTAACCCGCGCCCTCGCACGTACGCTCCCCCTAAACCGTGGTAGTACCCTCACCTGGACCCTAAACCGTCCCAGTCCCCTAACCCTAACCCTAGCCCGATCCCTAACCCTAACCCTTCCCCGAAGCCTTCCCCTCACCCGTCCCCTAATCCTAACCCCTACGCTCACACTAACCCGCGCCCTTACACGTACCCTCCCCCTAAAGCCTTGTCGTACCCTCACCTGGACCCTAAACCATTCCTGTCCCCTAACCCTAACCCTAGCCTGAACCCTAATCATAACCCTTCCCCGAAGCCTTGCCCTCACCCGTCCCCTAATCCTAACCCGTACGCTCACACTAACCCGCGCCCTCACATGTGCTTCCCCCTAAACCGTTGTCGTACCCTCACCTGGACCCTAAACCGTCTCCGTCCCCTAACCCTAACCCTAGCCCGGACCCTAACCCTAAACCTTCCCCGAAGCCTTCCCCTTACCCGTCCCCTAATCCTAACCCATACGCTCACACTAACCCGCACCCTCACACGTACACTCCCCCTAAACCGTTGTTGTTCCCTCACCTGGACCCTAAACCGTTCCCGTCCCCTAACCCTAACCCTAGCTCGAACCGTAACCCTAACCCTTCCCCGAAGCCTTCCCCTCACCCGTCCCCTAATCCTAACCCTTACGTTCACACTAACCCGCGCCCTCACACGTACGCTCCCCCTAAACCGTTGTCGTACCCTCACCTGGACCGTAAACCGACCCCGTCCCCTAACCCTAACCCTAGCCCGAACCCTAACCCTAACCCTTCCCCTCAGCCGTCCCCTAATCCTAACCCGTACGCTCACACTAACCCACGCCCTCACACGTACGCTCCCCCTAAACTGTTGTTGTTCCCTCACCTGGACCCTAAACCGTTCCCGTCCCCTAACCCTAACCCTAGCCCGAACCCTAACCCTAACCCTTCCCCGAAGCCTTCCCCTCTCCCGTCCCCTAATCCTAACCCGTACGCTCACACTAACCCGTGCCCTCACACGTACGCTCCCCCTAAACCGCTCTCGTACCCTCAACTGGACCCTAAACCGTCCCTGTCCCCTAACCCTAACCCTAGCCCGAACCCTAACCCTAAAACTTCCTCGAAGCCTTCCCCTCACCCGTCCCATAATCCTAACCCGTATGCTCAAACTAACCCGCGCCCTCACACGTACGCTCCCCCTAAACCTTTGTCATACCCTCACCTGGACCCTAAACCGTCCCCGTCCCCTAACCCTAACCCTAGACCGAACCCTAACCCTAACCCTTCCCCGAAGCCTTCCCCTCACCCGTCCCCTAATCCTAACCCCTAGGTTCACACTAAGCCGCGCCCTCACACGTACCCTCCCCCTAAAGCGTTGTCGTACCCTCACCTGGACCCTAAACCGTCCTCGTCCCCTAACCCTAACCCTACACCGAACCCTAACCCTAACCCTTCCCAGAAGCCTTCCCCTCACCCGTCCCCTAATCCTAACCCGTACGCTCACACTAACCCGCGCCCTCACACGTACGCTCCCCCTAAACCGCTGTCGTACCCTCAACTGGACCCTAAACCGTCCCCGTCCCCTAACCCTAACCCTAGCCCGAACTCTTACCCTAAACCTTCCACGAAGCCTTCCCATCACCCGTCCCCTAATTCTAACCCGTACGCTCACATTAACCCGCGCCCTCACACGTACGCTCCCCCTAAACCATTGTCGTACCCTTACCTTGACCCTAAACCGTCCCCGTCCCCTAACCCGAACCCAAGCCAGATCCTTAACCCTAACACTTCCCCGAAGCCTTCCCCTCACCCGTCCCCTAATCCAAACCCGTACGCTCACACTAACCCACGCCCTCACACGTACAGTCCCCCTAAACCGTTGCCGTACACTCACCTGGACCCTAAACCGTCCCCGTCGCCGTCCCCTAACCCTAGCCCGAACTCTAACCCTAACCCTTCCACGAAGCCTTCCCCTCACCCGTCCCCTAATCCTAACCTGTACGCTCACACTAACCCGCTCCCTCACACGTACGCTCCCCCTAAACCATTGTTGTACCCTTACCTGGACCCTAAACCGTCCCCGTCCCCTAACCCGAACCCTAGCCCGAACCCTAACCCTAAAACTTCCCCGAAGCATTCCCCTCACCCGTCCCCTAATCCTAACCCGTACGCTCACACTAACCGCGCCCTCACACGTACAGTCCCCCTAAACCGTTCTCGTACACTCACCTGGACCCTAAACCGTCCCCGTCCCCGTCCCCTAACCCTAGCCCGAACCCTAAACCTAACCCTTCCCCGAAGCCTTTCCCTCACCCGTCCCCTAATCCTAAACCGTAGTCTCACACTAACCCGCGCCCTCAAACGTACGCTCCCCCTAAACCGTTGTCATACCCTCACCTGGACCCTAAATGGTCCCCGTCCCCTAAACCTAACCCTAGCCCTAGCCCGAACCCTAACCCTAACCCTTCCCCGAAGCCTTCCCCTCACCCGTCCCCTACTCCTAACCCGTACCCTCACACTAACCCGTGCCCTCACATGTACCCTCCCCCTAAACCATTGTCATACCCTCACCTGGACCCTAAACCGTCCCCGTCCACTAACCCTAACCCTAGCCCTAACCCTAACCCTAACCCTTGCCCAAAGCCTTCCCCTCACACATCCCCTAATCCTAACCCGTACGCTCACACTAACCCGCGCCCTCACACGTACGCTCCCCCTAAACCGTTGTCGTACCCTCATCTGGACCCTAAATCGTCCCCGTCCTCTAATGCTAACCCTAACCCTAACACTTCCCCGAAGCCTTCCCCTCACCCGTCGCCTAATCCTCACCCGTACGCTAACACTAACCCGCGCCCTCACACGTACGCTCCCCCTAAACCGTTGTCATACCCTAACCTGGACCCTAAACCATCCCCGTCCACTAACCCTAACCCTACCCCGAACACTAACCCTAACCCTTCCCCGAAGCCTTCCCCTCACCCGTCCCCTAATCCTAACTCGTACGCTCACACTAACCCGGGCCCTCAAAGGTACGCTCCCCCTAAAGCGTTGTCGTACCCTCAACTGGACCCTAAACCGTCCCCGTCCCCTAACCCTAATCCTAGCCCTAACCCTAACCCTAACCGTTCCCTGAAGCCTTCCCCTCACCCGTACCCTAATCCTACCCCGTATGCTCACACTAACCCACGCCCTCACACGTACGCTCCCCCTAAACCGTTGTTGTTCCCTCACCTGGACCCTAAACCATTCCCATCCCCTAACCCTAACCCTAGGCCGAACCCAAGCCCTAACCCTTCCCCGAAGCCTTCCCCTCACCAGTCGCCTAATTCTAACCCGTACCCTCACACTAAACCGCTCCCTCACACATTCGCTCCCCCTAAACTGTTGTCGTACCCTCACCTGGACCCTAAACCGTCCCCGTCCCCTAACCCTAACCCTAGCCTGAACACTAAATCTAACCCTTCCCGAAGCCTTCCCCTCACCCGTCCCCTAATCCTAACCCGTACTCTCACACTAACCCGCGCCCTCACATGTACGGTACCCCTAAACCATTGTCGTACCCTCACTTGGACCCTAAACCGTCCCCGTCCCCTAACCCTAACCCTAGCCCGAACCCTAACCCTAACACTTCCCCGAAGCCTTCCCCTCACCCGTCCCCAAATCCTAACCCGTACGCTCACACTAACCCACGCCCTCACACGTACACTCCCCCTAAACCGTTGTCGTACCCTCACCTGGACCCTAAACCGTCCCCGTCCCCTAACCCTAACCCTAGCCCGAACACTAACCCTAACCCTTACCCGAAGCCTTCCCCTCACACGTCCCCTAATCCTAACCCGTACGCTCACACTAACCCGCGCCCTCACACATACGCTACCCCTAAACCATTGTCGTACCCTCACCTGGAACCTATACCGTCCCCGTCCCCTAACCCTAACCCTAGCCCGAACCCTAACCCTAACCCTTCCCGGAAGCCTTCCCCTGACCCGTCCCCTAATCCTAACCCGTACGCTCACACTAAACCGCGCCCTCACACGTACGCTACCCCTGAACCGTTGTAGTACCCTCACCTGGACCCTAAACCGTCCCCGTCCCCTAAACCTAACCCTAGCCCGAACCCTAACCCTAACCCTTCCCCGAAACCTTCCCCTCACCCGTCCCCTAATCCTAACCCGTACGCCCACACTAACCCACGCCCTCACACGTACGCTCCCCCTAAACCGTTGTTCTACCCTCACCTGGACCCTAAACCGTCCCAGTCCCCTAAACCTAACCCTAGCCCGAACCCTAAACCTAACCCTTCCCCGAAGCCTTCCCCTCACCCGTCCCCTAATCGTAACCCCTACGCTCACACTAAACTGCGCCCTCACACGTCCCCTCCCCCTAAAGCGTTGTCGTACCCTCACCTGGACCCTAAACCGTCCCCGTCCCCTAACCCTAACCCTACACCGAATCCTAACCCTAACCCTTCCCCGAAGCCTTCCCCTCACCCGTCCCCTAATCCTAACCCGTACACTCATACTAACCCGGGCCCTCACACGTACGCTCCCCCTAAACCGTTCTTGTTCCCTCACCTGGACCCTAAACAATTCCCGTCCCCTAACCCTAACCCTAGCCTGAACCCTAAGCCTAACCCTTCCCCGAAGCCTTCCCCTCACCCGTCCCCTAATCCTAACCCTTACGTTCACACTAACCCACGCCCTCACACGTACGCTCCAACTAAACCGTTGTCGTACCCTCACCTGGACCCTAAACCGACCCCGTCCCCTAACCCTAATCCTAGCCCGAACCCTAACCCTAACCCTTCCCCGAAGCCTTCCCCTCAGCCGTCCCCTAATCCTAACCCGTACGCTCACACTAACACGCGCCCTAATATGTACGCTCCCCGTAAAGCGTTGTCGTACCCTCACCTGGACCCTAAACCGTCCCCGTCCCATAACCCTAACCCTAGCCCGAATCCAAGCCCTAACCCTTCCCCGAAGCCTTCCCCTCACCAGTCGCCTAATTCTAACCTGTACCCTCAGACTAAACCGCTCCCTCACACATTCGCTACCCCTAAACTGTTGTCGTACCCTCACCTGGACCCTAAACCGTCCCCGTCCCCTAACCCTAACCCTAGCCTGAACACAAAATCTAACCCTTCCCGAAGCCTTTCCCTCACCCGTCCACTAATCCTAACCCGTACTCTCACACGAACCCGCGCCCTCACATGTACGGTACCCCTAAACCATTGTCGTACCCTCACTTGGACCCTAAACCGTCCCCGTCCCCTAACCCTAACCCTAGCCCGAACCCTAACCCTAACCCTTCCCCGAAGCCTTCCCCTCACCCGTCCCCAAATCCTAACCCGTACGCTCACACTAACCCACGCCCTCACACGTACGCTCCCCCTAAACCGTTGTCGTACCCTCACCTGGACCATAAACCGTCCCCGTCCCCTAACCCTAACTCTAGCCCGAACCCTAACCCTAACCCTTCCCGGAAGCCTTCCCCTCACCCGTCCCCTAATCCTAACCCGTACGCTCACACTGAACCACGCCCTCACACGTACGCTACCCCTGAACCGTTGTAGTACCCTCACCTGGACCCTAAACCGTCCCCGTCCCCTAACCCTAACCCTAGCCCGAACCCTAACCCTAACCCTTCCCCGAAGCCTTCCCCTCACCCGTCCCCTAATCCTAACCCGTACGCCCACACTAACCCGCGCCCTCACACGTACGCTCACCCTAAACCGTTGTCGTACCCTCACCTGGACCCTAAACCGTCCCATTCCCCTAAACCTAACCCTAGCCCGAACCCTAACCCTAACCCTTCCCCAAAGCCTTCCCCTCACCCGTCCCGTAATCCTAACCCCTACGCTCACACTAAACTGCGCCCTCACACGTCCCCTCCCCCTAAAGCGTTGTCGTACCCTCACCTGGACCCTAAACCGTCCCCGTCCCCGTCCCCTAACCCTAGCCAGAACCCTAACCCTAACCCTTCCCCGAAGCCTTCCCCTCACCCGTCCCCTAATCCTAACCCATACGCTCACACTAAGCCACGGCCACACACGTACGCTCCCCCTAAACCGTTGTCGTACACTCACCTGGACCCTAAACCGTCCCCGTCGCCGTCCCCTAACCCTAGCCCGAACCCTAACCCTATCCCTTCCCCAAAGCCTTCCCCTCACCCGTCACCTAATCCTAACCCGTACGCTCACACTAACCCACACCCTCACACGTACGCTCTCCCTAAACTGTTGTCGTACCCTCACCTGGACCCTAAACCTTTCCTGTCCCCTAACCCTAACCCTAGCCCGAACCCTAACCCTAACCCTTCCCCGAAGCCTTCCCCTCACCCGTCGCCTAATCCTAACCCGTACCCTCACACTAAACCGCGCCCTCACACGTATGCTCCCCCTAAACCGTTGTCGTACCCTCACCTGCACCCTAAACCGTCTCGGTCCCCTAACCCTAACCCTAGCCCGAACCCTAGCCCTAACCCTTCCCCGAAACCTTCCCCTCACCCGTCCCCTGATCCTAACCCGTACGCTCACACTAACCCGTGCCCTCACAGGTACGCTCCCCCTAAACCGTTGTCGTACACTCACCTGGACCCTAAACCGTCCCCGTCCCCTAAACCTAACCTTAGCCCCAACCCTAACCCTAACCCTTCCCCGAAACCTTCCCCTCACCCGTCCCCTAATCCTAACCCGTACGCTCACACTAACCCGTGCCCTCACAGGTACGCTCCCCCTAAACCGTTGTCGTACACTCACCTGGACCCTAAACCGTCCCCGTCCCCTAAACCTAACCTTAGCCCCAACCCTAACCCTAACCCTTCCCCAAAGCCTTCCCCTCACCCGTCACCTAATCCTAACCCGTACGCTCACACTAACCCACACCCTCACACGTACCCTCCCCCTAAAGTGTTGTCGTACCCTCACCTGAAACCTAAATCGTTCCCGACCCTTAATCCTAACTCTAGCCCGAACCCTAACCCTAATCCTTCCCTGAAGCCTTCCTCTCACCCGTCCCCTAATCCTAAACCGTACGCTCACACTAACCCGCACCCTCACACGTATGTTCCCCCTAAAGCGTTGTCGTACCCTCACCAGGAACCTAAACCGTCCCCGTCCCCTAACCCTAACCCTAGCCCGAACCCTAAGCCTAAACCTTCCCCGAAGCCTTCCCCTAACCCGTCCCCTAATCCTAACACGTACGCTCACACTAACCCTTGCCCTCACACGTACGCTCCCCCTAAACCATTGTCGTACCCTCACCTGGACCTTAAACCGTCCCCGTCCTCTAACCCTAACCCTAGCCCGAACCCTAACCCTAACCCTTCCCCGAAGCCTTCCCCTCACCCGTCCCCTAATCGTAACCCGTACGCTAACACTAACCCACGCCCTCACACATACGCTCCCCCTAAACCGTTGTCATACCCTAACCTGGACCCTAAACCGTCCCCATCCACTAACCCTAAACCTAGCCCGAACCCTAACCCTAACCCTTCCCCGAAGCCTTCCCCTCACACATCCCCTAATCCTAACCCGTACGCTCACACTAACCCACGCCCTCACACGTACGCTCCCCCTAAAGCGTTGTCGTACCCTCACCTGGACCCTAAACCGTCCCCGTCCCCTAACCTTAACCCTAGCCCGAACCCAAGCCCTAACCCTTCCCCGAAGCCTTCCCCTCACCAGTCGCCTAATTCTAACCCGTACCCTCACACTAAACCTCTCCCTCACACATTCGCTACCCCTAAACTCTTGTCGTACCCTCACCTGGACCCTAAACCGTCCCCGTCCCCTAACCCTAACCCTAGCCTGAACACTAAATCTAACCCTTCCCGAAGCCTTCCCCTCACCCGTCCCCTAATCCTAACCCGTACTCTCACACTAACCCGCGCCCTCACATGTACGGTACCCATAAACCACTGTCGTACCCTCACTTGGACCCTAAACCGTCCCCGTCCCCTAACCCTAACCCTAGCCCGAACCCTAACCCTAACCCTTCCCCGAAGCCTTCCCCCCACCCGTCCCCTAATCCTAACCCATACGCTCACACTAACCCGCACCCTCACACGTACGCTCCCCCTAAAGCGTTGTCGTACCCTCACCTGGACCCTAAACCGTCCCCGTCACCTAACCCTAACCCTAGCCCGAATCCTAACCCTAACCGTTCCCCGAAGCCTTCCCCTCACCCGTCCCCTAATCCTAACCCTTACGTTCACACTAAACCACGCCCTCACACGTACGGTCCCTCTAAACCGTTGTCGTACCCTCACCTGGAACCTAAACCGTCCGCGTCCCCTAACCCTACCCCTAGCCCGAACCCGAACCGTAACCCTTCCCCAAAGCCTTCCCCTCAGCAGTCCCCTAATCCTAACCCGTACGCTCACACTAACTCGCGCCCTCATATGTACGCTCCCCCTAAAGCGTTGTCGTACCCTCAACTGGACCCTAAAACGTCCCCGTCCCCTAACCCTAACCCTAGCCCAAACCCTAACCCAAAACCTTCCCGGAAGCCTTCCCCTCACCTGTCCCCTAATCCTAAACCCTACGCTCACACTAAACCGCGCCCTCACACGTACCCTCCCCCTAAAGCGTTGTCGTACCCTCACCTGGACCGTAAACCGTCCCCGTCCCCTAACCCTAACCCTAGCCCGAACCCTAACCCTAACCCTTCCCCGAAGCCTTCCCCTCACCCGTCCCCTAATCCTAACCCGTACGCTCACACTAACCCACGCCCTCACACGTTCCCTCCCCCTAAACCACTGTCGTACCCTCAACTGGACCCTAAACCGTCCCCGTCACCTAACCCTAACCCTAGCCCGAACTCTAACCCTAACCCTTCCACGAAGCCTTCCCCTCACCCGTACCCTAATCCTAACCCGTACGCTCACACTAACCCGCGCCCTCACACGTACGCTCCCCCTAAACCATTGTCGTACACTTACCTTGACCCTAAATCGTCCCCGTCCCCTAACCCGAACCCAAGCCAGATCCCTAACCCTAACCCTTCCCCGAAGCCTTCCCCTCACCCGTCCCCTACTCCTAACCCGTACCCTCACACTAACCCGTGCCCTCACATGTACCCTCCCCCTAAACCATTGTCATACACTCACCTGGACCCTAAACCGTCCCCGTCCACTAACCCTAACCCTAGCCCTAACCCTAAACCTAACCCTTCCCCAAAGCCTTCCCCTCACACATCCCCTAATCCTAACCCGTACGCTCACACTAACCAGCGCCCTCACACGTCCGCTCCGCCTAAAGCGTTTTCGTACCCTCACCTGGCCCTAAACCGTCCCCGTCCCCTAACCCTAACCCTAGCCCGAACCCTAACCCTAACCCTTCCCCGAAGCCTTCCCCTCACCCGTCCCCTAATCCTAACCCGTACGCTCACACTAACCCGCACCCTCACACGTACCCTCCCCCTAAAGCGTTGTCGTACCCTCACCTGCAACCTAAATCGTCCCCGAGCCCTAATCCTAACTCTAGCCCGAACCCTAACCCTAATCATTCCCCGAAGCCTTCCTCTCACCCGTCCCCTAATCCTAAACCGTACGCTCACACTAACCCGCACCCTCACACGTATGTTCCCCCTAAAGCGTTGTCGTACCCTCACCAGGAACCTAAACCGTCCCCGTCCCATAACCCTAACCCTAGCCCGAACCCTAACCCTAACCCTTCCCCGAAGCCTTCCCCTCACCCGTCCCCTAATCCTAACACGTACGCTCACACTAACCCGTGCCCTCAAACGTACGCTACCCCTAAACCGTTGTCGTACCCTCATCTGGACCCTAAACCGTTCCCGTCCCCTAACCCTAACCCTAGCCCAAACCCTAACCCTAACCCTTCCCCGAAGCCTTGCCCTCACCTGTCCCCTAATCCTAACCCGTACACTCACACTAAACCGCTCCCTCACACGTGCGCTCCCCCTAAACCGTTGTCGTACCCTCACCTGGACCCTAAACCGTCCCCGTCCCCTAACCCTAACCCTAGCACAAACCCTAACCCTAACCCTTCCCCGAAGCCTTCCCCCCATCCGTCCCCTAATCCTAACCCATACGCTCACACTAACCCGCACCCTCACACGTACGCTCCCCCTAAAGCGTTGTCGTACCCTCACCTGGACCCTAAACCGTCCCCGTCACCTAACCCTAACCCTAGCCCGAATCCTAACCCTAACCCTTCCCCGAAGCCTTCCCCTCACCCGTCCCCTAATCCTAACCCTTACGTTCACACTAACCCACGCCCTCACACGTACGCTCCCTCTAAACCGTTGTCGTACCCTCACCTGGACCCTAAACCGTCCGCGTCCCCTAACCCTACCCCTAGCCAGAACCCGAACCGTAACCCTTCCCCAAAGCCTTCCCCTCAGCAGTCCCCTAATCCTAACCCGTACGCTCACACTAACCCACGCCCTCATATGTACGCTCCCCCTAAAGCGTTGTCGTACCCTCACCTGGACCCTAAAACGTCCCCGTCCCCTAACCCTAACCCTAGCCCAAACCCTAACCCAAAACCGTCCCGGAAGCCTTCCCCTCACCTGTCCCCTAATCCTAACCCGTACGCTCACACTAAAGCGCGCCGTCACACGTACGCTCCCCCTAAACCGTTGTCGTACCCTCACCTGGACCCTAAACCGTCCCGGTCCCCTAACCCTAACCCTAGCCCGAACCCTAACCCTAACCCTTCCCCGAAGCCTTCCCCTCACCCGTCCCCTAATCCTAAACCGTACGCTCACACTAACCCGTGCCCTCACACATACGCTCCCCCTAAACCGTTGTCGTACCCTCACCTGGACCCTAAACCGTCCCCGTCCCCTAAACCTAACCCTAGCCCGAACCCTAACCCTAACCCTTCCCCGAAGCCTTCCCCTCACCCGTCCCCTAATCCTAAACCCTACGCTCACACTAAACCGCGCCCTCACACGTACCCTCCCCCTAAAGCGTTGTCGTACCCTCACCTGGACCCTAAACCGTCCCCGTCCCCTAACCCTAACCCTACACGGAATCCTAATCCTAACCCTTCCCCGAAGCCTTCCCCTCACCCGTCCCCTAATCCTAACCCGTACGCTCACACTAACCCGCGTCCTCACACGTTCCCTCCCCCTAAACCGCTGTCGTACCCTCAACTGGACCCTAAACCGTCCCCGTCACCTAACCCTAACCCTAGCCCGAACTCTAACCCTAACCCTTCCACGAAGCCTTCCCCTCACCCGTACCATAATCCTAACCCGTACGCTCACACTAACCCGCGCCCTCACACGTACGCTCCCCCTAAACCATTGTCGTACACTTACCTTGACCCTAAACCGTCCCCATCCCCTAACCCGAACCCAAGCCAGATCCCTAACCCTAACCCTTCCCCGAAGCCTTCCCCTCACCCGTCCCCTACTCCTAACCCGTACCCTCACACTAACCCGTGCCCTCACATGTACCCTCCCCCTAAACCATTGTCATACCCTCACCTGGACCCTAAACCGTCCCCGTCCACTAACCCTAACCCTAGCCCTAACCCTAACCCTAACCCTTCCCCAAAGCCTTCCCCTCACACATCCCCTAATCCTAACACGTACGCTCACACTAACCAGCGCCCGCACACGTCCGCTCCCCCTAAAGCGTTTTCGTACCCTCACCTGGCCCTAAACCGTCCCCGTCCCCTAACACTTACCCTAGCCCGAACCCTAACCCTAACCCTTCCCCGAAGCCTTCCCCTCACCCGTCCCCTAATCCTAACCCGTACGCTCACACTAACCCGCGCCCTCACACGTACGCTCCCCTTAAACCGTTGTCGTACCCTCATCTGGACCGTAAATCGTCCCCGTCCTCTAATGCTAACCCTAACCCTAACACTTCCCCGAAGCCTTCCCTTCACCCGTCGCCTAATCCTAACCCGTACGCTAACACTAACCTGCGCCCTCACACGTACGCTCCCCCTAAACCGTTGTCATACCCTAACCTGGACCCTAAACCGTCCCCGTCCACTAACCCTAACCCTACCCCGAACACTAACCCTAACCCTTCCCCGAAGCCTTCCCCTCACCCGTCCCCTAATCCTAACCCGTACGCTCACACTAACCCGGGCCCTCACACGTACGCTCCCCCTAAAGTGTTGTCGTACCCTCACCTGGACCCTAAACCGTCCCCGTCCCCTAACCCTAACCCTAGCCCTAACCCTAACCCTAACCGTTCCCTGAAGCCTTCCCCTCACCCGTCCCCTAATCCTACCCCGTATGCTCACACTAACCCACGCCCTCACACGTACGCTCCACCTAAACCGTTGTTGTTCCCTCACCTGGACCCTAAACCATTCCCGTCCCCTAACCCTAACCCTAGCCTGAACCCTAACCCTAACCCTTCCCCGAAGCCTTCCCCTCACCCGTCCCCTAATCCTAACGCTTACGTTCACACTAACCCACGCCCTCACACGTACGCTCCCACTAAACCGTTGTCGTACCCTCACCTGGACCCTAAACCGACCCCGTCCCCTAACCCTAATCCTAGCCCGAAACCTAACCCTAACCCTTCCCCGAAGCCTTCCCCTCAGCCGTCCCCTAATCCTAACCCGTACGCTCACACTAACCCGCGCCCTAATATGTACGCTCCCCCTAAAGGTTGTCGTACCCTCACCTGGACCCTAAACCGTCCCCGTCCCATAACCTTAACCCTAGCCCGAACCCAAGCCCTAACCCTTCCCCGAAGCCTTCCCCTCACCAGTCGCCTAATTCTAACCCGTACCCTCACACTAAACCTCTCCCTCACACATTCGCTACCCCTAAACTCTTGTCGTACCCTCACCTGGACCCTAAACCGTCCCCGTCCCCTAACCCTAACCCTAGCCTGAACACTAAATCTAACCCTTCCCGAAGCCTTCCCCTCACCCGTCCCCTAATCCTAACCCGTACTCTCACACTAACCCGCGCCCTCACATGTACGGTACCCATAAACCACTGTCGTACCCTCACTTGGACCCTAAACCGTCCCCGTCCCCTAACCCTAACCCTAGCCCGAACCCTAACCCTAACCCTTCCCCGAAGCCTTCCCCCCACCCGTCCCCTAATCCTAACCCATACGCTCACACTAACCCGCACCCTCACACGTACGCTCCCCCTAAAGCGTTGTCGTACCCTCACCTGGACCCTAAACCGTCCCCGTCACCTAACCCTAACCCTAGCCCGAATCCTAACCCTAACCGTTCCCCGAAGCCTTCCCCTCACCCGTCCCCTAATCCTAACCCTTACGTTCACACTAAACCACGCCCTCACACGTACGGTCCCTCTAAACCGTTGTCGTACCCTCACCTGGAACCTAAACCGTCCGCGTCCCCTAACCCTACCCCTAGCCCGAACCCGAACCGTAACCCTTCCCCAAAGCCTTCCCCTCAGCAGTCCCCTAATCCTAACCCGTACGCTCACACTAACTCGCGCCCTCATATGTACGCTCCCCCTAAAGCGTTGTCGTACCCTCAACTGGACCCTAAAACGTCCCCGTCCCCTAACCCTAACCCTAGCCCAAACCCTAACCCAAAACCTTCCCGGAAGCCTTCCCCTCACCTGTCCCCTAATCCTAAACCCTACGCTCACACTAAACCGCGCCCTCACACGTACCCTCCCCCTAAAGCGTTGTCGTACCCTCACCTGGACCGTAAACCGTCCCCGTCCCCTAACCCTAACCCTAGCCCGAACCCTAACCCTAACCCTTCCCCGAAGCCTTCCCCTCACCCGTCCCCTAATCCTAACCCGTACGCTCACACTAACCCACGCCCTCACACGTTCCCTCCCCCTAAACCACTGTCGTACCCTCAACTGGACCCTAAACCGTCCCCGTCACCTAACCCTAACCCTAGCCCGAACTCTAACCCTAACCCTTCCACGAAGCCTTCCCCTCACCCGTACCCTAATCCTAACCCGTACGCTCACACTAACCCGCGCCCTCACACGTACGCTCCCCCTAAACCATTGTCGTACACTTACCTTGACCCTAAATCGTCCCCGTCCCCTAACCCGAACCCAAGCCAGATCCCTAACCCTAACCCTTCCCCGAAGCCTTCCCCTCACCCGTCCCCTACTCCTAACCCGTACCCTCACACTAACCCGTGCCCTCACATGTACCCTCCCCCTAAACCATTGTCATACACTCACCTGGACCCTAAACCGTCCCCGTCCACTAACCCTAACCCTAGCCCTAACCCTAAACCTAACCCTTCCCCAAAGCCTTCCCCTCACACATCCCCTAATCCTAACCCGTACGCTCACACTAACCAGCGCCCTCACACGTCCGCTCCGCCTAAAGCGTTTTCGTACCCTCACCTGGCCCTAAACCGTCCCCGTCCCCTAACCCTAACCCTAGCCCGAACCCTAACCCTAACCCTTCCCCGAAGCCTTCCCCTCACCCGTCCCCTAATCCTAACCCGTACGCTCACACTAACCCGCGCCCTCACACGTACGCTCCCCCTAAACCGTTGTCGTACCCTCATCTGGACCCTAAATCGTCCCCGTCCTCTAATGCTAACCCTAACCGTAACACTTCCCCGAAGCCTTCCCTTCACCCGTCGCCTAATCCTAACCCGTACGGTAACACTAACCTGCGCCCTCACACGTACGCTCCCCCTAAACCGTTGTCATACCCTAACCTGGACCCTAAACCGTCCCCGTCCACTAACCCTAACCCTACCCCGAACACTAACCCTAATCCTTCCCCGAAGCCTTCCTCTCACCCGTCCCCTAATCCTAACCCGTACGCTCACACTAACCCGCGCCCTCACACGTACGCTCCCCCTAAACCGTTGTCGTACCCTCACCTGGACCCTAAAACGTCCCCGTCCTCTAACCCTAACCCTAGCCCGAACCCTAATCTTAACACTTCCCCGAAGCCTTCCCCTCACCCTTCCCCTAATCCTAACCCGTACGCTCACACTAAACCGCGCCCTCAGACATACGCTCCCCCTAAACCATTGTCGTACACTCACCTGGACCCTAAACCGTCCCCGTCCTCTAACCCTAACCCTAGCCCGAACCCTAACCCTAACCCTTCCCCGAAGCCTTCCCCTCACCCGTCCCCTAATCGTAACCCGTACGCTAACACTAACCCACGCCCTCACACGTACGCTCCCCCTAAACCGGTGTCATACCCTAACCTGGACCCTAAACCGTCCCCATCCACTAACCCTAAACCTAGCCCGAACCCTAACCCTAACCCTTCCCCGAAGCCTTCCCCTCACCCGTCGCCTAATCCTAACCCGTACCCTCACACTAAACTGCGCCCTCGCACGTATGCTCCCCCTAAACCGTTGTCGTACCCTCACCTGCACCCTAAACCGTCTCGGTCCCCTAACCCTAACCCTAGCCCGAACCCTAACCCTAAACCTTCCCCGAAACCTTCCCCTCACCCGTCCCCTAATCCTAACCCCTACGCTCACACTAAACTGCGCCCTCACACGTACCCTCCCCCTAAAGCGTTGTCGTACCCTCACCTGGACCCTAAACCGTCCCCGTCCCCTAACCCTAACCCTACACCGAATCCTAACCCTAACCCTTCCCCGAAGCCTTCCCCTCACCCGTCCCCTAATCCTAACCCGTACGCTCACACTAACCCGCGCCCTCACACGTACCCTCCCCCTAAAGCGTTGTCGTACCGTCACCTGCAACCTAAATCGTCCTCGACCCCTAATCCTAACTCTAGCCCGAACCCTAACCCTAATCCTTCCCCGAAGCCTTCCTCTCACCCGTCCCCTAATCCTAAACCGTACGCTCACACTAAACCGCACCCTCACACGTATGTTCCCCCTAAAGCGTTGTCGTACCCTCACCAGGAACCTAAACCGTCCCCGTCCCCTAACCCTAACCCTAGCCCGAACCCTAACCCTAACCCTTCCCCGAAGCCTTCCCCTCACCCGTCCCCTAATCCTAACACGTACGCTCACACTATCCCGTGCCCTCAAACGTATGCTACCCCTAAACCGTTGTCGTACCCTCACCTGGACCCTAAACCGTTCCCCTCCCCTAACCCTAACCCTAGCCCAAACCCTAACACTAACCCTTCCCCGAAGCCTTGCCCTCACCCGTCCCCTAATCCTAACCCGTACGCTCACACTAAACCGCGCCCTCACACGTACGCTACCCCTAAACCGTTGTCGTACCCTCACCTGGAACCTAAACCGTCCCCGTCCCCTAAACCTAACCCTAGCCCGAACCGTAACCCTAACCCTTCCCTGAAGCCTTCCCCTCACCCGTCCCCTAATCCTAACCCGAACGCTCACACTAACCCAAGCCCTCACACGGACGCTCCCCCTAAAGCGTTGTCGTACCCTCACCTGGACCCTAAACCGTACCCGTCCCCTAACCCTAACCCTAGCCCGAACCCTAACCCTAACCCTTCCCCGAAGCCCTCCCCTCACCCGTCCCCTAATCCTAACCCGTACGCTCACACTAACCCACGCCCTCACACGTACGCTCCCCCTAAAGCGTTGTCGTACCCTCACCTGGACCCTAAACCGGCCCCGTCCCCTAACCCTAACCCTAGCCCGAACCCTAACCCTAACCCTTCCCCAAAGCCTTCCCCTCACCCGTCCCCTTATCCTAACCCGTACGCTCACATTAACCCGCGCCCTCACACGTACGCTCCCCCTAAACCATTGTCGTACCCTCACCTGGACCCTAAAACGTCCCCGTCCTCTAACCCTAACCCTAGCCCGAACCCTAATCTTAACACTTCCCTGAAGCCTTCCCCTCACCCTTCCCCTAATCCTAACCCGTACGCTCACACTAACCCGCGCCCTCACAGGTACGCTCCCCCTAAACCATTGTCGTACACTCACCTGGACCCTAAACCGTCCCCGTCCCCTAAACCTAACCTTAGCCCCAACCCTAACCCTAACCCTTCCCAGAAGCCTTCCCCTCACCCGTCCCCTAATCCTAACCCGTACCCTCACACTAAGCCGCGCCCTCACACGTACCCTCTCCCTAAAGCATTTTCATACCCTCACCTGGACACTAAACCGTCCCCGTCGCCTAACCCTAACCCTAGCCCGAACCCTAACCCAAACCCTTCCCCGAAGCCTTCCCCTCACCCGTCCCCTAATCCTAACCAGTACGCTCACACTAACCCGTGCCCTCACACGTACGCTCCCCCTAAACCGCTCTCGTACCCTCAACTGGACCCTAAACCGTCCCCGTCCCCTAACCCTAACCCTAGCCCGAACCCTAACCCTAACACTTCCCTGAAGCCTTCCCCTTACCCGTCCCCTAATCATAACGCGTACGCTCAAACTAACCCGCACCCTCACACGTACACTCCCCCTAAAGCGTTGTCGTACCCTCACCTGGACCCTAAACCGTCCCCGTCCCCTAAGCCTAACCCTAGCCCGAACCCTAACCCTAACCGTTCTCCGAAGCCTTCCCCTCACCCGTCCCCTAATCCTAACCCGTACGCTCACACTAACCCACGCCCTCACACGTACGCTCCCACTAAACCGTTGTTGTTCCCTCACCTGGACCCTAAATCGTTCCCGTCCCCTAACCCTACCCCTAGCCTGAACCCTAACCCTAACCCTTCCCCGAAGCCTTCCCCTCACCCGTCCCCTAATCCTAACCCTTACGTTCACACTAACCCGCGACTTCACACGTACGCTCGCCCTAAACCGTTGTCGTACCCTCACCTGGACCCTAAACTGACCCCGTCCCCTAACCCTAACCCTAGCCCGAACCCTAACCCTAACCCTTCCCCGAGGCCTTCCACTCAGCCGTCCCCTAATCCTAACCCATACGCTAACACTAACCCGCGACCTCATATGTACGCTCCCCCTAAAGCGTTGTCGTACCCTCACCTGGACCCTAAACCGTCCCCGTCCCCTAACCTTAACCCTAGCCCGAATCCTAACCCTAACCCTTCCCCGAAGCCTTCCCCTCACCCGTCCCCTAATCCTAACCCGTACCCTCACACTAACCCGCGCCCTCACACGTACCCTCTCCCTAAAGCGTTGTCACACCCTCACCTGGACACTAAACCGTCACCGTCCCCTAACCCTAACCCTAGCCCGAACCCTAACCCAAACCCTTCCCCGAAGCCTTCCCCTCACCCGTCCCCTAATCCTAACCCGTACGCTCACACTAACCCGTGCCCTCACACGTACGCTCCCCCTAAACCGCTCTCATACCCTCAACTGGACCCTAAACCGTCTCCGGGCCCTAACCTTAACCCTAGCCCAAACCCTAACCCTAAACCTTCCTCGAAGCCTTCCCCTCACCTGTCCCCTAATCCTAACCCGTACGCTCACACTAACCCGCGCCCTCACACGTACGCTCCCCCTAAACCGTTGTCGTACCCTCACCTGGACCCTAAACCGTCCCCGTCCCCTAACCCTAACCCTAGCCCGAACCCTAACCCTAACCCTTCCCCGAAGCCTTCCCCTCACACGTCCCATAATCCTAACCCCTAGGCTCACACTAAGCTGCGCCCTCACACGTACCCTCCCCCTAAAGCGTTGTCGTACCCTCACCTGGACCCTAAACCGTACCCGTCCCCTAACACTAACCCTACACCGAACCCTAACCCTAACCCTTCCCCGAAGCCTTCCCCTCGCCCGTCCCATAATCCTAACCTGTACGCTCACACTAACCCGCGCCCTCACACGTACGCTCCCCCTAAACCGCTGTCGTACCCTCAACTGGACCCTAAACCGTTCCCTTCCCCTAACCCTAACCCTAGCCCGAACTCTAACCCTAACCCTTCCACGAAGCCTTCCCCTCACCCGTCCCCTAATCCTAACCCGTACGCTCACACTAACCCTCACCCTCACACGTACACTCCCCCTAAACCATTGTTGTACCCTTACCTGGACCCTAAACCGTCCCCGTCCCCTAACCCGAACCCTAGCCCGAACCCTAACCCTAAAACTTCCCCGAAGCCTTCCCCTCACCCGTCGCCTAATCCTAACCCGTACGCTCACACTAACCGCGCCCTCACACGTACAGTCCGCCTAAACCGTTGTCGTACACTCACCTGGACCCTAAACCGTCCCCGTCCCCATCCCCTAACCCTAGCCCGAACCCTAAACCTAACCCTTCCCCGAAGCCTTCCCCTCACCCGTCCCCTAATCCTAAACCGTACTCTCACACTAACCCGCGCCCTCACACGTACGCTCCCCCTAAACCGTTGTCGTACCCTCACCTGGACCCTAAATGGTCCCCGTCCCCTAAACCTAACCCTAGCCTTAGCCCGAACCCTAACCCTAACCCTTCCCCGAAGCCTTCCCCTCACCCGTCCCCTACTCCTAATCCGTACCCTCACACTAACCCGTGCCCTCACATGTACCCTCCCCCTAAAACATTGTCATACCCTCACCTGGACCCTAAACCGTCCCCGTCCACTACCCCTAACCCTAGCCCTAACCCTAACCCTAACCCTTCCCCAAAGCCTTCCCCTCACACATCCCCTAATCCTAACCCGTACGCTCACACTAACCCGCGCCCTCACACGTCCGCTCCCCCTAAAGCGTTTTCGTAACCTCACCTGTACCCTAAACCGTCCCCGTCCCCTAACCGTAAACCTAGCCCGAACCCTAACCCTAATCCTTCCCCGAAGCCTTCCCCTCACCCGTCCCCTAATCCTAACCCGTACGCTCACACTAACCCGCGCCCTCACACGTACGCTCCCCCTAAACCGTTGTCGTACCCTCATCTGGACCCTAAATCGTCCCCGTCCTCTAATGCTAACCCTAACCCTAACACTTCCCCGAAGCCTTCCCCTCACCCGTCGCCTAATCCTAACCCGTACGCTAACACTAACCCGCGCCCTCACACGTACGCTCCCCCTAAACCGTTGTCATACCCTAACCTGGACCCTAAACCGTCCCCGTCCACTAACCATAACCCTACCCCGAACACTAACCCTAACCCTTCCCCGAAGCCTTCCCCTCACCCGTCCCCTAATCCTAACCCGTACGCTCACACTAACCCGGGCCCTCACACGGACACACCCCCTAAAGCGTTGTCGTACCCTCACCTGGACCCTAAACCGTCCCCGTCCCCTAACCCTAACCCTAGCCCTAACCCTAACCCTAACCGTTCCCTGAAGCCTTCCCCTCACCCGTTCCCTAATCCTAACCCGTACGCTCACACTAACCCGGGCCCTGACACGGACACTCCCGCTAAAGCGTTGTCGTACCCTCACCTGGACCCTAAACCATTCCCGTCCCCTAACCCTAATCCTAGCCCGAACCCTAACCCTAACCCTTCCCCGAAGCCTTCCCCTCACCAGTCGCCTAATTCTAACCCGTACCCTCACACTAAACCGCTCCCTCACACATTCGCTACCCCTAAGCTGTTGTCGTACCCTCACCTGGACCCTAAAACGTCCCCGTCCTCTAACACTATCCCTAGCCCGAACCCTAATCTTAACACTTCCCCGAAGCCTTCCCCTCACCCTTCCCCTAATCCTAACCCGTACGCTCCCCCTAAACCATTGTCGTACCCTCACCTGGACCCTAAACCGTCCCCGTCCTCTAACCCTATCCCTAGCCCGAACCCTAACCCTAACCCTTCCCCGAAGCCTTCCCCTAACCCGTCCCCTAATCTTAACCCGTACGCTAACACTAACCCACGCCCTCACACGTACGCTCCCCCTAAACCGTTGTCATACCCTAACCTGGACCCTAAACCGTCCCCATCCACTAACCCTAAACCTAGCCCGAACCCTAACCCTAACCCTTCCCCGAAGCCTTCCCCTCACACATCTCCTAATCCTAACCCGTACGCTCACACTAACCCGCGCCCTCACACGTACGCTCCCCCTAAATCGTTGTCGTACCCTCACCTGGACCCTAAACCGTCCCCATCCCCTAACCCTAACCCTAGCCCGAACCCTAACCCTAACCCTTCCCCAAAGCCTTCCCCTCACCCGTCCCCTAATCCTAACCCGTACGCTCACACTAACCCACACCCTCACACGTACGCTCCGCCTAAACTGTTGTCGTACCCTCACCTGGACCCTAAACCTTTCCTGTCCCCTAACCCTAACCCTAGCCCGAACCCTAACCCTAACCCTTCCCCGAAGCCTTCCCCTCACCCGTCGCCTAATCCTAACCCGTACCCTCACACTAAACCGCGCCCTCACACGTTTGCTCCCCCTAAACCGTTATCGTACCCTCACCTGCACCCTAAACCGTCTCGGTCCCCTAACCCTAACCCTAGCCCGAACCCTAACCCTAACCCTTCCCCGAAGCCTTCCCCTCACCCGTCCCCTACTCCTAACCCGTACCCTCACACTAACCCGTGCCCTCACATGTACCCTCCCCCTAAACCATTGTCATACCCTCACCTGGACCCTAAACCGTCCCCGTCCACTAACCCTAACCCTAGCCCTAACCCTAACCCTAACCCTTCCCCAAAGCCTTCCCCTCACACATCCCCTAATCCTAACCCGTACGCTCACACTAACCCATGCCCTCACACGTCCGCTCCCCCTAAAGCGTTTTCGTACCCTCACCTGAACCCTAAACCGTCCCCGTCCCCTAACCCTAACCCTAGCCCGAACCCTAACCCTAACCCTTCCCCGAAGCCTTCCCCTCACCCGTCCCCTAATCCTAACCCGTACGCTCACACTAACCCGCGCCCTCACACGTACGCTCCCCCTAAACCGTTGTCGTACCCTCATCTGGACCCTAAATCGTCCCCGTCCTCTAATGCTAACTCTAACCCTAACACTTCCCCGAAGCCTTCCCCTCACCCGTCGCCTAATCCTAACCCGTACGCTAACACTAACCCGCGCCCTCACACGTACGCTCCCCCTAAACCGTTGTCATACCCTAACCTGGACCCTAAACCGTCCCCGTCCACTAACCCTAACCCTACCCCGAACACTAACCCTAACCCTTCCCCGAAGCCTTCCCCTCACCCGTCCCCTAATCCTAACCCGTACGCTCACACTAACCCGGGCCCTCACACGGACACACACCCTAAAGCGTTGTCGTACCCTCACCTGGACCCTAAACCGTCCCCGTCCCCTAACCCTAACCCTAGCCCTAACCCTAACCCAAACCGTTCCCTGAAGCCTTCCCCTCACCCGTCCCCTAATCCTAACCCGTACGCTCACACTAACCTGGGCCCTCACACGGACACTCCCCCTAAAGCGTTGTCGTACCCTCACCTGGACCCTAAACCATTCCCGTCCCCTAACCCTAATCCTAGCCCGAACCCAAGCCCTAACCCTTCCCCGAAGCCTTCCCCTCACCAGTCGCCAAATTCTAACCCGTAACCTCACACTAAACCGCTCCCTCACACATTCGCTACCACTAAACTGTTGTCGTACCCTCACCTGTACCCTAAAACGTCCCCGTCCTCTAACCCTAACCCTAGCCCGAACCCTAATCTTAACACTTCCCCAAAGCCTTCCCCTCACCCTTCCCCTAATCCTAACCCGTACGCTCACACTAAACCGCGCCCTCAGACGTACGCTCCCCCTAAACCATTGTCGTACCCTCACCTGGACCCTAAACCGTCCCCGTCCTCTAACCCTAACCCTAGCCCGAACCCTAACCCTAACCCTTCCCCGAAGCCTTCCCCTCACCCGTCCCATAATCGTAACCCGTACGCTAACACTAACCCACGCCCTCACACGTACGCTCCCCCTAAACCGTTGTCATACCCTAACCGGGACCCTAAACCGTCCCCATCCACTAACCCTAAACCTAGCCCGAACCCTAACCCTAACCCTACCCCGAAGCCTTCCCCTCACCCGTCCCCTAATCCTAACCCGTACGCTCACACTAACCCGCGCCCTCACACGTACGCTCCCCCTAAATCGTTGTCGTACCCTCACCTGGACCCTAAACCGTCCCCATCCCCTAACCCTAACCCTAGCCCGAACCCTAACCCTAACCCTTCCCCAAAGCCTTCCCCTCACCCGTCCCCTAATCCTAACCCGTACGCTCACACTAAACTGCGCCCTCACACGTACCCTCCCCCTGAAGCGTTGTCGTACCCTCACCTGGACCCTAAACCGTCCCCGTCCCCTAACCCTAACCCTACACCGAATCCTAACCCTAAACCTTCCCCGAAGCCTTCCCCTCACCCGTCCCCTAATCCTAACCCGTACGCTCACACTAACCCGCGCCCTCACACGTTCCCTCCCCCTAAACCGCTGTCGTACCCTCAACTGGACCCTAAACCGTCCCCGTCACCTAACCCTAACCCTAGCCCGAACTCTAACCCTAACCCTTCCACGAAGCCTTCCCCTCACTCGTACCCTAATCCTAACCCGTACGCTCACACTAACCCGCGCCCTCACACGTACGCTACCCCTAAACCATTGTCGTACACTTACCTGGACCCTAAACCGTCCCCTTCCCCTAACCCGAACCCAAGCCAGATCCCTAACCCTAACCCTTCCCCGAAGCCTTCCCCTCACCCGTCCCCTAATCCTAACCCGTACGCTCACACTAACCCGTGCCCTCACACGTACGCTCCCCCTAAACCGCTCTCGTACCCTCAACTGGACCCTAAACCGTCTCCGGTCCGTAACCTTAACCCTAGCCCAAACCCTAACCCTAAACCTTCCTCGAAGCCTTCCCCTCACCTGTCCCCTAATCCTAACCTGTACGCTCACACTAAACCGCGCCCTCACACGTACGCTCCCCCTAAACCGTTGTCTTACCCTCACCTGGACCCTAAACCGTCCCCGTCCCCTAACCCTAACCCTAGCCCGAACCCTAACCCTAACCCTTCCCCGAAGCCTTCCCCTCACACGTCCCCTAATCCTAACCCCTAGGCTCACACTAAGCTGCGCCCTCACACGTACCCTCCCCCTAAAGCGTTGTCATACCCTCACCTGGACCCTAAACCGTACCCGTCCCCTAACACTAACCCTACACCGAACCCTAACCCTAACCCTTCCCCGAAGCCTTCCCCTCACCCGTCCCCTAATCCTAACCTGTACGCTCACACTAACCTGCGCCCTCACACGTACGCTCCCCCTAAACCGTTCTTGTTCCCTCACCTGGACCCTAAACCATTCCCGTCCCCTAACCCTAACCCTAGCCCGAACCCTAAGCCTAACCCTTCCCTGAAGCCTTCCCCTCACCCGTCCCCTAATCCTAACCCTTACGTTCACACTAACCCACGCCCTCACACGTACGCTCCAACTAAACCGTTGTCGTACCCTCACCTGGACCCTAAACCGACCCCGTCCCTTAACCCTAATCCTAGCCCGAACCCTAACCCTAACCCTTCCCCGAAGCCATCCCCTCAGCCGTCCCCTAATCCTAACCCGTACGCTCACACTAACACGCGCCCTAATATGTACGCTCCCCGTAAAGGGTTGTCGTACCCTCACCTAGACCCTAAACCGTCCCCGTCCCATAACCCTAACCCTAGCCCGAACCCTAACCCTAACCCTTCCCGGAAGCCTTCCCCTCACCCGTCCCCTAATCCTATCCCGTACACTCACACTAAACCGCACCCTCAAACGTACGCTACACCTGAACCGTTGTAGTACCCTCACCTGGACCCTAAACCGTCCCCGTCCCCTAACCCTAAACGTAGCCCGAACCCTAACCCTAACCCTTCCCAGAAGCCTTCCCCTCACCCGTCCCCTAATCCTAACACGTACGCCCACACTAACCCGCGCCCTCACACGTACGCTCCCCCTAAACCGTTGTCGTACCCTCACCTGGACCCTAAACCGTCCCAGTCCCCTAAACCTAACCCTAGCCCGAACCCTAACCCTAACCCTTCCCCGAAGCCTTCCCCTCACCCGTCCCCTAATCCTAACCACTACGCTCACACTAAACTGCGCCCTGACACGTCCCCTCCCCCTAAAGCGTTGTCGTACCCTCACCTGGACCCTAAACCGTCCCCGTCCCCGTCCCCTAACCCTAGCCAGAACCCTAACCCTAAATCTTCCCCGAAACCTTCCCCTCACCCGTCCCCTAATCCTAACCCATACGCTCACACTAAGCCGCGGCCACACACGTACGCTCCCCCTAAACCATTGTCGTACCCTCACCTGGACCCTAAATCGTCCCCGACCCCTAATCCTTACTCTAGCCCGAACCCTAACCCTAACCCTTCCCCGAAGCCTTCCCCTCACCCGTCCCCTAATCCTAACCCATACGCTCACACTAACCCGCACCCTCACACTTATGCTCCCCCTAAAGCGTTGTCGTACCCTCACCAGGAACCTAAACCTTCCCCGTCCCCTAACCCTAACCCTAGCCCGATCCCTAACCCTAACCCTTCCCCGAAGCCTTCCCCTCACCCGTCCCCTAATCCTAACCCGTACGCTCACACTAACCCGCGCCCTCATATGTACGCTCCCCCTAAAGCGTTGTCGTACCCTCACCTGGACCCTAAACCGTCCCCGTCCCCTAACCCTAACCCTAGCCCGAACCCTAGCCCTAACCCTTCCCCAAAGCCTTCCCCTCACCCATCGCCTAATCCTAACACGCACCCTCAAACTAACCAGCGCCCTCACACATTCGCTGCCCCTAAACCATTGTCGTACCCTTACCTTGACCCTAAACCGTCCCCGTCCCCTAACCCGAACCCAAGCCAGATCCTTAACCCTAACACTTCCCCGAAGCCTTCCCCTCACCCGTCCCTTAATCCTAACCCGTACGCTCACACTAACCCACGCCCTCACACGTACAGGCCCCCTAAACCGTTGTCGTACACTCACCTGGACCCTAAACCGTCCCCGTCGCCGTCCCCTAACCCTAGCCCGAACCCTAACCCTAACCCTTCCCCGAAGCCTTCCCCTCACACGTCCCCTAATCCTAACCCGTACGCTCACACTAACCCGCGCCCTCACACGTACGCTCCCCCTAAACCGTTGTCGTACCCTCACCTGGACCCTAAATGGTCCCCGTCCCCTAAACCTAACCCTAGCCCTAGCCCGAACCCTAACCCTAACACTTCCTCGAAGCCTTCCCCTCACCCGTCACCTAATCCTAACCCGTACGCTCACACTAACCCGCGCCCTCACACATACGCTCCCCCTAAACCGTGGTCGTACACTCACCTGGACCCTAAACCGTCCCAGTCCCCTAACCCTAACCCTAGCCCGAACCCTAACCCTAACCCTTCCCCGAAGACTTCCCCTCACCCGTCCCCTAATCCTAACCCCTACGCTCAGAGTAACCCGCGCCCACACACGTACGCTCCCCCTAAACCGTTGTCGTACCCTCACCTGGACCCTAAATCGTCACCGACCCCTAATCATAACTCTAGCCCGAACCCTAACCCTAATCCTTCCCCGAAGCCTTCCCCTCACCCGTCCCCTAATCCTAAACCGTACGCTCACACTAACCCGCACCCTTACACGTATGTTCCCCCTAAAGCGTTTTCGTACCCTCACCAGGAACCTAAACCGTCCCCGTCCCCTAACCCTAACCCTAGCCCGAACCCTAACCCTAACACTTCCCCGAAGCCTTCCCCTCACCCGTCCCATAATCTTAACCCGTACGCTCACACTAACCCATGCCCTCAAACGTACGCTACACCTAAACCGTTGTCGTACCCTCACCTGGACCCTAAACCTTTCCCGTCCCCGAACCCTAACCCTAGCCCAAACCCTAACCCTAACCCTTCCCCGAAGCCTTGCCCTCACCCGTCCCCTAATCCTAACCCGTACACTCACACTAAACCACGCCCTCACACGTGCGCTCCCCCTAAACCGTTGTCGTACCCTCACCTGGACACTAAACCGTCCCCGTCCTCTAACCCTAACCCTAGCCCGAACCCTAAACCTAACCCTTCCCCGAAGCCTTCCCCTCACCCGACCCCTAATCCTAACCCGTAGGCTCACACTAACCCGCGCCCCCACACGTACCCTCCCCATAAACCACTGTCGTACCCTCACCTGGACCCTAAACCGTCCCCGTCACCTAACCCTAACCGTAGCCCGAACTCTAACCCTAACCCTTCCACGAAGCCTTTCCCTCACCCGTCCCCTAATCCTAACCCGTACGCTCACACTAACCAGCCCCCTCACACATACAGTCCCCCTAAACCGTTGTCGTACTCTCACCTGGACCCTAAACCGTCCCCGTCCCCGTTCCCTAACCCTAGCACGAACCCTAACCCTAACCCTTCCCCGAAGCCTTCCACTCAGCCGTCCCCTAATCCTAACCCGTACGCTCACACTAACCCGTGCCCTCATAGGTACGCTCCCCCTAAAGCGTTGTCGTACCCTCACCTGGACCCTAAACCGTCCCCGTCCCCTAACCCTAACCCTAGACCGAACCCTACCCCTAACCCTTCCCCGAAGCCTTCCCCTCACCCGTCGCCAAATCCTAACACGCACCCTCACACTAACCCGCGCCCTAACACATTCGCTCCCCCTAATCCGTTGTCGTACCCTCACCTGGACCCTAAACCGTCCCCGTCCCCTAACCCTAATCCTAGCCCGAACACTAAAGCTAACCCTTCCCCGAAGCCTTCTCCTCACCCGTCCCCTAATCCTAACCCGTACGCTCACACTAACCCGCGCCCTCACACGTACGCTACCCCTAAACCGTTGTCGTACCCTCATCTGGACTCTAAACCGTCCCCGTCCCCTAACCCTAACCCTAGCCCAAACCCTAACCCTAACCCTTCCCCGAAGCCTTCCCCCCACCCGTCCCCTAATCCTAACCCATACGCTCACACTAACCCGCACCCTCACATGTACGCTCCCCCTAAAGCGTTGTCGTACCCTCACCTGAACCCTAAACCGTCCCCGTCACCTAACCCTAACCCTAGCCCGAACCCTAACCCTAAACCTTCCCCGAAGCCTTCCCCTCACCCGTCCCCTAATCCTAACCTTTACGTTCACACTAACCCACGCCCTCACACGTACGCTCCCTCTAAACCGTTGTCGTACCCTCACCTGGACCCTAAACCGTCCCCGTCCCCTAACCCTACCCCTAGCCCGAACCCTAACCCTAACCCTTCCCCGAAACCTTCCCCTCACCCGTCCCCTAATCCTAACCCGTACGCTCACACTCACCCGTGCCCTCACACGTACGCTCCCCCTAAACCGTTGTCGTACCCTCACCTGGACCCTAAACCGTCCCCGTCCCCTAAACCTAACCCTAGCCCGAACCCTAACCCTAAAACTTCCCCGAAGCCTTCCCCTCACCCGTCCCCTAATCCTAAACCCTACGCTCACACTAAACCGCACCCTCACACGTACCCTCCCCCTAAAGCGTTGTCGTACCCTCACCTGGACCCTAAACCGTCCCTGTCCCCTAACCCTAACCCTACACCGAATCCTAATCCTAACCCTTCCCCGAAGCCTTCCCCTCACCCGTCCCCGAATCCTAACCCGTACGCTCACACTAACCCGCGCCCTCACACGTTCCCTCCCCCTAAACCGCTGTCGTACCCTCAACTGGACCCTAAACCGTCACCGTCACCTAACCCTAACCCTAACCCGAACTCTAACCCTAACCCTTCCACGAAGCCTTCCCCTCACCCGTACCCTAATCCTAACCCGTACACTCACCCTAACCCACGCCCTCACACGTACAGTACCCCTAAACAGTTGTCGTACACTCACCTGGACCCTAAACCGTCCCCGTCCCCGTCCCCTAACCCTAGCCCGAACCCTAACCCTAACCCTTCCCCGAAGCCTTCCCCTCACCCGTCCCCTAATCCTAACCCGTACGCTCACACTAACCCGTGCCCTCACATGTACGCTCCCCTAAACCGATGTCGTACCCTCACCTGGACCCTAAATGGTTCCCGTCCCTTAAACCTAACCCTAGCCCTATCCCGAACCCTAACCCTAACACTTCCCCGAAGCCTTCCCCTCACCCGTCCCCTAATCCTAACCCTTACGTTCACACTAACCCGTGCCCTCACACGTACGCTCCCTCTAAACCGTTGTCGTACCCTCACCTGGACCCTAAACCGTCCCCGTCCCCTAACCCTAACCCTAGCCCGAACTCTAACCGTAACCCTTCCCCGAAGCCTTCCCCTCAACAGTCCCCTAATCCTAACCCGTACGCTCACACTAACCCGCGCCCTCATATGTACGCTCCCCGTAAAGCGTTGTCGTACCCTCACCTGGACCCTAAACCGTCCCTGTCCCCTAACACTAACCCTAGCCCGAACCCTAACCCTAACCCTTCCCCGAAGCCTTCCCCTCACCCGTCCCCTAATCCTAACCCATACGCTCACACTAACCCGCGCCCTCACTCGTCCGCTCCCCCTAAACCGTTGTCGTACCCTCACCTGGACCCTAAACCGTCCCCATCCCCTAAACCTAACCCTAGCCCGAACCCTAACCCTAACCCTTCCCCATAGCCTTCCCCTCAGCCGTCCCCTAATACTAACCCTTACGTTCACACTAACCTGCGCCCTCAAACATACGCTCCCTCTAAACCGTTGTCGTACCCTCACCTGGACCCTAAACCGTCCCCGTCCCATAACCCTAACCCTAGCCCGAACCCTAACCCTAACCGTTCCCCGAAGCTTTCCCCTCACCCGTCCCCTAATCCTTACCCTGACGTTCACACTAACCCGCGCCCTCACACGTACGCTCCCTCTAAACCGTTGTCGTACCCTCAACTGTACCCTAAACCGTCCCCGTCCCCTAACCCTAATCCTAGCCCGAACCGTAACCCTAACCCTTCCCCGAAGCCTTCCCCTTAGCAGTCCCCTAATCCTAACCCGTATGCTCACACTAACCGGCGCCCTCATATGTACGCTCCCCCTAAAGCGTTGTCGTACCCTCACCTGTACCCTAAACCGTACCCGTCCCCTAACCCAAACCCTAGCCCGAACCCTAACCCTAACCCTTCCCTGAAGCCTTCCCCTCACCCGTCCACTAATCCTAACCCGTACGCTCACACTAACCCGCGCCCTCACACGTACGCTCCCCCTAAACCGTTGTCGTACCCTCACCTGGACCCTAAAACGTCCCCGTCCTCTAACCCTAATCCTAGCCCGAACCCTAATCTTAACACTTCCCCGAAGCCTTCCCCTCACCCTTCCCCTAATCCTAATCCTCACGCTCACACTAAACCGCGCCCTCACACGTATGCTCCCCCTAAACCGTTGTCGTACCCTCACCTGCACCCTAAACCGTCTCGGTCCCCTAACCCTAACCCTAGCCCGAACCCTAACCCTAACCCTTCCCCGAAACCTTCCCCTCACCCGTCCCCTAATCCTAACCTGTACGCTCACACTAACCCGCGCCCTCACATGTACGCTCCCCCTAAACCGTTGTCCTACACTCACCTGGACCCTAAACCGTCCCCGTCCCCTAAACCTAACCTTAGCCCCAACCCTAACCCTAACCCTTCCCAGAAGCCTTCCCCTCACCCGTTCCCTAATCCTAACCCCTACGCTCACACTAAACTGCGCCCTCACACGTACCCTCCCCCTAAAGCGTTGTCGTACCCTCACCTGGACCCTAAACCGTCCCCGTCCCCTAACCCTAACCCTACACCGAATCCTAACCCTAACCCTTCCCCGAAGCCTTCCCCTCACCCGTCCCCTAATCCTAACCCGTACGCTCACACTAACCGGCGCCCTCACACGTACCCTCCCCCTAAAGCGTTGTCGTACCGTCACCTGCAACCTAAATCGTCCTCGACCCCTAATCCTAACTCTAGCCCGAACCCTAATCCTAATCCTTCCCCGAAGCCTTCCTCTCACCCGTCCCCTAATCCTAAACCGTACGCTCACACTAACCCGCACCCTCACACGTATGTTCCCCCTAAAGCGTTGTCGTACCCTAACCAGGAACCTAAACCGTCCCCGTCCCCTAACCCTAACCCTAGCCCGAACCCTAACCCTAACCCTTCCCCGAAGCCTTCCCCTCACCCGTCCCCTAATCCTAACACGTACGCTCACACTAACCCGTGCCCTCAAACGTACGCTACCCCTAAACCGTTGTCGTACCCTCACCTGGACCCTAAACCGTTCCCCTCCCCTAACCCGAACCATAGCCCAAACCCTAACCCTAACCCTTCCCCGAAGCCTTGCCCTCACCCGTCCCCTAATCCTAACCCGTACACTCACACTAAACCGCTCCCTCACACGTGCGCTCCCCCTAAACCGTTGTCGTACCCTCACCTGGACCCTAAATCGTCCCCGTCGTCTAACCCTAACCCTAGCCCAAACCCTAACCCTAACCCTTCCCCGAAGCCTTCCCCCCACCCGTCCCCTAATCCTAACCCATACGCTCACACTAACCCGCACCCTCACACGTACGCTCCCCCTAAAGCGTTGTCGTACCCTCACCTGGACCCTAAACCGTCCCCGTCACCTAACCCTAACCCTAGCCCGAACCCTAACCCTAACCCTTCCCCGAAGCCTTCCCATCACCCGTCCCCTAATCCTAACCCTTACGTTCACACTAACCCACGCCCTCACACGTACGCTCCCTCTAAACCGTTGTCGTACCCTCACCTGGACCCTAAACCGTCCGCGTCCCCTAACCCTACCCCTAGCCCGAACCCGAACCGTAACCCTTCCCCAAAGCCTTCCCCTCAGCAGTCCCCTAATCCTAACCCGTACGCTCACACTAACCCGCGCCCTCATATGGACGCTGCCCCTAAAGCGTTGTCGTACCCTCACCTGGACCCTAAAACGTCCCCGTCCCCTAACCCTAACCCTAGCCCAAACCCTAACCCTAAACCTTCCCGGAAGCGTTCCCCTCACCTGTCCCCTAATCCTAACACGTACGCTCACACTAAACCGCGCCCTCACACGTACGCTACCCCTAAACCGTTGTCGTACCCTCACCTGGACCCTAAACCGTCCCGGTCCCCTAACCCTAACCCTAGCCCGAACCCTAACCCTAACCCTTCCCCGAAACCTTCCCCTCACCCGTCCCCTAATCCTAACCCGTACGCTCACACTAACCCGTGCCCTCACACGTACGCTCCCCCTAAACCGTTCTCGTACCCTCACCTGGACCCTAAACCGTCCCCGTCCCCTAAACCTAACCCTAGCCCGAACCCTAACTCTAACCCTTCCCTGAAGCCTTCCCCTCACCCGTCCCCTAATCCTAACCCGAACGCTCACACTAACCCAAGCCCTCACACGCACGCTCCCCCTAAAGCTTTGTCGTACTCTCACCTGGACCTTAAACCGTACCCGTCCCCTAACCATAACCCTGGCCCGAACCCTAACCCTAACCCTTCCCCGAAGCCCTCCCCTCACCCGTCCCCTAATCCTAACCCGTACGCTCACACTAACCCACGCCCTCACACGTACGCTCCCCCTAAACCGTTGTCGTACCCTCACCTGGACCCTAAACCGTCCCCGTCCCCTAACCCTAACCCTACCCCGAACCCTAACCCTAACCCTTCCCCAAAGCCTTCCCCTCACCCGTCCCCTTATCCTAACCCGTACGCTCACATTAACCCGCGCCCTCACACGTACACTCGCCCTAAACCGTTGTCGTACCCTCACCTGGACCCTAAAACGTCCCCGTCCTCTAACCCTAACCCTAGCCCGAACCCTAATCTTAACACTTCCCCGAAGCCTTCCCCTCACCCTTCCCCTAATCCTAACCCGTACGCTCACACTAACCCGCGCCCTCAGACGTACGCTCCCCCTAAACCATTGTCGTACCCTCACCTGGACCCTAAACCGTCCCCGTCCTCTACCCCTAACCCTAGCCCGAACCCTAACCCTAACCCTTCCCCGAAGCCTTCCCCTCACCCGTCCCCTAATCGTAACCCGTACGCTAACACTAACTCATGCCCTCACACGTACGCTCCCCCTAAACCGTTGTCATACCCTAACCTGGACCCTAAACCGTCCCCATCCACTAACCCTAAACCTAGCCCGAACCCTAACCCTAACCCTTCCCCGAAGCCTTCCTCTCACACATCCCCTAATCCTAACCCGTACGCTCACACTAACCCGCGCCCTCACACGTACGCTCCCCCTAAAGCGTTGTCGTACCCTCAACTGGACCCTAAACCGTACCCGTCCCCTAATCCTAACCCTAGCCCGAACCCTAACCCTAACCCTTCCCCAAAGCCTTCCCCTCACCCGTCACCAAATCCTAACCCCTACGCTCACACTAAACTGCGCCCTCACACGTACCCTCCCCCTAAAGCGTTGTCGTACCCTCACCTGCACCCTAAACCGTCTCGGTCCCCTAACCCTAACCCTAGCCCGAACCCTAACCCTAACCCTTCCCCGAAACCTTCCCCTCACCCGTCCCCTAATCCTAACCCGTACGCTCACACTAACCCGTGCCCTCACATGTACGCTCCCCCTAAACCGTTGTCCTACACTCACCTGAACCCTAAACCGTCCCCGTCCCCTAAACCTAACCTTAGCCCCAACCCTAACCCTAACCCTTCCCAGAAGCCTTCCCCTCACCCGTCCCCTAATCCTAACCCCTACGCTCACACTAAACTGCGCCCTCACACGTACCCTCCCCCTAAAGCGTTGTCGTACCCTCACCTGGACCCTAAACCGTCCCCGTCCCCTAACCCTAACCCTACACCGAATCCTAACCCTAACCCTTCCCCGAAGCCTTCCCCTCACCCGTCCCCTAATCCTAACCCGTACGCTCACACTACCCGCGCCCTCACACGTACCCTCCCCCTAAAGCGTTGTCGTACCCTCACCTGCAACCTAAATCGTCCTCGACCCTTAATCCTAACTCTAACCCGAACCCTAACCCTAATCCTTCCCCAAAGCTTTCCTCTCACCCGTCCCCTAATCCTAAACCGTACGCTCACACTAACCCGCACCCTCACACGTATGTTCCCCCTAAAGCGTTGTCGTACCCTCACCAGGAACCTAAACCGTCCCCGTCCCCTAACCCTAACCCTAGCCCGAACCCTAACCCTAACCCTTCCCCGAAGCCTTCCCCTCACCCGTCGCCTAATCCTAACCCGTACCCTCACACTAAACCGCGCCCTCACACGTATGCTCCCCCTAAACCGTTGTCGTACCCTCACCTGCACCCTAAACCGTCTCGGTCCCCTAACCCTAACCCTAGCCCGAACCCTAACCCTAACCCTTCCCCGAAACCTTCCCCTCACCCGTCCCCTAATCCTAACCTGTACGCTCACACTAACCCGCGCCCTCACATGTACGCTCCCCCTAAACTGTTGTCCTACACTCACCTGGACCCTAAACCGTCCCCGTCCCCTAAACCTAACCTTAGCCCCAACCCTAACCCTAACCCTTCCCAGAAGCCTTCCCCTCACCCGTCCCCTAATCCTAACCCCTACGCTCACACTAAACTGCGCCCTCACACGTACCCTCCCCCTAAAGCGTTGTCGTACCCTCACCTGGACCCTAAACCGTCCCCGTCCCCTAACCCTAACCCTACACCGAATCCTAACCCTAACCCTTCCCCGAAGCCTTCCCCTCACCCGTCCCCTAATCCTAACCCGTACGCTCACACTAACCCGCGCCCTCACACGTACCCTCCCCCTAAAGCGTTGTCGTACCGTCACCTGCAACCTAAATCGTCCTCGACCCCTAATCTTAACTCTAGCCCGAACCCTAACCCTAATCCTTCCCCGAAGCCTTCCTCTCACCCGTCCCCTAATCCTAAACCGTACGCTCACACTAACCCGCACCCTCACACGTATGTTCCCCCTAAAGCGTTGTCGTACCCTCACCAGGAACCTAAACAGTCCCCGTCCCCTAACCCTAACCCTAGCCCGAACCCTAACCCTAACCCTTCCTCGAAGCCTTCCCCTCACCCGTCCCCTAATCCTAACACGTACGCTCACACTAACCCGTGCCCTCAAACGTACGCTACCCCTAATCCGTTGTCGTACCCTCACCTGGACCCTAAACCGTTCCCCTCCCCTAACCCTAACCCTAGCCCAAACCCTAACCCTAAACCTTCCCCGAAGCCTTCCCCCCACCCGTCCCCTAATCCTAACCCATACGCTCACACTAACCTGCACCCTCACACGTACACTCACCCTAAAGCGTTGTCGTACCCTCACCTGCACCCTAAACCGTCTCGGTCCCCTAACCCTAACCCTAGCCGGAACCCTAACCCTAACCCTTCCCCGAAACCTTCCCCTCACCCGTCCCCTAATCCTAACCCGTACGCTCACACTAACCCGCGCCCTCACAGGTACGCTCCCCCTAAAGCGTTGTCGTACCCTCACCTGCACCCTAAACCGTCTCGGTCCCCTAACCCTAACCCTAGCCCGAACCCTAACCCTAACCCTTCCCCGAAACCTTCCCCTCACCCGTCCCCTAATCCTAACCCGTACGCTCACACTAACCCGCGCCCTCAGACGTACGCTCCCCCTAAACCATTGTCGTACCCTCACCTGGACCCTAAACCGTCCCCGTCCTCTACCCCTAACCCTAGCCCGAACCCTAACCCTAACCCTTCCCCGAAGCCTTCCCCTCACCCGTCCCCTAATCGTAACCCGTACGCTAACACTAACTCATGCCCTCACACGTACGCTCCCCCTAAACCGTTGTCATACCCTAACCTGGACCCTAAACCGTCCCCATCCACTAACCCTAAACCTAGCCCGAACCCTAACCCTAACCCTTCCCCGAAGCCTTCCCCTCACACATCCCCTAATCCTAACCCGTACGCTCACACTAACCCGCGCCCTCACACGTACGCTCCCCCTAAAGCGTTGTCGTACCCTCAACTGGACCCTAAACCGTACCCGTCCCCTAATCCTAACCCTAGCCCGAACCCTAACCCTAACCCTTCCCCAAAGCCTTCCCCTCACCCGTCACCAAATCCTAACCCCTACGCTCACACTAAACTGCGCCCTCACACGTACCCTCCCCCTAAAGCGTTGTCGTACCCTCACCTGCACCCTAAACCGTCTCGGTCCCCTAACCCTAACCCTAGCCCGAACCCTAACCCTAACCCTTCCCCGAAACCTTCCCCTCACCCGTCCCCTAATCCTAACCCGTACGCTCACACTAACCCGTGCCCTCACATGTACGCTCCCCCTAAACCGTTGTCCTACACTCACCTGGACCCTAAACCGTCCCCGTCCCCTAAACCTAACCTTAGCCCCAACCCTAACCCTAACCCTTCCCAGAAGCCTTCCCCTCACCCGTCCCCTAATCCTAACCCCTACGCTCACACTAAACTGCGCCCTCACACGTACCCTCCCCCTAAAGCGTTGTCGTACCCTCACCTGGACCCTAAACCGTCCCCGTCCCCTAACCCTAACCCTACACCGAATCCTAACCCTAACCCTTCCCCGAAGCCTTCCCCTCACCCGTCCCCTAATCCTAACCCGTACGCTCACACTACCCGCGCCCTCACACGTACCCTCCCCCTAAAGCGTTGTCGTACCCTCACCTGCAACCTAAATCGTCCTCGACCCTTAATCCTAACTCTAACCCGAACCCTAACCCTAATCCTTCCCCAAAGCCTTCCTCTCACCCGTCCCCTAATCCTAAACCGTACGCTCACACTAACCCGCACCCTCACACGTATGTTCCCCCTAAAGCGTTGTCGTACCCTCACCAGGAACCTAAACCGTCCCCGTCCCCTAACCCTAACCCTAGCCCGAACCCTAACCCTAACCCTTCCCCGAAGCCTTCCCCTCACCCGTCGCCTAATCCTAACCCGTACCCTCACACTAAACCGCGCCCTCACACGTATGCTCCCCCTAAACCGTTGTCGTACCCTCACCTGCACCCTAAACCGTCTCGGTCCCCTAACCCTAACCCTAGCCCGAACCCTAACCCTAACCCTTCCCCGAAACCTTCCCCTCACCCGTCCCCTAATCCTAACCTGTACGCTCACACTAACCCGCGCCCTCACATGTACGCTCCCCCTAAACTGTTGTCCTACACTCACCTGGACCCTAAACCGTCCCCGTCCCCTAAACCTAACCTTAGCCCCAACCCTAACCCTAACCCTTCCCAGAAGCCTTCCCCTCACCCGTCCCCTAATCCTAACCCCTACGCTCACACTAAACTGCGCCCTCACACGTACCCTCCCCCTAAAGCGTTGTCGTACCCTCACCTGGACCCTAAACCGTCCCCGTCCCCTAACCCTAACCCTACACCGAATCCTAACCCTAACCCTTCCCCGAAGCCTTCCCCTCACCCGTCCCCTAATCCTAACCCGTACGCTCACACTAACCCGCGCCCTCACACGTACCCTCCCCCTAAAGCGTTGTCGTACCGTCACCTGCAACCTAAATCGTCCTCGACCCCTAATCTTAACTCTAGCCCGAACCCTAACCCTAATCCTTCCCCGAAGCCTTCCTCTCACCCGTCCCCTAATCCTAAACCGTACGCTCACACTAACCCGCACCCTCACACGTATGTTCCCCCTAAAGCGTTGTCGTACCCTCACCAGGAACCTAAACAGTCCCCGTCCCCTAACCCTAACCCTAGCCCGAACCCTAACCCTAACCCTTCCTCGAAGCCTTCCCCTCACCCGTCCCCTAATCCTAACACGTACGCTCACACTAACCCGTGCCCTCAAACGTACGCTACCCCTAATCCGTTGTCGTACCCTCACCTGGACCCTAAACCGTTCCCCTCCCCTAACCCTAACCCTAGCCCAAACCCTAACCCTAAACCTTCCCCGAAGCCTTCCCCCCACCCGTCCCCTAATCCTAACCCATACGCTCACACTAACCTGCACCCTCACACGTACACTCACCCTAAAGCGTTGTCGTACCCTCACCTGCACCCTAAACCGTCTCGGTCCCCTAACCCTAACCCTAGCCGGAACCCTAACCCTAACCCTTCCCCGAAACCTTCCCCTCACCCGTCCCCTAATCCTAACCCGTACGCTCACACTAACCCGCGCCCTCACAGGTACGCTCCCCCTAAAGCGTTGTCGTACCCTCACCTGCACCCTAAACCGTCTCGGTCCCCTAACCCTAACCCTAGCCCGAACCCTAACCCTAACCCTTCCCCGAAACCTTCCCCTCACCCGTCCCCTAATCCTAACCCGTACGCTCACACTAACCCGCGCCCTCACAGGTACGCTCCCCCTAAACCGTTGTCGTACACTCACCTGGACCCTAAACCGTCCCCGTCCCCTAAACCTAACCTTAGCCCCAACCCTAAACCTAACCCTTCCCAGAAGCCTTCCCTCACCCGTCCCCTAATCCTAACCTGTACCCTCACACTAAGCCGCGCCCTCACACGTACCCTCTCCCTAAAGCATTTTCATACCCTCACCTGGACACTAAACCGTCCCCGTCCCCTAACCCTAACCCTAGCCCGAACCCTAACCCAAACCCTTCCCCGAAGCCTTCCCCTCACCCGTCCCCTAATTCTAACCAGTACGCTCACACTAACCCGTGCCCTCACACGTACGCTCCCCCTAAACCGCTCTCGTACCCTCAACTGGACCCTAAACCGTCCCCGTCCCCTAACCCTAACCCTAGCCCGAACCCTAACCCTAACACTTCCCCGAAGCCTTCCCCTTACCCGTCCCCTAATCATAAACCGTACGCTCAAACTAACCCGCACCCTCACACGTACACTCCCCCTAAAGCGTTGTCGTACCCTCACCTGGACCCTAAACCGTCCCCGTCCCCTAAGCCTAACCCTAGCCCGAACCCTAACCCTAACCGTTCTCCGAAGCCTTCCCCTCACCCGTCCCCTAATCCTAAACCGTACGCTCACACTAACCCACGCCCTCACACGTACGCTCCCACTAAACCGTTGTTGTTCCCTCACCTGGACCCTAAACCGTTCCCGTCCCCTAACCCTAACCCTAGCCTGAACCCTAACCCTAACACTTCCCCGAAGCCTTCCCCTCACCCGTCCCCTAATCCTAACCCTTACGTTCACACTAACCCGCGCCCTCACACGTACGCTCCCCCTAAACCGTTGTCGTACCCTCACCTGGACCCTAAACTGACCCCGTCCCCTAACCCTAACCCTAGCCCGAACCCTAACCCTAACCCTTCCCCGAAGCCTTCCACTCAGCCGTCCCCTAATCCTAACCCATATGCTAACACTAACCCGCGACCTCATATGTACACTCCCCCTAAAGCGTTGTCGTACCCTCACCTGGACCCTAAACCGTCCCCGTCCCGTAAACTTAACCCTAGCCCGAATCCTAACCCTAACCCTTCCCCAAAGCCTTCCCCTCACCCGTCCCCTAATCCTAACCCGTACCCTCACACTAACCCGCGCCCTCACACGTACCCTCTCCCTAAAGCGTTGTCACACCCTCACATGGACACTAAACCGTCACCGTCCCCTAACCCTAACCCTAGCCCGAACCCTAACCCAAACACTTCCCCGAAGCCTTCCCCTCACCCGTCCCCTAATCCTAACCCGTACGCTCACACTAACCCGTGCCCTCACACGTACGCTCCCCCTAAACCGCTCTCATACCCTCAACTGGACCCTAAACCGTCTCCGGCCCCTAACCTTAACCCTAGCCCAAACCCTAACCCTAAACCTTCCTCGAAGCCTTCCCCTCACCTGTCCCCTAATCCTAACCCGTACGCTCACACTAACCCACGCCCTCACACGTACGCTCCCCCTAAACCGTTGTCGTACCCTCACCTGGACCCTAAACCGTCCCCGTCCCCTAACCCTAACCCTAGCCCGAACCCTAAACCTAACACTTCCCCGAAGCCTTACCCTCACACGTCCCCTAATCCTAACCCCTAGGCTCACACTAAGCTGCGCCCTCACACGTACCCTCCCCCTAAAGCGTTGTGGTACCCTCACCTGGACCCTAAACCGTACCCGTCCCCTAACACTAACCCTACACCGAACCCTAACCCTAACCCTTCCCTGAAGCCTTCCCCTCGCCCGTCCCCTAATCCTAACCTGTACGCTCACACTAACCCGCGCCCTCACACGTACGCTCCCCCTAAACCGCTGTCGTACCCTCAACTGGAACCTAAACCGTTCCCGTCCCCTAACCCTAACCCTAGCCCGAACTCTAACCCTAACCCTTCCACGAAGCCTTCCCCTCACCCGTCCCCTAATCCTAACCCGTACCCTCACACTAACCCGCGCCCTCACACGTACCCTCTCCCTAAAGCGTTGTCACACCCTCACATGGACACTAAACCGTCACCGTCCCCTAACCCTAACCCTAGCCCGAACCCTAACCCAAACCCTTCCCCGAAGCCTTCCCCTCACCCGTCCCCTAATCCTAACCCGTACGCTCACACTAACCCGTGCCCTCACACGTACGCTCCCCCTAAACCGCTCTCATACCCTCAACTGGACCCTAAACCGTCTCCGGCCCCTAACCTTAACCCTAGCCCAAACCCTAACCCTAAACCTTCCTCGAAGCCTTCCCCTCACCTGTCCCCTAATCCTAACCCGTACGCTCACACTAACCCGCGCCCTCACACGTACGCTCCCCCTAAACCGTTGTCGTACCCTCACCTGGACCCTAAACCGTCCCCGTCCCCTAACCCTAACCCTAGCCCGAACCCTAACCCTAACCCTTCCCCGAAGCCTTACCCTCAAACGTCCCCTAATCCTAACCCCTAGGCTCACACTAAGCTGCGCCCTCACACGTACCCTCCCCCTAAAGCGTTGTGGTACCCTCACCTGGACCCTAAACCGTACCCGTCCCCTAACACTAACCCTACACCGAACCCTAACCCTAACCCTTCCCCGAAGCCTTCCCCTCGCCCGTCCCCTAATCCTAACCTGTACGCTCACACTAACCCGCGCCCTCACACGTACGCTCCCCCTAAAACGCTGTCGTACCCTCAACTGGACCCTAAACCGTTCCCGTCCCCTAACCCTAACCCTAGCCCGAACTCTAACCCTAACCCTTCCACGAAGCCTTCCCCTCACCCGTCCCCTAATCCTAACCCGTACGCTCACACTAACCCGCACCCTCACACGTACGCTCCCCCTAAACCATTGTTGTACACTTACCTGGACCCTAAACCGTCCCCGTCCCCTAACCCGAACCCTAGCCCGAACCCTAACCCTAAAACTTCCCCGAAGCCTTCCCCTCACCCGTCGCCTAATCCTAACCCGTACGCTCACACTAACCGCGCCCTCACACGTACAGTCCCCCTAAACCGTTGTCGTACACTCACCTGGACCCTAAACCGTCCCCGTCCCCGTCCCCTAACCCTAGCCCGAACCCTAAACCTAACCCTTCCCCGAAGCCTTCCCCTCACCCGTCTCCTAATCCTAAACCGTACTCTCACACTAACCCGCGCCCTCACACGTACGCTCCCCCTAAACCGTTGTCGTACCCTCACCTGGACCCTAAATGGTCCCCGTCCCCTAAACCTAACCCTAGCCCTAGCCCGAACCCTAACCCTAACCCTTCCCCGAAGCCTTCCCCTCACCCGTCCCCTACTCCTAACCCGTACCCTCACACTAACCCGTGCCCTCACATGTACCCTCCCCCTAAACCATTGTCATACCCTCACCTGGACCCTAAACCGTCCCCGTCCACTAACCCTAACCCTAGCCCTAACCCTAACCCTAACCCTTCCCCAAAGCCTTCCCCTCACACATCCCCTAATCCTAACCCGTACGCTCACACTAACCCGCGCCCTCACACGTCTGCTCCCCCTAAAGCGTTTTCGTACCCTCACCTGGACCCTAAACCGTCCCCGTCCCCTAACCCTAACCCTAGCCCGAACCCTAACCCTAACCCTTCCCCGAAGCCTTCCCCTCACCCGTCCCCTAATCCTAACCCGTACGCTCACACTAACCCGCGCCCTCACACGTACGCTCCCCCTAAACCGTTGTCGTACCCTCATCTGGACCCTAAATTGTCCCCGTCCTCTAATGCTAACCCTAACCCTAACACTTCCCCGAAGCCTTCCCCTCACCCGTCGCCTAATCCTAACCCGTACGCTAACACTTACCCGCGCCCTCACACGTACGCTCCACCTAAACCGTTGTCATACCCTAACCTGGACCCTAAACCGTCCCCGTCCACTAACCCTAACCCTACCCCGAACACTAACCCTAACCCTTCCCCGAAGCCTTCCCCTCACCCGTCCCCTAATCCTAACCCGTACGCTCACACTAACCCGGGCCCTAACACGGACACTCCCCCTAAAGCGTTGTCGTACCCTCACCTGGACCCTAAACCGTCCCCGTCCCCTAACCCTAACCCTAGCCCTAACCCTAACCCTAACCGTTCCCTGAAGCCTTCCCCTCACCCGTACCCTAATCCTACCCCGTATGCTCACACTAACCCACGCCCTCACACGTACGCTCCCCCTAAACCGTTGTTGTTCCCTCACCTGGACCCTAAACCATTCCCTTCCCCTAACACTAATCCTAGCCCGAACCCAAGCCCTAACCCTTCCCCGAAGCCTTCCCCTCACCAGTCGCCTAATTCTAACCCGTACCCTCACACTAAACCGCTCCCTCACACATTCGCTACCCCTAAACTGTTGTCGTACCCTCACCTGGACCCTAAAACGTCCCCGTCCTCTAACCCTAAACCTAGCCTGAACCCTAATCTTAACACTTCCCCGAAGCCTTCCCCTCACCCTTCCCCTAATCCTAACCCGTACGCTCACACTAAACCGCGCCCTCAGACGTACGCTCCCCCTAAAGCGTTGTCGTACCCTCACCTGGACCCTAAACCGTCCCCGTCCCCTAACCCTAACCCTACACCGAATCCTAACCCTAACCCTTCCCCGAAGCCTTCCCCTCACCCGTCCCCTAATCCTAACCTGTACGCTCACACTAACCCGCGCCGTCACACGTACCCTCCCCCTAAAGCGTTGTCGTACCCTCACCTGCAACCTAAATCGTCCCCGACCCCTAATCCTAACTCTAGCCCGAACCCTAACCCTAATCCTTCCCCGAAGCCTTCCTCTCACCCGTCCCCTAATCCTAAACCGTACGCTCACACTAACCCGCACCCTCACACGTACGCTCCTCCTAAAGCGTTGTCGTACCCTCACCTGGACCCTAAACCGTCCCCGTCACCTAACCCTAACCCTAGCCCGAACCCTAAACCTAACCCTTCCCCGAAGCCTTCCCCTCACCCGTCCCCTAATCCTAACCCTTACGTTCACACTAACCCACGCCCTCACACGTACGCTCCCTCTAAACCGTTGTCGTACCCTCACCTGGACCCTAAACCGTCCGCGTCCCCTAACCCTACCCCTAGCCCGAACCCGAACCATAACCCTTCCCCAAAGCCTTCCCCTCAGCAGTCCCCTAATCCTAACCCGTACGCTCACACTAACCCGCGCCCTCATATGTACGATCCCCCTAAAGCGTTGTCGTACCCTAACCTGGACCCTAAAACGTCCCCGTCCCCTAACCCTAACCCTAGCCCAAACCCTAACCCTAAATCTTCCCGGAAGCCTTCCCCTCACCTGTCCCCTAATCCTAACCCGTACGCTCACACTAAACCACGCCCTCACACGTACGCTACCCCTAAACCGTTGTCGTACCCTCACCTGGACCCTAAACCGTCCCGGTCCCCTAACCCTAACCATAGCCCGAACCCTAACCCTAACCCTTCCCCGAAACCTTCCCCTCACCCGTCCCCTAATCCTAACCCGTACGCTCACACTAACCCGTGCCCTCACACGTACGCTCCCCCTAAACCGTTGTCGTACCCTCACCTGGACCCTAAACCTTTCCCGTCCCCGAACCCTAACCCTAGCCCAAACCCTAACCCTAACCCTTCCCCGAAGCCTTGCCCTCACCCGTCCCCTAATCCTAACCCGTACACTCACACTAAACCACGACCTCACACGTGCGCTCCCCCTAAACCGTTGTCGTACCCTCACCTGGACACTAAACCGTCCCCGTCCTCTAACCCTAACCCTAGCCCGAACCCTAAACCTAACCCTTCCCCGAAGCCTTCCCCTCACCCGTCCCCTAATCCTAACCCGTAGGCTCACACTAACCCGCGCCCCCACACGTACCCTCCCCATAAACCACTGTCGTACCCTCACCTGGACCCTAAACCGTCCCCGTCACCTAACCCTAACCGTAGCCCGAACTCTAACCCTAACCCTTCCACGAAGCCTTCCCCTCACCCGTCTCCTAATCCTAACCCGTACGCTCACACTAACCAGCCCCCTCACACATACAGTCCCCCTAAACCGTTGTCGTACTCTCACCTGGACCCTAAACCGTCCCCGTCCCCGTTCCCTAACCCTAGCACGAACCCTAACCCTAACCCTTCCCCGAAGCCTTCCCCTCAGCCGTCCCCTAATCCTAACCCGTACGCTCACACTAACCCGTGCCCTCATATGTACGCTCCCCCTAAAGCGTTGTCGTACCCTCACCTGGACCCTAAACCGTCCCCGTCCCCTAACCCTAACCCTAGACCGAACCCTACCCCTAACCCTTCCCCGAAGCCTTCCCCTCACCCGTCGCCAAATCCTAACACGCACCCTCACACTAACCTGCGCCCTCACACATTCGCTCCCCCTAATCCGTTGTCGTACCCTCACCTGGACCCTAAACCGTCCCCGTCCCCTAACCCTAATCCTAGCCCGAACACTAAAGCTAACCCTTCCCCGAAGCCTTCTCCTCACCCGTCCCCTAATCCTAACCCGTACGCTCACACTAACCCGCGCCCTCACACGTACGCTACCCCTAAACCGTTGTCGTACCCTCATCTGGACTCTAAACCGTCCCCGTCCCCTAACCCTAACCCTAGCCCAAACCCTAACCCTAACCCTTCCCCGAAGCCTTCCCCCCACCCGTCCCCTAATCCTAACCCATACGCTCACACTAACCCGCACCCTCACATGTACGCTCCCCCTAAAGCGTTGTCGTACCCTCACCTGGACCCTAAACCGTCCCCGTCACCTAACCCTAACCCTAGCCCGAACCCTAACCCTAACCCTTCCCCGAAGCCTTCCCCTCACCCGTCCCCTAATCCTAACCTTTACGTTCACACTAACCCACGCCCTCACACGTACGCTCCCTCTAAACCGTTGTCGTACCCTCACCTGGACCCTAAACCGTCCCCGTCCCCTAACCCTACCCCTAGCCCGAACCCTAACCCTAACCCTTCCCCGAAACCTTCCCCTCACCCGTCCCCTAATCCTAACCCGTACGCTCACACTCACCCGTGCCCTCACACGTACGCTCCCCCTAAACCGTTGTCGTACCCTCACCTGGACCCTAAACCGTCCCCGTCCCCTAAACCTAACCCTAGCCCGAACCCTAACCCTAACACTTCCCCGAAGCCTTCCCCTCACCCGTCCCCTAATCCAAAACCCTACGCTCACACTAAACCGCACCCTCACACGTACCCTCCCCCTAAAGCGTTGTCGTACCCTCACCTGGACCCTAAACCGTCCCCGTCCCCTAACCCTAACCCTACACCGAATCCTAATCCTAACCCTTCCCCGAAGCCTTCCCCTCACCCGTCCCCGAATCCTAACCCGTACGCTCACACTAACCCGCGCCCTCACACGTTCCCTCCCCCTAAACCGCTGTCGTACCCTCAACTGGACCCTAAACCGTCACCGTCACCTAACCCTAACCCTAACCCGAACTCTAACCCTAACCCTTCCACGAAGCCTTCCCCTCACCCGTACCCTAATCCTAACCCGTACACTCACACTAACCCGCGCCCTCACACGTACGCTCCCCCAAACCATTGTCGTACCCTTACCTTGACCCTAAACCGTCCCCGTCCCCTAACCCGAACCCAAGCCAGATCCCTAACCCTAAACCTTCCCCGAAGCCTTCCCCTCACCAGTCCCTTAATCCTAACCCGTACGCTCACCCTAACCCACGCCCTCACACGTACAGTACCCCTAAACAGTTGTCGTACACTCACCTGGACCCTAAACCGTCCCCGTCCCCGTCCCCTAACCCTAGCCCGAACCCTAACCCTAACCCTTCCCCGAAGCCTTCCCCTCACCCGTCCCCTAATCCTAACCCGTACGCTCACACTAACCCGTGCCCTCACATGTACGCTCCCCTAAACCGATGTCGTACCCTCACCTGGACCCTAAATGGTTGCCGTCCCTTAAACCTAACCCTAGCCCTAGCCCGAACCCTAACCCTAACACTTCCCCGAAGCCTTCCCCTCACCCGTCCCCTAATCCTAACCCTTACGTTCACACTAACCCGTGCCCTCACACGTACGCTCCCTCTAAACCGTTGTCGTACCCTCACCTGGACCCTAAACCGTCCCCGTCCCCTAACCCTAACCCTAGCCCGAACTCTAACCGTAACCCTTCCCCGAAGCCTTCCCCTCAACAGTCCCCTAATCCTAACCCGTACGCTCACACTAACCCGCGCCCTCATATGTACGCTCCCCGTAAAGCGTTGTCGTACCCTCACCTGGACCCTAAACCGTCCCTGTCCCCTAACACTAACCCTAGCCCGAACCCTAACCCTAACCCTTCCCCGAAGCCTTCCCCTCACCCGTCCCCTAATCCTAACCAATACGCTCACACTAAACCGCGCCCTCACTCGTCCGCTCCCCCTAAACCGTTGTCGTACCCTCACCTGGACCCTAAACCGTCCCCATCCCCTAAACCTAACCCTAGCCCGAACCCTAACCCTAATCCTTCCCCGTAGCCTTCCCCTCAGCCGTCCCCTAATACTAACCCTTACGTTCACACTAACCTGCGCCCTCAAACGTACGCTCCCTCTAAACCGTTGTCGTACCCTCACCTGGAACCTAAATCGTCCCTGACCCCTAATCCTAACTCTAGCCCGAACCCTAACACTAATACTTCCCCGAAGCCTTCCCCTCACCCGTCCCCTAATCCTAAACCGTACGCTCACACTAACCCGCACCCTCACACGTATGTTCCCCCTAAAGCGTTGTCGTACCCTCACCAGGAACCTAAACCATCCCCGTCCCCTAACCCTAACCCTAGCCCGAACCCTAACCCTAACCCTTCCCCGAAGCCTTCCCCTCACCCGTCCCCTAATCCTAACCCGTACGCTCACACTAACCCGTGCCCTCAAACATACGCAACCCCTAAACCGTTGTCGTACCCTCACCTGGACCCTAAACCGTTCCCGTCCCCTAACCCTAACCCTAGCCGGAACCCTAACCCTAACCCTTCCCCGAAGCCTTGCCCTCACCCGTCCCCTAATCCTAACCCGTACACTCACACTAAAGCGCTCCCTCACACGTGCACTCCCCCTAAACCGTTGTCGTACCCTCACCTGGACCCTAAACCGTCCCCGTACCCTAACCCTAACCCTATCCCGAACCCGAACCGTAACCCTTCCCCAAAGCCTTCCCCTCAGCAGTCCCCTAATCCTAACCCGTACGCTAACCCTAACCCGTGCCCTCATATGTACGCTCCCCCTAAAGCGTTGTCGTACCCTCACCTGGACCCTAAAACGTCCCCGTCCCCTAACCCTAACCCTAGCCCGAACCCTAACCCTAACCCTTCCCCGAAGCCTTCCCCTCACCCGTCCCCTAATCCTAACCCGTACACTCACACTAACCCGCGCCCTCACACGTTCACTCCCCCTAAACTGTTGTCGTACCCTCACCTGGACCCTAAACCGTCCCCGTCCCCTAACCCTAACCCTAGCCCGAACCCTAACCCTAACCCTTCCCCGAAGCCTTCCCCTCACCCGTCCCCTAATCCTAACCCGTACAGTCACACTAAGCCGCGCCCTCACATGTACGCTACCCCTAAACCATTGTCGTACCCTCACCAGGACCCTATACCGTCCCCGTCCCCTAACACTAACCCTAGCCCGAACCCTAACCCTAAACCTTCCCGGAAGCCTTCCCCTCACCTGTCCCCTAATCCTAACCTGTACGCTCAAACTAAACCGCGCCCTCACACGTGCGCTCCCCCTAAACCGTTGTCGTACCCTCACCTGGACCCTAAACCGTCCCCGTCCCCTAACCCTAACCCTACACCGAATCCTAACCCTAACCCTTCCCCGAAGCCTTCCCCTCAACCGTCCCCTAATGCTAACCCATACGCTCACACTAACCCGCACCCTCACACGTACGCTCCCCCTAAAGCGTTGTCGTACCCTCACCTGGACCCTAAACCGTCCCCGTCCCATAACCCTAACCCTAGCCCGAACCCTAACCCTAACCGTTCCCCGAAGCTTTCCCCTCACCCGTCCCCTAATCCTTACCCTGACGTTCACACTAACCCGCGCCCTCACACGTACGCTCCCTCTAAACCGTTGTCGTACCCTCAACTGTACCCTAAACCGTCCCCGTCCCCTAACCCTAATCCTAGCCCGAACCGTAACCCTAACCCTTCCCCGAAGCCTTCCCCTTAGCAGTCCCCTAATCCTAACCCGTATGCTCACACTAACCGGCGCCCTCATATGTACGCTCCCCCTAAAGCGTTGTCGTACCCTCAACTGTACCCTAAACCGTACCCGTCCCCTAACCCAAACCCTAGCCCGAACCCTAACCCTAACCCTTCCCTGAAGCCTTCCCCTCACCCGTCCACTAATCCTAACCCGTACGCTCACACTAACCCGCGCCCTCACACGTACGCTCCCCCTAAACCGTTGTCGTACCCTCACCTGGACCCTAAAACGTCCCCGTCCTCTAACCCTAATCCTAGCCCGAACCCTAATCTTAACACTTCCCCGAAGCCTTCCCCTCACCCTTCCCCTAATCCTAACCCTCACGCTCACACTAAACCGCGCCCTCAGACGTACGCTCCCCCTAAACCATTGTCGTACCCTCACCTGGACCCTAAACCGTCCCCGTCCTCTAACCCTAACCCTAGCCCGAACCCTAACCCTAACCCTTCCCCGAAGCCTTCCCCTCACCCGTCCCCTAATCGTAACCCGTACGCTAACACTAACCCACGCCCTCACACGTACGCTCCCCCTAAACCGTTGTCCTACACTCACCTGGACCCTAAACCGTCCCCGTCCCCTAAACCTAACCTTAGCCCCAACCCTAACCCTAACCCTTCCCAGAAGCCTTCCCCTCACCCGTCCCCTAATCCTAACCTGTACGCTCACACTAAACTGCGCCCTCACACGTACCCTCCCCCTAAAGCGTTGTCGTACCCTCACCTGGACCCTAAACCGTCCCCGTCCCCTAACCCTAACCCTACACCGAATCCTAACCCTAACCCTTCCCCGAAGCCTTCCCCTCACCCGTCCCCTAATCCTAACCCGTACACTCACACTAACCGCGCCCTCACACGTACCCTCCCCCTAAAGCGTTGTCGTACCCTCACCTGCAACCTAAATCGTCCTCGACCCCTAATCCTAACTCTAGCCCGAACCCTAACCCTAATCCTTCCCCAAAGCCTTCCTCTCACCCGTCCCCTAATCCTAAACCGTACGCTCACACTAACCCGCACCCTCACACGTATGTTCCCCCTAAAGCGTTGTCGTACCCTCACCAGGAACCTAAACCGTCCCCGTCCCCTAAACCTAACCCTAGCCCGAACCCTAACCCTAACCCTTCCCCGAAGCCTTCCCCTCACCCGTCGCCTAATCCTAACCCGTACCCTCACACTAAACCGCGCCCTCACACGTATGCTCCCCCTAAACCGTTGTCGTACCCTCACCTGCACCCTAAACCGTCTCTGTCCCCTAACCCTAACCCTAGCCCGAACCCTAACCCTAACCCTTCCCCGAAACCTTCCCCTCACCCGTCCCCTAATCCTAACATGTACGCTCACACTAACCCGCGCCCTCACATGTACGCTCCCCCTAAACCGTTGTCCTACACTCACCTGGACCCTAAACCGTCCCCGTCCCCTAAACCTAACCTTAGCCCCAACCCTAACCCTAACCCTTCCCAGAAGCCTTCCCCTCACCCGTCCCCTAATCCTAACCCCTACGCTCACACTAAACTGCGCCCTCACACGTACCCTCCCCCTAAAGCGTTGTCGTACCCTCACCTGGACCCTAAACCGTCCCCGTCCCCTAACCCTAACCCTACACCGAATCCTAACCCTAACCCTTCCCGGAAGCCTTCCCCTCACCCGTCCCCTAATCCTAACCCGTACGCTCACACTAACCGGCGCCCTCACACGTACCCTCCCCCTAAAGCGTTGTCGTACCGTCACCTGCAACCTAAATCGTCCTCGACCCCTAATCCTAACTCTAGCCCGAACCCTAATCCTAATCCTTCCCCGAAGCCTTCCTCTCACCCGTCCCCTAATCCTAAACCGTACGCTCACACTAACCCGCACCCTCACACGTATGTTCCCCCTAAAGCGTTGTCGTACCCTAACCAGGAACCTAAACCGTCCCCGTCCCCTAACCCTAACCCTAGCCCGAACCCTAACCCTAAACCTTCCCCGAAGCCTTCCCCTCACCCGTCCCCTAATCCTAACACGTACGCTCACACTAACCCGTGCCCTCAAACGTACGCTACCCCTAAACCGTTGTCGTACCCTCACCTGGACCCTAAACCGTTCCCCTCCCCTAACCCGAACCGTAGCCCAAACCCTAACCCTAACCCTTCCCCGAAGCCTTGCCCTCACCCGTCCCCTAATCCTAACCCGTACACTCACACTAAACCGCTCCCTCACACGTGCGCTCCCCCTAAACCGTTGTCGTACCCTCACCTGGACCCTAAATCGTCCCCGTCGTCTAACCCTAACCCTAGCCCAAACCCTAACCCTAACCCTTCCCCGAAGCCTTCCCCCCACCCGTCCCCTAATCCTAACCCATACGTTCACACTAACCCACGCCCTCACACGTACGCTCCCTCTAAACCGTTGTCGTACCCTCACCTGGACCCTAAACCGTCCGCGTCCCCTAACCCTACCCCTAGCCCGAACCCGAACCGTAACCCTTCCCCAAAGCCTTCCCCTCAGCAGTCCCCTAATCCTAACCCGTACGCTCACACTAACCCGCGCCCTCATATGGACGCTCCCCCTAAAGCGTTGTCGTACCCTCACCTGGACCCTAAAACGTCCCCGTCCCCTAACCCTAACCCTAGCCCAAACCCTAACCCTAAACCTTCCCGGAAGCGTTCCCCTCACCTGTCCCCTAATCCTAACACGTACGCTCACACTAAACTGCGCCCTCACACGTACGCTACCCCTAAACCGTTGTTGTACCCTCACCTGGACCCTAAACCGTCCCGGTCCCCTAACCCTAACCCTAGCCCGAACCCTAACCCTAACCCTTCCCCGAAACCTTCCCCTCACCCGTCCCCTAATCCTAACCCGTACGCTCACACTAACCCGTGCCCTCACACGTACGCTCCCCCTAAACCGTTCTCGTACCCTCACCTGGACCCTAAACCGTCCCCGTCCCCTAAACCTAACCCTAGCCCGAACCCTAACTCTAACCCTTCCCTGAAGCCTTCCCCTCACCCGTCCCCTAATCCTAACCCGAACGCTCAAACTAACCCAAGCCCTCACACGCACGCTCCCCCTAAAGCTTTGTCGTACCCTCACCTGGACCTTAAACCGTACCCGTCCCCTAACCCTAACCCTGGCCCGAACCCTAACCCTAACCCTTCCCCGAAGCCCTCCCCGCACCCGTCCCCTAATCCTAACCCGTACGCTCACACTAACCCACGCCCTCACACGTACGCTCCCCCTAAACCGTTGTCGTACCCTCACCTGGACCCTAAACCGTCCCCGTCCCCTAACCCTAACCCTAGCCCGAACCCTAACCCTAACCCTTCCCCAAAGCCTTCCCCTCACCCGTCCCCTTATCCTAACCCGTACGCTCACATTAACCCGCGCCCTCACACGTACGCTCGCCCTAAACCGTTGTCGTACCCTCACCTGGACCCTAAAACGTCCCCGTCCTCTAACCCTAACCCTAGCCCGAACCCTAATCTTAACACTTCCCCGAAGCCTTCCCCTCACCCTTCCCCTAATCCTAACCCGTACGCTCACACTAACCCGCGCCCTCAGACGTACGCTCCCCCTAAACCATTGTCGTACCCTCACCTGGACCCTAAACCGTCCCCGTCCTCTAACCCTAACCCTAGCCCGAACCCTAACCCTAACCCTTCCCCGAAGCCTTCCCCTCACCCGTCCCCTAATCGTAACCCGTACGCTAACACTAACTCATGCCCTCACACGTACGCTCCCCCTAAACAGTTGTCATACCCTAACCTGGACCCTAAACCGTCCCCATCCACTAACCCTAAACCTAGCCCGAACCCTAACCCTAACCCTTCCCCGAAGCCTTCCCCTCACACATCCCCTAATCCTAACCCGTACGCTCACACTAACCCGCGCCCTCACACGTACGCTCCCCCTAAAGCGTTGTCGTACCCTCAACTGGACCCTAAACCGTACCCGTCCCCTAATCCTAACCCTAGCCCGAACCCTAACCCTAACCCTTCCCCAAAGCCTTCCCCTCACCCGTCACCAAATCCTAACCCGTACGCTCACACTAACCCACACCCTCACACGTACGCTCCCCCTAAACTGTTGTCGTACCCTCACCTGGACCCTAAACCTTTCCTGTCCCCTAACCCTAACCCTAGCCCGAACCCTAACCCTAACCCTTCCCCGAAGCCTTCCCCTCACCCGTCGCCTAATCCTAACCCGTACCCTCACACTAAACCGCGCCCTCACACGTATGCTCCCCCTAAACCGTTGTCGTACCCTCACCTGCACCCTAAACCGTCTCGGTCCCCTAACCCTAACCCTAGCCCGAACCCTAACCCTAACCCTTCCCCGAAACCTTCCCCTCACCCGTCCCCTAATCCTAACCCGTACGCTCACACTAACCCGTGCCCTCACATGTACGCTCCCCCTAAACCGTTGTCCTAAACTCACCTGGACCCTAAACCGTCCCCGTCCCCTAAACCTAACCTTAGCCCCAACCCTAACCCTAACCCTTCCCAGAAGCCTTCCCCTCACCCGTCCCCTAATCCTAACCCCTACGCTCACACTAAACTGCGCCCTCACACGTACCCTCCCCCTAAAGCGTTGTCGTACCCTCACCTGGACCCTAAACCGTCCCCGTCCCCTAACCCTAACCCTACACCGAATCCTAACCCTAACCCTTCCCCGAAGCCTTCCCCTCACCCGTCCCCTAATCCTAACCCGTACGCTCACACTACCCGCGCCCTCACACGTACCCTCCCCCTAAAGCGTTGTCGTACCCTCACCTGCAACCTAAATCGTCCTCGACCCTTAATCCTAACTCTAGCCCGAACCCTAACCCTAATCCTTCCCCAAAGCCTTCCTCTCACCCGTCCCCTAATCCTAAACCGTACGCTCACACTAACCCGCACCCTCACACGTATGTTCCCCCTAAAGCGTTGTCGTACCCTCACCAGGAACCTAAACCGTCCCCGTCCCCTAACCCTAACCCTAGCCCGAACCCTAACCCTAACCCTTCCCCGAAGCCTTCCCCTCACCCGTCGCCTAATCCTAACCCGTACCCTCACACTAAACCGCGCCCTCACACGTATGCTCCCCCTAAACCGTTGTCGTACCCTCACCTGCACCCTAAACCGTCTCGGTCCCCTAACCCTAACCCTAGCCCGAACCCTAACCCTAACCCTTCCCCGAAACCTTCCCCTCACCCGTCCCCTAATCCTAACCTGTACGCTCACACTAACCCGCGCCCTCACATGTACGCTCCCCCTAAACTGTTGTCCTACACTCACCTGGACCCTAAACCGTCCCCGTCCCCTAAACCTAACCTTAGCCCCAACCCTAACCCTAACCCTTCCCAGAAGCCTTCCCCTCACCCGTCCCCTAATCCTAACCCCTACGCTCACACTAAACTGCGCCCTCACACGTACCCTCCCCCTAAAGCGTTGTCGTACCCTCACCTGGACCCTAAACCGTCCCCGTCCCCTAACCCTAACCCTACACCGAATCCTAACCCTAACCCTTCCCCGAAGCCTTCCCCTCACCCGTCCCCTAATCCTAACCCGTACGCTCACACTAACCCGCGCCCTCACACGTACCCTCCCCCTAAAGCGTTGTCGTACCGTCACCTGCAACCTAAATCGTCCTCGACCCCTAATCTTAACTCTAGCCCGAACCCTAACCCTAATCCTTCCCCGAAGCCTTCCTCTCACCCGTCCCCTAATCCTAAACCGTACGCTCACACTAACCCGCACCCTCACACGTATATTCCCCCTAAAGCGTTGTCGTACCCTCACCAGGAACCTAAACAGTCCCCGTCCCCTAACCCTAACCCTAGCCCGAACCCTAACCCTAACCCTTCCTCGAAGCCTTCCCCTCACCCGTCCCCTAATCCTAACACGTACGCTCACACTAACCCGTGCCCTCAAACGTACACTACCCCTAATCCGTTGTCGTACCCTCACCTGGACCCTAAACCGTTCCCCTCCCCTAACCCTAACCCTAGCCCAAACCCTAACCCTAACCCTTCCCCGAAGCCTTCCCCCCACCCGTCCCCTAATCCTAACCCATACGCTCACACTAACCCGCACCCTCACACGTACACTCCCCCTAAAGCGTTGTCGTACCCTCACCTGCACCCTAAACCGTCTCGGTCCCCTAACCCTAACCCTAGCCGGAACCCTAACCCTAACCCTTCCCCGAAACCTTCCCCTCACCCGTCCCCTAATCCTAACCCGTACGCTCACACTAACCCGCGCCCTCACAGGTACGCTCCCCCTAAAGCGTTGTCGTACCCTCACCTGCACCCTAAACCGTCTCGGTCCCCTAACCCTAACCCTAGCCCGAACCCTAACCCTAACCCTTCCCCGAAACCTTCCCCTCACCCGTCCCCTAATCCTAACCCGTACGCTCACACTAACCCGTGCCCTCACATGTACGCTCCCCCTAAACCGTTGTCCTACACTCACCTGGACCCTAAACCGTCCCCGTCCCCTAAACCTAACCTTAGCCCCAACCCTAACCCTAACCCTTCCCAGAAGCCTTCCCCTCACCCGTCCCCTAATCCTAACCCCTACGCTCACACTAAACTGCGCCCTCACACGTACCCTCCCCCTAAAGCGTTGTCGTACCCTCACCTGGACCCTAAACCGTCCCCGTCCCCTAACCCTAACCCTACACCGAATCCTAACCCTAACCCTTCCCCGAAGCCTTCCCCTCACCCGTCCCCTAATCCTAACCCGTACGCTCACACTACCCGCGCCCTACACGTACCCTCCCCCTAAAGCGTTGTCGTACCCTCACCTGCAACCTAAATCGTCCTCGACCCTTAATCCTAACTCTAGACCGAACCCTAACCCTAATCCTTCCCCAAAGCCTTCCTCTCACCCGTCCCCTAATCCTAAACCGTACGCTCACACTAACCCGCACCCTCACACGTATGTTCCCCCTAAAGCGTTGTCGTACCCTCACCAGGAACCTAAACCGTCCCCGTCCCCTAACCCTAACCCTAGCCCGAACCCTAACCCTAACCCTTCCCCGAAGCCTTCCCCTCACCCGTCGCCTAATCCTAACCCGTACCCTCACACTAAACCGCGCCCTCACACGTATGCTCCCCCTAAACCGTTGTCGTACCCTCACCTGCACCCTAAACCGTCTCGGTCCCCTAACCCTAACCCTAGCCCGAACCCTAACCCTAACCCTTCCCCGAAACCTTCCCCTCACCCGTCCCCTAATCCTAACCTGTACGCTCACACTAACCCGCGCCCTCACATGTACGCTCCCCCTAAACTGTTGTCCTACACTCACCTGGACCCTAAACCGTCCCCGTCCCCTAAACCTAACCTTAGCCCCAACCCTAACCCTAACCCTTCCCAGAAGCCTTCCCCTCACCCGTCCCCTAATCCTAACCCCTACGCTCACACTAAACTGCGCCCTCACACGTACCCTCCCCCTAAAGCGTTGTCGTACCCTCACCTGGACCCTAAACCGTCCCCGTCCCCTAACCCTAACCCTACACCGAATCCTAACCCTAACCCTTCCCCGAAGCCTTCCCCTCACCCGTCCCCTAATCCTAACCCGTACGCTCACACTAACCCGCGCCCTCACACGTACCCTCCCCCTAAAGCGTTGTCGTACCGTCACCTGCAACCTAAATCGTCCTCGACCCCTAATCTTAACTCTAGCCCGAACCCTAACCCTAATCCTTCCCCGAAGCCTTCCTCTCACCCGTCCCCTAATCCTAAACCGTACGCTCACACTAACCCGTGCCCTCAAACGTACGCTACCCCTAATCCGTTGTCGTACCCTCACCTGGACCCTAAACCGTTCCCCTCCCCTAACCCTAACCCTAGCCCAAACCCTAACCCTAACCCTTCCCCGAAGCCTTCCCCCCACCCGTCCCCTAATCCTAACCCATACGCTCACACTAACCCGCACCCTCACACGTACACTCCCCCTAAAGCGTTGTCGTACCCTCACCTGGACCCTAAACCGTCTCGGTCCCCTAACCCTAACCCTAGCCGGAACCCTAACCCTAACCCTTCCCCGAAACCTTCCCCTCACCCGTCCCCTAATCCTAACCCGTACGCTCACACTAACCCGCGCCCTCACAGGTACGCTCCCCCTAAAGCGTTGTCGTACCCTCACCTGCACCCTAAACCGTCTCGGTCCCCTAACCCTAACCCTAGCCCGAACCCTAACCCTAACCCTTCCCCGAAACCTTCCCCTCACCCGTCCCCTAATCCTAACCCGTACGCTCACACTAACCCGCGCCCTCACAGGTACGCTCCCCCTAAACCGTTGTCGTACACTCACCTGGACCCTAAACCGTCCCCGTCCCCTAAACCTAACCTTAGCCCCAACCCTAAACCTAACCCTTCCCAGAAGCCTTCCCCTCACCCGTCCCCTAATCCTAACCTGTACCCTCACACTAAGCCGCGCCCTCACACGTACCCTCTCCCTAAAGCATTTTCATACCCTCACCTGGACACTAAACCGTCCCCGTCCCCTAACCCTAACCCTAGCCCGAACCCTAACCCAAACCCTTCCCCGAAGCCTTCCCCTCACCCGTCCCCTAATTCTAACCAGTACGCTCACACTAACCCGTGCCCTCACACGTACACTCCCCCTAAACCGCTCTCGTACCCTCAACTGGACCCTAAACCGTCCCCGTCCCCTAACCCTAACCCTAGCCCGAACCCTAACCCTAACACTTCCCCGAAGCCTTCCCCTTACCCGTCCCCTAATCATAAACCGTACGCTCAAACTAACCCGCACCCTCACACGTACACTCCCCCTAAAGCGTTGTCGTACCCTCACCTGGACCCTAAACCGTCCCCGTCCCCTAAGCCTAACCCTAGCCCGAACCCTAACCCTAACCGTTCCCCGAAGCCTTCCCCTCACCCGTCCCCTAATCCTAAACCGTACGCTCACACTAACCCACGCCCTCACACGTACGCTCCCACTAAACCGTTGTTGTTCCCTCACCTGGACCCTAAACCGTTCCCGTCCCCTAACCCTAACCCTAGCCTGAACACTAACCCTAACACTTCCCCGAAGCCTTCCCCTCACCCGTCCCCTAATCCTAACCCTTACGTTCACACTAACCCGCGCCCTCACACGTACGCTCCCCCTAAACCGTTGTCGTACCCTCACCTGGACCCTAAACTGACCCCGTCCCCTAAACCTAACCTTAGCCCCAACCCTAACCCTAACCCTTCCCAGAAGCCTTCCCCACACCCGTCCCCTAATCCTAACCCGTACGCTCACAATAACCCGCACCCTCACACGTACCCTCCCCCTAAAGTGTTGTCGTACCCTCACCTGGACCCTAAACTGACCCCGTCCCCTAACCCTAACCCTAGCCCGAACCCTAACCCTAACCCTTCCCCGAAGCCTTCCACTCAGCCGTCCCCTAATCCTAACCCATACGCTAACACTAACCTGCGACCTCATATGTACACTCCCCCTAAAGCGTTGTCGTACCCTCACCTGGACCCTAAACCGTCCCCGTCCCGTAACCTTAACCCTAGCCCGAATCCTAACCCTAACCCTTCCCCAAAGCCTTCCCCTCACCCGTCCCCTAATCCTAACCCGTACCCTCACACTAACCCGCGCCCTCACACGTACCCTCTCCCTAAAGCGTTGTCACACACTCACATGGACACTAAACCGTCACCGTCCCCTAACCCTAACCCTAGCCCGAACCCTAACCCAAACCCTTCCCCGAAGCCTTCCCCTCACCCGTCCCCTAATCCTAACCCGTACGCTCACACTAACCCGTGCCCTCACACGTACGCTCCCCCTAAACCGCTCTCATACCCTCAACTGGACCCTAAACCGTCTCCGGCCCCTAACCTTAACCCTAGCCCAAACCCTAACCCTAAACCTTCCTCGAAGCCTTCCCCTCACCTGTCCCCTAATCCTAACCCGTACGCTCACACTAACCCGCGCCCTCACACGTACGCTCCCCCTAAACCGTTGTCGTACCCTCACCTGGACCCTAAACCGTCCCCGTCCCCTAACCCTAACCCTAGCCCGAACCCTAACCCTAACCCTTCCCCGAAGCCTTACCCTCACACGTCCCCTAATCCTAACCCCTAGGCTCACACTAAGCTGCGCCCTCACACGTACCCTCCCCCGAAAGCGTTGTGGTACCCTCACCTGGACCCTAAACCGTACCCGTCCCCTAACACTAACCCTACACCGAACCCTAACCCTAACCCTTCCCTGAAGCCTTCCCCTCGCCCGTCCCCTAATCCTAACCTGTACGCTCACACTAACCCGCGCCCTCACACGTACGCTCCCCCTAAACCGCTGTCGTACCCTCAACTGGAACCTAAACCGTTCCCGTCCCCTAACCCTAACCCTAGCCCGAACTCTAACCCTAACCCTTCCACGAAGCCTTCCCCTCACCCGTCCCCTAATCCTAACCCGTACCCTCACACTAACCCGCGCCCTCACACGTACCCTCTCCCTAAAGCGTTGTCACACCCTCACATGGACACTAAACCGTCACCGTCCCCTAACCCTAACCCTAGCCCGAACCCTAACCCAAACCCTTCCCCGAAGCCTTCCCCTCACCCGTCCCCTAATCCTAACCCGTACGCTCACACTAACCCGTGCCCTCACACGTACGCTCCCCCTAAACCGCTCTCATACCCTCAACTGGACCCTAAACCGTCTCCGGCCCCTAACCTTAACCCTAGCCCAAACCCTAACCCTAAACCTTCCTCGAAGCCTTCCCCTCACCTGTCCCCTAATCCTAACCCGTACGCTCACACTAACCCGCGCCCTCACACGTACGCTCCCCCTAAACCGTTGTCGTACCCTCACCTGGACCCTAAACCGTCCCCGTCCCCTAACACTAACCCTAGCCCGAACCCTAACCCTAACCCTTCCCCGAAGCCTTACCCTCACACGTCCCCTAATCCTAACCCCTAGGCTCACACTAAGCTGCGCCCTCACACGTACCCTCCCCCTAAAGCGTTGTGGTACCCTCACCTGGACCCTAAACCGTACCCGTCCCCTAACACTAACCCTACACCGAACCCTAACCCTAACCCTTCCCCGAAGCCTTCCCCTCGCCCGTCCCCTAATCCTAACCTGTACGCTCACACTAACCCGCGCCCTCACACGTACGCTCCCCCTAAACCGCTGTCGTACCCTCAACTGGACCCTAAACCGTTCCCGTCCCCTAACCCTAACCCTAGCCCGAACTCTAACCCTAACCCTTCCACGAAGCCTTCCCCTCACCCGTCCCCTAATCCTAACCCGTACGCTCACACTAACCCGCACCCTCACACGTACGCTCCCCCTAAACCATTGTTGTACACTTACCTGGACCCTAAACCGTCCCCGTCCCCTAACCCGAACCCTAGCCCGAACCCTAACCCTAAAACTTCCCCGAAGCCTTCCCCTCACCCGTCGCCTAATCCTAACCCGTACGCTCACACTAACCGCGCCCTCACACGTACAGTCCCCCTAAACCGTTGTCGTACACTCACCTGGACCCTAAACCGTCCCCGTCCCCGTCCCCTAACCCTAGCCCGAACCCTAAACCTAACCCTTCCCCGAAGCCTTCCCCTCACCCGTCCCCTAATCCTAAACCGTACTCTCACACTAACCCGCGCCCTCACACGTACGCTCCCCCTAAACCGTTGTCGTACCCTCACCTGGACCCTAAATGGTCCCCGTCCCCTAAACCTAACCCTAGCCCTAGCCCGAACCCTAACCCTAACCCTTCCCCGAAGCCTTCCCCTCACCCGTCCCCTACTCCTAACCCGTGCCCTCACACTAACCCGTGCCCTCACATGTACCCTCCCCCTAAACCATTGTCATACCCTCACCTGGACCCTAAACCGTCCCCGTCCACTAACCCTAACCCTAGCCCTAACCCTAACCCTAACCCTTCCCCAAAGCCTTCCCCTCACACATCCCCTAATCCTAACCCGTACGCTCACACTAACCCGCGCCCTCACACGTACGCTCCCCCTAAACCGTTGTCGTACCCTCATCTGGACCCTAAATTGTCCCCGTCCTCTAATGCTAACCCTAACCCTAACACTTCCCCGAAGCCTTCCCCTCACCCGTCGCCTAATCCTAACCCGTACGCTAACACTAACCCGCGCCCTCACACGTACGCTCCCCCTAAACCGTTGTCATACCCTAACCTGGACCCTAAACCGTCCCCGTCCACTAACCCTAACCCTACCCCGAACACTAACCCTAACCCTTCCCCGAAGCCTTCCCCTCACCCGTCCCCTAATCCTAACCCGTACGCTCACACTAACCCGGGCCCTAACACGGACACTCCCCCTAAAGCGTTGTCGTACCCTCACCTGGACCCTAAACCGTCCCCGTCCCCTAACCCTAACCCTAGCCCTAACCCTAACCCTAACCGTTCCCTGAAGCCTTCCCCTCACCCGTACCCTAATCCTACCCCGTATGCTCACACTAACCCACGCCCTCACACGTACGCTCCCCCTAAACCGTTGTTGTTCCCTCACCTGGACCCTAATCCATTCCCTTCCCCTAACCCTAATCCTAGCCCGAACCCAAGCCCTAACCCTTCCCCGAAGCCTTCCCCTCACCAGTCGCCTAATTCTAACCCGTACCCTCACACTAAACCGCTCCCTCACACATTCGCTACCCCTAAACTGTTGTCGTACCCTCACCTGGACCCTAAAACGTCCCCGTCCTCTAACCCTAAACCTAGCCTGAACCCTAATCTTAACACTTCCCCGAAGCCTTCCCCTCACCCTTCCCCTAATCCTAACCCGTACGCTCACACTAAACCGCGCCCTCAGACGTACGCTCCCCCTAAAGCGTTGTCGTACCCTCACCTGGACCCTAAACCGTCCCCGTCCCCTAACCCTAACCCTACACCGAATCCTAACCCTAACCCTTCCCCGAAGCCTTCCCCTCACCCGTCCCCTAATCCTAACCTGTACGCTCACACTAACCCGCGCCGTCACACGTACCCTCCCCCTAAAGCGTTGTCGTACCCTCACCTGCAACCTAAATCGTCCCCGACCCCTAATCCTAACTCTAGCCCGAACCCTAACCCTAATCCTTCCCCGAAGCCTTCCTCTCACCCGTCCCCTAATCCTAAACCGTACGCTCACACTAACCCGCACCCTCACACGTACGCTCCCCCTAAAGCGTTGTCGTACCCTCACCTGGACCCTAAACCGTCCCCGTCACCTAACCCTAACCCTAGCCCGAACCCTAAACCTAACCCTTCCCCGAAGCCTTCCCCTCACCCGTCCCCTAATCCTAACCCTTACGTTCACACTAACCCACGCCCTCACACGTACGCTCCCTCTAAACCGTTGTCGTACCCTCACCTGGACCCTAAACCGTCCGCGTCCCCTAACCCTACCCCTAGCCCGAACCCGAACCGTAACCCTTCCCCAAAGCCTTCCCCTCAGCAGTCCCCTAATCCTAACCCGTACGCTCACACTAACCCGCGCCCTCATATGTACGATCCCCCTAAAGCGTTGTCGTACCCTCACCTGGACCCTAAAACGTCCCCGTCCCCTAACCCTAACCCTAGCCCAAACCCTAACCCTAAATCTTCCCGGAAGCCTTCCCCTCACCTGTCCCCTAATCCTAACCCGTACGCTCACACTAAACCACGCCCTCACACGTACGCTACCCCTAAACCGTTGTCGTACCCTCACCTGGACCCTAAACCGTCCCGGTCCCCTAACCCTAACCATAGCCGAACCCTAACCCTAACCCTTCCCCGAAACCTTCCCCTCACCCGTCCCCTAATCCTAACCCGTACGCTCACACTAACCCGTGCCCTCACACGTACGCTCCCCCTAAACCGTTGTCGTACCCTCACCTGGACCCTGAACCGTCCCCGTCCCCTAAACCTAACCCTAGCCCGAACCCTAACCCTAACCCTTCCCTGAAGCCTTCCCCTCACCCGTCCCCTAATCCTAACCCGAACGCTCACACTAACCCAAGCCCTCACACGCACGCTCCCCCTAAAGCGTTGTCGTACCCTCACCTGGACCCTAAACCGTACCCGTCCCCTAACCCTAACCCTAGCCCGAACCCAAACCGTAACCCTTCCCCGAAGCCTTCCCCTCAGCAGTCCCCTAATCCTAACCCGTACGCTCACACTAACCCACGCCCTCACACGTACGCTCCCCCTAAACCGTTGTCGTACCCTCACCTGGACCCTAAACCGTCCCCGTCCCCAAACCTTAACCCTAGCCCGAACCCTAACCCTAACCCTTCCCCAAAGCCTTCCCCTCACCCGTCCCCTTATCCTAACCCGTACGCTCACATTAACCCGCGCCCTCACACGTACGCTCCCCCTAAACCGTTGTCGTACCCTCACCTGGACCCTAAAACGTCCCCGTCCTCTTACCCTAACCCTAGCCCGAACCCTAATCTTAACACTTCCCCGAAGCCTTCCCCTCACCCTTCCCCTAATCCTAACCCGTACGCTCACACTAACCCGCGCCTTCAGACGTACGCTCCCCCTAAACCGTTGTCATACCCTAACCTGGACCCTAAACCGTCCCCATCCACTAACCCTAAACCTAGCCCGAACCCTAACCCTAAACCTTCCCCGAAGCCTTCCCCTCACACATCCCCTAATCCTAACCCGTACGCTCACACTAACCCGCGCCCTCACACGTACGCTCCCCCTAAAGCGTTGTCGTACCCTCACCTGGACCCTAAACCGTCCCCGTCCCCTAACCCTAACCCTAGCCCGAACGCTAACCCTAACCCTTCCCCAAAGCCTTCCCCTCACCCGTCACCTAATCCTAACCCGTACGCTCACACTAACCCACACCCTCACATGTACGCTCCCCCTAAACTGTTGTCGTACCCTCACCTGGACCCTAAACCTTTCCTGTCCCCTAACCCTAACCCTAGCCCGAACCCTAACCCTAACCCTTCCCCGAAGCCTTCCCCTCACCCGTCGCCTAATCCTAACCCGTACCCTCACACTAAACCGCGCCCTCACACGTATGCTCCCCCTAAACCGTTGTCGTACCCTCACCTGCACCCTAAACCGTCTCGGTCCCCTAACCCTAACCCTAGCCCGAACCCTAACCCTAACCCTTCCCCGAAACCTTCCCCTCACCCGTCCCCTAATCCTAACCCGTACGCTCACACTAACCCGCGCCCTCACAGGTACGCTCCCCCTAAACCGTTGTCGTACACTCACCTGGACCCTAAACCGTCCCCGTCCCCTAAACCTAACCTTAGCCCCAACCCTAACCCTAACCCTTCCCAGAAGCCTTCCCCTCACCCGTCCCCTAATCCTAACACGTACGCTCACACTAACCCGCACCCTCACACGTACCCTCCCCCTAAAGTGTTGTCGTACCCTCACCTGCAACCTAAATCGTCCCCGACCCCTAATCCTAACTCTAGCCCGTACCCTAACCCTAATCCTTCCCCGAAGCCTTCCTCTCACCCGTCCCCTAATCCTAAACCGTACGCTCACACTAACCCGCACCCTCACACGTATGTTCCCCCTAAAGCGTTGTCGTACCCTCACCAGGAACCTGAACCGTCCCCGTCCCCTAACCCTAACCCTAGCCCGAACCCTAACCCTAACCCTTCCCCGAAGCCTTCCCCTCACCCGTCCCCTAATCCTAACACGTACGCTCACACTAACCCGTGCCCTCACTCGTACGCTCCCCCTAAACCATTGTCGTACCCTCACCTGGACCCTAAACCGTCCCCGTCCTCTAACCCTAACCCTAGCCCGAACCCTAACCCTAACCCTTCCCTGAAGCCTTCCCCTCACCAGTCCCCTAATCGTAACCCGTACGCTAACACTAACCCACGCCCTCACACGTACGCTCCCCCTAAACCGTTGTCATACCCTAACCTGGACCCTAAACCGTCCCCATCCACTAACCCTAAACCTAGCCCGAACCCTAACCCTAACCCTTCCCCGAAGCCTTCCCCTCACACATCCCCTAATCCTAACCCGTACGCTCACACTAACCCGCGCCCTCACACGTACGCTCCCCCTAAAGCGTTGTCGTACCCTCACCTGGACCCTAAACCGTCCCCATCCCCTAACATTAACCCTAGCCCGAACCCTAACCCTAACCCTTCCCCAAAGCCTTCCCCTCACCCGTCACCTAATCCTAACCCGTACGCTCACACTAACCCACACCCTCACACGTACGCTCCCCCTAAACTGTTGTCGTACCCTCACCTGGACCCTAAACCTTTCCTGTCCCCTAACCCTAACCCTAGCCCGAACCCTAACCCTAACCCTTCCCCGAAGCCTTCCCCTCACACGTCGCCTAATCCTAACTCGTACGCTCACACTAACCCGCGCCCTCACAGGTACGCGCCCCCTAAACCGTTGTCGTACACTCACCTGGACCCTAAACCGTCCCCGTCCCCTAAACCTAACCTTAACCCCAACCCTAACCCTAACACCTCCCAGAAGCCTTCCCCTCACCCGTCCCCTAATCCTAACCCCTACGCTCACACTAAACTGCGCCCTCACACGTACCCTCCCCCTAAAGCGTTGTCGTACCCTCACCAGGAACCTAAACCGTCCCCGTCCCCTAACCCTAACCCTAGCCCGAACCCTAACCCTAATGCTTCCCCGAAGCCTTCCACTCACCCGTCCCCTAATCCTAACACGTACGCTCACACTAACCCGTGCCCTCAAACGTACGCTACCGCTAAACCGTTGTCGTACCCTCACCTGGACCCTAAACCGTTCCCGTCCCCTAACCCTAACCATAGCCCAAACCCTAACCCTAACCCTTCCCCGAAGCCTTGCCCTCACCCGTCCCCTAATCCTAACCCGTACACTCACACTAAACCGCTCCCTCACACGTGCGCTCCCCCTAAACCGTTGTCGTACCCTCACCTGGACCCTAAACCGTCCCCGTCCCCTAACCCTAACCCTAGCCCAAACCCTAACCCTAACCCTTCCCCGAAGCCTTCCCCCCACCCGTCCCCTAATCCTAACCCATACGCTCACACTAACCCGCACCCTCACACGTACGCTCCCCCTAAAGCGTTGTCGTACCCTCACCTGGACCCTAAACCGTCCCCGTCACCTAACCCTAACCCTAGCCCGAATCCTAACCCTAACCCTTCCCCGAAGCCTTCCCCTCACCCGTCCCCTAATCCTAACCCTTACGTTCACACTAACCCACGCCCTCACACGTACGCTCCCTCTAAACCGTTGTCGTACCCTCACCTGGACCCTAAACCGTCCGCGTCCCCTAACCCTACCCTAGCCCGAACCCGAACCGTAACCCTTCCCCAAAGCCTTCCCCTCAGCAGTCCCCTAATCCTAACCCGTACGCTCACACTAACCCGCGCCCTCATATGTACGCTCCCCCTAAAGCGTTGTCGTACCCTCACCTGGACCCTAAAACGTCCCCGTCCTCTAACCCTAACCCTAGACCGAACCCTAATCTTAACACTTCCCCGAAGCCTTCCCATTTCCCTTCCCCTAATCCTAACCCGTACGCTCACACTAACCCGCGCCCTCAGACGTACGCTCGCCCTAAACCGTTGTCATACCCTAACCTGGACCCTAAACCGTCCCCATCCACTAACCCTAAACCTAGCCCGAACCCTAACCCTAACCCTTCCCCGAAGCCTTCCCCTCACACATCCCCTAATCCTAACCCGTACGCTCACACTAACCCGCGCCCTCACACGTACGCTCCCCCTAAAGCGTTGTCGTACCCTCACCTGGACCCTAAACCGTCCCCGTCCTCTAACCCTAACCCTAGCCCGAACCCTAACCCTAACCCTTCCCCGAAGCCTTCCCCTCACCCGTCCCCTAATCGTAACCCGTACGCTAACACTAACCCACGCCCTCACACATACGCTCCCCCTAAACCGTTGTCATACCCTAACCTGGACCCTAAACCGTCCCCATCCACTAACCCTAAACCTAGCCCGAACCCTAACCCTAACCCTTCCCCGAAGCCTTCCCCTAACACATCCCCTAATCCTAACCCGTACGCTCACACTAACCCGCGTCCTCACACGTACGCTCCCCCTAAAGCGTTGTCGTACCCTCACCTGGACCCTAAACCGTCCCCGTCCCCTAACCTTAACCCTAGCCCGAACCCTAACCCTAACCCTTCCTCAAAGCCTTCCCCTCACCCGTCACCTAATCCTAACCCGTACGCTCACACTAACCCACACCCTCACACGTACGCTCCCCCTAAAATGTTGTCGTACCCTCACCTGGACCCTAAACCTTTCCTGTCCCCTAACCCTAACCCTAGCCCGAACCCTAACCCTAAACCTTCCCCGAAGCCTTCCCCTCACCCGTCGCCTAATCCTAACCCGTACGCTCACACTAACCCGCGCCCTCACAGGTATGCTCCCCCTAAACCGTTGTCGTACACTCACCTGGACCCTAAACCGTCCCCGTCCCCTAAACGTAACCTTAGCCCCAACCCTAACCCTAACCCTTACAAGAAGCCTTCTCCTCACCCGTCCCCTAATCCTAACCCCTACGCTCACACTAAACTGCGCCCTCACACGTACCCTCCCCCTAAAGCGTTGTCGTACCCTCACCTGGACCCTAAACCGTCCCCGTCCCCTAACCCTAACCCTAGCCCAAACCCTAACCCTAACCCTTCCCCGAAGCCTTCCCCCCACCCGTCCCCTAATCCTAACCCATACGCTCACACTAACCCGCACCCTCACACGTACGCTCCCCCTAAAGCGTTGTCGTACCCTCACCTGGACCCTAAACCGTCCCCGTCACCTAACCCTAACCCTAGCCCGAATCCTAACCCTAACCCTTCTCCGAAGCCTTCCCCTCACCCGTCCCCTAATCCTAACCCTTACGTTCACACTAACCCACGCCCTCACACGTACGCTCCCTCTAAACCATTGTCGTACCCTCACCTGGACCCTAAACCGTCCGCGTCCCCTAACCCTACCCCTAGCCCGAACCCGAACCGTAACCCTTCCCCAAAGCCTTCCCCTCAGCAGTCCCCTAATCCTAACCCGTACGCTCACACTAACCCGCGCCCTCATATGTACGCTCCCCCTAAAGCGTTGTCGTACCCTCACCTGGACCCTAAAACGTCCCCGTCCCCTAACCCTAACCCTAGCCCAAACCCTAACCCAAAACCTTCCCGGAAGCCTTCCCCTCATCTGTCCCCTAATCCTAACCTGTACGCTCACACTAAACCGCGCCCTCACACGTACGCTCCCACTAAACCGTTGTCGTACCCTCACCTGGACCCTAAACCGTCCCGGTCCCCTAACCCTAACCCTAGCCCGAACCCTAACCCTAACACTTCCCCGAAGTCTTCCCCTCACCCGTCCCCTAATCCTAAACCGTACGCTCACACTAACCCGCGCCCTCACACATATGCTCCCCCTAAACCATTGTCGTACACTTACCTTGACCCTAAACCGTCCCCGTCCCCTAACCCGAACCCAAGCCAGATTCCTAACCCTAACCCTTCCCCGAAGCCTTCCCCTCACCCGTCCCCTACTCCTAACCCGTACCCTCACACTAACCCGTGCCCTCACATGTACCCTCCCCCTAAACCATTGTCATACCCTCACCTGGACCCTAAACCGTCCCCGTCCACTAACCCTAACCCTAGCCCTAACCCTAACCCTAACCCTTCCCCAAAGCCTTCCCCTCACACATCCCCTAATCCTAACCCGTACGCTCACACTAACCAGCGCCCTCACACGTCCGCTCCCCCTAAAGCGTTTTCGTACCCTCACCTGGCCCTAAACCGTCCCCGTCCCCTAACCCTAACCCTAGCCCGAACCCTAACCCTAACCCTTCCCCGAAGCCTTCCCCTCACCCGTCCCCTAATCCTAACCCGTACGCTCACACTAACCCGCGCCCTCACACGTACGCTCCCCCTAAACCGTTGTCGTACCCTCATCTGGACCCTAAATCGTCCCTGTCCTCTAATGCTAACCCTAACCCTAACCCTTCCCCGAAGCCTTCCCTTCACCCGTCGCCTAATCCTAACCCGTACGCTAACACTAACCTGCGCCCTCACACGTACGCTCCCCCTAAACCGTTGTCATACCCTAACCTGGACCCTAAACCGTCCCCGTCCACTAACCCTAACCCTACCCCGAACACTAACCCTAACACTTCCCCGAAGCCTTCCCCTCACCCGTCCCCTAATCCTAACCCGTACACTCACACTAAACCGCTCCCTCACACGTGCGCTCCCCCTAAACCATTGTCGTACCCTCACCTGGACCCTAAACCGTCCCCGTCCCCTAACCCTAACCCTAGCCCAAACCTTAACCCTAACCCTTCCCCGAAGCCTTCCCCCCACCCGTCCCCTAATCCTAACCCATACGCTCACAGTAACCCGCACCCTCACACGTACGCTCCCCCTAAAGCGTTGTCGTACCCTCACCTGGACCCTAAACCGTCCCCGTCACCTAACCCTAACCCTAGCTCGAATCCTAACCCTAACCCTTCCCCGAAGCCTTCCCCTCACCCGTCCCCTAATCCTAACCCTTACGTTCACACTAACCCACGCCCTCACACGTACGCTCCCTCTAAACCGTTGTCGTACCCTCATCTGGACCCTAAACCGTCCGCGTCCCCTAACCCTACCCCTAGCCCGAACCCGAACCGTAACCCTTCCCCAAAGCCTTCCCCTCAGCAGTCCCCTAATCCTAACCCGTACGCTCACACTAACCCGCGCCCTCATATGTACGCTCCCCCTAAAGCGTTGTCGTACCCTCACCTGACCCTAAAACGTCCCCGTCCTCTAACCCTAACCCTAGCCCGAACCCTAATCTTAACACTTCCCCGAAGCCTTCCCCTCACCCTTCCCCTAATCCTAACCCGTACGCTCACACTAACCCGCGCCCTCACACGTACGCTCCCCCTAAAGCGTTGTCGTACCCTCACCTGGACCCTAAACCGTCCCCGTCCCCTAACCCTAACCCTAGCCCGAACCCTAACCCTAACCCTTCCCCAAAGCCTTCCCCTCACCCGTCACCTAATCCTAACCCGTACGCTCACACTAACCCACACCCTCACACGTACGCTCCCCCTAAACTGTTGTCGTACCCTCACCTGGACCCTAAACCTTTCCTGTCCCCTAACCCTAACCCTAGCCCGAACCCTAACCCTAACCCTTCCCCGAAGCCTTCCCCTCACCCGTCGCCTAATCCTAACCCGTACCCTCACACTAAACCGCGCCCTCACACGTATGCTCCCCCTAAACCGTTGTCGTACCCTCACCTGCACCCTAAACCGTCTCGGTCCCCTAACCCTAACCCTAGCCCGAACCCTAGCCCTAACCCTTCCCCGAAACCTTCCTCTCACCCGTCCCCTAATCCTAACCCGTACGCTCACACTAACCCGTGCCCTCACAGGTACGCTCCCCCTAAACCGTTGTCGTACACTCACCTGGACCCTAAACCGTCCCCGTCCCCTAAACCTAACCTTAGCCCCAACCCTAACCCTAACCCTTCCCAGAAGCCTTCCCCACACCCGTCCCCTAATCCTAACCCGTACGCTCACACTAACCCGCACCCTCACACGTACCCTCCCCCTCAAGTGTTGTCGTACACTCACCTGAAACCTAAATCGTTCCCGACCCTTAATCGTAACTCTAGCCCGAACCCTAACCCTAATCCTTCCCCGAAGCCTTCCTCTCACCCGTCCCCTAATCCTAAACCGTACGCTCACACTAACCCGCACCCTCACACGTATGTTCCCCCTAAAGCGTTGTCGTACCCTCACCAGGAACCTAAACCGTCCCCGTCCCCTAACCCTAACCCTAGCCCGAACCCTAACCCTAAACCTTCCCCGAAGCCTTCCCCTCACCCGTCCCCTAATCCTAACACGTACGCTCACACTAACCCGTGCCCTCACACGTACGCTCCCCCTAAACCATTGTCGTACCCTCACCTGGACCTTAAACCGTCCCCGTCCTCTAACCCTAACCCTAGCCCGAACCCTAACCCTAACCCTTCCCCGAAGCCTTCCCCTCACCCGTCCCCTAATCGTAACCCTTACGCTAACACTAACCCACGCCCTCACACATACGCTCCCCCTAAACCGTTGTCATACCCTAACCTGGACCCTAAACCGTCCCCATCCACTAACCCTAAACCTAGCACGAACCCTAACCCTAACCCTTCCCCGAAGCCTTCCCCTCACACATCCCCTAATCCTAACCCGTACGCTCACACTAACCCGCCCCCTCACACGTACGCTCCCCCTAAAGCGTTGTCGTACCCTCACCTGGACCCTAAACCGTCCCCGTCCCCTAACCTTAACCCTAGCCCGAACCCTAACCCTAACCCTTCCCCAAAGCCTTCCCCTCACCCGTCACCTAATCCTAACCCGTACGCTCACACTAACCCACACCCTCACACGTACGCTCCCCCTAAAATGTTGTCGTACCCTCACCTGGACCCTAAACCTTTCCTGTCCCCTAACCCTAACCCTAGCCCGAACCCTAACCCTAACCCTTCCCCGAAGCCTTCCCCTCACACGTCGCCTAATCCTAACCCGTACGCTCACACTAACCCGCGCCCTCACAGGTACGCTCCCCCTAAACCGTTGTCGTACACTCACCTGGACCCTAAACCGTCCCCGTCCCCTAAACGTAACCTTAGCCCCAACCCTAACCCTAACCCTTACAAGAAGCCTTCTCCTCACCCGTCCCCTAATCCTAACCCCTACGTTCACACTAAACTGCGCCCTCACACGTACCCTCCCCCTAAAGCGTTGTCGTACCCTCACCTGGACCCTAAACCGTCCCCGTCCCCTAACCCTAACCCTACACCGAATCCTAACCCTAACCCTTCCCCGAAGCCTTCCCCTCACATGTCCCCTAATCCTAACCCGTACGCTCACACTAACCCGCACCCTCACACGTACCCTCCCCCTAAAGCGTTGTCGTACCCTCACCTGCAACCTAAATCGTCCCCGACCCCTAATCCTAACTCTAGCCCGAACCCTAACCCTAATCCTTCCCCGAAGCCTTCTTCTCACAGGTCCCCTAATCCTAAACTGTACGCTCACACTAACCCGCACCCTCACACGTATGTTCCCCCTAAAGCGTTGTCGTACCCTCACCAGGAACCTAAACCGTCCCCGTCCCATAACCCTAACCCTAGCCCGAACCCTAACCCTAACCCTTCCCCGAAGCCTTCCCCTCACCCGTCCCCTAATCCTAACACGTACGCTCACACTAACCCGTGCCCTCAAACGTACGCTACCCCTAAACCGTTGTCGTACCCTCATCTGGACCCTAAACCGTTCCCGTCCCCTAACCCTAACCCTAGCCCAAACCCTAACCCTAACCCTTCCCCGAAGCCTTGCCCTCACCTGTCCCCTAATCCTAACCCGTACACTCACACTAAACCGCTCCCTCACACGTGCGCTCCCCCTAAACCGTTGTCGTACCCTCACCTGGACCCTAAACCGACCCCGTCCCCTAACCCTAATCCTAGCCCGAAACCTAACCCTAACCCTTCCCCGAAGCCTTCCCCTCAGCCGTCCCCTAATCCTAACCCGTACGCTCACACTAACCCGCGCCCTAATATGTACGCTCCCCCTAAAGGTTGTCGTACCCTCACCTGGACCCTAAACCGTCCCCGTCCCATAACCTTAACCCTAGCCCGAACCCAAGCCCTAACCCTTCCCCGAAGCCTTCCCCTCACCAGTCGCCTAATTCTAACCCGTACCCTCACACTAAACCTCTCCCTCACACATTCGCTACCCCTAAACTCTTGTCGTACCCTCACCTGGACCCTAAACCGTCCCCGTCCCCTAACCCTAACCCTAGCCTGAACACTAAATCTAACCCTTCCCGAAGCCTTCCCCTCACCCGTCCCCTAATCCTAACCCCTACTCTCACACTAACCCGCGCCCTCACATGTACGGTACCCCTAAACCACTGTCGTACCCTCACTTGGACCCTAAACCGTCCCCATCCCCTAACCCTAACCCTAGCCCGAACCCTAACCCTAACCCTTCCCCGAAGCCTTCCCCCCACCCGTCCCCTAATCCTAACCCATACGCTCACACTAACCCGCACCCTCACACGTACGCTCCCCCTAAAGCGTTGTCGTACCCTCACCTGGACCCTAAACCGTCCCCGTCACCTAACCCTAACCCTAGCCCGAATCCTAACCCTAACCGTTCCCCGAAGCCTTCCCCTCACCCGTCCCCTAATCCTAACCCTTACGTTCACACTAACGCACGCCCTCACACGTACGCTCCCTCTAAACCGTTGTCGTACCCTCACCTGGACCCTAAACCGTCCGCGTCCCCTAACCCTACCCCTAGCCCGAACCCGAACCGTAACCCTTCCCCAAAGCCTTCCCCTCAGCAGTCCCCTAATCCTAACCCGTACGCTCACACTAACTCGTGCCCTCATATGTACGCTCCCCCTAAAGCGTTGTCGTACCCTCACCTGGACCCTAAAACGTCCCCGTCCCCTAACCCTAACCCTAGCCCAAACCCTAACCCAAAACCTTCCCGGAAGCCTTCCCCTCACCTGTCCCCTAATCCTAACCCGTACGCTCACACTAAACCGCGCCGTCACACGTACGCTCCCCCTAAACTGTTGTCGTACCCTCACCTGGACCCTAAACCGTCCCGGTCCCCTAACCCTAACCCTAGCCCGAACCCTAACCCTAACCCTTCCCCGAAGCCTTCCCCTCACCCGTCCACTAATCCTAAACCGTACGCTCACACTAACCCGTGCCCTCACACATACGCTCCCCCTAAACCGTTGTCGTACACTCACCTGGACCCTAAACCGTCCCCGTCCCCTAAACCTAACCCTAGCCCGAACCCTAACCCTAACCCTTCCCCGAAGCCTTCCCCTCGCCCGTCCCCTAATCCTAAACCCTACGCTCACACTAAACCGCGCCCTCACACGTACCCTCCCCCTAAAGCGTTGTCGTACCCTCACCTGGACCCTAAACCGTCCCCGTCCCCTAACCCTAACCCTACACCGAATCCTAATCCTAACCCTTCCCCGAAGCCTTCCCCTCACCCGTCCCCTAATCCTAACCCGTACGCTCACACTAACCCGCGCCCTCACACGTTCCCTCCCCCTAAACCGCTGTCGTACCCTCAACTGGACCCTAAACCGTCCCCGTCACCTAACCCTAACCCTAGCCCGAACTCTAACCCTAACCCTTCCACGAAGCCTTCCCCTCACCCGTAACCTAATCCTAACCCGTACGCTCACACTAACCCGCGCCCTCACACGTACGCTCCCCCTAAACCATTGTCGTACACTTACCTTGACCCTAAATCGTCCCCGTCCTCTAACCCGAACCCAAGCCAGATCCCTAACCCTAACCCTTCCCCGAAGCCTTCCCCTCAACCGTCCCCTACTCCTAACCCGTACCCTCACACTAACCCGTGCCCTCACATGTACCCTCCCCCTAAACCATTGTCATACCCTCACCTGGACCCTAAACCGTCCCCGTCCACTAACCCTAACCCTAGCCCTAACCCTAACCCTAACCCTTCCCCAAAGCCTTCCCCTCACACATCCCCTAATCCTAACCCGTACGCTCACACTAACCAGCGCCCTCACACGTCCGCTCCGCCTAAAGCGTTTTCGTACCCTCACCTGGCCCTAAACCGTCCCCGTCCCCTAACCCTAACCCTAGCCCGAACCCTAACCCTAACCCTTCCCCGAAGCCTTCCCCTCACCCGTCCCCTAATCCTAACACGTACGCTCACACTAACCCGCGCCCTCACACGTACGCTCCCCCTAAACCGTTGTCGTACCCTCATCTGGACCCTAAATCGTCCCCGTCCTCTAATGCTAACCCTAACCCTAACACTTCCCCGAAGCCTTCCCTTCACCCGTCGCCTAATCCTAACCCGTACGCTAACACTAACCTGCGCCCTCACACGTACGCTCCCCCTAAACCGTTGTCATACCCTAACCTGGACCCTAAACCGTCCCCGTCCACTAACCCTAACCCTACCCCGAACACTAACCCTAACCAATCCCCGAAGCCTTCCCCTCACCCGTCCCCTAATCCTAACCCGTACGCTCACACTAACCCGGGCCCTCACACGTACGCTCCCCCTAAAGTGTTGTCGTACCCTCACCTGGACCCTAAACCGTCCCCGTCCCCTAACCCTAACCCTAGCCCTAACCCTAACCCTAACCGTTCCCTGAAGCCTTCCCCTCACCCGTCCCCTAATCCTACCCCGTATGCTCACACTAACCCACGCCCTCACACGTACGCTCCCCCTAAACCGTTGTTGTTCCCTCACCTGGACCCTAAACCATTCCCGTCCCCTAACCCTAAACCTAGCCCGAACCCTAACCCTAACCCTTCCCCGAAGCCTTCCCCTCACCCGTCCCCTAATCCTAACCCTTACGTTCACACTAACCCACGCCCTCACACGTACGCTCCCACTAAACCGTTGTCGTACCCTCACCTGGACCCTAAACCGACCCCGTCCCCTAACCCTAATCCTAGCCCGAAACCTAACCCTAACCCTTCCCCGAAGCCTTCCCCTCAGCCGTCCCCTAATCCTAACCCGTACGCTCACACTAACCCGCGCCCTAATATGTACGCTCCCCCTAAAGGTTGTCGTACCCTCACCTGGACCCTAAACCGTCCCCGTCCCATAACCTTAACCCTAGCCCGAACCCAAGCCCTAACCCTTCCCCGAAGCCTTCCCCTCACCAGTCTCCTAATTCTAACCCGTACCCTCACACTAAACCTCTCCCTCACACATTCGCTACCCCTAAACTCTTGTCGTACCCTCACCTGGACCCTAAACCGTCCCCGTCCCCTAACCCTAACCCTAGCCTGAACACTAAATCTAACCCTTCCCGAAGCCTTCCCCTCACCCGTCCCCTAATCCTAACCCGTACTCTCACACTAACCCACGCCCTCACATGTACGGTACCCCTAAACCACTGTCGTACCCTCACTTGGACCCTAAACCGTCCCCGTCCCCTAACCCTAACCCTAGCCCGAACCCTAACCCTAACCCTTCCCCGAAGCCTTCCCCCCACCCGTCCCCTATTCCTAACCCATACGCTCACACTAACCCGCACCCTCACACGTACGCTCCCCCTAAAGCGTTGTCGTACCCTCACCTGGACCCTAAACCGTCCCCGTCACCTAACCCTAACCCTAGCCCGAATCCTAACCCTAACCGTTCCCCGAAGCCTTCCCCTCACCCGTCCCCTAATCCTAACCCTTACGTTCACACTAACCCACGCCCTCACACGTACGCTCCCTCTAAACCGTTGTCGTACCCTCACCTGGACCCTAAACCGTCCGCGTCCCCTAACCCTACCCCTAGCCCGAACCCGAACCGTAACCCTTCCCCAAAGCCTTCCCCTCAGCAGTCCCCTAATCCTAACCCGTACGCTCACACTAACTCGCGCCCTCATATGTACGCTCCCCCTAAAGCGTTGTCGTACCCTCACCTGGACCCTAAAACGTCCCCGTCCCCTAACCCTAACCCTAGCCCAAACCCTAACCCAAAACCTTCCCGGAAGCCTTCCCCTCACCTGTCCCCTAATCCTAACCCGTACGCTCACACTAAACCGCGCCCTCACACGTACGCTCCCCCTAAACCGTTGTCGTACCCTCACCTGGACCCTAAACCGTCCCGGTCCCCTAACCCTAACCCTAGCCCGAACCCTAACCCTAAGCCTTCCCCGAAGCCTTCCCCTCACCCGTCCCCTAATCCTAAACCGTACGCTCACACTAACCCGTGCCCTCACACATACGATCCCCCTAAACCGTTGTCGTACCCTCACCTGGACCCTAAACCGTCCCCGTCCCCTAAACCTAACCCTAGCCCGAACCCTAACCCTAACCCTTCCCCGAAGCCTTCCCCTCGCCCGTCCCCTAATCCTAAACCCTACGCTCACACTAAACCGCGCCCTCACACGTACCCTCCCCCTAAAGCGTTGTCGTACCCTCACCTGGACCCTAAACCGTCCCCGTCCCCTAACCCTAACCCTACACCGAATCCTAATCCTAACCCTTCCCCGAAGCCTTCCCCTCACCCGTCCCCTAATCCTAACCCGTACGCTCACACTAACCCGCGCCCTCACACGTACGCTCCCCCTAAAGCGTTGTCGTACCCTCACCTGGACCCTAAACCGTCCCCGTCCCCTAACCCTAACCCTAGCCCGAACCCTAACCCTAACCCTTCCCCAAAGCCTTCCCCTCACCCGTCACCAAATCCTACCCCGTACGCTCACACTAACACACACCCTCACACGTACGCTCCCCCTAAACTGTTGTCGTACCCTCACCTGGACTCTAAACCTTTCCTGTCCCCTAACCCTAACCCTAGCCCGAACCCTAACCCTAACCCTTCCCCGAAGCCTTCCCCTCACCCGTCACCTAATCCTAACCCGTACCCTCACACTAAACCGCGCCCTCACACGTATGCTCCCCCTAAACCGTTGTCGTACCCTCACCTGCACCCTAAACCGTCTCGGTCCCCTAACCCTAACCCTAGCCCGAACCCTAACCCTAACCCTTCCCCGAAACCTTCCCCTCACCCGTCCCCTAATCCTAACCCGTACGCTCACACTAACCCGCGCCCTCACAAGTACGCTCCCCCTAAACCGTTGTCGTACACTCACCTGGACCCTAAACCGTCCCCGTCCCCTAAACCTAACCTTAGCCCCAACCCTAACCCTAACCCTTCCCAGAAGCCTTCCCCTCACCCGTCCCCTAATCCTAACCCGTACCCTCACACTAAGCCGCGCCCTCACACGTACTCTCTCCCTAAAGCATTTTCATACCCTCACCTGGACACTAAACCGTCCCCGTCCCCTAACCCTAACCCTAGCCCGAACCCTAACCCAAACCCTTCCCCGAAGCCTTCCCCTCACCCGTCCCCTAATCCTAACCCGTACGCTCAAACTAACCCGCACCCTCACACGTACACTCCCCCTGAAGCGTTGTCGTACCCTCACCTGGACCCTAAACCGTCCCCGTCCCCTAAGCCTAACCCTAGCCCGAACCCTAACCCTAACCCTTCCCCGAAGCCTTCCACTCAGCCGTCCCCTAATCCTAACCCATACGCTAACACTAACCCGCGACCTCATATGTACGCTCCCCCTAAAGCGTTGTCGTACCCTCACCTGGACCCTAAACCGTCCCCGTCCCCTAACCTTAACCCTAGCCCGAATCCTAACCCTAACCCTTCCCCGAAGCCTTCCCCTCACCCGTCCCCTAATCCTAACCCGTACCCTCACACTAACCCGCGCCCTCACACGTACCCTCTCCCTAAAGCGTTGTCACACCCTCACCTGGACACTAAACCGTCACCGTCCCCTAACCCTAACCCTAGCCCGAACCCTAACCCAAACCCTTCCCCGAAGCCTTCCCCTCACCCGTCCCCTAAGCCTAACCCGTACGCTCACACTAACCCGTGCCCTCACACGTACGCTCCCCCTAAACCGCTCTCATACCCTCAACTGTACCCTAAACCGTCTCCGGCCCCTAACCTTAACCCTAGCCCAAACCCTAACCCTAAACCTTCCTCGAAGCCTTCCCCTCACCTGTCCCCTAATCCTAACCCGTACGCTCACACTAACCCGCGCCCTCACACGTACGCTCACCCTAAACCGTTGTCGTACCCTCACCTGGACCCTAAACCGTCCCCGTCCCCTAACCCTAACCCTAGCCCGAACCCTAACCCTAACCCTTCCCCGAAGCCTTCCCCTCACACGTCCCCTAATCCTAACCCCTAGGCTCACACTAAGCTGCGCCCTCACACGTACCCTCCCCCTAAAGCGTTGTCGTACCCTCACCTGGACCCTAAACCGTACCCGTCCCCTAACACTAACCCTACACCGAACCCTAACCCTAACCCTTCCCCGAAGCCTTCCCCTCGCCCGTCCCAAATTCCTAACCTGTACGCTCACACTAACCCGCGCCCTCACACGTACGCTCCCCCTAAACCGCTGTCGTACCCTCAACTGGACCCTAAACCGTTCCCGTCCCCTAACCCTAACCCTAGCCCGAACTCTAACCCTAACCCTTCCACGAAGCCTTCCCCTCACCCGTCCCCTAATCCTAACCCGTACGCTCACACTAACCCTCACCCTCACACGTACGCTCCCCCTAAACCATTGTTGTACCCTTACCTGGACCCTAAACCGTCCCCGTCCCCTAACCCGAACCCTAGCCCGAACCCTAACCCTAAAACTTCCCCGAAGCCTTCCCCTCACCCGTCGCCTAATCCTAACCCGTACGCTCACACTAACCGCGCCCTCACACGTACAGTCCCCCTAAACCGTTGTCGTACACTCACCTGGACCCTAAACCGTCCCCGTCCCCATCCCCTAACCCTAGCCCGAACCCTAAACCTAACCCTTCCCCGAAGCCTTCCCCTCACCCGTCCCCTAATCCTAAACCGTACTCTCACACTAACCCGCGCCCTCACACGTACGCTCCCCCTAAACCGTTGTCGTACCCTCACCTGGACCCTAAACCATCCCCATCCCCTAACCCTAACCCTAGCCCGAACCCTAACCCTAACCCTTCCCCAAAGCCTTCCCCTCACCCGTCCCCTAATCCTAACCCGTACGCTCACACTAACCCACACCCTCACACGTACGCTCCGCCTAAACTGTTGTCGTACCCTCACCTGGACCCTAAACCTTTCCTGTCCCCTAACCCTAACCCTAGCCCGAACCCTAACCCTAACCCTTCCCCGAAGCCTTCCCCTCACCCGTCGCCTAATCCTAACCCGTACCCTCACACTAAACCGCGCCCTCACACGTCTGCTCCCCCTAAACCGTTAACGTACCCTCACCTGCACCCTAAACCGTCTCGGTCCCCTAACCCTAACCCTAGCCCGAACCCTAACCCTAACCCTTCCCCGAAGCCTTCCCCTCACCCGTCCCCTACTCCTAACCCGTACCCTCACACTAACCCGTGCCCTCACATGTACCCTCCCCCTAAACCATTGTCATACCCTCACCTGGACCCTAAACCGTCCCCGTCCACTAACCCTAACCCTAGCCCTAACCCTAACCCTAACCCTAACCCAAAGCCTTCCCCTCACACATCCCCTAATCCTAACCCGTACGCTCACACTAACCCGTGCCCTCACACGTCTGCTCGCCCTAAAGCGTTTTCGTACCCTCACCTGGACCCTAAACCGTCCCCGTCCCCTAACCCTAACCCTAGCCCGAACCCTAACCCTAACCCTTCCCCGAAGCCTTCCCCTCACCCGTCCCCTAATCCTAACCCGTACGCTCACACTAACCCGCGCCCTCACACGTACGCTCCCCCTAAACCGTTGTCGTACCCTCATCTGGACCCTAAATCGTCCCCGTCCTCTAATGCTAACCCTAACCCTAACACTTCCCCGAAGCCTTCCCCTCACCCGTCGCCTAATCCTAACCCGTACGCTAACACTAACCCGCGCCCTCACACGTACGCTCCCCCTAAACCGTTGTCATACCCTAACCTGGACCCTAAACCGTCCCCGTCCACTAACCCTAACCCTACCCCGAACACTAACCCTAACCCTTCCCCGAAGCCTTCCCCTCACCCGTCCCCTAATCTTAACCCGTACGCTCACACTAACCCGGGCCCTCACACGGACACACCCCCTAAAGCGTTGTCGTACCTTCACCTGGACCCTAAACCGTCCCCGTCCCCTAACCCTAACCCTAGCCCTAACCCTAACCCTAACCGTTCCCTGAAGCCTTCCCCTCACCCGTCCCCTAATCCTAACCCGTACGCTCACACTAACACGGGCCCTCACACGGACACTCCCCCTAAAGCGTTGTCGTACCCTCACCTGGACCCTAAACCATTCCCGTCCCCTAACCCTAATCCTAGCCCGAACCCAAGCCCTAACCCTTCCCCGAAGCCTTCCCCTCACCAGTCGCCTAATTCTAACCCGTACCCTCACACTAAACCGCTCCCTCACACATTCGCTACCCCTAAACTGTTGTCGTACCCTCACCTGGACCCTAAAACGTCCCCGTCTTCTAACCCTAACCCTAGCCCGAACCCTAATCTTAACACTTCCCCGAAGCCTTCCCCTCACCCTTCCCCTAATCCTAACCCGTACGCTCACACTAAACCGCGCCCTCAGACGTACGCTCCCCCTAAACCATTGTCGTACCGTCACCTGGACCCTAAACCGTCCCCGTCCTCTAACCCTAACCCTAGCCCGAACCCTAACCCTAACCCTTCCCCGAAGCCTTCCACTCACCCGTCCCCTAATCGTAACCCGTACGCTAACACTAACCCACGTCCTCACACGTACGCTCCCCCTAAACCGTTGTCATAACCTAACCTCGACCCTAAACCGTCCCCATCCACTAACCCTAAACCTAGCCCGAACCCTAACCCTAACCCTACCCCGAAGCCTTCCCCTCACCGGTCCCCTAATCCTAACCCGTACGCTCACACTAACCCGCGCCCTCACATGTACGCTCCCCCTAAATCGTTGTCGTACCCTCACCTGGACCCTAAACCGTCCCCATCCCCTAACCCTAACCCTAGCCCGAACCCTAACCCTAACCCTTCCCCAAAGCCTTCCCCTCACCCGTCCCCTAATCCTAACCCGTACGCTCACACTAAACTGCGCCCTCACACGTACCCTCCCCCTAAAGCGTTGTTGTACCCTCACCTGGACCCTAAACCGTCCCCGTCCCCTAACCCTAACCCTACACCGAATCCTAACCCTAACCCTTCCCCGAAGCCTTCCCCTCACCCGTCCCCTAATCCTAACCCGTACGCTCACACTAACCCGCGCCCTCACACGTACCCTCCCCCTAAAGAGTTGTCATACCCTCACCTGCAACCTAAATCGTCCCAGACCCCTAATCCTAACTCTAGCCCGAACCCTAACCCTAATCCTTCCCCGAAGCCTTCCTCTCACCCGTCCCTTAATCCTAAACCGTAGGCTCACACTAACCCGCACCCTCACACGTATGTTCCCCCTAAAGCGTTGTCGTACCCTCACCAGGAACCTAAACCGTCCCCGTCCCCTAACCCTAACCCTAGCCCGAACCCTAACCCTAACCCTTCCCCGAAGCCTTCCCCTCACCCGTCCCCTAATCCTAACACGTACGCTCACACTAACCCGTGCCCTAAAACGTATGCTACCCCTAAACCGTTGTTGTACCCTCACCTGGACCCTAAACCGTTCCCGTCCCCTAACCCTAACCCTAGCCCAAACCCTAACCCTAACCCTTCCCCGAAGCCTTGCCCTCACCCGTCCCATAATCCTAACCCGTACACTCACACTAAACCGCTCCCTCACACGTGCGCTCCCCCTAAACCGTTGTCGTACCCTCACCTGGACCCTAAACCGTCCCCGTCCCCTAACCCTAACCCTAGACCAAATCCTAACCATAACCCTTCCCCGAAGCCTTCCCCTCACCCGTCCCCTACTCCTAACACTTACGTTCACACTAACCCACGCCCTCACACGTACGCTCCCCCTAAACCGCTGTCGTAACCTCAACTGGACCCTAAACCGTTCCCGTCCCCTAACCCTAACCCTAGCCCGAACTCTAACCCTAACACTTCCACGAAGGCTTCCCCTCACCCGTCCCCTAATCCTAAACCGTACGCTCACACTAACCCGCACCCTCACACGTACGCTCCCCCTAAACCATTGTTGTACCCTTACCTGGACCCTAAACCGTCCCCGTCCCCTAACCCGAACCCTAGCCCGAACCCTAACCCTAAAACTTCCCCGAAGCCTTCCCCTCACCCGTCCCCTAATCCTAACCCGTACTCTCACACTAACCCGCGCCCTCACACGTACGCTCCCCCTAAACCGTTGTCGTACCCTCACCTGGACCCTAAATGGTCGCCGTCCCCTAAACCTAACCCTAGCCCTAGCCCGAACCCTAACCCTAAACCTTCCCCGAAGCCTTCCCCTCACCCGTCCCCTACTCCTAACCCGTACCCTCACACTAACCCGTGCCCTCACATGTACCCTCCCCCTAAATCATTGTCATACCCTCACCTGGAACCTAAACCGTCCCCGTCCACTAACCCTAACCCTAGCCCTAACCCTAACCCTAACCCTTGCCCAAAGCCTTCCCCTCACACATCCCCTAATCCTAACCCGTACGCTCACACTAACCCGCGCCCTCACACGTACGCTCCCCCTAAACCGTTGTCGTACCCTCATCTGGACCCTTAATCGTCCCCGTCCTCTAATGCTAACCCTAACCCTAACACTTCCCCGAAGCCTTCCCCTCACCCGTCCCCTAATCCAAACCCGTACGCTCACACTAACCCACGCCCTCACACGTACAGTCCCCCTAAACCGTTGCCGTACACTCACCTGGACCCTAAACCGTCCCCGTCGCCGTCCCCTAACCCTAGCCCGAACCCTAACCCTAACCCTTCCCCGAAGCCTTGCCCTCACCCGTCCCCTAATCCTAACCCGTACACTCACACTAAACCGCGCCCTCACACGTGCGCTCCCCCTAAACTGTTGTCGTACCCTCACCTGGACCCTAAACCGTCCCCGTCCTCTAACCCTAACCCTAGCCCGAACCCTAACCCTAACCCTTCCCCGAAGCTTTCCCCTCACCCGTCCCCTAATCCTAACCCGTACGCTCACACTAACCCGCGCCCCCACACGTACCCTCCCCATAAACCACTGTCGTACCCTCACCTGGACCCTAAACCGTCCCCATCACCTAACCCTAATCCTAGTCCGAACACTAAAGCTAAACCTTCCCCGAAGCCTTCCCCTCACCCGTCCCCTAATCCTAACCCGTACGCTCACACTAACCCGCGCCCTCACACGTACGCTACCCCTAAACCGTTGTCGTACCCTCATCTGGACTCTAAACTGTCCCCGTCCCCTAACCCTAACCCTAGCCCGAACCCTAACCCTAACCCTTCCCCGAAGCCTTCCCCTCACCCCTCCCCTAATCCTAACCCGTACGCTCACACTAACCAGCGCCCTCACACGTACGTTCCCCCTGAACCATTGTCGTACACTTACCTGGACACTAAACCTTCCCCGTCCCCTAACCCGAACCCTAGCCCGAACTCTAAACCTAACCATACCCCGAAGCCTTCCCCTCACCCGTCCCCTAATCCTAACCCTGACGTTCACACTAACCCGCGCCCTCACACGTACGCTCCCTCTAAACAGTTGTCGTACCCTCACCTGGACCCTAAACCGTCCCCGTCCCCTAACCCTAACCCTTCCCCGAAGCCTTCCCCTCACCCGTCCCCTAATCCTAACCTGTACGATCACACTAACCCGCGCCCTCACACGTACGCTCCCCCTAAACCGCTGTCGTACCCTCAACTGGACCCTAAACCGTTCCCGTCCCCTAACCCTAACCCTAGCCCGAACTCTAACCCTAACCCTTCCACGAAGCCTTCCCCTCACCCGTCCCCTAATCCTAACCCGTACGCTCACACTAACCCGCGCCCTCACACGTACGCTCCCCCTAAACCGTTGTCGTACCCTCATCTGGACCCTTACTCGTCCCCGTCCTCTAATGCTAACCCTAACCCTAACACTTCCCCGAAGCCTTCCCCTCACCCGTCGCCTAATCCTAACCCGTACGCTAACACTAACCCGCGCCCTCACACGTACGCTCCCCTAAACCGTTGTCATACCCTAACCTGGACCCTAAACCGTCCCCGTCTACTAACCCTAACCCTACCCCGAACACTAACCCTAACCCTTCCCCGAAGCCTTCCCCTCACCCGTCCCCTAATCCTAACCCGTACACTCACACTAACCCGGGCCCTCACACGTACGCTCCCCCTAAACCGTTCTTGTTCCCTCACCTGGACCCTAAACCATTCCCGTCCCCTAACCCTAACCCTAGCCTGAACCCTAAGCCTAACCCTTCCCCGAAGCCTTCCCCTCACCCGTCCCCTAATCCTAACCCTTACGTTCACACTAACCCACGCCCTCACACGTACGCTCCAACTAAACCGTTGTCGTACCCTCACCTGGACCCTAAACCGACCCCGTCCCCTAACCCTAATCCTAGCCCGAACCCTAACCCTAACCCTTCCCCGAAGCCTTCCCCTCAGCCGTCCCCTAATCCTAACCCGTACGCTCACACTAACACGCGCCCTAATATGTACGCTCCCCGTAAAGCGTTGTCGTACCCTCACCTAGACCCTAAACCGTCCCCGTCCCATAACCCTAACCCTAGCCCGAATCCAAGCCCTAACCCTTCCCCGAAGCCTTCCCCTCACCAGTCGCCTAATTCTAACCTGTACCCTCAGACTAAACCACTCCCTCACACATTCGCTACCCCTAAACTGTTGTCGTACCCTCACCTGGACCCTAAACCGTCCCCGTCCCCTAACCCTAACCCTAGCCTGAACACTAAATCTAACCCTTCCCGAAGCCTTTCCCTCACCCGTCCACTAATCCTAACCCGTACTCTCACACTAACCCGCGCCCTCACATGTACGGTACCCCTAAACCACTGTCGTACCCTCACTTGGACCCTAAACCGTCCCCGTCCCCTAACCCTAACCCTAGCCCGAACCCTAACCCTAACCCTTCCCCGAAGCCTTCCCCTCACCCGTCCCCAAATCCTAACCCGTACGCTCACACTAACCCACGCCCTCACACGTACGCTCCCCCTAAACCGTTGTCGTACCCTCACCTGGACCATAAACCGTCCCCGTCCCCTAACCCTAACTCTAGCCCGAACCCTAACCCTAACCCTTCCCGGAAGCCTTCCCCTCACCCGTCCCCTAATCCTAACCCGTACGCTCACACTAAACAACGCCCTCACACGTACGCTACCCCTGAACCGTTGTAGTACCCTCACCTGGACCCTAAACCGTCCCCGTCCCCTAACCCTAACCCTAGCCCGAACACTAACCCTAACCCTTCCCCGAAGCCTTCCCCTCACCCGTCCCCTAATCCTAACCCGTACGCCCACACTAACCCGCGCCCTCACACGTACGCTCACCCTAAACCGTTGTCGTACCCTCACCTGGACCCTAAACCGTCCCAGTCCCCTAAACCTAACCCTAGCCCGAACCCTAACCCTAACCCTTCCCCAAAGCCTTCCCCTCACCCGTCCCCTAATCCTAACCCCTACGCTCACACTAAAATGCGCCCTCACACGTCCCCTCCCCCTAAAGCGTTGTCGTACCCTCACCTGGACCCTAAACCGTCCCCGTCCCCGTCCCCTAACCCTAGCCAGAACCCTAACCCTAACCCTTCCCCGAAGCCTTCCCCTCACCCGTCCCCTAATCCTAACCCATACGCTCACACTAAGCCACGGCCACACACGTACGCTCCCCCTAAACCGTTGTCGTACCCTCACCTGGACCCTAAATCGTCCCCGACCCCTAATCCTAACTCTAGCCCGAACCCTAACCCTAACCCTTCCCAGAAGCCTTCCCCTCACCCGTCCCCTAATCCTAACCCATACGCTCACACTAACCCGCACCCTCACACTTATGCTCCCCCTAAAGCGTTGTCGTACCCTCACCAGGAACCTAAACCTTCCCCGTCCCCTAACCCTAACCCTAGCCCGATCCCTAACCCTAACCCTTCCCCGAAGCCTTCCCCTCACCCGTCCCCTAATCCTAACCCCTACGCTCACACTAACCCACGCCCTTACACGTACCCTCCCCCTAAAGCATTGTCGTACCCTCACCTGGACCCTAAACCATTCCTGTCCCCTAACCCTAACCCTAGCCCGAACCCTAACCCTAACCCTTCCCCGAAGCCTTGCCCTCACCCGTCCCCTAATCCTAACCCGTACGCTCACACTAACCCGCGCCCTCACATGTGCTCTCCCCCTAAACCGTTGTCGTACCCTCACCTGGACCCTAAACCGTCTCCGTCCCCTAACCCTAACCCTAGCCCGAACCCTAACCCTAAACCTTCCCCGAAGCCTTCCCCTTACCCGTCCCCTAATCCTAACCCATAAGCTCACACTAACCCGCACCCTCACACGTACACTCCCCCTAAACCGTTGTTGTTCCCTCACCTGGACCCTAAACCGTTCCCGTCCCCTAACCCTAACCCTAGCCCGAACCCTAACCCTAACGCTTCCCCGAAGCCTTTCCCTCACCCGTCCCCTAATCCTAACCCTTACGTTCACACTAACCCGCGCCCTCACACGTAAGCTCCCCCTAAACCGTTGTCGTACCCTCACCTGGACCCTAAAGCGACCCCGTCCCCTAACCCTAACCCTAGCCCGAACCCTAACCCTAACCCTTCCCAAAAGCCTTCCCCTCAGCCGTCCCCTAATCCTAACCCGTACGCTCACACTAACCCGCGCCCTCATATGTACGCTCCCCCTAAAGCGTTGTCGTACCCTCACCTGGACCCTAAACCGTCCCCGTCCCCTAACCCTAACCCTAGCCCGAACCCTAGCCCTAACCCTTCCCCGAAGCCTTCCCCTCACCCATCGCCTAATCCTAACACGCACCCTCAAACTAACCCGCGCCCTCACACATTCGCTGCCCCTAAACCGTTGTCGTACACTCACCTGGACCCTAAACTGTCCCCGTCCCCTAACCCTAACCCTAGACCGAACCCTAACCCTAACCCTTCCCCGAAGCCTTCCCCTCACCCGTCCCCTAATCCTAACCCGTACGCTCACACTAACCCACGCCCTCACACGTACGCTCCCCCTAAACTGTTGTTGTTCCCTCACCTGGACCCTAAACCGTTCCCGTCCCCTAACCCTTACCCTAGCCCGAAACCTAACCCTAACCCTTCCCCGAAGCCTTCCCCTCACCCGTACCATAATCCTAACCCGTACGCTCACACTAACCCGTGCCCTCACACGTACGCTCCCCCTAAACCGCTCTCGTACCCTCAACTGGACCCTAAACCGTCCCTGTCCCCTAACCCTAACCCTAGCCCGAACCCTAACCCTAAAACTTCCTCGAAGCCTTCCCCTCACCCGTCCCCTAATCCTAACCCGTATGCTCACACTAACCCGCGCCCTCACACGTACGCTCCCCCTAAACCGTTGTCATACCCTCACCTGGACCCTAAACCGTCCCCGTCCCCTAACCCTAACCCTAGCCCGAACCCTAACCCTAACCCTTCCCCGAAGCCTTCCCCTCACCCGTCCCCTAATCCTAACCCCTAGGTTCACACTAAGCCGCGCCCTCACACGTACCCTCCCCCTAAAGCGTTGTCGTACCCTCACCTGGACCCTAAACCGTCCTCGTCCCCTAACCCTAACCCTACACCGAACCCTAACCCTAACCCTTCCCAGAAGCCTTCCCCTCACCCGTCCCCTAATCCTAACCCGTACGCTCACACTAACCCGCGCCCTCACACGTACGCTCCCCCTAAACCGCTGTCGTACCCTCAACTGGACCCTAAACCGTCCCCGTCCCCTAACCCTAACCCTAGCCCGAACTCTAACCCTAACCCTTCCACGAAGCCTTCCCCTCACCCGTCCCCTAATTCTAACCCGTACGCTCACACTAACCCGCGCCCTCACATGTACGCTCCCCCTAAACCATTGTCGTACCCTTACCTTGACCCTAAACCGTCCCCGTCCCCTAATCCGAACCCAAGCCAGATCCTTAACCCTAACACTTCCCCGAAGCCTTCCCCTCACCCGTCCCTTAATCCTAACCCGTACGCTCACACTAACCCACGCCCTCACACGTACAGTCCCCCTAAACCGTTGTCGTACACTCACCTGGACCCTAAACCGTCCCCGTCGCCGACCCCTAACCCTAGCCCGAACCCTAACCCTAACCCTTCCCCGAAGCCTTCCCCTCACACGTCCCCTAATCCTAACCCGTACGCTCAGACTAACCCGCGCCCTCACACGTACGCTCCCCCTAAACCGTTGTCGTACCCTCACCTGGACCCTAAATGGTCCCCGTCGCCTAAACCTAACCCTAGCCCTAGCCCGAACCCTAACCCTAACACTTCCCCGAAGCCTTCCCCTCACCCGTCACCTAATCCTAACCCCTACGCTCAGAGTAACCCGCGCCCACACACGTACGCTCCCCCTAAACCGTTGTCGTACCCTCACCTGGACCCTAAATCGTCACCGACCCCTAATCCTAACTCTAGCCCGAACCTTAACCCTAATCCTTCCCCGAAGCCTTCCCCTCACCCGTCCCCTAATCCTAAACCGTACGCTCACACTAACCCGCACCCTCACACGTATGTTCCCCCTAAAGCTTTGTCGTACCCTCACCCGGAACCTAAACCGTCCCCGTCCCCTAACCCTAACCCTAGCCCGAACCCTAACCCTAACACTTCCCTGAAGCCTTCCCCTCACCCGTCCCATAATCTTAACCTGTACGCTCACACTAACCCATGCCCTCAAACGTACGCTACCCCTAAACCGTTGTCGTACCCTCACCTGGACCCTAAACCGTTCCCGTCCCCGAACCCTAACCCTAGCCCAAACCCTAACCCTAACACTTCCCCGAAGCCTTGCCCTCACCCGTCCCCTAATCCTAACCCGTACACTCACACTAAACCGCGCCCTCACACGTGCGCTCCCCCTAAACCGTTGTCGTACCCTCACCTGGACCCTAAAACGTCCCCGTCCTCTAACCCTAACCCTAGCCCGAACCCTAACCCTAACCCTTCCCCGAAGCCTTCCCCTCACCCGTCCCCTAATCCTAACCCGTACGCTCACACTAACCCGCGCCCCCACACGTACCCTCCCCATAAACCACTGTCGTACCCTCACCTGGACCCTAAACCGTCCCCGTCACCTAACCCTAACCGTAGCCCGAACTCTAACCCTAACCCTTCCATGAAGCCTTCCCCTCACCCGTCCACTAATCCTAACCCGTACGCTCACACTAACCAGCGCCCTCACACATACAGTCCCCGTAAACCGTTGTCGTACTCTCACCTGGACCCTAAACCGTCCCCGTCCCCGTCCCCTAACCCTAGCACGAACCCTAACCCTAACCCTTCCCCGAAGCCTTCCCCTCAGCCGTCCCCTAATCCTAACCCGTACGCTCACACTAACCCGCGCCCTCATATGTACGCTCCCCCAAACCGTTGTCGTACCCTCACCTGGACCCTAAACCGTCCCCGTCCCCTAACCCTAATCCTAGCCCGAACACTAAAGCTAACCCTTACCCGAAGCCTTCCCCTCACCCGTCCCCTAATCCTAACCCGTACGCTCACACTAACCCGCGCCCTCACACGTACGCTACCCCTAAACCTTGGTCGTACCCTCATCTGGACTCTAAACCGTCCCCGTCCCCTAACCCTAACCCTAGCCCGAACCCTAACCCTAACCCTTCCCGGAAGCCTTCCTCTCACCCCTCCCCTAATCCTAACCCGTACGCTCACACTAACCAGCGCCCTCACACGTACATTCCCCCTGAACCATTGTCGTACCCTTACCTGGACCCTAAATCTTCCCCGTCACCTAACCCGAACCCTAGCCAGAACTCTAACCCTAACCATACACCGAAGCCTTCCCCTTACCCGTCCCCTAATCCTAACCCTGACGTTCACACTAACCCGCGCCCTCACACGTACGCTCCCTCAAAACAGTTGTCGTACCCTCACCTGGACCCTAAACCGTCCCCGTCCCCTAACCCTAACCCTAGCCCGAACCCTAACCATAACCCTTCCCAGAAGCCTTCCCCTCAGCAGTCCCCTAATCCTAACCCGTACGCTCACAATAACCCGCGCCCTCACACGTACGCTCCCCCTAAACCGTTGTCGTACCCTCACCTGGACCCTAAACCGTCCCCGTCCCCTAACCCTAACCCTAGCCTGAACCCTAACCCTAAACCTTCCCGGAAGCCTTCACCTCACCCGTCCCCTAATCCTAACCCCTACGCTCACACTAAACCGCGCCCTCACACGTACCCTCCCCCTAAAGCGTTGTCGTACCCTCACCTGGACCCTAAACCGTCCCCGTCTCCTAACCCTAACCCTAAACCGAATCCTAAATCTAACCCTTCCCCGAAGCCTTCCCCTCACCCGTCCCCTAATCCTAACCCGTACGCTCACACTAACCCGCGCCGTCACACGTACCCTCCCCCTTAACCACTGTCGTACCCTAACCTGGACCCTAAACCGTCCCCGTCACCTAACCCTAACCCTAGCCCGAACTCTAACCCTAACCCTTCCACGAAGCCTTCCCCTCACCCGTCCCCTAATCCTAACCCGTACGCTCACACTAACCCACGCCCTCACACGTACGCTCCCCCTAAACCATTGTCGTACCCTTACCTGTACCCTAAACCGTCCCTGTTCCCTAACCCGAACCCAAGCCAGATCCCTAACCCTAACCCTTGCCCGAAGCCTTCCCCTCACCCATCCCCTAATCCTAACCCGTACGCCCACACTAACCAGCGCCCTCACACGTACGTTCCCCCTGAAACATTGTCGTACCCTTACCTGGACCCTAAACCGTTCCCGTCCCCTAACCCGAACCCTAGCCCGAACCCTAACCCTAACCCTTCCCCGAAGCCTTCCCCTCATCCTTCCCCTAATCCTAACCCGTACGCTCACACTAACCCGTGCCCTCACACGTACGCTCCCCCTAAACCGCTCTCGTACCCTCAACTGGACCCTAAACCGTCCCCGTCCCCTAACCCTAACCCTAGCCCGAACCCTAACCCTAACACTTCCCCGAAGCCTTCCCCTTACCCGTCCCCTAATCATAACCCGTACGCTCAAACTAACCCGCACCCTCACACGTACACTCCCCCTAAAGCGTTGTCGTACCCTCACCTGGACCCTAAACCGTCCCCGTCCCCTAAGCCTAACCCTAGCCCGAACCCTAACCCTAACCATTCTCCGAAGCCTTCCCCTCACCCGTCCCCTAATCCTAACCCGTACGCTCACACTAACCCACGCCCTCATACGTACGCTCCCACTAAACCGTTGTTGTTCCCTCACCTGGACCCTAAACCGTTCCCGTCCCCTAACCCTAACACTAGCCTGAACCCTAACCCTAACCCTTCCCCGAAGCCTTCCCCTCACCCGTCCCCTAATCCTAACCCTTACGTTCACACTAACCCGCGCTCTCACACTTACGCTCCCCCTAAACCGTTGTCGTACCCTCAACTGGACCCTAAACTGACCCCGTCCCCTAACCCTAACCCTAGCCCGAACCCTAACCCTAACCCTTCCCCGAAGCCTTCCACTCAGCCGTCCCCTAATCCTAACCCATACGCTAACACTAACCCGCGACCTCATATGTACGCTCCCCCTAAAGCGTTGTCGTACCCTCACCTGGACCCTAAACCGTCCCCGTCCCCTAACCTTAACCCTAGCCCGAATCCTAACCCTAATCCTTCCCCGAAGCCCTCCCCTCACCCGTCCCCTAATCCTAACCCGTACCCTCACACTAACCCGCGCCCTCACACGTACCCTCTCCCTAAAGCGTTGTCACACCCTCACCTGGACACTAAACCGTCACCGTCCCCTAATCCTAACCCTAGCCCGAACCCTAACCCAAACCCTTCCCCGAAGCCTTCCCCTCACCCGTCCCCTAATCCTAACCCGTACGCTCACACTAACCCGTGCGCTCACACGTACGCTCCCCCTAAACCGCTCTCATACCCTCAACTGGACCCTAAACCGTCTCCGGCCCCTAACCTTAACCCTAGCCCAAACCCTAACCCTAAACCTTCCTCGAAGCCTTCCCCTCACCTGTCCCCTAATCCTAACCCGTACGCTCACACTAACCCGCGCCCTCACACGTACGCTCCCCCTAAACCGTTGTCGTACCCTCACCTGGACCCTAAACCGTCCCCGTCCCCTAACCCTAACCCTAGCCCGAACACTAACCCTAACCCTTCCCCGAAGCCTTCCCCTCACACGTCCCCTAATCCTAACCCCTAGGCTCACACTAAGCTGCGCCCTCACACGTACCCTCCCCCTAAAGCGTTGTCGTACCCTCACCTGGACCCTAAACCGTACCCGTCCCCTAACACTAACCCTACACCGAACCCTAACCCTAACCCTTCCCCGAAGCCTTCCCCTCGCCCGTCCCCTAATCCTAACCTGTACGCTCACACTAACCCGCGCCCTCACACGTACGCTCCCCCTAAACCGCTGTCGTACCCTCAACTGGACCCTAAACCGTTCCCGTCCCCTAACCCTAACCCTAGCCCGAACTCTAACCCTAACTGTTCCACGAAGCCTTCCCCTCACCCGTCCCCTAATCCTAACCCGTACGCTCACACTAACCCGCACCCTCATACGTACGCTCCCCCTAAACCATTGTTGTACCCTTACCTGGACCCTAAACCGTCCCCGTCCCCTAACCCGAACCCTAGCCCGAACCCTAACCCTAAAACTTCCCCGAAGCCTTCCCCTCACCCGTCGCCTAATCCTAACCCGTACGCTCACACTAACCACGCCCTCACACGTACAGTCCCCCTAAACCGTTGTCGTGCACTCACCTGGACCCTAAACCGTCCCCGTCCCCGTCCCCTAACCCTAGCCCGAACCCTAAACCTAACCCTTCCCCGAAGCCTTCCCCTCACCCGTCCCCTAATCCTAAACCGTACTCTCACACTAACCCGCGCCCTCACACGTACGCTCCCCCTAAACCGTTGTCGTACCCTCACCTGGACCCTAAATGGTCCCCGTCCCCTAAACCTAACCCTAGCCCTAGCCCGAACCCTAACCCTAACCCTTCCCCAAAGCCTTCCCCTCACCCGTCCCCTACTCCTAACCCGTACCCTCACACTAACCCCTGCCCTCACATGTACCCTCCCCCTAAACCATTGTCATACCCTCACCTGGACCCTAAACCGTCCCCGTCCACTAACCCTAATCCTAGCCCTAACCCTAACCCTAACCCTTCCCCAAAGCCTTCCCCTCACACATCCCCTAATCCTAACCCGTACGGTCACACTAACCCGCGCCCTCACACGTCGGCTCCCCCTAAAGCGTTTTCGTACCCTCACCTGGACCCTAAACCGTCCCCGTCCCCTAACCCTAACCCTAGCCCGAAACCTAACCCTAACCCTTCCCCGAAGCCTTCCCCTCACCCGTCCCCTAATCCTAACCCGTACGCTCACACTAACCCGCGCCCTCACACGTACATTCCCCCTGAACCATTGTCGTACCCTTACCTGGACCCTAAATCTTCCCCGTCACCTAACCCGAACCCTAGCCAGAACTCTAACCCTAACCATACACCGAAGCCTTCCACTCACCCGTCCCCTAATCCTAACCCTGACGTTCACACTAACCCGCGCCCTCACACGTACGCTCCCTCAAAACAGTTGTCGTACCCTCACCTGGACCCTAAACCGTCCCCGTCCCCTAACCCTAACCCTAGCCCGAACCCTAACCATAACCCTTCCCAGAAGCCTTCCCCTCAGCAGTCCCCTAATCCTAACCCGTACGCTCACACTAACCCGCGCCCTCACACGTACGCTCCCCCTAAACCGTTGTCGTACCCTCACCTGGACCCTAAACCGTCCCCGTCCCCTAACCCTAACCCTAGCCTGAACCCTAACCCTAAACCTTCCCGGAAGCCTTCCCCTCACCCGTCCCCTAATACTAACCCCTACGCTCACACTAAACCGCGCCCTCACACGTACCCTCCCCCTAAAGCGTTGTCGTACCCTCACCTGGACCCTAAACCGTCCCCGTCTCCTAACCCTAACCCTAAACCGAATCCTACATCTAACCCTTCCCCGAAGCCTTCCCCTCACCCGTCCCCTAATCCTAACCCGTACGCTCACACTAACCCGCGCCCTCACACGTACCCTCCCCCTTAACCACTGTCGTACCCTAACCTGGACCCTAAACCGTCCCCGTCACCTAACCCTAAACCTAGCCCGAACTCTAACCCTAACCCTTCCACGAAGCCTTCCCCTCACCCGTCCCCTAATCCTAACCCGTACGCTCACACTAACCCACGCCCTCACACGTACGCTCCCCCTAAACCATTGTCGTACCCTTACCTGTACCCTAAACCGTCCCTGTTCCCTAACCCGAACCCAAGCCAGATCCCTAACCCTAACCCTTGCCCGAAGCCTTCCCCTCACCCATCCCCTAATCCTAACCCGTACGCTCACACTAACCAGCGCCCTCACACGTACGTTCCCCCTGAAACATTCTCGTACCCTTACCTGGACCCTAAACCGTCCCCGTCCCCTAACCCGAACCCTAGCCCGAACCCTAACCCTAACCCTTCCCCGAAGCCTTCCCCTCATCCTTCCCCTAATCCTAACCCGTACGCTCACACTAACCCGTGCCCTCACACGTACGCTCCCCCTAAACCGCTCTCGTACCCTCAACTGGACCCTAAACCGTCCCCGTCCCCTAACCCTAACCCTAGCCCGAACCCTAACCCTAACACTTCCCCGAAGCCTTCCCCTTACCCGTCCCCTAATCATAACCCGTACGCTCAAACTAACCCGCACCCTCACACGTACACTCCCCCTAAAGCGTTGTCGTACACTCACCTGGACCCTAAACCGTCCCCGTCCCCTAAGCCTAACCCTAGCCCGAACCCTAACCCTAACCGTTCTCCGAAGCCTTCCCCTCACCCGTCCCCTAATCCTAACCCGTACGCTCACACTAACCCACGCCCTCATACGTACGCTCCCACTAAACCGTTGTTGTTCCCTCACCTGGACCCTAAACCGTACCCGTCCCCTAACACTAACCCTACACCGAACCCTAACCCTAACCCTTCCCCGAAGCCTTCCCCTCGCCCGTCCCCTAATCCTAACCTGTACGCTCACACTAACCCGCGCCCTCACACGTACGCTCCCCCTAAACCGCTGTCGTACCCTCAACTGGACCCTAAACCGTTCCCGTCCCCTAACCCTAACCCTAGCCCGAACTCTAACCCTAACCGTTCCACGAAGCCTTCCCCTCACCCGTCCCCTAATCCTAACCCGTACGCTCACACTAACCCGCACCCTCATACGTACGCTCCCCCTAAACCATTGTTGTACCCTTACCTGGACCCTAAACCGTCCCCGTCCCCTAACCCGAACCCTAGCCCGAACCCTAACCCTAAAACTTCCCCGAAGCCTTCCCCTCACCCGTCGCCTAATCCTAACCCGTACGCTCACACTAACCACGCCCTCACACGTACAGTCCCCCTAAACCGTTGTCGTACACTCACCTGGACCCTAAACCGTCCCCGTCCCCGTCCCCTAACCCTAGCCCGAACCCTAAACCTAACCCTTCCCCGAAGCCTTCCCCTCACCCGTCCCCTAATCCTAAACCGTACTCTCACACTAACCCGCGCCCTCACACGTACGCTCCCCCTAAACCGTTGTCGTACCCTCACCTGGACCCTAAATGGTCCCCGTCCCCTAAACCTAACCCTAGCCCTAGCCCGAACCCTAACCCTAACCCTTCCCCAAAGCCTTCCCCTCACCCGTCCCCTACTCCTAACCCGTACCCTCACACTAACCCCTGCCCTCACATGTACCCTCCCCCTAAACCATTGTCATACCCTCACCTGGACCCTAAACCGTCCCCGTCCACTAACCCTAATCCTAGCCCTAACCCTAACCCTAACCCTTCCCCAAAGCCTTCCCCTCACACATCCCCTAATCCTAACCCATACGGTCACACTAACCCGCGCCCTCACACGTCGGCTCCCCCTAAAGCGTTTTCGTACCCTCACCTGGACCCTAAACCGTCCCCGTCCCCTAACCCTAACCCTAGCCCGAACCCTAACCCTAACCCTTCCCCGAAGCCTTCCCCTCACCCGTCCCCTAATCCTAACCCGTACGCTCACACTAACCCGCGCCCTCACACGTACATTCCCCCTGAACCATTGTCGTACCCTTACCTGGACCCTAAATCTTCCCCGTCACCTAACCCGAACCCTAGCCAGAACTCTAACCCTAACCATACACCGAAGCCTTCCACTCACCCGTCCCCTAATCCTAACCCTGACGTTCACACTAACCCGCGCCCTCACACGTACGCTCCCTCAAAACAGTTGTCGTACCCTCACCTGGACCCTAAACCGTCCCCGTCCCCTAACCCTAACCCTAGCCCGAACCCTAACCATAACCCTTCCCAGAAGCCTTCCCCTCAGCAGTCCCCTAATCCTAACCCGTACGCTCACACTAACCCGCGCCCTCACACGTACGCTCCCCCTAAACCGTTGTCGTACCCTCACCTGGACCCTAAACCGTCCCCGTCCCCTAACCCTAACCCTAGCCTGAACCCTAACCCTAAACCTTCCCGGAAGCCTTCCCCTCACCCGTCCCCTAATCCTAACCCCTACGCTCACACTAAACCGCGCCCTCACACGTACGCTCCCCCTAAACCATTGTCGTACCCTTACCTGTACCCTAAACCGTCCCTGTTCCCTAACCCGAACCCAAGCCAGATCCCTAACCCTAACCCTTGCCCGAAGCCTTCCCCTCACCCATCCCCTAATCCTAACCCGTACGCTCACACTAACCAGCGCCCTCACACGTACGTTCCCCCTGAAACATTGTCGTACCCTTACCTGGACCCTAAACCGTCCCCGTCCCCTAACCCGAACCCTAGCCCGAACCCTAACCCTAACCCTTCCCCGAAGCCTTCCCCTCATCCTTCCCCTAATCCTAACCCGTACGCTCACACTAACCCGTGCCCTCACACGTACGCTCCCCCTAAACCGCTCTCGTACCCTCAACTGGACCCTAAACCGTCCCCGTCCCCTAACCTTAACCCTAGCCCGAACCCTAACCCTAACACTTCCCCGAAGCCTTCCCCTTACCCGTCCCCTAATCATAACCCGTACGCTCAAACTAACCCGCACCCTCACACGTACACTCCCCCTAAAGCGTTGTCGTACCCTCACCTGGACCCTAAACCGTCCCCGTCCCCTAAGCCTAACCCTAGCCCGAACCCTAACCCTAACCGTTCTCCGAAGCCTTCCCCTCACCCGTCCCCTAATCCTAACCCGTACGCTCACACTAACCCACGCCCTCATACGTACGCTCCCACTAAACCGTTGTTGTTCCCTCACCTGGACCCTAAACCGTTCCCGTCCCCTAACCCTAACCCTAGCCTGAACCCTAACCCTAACCCTTCCCCGAAGCCTTCCCCTCACCCGTCCCCTAATCCTAACCCTTACGTTCACACTAACCCGCGCCCTCACACTTACGCTCCCCCTAAACCGTTGTCGTACCCTCAACTGGACCCTAAACTGACCCCGTCCCCTAACCCTAACCCTAGCCCGAACCCTAACTCTAACCCTTCCCCGAAGCCTTCCACTCAGCCGTCCCCTAATCCTAACCCATACGCTAACACTAACCCGCGACCTCATATGTACGCTCCCCCTAAAGCGTTGTCGTACCCTCACCTGGACCCTAAACCGTCCCCGTCCCCTAACCTTAACCCTAGCCCGAATCCTAACCCTAACCCTTCCCCGAAGCCCTCCCCTCACCCGTCCCCTAATCCTAACCCGTACCCTCACACTAACCCGCACCCTCACACGTACCCTCTCCCTAAAGCGTTGTCACACCCTCACCTGGACACTAAACCGTCACCGTCCCCTAATCCTAACCCTAGCCCGAACCCTAACCCAAACCCTTCCCCGAAGCCTTCCCCTCACCCGTCCCCTAATCCTAACCCGTACGCTCACACTAACCCGTGCGCTCACACGTACGCTCCCCCTAAACCGCTCTCATACCCTCAACTGGACCCTAAACCGTCTCCGGCCCCTAACCTTAACCCTAGCCCAAACCCTAACCCTAAACCTTCCTCGAAGCCTTCCCCTCACCTGTCCCCTAATCCTAACCCGTACGCTCACACTAACCCGCGCCCTCACACTTACGCTCCCCCTAAACCGTTGTCGTACCCTCACCTGGACCCTAAACCGTCCCCGTCCCCTAACCTTAACCCTAGCCCGAACACTAACCCTAAACCTTCCCCGAAGCCTTCCCCTCACACGTCCCCTAATCCTAACCCCTAGGCTCACACTAAGCTGCGCCCTCACACGTACCCTCCCCCTAAAGCGTTGTCGTACCCTCACCTGGACCCTAAACCGTACCCGTCCCCTAACACTAACCCTACACCGAACCCTAACCCTAACCCTTCCCCGAAGCCTTCCCCTCGCCCGTCCCCTAATCCTAACCTGTACGCTCACACTAACCCGCGCCCTCACACGTACGCTCCCCCTAAACCGCTGTCGTACCCTCAACTGGACCCTAAACCGTTCCCGTCCACTAACCCTAACCCTAGCCCGAACTCTAACCCTAACCGTTCCACGAAGCCTTCCCCTCACCCGTCCCCTAATCCTAACCCGTACGCTCACACTAACCCGCACCCTCATACGTACGCTCCCCCTAAACCATTGTTGTACCCTTACCTGGACCCTAAACCGTCCCCGTCCCATAACCCGAACCCTAGCCCGAACCCTAACCCTAAAACTTCCCCGAAGCCTTCCCCTCACCCGTCCCCTACTCCTAACCCGTACCCTCACACTAACCCCTGCCCTCACATGTACCCTCCCCCTAAACCATTGTCATACCCTCACCTGGACCCTAAACCGTCCCCGTCCACTAACCCTAATCCTAGCCCTAACCCTAACCCTAACCCTTCCCCAAAGCCTTCCCCTCACACATCCCCTAATCCTAACCCGTACGGTCACACTAACCCGCGCCCTCACACGTCGGCTCCCCCTAAAGCGTTTTCGTACCCTCACCTGGACCCTAAACCGTCCCCGTCCCCTAACCCTAACCCTAGCCCGAACCCTAACCCTAACCCTTCCCCGAAGCCTTCCCCTCACCCGTCCCCTAATCCTAACCCGTACGCTCACACTAACCCGCGCCCTCACACGTACGCTCCCCCTAAACCGTTGTCGTACCCTCATCTGGACCCTAAATCGTCCCCGTCCTCTAATGCTAACCCTAACCCTAACACTTCCCCGAAGCCTTCCCCTCACCCGTCGCCTAATCCTAACCCGTACGCTAACACTAACCCGCGCCCTCACACGTACGCTCCCCCTAAACCGTTGTCATACCCTAACCTGGACCCTAAACCGTCCCCGTCCACTAACCCTAACCCTACCCCGAACACTAAGCCTAACCCTTCCCCGAAGCCTTCCCCTCACCCGTCCCCTAATCCTAACCCGTACGCTCACACTAACCCGGGCCCTCACACGGACACACCCCCTAAAGCGTTGTCGTACCCTCACCTGGACCCTAAACCATTCCCGTCCCCTAACCCTAATCCTAGCCCGAACCCAAGCCCTAACCCTTCCCCGAAGCCTTCCCCTCACCAGTCGCCTAATTCTAACCCGTACCCTCACACTAAACCGCTCCCTCACACATTCGCTACCCCTAAACTGTTATCGTACCCTCACCTGCACCCTAAACCGTCTCGGTCCCCTAACCCTAACCCTAGCCCGAACCCTAACCCTAACCCTTCCCCGAAACCTTCCCCTCACCCGTCCCCTAATCCTACCCCGTACGCTCAAACTAACCCGCACCCTCACACGTACACTCCCCCTAAAGCGTTGTCGTACCCTCACCTGGACCCTAAACCGTCCCCGTCCCCTAAGCCTAACCCTAGACGAACCATAACCCTAACCGTTCTCCGAAGCCTTCCCCTCACCCGTCCCCTAATCCTAACCCGTACGCTCACACTAACCCACGCCCTCACACGTACGCTCCCCCTAAACCGTTGTTGTTCCCTCACCTGGACCCTAAACCGTTCCCGTCCCCTAACCCTAACCCTAGCCTGAACCCTAACCCTAACCCTTCCCCGAAGCCTTCCCCTCACCCGTCCCCTAATCCTAACACGTACGCTCACACTATCCCGTGCCCTAAAACGTACGCTACCCCTAAACCGTTGTTGTACCCTCACCTGGACCCTAAACCGTTCCCGTCCCGTAACCCTAACCCTAGCCTGAACACTAAATCTAACACTTCCCGAAGCCTTCCCCTCACCCGTCCCCTAATCCTAACCCGTACTCTCACACTAACCCGCGCCCTCACATGTACGGTACCCCTAAACCATTGTCGTACCCTCACTTGGACCCTAAACCGTCCCCGTCCCCTAACCCTAACCCTAGCCCGAACCCTAACCCTAACACTTCCCCGAAGCCTTCCCCTCACCCGTCCCCAAATCCTAACCCGTACGCTCACACTAACCCACGCCCTCACACGTACGCTCCCCCTAAACTGTTGTCGTACCCTCACCTGGACCCTATACCGTCCCCGTCCCCGTCCCCTAACCCTAGCCCGAACCCTAACCCTAACCCTTCCCCGAAGCCTTCCCCTCACCCCTCCCCTAATCGTAACCCCTACGCTCACACTAAACTGCGCCCTCACACGTCCCCTCACCCTAAAGCGTTGTCGTACCCTCACCTGGACCCTAAACCGTCCCCGTCCCCTAACCCTAACCCTACACCGAATCCTAACCCTAACCCTTCCCCGAAGCCTTCCCCTCACCCGTCCCCTAATCCTAACCCGTACGCTCACACTAACCCACGCCCTCACACGTACCATCCCCCTAAACCACTGTCGTACCCTCACCTGGACCCTAAACCGTCCCCGTCCCCTAACCCTAACCCTAGCCCGAACTCTAACCCTAACCCTTCCACGAAGCCTTCCCCTCACCCGTCCCCTAATCCTAACCCTTACGTTCACACTAACCCGCGCCCTCACACGTACGCTCCCCCTAAACCGTTGTCGTACCCTCACCTGGACCGTAAACCGACCCCGTCCCCTAACCCTAACCCTAGCCCGAACCCTAACCCTAACCCTTCCCCGAAGCCTTCCCCTCAGCCGTCCCCTAATCCTAACCCGTACGCTCACACTAACCCACGCCCTCACACGTACGCTCCCCCTAAACTGTTGTTGTTCCCTCACCTGGACCCTAAACCGTTCCCGTCCCCTAACCCTAACCCTAGCCCGAACCCTAACCCTAACCCTTCCCCGAAGCCTTCCCCTCACCCGTCCCCTAATCCTAACCCGTACGCTCACACTAACCCGTGCCCTCACACGTACGCTCCCCCTAAACCGCTCTCGTACCCTCAACTGGAGCCTAAACCGTCCCTGTCCCCTAACCCTAACCCTAGCCCGAACCCTAACCCTAAAACTTCCTCGAAGCCTTCCCCTCACCCGTGCCATAATCCTAACCCGTATGCTCACACTAACCCGCGCCCTCACACGTACGCTCCCCCTAAACCGTTGTCATACCCTCACCTGGACCCTAAACCGTCCCCGTCCCCTAACCCTAACCCTAGCCCGAACCCTAACCCTAACCCTTCCCCGAAGCCTTCCCCTCACCCGTCCCCTAATCCTAACCCCTAGGTTCACACTAAGCCGCGCCCTCACACGTACCCTCCCCCTAAAGCGTGGTCGTACCCTCACCTGGACCCTAAACCGTCCTCGTCCCCTAACCTTAACCCTACACCGAACCCTAACCCTAACCCTTCCCAGAAGCCTTCCCCTCACCCGTCCCCTAATCCTAACCCGTACGCTCACACTAACCCGCGCCCTCACACGTACGCTCCCCCTAAACCGCTGTCGTACCCTCAACTGGACCCTAAACCGTCCCCGTCCCCTAACCCTAACCCTAGCCCGAACTCTAACCCTAACCCTTCCACGAAGCCTTCCCATCACCCGTCCCCTAATTCTAACCCGTACGCTCACACTAAACCGCGCCCTCACACGTACGGTCCCCCTAAACCATTGTCGTACCCTTACCTTGACCCTAAACCGTCTCCGTCCCCTAACCCGAACCCAAGCCAGATCCTTAACCCTAACACTTCCCCGAAGCCTTCCCCTCACCCGTCCCCTAATCCAAACCCGTACGCTCACACTAACCCACGCCCTCACACGTACAGTCCCCCTAAACCGTTGCCGTACACTCACCTGGACCCTAAACCGTCCCCGTTGCCGTCCCCTAACCCTAGCCCGAACCCTAACCCTAACCCTTCCCCGAAGCCTTTCCCTCACCCGTCCCATAACCCTAACCCTAGCCCGAACCCAAGCCCTAACCCTTCCCCGAAGCCTTCCCCTCACCAGTCGCCTAATTCTAACCTGTACCCTCAGACTAAACCGCTCCCTCACACATTCGCTACCCCTAAACTGTTGTCGTACCCTCACCTGGACCCTAAACCGTCCCCGTCCCCTAACCCTAAGCCTAGCCTGAACACTAAATCTAACCCTTCCCGAAGCCTTTCCCTCACCCGTCCACTAATCCTAACCCGTACTCTCACACTAACCCGCGCCCTCACATGTACGGTACCCCTAAACTGTTGTCGTACCCTCACTTGGACCCTAAACCGTCCCCGTCCCCTAACCCTAACCCTAGCCCGAACCCTAACCCTAACCCTTCCCCGAAGCCTTCCCCTCACCCGTCCCCAAATCCTAACCCGTACGCTCACACTAACCCACGCCCTCACACGTACGCTCCCCCTAAACCGTTGTCGTACCCTCACCTGGACCATAAACCGTCCCCGTCCCCTAACCCTAACTCTAGCCCGAACCCTAACCCTAACACTTCCCGGAAGCCTGCCCCTCACCCGTCCCCTAATCCTAACCCGTACGCTCACACTAAACCACGCCCTCACACGTACGCTACCCCTGAACCGTTGTAGTACCCTCACCTGGACCCTAAACCGTCCCCGTCCCCTAACCCTAACCCTAGCCCGAACCCTAACCCTAACCCTTCCCTGAAGCCTTCCCCTCACCCGTCCCCTAATCCTAACCCGTACGCCCACACTAACCCGCGCCCTCACACGTACGCTCACCCTAAACCGTTGTCGTACCCTCACCTGGACCCTAAACCGTCCCAGTCCCCTAAACCTAACCCTAGCCCGAACCCTAACCCTAACCCTTCCCCAAAGCCTTCCCCTCACCCGTCCCCTAATCCTAACCCCTACGCTCACACTAAACTGCGCCCTCACACGTCCCCTCCCCCTAAAGCGTTGTCGTACCCTCACCTGGACCCTAAACCGTCCCCGTCCCCTAACCCTAACCCTAGCCAGAACCCTAACCCTAACACTTCCCCGAAGCCTTCCCCTCACCCGTCCCCTAATCCTAACCCATACGCTCACACTAAGCCGCGGCCACACACGTACGCTCCCCCTAAACCGTTGTCGTACCCTCACCTGGACCCTAAATCGTCCCCGACCCCTAATCCTAACTCTAGCCCGAACCCTAACCCTAACCCTTCCCCGAAGCCTTCCCCTCACCCGTCCCCTAATCCTAACCCATACGCTCACACTAACCCGCACCCTCACACTTATGCTCCCCCTAAAGCGTTGTCGTACCCTCACCAGGAACCTAAACCTTCACCGTCCCCTAACCCTAACCCTAGCCCGATCCCTAACCCTAACCGTTCCCCGAAGCCTTCCCCTCACCCGTCCCCTAATCCTAACCCCTACGCTCACACTAACCCACGCCCTTACACGTACCCTCCCCATAAAGCATTGTCGTACCCTCACCTGGACCCTAAACCATTCCTGTCCCCTAACCCTAACCCTAGCCCGAACCCTAACCCTAACCCTTCCCCGAAGCCTTGCCCTCACCCGTCCCCTAATCCTAACCCGTACGCTCACACTAACCCGCGCCCTCACATGTGCGCTCCCCCTAAACCGTTGTCGTACCCTCACCTGGACCCTAAACCGTCTCCGTCCCCTAACCCTAACCCTAGCCCAAACCCTAACCCTAAACCTTCCCCGAAGCCTTCCCCTCACCCATCGCCTAATCCTAACACGCACCCTCAAACTAACCCACATCCTCACACATTCGCTCCCCCTAAACCGTTGTCGTACACTCACCTGGACCCTAAACTGTCCCCGTCCCCTAACCCTAACCCTAGACCAAACCCTAACCCTAACCCTTCCCCGAAGCCTTCCCCTCACCCGTCCCCTAATCCTAACCCGTACGCTCACACTAACCCACGCCCTCACACGTACGCTCCCCCTAAACTGTTGTTGTTCCCTCACCTGGACCCTAAACCGTTCCCGTCCCCTAACCCTAACCCTAGCCCGAAACCTAACCCTAACCCTTCCCCGAAGCCTTCCCCTCACCCGTACCATAATCCTAACCCGTACGCTCACACTAACCCGCGCCCTCATATGTACGCTCCCCGTAAACCGTTGTCGTACCCTCACCTGGACCCTACACCGTCCCCGTCCCCTAACCCTAATCCTAGCCCGAACACTAAAGCTAACCCTTACCCGAAGCCTTCCCCTCACCCGTCCCCTAATCCTAACCCGTACGCTCACACTAACCCGCGCCCTCACACGTACGCTACCCCTAAACCGTGGTCGTACCCTCATCTGGACTCTAAACTGTCCCCGTCCCCTAACCCTAACCCTAGCCCGAACCCTAACCCTAACCCTTCCCCGAAGCCTTCCTCTCACCCTTCCCCTAATCCTAACCCGTACGCTCACACTAACCCGCGCCCTCACACGTACGCTCCCTCAAAACAGTTGTCGTACCCTCACCTGGACCCTAAACCGTCCCCGTCCCCTAACCCTAACCCTAGCCCGAACCCTAACCGTAACCCTTCCCCGAAGCCTTCCCCTCAGCAGTCCCCTAATCCTAACCCGTACGCTCACACTAACCCACGCCCTCATATGTACGCTCCCCCTAAAGCGTTGTCGTACCCTCACCTGGACCCTAAACCGTCCCCGTCCCCTAACCCTAACCCTAGCCCGAACCCTAACCCTAACCCTTCCCCGAAGCCTTCCACTCACCCGTCCCCTAATCCTAACCCGTACGCTCACACTAACCCGCGCCCTCACACGTACGCTCCCCCTAAACCGTTGTCGTACCCTCACCTGGACCCTAAACCGTCCCCGTCCCCTAACCCTAACCCTAGCCTGAACCCTAACCCTAAACCTTCCCGGAAGCCTTCCCCTCACCCGTCCCCTAATCCTAACCCCTACGCTCACACTAAACAGCGCCCTCACACGTACCCTCCCCCTAAAGCGTTGTCGTACCCTCACCTGGACCCTAAACCGTCCCCGTCCCCTAACCCTAACCCTAGCCCGAACCCTAACCCTAACCCTTCCACGAAGCCTTCCCCTCACCCGTCCCCTAATCCTAACCCGTACGCTCACACTAACCCACGCCCTCACACGTACGCTCCCCCTAAACCATTGTCGTACCCTTACCTGTACCCTAAACCGTCCCCGTCCCCTAACCCGAACCCAAGCCAGATCTCTAACCCTAACCCTTCCCCGAAGCCTTCCCCTCACCCATCCCCTAATCCTAACCCGTACGCTCACACTAACCAGCGCCCTCACACGTACAGTCCCCCTAAACCGTTATCGTACACTCAAATGGACCCTAAACTGTCCCCGTCCCCGTCCCCTAACCCTAACCCGAACCCTAACCCTAACCCTTCCCCGAAGCCTTCCCCTCAGCCGTCCCCTAATCCTAACCCGTAGGCTCACACTAACCCGCGCCCTCATACGTATGCTCCCCCTAAAGCGTTGTCATACCCTCACCTGGACCCTAAACCGTCCCCGTCCCCTAACCCTAACCCTAGCCCGAACCCTACCTCTAACCCTTCCCCGAAGCCTTCCCCTCACCCGTCGCCTAATCCTAACACGCACCCTCACACTAACCCGCGCCCTCACACATTCACTCGGCCTAAACCGTTGTCGTACCCTCACCTGGACCCTAAAACGTCCCCGTCCCCTAACCCTAACCCTAGCCCGAACCATAACCCTAACCCTTCCCCGAAGCCTTCCCCTCACCCCTCCCCTAATCCTAACCCGTACGCTCACACTAACCAGCGCCCTCACACGTACGTTCCCCCTGAAACATTGTCGTACCCTTACCTGGACCCTAAACCATCCCCGTCCCCTAACCCGAACCCTAGCCCGAACCCTAACCCTAACCCTTCCCCGAAGCCTTCCCCTCATCCGTCCCCTAATCCTAACCCGTACGCTCACACTAACCCGCGCCCTCACACATACAGTCCCCCTAAACCGTTGTCGTACACTCACCTGGACCCTAAACCGTCCCCGTCCCCGTCCCCTAACCCTAGCCCGAACCCTAAACCTAACCCTTCTCCGAAGCCTTCTCCTCACCCGTCCCCTAATCCTAACCCGTACGCTCACACTAACTCGCGCCCTTACACGTACGCTCCCCCTAAACCGTTGTCGTACACTCACCTGGACCCTAAATGGTCCCCGTCCCCTAAACCTAACCCTAGCCCTAGCCCGAACCCTAACCCTAACCCTTCCCCGAAGCCTTCCCCTCACCCGTCCCCTAATCCTAACCCGTACGCTCACACTAACCTGTGCCCTCACACGTACGCTCCCCCTAAACGGTTGTCGTACCCTCACCTGGACCCTAAACCGTCCCCGTCCCCTAACCCTAACCCTAGCCCGAACCCTACCCCTAACCCTTCCCCGAAGCCTTCCCCTCACCCGTCCCCTAATTCTAACCGCTAGGCTCACACTAATCCGCGCCCTCACACGTACCCTCCCCGTAAAGCGTTGTCGTACTCTCACCTGGACCCTAAACCGTCCCCGTCACCTAACCCTAACCCTAGCCCGAACCCTAACCCTAACCCTTCCCCGAAGCCTTCCCCTCACCCGTCCCCTAATCCTAACCCGTATGCTCACACTAACCCACGCCCTCACACGTACGCTTCCCCTAAAATGTTGTCGTACCCTCACCTGGACCCTAAACCGTCCCCGTCCCCTAACCCTAACCCTAGCCCGAACCCTAGCCCTAACCCTTCCCCGAAGCCTTCCCCTCACCCGTCACCTAATCCTAACACATATGCTCACACTAACACGCACCCTCACACGTACGCTCCCCCTAAACCGTTGTCGTACCCTCACCTGGACCGTAAAACGTCGCCGTTCCCTCACCCTAACCCTAGCCCGAACCCTAACCCTAATCCTTCCCCGAAGCCTTCCCCTCACACATCCCCTAATCCTAACCCATACGCTCACACTAACCCGCGCCCTCACACGTACGCTACCCCTAAACCGTTGTCGTATCCACACCTGGACCCTTCACCGTCCCCGTCACCTAACCCTATCCCTAGCCCGAACCCTAACCCTAACCCTTCCCTGAAGGCTTCCCCTCACCCGTCCCCTAATCCTAACCCGTACGCTCACACTAACCCGCGCCCTCACATGTATCCTCCCCCTAAAGCGTTGTCGTACCCTCACCTGGACCCTAAACCGTCCCCGTCCACTAACCCTAACCCTAGCCCGAACCCTAACCCTAACACTTCCCCGAAGCCATCCTCTCACCCGTCCCCTAATCCTATCCCGTACGCTCACACTAACCCGCGCCCTCACACGTACGCTCCCCCTAAACCGTTGTCGTACCCTCACCTGGACCCTAAAACGTCCCCGTTCCCTAAACCTAACCCTAGCCCGAACCCTAACCCTAACCCTTCCCCGAAGCCTTCCCCTCACCCGTACCCTAATCCTAACCCGTACGCTCACACTAACCCGCGACCTCACACGTACCCTCCCCCTAAAGCGTTGTCGTACCCTCACCTGGACCCTAAACCTTCCCCGTCCCCTAACCCTAACCCTAGCCCGAACACTAAACCTAACCCTTCCCCGAAGACTTCCCCTCACCCGTCCCCTAATCCTAACCCGTACGCTCACACTAACCCGCGCCCTCACATGTACGCTACCCCTAAACCATTGTAGTACCCTCACCTGGACCCTAAACCGTCCCCGTCCCCTAACCCTAACCCTAGCCCGAACCCTAACCCTAACCCTTCCCCGAAGCCTTACCCTCACCGTCCCCTAATCCTAACCCGTACGCTCACACTAACCCACGCCCTCACACGTACGCTCCCCCTAAATCGTTTTCGTACCCTCACCTGGACCCTAAACCTTCCCCGTCCCCTAAACCTATCTCTAGCCCGAACCCTAACCCTAACCATTCCCCGAGGCCTTCCCCTCACCCGTCCCCTAATCCTAACCCGTACGCTCACACTATCCCACGCCCTCACACGAACCCTCCCCCTAAACCGTTGTCGTACCCTCACCTGGACCCTAAAACCGTCCCCGTCCCCTAACCCTAACCCTAGCCCGAACCCTAACCCTAACCCTTCCCCGAAGCCTTACCCTCACCCGTCCCCTAATCCTAACCTGTACCCTCACACTAAGCCGCGCCCTCACACGTACCCTCCCCCTAAAACGTTGTCGTACCCTCACCTGGACCCTAAACCGTCCCCGTCCCCTAACCCTAACCCTAGCCTGAACCCTAACCCAAACCCTTCCCCGAAGCCTTCCCCTCACCCGTCCCCTAATTCTAACCCGTACGCTCACACTAACCTGTGCCCTCACACGTACGCTCCCCCTAAACTGCTCTCGTACCCTCAACTGGACCCTAAACCGTCCCCGTCCCCTAACCCTAACCCTAGCCCGAACCCTAACCCTAAACCTTCCCCGAAGCCTTCCCCTCAGCCGTCCCCTAATCCTAACCCGTACGCTCACACTAACCCGCGCCCTCACACGTACGCTCCCCCTAAACCACTGTCGTACCCTTACCTGGACCCTAAACCGTCCCCGTCCCCTAACCCGAAACCTAGCCCAAACCCTAACCCTAACCCTTCCCCAAAGTCTTCCCCTCACCCGTCCCCTAATCCTAACCCGTACGCTCACACTAACTCGCGCCCTCACAAGTACAGTCCACCTAAACCATTGTCGTACACTCACCTGGACCCTAACCTGTCCCCGTCCCCATCCCCTAACCCTAGCCCGAACCCTAAACCTAACCCTTCCCCGAAGCCTTCCCCTCACCCGTCACCTAATCCTAACCCGTACGCTCACACTGACCCACGCCCTCACACGTACGCATCCCCTAAAATGTTGTCGTACCATCACGAGGACCCTAAACCGTCGCCGTCCCCTAACCCTAACCCTAGCCCGAACCCTAGCCCTAACACTTCCCCGAAGCCTTCCCCTCACCCGTCCCCTAATCCCAACCCGTACGCTCACACTAACCCGCGCCCTCACATGTACGCTCCCCCTACACCGTTGTCGTACCCTCACCTGCACCCTAAATGGTCCAGTTCCATAAAGCTAACCCTAACCCTAGCCCGAACCCTAACCCTAACCCTTCCCCGAAGCCTTCCCCTCACCCGTCCCCTAATCCTAACCCGTACGCTCACACTAACCCACGCCCTCACACGTACGCTTCCCCTAAAATGTTGTCGTACCCTCACCTGGACCCTAAACCGTTCCCGTCCCCTAACCCTAAACCTAGCCCGAACCCTAGCCCTAACCCTTCCCCGAAGCCTTCCCATCACCCGTCCCCTAATCCTAACACATATGCTCACACTAACACGCGCCCTCACACGTACGCTCCCCCTAAACCGTTGTCGTACTCTCACCTGGACCCTAAAACGTCCCCGTCCCCTAACACTAACCCTAGCCCGAACCCTAACCCTAACCATTCCCCGAAGCCTTCTCCTCACCCGTCCCCTAATCCTAACTCGTAACCTCACACTAACCTGCGCCCTAACACGTACCCTCCCCCTAAAGCGTTGTCGTACCCTCACCTGCACCCTAAGCCGTCCGCGTCCCCTAACCCTAACCCTAACCTGAACCCTAACCATAAATCTTCCCCGAAGCCTTCCCCTCACCCGTCCCCTAATCCTAACCCGTACGCTCACACTAACCTGTGCCCTCACACGTACGCTCCCCCTAAACCGTTGTCGTACCCTCACCTGGACCCTAAACCGTCCCCGTCCCCTAACCCTAACCCTAGCCCGAACCCTAACCCTAACCCTTCCCCGAAGCCTTCCCCTCACCCGTCCCCTAATCCCAACCCGTACGCTCACACTAACCCGCGCCCTCACACGTACGCTCCCCCTAAACCGTTGTCGTACCCTCACCTGCACCCTAAATGGTCCCCGTTCCCTAAAGCGAACCCTAGCCCTAGCCCGAACCCTAACCCTAACGCTTCCCTGAAGCCTTCCCCTCACCCGTCCCCTAATCCTAACCCGTACACTCACACTAACCAGCGCCCTCACACTTACGCTCCCCCTAAAGCATTGTCGTACCCTCACCTGGACCCTAAACCGTCCCCGTCCCCTAACCCTAACCGTTGCCCGAACCCTAACCCTAACACTTCCCCGAAGCCTTCCCCTCACCCGTCCCCTAATCCTAACCCGTACGCTCACACTAACCCACGCCCTCACACGTACGCTTCCCCTAAAATGTTGTCGTACACTCACCTGGACCCTAAACCGTCCCCGTCCCCTAACCCTAACCCTAGCCCGAACCCTAGCCCTAACCCTTCCCCGAAGCCTTCCCCTCACCCGTCCCCTAATCCTAACACATATGCTCACACTAACACGCGCCCTCACACGTACGCTCCCCCTAAACCGTTGTCGTACCCTCACCTGGACCGTAAAACGTCCCCGTCCCCTAACCCTAACCCTAGCCCGAACCCTAACCCTAACCATTCCCCGAAGCCTTCCCATCACCCGTCCCCTAATCCTAACCCGTACGCTCACACTAACCCGCGCCCTCCCACGTACCCTCCCCCTAAAGCGTTGTCGTACACTCACCTGGACCCTAAACCGTCCCCGTCCCCTAACCCTAACCCTAGCCCGAACCCTAACCCTAACCCTTCCCCGAAGCCTTCCCCTCAACCGTCCCCTAATCCTAACCCGTACGCTCACACTAACCCGCGACCTCACATGTACCCTCCCCCTAAAGCGTTGTCGTACCCTCATCTGGACCCTAAACGTTCCCCGTCCCCTAACCCTAACCCTAGCCCGAACCCTAACCCTAACCCTTTCCGAAGCCTTCCCCTCACCCGTCCCTTAATCCTAACCCGTACGCTCACACTAACCCGAACCCTCACACATACGCTCCACCTAAACCATTTTCGTACCCTCAGCTTGACCCTAAACCGTCCCCGTCACCTAACCGTATCCCTAGCCCGAACCCTAACCCTAACCCTTCCCCGAAGCCTTCCCCTCACCCGTCCCCTAATCCTAACCCGTACGCTCACACTAACCCGCGCCCTCACACGTACCCTCCCCCTAAAGCGTTGTCGTACACTCACCTGGACCCTAAATCGTCCCTATCCCCTAACCCTAACCCTAGCCCGAACCCTAACCCTAACACTTCCCCAAAGCCTTCCCCTCACCCGTCCCCTAATCCTAACCCGTACGCTCACACTAACTCGCGCCCTCACACGTACGCTCCCCCTAAACCGTTGTCGTACCCTCACCTGGACCCTAAACCGTCCCCGTCCCCTAACCCTAACACTTCCCCGAAGCCCTCCCCTCACCCGTCCCCTAATCCTAACCCGAACGCTCACACTAACACACGCCCTCACACGTACGCTCCCCCTAAACCGTTGTCGTACCCTCACCTGGACCCTAAACCGTCCCCGTCCCCTAACCCTAACCCGAGCCCGAACCCTAACCCTAACCCTTCCCCGAAGCCTTCCCCTCACCTGTCCCCTAATCCTAACCCGTACGCTCACATTAACCCACTACCTCACACGTACGCTCCCCCTAAACCGTTGTCGTACTCTCACCTGGACCCTAAACCGTCCCCGTCCCCTAACCCTAACCCTAGCCCGAACCCTAACCCTAACCCTACCCCGAAGCCTTCCCCTCACCCGACCTCTAATCCTAACCCGTACGCTCACACTAACCCGCACCCTCACACGTACGCTCCCCCTAAACCATTGTCGTACCCTTACCTGGACCCTAAACCGTCCAAGTCCCCTAACCCGAAACCTAGCCCGAACCCTAACCTTAAACCTTCCCCGAAGCCTTCCCCTCACCCGTCCTCTAATCCTAACCCGTACGCTCACACTAACCCGCGCCCTCACACGTACAGTCCCCCTAAACCGTTGTCGTACTCTCACCTGGAACCTAAACCGTCCCCGTCCCCTAACCCTAACCCTAGCCCGAATCCTAACCCTAACCCTACCCCGAAGCCTTCCCCTCACCCGACCCCTAATCCTAACCCGTACGCTCACACTAACCCGCACCCTCACACGTACGCTCCCCCTAAACCATTGTCGTACCCTTACCTGGACCCTAAACCGTCCAAGTCCCCTAACCCGAAACCTAGCCCGAACCCTAACCTTAAACCTTCCCCGAAGCCTTCCCCTCACCCGTCCCCTAATCCTAACCCGTACGCTCACACTAACCCGCGCCCTCACACGTACAGTCCCCCTAAACCGTTGTCGTACACTCACCTGGACCCTAACCTGTCCCCGACCCCGTCCCCTAACCCTAGCCCGAACCCTAAACCTAACCCTTCCCCGAAGCCTTCCCCTCACGCGTCCCCTAATCCTAACCCGTACGCTCACACTAACCCACGCCCTCACACGTACGCTTCCCCTAAAATGTTGTCGTACACTCACCTGGACCCTAAACCGTCCCCGTCCCCTAACCCTAACCCTAGCCCGAACCCTAGCCCTAACCCTTCACCGAAGCCTTCCCCTCACCCGTCCCCTAATCCTAACACATATGCTCACACTAACACGCGCCCTCACACGTACGCTCCCCCTAAACCGTTGTCGTACCCTCACCTGGACCGTAAAACTTCCCCGTCCCCTAACCCTAACCCTAGCCCGAACCCTGACCCTAACCATTCCCCGAAGCCTTCCCATCACCCGTCCCCTAATCCTAACCCGTACGCTCACACTAACACGCGCCCTCACACGTACCCTCCCCCTAAAGCGTTGTCGTACACTCACCTGGACCCTAAACCGTCCCCGTCCCCTAACCCTAACCCTAGCCCGAACCCTAACCCTAACCCTTCCCCGAAGCCTTCCCCTCAACCGTCCCCTAACCCTAACCCGTACGCTCACACTAACCCGCGACCTCACATGTACCCTCCCCCTAAAGCGTTGTCGTACCCTCATCTGGACCCTAAACGTTCCCCGTCCCCTAACCCTAACCCTAGCCCGAACCCTAACCCTAACCCTTTCCCGAAGCCTTCCCCTCACCCGTCCCTTAATCCTAACCCGTACGCTCACACTAACCCGAACCCTCACACATACGCTCCACCTAAACCATTTTCGTACCCTCAGCTTCACCCTAAACCGTCCCCGTCCCCTAACCGTATCCCTAGCCCGAACCCTAACCCTAACCCTTCCCCGAAGCCTTCCCCTCACCCGTCCCCTAATCCTAACCCGTACGCTCACACTAACCCGCGCCCTCACACGTACCCTCCCCCTAAAGCGTTGTCGTACCCTCACCTGGACCCTAAATCGTCCCTATCCCCTAACCCTAACCCTAGCCCGAACCCTAACCCTAAAACTTCCCCAAAGCCTTCCCCTCACCCGTCCCCTAATCCTAACCCGTACGCTCACACTAACCCGCGCCCTCACACGTACGCTCCCCCTAAACCGTTGTCGTACCCTCACCTGGACCCTAAACCGTCCCCGTCCCCTAACCCTAACACTTCCCCGAAGCCCTCCCCTCACCTGTCCCCTAATCCTAACCCGAACGCTCACACTAACCCACGCCCTCACACGTACGCTCCCCCTAAACCGTTGTCGTACCCTCACCTGGACCCTAAACCGTCCCCGTCCCCTAACCCTAACCCTAGCCCGAACCCTAACCCTAACCCTTCCCCGAAGCCTTCCCCTCACCTGTCCCCTAATCCTAACCCGTACGCTCACATTAACCCACTACCTCACACGTACGCTCCCCCTAAACCGTTGTCGTACTCTCACCTGGACCCTAAACCGTCCCCGTCCCCTAACCCTAAACCTAGCACGAACCCTAACCCTAACCCTACCCCGAAGACTTCCCCTCACCCGACCTCTAATCCTAACCCGTACGCTCACACTAACCCGCACCCTCACACGTACGCTCCCCCTAAACCATTGTCGTACCCTTACCTGGACCCTAAACCGTCCAAGTCCCCTAACCCGAAACCTAGCCCGAACCCTAACCTTAAACCTTCCCCGAAGCCTTCCCCTCACCCGTCCTCTAATCCTAACCCGTACGCTCACACTAACCCGCGCCCTCACACGTACAGTCCCCCTAAACCGTTGTCGTACTCTCACCTGGAACCTAAACCGTCCCCGTCCCCTAACCCTAACCCTAGCCCGAATCCTAACCCTAACCCTACCCCGAAGCCTTCCCCTCACCCGACCCCTAATCCTAACCCGTACGCTCACACTAACCCGCACGCTCACACGTACGCTCCCCCTAAACCATTGTCGTACCCTTACCTGGACCCTAAACCGTCCAAGTCCCCTAACCCGAAACCTAGCCCGAACCCTAACCTTAAACCTTCCCCGAAGCCTTCCCCTCACCCGTCCCCTAATCCTAACCCGTACGCTCACACTAACCCGCGCCCTCACACGTACAGTCCCCCTAAACCGTTGTCGTACACTCACCTGGACCCTAACCTGTCCCCGACCCCGTCCCCTAACCCTAGCCCGAACCCTAAACCTAACCCTTCCCCGAAGCCTTCCCCTCACCCGTCCCCTAATCCTAACCCGTACGCTCACACTAATCCGCGCCCTCACAGATACGCTCCCCCTAAACCGTTGTCGTACCCTCACCTGCACCCTAAATGGTCCCCGTTCCCTAAAGCTAACCCTAGCCCTAGCCCGAACCCTAACCCGAACGCTTCCCTGAAGCCTTCCCCTCACCCGTCCCCTAATCCTAACCCGTACGCTCACACTAACCCGCGCCCTAACACTTACGCTCCCCGTAAAGCGTTGTCATACCCTCACCTGGACCCTAAACCGTCCCCGTCCCCTAACCCTAACCCTAGCCCGAACCCTAACCCTAACCCTTCCCCGAAGCCTTCCCCTCACCCGTCCCCTAATCCTAACCCGTATGCTCACTCTAACCCACGCCCTCACACGTACACATCCCCTAAAATGTTGTCGTACCCTCACCTGGACCCTAAACCGTCCCCGTCCCCTAACCCTAACCCTAGCCCGAACCCTAGCCCTAATCCTTCCCCGAAGCCTTCCCCTCACCCGTCCCCTAATCCTAACAGATATGCTCACACTAACACGCGCCCTCACACGTACACTCCCCCTAAACCGTTATCGTACCCCCACCTGGACCCTAAAACGTCCCTGTCTTCTAACACTAACCCTAGCCCGAACCCTAACCCTAACCCTTCCCCGAAGCCTTCCCCTCACACATCCTCTAATCCTAACCCATACGCTCACACTAACCCGCGCCCTCACACGTACGCTACCCCTAAACCGTTGTCGTATCCACACCTGGACCCTAAACCGTCCCCGTCCCCTAACCCTAAACCTAGCCCGAACCCTAACCCTAACCATTCCCCGAAGCCTTCCCCTCACAAGTCCCCTAAACCTAACCCGTACGCTGACACTAACCCGCGCCCTCACATGTACCCTCCCCCTAAAACGTTGTCGTACCCTCACCTGGACCCTAAAGCGTCCCCGTCCCCTAACCCTAACCCTAGCCCGAACCTTAAACCTAACCCTTCCCCGAAGCCTTCCCCTCACCCGTCCCCTAATCCTAACCCGTACGCTCACACTAACCCGCGCCCTCACATGTACGTTCCCCCTAAACCGTTGTCGTACCCTCACCTGGACCCTAAATGGTCCCCGTTCCCTAAACCTAACACTAGCCCTAGCTCGAACCCTAACCCTAACCTTCCCCGAAGCCTTCCCCTCACCCGTCCCCTAATCCTAACCCGTACGCTCACACTAACCCGCGACCTCACACGTACCCTCCCCCTAAAGCGTTGTCGTACCCTCACCTGGACCCTAAACCTTCCCCGTCCCCTAACCGTAACCCTAGCCCGAAAACTAAACCTAACCCTTCCCCGAAGCCTTCCCCTCACCCGTCCCCTAATCCTAACCCGTACGCTCATACTAACCCGCGCCCTCACATGTACGCTACCCCTAAACCATTGTAGTACCCTCACCTGGACCCTAAACCGTCCCCGTCCCCTAACCCTAACCCTAGCCCGAACCCAACCCTAACCCTTCCCCGAAGCCTTCCCCTCACCCGTCCCCTAATCCTAACCCGTACGCTCACACTAACCCACGCCATCACACGTACCCTCCCCCTAAACCGTTGTCGTACCCTCACCTGGACCCTAAAACCGTCCCCGTCCCCTAACCCTAACCCTAGCCTGAACCCTAACCCTAACACTTCCCAGAAGCCTTCCCCTCACCCGTCCCCTAATCCTAACCCGTACCCTCACATTAACCCGCGCCCTCACACGTACCCTCCCCCTAAAGCGTTGTCGTACCCTCACCTGGACCCTAAACCGTCCCCATCCCCTAACCCTAACCCTAGCCTGAACCCTAACCCAAACCCTTCCCCGAAGCCTTCCCCTCACCCGTCCCCTAATCCTAACACGTACGCTCACACTAACCTGTGCCCTCACACGTACGCTCCCCCTAAACCGCTCTCGAACCCTCAACTGGACCCTAAAGCGTCCCCGTCCCCTAACCCTAACCCTAGCCCGAACCTTAAACCTAACCCTTCCCCGAAGCCTTCCCCTCACCCGTCCCCTAATCCTAACCCGTACGCTCACACTAACCCGCGCCCTCACACGTACGTTCCCCCTAAACCGTTGTCGTAACCTCACCTGGACCCTAAATGTTCCCCGTTCCATAAACCTAACCCTAGCCCTAGCCCGAACCCTAACCCTAACCCTTCCCCGAAGCCTTCCCCTCACCCGTCCCCTAATCCTAACCCGTACGCTCACACTAACCCGCGACCTCACACGTACCCTCCCCCTAAAGCGTTGTCGTACCCTCACCTGGACCCTAAACCTTCCCCGTCCCCTAACCGTAACCCTAGCCCGAAAACTAAACCTAACCCTTCCCCGAAGCCTTCCCCTCACCCGTCCCCTAATTCTAACCCGTACGCTCACACTAACCCGCGCCCTCACATGTACGCTACCCCTAAACCATTGTAGTACCCTCACCTGGACCCTAAACCGTCCCCGTCCCCTAACCCTAACCCTAGCCCGAACCCTAACACTAACCCATCCCCGAAGCCTTCCCCTCACCCGTCCCCTAATCCTAACCCGTACGCTCACACTAACCACGCCATCACACGTACCCTCCCCCTAAACCGTTGTCGTACCCTCACGTGGACCCTAAAACCATCCCCGTCCCCTACCCCTAACCCTAGCCCGAACCCTAACCCTAACCCTTCCCCGAAGCCTTCCCCTCACCCGTCCCCTAATCCTAACCCGTACCCTCACACTAACCCGCGCCCTCACACGTACCCTCCCCCTAAAGCGTTGTCGTACCCTCACCTGGACCCTAAACCGTCCCCGTCCCCTAACCCTAACCCTAGCCTGAACCATAACCCAAACCCTTCCCCGAAGCCTTCCCCTCACCCGTCCCCTAATCCTAACCAGTACGCTCACAGTAACCCGCGACCTCACACGTACCCTCCCCCTAAAGCGTTGTCGTACCCTCACCTGGACCCTAAACCTTCCCCGTCCCCTAACCGTAACCCTAGCCCGAAAACTAAACCTAACCCTTCCCCGAAGCCTTCCCCTCACCCGTCCCCTAATCCTAACCCGTACGCTCATACTAACCCCCGCCCTCACATGTACGCTACCCCTAAACCATTGTAGTACCCTCACCTGGACCCTAAACCGTCCCCGTCCCCTAACCCTAACCCTAGCCCGAACCCTAACCCTAACCCTTCCCCGAAGCCTTCCCCTCACCCGTCCCCTAATCCTAACCCGTACGCTCACACTAACCCACGCCATCACACGTACCCTCCCCCTAAACCGTTGTCGTACCCTCACCTGGACTCTAAAACCGTTCCCGTCCCCTAACCCTAACCCTAGCCTGAACCCTAACCCTAACCCTTCCCCGAAGCCTTCCCCTCACCCGTCCCCTAATCCTAACCCGTACCCTCACATTAACCCGCGCCCTCACACGTACCCTCCCCCTAAAGTGTTGTCGTACCATCACCTGGACCCTAAACCGTCCCCGTCCCCTAACCCTAACCCTAGCCTGAACCCTAACCCAAACCCTTCCCCGAAGCCTTCCCCTCACCCGTCCCCTAATCCTAACACGTACGCTCACACTAACCTGTGCCCTCACACGTACGCTCCCCCTAAACCGCTCTCGTATCCTCAACTGGACCCTAAAGCTTCCCCGTCCCCTAACCCTAACCCTAGCCCGAACCTTAAACCTAACCCTTCCCCGAAGCCTTCCCCTCACCCTTCCCCTAATCCTAACCCGTACGCTCACACTAACCCGCGCCCTCACATGTACGTTCCCCCTAAACCGTTGTCGTACCCTCACCTGGACCCTAAATGGTCCCCGTTCCATAAACCTAACCCTAGCCCTAGCCCGAACCCTAACCCTAACCCTTCCCCGAAGCCTTCACCTCACCCGTCCCCTAATCCTAACCCGTACGCTCACACTAACCCGCGACCTCACATGTACCCTCCCCCTAAAGCGTTGTCGTACCTTCACCTGGACCCTAAACCTTCCCCGTCCCCTAACCGTAACCCTAGCCCGAAAATTAACCTAACCCTTCCCCGAAGCCTTCCCCTCACCCGTCCCCTAATCCTAAACCGTACGCTCACACTAACCCACGCCCTCACATGTACGCTACCCCTAAACCATTGTAGTACCCTCACCTGGACCCTAAACCGTCCCCGTCCCCTAACCCTAACCCTAGCCAGAACCCTAACCATAACCCTTCCCCGAAGCCTTCCCCTCACCCGTCCCCTAATCCTAACCCGTACGCTCACACTAACCACGCCATCACACGTACCCTCCCCCTAAAGCGTTGTCGTACCCTCACCTGGACCCTAAACCGTCACCGTCCCCTAACCCTAACCCTAGCTTGAACCATAACCCAAACACTTCCCCGAAGCCTTCCCCTCACCCGTCCCCTAATCCTAACCCGTATGCTCACACTAACCCGCGCCCTCACACGTACGCTCCCCCTAAACCGCTGTCGTACCCTCAACTGGACCCTAAACCGTCCCCGTCCCCTAACCCTAACCCTAGCCCGAAATCTAACCCTAATACTTCCACGAAGCCTTCCCCTCACCCGTCCCCTAATCCTAACCCGTACGCTCACACTAACCCGCGCCCTCACACGTACGCTCCCCCTAAACCATTGTCGTACCCTTACCTGGACCCTAAACCGTCCCCGTCCCCTAACCCGAAACCTAGCCCGAACCCTAACCCTAACCCTTCCCCGAAGCCTTCCCCTCACCCGTCCCCTAATCCTAACCCGTACGCTCACACTAACCTGCACCTTCACACGTACCCTCCTCCTAAAGCGTTGTTGTACCCTCAACTGGAACCTAAACCGTCCCCGTCCCCTAACCCTAACCCTAGCCCGAACCCTAACCCTAACCCTTCCCCGAAGCCTTCCCCTCACCCGTCCCCTAATCCTAAACCATACCCTCACACTAATCCGCGGCATCACACGTACGCTTCCCCTAAACTTTTGTCGTAACCTCACCTGGACCTAAACCGTCCCTGTCCCCTAACCCTAACCCTAGCCTGAACCCTAACCCTAACCCTTCCCCGAAGCCTTCCCCTCACCCGTCCCATAATCCTAACCCGTACGCTCACACTGAACCGCACCTTCACACATTCGCTCCCCCTAAAGCGTTGTCGTACCCTCACCTGGACCCTAAACCGTCCGCGTCCCCTAACCCTAACCCTAGCCCGAACCCTAACCCTAACCCTTCCCCGAAGCCTTCCCCTCACCCGTCCCCTAATCCTAATCCTAACGCTCACACTAAGCCGCGCTCTCACACGTACGCTCCCCCTAAAGCGTTGATGTACCCTCACCTGGACCCTAAACCGTCCCCGTCCCCTAACCCTAACCCTAGCCTGAACCGTAACCCTAACCCTTCCCCGAAGCCTTCCCCTCACCCGTCCCCTAATCCTAACACGTACGCTCACACTCACCCGCACCCTCACACGTATGCTCCCCCTAATCCGCTGTCGTACCCTCAACTGGACCCTAAACCGTCCCCGTGCCCTAACCCTAACCCTAGCCTGAACTGTAACCCTAATACTTCGCCGAAGCTTTCCCCTCACCCGTCCCCTAATCCTAACCCGTACGCTCACACTAACCCGCGCCCTCACACGTACGCTCCCCCTAAACCGTTGTCGTACCCTCACCTGGACCCTAAACCGTCCCCATCCCCTAACCCTAACCCTAGCCCGAACCCTAACACTAACCCTTCCCTGATGCCTTCCCCTCAACCGTCCCCTAATCCTAACCCGTACGCTCACACTAACCCGCGCCCTCACACGTACGCACCCCCTAAAGGGTTGTCGTACCCTCACCTGGACCCTAAACCGTCCCCGTCCCCTAACCCTAACCCGAACCCTAACCTTAACACTTCCCCGAAGCCTTCCCCTCACCCATCCCCTAATCCTAACCCGTACGCTCACACTAACCCGCGCCCTCACACGTACCCTCCCCCTAAACCGTTGTCGTACCCTCACCTGGACCCTAAAACCGTCCCCGTCCCCTAACCCTAACCCTAGCCCGAACCCTAACCCTAACCCTTCCCCGAAGCCTTCCCCTCACCCGTCCCCTAATCCTAACCCGTACCCTCACACTAACCCGCGCCCTCACACCTACCCTCCCCCTAAAGCGTTGTCGTACCCTCACCTGGACCCTAAACCGTCCCCATCCCCTAACCCTAACCCTAGCCTGAACCCTAACCCAAACCCTTCCCCGAAGCCTTCCCCTCACCCGTCCCCTAATCCTACCACGTACGCTCACACTAACCTGTGCCCTCACACGTACGCTCCCCCTAAACCGCTCTCGTACCCTCAACTGGACCCTAAACCGTCCCCGTCCCCTAACCCAAACCCTAGCCCGAACCCTAACCCTAAACCTTCCCCGAAGCCTTCCCCTCACCCGTCCCCTAATCCTAACCCGTACGCTCACACTAACCTGTGCCCTCACACGTACGTTCCCCCTAAACCGTTGTCATACCCTAACCTGGACCCTAAACCGTCCCCATCCCCTAACCCTAACCCTAGCCCGAACCCTAACCCTAACCCTTCCCCGAAGCCTTCCCCTCACCCGTCCCCTAATCCTAACACCTAGGCTCACACTAGTCCGCGCCCTCACACGTACCCTCCCCCTAAAGCGTTGTCGTACCCTCACCTGGACCCTAAACCGTCCCCGTCCCCTAACACTAACCCTACCCCGAACCCTAACCCTAACCCTTCCCCTCACCCGTCCCCTAATCCTAACCCGTACGCTCACACTAACCCGCGCCCTCACACGTACGCTCCCCCTAAACCGCTGTCGTACCCTCAAATGGACGCTAAACCGTCCCCGTCCCCTAACCCTAACCCTAGCCCGAACTCTAACCCTAATACTTCCACGAAGCCTTCCCCTCACCCGTCCCCTAATCCTAACCCGTACGCTCACACTAACCCGCGCCCTCACACGTACGCTCCCCCTAAACCGTTGTCGTACACTCACGTGGACCCTAAATTGTCCCCGTCCCCGTCCCCTAACCCTACCTCGAACCCTAACCCTAACCCTTCCCCAAAGCCTTCCCCTCACCCGTCCCCTAATCCCAACCCGTACGCTCACACTAACCCGTGCCCTCACACGTACGATCCCCCTAAACCGTTGTCGTACCCTCACCTGCACCCTAAATGGTCCCCGTTCCCTAAAGCTAACCCTAGCCCTAGCCCGAACCCTAACCCTAACGCTTCCCTGAAGCCTTCCCCTCACCCGTCCCCTAATCCTAACCCGTACGCTCACACTAACCCGCGCCCTCACACTTACGCTCCCCCTAAAGTGTTGTCGTACCCTCACCTGGACCCCAAACCGTCCCCGTCCCCTAACCCTAACCCTAGCCCGAACTCTAACCCTAACCCTTCCCCGAAGCCTTCCCCTCACCCGTCCCCTAATCCTAACCCGTACGCTCACACTAACCCGCGCCCTCACACGTACGCTCCCCCTAACCCATTGTCGTACCCTTACTTGGACCCTAAACCGTCCCCGTCCGCTAACCCGAACCCAAGCCAGATACCTAACCCTAACCCTTCCCCGAAGCCTTCTCCTCACCCGTCCCCTAATCCTAACCCGTACTCTCACACTAACCCGCGCCCTCACACGTACGCTCCCCCTAAACCGTGGTAGTACCCTCACCTGGACCCTAAACCGTCCCAGTCCCCTAACCCTAACCCTAGCCCGATCCCTAACCCTAACCCTTCCCCGAAGCCTTCCCCTCACCCGTCCCCTAATCCTAACCCCTACGCTCACACTAACCCGCGCCCTTACACGTACCCTCCCCCTAAAGCCTTGTCATACCCTCACCTGGACCCTAAACCATTCCTGTCCCCTAACCCTAACCCTAGCCCGAACCCTAATCATAACCCTTCCCCGAAGCCTTGCCCTCACCCGTCCCCTAATCCTAACCCGTACGCTCACACTAACCTGCGCCCTCACATGTGCGCTCCCCCTAAACCGTTGTCGTACCCTCACCTGGACCCTAAACCGTCACCGTCCCCTAACCCTAACCCTAGCTTGAACCATAACCCAAACACTTCCCCGAAGCCTTCCCCTCACCCGTCCCCTAATCCTAACCCGTATGCTCACACTAACCCGCGCCCTCACACGTACGCTCCCCCTAAACCGCTGTCGTACCCTCAACTGGACCCTAAACCGTCCCCGTCCCCTAACCCTAACCCTAGCCCGAAATCTAACCCTAATACTTCCACGAAGCCTTCCCCTCACCCGTCCCCTAATCCTAACCCGTACGCTCACACTAACCCGCGCCCTCACACGTACGCTCCCCCTAAACCATTGTCGTACCCTTACCTGGACCCTAAACCGTCCCCGTCCCCTAACCCGAAACCTAGCCCGAACCCTAACCCTAACCCTTCCCCGAAGCCTTCCCCTCACCCGTCCCCTAATCCTAACCCGTACGCTCACACTAACCTGCACCTTCACACGTACCCTCCTCCTAAAGCGTTGTTGTACCCTCAACTGGAACCTAAACCGTCCCCGTCCCCTAACCCTAACCCTAGCCCGAACCCTAACCCTAACCCTTCCCCGAAGCCTTCCCCTCACCCGTCCCCTAATCCTAAACCATACCCTCACACTAATCCGCGGCATCACACGTACGCTTCCCCTAAACTTTTGTCGTAACCTCACCTGGACCTAAACCGTCCCTGTCCCCTAACCCTAACCCTAGCCTGAACCCTAACCCTAACCCTTCCCCGAAGCCTTCCCCTCACCCGTCCCATAATCCTAACCCGTACGCTCACACTGAACCGCACCTTCACACATTCGCTCCCCCTAAAGCGTTGTCGTACCCTCACCTGGACCCTAAACCGTCCGCGTCCCCTAACCCTAACCCTAGCCCGAACCCTAACCCTAACCCTTCCCCGAAGCCTTCCCCTCACCCGTCCCCTAATCCTAATCCTAACGCTCACACTAAGCCGCGCTCTCACACGTACGCTCCCCCTAAAGCGTTGATGTACCCTCACCTGGACCCTAAACCGTCCCCGTCCCCTAACCCTAACCCTAGCCTGAACCGTAACCCTAACCCTTCCCCGAAGCCTTCCCCTCACCCGTCCCCTAATCCTAACACGTACGCTCACACTCACCCGCACCCTCACACGTATGCTCCCCCTAATCCGCTGTCGTACCCTCAACTGGACCCTAAACCGTCCCCGTGCCCTAACCCTAACCCTAGCCTGAACTGTAACCCTAATACTTCGCCGAAGCTTTCCCCTCACCCGTCCCCTAATCCTAACCCGTACGCTCACACTAACCCGCGCCCTCACACGTACGCTCCCCCTAAACCGTTGTCGTACCCTCACCTGGACCCTAAACCGTCCCCATCCCCTAACCCTAACCCTAGCCCGAACCCTAACACTAACCCTTCCCTGATGCCTTCCCCTCAACCGTCCCCTAATCCTAACCCGTACGCTCACACTAACCCGCGCCCTCACACGTACGCACCCCCTAAAGGGTTGTCGTACCCTCACCTGGACCCTAAACCGTCCCCGTCCCCTAACCCTAACCCGAACCCTAACCTTAACACTTCCCCGAAGCCTTCCCCTCACCCATCCCCTAATCCTAACCCGTACGCTCACACTAACCCGCGCCCTCACACGTACCCTCCCCCTAAACCGTTGTCGTACCCTCACCTGGACCCTAAAACCGTCCCCGTCCCCTAACCCTAACCCTAGCCCGAACCCTAACCCTAACCCTTCCCCGAAGCCTTCCCCTCACCCGTCCCCTAATCCTAACCCGTACCCTCACACTAACCCGCGCCCTCACACCTACCCTCCCCCTAAAGCGTTGTCGTACCCTCACCTGGACCCTAAACCGTCCCCATCCCCTAACCCTAACCCTAGCCTGAACCCTAACCCAAACCCTTCCCCGAAGCCTTCCCCTCACCCGTCCCCTAATCCTACCACGTACGCTCACACTAACCTGTGCCCTCACACGTACGCTCCCCCTAAACCGCTCTCGTACCCTCAACTGGACCCTAAACCGTCCCCGTCCCCTAACCCAAACCCTAGCCCGAACCCTAACCCTAAACCTTCCCCGAAGCCTTCCCCTCACCCGTCCCCTAATCCTAACCCGTACGCTCACACTAACCTGTGCCCTCACACGTACGTTCCCCCTAAACCGTTGTCATACCCTAACCTGGACCCTAAACCGTCCCCATCCCCTAACCCTAACCCTAGCCCGAACCCTAACCCTAACCCTTCCCCGAAGCCTTCCCCTCACCCGTCCCCTAATCCTAACACCTAGGCTCACACTAGTCCGCGCCCTCACACGTACCCTCCCCCTAAAGCGTTGTCGTACCCTCACCTGGACCCTAAACCGTCCCCGTCCCCTAACACTAACCCTACCCCGAACCCTAACCCTAACCCTTCCCCTCACCCGTCCCCTAATCCTAACCCGTACGCTCACACTAACCCGCGCCCTCACACGTACGCTCCCCCTAAACCGCTGTCGTACCCTCAAATGGACGCTAAACCGTCCCCGTCCCCTAACCCTAACCCTAGCCCGAACTCTAACCCTAATACTTCCACGAAGCCTTCCCCTCACCCGTCCCCTAATCCTAACCCGTACGCTCACACTAACCCGCGCCCTCACACGTACGCTCCCCCTAAACCGTTGTCGTACACTCACGTGGACCCTAAATTGTCCCCGTCCCCGTCCCCTAACCCTACCTCGAACCCTAACCCTAACCCTTCCCCAAAGCCTTCCCCTCACCCGTCCCCTAATCCCAACCCGTACGCTCACACTAACCCGTGCCCTCACACGTACGATCCCCCTAAACCGTTGTCGTACCCTCACCTGCACCCTAAATGGTCCCCGTTCCCTAAAGCTAACCCTAGCCCTAGCCCGAACCCTAACCCTAACGCTTCCCTGAAGCCTTCCCCTCACCCGTCCCCTAATCCTAACCCGTACGCTCACACTAACCCGCGCCCTCACACTTACGCTCCCCCTAAAGTGTTGTCGTACCCTCACCTGGACCCCAAACCGTCCCCGTCCCCTAACCCTAACCCTAGCCCGAACTCTAACCCTAACCCTTCCCCGAAGCCTTCCCCTCACCCGTCCCCTAATCCTAACCCGTACGCTCACACTAACCCGCGCCCTCACACGTACGCTCCCCCTAACCCATTGTCGTACCCTTACTTGGACCCTAAACCGTCCCCGTCCGCTAACCCGAACCCAAGCCAGATACCTAACCCTAACCCTTCCCCGAAGCCTTCTCCTCACCCGTCCCCTAATCCTAACCCGTACTCTCACACTAACCCGCGCCCTCACACGTACGCTCCCCCTAAACCGTGGTAGTACCCTCACCTGGACCCTAAACCGTCCCAGTCCCCTAACCCTAACCCTAGCCCGATCCCTAACCCTAACCCTTCCCCGAAGCCTTCCCCTCACCCGTCCCCTAATCCTAACCCCTACGCTCACACTAACCCGCGCCCTTACACGTACCCTCCCCCTAAAGCCTTGTCATACCCTCACCTGGACCCTAAACCATTCCTGTCCCCTAACCCTAACCCTAGCCCGAACCCTAATCATAACCCTTCCCCGAAGCCTTGCCCTCACCCGTCCCCTAATCCTAACCCGTACGCTCACACTAACCTGCGCCCTCACATGTGCGCTCCCCCTAAACCGTTGTCGTACCCTCACCTGGACCCTAAACCGTCTCTGTCCCCTAACCCTAACCCTAGCCCGGACCCTAACCCTAAACCTTCCCCGAAGCCTTCCCCTTACCCGTCCCCTAATCCTAACCCATACGCTCACACTAACCCGCACCCTCACACGTACACTCCCCCTAAACCGTTGTTGTTCCCTCACCTGGACCCTAAACCGTTCCCGTCCCCTAACCCTAACCCTAGCCCGAACCCTAACCCTAACCCTTCCCCGAAGCCTTCCCCTCACCCCTCCCCTAATCCTAACCCGTACGCTCACACTAACCAGCGCCCTCACACGTACGTTCCCCCTGAACCATTGTCGTACCCTTACCTGGACACTAAACCTTCCCCGTCCCCTAACCCGAAACCTAGCCCGAACTCTAAACCTAACCATACCCCGAAGCCTTCCCCTCACCCGTCCCCTAATCCTAACCCTGACGTTCACACTAACCCGCGCCCTCACACGTACGCTCCCTCTAAACAGTTGTCGTACCCTCACCTGGACCCTAAACCGTCCCCGTCCCCTAACCCTAACCCTAGCCCGAACCCTAACCGTAACCCTTCCCCGAAGCCTTCCCCTCAGCAGTCCCCTAATCCTAACCCGTATGCTCACACTAACCCACGCCCTCATATGTACGCTCCTCCTAAAGCGTTGTCGTACCCTCATCTGGACCCTAAACCGTCCCCGTCCCCTAACCCTAACCCTAGCCTGAACACTAAATCTAACCCTTCCCGAAGCCTTTCCCTCACCCGTCCACTAATCCTAACCCGTACTCTCACACTAACCCACGCCCTCACATGTACGGTACCCCTAAACCATTGTCGTACCCTCACTTGGACCCTAAACCGTCCCCGTCCCCTAACCCTAACCCTAGCCCGAACCCTAACCCTAACCCTTCCCCGAAGCCTTCCCCTCACCCGTCCCCAAATCCTAACCCGTACGCTCACACTAACCCACGCCCTCACACGTACGCTCCCCCTAAACCGTTGTCGTACCCTCACCTGGACCATAAACCGTCCCCGTCCCCTAACCCTAACTCTAGCCCGAACCCTAACCCTAACCCTTCCCGGAAGCCTTCCCCTCACCCGTCCCCTAATCCTAAACCGTACGCTCACACTAAACCACGCCCTCACACGTACGCTACCCCTGAACCGTTGTAGTACCCTCACCTGGACCCTAAACCGTCCCCGTCCCCTAACCCTAACCCTAGCCCGAACCCTAACCCTAACCCTTCCCCGAAGCCTTCCCCTCACCCGTCCCCTAATCCTAACCCGTACGCCCACACTAACCCGCGCCCTCACACGTACGCTCACCCTAAACCGTTGTCGTACCCTCACCTGGACCCTAAACCGTCCCATTCCCCTAAACCTAACCCTAGCCCGAACCCTAACCCTAACCCTTCCCCAAAGCCTTCCCCTCACCCGTCCCGTAATCCTAACCCCTACGCTCACACTAAACTGCGCCCTCACACGTCCCCTCCCCCTAAAGCGTTGTCGTACCCTCACCTGGACCCTAAACCGTCCCCGTCCCCGTCCCCTAACCCTAGCCAGAACCCTAACCCTAACCCTTCCCCGAAGCCTTCCCCTCACCCGTCCCCTAATCCTAACCCATACGCTCACACTAAGCCACGGCCACACACGTACGCTCCCCCTAAACCGTTGTCGTACCCTCACCTGGACCCTAAATCGTCCCCGACCCCTAATCCTAACTCTAGCCCGAACCCTAACCCTAACTCTTCCCCGAAGCCTTCCCCTCACCCGTCCCCTAATCCTAACCCATACGCTCACACTAACCCGCACCCTCACACTTATGCTCCCCCTAAAGCGTTGTCGTACCCTCACCAGGAACCTAAACCTTCCCCGTCCCCTAACCCTAACCCTAGCCCGATCCCTAACCCTAACCCTTCCCCGAAGCCCTCCCCTCACCCGTCCCCTAATCCTAACCCCTACGCTCACACTAACCCACGCCCTTACACGTACCCTCCCCCTAAAGCATTGTCGTACCCTCACCTGGACCCTAAACCATTCCTGTCCCCTAACCCTAACCCTAGCCCGAACCCTAACCCTAACCCTTCCCCGAAGCCTTGCCCTCACCCGTCCCCTAATCCTAACCCGTACGCTCACACTAACCCACGCCCTCACATGTGCGCTCCCCCTAAACCGTTGTCGTACCCTCACCTGGACCCTAAACCGTCTCCGTCCCCTAACCCTAACCCTAGCCCGAACACTAACCCTAGACCTTCCCCGAAGCCTTCCCCTTACCCGTCCCCTAATCCTAATCCATAAGCTCACACTAACCCGCACCCTAACACGTACACTCCCCCTAAACCGTTGTTGTTCCCTCACCTGGACCCTAAACCGTTCCCGTCCCCTAACCCTAACCCTAGCCCGAACCCTAACCCTAACGCTTCCCCGAAGCCTTTCCCTCACCCGTCCCCTAATCCTAACCCTTACGTTCACACTAACCCGCGCCCTCACACGTACGCTCCCCCTAAACCGTTGTCGTACCCTCACCTGGACCCTAAAGCGACCCCGTCCCCTAACCCTAACCCTAGCCCGAACCCTAACCCTAACCCTTCCCAAAAGCCTTCCCCTCAGCCGTCCCCTAATCCTAACCCGTACGCTCACACTAACCCGCGCCCTCATATGTACGCTCCCCCTAAAGCGTTGTCGTACCCTCACCTGGACCCTAAACCGTCCCCGTCCCCTAACCCTAACCCTAGCCCGAACCCTAGCCCTAACCCTTCCCCGAAGCCTTCCCCTCACCCATCGCCTAATCCTAACACGCACCCTCAAACTAACCCGCGCCCTCACACATTCGCTGCCCCTAAACCGTTGTCGTACACTCACCTGGACCCTAAACTGTCCCCGTCCCCTAACCCTAACCCTAGACCGAACCCTAACCCTAACCCTTCCCCGAAGCCTTCCCCTCACCCGTCCCCTAATCCTAACCCGTACGCTCACACTAACCCACGCCCTCACACGTACGCTCCCCCTAAACTGTTGTTGTTCCCTCACCTGGACCCTAAACCGTTCCCGTCCCCTAACCCTTACCCTAGCCCGAAACCTAACCCTAACCCTTCCCCGAAGCCTTCCCCTCACCCGTACCATAATCCTAACCCGTACGCTCACACTAACCCATGCCCTCACACGTACGCTCCCCCTAAACCGCTCTCGTACCCTCAACTGGACCCTAAACCGTCCCTGTCCCCTAACCCTAACCCTAGCCCGAACCCTAACCCTAAAACTTCCTCGAAGCCTTCCCCTCACCCGTCCCCTAATCCTAACCCGTATGCTCACACTAACCCGCGCCCTCACACGTACGCTCCCCCTAAACCGTTGTCATACCCTCACCTGGACCCTAAACCGTCCCCGTCCCCTAACCCTAACCCTAGCCCGAACCCTAACCCTAACCCTTCCCCGAAGCCTTCCCCTCACTCGTCCCCTAATCCTAACCCCTAGGTTCACACTAAGCCGCGCCCTCACACGTACCCTCCCCCTAAAGCGTTGTCGTACCCTCACCTGGACCCTAAACCATCCTCGTCCCCTAACCCTAACCCTACACCGAACCCTAACCCTAACCCTTCCCAGAAGCCTTCCCCTCACCCGTCCCCTAATCCTAACCCGTACGCTCACACTAACCCGCGCCCTCACACGTACGCTCCCCCTAAACCGCTGTCGTACCCTCAACTGGACCCTAAACCGTCCCCGTCCCCTAACCCTAACCCTAGCCCGAACTCTAACCCTAACCCTTCCACGAAGCCTTCCCCTCACCCGTCCCCTAATTCTAACCCGTACGCTCACACTAACCCGCGCCCTCACATGTACGCTCCCCCTAAACCATTGTCGTACCCTTACCTTGACCCTAAACCGTCCCCGTCCCCTAATCCGAACCCAAGCCAGATCCTTAACCCTAACACTTCCCCGAAGCCTTCCCCTCACCCGTCCCTTAATCCTAACCCGTACGCTCACACTAACCCACGGCCTCACACGTACAGTCCCCCTAAACCATTGTCGTACACTCACCTGGACCCTAAACCGTCCCCGTCGCCGTCCCCTAACCCTAGCCCGAACCCTAACCCTATCCCTTCCCCAAAGCCTTCCCCTCACCCGTCACCTAATCCTAACCCGTACGCTCACACTAACCCACACCCTCACACGTACGCTCCCCCTAAACTGTTGTCGTACCCTCACCTGGACCCTAAACCTTTCCTGTCCCCTAACCCTAACCCTAGCCAGAACCCTAACCCTAACCCTTCCCCGAAGCCTTCCCCTCACCCGTCGCCTAATCCTAACCCGTACCCTCACACTAAACCGCGCCCTCACACGTATGCTCCCCCTAAACCGTTGTCGTACCCTCACCTGCACCCTAAACCGTCTCGGTCCCCTAACCCTAACCCTAGCCCGAACCCTAGCCCTAACCCTTCCCCGAAACCTTCCCCTCACCCGTCCCCTAATCCTAACCCGTACGCTCACACTAACCCGTGCCCTCACAGGTACGCTCCCCCTAAACCGTTGTCGTACACTCACCTGGACCCTAAACCGTCCCCGTCCCCTAAACCTAACCTTAGCCCCAACCCTAACCCTAACCCTTCCCCGAAACCTTCCCCTCACCCGTCCCCTAATCCTAACCCGTACGCTCACACTAACCTGTGCCCTCACAGGTACGCTCCCCCTGAACCGTTGTCGTACACTCACCTGGACCCTAAACCGTCCCCGTCCCCTAAACCTAACCTTAGCCCCAACCCTAACCCTAACCCTTCCCCAAAGCCTTCCCCTCACCCGTCACCTAATCCTAACCCGTACGCTCACACTAACCCACACCCTCACATGTACCCTCCCCCTAAAGTGTTGTCGTACCCTCACCTGAAACCTAAATCGTTCCCGACCGTTAATCCTAACTCTAGCCCGAACCCTAACCCTAATCCTTCCCCGAAGCCTTCCTCTCACCCGTCCCCTAATCCTAAACCGTACGCTCACACTAACCCGCACCCTCACACGTATGTTCCCCCTAAAGCGTTGTCGTACCCTCACCAGGAACCTAAACCGTCCCCGTCCCCTAACCCTAACTCTAGCCCGAACCCTAACCCTAAACCTTCCCCGAAGCCTTCCCCTAACCCGTCCCCTAATCCTAACACGTACGCTCACACTAACCCTTGCCCTCACACGTACGCTCCCCCTAAACCATTGTCGTACCCTCACCTGGACCTTAAACCGTCCCCGTCCTCTAACCCTAACCCTAGCCCGAACCCTAACCCTAACCCTTCCCCGAAGCCTTCCCCTCACCCGTCCCCTAATCGTAACCCGTACGCTAACACTAACCCACGCCCTCACACATACGCTCCCCCTAAACCGTTGTCATACCCTAACCTGGACCCTAAACCGTCCCCATCCACTAACCCTAAACCTAGCCCGAAACCTAACCCTAACCCTTCCCCGAAGCCTTCCCCTCACACATCCCCTAATCCTAACCCGTACGCTCACACTAACCCGCGCCCTCACACGTACGCTCCCCCTAAAGCGTTGTCGTACCCTCACCTGGACCCTAAACCGTCCCCGTCCCCTAACCTTAACCCTAGCCCGAACCCTAACCCTAACCCTTCCCCAAAGCCTTCCCCTCACCCGTCACCTAATCCTAACCCGTACGCTCACACTAACCCACGCCCTCACACGTACGCTCCCCCTAAAATGTTGTCGTACCCTCACCTGGACCCTAAACCTTTCCTGTCCCCTAACCCTAACCCTAGCCCGAACCCTAACCCTAACCCTTCCCCGAAGCCTTCCCCTCACACGTCGCGTAATCCTAACCCGTACGCTCACACTAACCCGCGCCCTCACAGGTACGCTCCCCCTAAACCGTTGTCGTACACTCACCTGGACCCTAAACCGTCCCCGTCCCCTAAACGTAACCTTAGCCCCAACCCTAACCCTAACCCTTACAAGAAGCCTTCTCCTCACCCGTCCCCTAATCCTAACCCCTACGCTCACACTAAACTGCGCCCTCACACGTACCCTCCCCCTAAAGCGTTGTCGTACCCTCACCTGGACCCTAAACCGTCCCCGTCCCCTAACCCTAACCCTACACCGAATCCTAACCCTAACCCTTCCCCGAAGCCTTCCCCTCACATGTCCCCTAATCCTAACCCGTACGCTCACACTAACCCGCACCCTCACACGTACCCTCCCCCTAAAGCGTTGTCGTACCCTCACCTGCAACCTAAATCGTCCCCGACCCCTAATCCTAACTCTAGCCCGAACCCTAACCCTAATCCTTCCCCGAAGCCTTCCTCTCACCCGTCCCCTAATCCTAAACCGTACGCTCACACTAACCCGCACCCTCACACGTATGTTCCCCCTAAAGCGTTGTCGTACCCTCACCAGGAACCTAAACCGTCCCCGTCCCATAACCCTAACCCTAGCCCGAACCCTAACCCTAACCCTTCCCCGAAGCCTTCCCCTCACCCGTCCCCTAATCCTAACACGTACGCTCAAACTAACCCGTGCCCTCAAACGTACGCTACCCCTAAACCGTTGTCGTACCCTCATCTGGACCCTAAACCGTTCCCGTCCCCTAACCCTAACCCTAGCCCAAACCCTAACCCTAACCCTTCCCCGAAGCCTTGCCCTCACCTGTCCCCTAATCCTAACCCGTACACTCACACTAAACCGCTCCCTCACACGTGCGCTCCCCCTAAACCGTTGTCGTACCCTCACCTGGACCCTAAACCGTCCCCGTCCCCTAACCCTAACCCTAGCACAAACCCTAACCCTAACCCTTCCCCGAAGCCTTCCCCCCACCCGTCCCCTAATCCTAACCCATACGCTCACACTAACCCGCACCCTCACACGTACGCTCCCCCTAAAGCGTTGTCGTACCCTCACCTGGACCCTAAACCGTCCCCGTCACCTAACCCTAACCCTAGCCCGAATCCTAACCCTAACCCTTCCCCGAAGCCTTCCCCTCACCCGTCCCCTAATCCTAACCCTTACGTTCACACTAACCCACGCCCTCACACGTACGCTCCCTCTAAACCGTTGTCGTACCCTCACCTGGACCCTAAACCGTCCGCGTCCCCTAACCCTACCCCTAGCCCGAACCCGAACCGTAACCCTTCCCCAAAGCCTTCCCCTCAGCAGTCCCCTAATCCTAACCCGTACGCTCACACTAACCCGCGCCCTCATATGTACGCTCCCCCTAAAGCGTTGTCGTACCCTCACCTGGACCCTAAAACGTCCCCGTCCCCTAACCCTAACCCTAGCCCAAACCCTAACCCAAAACCTTCCCGGAAGCCTTCCCCTCACCTGTCCCCTAATCCTAACCCGTACGCTCACACTAAACCGCGCCGTCACACGTACGCTCCCCCTAAACCGTTGTCGTACCCTCACCTGGACCCTAAACCGTCCCGGTCCCCTAACCCTAACCCTAGCCCGAACCCTAACCCTAACCCTTCCCCGAAGCCTTCCCCTCACCCGTCCCCTAATCCTAAACCGTACGCTCACACTAACCCGTGCCCTCACACATACGCTCCCCTAAACCGTTGTCGTACCCTCACCTGGACCCTAAACCGTCCCCGTCCCCTAAACCTAACCCTAGCCCGAACCCTAACCCTAACCCTTCCCCGAAGCCTTCCCCTCACCCGTCCCCTAATCCTAAACCCTACGCTCACACTAAACCGCGCCCTCACACGTACCCTCCCCCTAAAGCGTTGTCGTACCCTCACCTGGACCCTAAACCGTCCCCGTCCCCTAACCCTAACCCTACACGGAATCCTAATCCTAACCCTTCCCCGAAGCCTTCCCCTCACCCGTCCCCTAATCCTAACCCGTACGCTCACACTAACCCGCGTCCTCACACGTTCCCTCCCCCTAAACCGCTGTCGTACCCTCAACTGGACCCTACACCGTCCCCGTCACCTAACCCTAACCCTAGCCCGAACTCTAACCCTAACCCTTCCACGAAGCCTTCCCCTCACCCGTACCATAATCCTAACCCGTACGCTCACACTAACCCGCGCCCTCACACGTACGCTCCCCCTAAACCATTGTCGTACACTTACCTTGACCCTAAACCGTCCCCATCCCCTAACCCGAACCCAAGCCAGATCCCTAACCCTAACCCTTCCCCGAAGCCTTCCCCTCACCCGTCCCCTACTCCTAACCCGTACCCTCACACTAACCCGTGCCCTCACATGTACCCTCCCCCTAAACCATTGTCATACCCTCACCTGGACCCTAAACCATCCCCGTCCACTAACCCTAACCCTAGCCCTAACCCTAACCCTAACACTTCCCCAAAGCCTTCCCCTCACACATCCCCTAATCCTAACACGTACACTCACACTAACCAGCGCCCGCACACGTCCGCTCCCCCTAAAGCGTTTTCGTACCCTCACCTGGCCCTAAACCGTCCCCGTCCCCTAACCCTTACCCTAGCCCGAATCCTAACCCTAACCCTTCCCCGAAGCCTTCCCCTCACCCGTCCCCTAATCCTAACCCGTACGCTCACACTAACCCGCGCCCTCACACGTACGCTCCCCTTAAACCGTTGTCGTACCCTCATCTGGACCCTAAATCGTCCCCGTCCTCTAATGCTAACCCTAACCCTAACACTTCCCCGAAGCCTTCCCTTCACCCGTCGCCTAATCCTAACCCGTACGCTAACACTAACCCGCACCCTCACACGTACACTCCCCCTAAACCGTTGTTGTTCCCTCACCTGGACCCTAAACCGTTCCCGTCCCCTAACCCTAACCCTAGCCTGAACCCTAACCCTAACGCTTCCCCGAAGCCTTTCCCTCACCCGTCCCCTAATCCTAACCCTTACGTTCACACTAACCCGCGCCCTCACACGTACGCTCCCCCTAAACCGTTGTCGTACCCTCACCTGGACCCTAAAGCGACCCCGTCCCCTAACCCTAACCCTAGCCCGAACCCTAACCCTAACCCTTCCCAAAAGCCTTCCCCTCAGCCGTCCCCTAATCCTAACCCGTACGCTCACACTAACCCGCGCCCTCATATGTACGCTCCCCCTAAAGCGTTGTCGTACCCTCACCTGGACCCTAAACCGTCCCCGTCCCCTAACCCTAACCCTAGCCCGAACCCTAGCCCTAACCCTTCCCCGAAGCCTTCCCCTCACCCATCGCCTAATCCTAACACGCACCCTCAAACTAACCCGCGCCCTCACACATTCGCTGCCCCTAAACCGTTGTCGTACACTCACCTGGACCCTAAACTGTCCCCGTCCCCTAACCCTAACCCTAGACCGAACCCTAACCCTAACCCTTCCCCGAAGCCTTCCCCTCACCCGTCCCCTAATCCTAACCCGTACGCTCACACTAACCCACGCCCTCACACGTACGCTCCCCCTAAACTGTTGTTGTTCCCTCACCTGGACCCTAAACCGTTCCCGTCCCCTAACCATTACCCTAGCCCGAAACCTAACCCTAACCCTTCCCCGAAGCCTTCCCCTCACCCGTACCATAATCCTAACCCGTACGCTCACACTAACCCATGCCCTCACACGTACGCTCCCCCTAAACCGCTCTCGTACCCTCAACTGGACCCTAAACCGTCCCTGTCCCCTAACCCTAACCCTAGCCCGAACCCTAACCCTAAAACTTCCTCGAAGCCTTCCCCTCACCCGTCCCCTAATCCTAACCCGTATGCTCACACTAACCCGCGCCCTCACACGTACGCTCCCCCTAAACCGTTGTCATACCCTCACCTGGACCCTAAACCGTCCCCGTCCCCTAACCCTAACCCTAGCCCGAACCCTAACCCTAACCCTTCCCCGAAGCCTTCCCCTCACCCGTCCCCTAATCCTAACCCCTAGGTTCACACTAAGCCGCGCCCTCACACGTACCCTCCCCCTAAAGCGTTGTCGTACCCTCACCTGGACCCTAAACCGTCCTCGTCCCCTAACCCTAACCCTACACCGAACCCTAACCCTAACCCTTCCCAGAAGCCTTCCCCTCACCCGTCCCCTAATCCTAACCCGTACGCTCACACTAACCCGCGCCCTCACACGTACGCTCCCCCTAAACCGCTGTCGTACCCTCAACTGGACCCTAAACCGTCCCCGTCCCCTAACCCTAACCCTAGCCCGAACTCTAACCCTAACCCTTCCACGAAGCCTTCCCCTCACCCGTCCCCTAATTCTAACCCGTACGCTCACACTAACCCGCGCCCTCACATGTACGCTCCCCCTAAACCATTGTCGTACCCTTACCTTGACCCTAAACCGTCCCCGTCCCCTAATCCGAACCCAAGCCAGATCCTTAACCCTAACACTTCCCCGAAGCCTTCCCCTCACCCGTCCCTTAATCCTAACCCGTACGCTCACACTAACCCACGCCCTCACACGTACAGTCCCCCTAAACCGTTGTCGTACACTCACCTGGACCCTAAACCGTCCCCGTCGCCGTCCCCTAACCCTAGCCCGAACCCTAACCCTATCCCTTCCCCAAAGCCTTCCCCTCACCCGTCACCTAATCCTAACCCGTACGCTCACACTAACCCACACCCTCACACGTACGCTCCCCCTAAACTGTTGTCGTACCCTCACCTGGACCCTAAACCTTTCCTGTCCCCTAACCCTAACCCTAGCCCGAACCCTAACCCTAACCCTTCCCCGAAGCCTTCCCCTCACCCGTCGCCTAATCCTAACCCGTACCCTCACACTAAACCGCGCCCTCACACGTATGCTCCCCCTAAACCGTTGTCGTACCCTCACCTGCACCCTAAACCGTCTCGGTCCCCTAACCCTAACCCTAGCCCGAACCCTAGCCCTAACCCTTCCCCGAAACCTTCCCCTCACCCGTCCCCTAATCCTAACCCATACGCTCACACTAACCCGTGCCCTCACAGGTACCCTCCCCCTAAACCGTTGTCGTACACTCACCTGGACCCTAAACCGTCCCCGTCCCCTAAACCTAACCTTAGCCCCAACCCTAACCCTAACCCTTCCCCGAAACCTTCCCCTCACCCGTCCCCTAATCCTAACCCGTACGCTCACACTAACCCGTGCCCTCACACGTACGCTCCCCCTAAACCGTTGTCGTACACTCACCTGGACCCTAAACCGTCCCCGTCCCCTAAACCTAACCTTAGCCCCAACCCTAACCCTAACCCTTCCCCAAAGCCTTCCCCTCACCCGTCACCTAATCCTAACCCGTACGCTCACACTAACCCACACCCTCACACATACCCTCCCCCTGAAGTGTTGTCGTACCCTCACCTGAAACCTAAATCGTTCCCGACCCTTAATCCTAACTCTAGCCCGAACCCTAACCCTAATCCTTCCCCGAAGCCTTCCTCTCACCCGTCCCCTAATCCTAAACCGTACGCTCACACTAACCCGCACCCTCACACGTATGTTCCCCCTAAAGCGTTGTCGTACCCTCACCAGGAACCTAAACCGTCCCCGTCCCCTAACCCTAACCCTAGCCCGAACCCTAACCCTAAACCTTCCCCGAAGCCTTCCCCTAACCCGTCCCCTAATCCTAACACGTACGCTCACACTAACCCTTGCCCTCACACGTACGCTCCCCCTAAACCATTGTCGTACCCTCACCTGGACCTTAAACCGTCCCCGTCCTCTAACCCTAACCCTAGCCCGAACCCTAACCCTAACCCTTCCCCGAAGCCTTCCCCTCACCCGTCCCCTAATCGTAACCCGTACGCTAACACTAACCCACGCCCTCACACATACGCTCCCCCTAAACCGTTGTCATACCCTAACCTGGACCCTAAACCGTCCCCATCCACTAACCCTAAACCTAGCCCGAACCCTAACCCTAACCCTTCCCCGAAGCCTTCCCCTCACACATCCCCTAATCCTAACCCGTACGCTCACACTAACCCGCGCCCTCACACGTACGCTCCCCCTAAAGCGTTGTCGTACCCTCACCTGGACCCTAAACCGTCCCCGTCCCCTAACCTTAACCCTAGCCCGAACCCTAACCCTAACCCTTCCCCAAAGCCTTCCCCTCACCCGTCACCTAATCCTAACCCGTACGCTCACACTAACCCACGCCCTCACACGTACGCTCCCCCTAAAATGTTGTCGTACCCTCACCTGGACCCTAAACCTTTCCTGTCCCCTAACCCTAACCCTAGCCCGAACCCTAACCCTAACCCTTCCCCGAAGCCTTCCCCTCACACGTCGCGTAATCCTAACCCGTACGCTCACACTAACCCGCGCCCTCACAGGTACGCTCCCCCTAAACCGTTGTCGTACACTCACCTGGACCCTAAACCGTCCCCGTCCCCTAAACGTAACCTTAGCCCCAACCCTAACCCTAACCCTTACAAGAAGCCTTCTCCTCACCCGTCCCCTAATCCTAACCCCTACGCTCACACTAAACTGCGCCCTCACACGTACCCTCCCCCTAAAGCGTTGTCGTACCCTCACATGGACCCTAAACCGTCCCCGTCCCCTAACCCTAACCCTACACCGAATCCTAACCCTAACCCTTCCCCGAAGCCTTCCCCTCACATGTCCCCTAATCCTAACCCGTACGCTCACACTAACCCGCACCCTCACACGTACCCTCCCCCTAAAGCGTTGTCGTACCCTCACCTGCAACCTAAATCGTCCCCGACCCCTAATCCTAACTCTAGCCCGAACCCTAACCCTAATCCTTCCCCGAAGCCTTCCTCTCACCCGTCCCCTAATCCTAAACCGTACGCTCACACTAACCCGCACCCTCACACGTATGTTCCCCCTAAAGCGTTGTCGTACCCTCACCAGGAACCTAAACCGTCCCCGTCCCATAACCCTAACCCTAGCCCGAACCCTAACCCTAACCCTTCCCCGAAGCCTTCCCCTCACCCGTCCCCTAATCCTAACACGTACGCTCACACTAACCCGTGCCCTCAAACGTACGCTACCCCTAAACCGTTGTCGTACCCTCATCTGGACCCTAAACCGTTCCCGTCCCCTAACCCTAACCCTAGCCCAAACCCTAACCCTAAACCTTCCCCGAAGCCTTGCCCTCACCTGTCCCCTAATACTAACCCGTACACTCACACTAAACCGCTCCCTCACACGTGCGCTCCCCCTAAACCGTTGTCGTACCCTCACCTGGACCCTAAACCGTCCCCGTCCCCTAACCCTAACCCTAGCACAAACCCTAACCCTAACCCTTCCCCGAAGCCTTCCCCCCACCCGTCCCCTAATCCTAACCCATACGCTCACACTAACCCGCACCCTCACACGTACGCTCCCCCTAAAGCGTTGTCGTACCCTCACCTGGACCCTAAACCGTCCCCGTCACCTAACCCTAACCCTAGCCCGAATCCTAACCCTAACCCTTCCCCGAAGCCTTCCCCTCACCCGTCCCCTAATCCTAACCCTTACGTTCACACTAACCCACGCCCTCACACGTACGCTCCCTCTAAACCGTTGTCGTACCCTCACCTGGACCCTAAACAGTCCGCGTCCCCTAACCCTACCCCTAGCCCGAACCCGAACCGTAACCCTTCCCCAAAGCCTTCCCCTCAGCAGTCCCCTAATCCTAACCCGTACGCTCACACTAACCCGCGCCCTCATATGTACGCTCCCCCTAAAGCGTTGTCGTACCCTCACCTGGACCCTAAAACGTCCCCGTCCCCTAACCCTAACCCTAGCCCAAACCCTAACCCAAAACCTTCCCGGAAGCCTTCCCCTCACCTGTCCCCTAATCCTAACCCGTACGCTCACACTAAACCGCGCCGTCACACGTACGCTCCCCCTAAACCGTTGTCGTACCCTCACCTGGACCCTAAACCGTCCCGGTCCCCTAACCCTAACCCTAGCCCGAACCCTAACCCTAACCCTTCCCCGAAGCCTTCCCCTCACCCGTCCCCTAATCCTAAACCGTACGCTCACACTAACCCGTGCCCTCACACATACGCTCCCCCTAAACCGTTGTCGTACCCTCACCTGGACCCTAAACCGTCCCCGTCCCCTAAACCTAACCCTAGCCCGAACCCTAACCCTAACCCTTCCCCGAAGCCTTCCCCTCACCCGTCCCCTAATCCTAACCCCTACGCTCACACTAAACCGCGCCCTCACAGGTACCCTCCCCCTAAAGCGTTGTCGTACCCTCACCTGGACCCTAAACCGTCCCCGTCCCCTAACCCTAACCCTACACGGAATCCTAATCCTAACCCTTCCCCGAAGCCTTCCCCTCACCCGTCCCCTAATCCTAACCCGTACGCTCACACTAACCCGCGTCCTCACACGTTCCCTCCCCCTAAACCGCTGTCGTACCCTCAACTGGACCCTAAACCGTCCCCGTCACCTAACCCTAACCCTAGCCCGAACTCTAACCCTAACCCTTCCACGAAGCCTTCCCCTCACCCGTACCATAATCCTAACCCGTACGCTCACACTAACCCGCGCCCTCACATGTACGCTCCCCCTAAACCATTGTCGTACACTTACCTTGACCCTAAACCGTCCCCATCCCGTAACCCGAACCCAAGCCAGATCCCTAACCCTAACCCTTCCCCGAAGCCTTCCCCTCACCCGTCCCCTACTCCTAACCCGTACCCTCACACTAACCCGTGCCCTCACATGTACCCTCCCCCTAAACCATTGTCATACCCTAACCTGGACCCTAAACCGTCCCCGTCCACTAACCCTAACCCTAGCCCTAACCCTAACCCTAACCCTTCCCCAAAGCCTTCCCCTCACACATCCCCTAATCCTAACACGTACGCTCACACTAACCAGCGCCCGCACACGTCCGCTCCCCCTAAAGCGTTTTCGTACCCTCACCTGGCCCTAAACCGTCCCCGTCCCCTAACCCTTACCCTAGCCCGAACCCTAACCCTAACCCTTCCCCGAAGCCTTCCCCTCACCCGTCCCCTAATCCTAACCCGTACGCTCACACTAACCCGCGCCCTCACACGTACGCTCCCCTTAAACCGTTGTCGTACCCTCATCTGGACCCTAAATCGTCCCCGTCCTCTAATGCTAACCCTAACCCTAACACTTCCCCGAAGCCTTCCCTTCACCCGTCGCCTAATCCTAACCCGTACGCTAACACTAACCTGCGCCCTCACACGTACGCTCCCCCTAAACCGTTGTCATACCCTAACCTGGACCCTAAACCGTCCCCGTCCACTAACCCTAACCCTACCCCGAACACTAACCCTAACCCTTCCCCGAAGCCTTCCCCTCACCCGTCCCCTAATCCTAACCCGTACGCTCACACTAACCCGGGCCCTCACACGTACGCTCCCCCTAAAGTGTTGTCGTACCCTCACCTGGACCCTAAACCGTCCCCGTCCCCTAACCCTAACCCTAGCCCTAACCCTAACCCTAACCGTTCCCTGAAGCCTTCCCCTCACCCGTCCCCTAATCTTACCCCGTATGCTCACACTAACCCACGCCCTCACACGTACGCTCCACCTAAACCGTTGTTGTTCCCTCACCTGGACCCTAAACCATTCCCGTCCCCTAACCCTAACCCTAGCCCGAACCCTAACCCTAACCCTTCCCCGAAGCCTTCCCCTCACCCGTCCCCTAATCCTAACCCTTACGTTCACACTAACCCACGCCCTCACACGTACGCTCCCACTAAACCGTTGTCGTACCCTCACCTGGACCCTAAACCGACCCCGTCCCCTAACCCTAATCCTAGCCCGAAACCTAACCCTAACCCTTCCCCGAAGCCTTCCCCTCAGCCGTCCCCTAATCCTAACCCGTACGCTCACACTAACCCGCGCCCTAATATGTACGCTCCCCCTAAAGGTTGTCGTACCCTCACCTGGACCCTAAACCGTCCCCGTCCCATAACCTTAACCCTAGCCCGAACCCAAGCCCTAACCCTTCCCCGAAGCCTTCCCCTCACCAGTCGCCTAATTCTAACCCGTACCCTCACACTAAACCTCTCCCTCACACATTCGCTACCCCTAAACTCTTGTCGTACCCTCACCTGGACCCTAAACCGTCCCCGTCCCCTAACCCTAACCCTAGCCTGAACACTAAATCTAACCCTTCCCGAAGCCTTCCCCTCACCCGTCCCCTAATCCTAACCCGTACTCTCACACTAACCCGCGCCCTCACATGTACGGTACCCATAAACCACTGTCGTACCCTCACTTGGACCCTAAACCGTCCCCGTCCCCTAACCCTAACCCTAGCCCGAACCCTAACCCTAACCCTTCCCCGAAGCCTTCCCCCCACCCGTCCCCTAATCCTAACCCATACGCTCACACTAACCCGCACCCTCACACGTACGCTCCCCCTAAAGCGTTGTCGTACCCTCACCTGGACCCTAAACCGTCCCCGTCACCTAACCCTAACCCTAGCCCGAATCCTAACCCTAACCGTTCCCCGAAGCCTTCCCCTCACCCGTCCCCTAACCCTAACCCTAGCCCGAACCCTAACCCTAACCCTTCCCCGAAGCCTTCCCCTCACCCGTCCCCTAATCCTAACCCCTAGGTTCACACTAAGCCGCGCCCTCACACGTACCCTCCCCCTAAAGCGTTGTCGTACCCTCACCTGGACCCTAAACCGTCCTCGTCCCCTAACTCTAACCCTACACCGAACCCTAACCCTAACCCTTCCCAGAAGCCTTCCCCTCACCCGTCCCCTAATCCTAACCCGTACGCTCACACTAACCCGCGCCCTCACACGTACGCTCCCCCTAAACCGCTGTCGTACCCTCAACTGGACCCTAAACCGTCCCCGTCCCCTAACCCTAACCCTAGCCCGAACTCTAACCCTAACCCTTCCACGAAGCCTTCCCCTCACCCGTCCCCTAATTCTAACCCGTACGCTCACACTAACCCGCGCCCTCACATGTACGCTCCCCCTAAACCATTGTCGTACCCTTACCTTGACCCTAAACCGTCCCCGTCCCCTAATCCGAACCCAAGCCAGATCCTTAACCCTAACACTTCCCCGAAGCCTTCCCCTCACCCGTCCCTTAATCCTAACCCGTACGCTCACACTAACCCACGCCCTCACACGTACAGTCCCCCTAAACCGTTGTCGTACACTCACCTGGACCCTAAACCGTCCCCGTCGCCGTCCCCTAACCCTAGCCCGAACCCTAACCCTATCCCTTCCCCAAAGCCTTCCCCTCACCCGTCACCTAATCCTAACCCGTACGCTCACACTAACCCACACCCTCACACGTACGCTCCCCCTAAACTGTTGTCGTACCCTCACCTGGACCCTAAACCTTTCCTGTCCCCTAACCCTAACCCTAGCCCGAACCCTAACCCTAACCCTTCCCCGAAGCCTTCCCCTCACCCGTCGCCTAATCCTAACCCGTACCCTCACACTAAACCGCGCCCTCACACGTATGCTCCCCCTAAACCGTTGTCGTACCCTCACCTGCACCCTAAACCGTCTCGGTCCCCTAACCCTAACCCTAGCCCGAACCCTAGCCCTAACCCTTCCCCGAAACCTTCCCCTCACCCGTCCCCTAATCCTAACCCATACGCTCACACTAACCCGTGCCCTCACAGGTACCCTCCCCCTAAACCGTTGTCGTACACTCACCTGGACCCTAAACCGTCCCCGTCCCCTAAACCTAACCTTAGCCCCAACCCTAACCCTAACCCTTCCCCGAAACCTTCCCCTCACCCGTCCCCTAATCCTAACCCGTACGCTCACACTAACCCGTGCCCTCACACGTACGCTCCCCCTAAACCGTTGTCGTACACTCACCTGGACCCTAAACCGTCCCCGTCCCCTAAACCTAACCTTAGCCCCAACCCTAACCCTAACCCTTCCCCAAAGCCTTCCCCTCACCCGTCACCTAATCCTAACCCGTACGCTCACACTAACCCACACCCTCACACGTACCCTCCCCCTGAAGTGTTGTCGTACCCTCACCTGAAACCTAAATCGTTCCCGACCCTTAATCCTAACTCTAGCCCGAACCCTAACCCTAATCCTTCCCCGAAGCCTTCCTCTCACCCGTCCCCTAATCCTAAACCGTACGCTCACACTAACCCGCACCCTCACACGTATGTTCCCCCTAAAGCGTTGTCGTACCCTCACCAGGAACCTAAACCGTCCCCGTCCCCTAACCCTAACCCTAGCCCGAACCCTAACCCTAAACCTTCCCCGAAGCCTTCCCCTAACCCGTCCCCTAATCCTAACACGTACGCTCACACTAACCCTTGCCCTCACACGTACGCTCCCCCTAAACCATTGTCGTACCCTCACCTGGACCTTAAACCGTCCCCGTCCTCTAACCCTAACCCTAGCCCGAACCCTAACCCTAACCCTTCCCCGAAGCCTTCCCCTCACCCGTCCCCTAATCGTAACCCGTACGCTAACACTAACCCACGCCCTCACACATACGCTCCCCCTAAACCGTTGTCATACCCTAACCTGGACCCTAAACCGTCCCCATCCACTAACCCTAAACCTAGCCCGAACCCTAACCCTAACCCTTCCCCGAAGCCTTCCCCTCACACATCCCCTAATCCTAACCCGTACGCTCACACTAACCCGCGCCCTCACACGTACGCTCCCCCTAAAGCGTTGTCGTACCCTCACCTGGACCCTAAACCGTCCCCGTCCCCTAACCTTAACCCTAGCCCGAACCCTAACCCTAACCCTTCCCCAAAGCCTTCCCCTCACCCGTCACCTAATCCTAACCCGTACGCTCACACTAACCCACGCCCTCACACGTACGCTCCCCCTAAAATGTTGTCGTACCCTCACCTGGACCCTAAACCTTTCCTGTCCCCTAACCCTAACCCTAGCCCGAACACTAACCCTAACCCTTCCCCGAAGCCTTCCCCTCACACGTCGCGTAATCCTAACCCGTACGCTCACACTAACCCGCGCCCTCACAGGTACGCTCCCCCTAAACCGTTGTCGTACACTCACCTGGACCCTAAACCGTCCCCGTCCCCTAAACGTAACCTTAGCCCCAACCCTAACCCTAACCCTTACAAGAAGCCTTCTCCTCACCCGTCCCCTAATCCTAACCCCTACGCTCACACTAAACTGCGCCCTCACACGTACCCTCCCCCTAAAGCGTTGTCGTACCCTCACATGGACCCTAAACCGTCCCCGTCCCCTAACCCTAACCCTACACCGAATCCTAACCCTAACCCTTCCCCGAAGCCTTCCCCTCACATGTCCCCTAATCCTAACCCGTACGCTCACACTAACCCGCACCCTCACACGTACCCTCCCCCTAAAGCGTTGTCGTACCCTCACCTGCAACCTAAATCGTCCCCGACCCCTAATCCTAACTCTAGCCCGAACCCTAACCCTAATCCTTCCCCGAAGCCTTCCTCTCACCCGTCCCCTAATCCTAAACCGTACGCTCACACTAACCCGCACCCTCACACGTATGTTCCCCCTAAAGCGTTGTCGTACCCTCACCAGGAACCTAAACCGTCCCCGTCCCATAACCCTAACCCTAGCCCGAACCCTAACCCTAACCCTTCCCCGAAGCCTTCCCCTCACCCGTCCCCTAATCCTAACACGTACGCTCACACTAACCCGTGCCCTCAAACGTACGCTACCCCTAAACCGTTGTCGTACCCTCATCTGGACCCTAAACCGTTCCCGTCCCCTAACCCTAACCCTAGCCCAAACCCTAACCCTAACCCTTCCCCGAAGCCTTGCCCTCACCTGTCCCCTAATCCTAACCCGTACACTCACACTAAACCGCTCCCTCACACGTGCGCTCCCCCTAAACCGTTGTCGTACCCTCACCTGGACCCTAAACCGTCCCCGTCCCCTAACCCTAACCCTAGCACAAACCCTAACCCTAACCCTTCCCCGAAGCCTTCCCCCCACCCGTCCCCTAATCCTAACCCATACGCTCACACTAACCCGCACCCTCACACGTACGCTCCCCCTAAAGCGTTGTCGTACCCTCACCTGGACCCTAAACCGTCCCCGTCACCTAACCCTAACCCTAGCCCGAATCCTAACCCTAACCCTTCCCCGAAGCCTTCCCCTCACCCGTCCCCTAATCCTAACCCTTACGTTCACACTAACCCACGCCCTCACACGTACGCTCCCTCTAAACCGTTGTCGTACCCTCACCTGGACCCTAAACCGTCCGCATCCCCTAACCCTACCCCTAGCCCGAACCCGAACCGTAACCCTTCCCCAAAGCCTTCCCCTCAGCAGTCCCCTAATCCTAACCCGTACGCTCACACTAACTCGCGCCCTCATATGTACGCTCCCCCTAAAGCGTTGTCGTACCCTCACCTGGACCCTAAAACGTCCCCGTCCCCTAACCCTAACCCTAGCCCAAACCCTAACCCAAAACCTTCCCGGAAGCCTTCCCCTCACCTGTCCCCTAATCCTAACCCGTACGCTCACACTAAACCGCGCCCTCACACGTACGCTCCCCCTAAACCGTTGTCGTACCCTCACCTGGACCCTAAACCGTCCCGGTCCCCTAACCCTAACCCTAGCCCGAACCCTAACCCTAACCCTTCCCCGAAGCCTTCCCCTCACCCGTCCCCTAATCCTAAACCGTACGCTCACACTAACCCGTGCCCTCACACATACGCTCCCCCTAAACCGTTGTCGTACCCTCACCTGGACCCTAAACCGTCCCCGTCCCCTAAACCTAACCCTAGCCCGAACCCTAACCCTAACCCTTCCCCGAAGCCTTCCCCTCGCCCGTCCCCTAATCCTAAACCCTACGCTCACACTAAACCGCGCCCTCACACGTACCCTCCCCCTAAAGCGTTGTCGTACCCTCACCTGGACCCTAAACCGTCCCCGTCCCCTAACCCTAACCCTACACCGAATCCTAATCCTAACCCTTCCCCGAAGCCTTCCCCTCACCCGTCCCCTAATCCTAACCCGTACGCTCACACTAACCCGCGTCCTCACACGTTCCCTCCCCCTAAACCGCTGTCGTACCCTCAACTGGACCCTAAACCGTCCCCGTCACCTAACCCTAACCCTAGCCCGAACTCTAACCCTAACACTTCCACGAAGCCTTCCCCTCACCCGTACCATAATCCTAACCCGTACGCTCACACTAACCCGCGCCCTCACACGTACGCTCCCCCTAAACCATTGTCGTACACTTACCTTGACCCTAAACCGTCCCCATCCCCTAACCCGAACCCAAGCCAGATCCCTAACCCTAACCCTTCCCCGAAGCCTTCCCCTCACCCGTCCCCTACTCCTAACCCGTACCCTCACACTAACCCGTGCCCTCACATGTACCCTCCCCCTAAACCATTGTCACACCCTCACCTGGACCCTAAACCGTCCCCGTCCACTAACCCTAACCCTAGCCCTAACCCTAACCCTAACCCTTCCCCAAAGCCTTCCCCTCACACATCCCCTAATCCTAACACGTACGCTCACACTAACCAGCGCCCGCACACGTCCGCTCCCCCTAAAGCGTTTTCGTACCCTCACCTGGCCCTAAACCGTCCCCGTCCCCTAACCCTTACCCTAGCCCGAACCCTAACCCTAACCCTTCCCCGAAGCCTTCCCCTCACCCGTCCCCTAATCCTAACCCGTACGCTCACACTAACCCGCGCCCTCACACGTACGCTCCCCTTAAACCGTTGTCGTACCCTCATCTGGACCCTAAATCGTCCCCGTCCTCTAATGCTAACCCTAACCCTAACACTTCCCCGAAGCCTTCCCTTCACCCGTCGCCTAATCCTAACCCGTACGCTAACACTAACCCGCACCCTCACACGTACACTCCCCCTAAACCGTTGTTGTTCCCTCACCTGGACCCTAAACCGTTCCCGTCCCCTAACCCTAACCCTAGCCCGAACCCTAACCCTAACGCTTCCCCGAAGCCTTTCCCTCACCCGTCCCCTAATCCTAACCCTTACGTTCACACTAACCCGCGCCCTCATATGTACGCTCCCCCTAAAGCGTTGTCGTACCCTCACCTGGACCCTAAACCGTCCCCGTCCCCTAACCCTAACCCTAGCCCGAACCCTAGCCCTAACACTTCCCCGAAGCCTTCCCCTCACCCATCGCCTAATCCTAACACGCACCCTCAAACTAACCCGCGCCCTCACACATTCGCTGCCCCTAAACCGTTGTCGTACACTCACCTGGACCCTAAACTGTCCCCGTCCCCTAACCCTAACCCTAGACCGAACCCTAACCCTAACCCTTCCCCGAAGCCTTCCCCTCACCCGTCCCCTAATCCTAACCCGTACGCTCACACTAACCCACGCCCTCACACGTACGCTCCCCCTAAACTGTTGTTGTTCCCTCACCTGGACCCTAAACCGTTCCCGTCCCCTAACCATTACCCTAGCCCGAAACCTAACCCTAACCCTTCCCCGAAGCCTTCCCCTCACCCGTACCATAATCCTAACCCGTACGCTCACACTAACCCATGCCCTCACACGTACGCTCCCCCTAAACCGCTCTCGTACCCTCAACTGGACCCTAAACCGTCCCTGTCCCCTAACCTTAACCCTAGCCCGAACCCTAACCCTAAAACTTCCTCGAAGCCTTCCCCTCACCCGTCCCCTAATCCTAACCCGTATGCTCACACTAACCCGCGCCCTCACACGTACGCTCCCCCTAAACCGTTGTCATACCCTCACCTGGACCCTAAACCGTCCCCGTCCCCTAACCCTAACCCTAGCCCGAACCCTAACCCTAACCCTTCCCCGAAGCCTTCCCCTCACCCGTCCCCTAATCCTAACCCCTAGGTTCACACTAAGCCGCGCCCTCACACGTACCCTCCCCCTAAAGCGTTGTCGTACCCTCACCTGGACCCTAAACCGTCCTCGTCCCCTAACCCTAACCCTACACCGAACCCTAACCCTAACCCTTCCCAGAAGCCTTCCCCTCACCCGTCCCCTAATCCTAACCCGTACGCTAACACTAACCCATGCCCTCACACATACGCTCCCCCTAAACCGTTGTCATACCCTAACCTGGACCCTAAACCGTCCCCATCCACTAACCCTAAACCTAGCCCGAACCCTAACCCTAACCCTTCCCCGAAGCCTTCCCCTCACACATCCCCTAATCCTAACCCGTACGCTCACACTAACCCGCGCCCTCACACGTACGCTCCCCCTAAAGCGTTGTCGTACCCTCACCTGGACCCTAAACCGTCCCCGTCCCCTAACCTTAACCCTAGCCCGAACCCTAACCCTAACCCTTCCCCAAAGCCTTCCCCTCACCCGTCACCTAATCCTAACCCGTACGCTCACACTAACCCACGCCCTCACACGTACGCTCCCCCTAAAATGTTGTCGTACCCTCACCTGGACCCTAAACCTTTCCTGTCCCCTAACCCTAACCCTAGCCCGAACCCTAACCCTAACCCTTCCCCGAAGCCTTCCCCTCACACGTCGCGTAATCCTAACCCGTACGCTCACACTAACCCGCGCCCTCACAGGTACGCTCCCCCTAAACCGTTGTCGTACACTCACCTGGACCCTAAACCGTCCCCGTCCCCTAAACGTAACCTTAGCCCCAACCCTAACCCTAACCCTTACAAGAAGCCTTCTCCTCACCCGTCCCCTAATCCTAACCCCTACGCTCACACTAAACTGCGCCCTCACACGTACCCTCCCCCTAAAGCGTTGTCGTACCCTCACCTGGACCCTAAACCGTCCCCGTCCCCTAACCCTAACCCTACACCGAATCCTAACCCTAACCCTTCCCCGAAGCCTTCCCCTCACATGTCCCCTAATCCTAACCCGTACGCTCACACTAACCCGCACCCTCACACGTACCCTCCCCCTAAAGCGTTGTCGTACCCTCACCTGCAACCTAAATCGTCCCCGACCCCTAATCCTAACTCTAGCCCGAACCCTAACCCTAATCCTTCCCCGAAGCATTCCTCTCACCCGTCCCCTAATCCTAAACCGTACGCTCACACTAACCCGCACCCTCACACGTATGTTCCCCCTAAAGCGTTGTCGTACCCTCACCAGGAACCTAAACCGTCCCCGTCCCATAACCCTAACCCTAGCCCGAACCCTAACCCTAACCCTTCCCCGAAGCCTTCCCCTCACCCGTCCCCTAATCCTAACACGTACGCTCAAACTAACCCGTGCCCTCAAACGTACGCTACCCCTAAACCGTTGTCGTACCCTCATCTGGACCCTAAACCGTTCCCGTCCCCTAACCCTAACTCTAGCCCAAACCCTAACCCTAACCCTTCCCCGAAGCCTTGCCCTCACCTGTCCCCTAATCCTAACCCGTACACTCACACTAAACCGCTCCCTCACACGTGCGCTCCCCCTAAACCGTTGTCGTACCCTCACCTGGACCCTAAACCGTCCCCGTCCCCTAACCCTAACCCTAGCACAAACCCTAACCCTAACCCTTCCCCGAAGCCTTCCCCCCACCCGTCCCCTAATCCTAACCCATACGCTCACACTAACCCGCACCCTCACACGTACGCTCCCCCTAAAGCGTTGTCGTACCCTCACCTGGACCCTAAACCGTCCCCGTCACCTAACCCTAACCCTAGCCCGAATCCTAACCCTAACCCTTCCCCGAAGCCTTCCCCTCACCCGTCCCCTAATCCTAACCCTTACGTTCACACTAACCCACGCCCTCACACGTACGCTCCCTCTAAACCGTTGTCGTACCCTCACCTGGACCCTAAACCGTCCGCGTCCCCTAACCCTACCCCTAGCCCGAACCCGAACCGTAACCCTTCCCCAAAGCCTTCCCCTCAGCAGTCCCCTAATCCTAACCCGTACGCTCACACTAACCCGCGCCCTCATATGTACGCTCCCCCTAAAGCGTTGTCGTACCCTCACCTGGACCCTAAAACGTCCCCGTCCCCTAACCCTAACCCTAGCCCAAACCCTAACCCAAAACCTTCCCGGAAGCCTTCCCCTCACCTGTCCCCTAATCCTAACCCGTACGCTCACACTAAACCGCGCCGTCACACGTACGCTCCCCCTAAACCGTTGTCGTACCCTCACCTGGACCCTAAACCGTCCCGGTCCCCTAACCCTAACCCTAGCCCGAACCCTAACCCTAACCCTTCCCCGAAGCCTTCCCCTCACCCGTCCCCTAATCCTAAACCGTACGCTCACACTAACCCGTGCCCTCACACATACGCTCCCCTAAACCGTTGTCGTACCCTCACCTGGACCCTAAACCGTCCCCGTCCCCTAAACCTAACCCTAGCCCGAACCCTAACCCTAACCCTTCCCCGAAGCCTTCCCCTCACCCGTCCCCTAATCCTAAACCCTACGCTCACACTAAACCGCGCCCTCACACGTACCCTCCCCCTAAAGCGTTGTCGTACCCTCACCTGGACCCTAAACCGTCCCCGTCCCCTAACCCTAACCCTACACGGAATCCTAATCCTAACCCCTCCCCGAAGCCTTCCCCTCACCCGTCCCCTAATCCTAACCCGTACGCTCACACTAACCCGCGTCCTCACACGTTCCCTCCCCCTAAACCGCTGTCGTACCCTCAACTGGACCCTAAACCGTCCCCGTCACCTAACCCTAACCCTAGCCCGAACTCTAACCCTAACCCTTCCACGAAGCCTTCCCCTCACCCGTACCATAATCCTAACCCGTACGCTCACACTAACCCGCGCCCTCACACGTACGCTCCCCCTAAACCATTGTCGTACACTTACCTTGACCCTAAACCGTCCCCATCCCCTAACCCGAACCCAAGCCAGATCCCTAACCCTAACCCTTCCCCGAAGCCTTCCCCTCACCCGTCCCCTACTCCTAACCCGTACCCTCACACTAACCCGTGCCCTCACATGTACCCTCCCCCTAAACCATTGTCATACCCTCACCTGGACCCTAAACCGTCCCCGTCCACTAACCCTAACCCTAGCCCTAACCCTAACCCTAACCCTTCCCCAAAGCCTTCCCCTCACACATCCCCTAATCCTAACACGTACGCTCACACTAACCAGCGCCCGCACACATCCGCTCCCCCTAAAGCGTTTTCGTACCCTCACCTGGCCCTAAACCGTCCCCGTCCCCTAACCCTTACCCTAGCCCGAACCCTAACCCTAACCCTTCCCCGAAGCCTTCCCCTCACCCGTCCCCTAATCCTAACCCGTACGCTCACACTAACCCGCGCCCTCACACGTACGCTCCCCTTAAACCGTTGTCGTACCCTCATCTGGACCCTAAATCGTCCCCGTCCTCTAATGCTAACCCTAACCCTAACACTTCCCCGAAGCCTTCCCTTCACCCGTCGCCTAATCCTAACCCGTACGCTAACACTAACCCGCACCCTCACACGTACACTCCCCCTAAACCGTTGTTGTTCCCTCACCTGGACCCTAAACCGTTCCCGTCCCCTAACCCTAACCCTAGCCCGAACCCTAACCCTAACGCTTCCCCGAAGCCTTTCCCTCACCCGTCCCCTAATCCTAACCCTTACGTTCACACTAACCCGCGCCCTCACACGTACGCTCCCCCTAAACCGTTGTCGTACCCTCACCTGGACCCTAAAGCGACCCCGTCCCCTAACCCTAACCCTAGCCCGAACCCTAACCCTAACCCTTCCCAAAAGCCTTCCCCTCAGCCGTCCCCTAATCCTAACCCGTACGCTCACACTAACCCGCGCCCTCATATGTACGCTCCCCTTAAAGCGTTGTCGTACCCTCACCTGGACCCTAAACCGTCCCCGTCCCCTAACCCTAACCCTAGCCCGAACCCTAGCCCTAACCCTTCCCCGAAGCCTTCCCCTCACCCATCGCCTAATCCTAACACGCACCCTCAAACTAACCCGCGCCCTCACACATTCGCTGCCCCTAAACCGTTGTCGTACACTCACCTGGACCCTAAACTGTCCCCGTCCCCTAACCCTAACCCTAGACCGAACGCTAACCCTAACCCTTCCCCGAAGCCTTCCCCTCACCCGTCCCCTAATCCTAACCCGTACGCTCACACTAACCCACGCCCTCACACGTACGCTCCCCCTAAACTGTTGTTGTTCCCTCACCTGGACCCTAAACCGTTCCCGTCCCCTAACCATTACCCTAGCCCGAAACCTAACCCTAACCCTTCCCCGAAGCCTTCCCCTCACCCGTACCATAATCCTAACCCGTACGCTCACACTAACCCATGCCCTCACACGTACGCTCCCCCTAAACCGCTCTCGTACCCTCAACTGGACCCTAAACCGTCCCTGTCCCCTAACCCTAACCCTAGCCCGAACCCTAACCCTAAAACTTCCTCGAAGCCTTCCCCTCACCCGTCCCCTAATCCTAACCCGTATGCTCACACTAACCCGCGCCCTCACACGTACGCTCCCCCTAAACCGTTGTCATACCCTCACCTGGACCCTAAACCGTCCCCGTCCCCTAACCCTAACCCTAGCCCGAACCCTAACCCTAACCCTTCCCCGAAGCCTTCCCCTCACCCGTCCCCTAATCCTAACCCCTAGGTTCACACTAAGCCGCGCCCTCACACGTACCCTCCCCCTAAAGCGTTGTCGTACCCTCACCTGGACCCTAAACCGTCCTCGTCCCCTAACCCTAACCCTACACCGAACCCTAACCCTAACCCTTCCCAGAAGCCTTCCCCTCACCCGTCCCCTAATCCTAACCCGTACGCTCACACTAACCCGCGCCCTCACACGTACGCTCCCCCTAAACCGCTGTCGTACCCTCAACTGGACCCTAAACCGTCCCCGTCCCCTAACCCTAACCCTAGCCCGAACTCTAACCCTAACCCTTCCACGAAGCCTTCCCCTCACCCGTCCCCTAATTCTAACCCGTACGCTCACACTAACCCGCGCCCTCACATGTACGCTCCCCCTAAACCATTGTCGTACCCTTACCTTGACCCTAAACCGTCCCCGTCCCCTAATCCGAACCCAAGCCAGATCCTTAACCCTAACACTTCCCCGAAGCCTTCCCCTCACCCGTCCCTTAATCCTAACCCGTACGCTCACACTAACCCACGCCCTCACACGTACAGTCCCCCTAAACCGTTGTCGTACACTCACCTGGACCCTAAACCGTCCCCGTCGCCGTCCCCTAACCCTAGCCCGAACCCTAACCCTATCCCTTCCCCAAAGCCTTCCCCTCACCCGTCACCTAATCCTAACCCGTACGCTCACACTAACCCACACCCTCACACGTACGCTCCCCCTAAACTGTTGTCGTACCCTCACCTGGACCCTAAACCTTTCCTGTCCCCTAACCCTAACCCTAGCCCGAACCCTAACCCTAACCCTTCCCCGAAGCCTTCCCCTCACCCGTCGCCTAATCCTAACCCGTACCCTCACACTAAACCGCGCCCTCACACGTATGCTCCCCCTAAACCGTTGTCGTACCCTCACCTGCACCCTAAACCGTCTCGGTCCCCTAACCCTAACCCTAGCCCGAACCCTAGCCCTAACCCTTCCCCGAAACCTTCCCCTCACCCGTCCCCTAATCCTAACCCATACGCTCACACTAACCCGTGCCCTCACAGGTACCCTCCCCCTAAACCGTTGTCGTACACTCACCTGGACCCTAAACCGTCCCCGTCCCCTAAACCTAACCTTAGCCCCAACCCTAACCCTAAACCTTCCCCGAAACCTTCCCCTCACCCGTCCCCTAATCCTAACCCGTACGCTCACACTAACCCGTGCCCTCACACGTACGCTCCCCCTAAACCGTTGTCGTACACTCACCTGGACCCTAAACCGTCCCCGTCCCCTAAACCTAACCTTAGCCCCAACCCTAACCCTAACCCTTCCCCAAAGCCTTCCCCTCACCCGTCACCTAATCCTAACCCGTACGCTCACACTAACCCACACCCTCACACGTACCCTCCCCCTAAAGTGTTGTCGTACCCTCACCTGAAACCTAAATCGTTCCCGACCCTTAATCCTAACTCTAGCCCGAACCCTAACCCTAATCCTTCCCCGAAGCCTTCCTCTCACCCGTCCCCTAATCCTAAACTGTACGCTCACACTAACCCGCACCCTCACACGTATGTTCCCCCTAAAGCGTTGTCGTACCCTCACCAGGAACCTAAACCGTCCCCGTCCCCTAACCCTAACCCTAGCCCGAACCCTAACCCTAAACCTTCCCCGAAGCCTTCCCCTAACCCGTCCCCTAATCCTAACACGTACGCTCACACTAACCCTTGCCCTCACACGTACGCTCCCCCTAAACCATTGTCGTACCCTCACCTGGACCTTAAACCGTCCCCGTCCTCTAACCCTAACCCTAGCCCGAACCCTAACCCTAACCCTTCCCCGAAGCCTTCCCCTCACCCGTCCCCTAATCGTAACCCGTACGCTAACAGTAACCCACGCCCTCACACATACGCTCCCCCTAAACCGTTGTCATACCCTAACCTGGACCCTAAACCGTCCCCATCCACTAACCCTAAACCTAGCCCGAACCCTAACCCTAACCCTTCCCCGAAGCCTTCCCCTCACACATCCCCTAATCCTAACCCGTACGCTCACACTAACCCGCGCCCTCACACGTACGCTCCCCCTAAAGCGTTGTCGTACCCTCACCTGGACCCTAAACCGTCCCCGTCCCCTAACCTTAACCCTAGCCCGAACCCTAACCCTAACCCTTCCCCAAAGCCTTCCCCTCACCCGTCACCTAATCCTAACCCGTACGCTCACACTAACCCACGCCCTCACACGTACGCTCCCCCTAAAATGTTGTCGTACCCTCACCTGGACCCTAAACCTTTCCTGTCCCCTAACCCTAACCCTAGCCCGAACCCTAACCCTAACCCTTCCCCGAAGCCTTCCCCTCACACGTCGCGTAATCCTAACCCGTACGCTCACACTAACCCGCGCCCTCACAGGTACGCTCCCCCTAAACCGTTGTCGTACACTCACCTGGACCCTAAACCGTCCCCGTCCCCTAAACGTAACCTTAGCCCCAACCCTAACCCTAACCCTTACAAGAAGCCTTCTCCTCACCCGTCCCCTAATCCTAACCCCTACGCTCACACTAAACTGCGCCCTCACACGTACCCTCCCCCTAAAGCGTTGTCGTACCCTCACCTGGACCCTAAACCGTCCCCGTCCCCTAACCCTAACCCTACACCGAATCCTAACCCTAACCCTTCCCCGAAGCCTTCCCCTCACATGTCCCCTAATCCTAACCCGTACGCTCACACTAACCCGCACCCTCACACGTACCCTCCCCCTAAAGCGTTGTCGTACCCTCACCTGCAACCTAAATCGTCCCCGACCCCTAATCCTAACTCTAGCCCGAACCCTAACCCTAATCCTTCCCCGAAGCCTTCCTCTCACCCGTCCCCTAATCCTAAACCGTACGCTCACACTAACCCGCACCCTCACACGTATGTTCCCCCTAAAGCGTTGTCGTACCCTCACCAGGAACCTAAACCGTCCCCGTCCCATAACCCTAACCCTAGCCCGAACCCTAACCCTAACCCTTCCCCGAAGCCTTCCCCTCACCCGTCCCCTAATCCTAACACGTACGCTCACACTAACCCGTGCCCTCAAACGTACGCTACCCCTAAACCGTTGTCGTACCCTCATCTGGACCCTAAACCGTTCCCGTCCCCTAACCCTAACCCTAGCCCAAACCCTAACCCTAACCCTTCCCCGAAGCCTTGCCCTCACCTGTCCCCTAATCCTAACCCGTACACTCACACTAAACCGCTCCCTCACACGTGCGCTCCCCCTAAACCGTTGTCGTACCCTCACCTGGACCCTAAACCGTCCCCGTCCCCTAACCCTAACCCTAGCACAAACCCTAACCCTAACCCTTCCCCGAAGCCTTCCCCCCACCCGTCCCCTAATCCTAACCCATACGCTCACACTAACCCGCACCCTCACACGTACGCTCCCCCTAAAGCGTTGTCGTACCCTCACCTGGACCCTAAACCGTCCCCGTCACCTAACCCTAACCCTAGCCCGAATCCTAACCCTAACCCTTCCCCGAAGCCTTCCCCTCACCCTTCCCCTAATCCTAACCCTTACGTTCACACTAACCGACGCCCTCACACGTACGCTCCCTCTAAACCGTTGTCGTACCCTCACCTGGACCCTAAACAGTCCGCGTCCCCTAACCCTACCCCTAGCCCGAACCCGAACCGTAACCCTTCCCCAAAGCCTTCCCCTCAGCAGTCCCCTAATCCTAACCCGTACGCTCACACTAACCCGCGCCCTCATATGTACGCTCCCCCTAAAGCGTTGTCGTACCCTCACCTGGACCCTAAAACGTCCCCGTCCCCTAACCCTAACCCTAGCCCAAACCCTAACCCAAAACCTTCCCGGAAGCCTTCCCCTCACCTGTCCCCTAATCCTAACCCGTACGCTCACACTAAACCGCGCCGTCACACGTACGCTCCCCCTAAACCGTTGTCGTACCCTCACCTGGACCCTAAACCGTCCCGGTCCCCTAACCCTAACCCTAGCCCGAACCCTAACCCTAACCCTTCCCCGAAGCCTTCCCCTCACCCGTCCCCTAATCCTAAACCGTACGCTCACACTAACCCGTGCCCTCACACATACGCTCCCCCTAAACCGTTGTCGTACCCTCACCTGGACCCTAAACCGTCCCCGTCCCCTAAACCTAACCCTAGCCCGAACCCTAACCCTAACCCTTCCCCGAAGCCTTCCCCTCACCCGTCCCCTAATCCTAAACCCTACGCTCACACTAAACCGCGCCCTCACACGTACCCTCCCCCTAAAGCGTTGTCGTACCCTCACCTGGACCCTAAACCGTCCCCGTCCCCTAACCCTAACCCTACACGGAATCCTAATCCTAACCCTTCCCCGAAGCCTTCCCCTCACCCGTCCCCTAATCCTAACCCGTACGCTCACACTAACCCGCGTCCTCACACGTTCCCTCCCCCTAAACCGCTGTCGTACCCTCAACTGGACCCTAAACCGTCCCCGTCACCTAACCCTAACCCTAGCCCGAACTCTAACCCTAACCCTTCCACGAAGCCTTCCCCTCACCCGTACCATAATCCTAACCCGTACGCTCACACTAACCCGCGCCCTCACATGTACGCTCCCCCTAAACCATTGTCGTACACTTACCTTGACCCTAAACCGTCCCCATCCCCTAACCCGAACCCAAGCCAGATCCCTAACCCTAACCCTTCCCCGAAGCCTTCCCCTCACCCGTCCCCTACTCCTAACCCGTACCCTCACACTAACCCGTGCCCTCACATGTACCCTCCCCCTAAACCATTGTCATACCCTCACCTGGACCCTAAACCGTCCCCGTCCACTAACCCTAACCCTAGCCCTAACCCTAACCCTAACCCTTCCCCAAAGCCTTCCCCTCACACATCCCCTAATCCTAACACGTACGCTCACACTAACCAGCGCCCGCACACGTCCGCTCCCCCTAAAGCGTTTTCGTACCCTCACCTGGCCCTAAACCGTCCCCGTCCCCTAACCCTTACCCTAGCCCGAACCCTAACCCTAACCCTTCCCCGAAGCCTTCCCCTCACCCGTCCCCTAATCCTAACCCGTACGCTCACACTAACCCGCGCCCTCACACGTACGCTCCCCTTAAACCGTTGTCGTACCCTCATCTGGACCCTAAATCGTCCCCGTCCTCTAATGCTAACCCTAACCCTAACACTTCCCCGAAGCCTTCCCTTCACCCGTCGCCTAATCCTAACCCGTACGCTAACACTAACCTGCGCCCTCACACGTACGCTCCCCCTAAACCGTTGTCATACCCTAACCTGGACCCTAAACCGTCCCCGTTCACTAACCCTAACCCTACCCCGAACACTAACCCTAACCCTTCCCCGAAGCCTTCCCCTCACCCGTCCCCTAATCCTAACCCGTACGCTCACACTAACCCGGGCCCTCACACGTACGCTCCCCCTAAAGTGTTGTCGTACCCTCACCTGGACCCTAAACCGTCCCCGTCCCCTAACCCTAACCCTAGCCCTAACCCTAACCCTAACCGTTCCCTGAAGCCTTCCCCTCACCCGTCCCCTAATCTTACCCCGTATGCTCACACTAACCCACGCCCTCACACGTACGCTCCACCTAAACCGTTGTTGTTCCCTCACCTGGACCCTAAACCATTCCCGTCCCCTAACCCTAACCCTAGCCCGAACCCTAACCCTAACCCTTCCCCGAAGCCTTCCCCTCACCCGTCCCCTAATCCTAACCCTTACGTTCACACTAACCCACGCCCTCACACGTACGCTCCCACTAAACCGTTGTCGTACCCTCACCTGGACCCTAAACCGACCCCGTCCCCTAACCCTAACCCTAGCCCGAACCCTAACCCTAACCCTTCCCCGAAGCCTTCCCCTCACCCGTCCCCTAATCCTAACCCGTACGCTCACACTAACCCGTGCCCTCACACGTACGCTCCCCCTAAACCGTTGTCGTACACTCACCTGGACCCTAAACCGTCCCCGTCCCCTAAACCTAACCTTAGCCCCAACCCTAACCCTAACCCTTCCCCAAAGCCTTCCCCTCACCCGTCACCTAATCCTAACCCGTACGCTCACACTAACCCACACCCTCACACGTACCCTCCCCCTAAAGTGTTGTCGTACCCTCACCTGAAACCTAAATCGTTCCCGACCCTTAATCCTAACTCTAGCCCGAACCCTAACCCTAATCCTTCCCCGAAGCCTTCCTCTCACCCGTCCCCTAATCCTAAACTGTACGCTCACACTAACCCGCACCCTCACACGTATGTTCCCCCTAAAGCGTTGTCGTACCCTCACCAGGAACCTAAACCGTCCCCGTCCCCTAACCCTAACCCTAGCCCGAACCCTAACCCTAAACCTTCCCCGAAGCCTTCCCCTAACCCGTCCCCTAATCCTAACACGTACGCTCACACTAACCCTTGCCCTCACACGTACGCTCCCCCTAAACCATTGTCGTACCCTCACCTGGACCTTAAACCGTCCCCGTCCTCTAACCCTAACCCTAGCCCGAACCCTAACCCTAACCCTTCCCCGAAGCCTTCCCCTCACCCGTCCCCTAATCGTAACCCGTACGCTAACAGTAACCCACGCCCTCACACATACGCTCCCCCTAAACCGTTGTCATACCCTAACCTGGACCCTAAACCGTCCCCATCCACTAACCCTAAACCTAGCCCGAACCCTAACCCTAACCCTTCCCCGAAGCCTTCCCCTCACACATCCCCTAATCCTAACCCGTACGCTCACACTAACCCGCGCCCTCACACGTACGCTCCCCCTAAAGCGTTGTCGTACCCTCACCTGGACCCTAAACCGTCCCCGTCCCCTAACCTTAACCCTAGCCCGAACCCTAACCCTAACCCTTCCCCAAAGCCTTCCCCTCACCCGTCACCTAATCCTAACCCGTACGCTCACACTAACCCACGCCCTCACACGTACGCTCCCCCTAAAATGTTGTCGTACCCTCACCTGGACCCTAAACCTTTCCTGTCCCCTAACCCTAACCCTAGCCCGAACCCTAACCCTAACCCTTCCCCGAAGCCTTCCCCTCACACGTCGCGTAATCCTAACCCGTACGCTCACACTAACCCGCGCCCTCACAGGTACGCTCCCCCTAAACCGTTGTCGTACACTCACCTGGACCCTAAACCGTCCCCGTCCCCTAAACGTAACCTTAGCCCCAACCCTAACCCTAACCCTTACAAGAAGCCTTCTCCTCACCCGTCCCCTAATCCTAACCCCTACGCTCACACTAAACTGCGCCCTCACACGTACCCTCCCCCTAAAGCGTTGTCGTACCCTCACCTGGACCCTAAACCGTCCCCGTCCCCTAACCCTAACCCTACACCGAATCCTAACCCTAACCCTTCCCCGAAGCCTTCCCCTCACATGTCCCCTAATCCTAACCCGTACGCTCACACTAACCCGCACCCTCACACGTACCCTCCCCCTAAAGCGTTGTCGTACCCTCACCTGCAACCTAAATCGTCCCCGACCCCTAATCCTAACTCTAGCCCGAACCCTAACCCTAATCCTTCCCCGAAGCCTTCCTCTCACCCGTCCCCTAATCCTAAACCGTACGCTCACACTAACCCGCACCCTCACACGTATGTTCCCCCTAAAGCGTTGTCGTACCCTCACCAGGAACCTAAACCGTCCCCGTCCCATAACCCTAACCCTAGCCCGAACCCTAACACTAACCCTTCCCCGAAGCCTTCCCCTCACCCGTCCCCTAATCCTAACACGTACGCTCACACTAACCCGTGCCCTCAAACGTACGCTACCCCTAAACCGTTGTCGTACCCTCATCTGGACCCTAAACCGTTCCCGTCCCCTAACCCTAACCCTAGCCCAAACCCTAACCCTAACCCTTCCCCGAAGCCTTGCCCTCACCTGTCCCCTAATCCTAACCCGTACACTCACACTAAACCGCTCCCTCACACGTGCGCTCCCCCTAAACCGTTGTCGTACCCTCACCTGGACCCTAAACCGTCCCCGTCCCCTAACCCTAACCCTAGCACAAACCCTAACCCTAACCCTTCCCCGAAGCCTTCCCCCCACCCGTCCCCTAATCCTAACCCATACGCTCACACTAACCCGCACCCTCACACGTACGCTCCCCCTAAAGCGTTGTTGTACCCTCACCTGGACCCTAAACCGTCCCCGTCACCTAACCCTAACCCTAGCCCGAATCCTAACCCTAACCCTTCCCCGAAGCCTTCCCCTCACCCTTCCCCTAATCCTAACCCTTACGTTCACACTAACCGACGCCCTCACACGTACGCTCCCTCTAAACCGTTGTCGTACCCTCACCTGGACCCTAAACAGTCCGCGTCCCCTAACCCTACCCCTAGCCCGAACCCGAACCGTAACCCTTCCCCAAAGCCTTCCCCTCAGCAGTCCCCTAATCCTAACCCGTACGCTCACACTAACCCGCGCCCTCATATGTACGCTCCCCCTAAAGCGTTGTCGTACCCTCACCTGGACCCTAAAACGTCCCCGTCCCCTAACCCTAACCCTAGCCCAAACCCTAACCCAAAACCTTCCCGGAAGCCTTCCCCTCACCTGTCCCCTAATCCTAACCCGTACGCTCACACTAAACCGCGCCGTCACACGTACGCTCCCCCTAAACCGTTGTCGTACCCTCACCTGGACCCTAAACCGTCCCGGTCCCCTAACCCTAACCCTAGCCCGAACCCTAACCCTAACCCTTCCCCGAAGCCTTCCCCTCACCCGTCCCCTAATCCTAAACCGTACGCTCACACTAACCCGTGCCCTCACACATACGCTCCCCCTAAACCGTTGTCGTACCCTCACCTGGACCCTAAACCGTCCCCGTCCCCTAAACCTAACCCTAGCCCGAACCCTAACCCTAACCCTTCCCCGAAGCCTTCCCCTCACCCGTCCCCTAATCCTAAACCCTACGCTCACACTAAACCGCGCCCTCACACGTACCCTCCCCCTAAAGCGTTGTCGTACCCTCACCTGGACCCTAAACCGTCCCCGTCCCCTAACCCTAACCCTACACGGAATCCTAATCCTAACCCTTCCCCGAAGCCTTCCCCTCACCCGTCCCCTAATCCTAACCCGTACGCTCACACTAACCCGCGTCCTCACACGTTCCCTCCCCCTAAACCGCTGTCGTACCCTCAACTGGACCCTAAACCGTCCCCGTCACCTAACCCTAACCCTAGCCCGAACTCTAACCCTAACCCTTCCACGAAGCCTTCCCCTCACCCGTACCATAATCCTAACCCGTACGCTCACACTAACCCGCGCCCTCACATGTACGCTCCCCCTAAACCATTGTCGTACACTTACCTTGACCCTAAACCGTCCCCATCCCCTAACCCGAACCCAAGCCAGATCCCTAACCCTAACCCTTCCCCGAAGCCTTCCCCTCACCCGTCCCCTACTCCTAACCCGTACCCTCACACTAACCCGTGCCCTCACATGTACCCTCCCCCTAAACCATTGTCATACCCTCACCTGGACCCTAAACCGTCCCCGTCCACTAACCCTAACCCTAGCCCTAACCCTAACCCTAACCCTTCCCCAAAGCCTTCCCCTCACACATCCCCTAATCCTAACACGTACGCTCACACTAACCAGCGCCCGCACACGTCCGCTCCCCCTAAAGCGTTTTCGTACCCTCACCTGGCCCTAAACCGTCCCCGTCCCCTAACCCTTACCCTAGCCCGAACCCTAACCCTAACCCTTCCCCGAAGCCTTCCCCTCACCCGTCCCCTAATCCTAACCCGTACGCTCACACTAACCCGCGCCCTCACACGTACGCTCCCCTTAAACCGTTGTCGTACCCTCATCTGGACCCTAAATCGTCCCCGTCCTCTAATGCTAACCCTAACCCTAACACTTCCCCGAAGCCTTCCCTTCACCCGTCGCCTAATCCTAACCCGTACGCTAACACTAACCTGCGCCCTCACACGTACGCTCCCCCTAAACCGTTGTCATACCCTAACCTGGACCCTAAACCGTCCCCGTTCACTAACCCTAACCCTACCCCGAACACTAACCCTAACCCTTCCCCGAAGCCTTCCCCTCACCCGTCCCCTAATCCTAACCCGTACGCTCACACTAACCCGGGCCCTCACACGTACGCTCCCCCTAAAGTGTTGTCGTACCCTCACCTGGACCCTAAACCGTCCCCGTCCCCTAACCCTAACCCTAGCCCTAACCCTAACCCTAACCGTTCCCTGAAGCCTTCCCCTCACCCGTCCCCTAATCTTACCCCGTATGCTCACACTAACCCACGCCCTCACACGTACGCTCCACCTAAACCGTTGTTGTTCCCTCACCTGGACCCTAAACCATTCCCGTCCCCTAACCCTAACCCTAGCCCGAACCCTAACCCTAACCCTTCCCCGAAGCCTTCCCCTCACCCGTCCCCTAATCCTAACCCTTACGTTCACACTAACCCACGCCCTCACACGTACGCTCCCACTAAACCGTTGTCGTACCCTCACCTGGACCCTAAACCGACCCCGTCCCCTAACCCTAATCCTAGCCCGAAACCTAACCCTAACCCTTCCCCGAAGCCTTCCCCTCAGCCGTCCCCTAATCCTAACCCGTACGCTCACACTAACCCGCGCCCTAATATGTACGCTCCCCCTAAAGGTTGTCGTACCCTCACCTGGACCCTAAACCGTCCCCGTCCCATAACCTTAACCCTAGCCCGAACCCAAGCCCTAACCCTTCCCCGAAGCCTTCCCCTCACCAGTCGCCTAATTCTAACCCGTACCCTCACACTAAACCTCTCCCTCACACATTCGCTACCCCTAAACTCTTGTCGTACCCTCACCTGGACCCTAAACCGTCCCCGTCCCCTAACCCTAACCCTAGCCTGAACACTAAATCTAACCCTTCCCGAAGCCTTCCCCTCACCCGTCCCCTAATCCTAACCCGTACTCTCACACTAACCCGCGCCCTCACATGTACGGTACCCATAAACCACTGTCGTACCCTCACTTAGACCCTAAACCGTCCCCGTCCCCTAACCCTAACCCTAGCCCGAACCCTAACCCTAACCCTTCCCCGAAGCCTTCCCCCCACCCGTCCCCTAATCCTAACCCATACGCTCACACTAACCCGCACCCTCACACGTACGCTCCCCCTAAAGCGTTGTCGTACCCTCACCTGGACCCTAAACCGTCCCCGTCACCTAACCCTAACCCTAGCCCGAATCCTAACCCTAACCGTTCCCCGAAGCCTTCCCCTCACCCGTCCCCTAATCCTAACCCTTACGTTCACACTAACCCACGCCCTCACACGTACGCTCCCTCTAAACCGTTGTCGTACCCTCACCTGGACCCTAAACCGTCCGCATCCCCTAACCCTACCCCTAGCCCGAACCCGAACCGTAACCCTTCCCCAAAGCCTTCCCCTCAGCAGTCCCCTAATCCTAACCCGTACGCTCACACTAACTCGCGCCCTAATATGTACGCTCCCCCTAAAGCGTTGTCGTACCCTCACCTGGACCCTAAAACGTCCCCGTCCCCTAACCCTAACCCTAGCCCAAACCCTAACCTAAAACCTTCCCGGAAGCCTTCCCCTCACCTGTCCCCTAATCCTAACCCGTACGCTCACACTAAACCGCGCCCTCACACGTACGCTCCCCCTAAACCGTTGTCGTACCCTCACCTGGACCCTAAACCGTCCCCGTCCCCTAAACCTAACCCTAGCCCGAACCCTAACCCTAACCCTTCCCCGAAGCCTTCCCCTCGCCCGTCCCCTAATCCTAAACCCTACGCTCACACTAAACCGCGCCCTCACACGTACCCTCCCCCTAAAGCGTTGTCGTACCCTCACCTGGACCCTAAACCGTCCCCGTCCCCTAACCCTAACCCTACACCGAATCCTAATCCTAACCCTTCCCCGAAGCCTTCCCCTCACCCGTCCCCTAATCCTAACCCGTACGCTCACACTAACCCACGCCCTCACACGTTCCCTCCCCCTAAACCGCTGTCGTACCCTCAACTGGACCCTAAACCGTCCCCGTCACCTAACCCTAACCCTAGCCCGAACTCTAACCCTAACCCTTCCACGAAGCCTTCCCCTCACCCGTACCCTAATCCTAACCCGTACACTCACACTAACCCGCGCCCTCACACGTACGCTCCCCCTAAACCATTGTCGTACACTTACCTTGCCCCTAAATCGTCCCCGTCCCCTAACCCGAACCCAAGCCAGATCCCTAACCCTAACCCTTCCCCGAAGCCTTCCCTTCACCCGTCCCCTACTCCTAACCCGTACCCTCACACTAACCCGCGCCCTCACACGTACGCTCCCCCTAAACCGTTGTCGTACCCTCATCTGGACCTTAAATCGTCCCCGTCCTCTAATGCTAACCCTAACCGTAACACTTCCCCGAAGCCTTCCCTTCACCCGTCGCCTAATCCTAACCCGTACGGTAACACTAACCTGCGCCCTCACACGTACGCTCCCCCTAAACCGTTGTCATACCCTAACCTGGACCCTAAACCGTCCCCGTCCACTAACCCTAACCCTACCCCGAACACTAACCCTAATCCTTCCCCGAAGCCTTCCTCTCACCCGTCCCCTAATCCTAACCCGTACGCTCACACTAACCCGCGCCCTCACACGTACGCTCCCCCTAAACCTTTGTCGTACCCTCACCTGGACCCTAAAACGTCCCCGTCCTCTAACCCTAACCCTAGCCCGAACCCTAATCTTAACACTTCCCCGAAGCCTTCCCCTCACCCTTCCCCTAATCCTAACCCGTACGCTCACACTAAACCGCGCCCTCAGACATACGCTCCCCCTAAACCATTGTCGTACCCTCACCTGGACCCTAAACCGTCCCCGTCCTCTAACCCTAACCCTAGCCCGAACCCTAACCCTAACCCTTCCCCGAAGCCTTCCCCTCACCCGTCCCCTAATCGTAACCCGTACGCTAACACTAACCCACGCCCTCACACGTACACTCCCCCTAAACCGTTGTCATACCCTAACCTGGACCCTAAACCGTCCCCATCCACTAACCCTAAACCTAGCCCGAACCCTAACCCTAACCCTTCCCCGAAGCCTTCCCCTCACCCGTCGCCTAATCCTAACCCGTACCCTCACACTAAACTGCGCCCTCGCACGTATGCTCCCCCTAAACCGTTGTCGTACCCTCACCTGCACCCTAAACCGTCTCGGTCCCCTAACCCTAACCCTAGCCCGAACCCTAACCCTAAACCTTCCCCGAAACCTTCCCCTCACCCGTCCCCTAATCCTAACCTGTACGCTCACACTAACCCGCGCCCTCACATGTACGCTCCCCCTAAACCGTTGTCCTACACTCACCTGGACCCTAAACCGTCCCCGTCCCCTAAACCTAACCTTAGCCCCAACCCTAACCCTAACCCTTCCCAGAAGCCTTCCCCTCACCCGTCCCCTAATCCTAACCCCTACGCTCACACTAAACTGCGCCCTCACACGTACCCTCCCCCTAAAGCGTTGTCGTACCCTCACCTGGACCCTAAACCGTCCCCGTCCCCTAACCCTAACCCTACACCGAATCCTAACCCTAACCCTTCCCCGAAGCCTTCCCCTCACCCGTCCCCTAATCCTAACCCGTACGCTCACACTAACCCGCGCCCTCACACGTACCCTCCCCCTAAAGCGTTGTCGTACCGTCACCTGCAACCTAAATCGTCCTCGACCCGTAATCCTAACTCTAGCCCGAACCCTAACCCTAATCCTTCCCCGAAGCCTTCCTCTCACCCGTCCCCTAATCCTAAACCGTACGCTCACACTAACCCGCACCCTCACACGTATGTTCCCCCTAAAGCGTTGTCGTACCCTCACCAGGAACCTAAACCGTCCCCGTCCCCTAACCCTAACCCTAGCCCGAACCCTAACACTAACCCTTCCCCTAAGCCTTCCCCTCACCCGTCCCCTAATCCTAACACGTACGCTCACACTAACCCGTGCCCTCAAACGTACGCTACCCCTAAACCGTTGTCGTACCCTCACCTGGACCCTAAACCGTTCCCCTCCCCTAACCCTAACCCTAGCCCAAACCCTAACACTAACCCTTCCCCGAAGCCTTGCCCTCACCCGTCCCCTAATCCTCACCCGTACACTCACACTAAACCGCTCCCTCACACGTGCGCTCCCCCTAAACCGTTGTCGTACCCTCAGCTGGACCCTAAATCGTCCCCGTCCCCTAACCCTAACCCTAGCCCAAACCTTAACCCTAACCCTTCCCCGAAGCCTTCCCCCCACCCGTCCCCTAATCCTAACCCATACGCTCACACTAACCCGCACCCTCACACGTACGCTCCCCCTAAAGCGTTGTCGTACCCTCACCTGGACCCTAAACCGTCCCCGTCACCTAACCCTAACCCTAGCCCGAACCCTAACCCTAACCCTTCCCCGAAGCCTTCACCTCACCCGTCCCCTAATCCTAACCCTTACGTTCACACTAAGCCACGCCCTCACACGTACGCTCCCTCTAAACCGTTGTCGTACCCTCACCTGGACCCTAAACCGTCCGCGTCCCCTAAGCCTACCCCTAGCCCGAACCCGAACCGTAACCCTTCCCCAAAGCCTTCCCCTCAGCAGTCCCCTAATCCTAACCCGTACGCTCACACTAACCCGCGCCCTCATATGTACGCTCCCCCTAAAGCGTTGTCGTACCCTCACCTGGACCCTAAAACGTCCCCGTCCCCTAAACCTAACCCTAGCCCAAACCCTAACCCTAAACCTTCCCGGAAGCCTTCCCCTCACGTGTCCCCTAATCCTAACCCGTACGCTCACACTAAACCGCGCCCTCACACGTACGCTACCCCTAAACCGTTGTCGTACCCTCACCTGGAACCTAAACCGTCCCCGTCCCCTAAACCTAACCCTAGCCCGAACCCTAACCCTAACCCTTCCCTGAAGCCTTCCCCTCACCCGTCCCCTAATCCTAACCCGAACGCTCACACTAACCCAAGCCCTCACACGCACGCTCCCCCTAAAGCGTTGTCGTACCCTCACCTGGACCCTAAACCGTACCCGTCCCCTAACCCTAACCCTAGCCTGAACCCTAACCCTAACCCTTCCCCGAAGCCCTCCCCTCACCCGTCCCCTAATCCTAACCCGTACGCTCACACTAACCCACGCCCTCACACGTACGCTCCCCCTAAAGCGTTGTCGTACCCTCACCTGGACCCTAAACCGGCCCCGTCCCCTAACCCTAACCCTAGCCCGAACCCTAACCCTAACCCTTCCCCAAAGCCTTCCCCTCACCCGTCCCCTTATCCTAACCCGTACGCTCACATTAACCCGCGCCCTCACACGTACGCTCCCCCTAAACCGTTGTCGTACCCTCACCTGGACCCTAAAACGTCCCCGTCCTCTAACCCTAACCCTAGCCCGAACCCTAATCTTAACACTTCCCCGAAGCCTTCCCCTCACCCTTCCCCTAATCCTAACGCGTACGCTCACACTAACCCGCGCCCTCAGACGTACGCTCCCCCTAAACCATTGTCGTACCCTCACCTGGACCCTAAACCGTCCCCGTCCTCTAACCCTAACCCTAGCCCGAACCCTAACCCTAACCCTTCCCCGAAGCCTTCCCCTCACCCGTCCCCTAATCGTAACCCGTACGCTAACACTAACCCACGCCCTCACACGTACGCTCCCCCTAAACCGTTGTCATACCCTAACCTGGACCCTAAACCGTCCCCATCCACTAACCCTAAACCTAGCCCGAACCCTAACCCTAACCCTTCCCCGAAGCCTTCCCCTCACACATCCCCTAATCCTAACCCGTACGCTCACACTAACCCGCGCCCTCACACGTACGCTCCCCCTAAAGCGTTGTCGTACCCTCACCTGGACCCTAAACCGTCCCCGTCCCCTAACCCTAACCCTAGCCCGAACCCTAACCCTAACCCTTCCCCAAAGCCTTCCCCTCACCCGTCACCAAATCCTAACCCGTACGCTCACACTAACCCGCACCCTCACACGTACGCTCCCCCTAAACTGTTGTCGTACCCTCACCTGGACCCTAAACCTTTCCTGTCCCCTAACCCTAACCCTAGCCCGAACCCTAACCCTAACCCTTCCCCGAAGCCTTCCCCTCACCCGTCACCTAATCCTAACCCGTACCCTCACACTAAACCGCGCCCTCACACGTATGCTCCCCCTAAACCGTTGTCGTACCCTCACCTGCACCCTAAACCGTCTCGGTCCCCTAACCCTAACCCTAGCCCGAACCCTAACCCTAACCCTTCCCCGAAACCTTCCCCTCACCCGTCCCCTAATCCTAACCCGTACGCTCACACTAACCCGCGCCCTCACAGGTACGCTCCCCCTAAACCATTGTCGTACACTCACCTGGACCCTAAACCGTCCCCGTCCCCTAAACCTAACCTTAGCCCCAACCCTATCCCTAACCCTTCCCAGAAGCCTTCCCCTCACCCGTCCCCTAATCCTAACCCGTACCCTCACACTAAGCCGCGCCCTCACACGTACGCTCCCCCTAAAGCGTTGTCGTACCCTCACCTGGACCCTAAACCGTACCCGTCACCTAACACTAACCCTACACCGAACCCTAACCCTAACCCTTCCCCGAAGCCTTCCCCTCGCCCGTCCCATAATCCTAACCTGTACGCTCACACTAACCCGCGCCCTCACACGTACGCTCCCCCTAAACCGCTGTCGTACCCTCAACTGGACCCTAAACCGTTCCCGTCCCCTAACCCTAACCCTAGCCCGAACTCTAACCCTAACCCTTCCACGAAGCCTTACCCTCACCCGTCCCCTAATCCTAACCCGTACGCTCACACTAACCCTCACCCTCACACGTACGCTCCCCCTAAACCATTGTTGTACCCTTACCTGGACCCTAAACAGTCCCCGTCCCCTAACCCGAACCCTAGCCCGAACCCTAACCCTAAAACTTCCCCGAAGCCTTCCCCTCACCCGTCGCCTAATCCTAACCCGTACGCTCACACTAACCGCGCCCTCACACGTACAGTCCCCCTAAACCGTTGTCGTACACTCACCTGGACCCTAAACCGTCCCCGTCCCCATCCCCTAACCCTAGCCCGAACCCTAAACCTAACCCTTCCCCGAAGCCTTCCCCTCACCCGTCCCCTAATCCTAAACCTTACTCTCACACTAACCCGCGCCCTCACACGTACGCTCCCCCTAAACCGTTGTCGTACCCTCACCTGGACCCTAAATGGTCCCCGTCCCCTAAACCTAACCCTAGCCTTAGCCCGAACCCTAACCCTAACCCTTCCCCGAAGCCTTCCCCTCACCCGTCCCCTACTCCTAATCCGTACCCTCACACTAACCCGTGCCCTCACATGTACCCTCCCCCTAAAACATTGTCATACCCTCACCTGGACCCTAAACCGTCCCCGTCCACTAACCCTAACCCTAGCCCTAACCCTAACCCTAACCCTTCCCCAAAGCCTTCCCCTCACACATCCCCTAATCCTAACCCGTACGCTCACACTAACCCGCGCCCTCACACGTCCGCTCCCCCTAAAGCGTTTTCGTACCCTCACCTGGACCCTAAACCGTCCCCGTCCCCTAACCGTAACCCTAGCCCGAACCCTAACCCTAATCCTTCCCCGAAGCCTTCCCCTCACCCGTCCCCTAATCCTAACCCGTACGCTCACACTAACCCGCGCCCTCACACGTACGCTCCCCCTAAACCGTTGTCGTACCCTCATCTGGACCCTAAATCGTCCCCGTCCTCTAATGCTAACCCTAACCCTAACACTTCCCCGAAGCCTTCCCCTCACCCGTCGCCTAATCCTAACCCGTACGCTAACACTAACCCGCGCCCTCAAACGTACGCTCCCCCTAAACCGTTGTCATACCCTAACCTGGACCCTAAACCGTCCCCGTCCACTAACCCTAACCCTACCCCGAACACTAACCCTAACCCTTCCCCGAAGCCTTCCCCTCACCCGTCCCCTAATCCTAACCCGTACGCTCACACTAACCCGGGCCCTCACACGGACACACCCCCTAAAGCGTTGTCGTACCCTCACCTGGACCCTAAACCATTCCCGTCCCCTAACCCTAATCCTAGCCCGAACCCTAACCCTAACCCTTCCCCGAAGCCTTCCCCTCACCAGTCGCCTAATTCTAACCCGTACCCTCACACTAAACCGCTCCCTCACACATTCGCTACCCCTAAACTGTTGTCGTACCCTCACCTGGACCCTAAAACGTCCCCGTCCTCTAACCCTAACCCTAGCCCGAACCCTAATCTTAACACTTCCCCGAAGCCTTCCCCTCACCCTTCCCGTAATCCTAACCCGTACGCTCCCCCTAAACCATTGTCGTACCCTCACCTGGACCCTAAACCGTCCCCGTCCTCTAACCCTATCCCTAGCCCGAACCCGAACCCTAACCCTTCCCCGAAGCCTTCCCCTCACCCGTCCCCTAATCTTAACCCGTACGCTAACACTAACCCACGCCCTCACACGTACGCTCCCCCTAAACCGTTGTCATACCCTAACCTGGACCCTAAACCGTCCCCATCCACTAACCCTAAACCTAGCCCGAACCCTAACCCTAACCCTTCCCCGAAGCCTTCCCCTCAAACATCCCCTAATCCTAACCCGTACGCTCACACTAACCCGCGCCCTCACACGTACGCTCCCCCTAAATCGTTGTCGTACCCTCACCTGGACCCTAAACCGTCCCCATCCCCTAACCCTAACCCTAGCCCGAACCCTAACCCTAACCCTTCCCCAAAGCCTTCCCCTCACCCGTCCCCTAATCCTAACCCGTACGCTCACACTAACCCACACCCTCACACGTACGCTCCGCCTAAACTGTTGTCGTACCCTCACCTGGACCCTAAACCTTTCCTGTCCCCTAACCCTAACCCTAGCCCGAACCCTAACCCTAACCCTTCCCCGAAGCCTTCCCCTCACCCGTCGCCTAATCCTAACCCGTACCCTCACACTAAACCGCGCCCTCACACGTTTGCTCCCCCTAAACCGTTATCGTACCCTCACCTGCACCCTAAACCATCTCGGTCCCCTAACCCTAACCCTAGCCCGAACCCTAACCCTAACCCTTCCCCGAAGCCTTCCCCTCACCCGTCCCCTACTCCTAACCCGTACCCTCACACTAACCCGTGCCCTCACATGTACCCTCCCCCTAAACCATTGTCATACCCTCACCTGGACCCTAAACCGTCCCCGTCCACTAACCCTAACCCTAGCCCTAACCCTAACCCTAACCCTTCCCCAAAGTCTTCCCCTCACACATCCCCTAATCCTAACCCGTACGCTCACACTAACCCGTGCCCTCACACGTCCGCTCCCCCTAAAGCGTTTTCGTACCCTCACCTGAACCCTAAACCGTCCCCGTCCCCTAACCCTAACCCTAGCCCGAACCCTAACCCTAACCCTTCCCCGAAGCCTTCCCCTCACCCGTCCCCTAATCCTAACCCGTACGCTCAAACTAACCCGCGCCCTCACACGTACGCTCCCCCTAAACAGTTGTCGTACCCTCATCTGGACCCTAAATCGTCCCCGTCCTCTAATGCTAACCCTAACCCTAACACTTCCCCGAAGCCTTCCCCTCACCCGTCGCCTAATCCTAACCCGTACGCTAACACTAACCCGCGCCCTCACACGTACGCTCCCCCTAAACCGTTGTCATACCCTAACCTGGACCCTAAACCGTCCCCGTCCACTAACCCTAACCCTACCCCGAACACTAACCCTAACCCTTCCCCGAAGCCTTCCTCTCACCCGTCCCTTAATCCTAAACCGTAGGCTCACACTAACCCGCACCCTCACACGTATGTTCCCCCTAAAGCGTTGTCGTACCCTCACCAGGAACCTAAACCGTCCCCGTCCCCTAACCCTAACCCTAGCCCGAACCCTAACCCTAACCCTAAACCGTCCCGGTCCCCTAACCCTAACCCTAGCCCGAACCCTAACCCTAACCCTTCCCCGAAGCCTTCCCCTCACCCGTCCCCTAATCCTAACCCGAACGCTCACACTAACCCGTGCCCTCACACGTACGCTCCCCCTAAACCGTTGTCGTACCCTCACCTGGACCCTAAACCGTCCCCGTCCCCTAAACCTAACCCTAGCCCGAACCCTAACCCTAACTCTTCCCCGAAGCCTTCCCCTCACCCGTCCCCTAATCCTAAACCCTACGCTCACACTAAACCGCGCCCTCACACGTACCCTCCCCCTAAAGCGTTGTCGTACCCTCACCTGGAACCTAAACCGTCCCCGTCCCCTAACCCTAACCCTACACCGAATCCTAATCCTAACACTTCCCCGAAGCCTTCCCCTCACCCGTCCCCTAATCCTAACCCGTACGCTCACACTAACCCGCGCCCTCACACGTTCCCTCCCCCTAAACCGCTGTCGTACCCTCAACTGGACCCTAAACCGTCCCCGTCACCTAACCCTAAACCTAGCCCGAACTCTAACCCTAACCCTTCCACGAAGCCTTCCCCTCACCCGTACCCTAATCCTAACCCGTACGCTCACACTAACCCGCGCCCTCACACGTACGCTCCCCCTAAACCATTGTCGTACCCTTACCTTGACCCTAAACCGTCCCCTTCCCCTAACCCGAACCCAAGCCAGATCCCTAACCCTAACCCTTCCCCGAAGCCTTCCCCTCACCCGTCCCCTAATCCTAACCCGTACGGTCACACTAACCCGTGCCCTCACACGTACGCTCCCCCTAAACCGCTCTCGTACCCTCAACTGGACCCTAAACCGTCTCCGGTCCGTAACCTTAACCCTAGCCCAAACCCTAACCCTAAACCTTCCTCGAAGCCTTCCACTCACCTGTCCCCTAATCCTAACCTGTACGCTCACACTACACCGCGCCCTCACACGTACGCTCCCCCTAAACCGTTGTCGTACCCTCACCTGGACCCTAAACCGTCCCCGTCCCCTAACCCTAACCCTAGCCCGAACCCTAACCCTAACCCTTCCCCGAAGCCTTCCCCTCACACGTCCCCTAATCCTAACCCCTAGGCTCACACTAAGCTGCGCCCTCACACGTACCCTCCCCCTAAAGCGTTGTCATACCCTCACCTGGACCCTAAACCGTACCCGTCCCCTAACACTAACCCTACACTGAACCCTAACCCTAACCCTTCCCCGAAGCCTTCCCCTCACCCGTCCCCTAATCCTAACCTGTACGCTCACACTAACCCGCGCCCTCACACGTACGCTCCCCCTAAACCGCTGTCGTAACCTCAACTGGACCCTAAACCGTTCCCTTCCCCTAACCCTAACCCTAGCCCGAACTCTAACCCTAACCCTTCCACGAAGCCTTCCGCTCACCCGTCCCCTAATCCTAACCCGTACGCTCACACTAACACACACCCTCAGACGTACGCTCCCCCTAAACCATTGTTGTACCCTTACCTGGACCCTAAACCGTCCCCGTCCCCTAACCCGAACCCTAGTCCGAACCCTAACCCTAAAACTTCCCCGAAGCCTTCCCCTCACCCGTCCCCTAATCCTAACCCGTACTCTCACACTAACCCGCGCCCTCAAACGTACGCTCCCCCTAAACCGTTGTCGTACCCTCACCTGGACCCTAAATGGTCGCCGTCCCCTAAACCTAACCCTAGCCCTAGCCCGAACCCTAACCCTAACCCTTCCCCGAAGCCTTCCCCTCACCCGTCCCCTACTCCTAACCCGTACCCTCACACTAACCCGTGCCCTCACATGTACCCTCCCCCTAAACCATTGTCATACCCTCACCTGGACCCTAAACCGTCCCCGTCCACTAACCCTAACCCTAGCCCTAACCCTAACCCTAACCCTTGCCCAAAGCCTTCCCCTCACACATCCCCTAATCCTAACCCGTACGCTCACACTAACCCGCGCCCTCACACGTACGCTCCCCCTAAAGCGTTGTCGTACCCTCATCTGGACCCTAAACCGTCCCCGTCCCCTAACCCTAATCCTAGCCCTAACCCTAACCCTAACCGTTCCCTGAAACCTTCCCCTCACCCGTCCCCTAATCCTAACCCGTACGCTCACACTAACCCGGGCCCTCACACGTACGCTCCCCCTAAACCGTTCTTGTTCCCTCACCTGGACCCTAAACCATTCCCGTCCCCTAACCCTAACCCTAGCCCGAACCCTAAGCCTAACCCTTCCCTGAAGCCATCCCCTCACCCGTCCCCTAATCCTAACCCTTACGTTCACACTAACCCACGCCCTCACACGTACGCTCCAACTAAACCGTTGTCGTACCCTCACCTGGACCCTAAACCGACCCCGTCCCCTAACCCTAATCCTAGCCTGAACCCTAACCCTAACCCTTCCCCGAAGCCTTCCCCTCAGCCGTCCCCTAATCCTAACCCGTACGCTCACACTAACACGCGCCCTAATATGTACGCTCCCCGTAAAGCGTTGTCGTACCCTCACCTAGACCCTAAACCGTCCCCGTCCCATAACCCTAACCCTAGCCCGAACCCTAACCCTAACCCTTCCCGGAAGCCTTCCCCTCACCCGTCCCCTAATCCTATCCCGTACGCTCACACTAAACCGCACCCTCAAACGTACGCTACACCTGAACCGTTGTAGTACCCTCACCTGGACCCTAAACCGTCCCCGTCCCCTAACCCTAAACCTAGCCCGAACCCTAACCCTAACCCTTCCCCGAAGCCTTCCCCTCACCCGTCCCCTAATCCTAACACGTACGCCCACACTAACCCGCGCCCTCACACGTACGCTCCCCCTAAACCGTTGTCGTACCCTCACCTGGACCCTAAACCGTCCCAGTCCCCTAAACCTAACCCTAGCCCGAACCCTAACCCTAACCGTTCCCCGAAGCCTTCCCCTCACCCGTCCCCTAATCCTAACCACTACGCTCACACTAAACTGCGCCCTGACACGTCCCCTCCCCCTAAAGCGTTGTCGTACCCTCACCTGGACCCTAAACCGTCCCCGTCCCCGTCCCCTAACCCTAGCCAGAACCCTAACCCTAAACCTTCCCCGAAGCCTTCCCCTCACCCGTCCCCTAATCCTAACCCATACGCTCACACTAAGCCGCGGCCACACACGTACGCTCCCCCTAAACCGTTGTCGTACACTCACCTGGACCCTAAATCGTCCCCGACCCCTAATCCTTACTCTAGCCCGAACCCTAACCCTAACCCTTCCCCGAAGCCTTCCCCTCACCCGTCCCCTAATCCTAACCCATACGCTCACACTAACCCGCACCCTCACACTTATGCTCCCCCTAAAGCGTTGTCGTACCCTCACCAGGAACCTAAACCTTCCCCGTCCCCTAACCCTAACCCTAGCCCGATCCCTAACCCTAACCCTTCCCCGAAGCCTTCCCCTCACCCGTCCCCTAATCCTAACTTGTACGCTCACACTAACCCGCGCCCTCATATATACGCTCCCCCTAAAGCGTTGTCGTACCCTCACCTGGACCCTAAACCGTCCCCGTCCCCTAACCCTAACCCTAGCCAGAACCCTAGCCCTAACCCTTCCCCAAAGCCTTCCCCTCACCCATCGCCTAATCCTAACACGCACCCTCAAACTAACCAGCGCCCTCACACATTCGCTCCCCCTAAACCATTGTCGTACCCTTACCTTAACCCTAAACCGTCCCCGTCCCCTAACCCGAACCCAAGCCAGATCCTTAACCCTAACACTTCCCCGAAGCCTTCCCCTCACCCGTCCCTTAATCCTAACCCGTACGCTCACACTAACCCACGCCCTCACACGTACAGTCCCCCTAAAGCGTTGTCGTACACTCACCTGGACCCTAAACCGTCCCCGTGGCCGTCCCCTAACCCTAGCCCAAACCCTAACCCTAACCCTTCCCCGAAGCCTTCCCCTCACACGTCCCCTAATCCTAACCCGTACGCTCACACTAACCCGCGCCCTCACACGTACGCTCCCCCTAAACCGTTGTCGTACCCTCACCTGGACCCTAAATGGTCCCCGTCCCCTAAACCTAACCCTAGCCCTAGCCCGAACCCTAACCCTAACACTTCCTCGAAGCCTTCCCCTCACCCGTCACCTAATCCTAACCCGTACGCTCACACTAACCCGCGCCCTCACACATACGCTCCCCCTAAACCGTGGTCGTACACTCACCTGGACCCTAAACCGTCCCAGTCCCCTAACCCTAACCCTAGCCCGAACCCTAACCCTAACCCTTCCCCGAAGACTTCCCCTCACCCGTCCCCTAATCCTAACCCCTACGCTCAGAGTAACCCGCGCCCACACACGTACGCTCCCCCTAAACCGTTGTCGTACCCTCACCTGGACCCTAAATCGTCACCGACCCCTAATCATAACTCTAGCCCGAACCCTAACCCTAATCCTTCCCCGAAGCCTTCCCCTCACCCGTCCCTTAATCCTAAACCGTACGCTCACACTAACCCGCACCCTTACACGTATGTTCCCCCTAAAGCGTTTTCGTACCCTCACCAGGAACCTAAACCGTCCCCGTCCCCTAACCCTAACCCTAGCCCGAACCCTAACCCTAACACTTCCCCGAAGCCTTCCCCTCACCCGTCCCATAATCTTAACCCGTACGCTCACACTAACCCATGCCCTCAAACGTACGCTACACCTAAACCGTTGTCGTACCCTCACCTGGACCCTAAACCTTTCCCGTCCCCGAACCCTAACCCTAGCCCAAACCCTAACCCTAACCCTTCCCCGAAGCCTTGCCCTCACCCGTCCCCTAATCCTAACCCGTACACTCACACTAAACCACGCCCTCACACGTGCGCTCCCCCTAAACCGTTGTCGTACCCTCACCTGGACACTAAACCGTCCCCGTCCTCTAACCCTAACCCTAGCCCGAACCCTAAACCTAACCCTTCCCCGAAGCCTTCCCCTCACCCGTCCCCTAATCCTAACCCGTAGGCTCACACTAACCCGCGCCCCCACACGTACCCTCCCCATAAACCACTGTCGTACCCTCACCTGGACCCTAAACCGTCCCCGTCACCTAACCCTAACCGTAGCCCGAACTCTAACCCTAACCCTTCCACGAAGCCTTTCCCTCACTCGTCCCCTAATCCTAACCCGTACGCTCACACTAACCAGCCCCCTCACACATACAGTCCCCCTAAACCGTTGTCGTACTCTCACCTGGACCCTAAACCGTCCCCGTCCCCGTTCCCTAACCCTAGCACGAACCCTAACCCTAACCCTTCCCCGAAGCCTTCCCCTCAGCCGTCCCCTAATCCTAACCCGTACGCTCACACTAACCCGTGCCCTCATATGTACGCTCCCCCTAAAGCGTTGTCGTACCCTCACCTGGACCCTAAACCGTCCCCGTCCCCTAACCCTAACCCTAGACCGAACCCTACCCCTAACCCTTCCCCGAAGCCTTCCCCTCACCCGTCGCCAAATCCTAACACGCACCCTCACACTAACCCGCGCCCTCACACATTCGCTCCCCCTAATCCGTTGTCGTACCCTCACCTGGACCCTAAACCGTCCCCGTCCCCTAACCCTAATCCTAGCCCGAACACTAAAGCTAACCCTTCCCCGAAGCCTTCTCCTCACCCGTCCCCTAATCCTAACCCGTATGCTCACACTAACCCGCGCCCTCACACGTACGCTACCCCTAAACCGTTGTCGTACCCTCATCTGGACTCTAAACCGTCCCCGTCCCCTAACCCTAACCCTAGCCCAAACCCTAACCCTAACCCTTCCCCGAAGCCTTCCCCCCACCCGTCCCCTAATCCTAACCCATACGCTCACACTAACCCGCACCCTCACATGTACGCTCCCCCTAAAGCGTTGTCGTACCCTCACCTGGACCCTAAACCGTCCCCGTCACCTAACCCTAACCCTAGCCCGAACCCTAACCCTAACCCTTCCCCGAAGCCTTCCCCTCACCCGTCCCCTAATCCTAACCTTTACGTTCACACTAACCCACGCCCTCACACGTACGCTCCCTCTAAACCGTTGTCGTACCCTCACCTGGACCCTAAACCGTCCCCGTCCCCTAACCCTACCCCTAGCCCGAACCCTAACCCTAACCCTTCCCCGAAACCTTCCCCTCACCCGTCCCCTAATCCTAACCCGTACGCTCACACTCACCCGTGCCCTCACACGTACGCTCCCCCTAAACCGTTGTCGTACCCTCACCTGGACCCTAAACCGTCCCCGTCCCCTAAACCTAACCCTAGCCCGAACCCTAACCCTAACACTTCCCCGAAGCCTTCCCCTCACCCGTCCCCTAATCCTAAACCCTACGCTCACACTAAACCGCACCCTCACACGTACCCTCCCCCTAAAGCGTTGTCGTACCCTCACCTGGACCCTAAACCGTCCCCGTCCCCTAACCCTAACCCTACACCGAATCCTAATCCTAACCCTTCCCCGAAGCCTTCCCCTCACCCGTCCCCGAATCCTAACCCGTACGCTCACACTAACCCGCGCCCTCACACGTTCCCTCCCCCTAAACCGCTGTCGTACCCTCAACTGGACCCTAAAGCGTCACCGTCACCTAACCCTAACCCTAACCCGAACTCTAACCCTAACCCTTCCACGAAGCCTTCCCCTCACCCGTACCCTAATCCTAACCCGTACACTCACACTAACCCGCGCCCTCACACGTACGCTCCCCCTAAACCATTGTCGTACCCTTACCTTGACCCTAAACCGTCCCCGTCCCCTAACCCGAACCCAAGCCAGATCCCTAACCCTAAACCTTCCCCGAAGCCTTCCCCTCACCAGTCCCTTAATCCTAACCCGTACGCTCACCCTAACCCACGCCCTCACATGTACAGTACCCCTAAACAGTTGTCGTACACTCACCTGGACCCTAAACCGTCCCCGTCCCCGTCCCCTAACCCTAGCCCGAACCCTAACCCTAACCCTTCCCCGAAGCCTTCCCCTCACCCGTCCCCTAATCCTAACCCGTACGCTCACACTAACCCGTGCCCTCACATGTACGCTCCCCTAAACCGATGTCGTACCCTCACCTGGACCCTAAATGGTTCCCGTCCCTTAAACCTAACCCTAGCCCTAGCCCGAACCCTAACCCTAACACTTCCCCGAAGCCTTCCCCTCACCCGTCCCCTAATCCTAACCCTTACGTTCACACTAACCCGTGCCCTCACACGTACGCTCCCTCTAAACCGTTGTCGTACCCTCACCTGGACCCTAAACCGTCCCCGTCCCCTAACCCTAACCCTAGCCCGAACTCTAACCGTAACCCTTCCCCGAAGCCTTCCCCTCAACAGTCCCCTAATCCTAACCCGTACGCTCACACTAACCCGCGCCCTCATATGTACGCTCCCCGTAAAGCGTTGTCGTACCCTCACCTGGACCCTAAACCGTCCCTGTCCCCTAACACTAACCCTAGCCCGAACCCTAACCCTAACCCTTCCCCGAAGCCTTCCCCTCACCCGTCCCCTAATCCTAACCCATACGCTCACACTAACCCGCGCCCTCACTCGTCCGCTCCCCCTAAACCGTTGTCGTACCCTCACCAGGACCCTAAACCGTCCCCATCCCCTAAACCTAACCCTAGCCCGAACCCTAACCCTAACCCTTCCCCGTAGCCTTCCCCTCAGCCGTCCCCTAATACTAACCCTTACGTTCACACTAACCTGCGCCCTCAAACGTACGCTCCCTCTAAACCGTTGTCGTACCCTCACCTGGAACCTAAATCGTCCCTGACCCCTAATCCTAACTCTAGCCCGAACCCTAACACTAATACTTCCCCGAAGCCTTCCCCTCACCCGTCCCCTAATCCTAAACCGTACGCTCACACTAACCCGCACCCTCACACGTATGTTCCCCCTAAAGCGTTGTCGTACCCTCACCAGGAACCTAAACCATCCCCGTCCCCTAACCCTAACCCTAGCCCGAACCCTAACCTTAACCCTTCCCCGAAGCCTTCCCCTCACCCGTCCCCTAATCCTAACCCGTACGCTCACACTAACCCGTGCCCTCAAACATACGCTACCCCTAAACCGTTGTCGTACCCTCACCTGGACCCTAAACCGTTCCCGTCCCCTAACCCTAACCCTAGCCCGAACCCTAACCCTAACCCTTCCCCGAAGCCTTCCCCTCACCCGTCCCCTAATCCTAACCCGTACGCTCACACTAACCCGGGCCCTCACACGTACGCTCCCCCTAAACCGTTCTTGTTCCCTCACCTGGACCCTAAACCATTCCCGTCCCCTAACCCTAACCCTAGCCCGAACCCTAAGCCTAACCCTTCCCCGAAGCCTTCCCCTCACCCGTCCCCTAATCCTAACCCTTACGTTCACACTAACCCACGCCCTCACACGTACGCTCCAACTAAACCGTTGTCGTACCCTCACCTGGACCCTAAACCGACCCCGTCCCCTAACCCTAATCCTAGCCCGAACCCTAACCCTAACCCTTCCCCGAAGCCTTCCCCTCAGCCGTCCCCTAATCCTAACCCATACGCTCACACTAACACGCGCCCTAATATGTACGCTCCCCGTAAAGCGTTGTCGTACCCTCACCTAGACCCTAAACCGTCCCCGTCCCATAACCCTAACCCTAGCCCGAACCCTAACCCTAACCCTTCCCGGAAGCCTTCCCCTCACCCGTCCCCTAATCCTATCCCGTACGCTCACACTAAACCGCACCCTCAAACGTACGCTACACCTGAACCGTTGTAGTACCCTCACCTGGACCCTAAACCGTCCCCGTCCCCTAACCCTAAACCTAGCCCGAACCCTAACCCTAACCCTTCCCCGAAGCCTTCCCCTCACCCGTCCCCTAATCCTAACACGTACGCCCACACTAACCCGCGCCCTCACACGTACGCTCCCCCTAAACCGTTGTCGTACCCTCACCTGGACCCTAAACCGTCCCCGTCCCCTAAACCTAACCCTAGCCCTAGCCCGAACCCTAACCCTAACCCTTCCCCGAAGCCTTCCCCTCACCCGTCCCCTAATCCTAACCCGTACGCTCACACTAACCCGCGCCCTCACACATACGCTCCCCCTAAACCGTGGTCGTACACTCACCTGGACCCTAAACCGTCCCAGTCCCCTAACCCTAACCCTAGCCCGAACCCTAACCCTAACCCTTCCCCGAAGACTTCCCCTCACCCGTCCCCTAATCCTAACCCCTACGCTCAGAGTAACCCGCGCCCACACACGTACGCTCCCCCTAAACCGTTGTCGTACCCTCACCTGGACCCTAAATCGTCACCGACCCCTAATCATAACTCTAGCCCGAACCCTAACCCTAATCCTTCCCCGAAGCCTTCCCCTCACCCGTCCCCTAATCCTAAACCGTACGCTCACACTAACCCGCACCCTTACACGTATGTTCCCCCTAAAGCGTTTTCGTACCCTCACCAGGAACCTAAACCGTCCCCGTCCCCTAACCCTAACCCTAGCCCGAACCCTAACCCTAACACTTCCCCGAAGCCTTCCCCTCACCCGTCCCATAATCTTAACCCGTACGCTCACACTAACCCATGCCCTCAAACGTACGCTACACCTAAACCGTTGTCGTACCCTCACCTGGACCCTAAACCTTTCCCGTCCCCGAACCCTAACCCTAGCCCAAACCCTAACCCTAACCCTTCCCCGAAGCCTTGCCCTCACCCGTCCCCTAATCCTAACCCGTACACTCACACTAAACCACGCCCTCACACGTGCGCTCCCCCTAAACCGTTGTCGTACCCTCACCTGGACACTAAACCGTCCCCGTCCTCTAACCCTAACCCTAGCCCGAACCCTAAACCTAACACTTCCCCGAAGCCTTCCCCTCACCCGTCCCCTAATCCTAACCCGTAGGCTCACACTAACCCGCGACCCCACACGTACCCTCCCCATAAACCACTGTCGTACCCTCACCTGGACCCTAAACCGTCCCCGTCACCTAACCCTAACCGTAGCCCGAACTCTAACCCTAACCCTTCCACGAAGCCTTCCCCTCACCCGTCCCCTAATCCTAACCCGTACGCTCACACTAACCAGCCCCCTCACACATACAGTCCCCCTAAACCGTTGTCGTACTCTCACCTGGACCCTAAACCGTCCCCGTCCCCGTTCCCTAACCCTAGCACGAACCCTAACCCTAACCCTTCCCCGAAGCCTTCCCCTCAGCCGTCCCCTAATCCTAACCCGTACGCTCACACTAACCCGTGCCCTCATATGTACGCTCCCCCTAAAGCGTTGTCGTACCCTCACCTGGACCCTAAACCGTCCCCGTCCCCTAACCCTAACCCTAGACCGAACCCTACCCCTAACACTTCCGCGAAGCCTTCCCCTCACCCGTCGCCAAATCCTAACACGCACCCTCACACTAACCTGCGCCCTCACACATTCGCTCCCCCTAATCCGTTGTCGTACCCTCACCTGGACCCTAAACCGTCCCCGTCCCCTAACCCTACCCCTAGCCCGAACCCTAACCCTAACCCTTCCCCGAAACCTTCCCCTCACCCGTCCCCTAATCCTAACCCGTACGCTCACACTCACCCGTGCCCTCACACGTACGCTCCCCCTAAACCGTTGTCGTACCCTCACCTGGACCCTAAACCGTCCCCGTCCCCTAAACCTAACCCTAGCCCGAACCCTAACCCTAACACTTCCCCGAAGCCTTCCCCTCACCCGTCCCCTAATCCTAAACCCTACGCTCACACTAAACCGCACCCTCACACGTACCCTCCCCCTAAAGCGTTGTCGTACCCTCACCTGGACCCTAAACCGTCCCCGTCCCCTAACCCTAACCCTACACCGAATCCTAATCCTAACCCTTCCCCGAAGCCTTCCCCTCACCCGTCCCCGAATCCTAACCCGTACGCTCACACTAACCCGCGCCCTCACACGTTCCCTCCCCCTAAACCGCTGTCGTACCCTCAACTGGACCCTAAACCGTCACCGTCACCTAACCCTAACCCTAACCCGAACTCTAACCTTAACCCTTCCACGAAGCCTTCCCCTCACCCGTACCCTAATCCTAACCCGTACACTCACACTAACCCGCGCCCTCACACGTACGCTCCCCCAAACCATTGTCGTACCCTTACCTTGACCCTAAACCGTCCCCATCCCCTAACCCGAACCCAAGCCAGATCCCTAACCCTAAACCTTCCCCGAAACCTTCCCCTCACCAGTCCCTTAATCCTAACCCGTACGCTCACCCTAACCCACGCCCTCACACGTACAGTACCCCTAAACAGTTGTCGTACACTCACCTGGACCCTAAACCGTCCCCGTCCCCGTCCCCTAACCCTAGACCGAACCCTAACCCTAACCCTTCCCCGAAGCCTTCCCCTCACCCGTCCCCTAATCCTAACCCGTACGCTCACACTAACCCGTGCCCTCACATGTACGCTCCCCTAAACCGATGTCGTACCCTCACCTGGACCCTAAATGGTTGCCGTCCCTTAAACCTAACCCTAGCCCTAGCCCGAACCCTAACCCTAACACTTCCCCGAAGCCTTCCCCTCACCCGTCCCCTAATCCTAACCCGTACGCTCACACTAACCCGCGCCCTCACACGTACGCTCCCCCTAAACCGTTGTCGTACCCTCATCTGGACCCTAAATTGTCCCCGTCCTCTAATGCTAACCCTAACCCTAACACTTCCCCGAAGCCTTCCCCTCACCCGTCGCCTAATCCTAACCCGTACGCTAACACTAACCCGCGCCCTCACACGTACGCTCCCCCTAAACCGTTGTCATACCCTAACCTGGACCCTAAACCGTCCCCGTCCACTAACCCTAACCCTACCCCGAACACTAACCCTAACCCTTCCCCGAAGCCTTCCCCTCACCCGTCCCCTAATCCTAACCCGTACGCTCACACTAACCCGGGCCCTCACACGGACACTCCCCCTAAAGCGTTGTCGTACCCTCACCTGGACCCTAAACCGTCCCCGTCCCCTAACCCTAACCCTAGCCCTAACCCTAACCCTAACCGTTCCCTGAAGCCTTCCCCTCACCCGTACCCTAATCCTACCCCGTATGCTCACACTAACCCACGCCCTCACACGTACGCTCCCCCTAAACCGTTGTTGTTCCCTCACCTGGACCCTAAACCATTCCCTTCCCCTAACCCTAATCCTAGCCCGAACCCAAGCCCTAACCCTTCCCCGAAGCCTTCCCCTCACCAGTCGCCTAATTCTAACCCGTACCCTCACACTAAACCGCTCCCTCACACATTCGCTACCCCTAAACTGTTGTCGTACCCTCACCTGGACCCTAAAACGTCCCCGTCCTCTAACCCTAAACCTAGCCTGAACCCTAATCTTAACACTTCCCCGAAGCCTTCCCCTCACCCTTCCCCTAATCCTAACCCGTACGCTCACACTAAACCGCGCCCTCAGACGTACGCTCCCCCTAAAGCGTTGTCGTACCCTCACCTGGACCCTAAACCGTCCCCGTCTCCTAACCCTAACCCTAGCCCGAACCCTAACCCTAACCCTTCCCCGAAGCCTTCCCCTCACCCGTCCCCTAATCCTAACCCTTACGTTCACACTAACCCACGCCCTCACACGTACGCTCCCTCTAAACCGTTGTCGTACCCTCACCTGGACCCTAAACCGTCCGCGTCCCCTAACCCTACCCCTAGCCCGAACCCGAACCGTAACCCTTCCCCAAAGCCTTCCCCTCAGCAGTCCCCTAATCCTAACCCGTACGCTCACACTAACCCGCGCCCTCATATGTACGATCCCCCTAAAGCGTTGTCGTACCCTCACCTGGACCCTAAAACGTCCCCGTCCCCTAACCCTAACCCTAGCCCAAACCCTAACCCTAAATCTTCCCGGAAGCCTTCCCCTCACCTGTCCCCTAATCCTAACCCGTACGCTCACACTAAACCACTCCCTCACACGTACGCTACCCTTAAACCGTTGTCGTACCCTCACCTGGACCCTAAACCGTCCCGGTCCCCTAACCCTAACCATAGCCCGAACCCTAACCCTAACCCTTCCCCGAAACCTTCCCCTCACCCGTCCCCTAATCCTAACCCGTACGCTCACACTAACCCGTGCCCTCACACGTACGCTCCCCCTAAACCGTTGTCGTACCCTCACCTGGACCCTAAACCTTCCCCGTCCCCTAAACCTAACCCTAGCCCGAACCCTAACCCTAACCCTTCCCTGAAGCCTTCCCCTCACCCGTCCCCTAATCCTAACCCGAACGCTCACACTAACCCAAGCCCTCACACGCACGCTCCCCCTAAAGCGTTGTCGTACCCTCACCTGGACCCTAAACCGTACCCGTCCCCTAACCCTAACCCTAGCCCGAACCCTAACCCTAACCCTTCCCCGAAGCCCTCCCCTCACCCGTCCCCTAATCCTAACCCGTACGCTCACACTAACCCACGCCCTCACACGTACGCTCCCCCTAAACCGTTGTCGTACCCTCACCTGGACCCTAAACCGTCCCCGTCCCCAAACCTTAACCCTAGCCCGAACCCTAACCCTAACCCTTCCCCAAAGCCTTCCCCTCACCCGTCCCCTTATCCTAACCCGTACGCTCACATTAACCCGCGCCCTCACACGTATGCTCCCCCTAAACCGTTGTCGTACCCTCACCTGGACCCTAAAACGTCCCCGTCCTCTTACCCTAACCCTAGCCCGAACCCTAATCTTAACACTTCCCCGAAGCCTTCCCCTCACCCTTCCCCTAATCCTAACCCGTACGCTCACACTAACCCGCGCCTTCAGACGTACGCTCCCCCTAAACCGTTGTCATACCCTAACCTGGACCCTAAACCGTCCCCATCCACTAACCCTAAACCTAGCCCGAACCCTAACCCTAAACCTTCCCCGAAGCCTTCCCCTCACACATCCCCTAATCCTAACCCGTACGCTCACACTAACCCGCGCCCTCACACGTACGCTCCCCCTAAAGCGTTGTCGTACCCTCACCTGGACCCTAAACCGTCCCCGTCCCCTAACCCTAACCCTAGCCCGAACGCTAACCCTAACCCTTCCCCAAAGCCTTCCCCTCACCCGTCACCTAATCCTAACCCGTACGCTCACACTAACCCACACCCTCACATGTACGCTCCCCCTAAACTGTTGTCGTACCCTCACCTGGACCCTAAACCTTTCCTGTCCCCTAACCCTAACCCTAGCCCGAACCCTAACCCTAACCCTTCCCCGAAGCCTTCCCCTCACCCGTCGCCTAATCCTAACCCGTACCCTCACACTAAACCGCGCCCTCACACGTATGCTCCCCCTAAACCGTTGTCGTACCCTCACCTGCACCCTAAACCGTCTCGGTCCCCTAACCCTAACCCTAGCCCGAACCCTAACCCTAACCCTTCCCCGAAACCTTCCCCTCACCCGTCCCCTAATCCTAACCCGTACGCTCACACTAACCCGCGCCCTCACAGGTACGCTCCCCCTAAACCGTTGTCGTACACTCACCTGGACCCTAAACCGTCCCCGTCCCCTAAACCTAACCTTAGCCCCAACCCTAACCCTAACCCTTCCCAGAAGCCTTCCCCTCACCCGTCCACTAATCCTAACACGTACGCTCACACTAACCCGCACCCTCACACGTACCCTCCCCCTAAAGTGTTGTCGTACCCTCACCTGCAACCTAAATCGTCCCCGACCCCTAATCCTAACTCTAGCCCGAACCCTAACCCTAATCCTTCCCCGAAGCCTTCCTCTCACCCGTCCCCTAATCCTAAACCGTATGCTCACACTAACCCGCACCCTCACACGTATGTTCCCCCTAAAGCGTTGTCGTACCCTCACCAGGAACCTGAACCGTCCCCGTCCCCTAACCCTAACCCTAGCCCGAACCCTAACCCTAACCCTTCCCCGAAGCCTTCCCCTCACCCGTCCCCTAATCCTAACACGTACGCTCACACTAACCCGTGCCCTCACTCGTACGCTCCCCCTAAACCATTGTCGTACCCTCACCTGGACCCTAAACCGTCCCCGTCCTCTAACCCTAACCCTAGCCCGAACCCTAACCCTAACCCTTCCCTGAAGCCTTCACCTCACCCGTCCCCTAATCGTAACCCGTACGCTAACACTAACCCACGCCCTCACACGTACGCTCCCCCTAAACCGTTGTCATACCCTAACCTGGACCCTAAACCGTCCCCATCCACTAACCCTAAACCTAGCCCGAACCCTAACCCTAACCCTTCCCCGAAGCCTTCCCCTCACACATCCCCTAATCCTAACCCGTACGCTCACACTAACCCGCGCCCTCACACGTACGCTCCCCCTAAAGCGTTGTCGTACCCTCACCTGGACCCTAAACCGTCCCCATCCCCTAACATTAACCCTAGCCCGAACCCTAACCCTAACCCTTCCCCAAAGCCTTCCCCTCACCCGTCACCTAATCCTAACCCGTACGCTCACACTAACCCACACCCTCACACGTACGCTCCCCCTAAACTGTTGTCGTACCCTCACCTGGACCCTAAACCTTTCCTGTCCCCTAACCCTAACCCTAGCCCGAACCCTAACCCTAACCCTTCCCCGAAGCCTTCCCCTCACACGTCGCCTAATCCTAACTCGTACGCTCACACTAACCCGCGCCCTCACAGGTACGCGCCCCCTAAACCGTTGTCGTACACTCACCTGGACCCTAAACCGTCCCCGTCCCCTAAACCTAACCTTAAACCCAACCCTAACCCTAACACTTCCCAGAAGCCTTCCCCTCACCCGTCCCCTAATCCTAACCCCTACGCTCACACTAAACTGCGCCCTCACACGTACCCTCCCCCTAAAGCGTTGTCGTACCCTCACCTGGACCCTAAACCGTCCCCGTCCCCTAACCCTAACCCTACACCGAATCCTAACCCTAACCCTTCCCGAAGCCTTCCCCTCACACGTCCCCTAATCCTAACCCGTACGCTCACACTAACCCGCACCCTCACACGTACCCTGCCCCTAAAGCGTTGTCGTAACCTCACCTGCAACCTAAATCGTCCCCGACCCCTAATCCTAACTCTAGCCCGAACCCTAACCCTAATCCTTCCCCGAAGCCTTCCTCTCACCCGTCCCCTAATCCTAAACCGTACGCTCACACTAACCCGCACCCTCACACGTATGTTCCCCCTAAAGCGTTGTCGTACCCTCACCAGGAACCTAAACCGTCCCCGTCCCCTAACCCTAACCCTAGCCCGAACCCTAACCCTAACGCTTCCCCGAAGCCTTCCACTCACCCGTCCCCTAATCCTAACACGTACGCTCACACTAACCCGTGCCCTCAAACGTACGCTACCGCTAAACCGTTGTCGTACCCTCACCTGGACCCTAAACCGTTCCCGTCCCCTAACCCTAACCATAGCCCAAACCCTAACCCTAAACCTTCCCCGAAGCCTTGCCCTCACCCGTCCCCTAATCCTAACCCGTACACTCACACTAAACCGCTCCCTCACACGTGCGCTCCCCCTAAACCGTTGTCGTACCCTCACCTGGACCCTAAACCGTCCCCGTCCCCTAACCCTAACCCTAGCCCAAACCCTAACCCTAACCCTTCCCCGAAGCCTTCCCCCCACCCGTCCCCTAATCCTAACCCATACGCTCACACTAACCCGCACCCTCACACGTACGCTCCCCCTAAAGCGTTGTCGTACCCTCACCTGGACCCTAAACCGTCCCCGTCACCTAACCCTAACCCTAGCCCGAATCCTAACCCTAACCCTTCCCCGAAGCCTTCCCCTCACCCGTCCCCTAATCCTAACCCTTACGTTCACACTAACCCACGCCCTCACACGTACGCTCCCTCTAAACCGTTGTCGTACCCTCACCTGGACCCTAAACCGTCCGCGTCCCCTAACCCTACCCCTAGCCCGAACCCGAACCGTAACCCTTCCCCAAAGCCTTCCCCTCAGCAGTCCCCTAATCCTAACCCGTACGCTCACACTAACCCGCGCCCTCATATGTACGCTCCCCCTAAAGCGTTGTCGTACCCTCACCTGGACCCTAAAACGTCCCCGTCCTCTAACCCTAACCCTAGACCGAACCCTAATCTTAACACTTCCCCGAAGCCTTCCCATCACCCTTCCCCTAATCCTAACCCGTACGCTCACACTAACCCGCGCCCTCAGACGTACGCTCCCCCTAAACCGTTGTCATACCCTAACCTGGACCCTAAACCGTCCCCATCCACTAACCCTAAACCTAGCCCGAACCCTAACCCTAACCCTTCCCCGAAGCCTTCCCCTCACACATCCCCTAATCCTAACCCGTACGCTCACACTAACCCGCGCCCTCACACGTACGCTCCCCCTAAAGCGTTGTCGTACCCTCACCTGGACCCTAAACCGTCCCCGTCCCCTAACCCTAACCCTAGCCCGAACCCTAACCCTAACACTTCCCCAAAGCCTTCCCCTCACCCGTCACCTAATCCTAACCCGTACGCTCACACTAACCCACACCCTCACACGTACGCTCCCCCTAAACTGTTGTCGTACCCTCACCTGGACCCTAAACCTTTCCTGTCCCCTAACCCTAACCCTAGCCCGAACCCTAACCCTAACACTTCCCCGAAGCCTTCCCCTCACCCGTCGCCTAATCCTAACCCGTACCCTCACACTAAACCACGCCCTCACACGTATGCTCACCCTAAACCGTTGTCGTACCCTCACCTGCACCCTAAACCGTCTCGGTCCCCTAACCCTAACCCTAGCCCGAACCCTAGCCCTAACCCTTCCCCGAAACCTTCCCCTCACCCGTCCCCTAATCCTAACCCGTACGCTCACACTAACCCGTGCCCTCACAGGTACGCTCCCCCTAAACCGTTGTCGTACACTCACCTGGACCCTAAACCGTCCCCGTCCCCTAAACCTAACCTTAGCCCCAACCCTAACCCTAACCCTTCCCAGAAGCCTTCCCCACACCCGTCCCCTAATCCTAACCCGTACGCTCACACTAACCCGCACCCTCACACGTACCCTCCCCCTAAAGTGTTGTCGTACCCTCACCTGCAACCTAAATCGTTCCCGACCCTTAATCCTAACTCTAGCCCGAACCCTAACCCTAATCCTTCCCCGAAGCCTTCCTCTCACCCGTCCCCTAATCCTAAACCGTACGCTCACACTAACCCGCACCCTCACACGTATGTTCCCCCTAAAGCGTTGTCGTACCCTCACCAGGAACCTAAACCGTCCCCGTCCCCTAACCCTAGCCCTAGCCCGAACCCTAACCCTTACCCTTCCCCGAAGCCTTCCCCTCACCCGTCCCCTAATCCTTACACGTACGCTCACACTAACCCGTGCCCTCACACGTACGCTCCCCCTAAACCATTGTCGTACCCTCACCTGGACCTTAAACCGTCCCCGTCCTCTAACCCTAACCCTAGCCCGAACCCTAACCCTAACCCTTCTCCGAAGCCTTCCCCTCACCCGTCCCCTAATCGTAACCCGTACGCTAACACTAACCCACGCCCTCACACATACGCTCCCCCTAAACCGTTGTCATACCCTAACCTGGACCCTAAACCGTCCCCATCCACTAACCCTAAACCTAGCCCGAACCCTAACCCTAACCCTTCCCCGAAGCCTTCCCCTCACACATCCCCTAATCCTAACCCGTACGCTCACACTAACCCGCGTCCTCACACGTACGCTCCCCCTAAAGCGTTGTCGTACCCTCACCTGGACCCTAAACCGTCCCCGTCCCCTAACCTTAACCCTAGCCCGAACCCTATCCCTAACCCTTCCTCAAAGCCTTCCCCTCACCCGTCACCTAATCCTAACCCGTACGCTCACACTAACCCACACCCTCACACGTACGCTCCCCCTAAAATGTTGTCGTACCCTCACCTGGACCCTAAACCTTTCCTGTCCCCTAACCCTAACCCTAGCCCGAACCCTAACCCTAAACCTTCCCCGAAGCCTTCCCCTCACACGTCGCCTAATCCTAACCCGTACGCTCACACTAACCCGCGCCCTCACAGGTATGCTCCCCCTAAACCGTTGTCGTACACTCACCTGGACCCTAAACCGTCCCCGTCCCCTAAACATAACCTTAGCCCCAACCCTAACCCTAACCCTTACAAGAAGCCTTCTCCTCACCCGTCCCCTAATCCTAACCCCTACGCTCACACTAAACTGCGCCCTCACACGTACCCTCCCCCTAAAGCGTTGTCGGACCCTCACCTGGACCCTAAACCGTCCCCGTCCCCTAACCCTAACCCTACACCGAATCCTAACCCTAACCCTTCCCCGAAGCCTTCCCCTCACACGTCCCCTAATCCTAACCCGTACGCTCACACTAACCCACACCCTCACACGTACCCTCCCCCTAAAGCGTTGTCGTACCCTGACCTGCAACCTAAATCGTCCCCGACCCCTAATCCTAACTCTAGCCCGAACCCTAACCCTAATCCTTCCCCGAAGCCTTCCTCTCACCCGTCCCCTAATCCTAAACCGTACGCTCACACTAACCCGCACCCTCACACGTATGTTCCCCCTAAAGCGTTGTCGTGCCCTCACCAGGAACCTAAACCGTCCCCGTCCCATAACCCTAACCCTACCCCGAACCCTAACCCTAACCCTTCCCCGAAGCCTTCCCCTCACCCGTCCCCTAATCCTAACACGTACGCTCACACTAACCCGTGCCCTCAAACGTACGCTACCCCTAAACCGTTGTCGTACCCTCATCTGGACCCTAAACCGTTCCCGTCCCCTAACCCTAACCCTAGCCCAAACCCTAACCCTAACCCTTCCCCGAAGCCTTGCCCTCACCTGTCCCCTAATCCTAACCCGTACACTCACACTAAACCGCTCCCTCACACGTGCGCTCCCCCTAAACCGTTGTCGTACCCTCACCTGGACCCTAAACCGTCCCCGTCCCCTAACCCTAACCCTAGCCCAAACCCTAACCCTAACCCTTCCCCGAAGCCTTCCCCCCACCCGTCCCCTAATCCTAACCCATACGCTCACACTAACCCGCACCCTCACACGTACGCTCCCCCTAAAGCGTTGTCGTACCCTCACCTGGACCCTAAACCGTCCCCGTCACCTAACCCTAACCCTAGCCCGAATCCTAACCCTAACCCTTCCCCGAAGCCTTCCCCTCACCCGTCCCCTAATCCTAACCCTTACGTTCACACTAACCCACGCCCTCACACGTACGCTCCCACTAAACCGTTGTCGTACCCTCACCTGGACCCTAAACCGACCCCGTCCCCTAACCCTAATCCTAGCCCGAAACCTAACCCTAACCCTTCCCCGAAGCCTTCCCCTCAGCCGTCCCCTAATCCTAACCCGTACGCTCACACTAACCCGCGCCCTAATATGTACGCTCCCCCTAAAGGTTGTCGTACCCTCACCTGGACCCTAAACCGTCCCCGTCCCATAACCTTAACCCTAGCCCGAACCCAAGCCCTAACCCTTCCCCGAAGCCTTCCCCTCACCAGTCGCCTAATTCTAACCAGTACCCTCACACTAAACCTCTCCCTCACACATTCGCTACCCCTAAACTCTTGTCGTACCCTCACCTGGACCCTAAACCGTCCCCGTCCCCTAACCCTAACCCTAGCCTGAACACTAAATCTAAACCTTCCCGAAGCCTTCCCCTCACCCGTCCCCTAATCCTAACCCCTACTCTCACACTAACCCGCGCCCTCACATGTACGGTACCCCTAAACCACTGTCGTACCCTCACTTGGACCCTAAACCGTCCCCGTCCCCTAACCCTAACCCTAGCCCGAACCCTAACCCTAACCCTTCCCCGAAGCCTTCCCCCCACCCGTCCCCTAATCCTAACCCATACGCTCACACTAACCCGCACCCTCACACGTACGCTCCCCCTAAAGCGTTGTCGTACCCTCACCTGGACCCTAAACCGTCCCCGTCACCTAACCCTAACCCTAGCCCGAATCCTAACCCTAACCGTTCCCCGAAGCCTTCCCCTCACCCGTCCCCTAATCCTAACCCTTACGTTCACACTAACCCACGCCCTCACACGTACGCTCCCTCTAAACCGTTGTCGTACCCTCACCTGGACCCTAAACCGTCCGCGTCCCCTAACCCTACCCCTAGCCCGAACCCGAACCGTAACCCTTCCCCAAAGCCTTCCCCTCAGCAGTCCCCTAATCCTAACCCGTACGCTCACACTAACTCGCGCCCTCATATTTACGCTCCCCCTAAAGCGTTGTCGTACCCTCACCTGGACCCTAAAACGTCACCGTCCCCTAACCCTAACCCTAGCCCAAACCCTAACCCTAACCCTTCCCCGAAGCCTTCCCCTCACCCGTCCACTAATCCTAAACCGTACGCTCACACTAACCCGTGCCCTCACACATACGCTCCCCCTAAACCGTTGTCGTACACTCACCTGGACCCTAAACCGTCCCCGTCCCCTAAACCTAACCCTAGCCCGAACCCTAACCCTAACCCTTCCCCGAAGCCTTCCCCTCGCCTGTCCCCTAATCCTAAACCCTACGCTCACACTAAACCGCGCCCTCACACGTACCCTCCCCCTAAAGCGTTGTCGTACCCTCACCTGGACCCTAAACCGTCCCCGTCCCCTAACCCTAACCCTACACCGAATCCTAATCCTAACCCTTCCCCGAAGCCTTCCCCTCACCCGTCCCCTAATCCTAACCCGTACGCTCACACTAACCCGCGCCCTCACACGTTCCCTCCCCCTAAACCGCTGTCGTACCCTCAACTGGACCCTAAACCGTCCCCGTCACCTAACCCTAACCCTAGCCCGAACTCTAACCCTAACCCTTCCACGAACCCTTCCCCTCACCCGTACCCTAATCCTAACCCGTACGCTCACACTAACCCGCGCCCTCACACGTACGCTCCCCCTAAACCATTGTCGTACACTTACCTTGACCCTAAATCGTCCCCGTCCCCTAACCCGAACCCAAGCCAGATCCCTAACCCTAACCCTTCCCCGAAGCCTTCCCCTCAACCGTCCCCTACTCCTAACCCGTACCCTCACACTAACCCGTGCCCTCACATGTACCCTCCCCCTAAACCATTGTCATACCCTCACCTGGACCCTAAACCGTCCCCGTCCACTAACCCTAACCCTAGCCCTAACCCTAACCCTAACCCTTCCCCAAAGCCTTCCCCTCACACATCCCCTAATCCTAACCCGTACGCTCACACTAACCAGCACCCTCACACGTCCACTCCGCCTAAAGCGTTTTCGTACCCTCACCTGGCCCTAAACCGTCCCCGTCCCCTAACCCTAACCCTAGCCCGAACCCTAACCCTAACCCTTCCCCGAAGCCTTCCCCTCACCCGTCCCCTAATCCTAACCCGTACGCTCACACTAACCCGCGCCCTCACACGTACGCTCCCCCTAAACCGTTGTCGTACCCTCATCTGGACCCTAAATCGTCCCCGTCCTCTAATGCTAACCCTAACCCTAACACTTCCCCGAAGCCTTCCCTTCACCCGTCGCCTAATCCTAACCCGTACGCTAACACTAACCTGCGCCCTCACACGTACGCTCCCCCTAAACCGTTGTCATACCCTAACCTGGACCCTAAACCGTCCCCGTCCACTAACCCTAACCCTACCCCGAACACTAACCCTAACCCTTCCCCGAAGCCTTCCCCTCACCCGTCCCCTAATCCTAACCCTTACGTTCACACTAACCCACGCCCTCACACGTACGCTCCCTCTAAACCGTTGTCGTACCCTCACCTGGACCTTAAACCGTCCGCGTCCCCTAACCCTACCCCTAGCCCGAACACGAACCGTAACCCTTCCCCAAAGCCTTCCCCTCAGCAGTCCCCTAATCCTAACCCGTACGCTCACACTAACTCGCGCCCTCATATGTACGCTCCCCCTAAAGCGTTGTCGTACCCTCACCTGGACCCTAAACCGTCCCCGTCCCCTAAACCTAACCCTAGCCCGAACCCTAACCCTAACCCTTCCCCGAAGCCTTCCCCTCGCCCGTCCCCTAATCCTAAACCCTACGCTCACACTAAACCGCGCCCTCACACGTACCCTCCCCCTAAAGCGTTGTCGTACCCTCACCTGGACCCTAAACCGTCCCCGTCCCCTAACCCTAACCCTAGCCCGAACCCTAACCCTAACCCTTCCCCCAAGCCTTCCCCTCACCCGTCACCAAATCCTACCCCGTACGCTCACACTAACACACACCCTCACACGTACGCTCCCCCTAAACTGTTGTCGTACCCTCACCTGGACCCTAAACCTTTCCTGTCCCCTAACCCTAACCCTAGCCCGAACCCTAACCCTAACCCTTCCCCGAAGCCTTCCCCTCACCCGTCACCTAATCCTAACCCGTACCCTCACACTAAACCGCGCCCTCACACGTATGCTCCCCCTAAACCGTTGTCGTACCCTCACCTGCACCCTAAACCGTCTCGGTCCCCTAACCCTAACCCTAGCCCGAACCCTAACCCTAACCCTTCCCCGAAACCTTCCCCTCACCCGTCCCCTAATCCTAACCCGTACGCTCACACTAACCCGCGCCCTCACAGGTACGCTCCCCCTAAACCGTTGTCGAACACTCACCTGGACCCTAAACCGTCCCCGTCCCCTAAACCTAACCTTAGCCCCAACCCTAACCCTAACCCTTCCCAGAAGCCTTCCCCTCACCCGTCCCCTAATCCTAACCCGTACCCTCACACTAAGCCGCGCCCTCACACGTACCCTCTCCCTAAAGCATTTTCATACCCTCACCTGGACACTAAACCGTCCCCGTCCCCTAACCCTAACCCTAGCCCGAACCCTAACCCAAACCCTTCCCCGAAGCCTTCCCCTCACCCGTCCCCTAATCCTAACCCGTACGCTCAAACTAACCCGCACCCTCACACGTACACTCCCCCTGAAGCGTTGTCGTACCCTCACCTGGACCCTAAACCGTCCCCGTCCCCTAAGCCTAACCCTAGCCCGAACCCTAACCCTAACCGTTCTCCGAAGCCTTCCCCTCACCCGTCCCCTAATCCTAACCCGTACGCTCACACTAACCCACGCCCTCACACGTACGCTCCCACTAAACCGTTGTTGTTCCCTCACCTGGACCCTAAACCGTTCCCGTCCCCTAACCCTAACCCTAGCCTGAACCCTAACCCTAACCGTTCCCCGAAGCCTTCCCCTCACCCGTCCCCTAATCCTAACCCTTACGTTCACACTAACCCGCGACCTCACACGTACGCTCCCCCTAAACCGTTGTCGTACCCTCACCTGGACCCTAAACTGACCCCGTCCCCTAACCCTAACCCTAGCCCGAACCCTAACCCTAACCCTTCCCCGAAGCCTTCCACTCAGCCGTCCCCTAATCCTAACCCATACGCTAACACTAACCCGCGACCTCATATGTACGCTCCCCCTAAAGCGTTGTCGTACCCTCACCTGGACCCTAAACCGTCCCCGTCCCCTAACCTTAACCCTAGCCCGATTCCTAACCCTAACCCTTCCCCGAAGCCTTCCCCTCACCCGTCCCCTAATCCTAACCCGTACCCTCACACTAACCCGCGCCCTGACACGTACCCTCTCCCTAAAGCGTTGTCACACCCTCACCTGGACACTAAACCGTCACCGTCCCCTAACCCTAACCCTAGCCCGAACCCTAACCCAAACCCTTCCCCGAAGCCTTCCCCTCACCCGTCCCCTAATCCTAACCCGTACGCTCACACTAACCCGTGCCCTCACACGTACGCTCCCCCTAAACCGCTCTCATACCCTCAACTGTACCCTAAACCGTCTCCGGCCCCTAACCTTAACCCTAGCCCAAACCCTAACCCTAAACCTTCCTCGAAGCCTTCCCCTCACCTGTCCCCTAATCCTAACCCGTACGCTCACACTAACCCGCGCCCTCACACGTACGCTCCCCCTAAACCGTTGTCGTACCCTCACCTGGACCCTAAACCGTCCCCGTCCCCTAACCCTAACCCTAGCCCGAACCCTAACCCTAACACTTCCCCGAAGCCTTCCCCTCACACGTCCCCTAATCCTAACCCCTAGGCTCACACTAAGCTGCGCCCTCACACGTACCCTCCCCCTAAAGCGTTGTCGTACCCTCACCTGGACCCTAAACCGTACCCGTCCCCTAACACTAACCCTACACCGAACCCTAACCCTAACCCTTCCCCGAAGCCTTCCCCTCGCCCGTCCCAAATTCCTAACCTATACGCTCACACTAACCCGCGCCCTCACACGTACGCTCCCCCTAAACCGCTGTCGTACCCTCAACTGGACCCTAAACCGTTCCCGTCCCCTAACCCTAACCCTAGCCCGAACTCTAACCCTAACACTTCCACGAAGCCTTCCCCTCACCCGTCCCCTAATCCTAACCCGTACGCTCACACTAACCCTCACCCTCACACGTACGCTCCCCCTAAACCATTGTTGTACCCTTACCTGGACCCTAAACCGTCCCCGTCCCCTAACCCGAACCCTAGCCCGAACCCTAACCCTAAAACTTCCCCGAAGCCTTCCCCTCACCCGTCGCCTAATCCTAACCCGTACGCTCACACTAACCACGCCCTCACACGTACAGTCCCCCTAAACCGTTGTCGTACACTCACCTGGACCCTAAACCGTCCCCGTCCCCATCCCCTAACCCTAGCCCGAACCCTAAACCTAACCCTTCCCCGAAGCCTTCCCCTCACCCGTCCCCTAATCCTAAACCGTACTCTCACACTAACCCGCGCCCTCACACGTACGCTCCCCCTAAACCGTTGTCGTACCCTCACCTGGACCCTAAACCGTCCCCATCCCCTAACCCTAACCCTAGCCCGAACCCTAACCCTAACCCTTCCCCAAAGCCTTCCCCTCACCCGTCCCCAATCCTAACCCGTACGCTCACACTAACCCACACCCTCACACGTACGCTCCGCCTAAACTGTTGTCGTACCCTCACCTGGACCCTAAACCTTTCCTGTCCCCTAACCCTAACCCTAGCCCGAACCCTAACTCTAACCCTTCCCCGAAGCCTTCCCCTCACCCGTCGCCTAATCCTAACCCGTACCCTCACACTAAACCGCGCCCTCACACGTCTGCTCCCCCTAAACCGTTATCGTACCCTCACCTGCACCCTAAACCGTCTCGGTCCCCTAACCCTAACCCTAGCCCGAACCCTAACCCTAACCCTTCCCCGAAGCCTTCCCCTCACCCGTCCCCTACTCCTAACCCGTACCCTCACACTAACCCGTGCCCTCACATGTACCCTCCCCCTAAACCATTGTCATACCCTCACCTGGACCCTAAACCGTCCCCGTCCACTAACCCTAACCCTAGCCCTAACCCTAACCCTAACCCTAACCCAAAGCCTTCCCCTCACACATCCCCTAATCCTAACCCGTACGCTCACACTAACCCGTGCCCTCACACGTCCGCTCCCCCTAAAGCGTTTTCGTACCCTCACCTGGACCCTAAACCGTCCCCGTCCCCTAACCCTAACCCTAGCCCGAACCCTAACCCTAACCCTTCCCCGAAGCCTTCCCCTCACCCGTCCCCTAATCCTAACCCGTACGCTCACACTAACCCGCGCCCTCACACGTACGCTCCCCCTAAACCGTTGTCGTACCCTCATCTGGACCCTAAATCGTCCCCGTCCTCTAATGCTAACCCTAACCCTAACACTTCCCCGAAGCCTTCCCCTCACCCGTCGCCTAATCCTAACCCGTACGCTAACACTAACCCGCGCCCTCACACGTACGCTCCCCCTAAACCGTTGTCATACCCTAACCTGGACCCTAAACCGTCCCCGTCCACTAACCCTAACCCTACCCCGAACACTAACCCTAACCCTTCCCCGAAGCCTTCCCCTCACCCGTCCCCTAATCCTAACCCGTACGCTCACACTAACCCGGGCCCTCACACGGACACACCCCCTAAAGCGTTGTCGTACCCTCACCTGGACCCTAAACCGTCCCCGTCCCCTAACCCTAACCCTAGCCCTAACCCTAACCCTAACCGTTCCCTGAAGCCTTCCCCTCACCCGTCCCCTAATCCTAACCCGTACGCTCACACTAACCCGGGCCCTCACACGGACACTCCCCCTAAAGCGTTGTCGTACCCTCACCTGGACCCTAAACCATTCCCGTCCCCTAACCCTAATCCTAGCCCGAACCCAAGCCCTAACCCTTCCCCGAAGCCTTCCCCTCACCAGTCGCCTAATTCTAACCCGTACCCTCACACTAAACCGCTCCCTCACACATTCGCTACCCCTAAACTGTTGTCGTACCCTCACCTGGACCCTAAAACGTCCCCGTCTTCTAACCCTAACCCTAGCCCGAACCCTAATCTTAACACTTCCCCGAAGCCTTCCCCTCACCCTTCCCCTAATCCTAACCCGTACGCTCACACTAAACCGCGCCCTCAGACGTACGCTCCCCCTAAACCATTGTTGTACCCTCACCTGGACCCTAAACCGTCCCCGTCCCCTAACCCTAACCCTACACCGAATCCTAACCGTAACCCTTCCCCGAAGCCTTCCCCTCACCCGTCCCCTAATCCTAACCAGTACGCTCACACTAACCCGCGCCCTCACACGTACCCTCCCCCTAAAGAGTTGTCATACCCTCACCTGCAACCTAAATCGTCCCAGACCCCTAATCCTAACTCTAGCCCGAACCCTAACCCTAATCCTTCCCCGAAGCCTTCCTCTCACCCGTCCCTTAATCCTAAACCGTACGCTCACACTAACCCGTGCCCTAAAACGTATGCTACCCCTAAACCGTTGTTGTACCCTCACCTGGACCCTAAACCGTTCCCGTCCCCTAACCCTAACCCTAGCCCAAACCCTAACCCTAACCCTTCCCCGAAGCCTTGCCCTCACCCGTCCCCTAATCCTAACCCGTACACTCACACTAAACCGCTCCCTCACACGTGCGCTCCCCCTAAACCGTTGTCGTACCCTCACCTGGACCCTAAACCGTCCCCGTCCCCTAACCCTAACCCTAGACCAAATCCTAACCATAACCCTTCCCCTAAGCCTTCCCCTCACCCGTCCCCTACTCCTAACACTTACGTTCACACTAACCCACGCCCTCACACGTACGCTCCCTCTAAACCGTTGTCGTACCCTCACCTGGACCCTAAACCATCCGCGTCCCCTAACCCTACCCCTAGCCCGAACCCGAACCGTAACCCTTCCCCAAAGCCTTCCCCTCAGCAGTACCCTAATCCTAACCCGTACGCTCACACTAACCCGCGCCCTCATATGTACGCTCCCCCTAAAGCGTTGTCGTACCCTCACCTGGACCCTTAATCGTCCCCGTCCTCTAATGCTAACCCTAACCCTAACACTTCCCCGAAGCCTTCCCCTCACCCGTCCCCTAATCCAAACCCGTACGCTCACACTAACCCACGCCCTCACACGTACAGTCCCCCTAAACCGTTGCCGTACACTCACCTGGACCCTAAACCGTCCCCGTCGCCGTCCCCTAACCCTAGCCCGAACCCTAACCCTAACCCTTCCCCGAAGCCTTGCCCTCACCCGTCCCCTAATCCTAACCCGTACGCTCACACTAAACCGCGCCCTCACACGTGCGCTCCCCCTAAACTGTTGTCGTACCCTTACCTGGACCCTAAACCGTCCCCGTCCTCTAACCCTAACCCTAGCCCGAACCCTAACCCTAACCCTTCCCCGAAGACTTCCCCTCACCCGTCCCCTAATCCTAACCCGTACGCTCACACTAACCCGCGCCCCCACACGTACCCTCCCCATAAACCACTGTCGTACCCTCACCTGGACCCTAAACCGTCCCCGTCACCTAACCCTAATCCTAGTCCGAACACTAAAGCTAAACCTTCCCCGAAGCCTTCCCCTCACCCGTCCCCTAATCCTAACCCGTACGCTCACACTAACCCGCGCCCTCACACGTACGCTACCCCTAAACCGTTGTCGTACCCTCATCTGGACTCTAAACTGTCCCCGTCCCCTAACCCTAACCCTAGCCCGAACCCTAACCCTAACCCTTCCCCGAAGCCTTCCCCTCACCCCTCCCCTAATCCTAACCCGTACGCTCACACTAACCAGCGCCCTCACACGTACGTTCCCCCTGAACCATTGTCGTACACTTACCTGGACACTAAACCTTCCCCGTCCCCTAACCCGAACCCTAGCCCGAACTCTAAACCTAACCATACCCCGAAGCCTTCCCCTCACCCGTCCCCTAATCCTAACCCTGACGTTCACACTAACCCGCGCCCTCACACGTACGCTCCCTCTAAACAGTTGTCGTACCCTCACCTGGACCCTAAACCGTCCCCGTCCCCTAACCCTAACCCTTCCCCGAAGCCTTCCCCTCACCCGTCCCCTAATCCTAAACCGTACGCTCACACTAACCCGCGCCCTCACACGTACCCTCCCCCTAAACCACTGTCGTACCCTCACCTGGACCCTAAACCGTCCCCGTCACCTAACCCTAACCCTAGCCCGAACTCTAACCCTAACACTTCCCCGAAGCCTTCCCCTCACCCATCCCCTAATCCTAACACGTACGCTCACACTAACCAGCGCCCTCACACGTACAGTCCCCCTAAACCGTTATCGTACACTCACCTGGAACCTAAACTGTCCCCGTCCCCGACCCCTAACCCTAGCACGAACCCTAACCCCAACCCTTCCCCGAAGCCTTCCCCTCACACGTCCCCTAATCCTAACCCGTACACTCACACTAACCTGTGCCCTCATACGTACGCTCCCCCTAAAGCGTTGTCATACCCTCACCTGGACCCTAAACCGTACCCGTCCCCTAACACTAACCCTACACCGAACCCTAAACCTAACCCTTCCCCGAAGCCTTCCCCTCACCCGTCCCCTAATCCTAACCTATACGATCACACTAACCCGCGCCCTCACACGTACGCTCCCCCTAAACCGCTGTCGTACCCTCAACTGGACCCTAAACCGTTCCCGTCCCCTAACCCTAACCCTAGCCCGAACTCTAACCCTAACCCTTCCACGAAGCCTTCCCCTCACCCGTCCCCTAATCCTAACCCGTACGCTCACACTAACCCGCGCCCTCACACGTACGCTCCCCCTAAACCGTTGTCGTACCCTCATCTGGACCCTTACTCGTCCCCGTCCTCTAATGCTAACCCTAACCCTAACACTTCCCCGAAGCCTTCCCCTCACCCGTCGCCTAATCCTAACCCGTACGCTAACACTAACCCGCGCCCTCACACGTACGCTCCCCCTAAACCGTTGTCATACCCTAACCTGGACCCTAAACCGTCCCCGTCTACTAACCCTAACCCTACCCCGAACACTAACCCTAACCCTTCCCCGAAGCCTTCCCCTCACCCGTCCCCTAATCCTAACCCGTACACTCACACTAACCCGGGCCCTCACACGTACGCTCCCCCTAAACCGTTCTTGTTCCCTCACCTGGACCCTAAACCATTCCCGTCCCCTAACCCTAACCCTAGCCTGAACCCTAAGCCTAACCCTTCCCCGAAGCCTTCCCCTCACCCGTCCCCTAATCCTAACCCTTACGTTCACACTAACCCACGCCCTCACACGTACGCTCCAACTAAACCGTTGTCGTACCCTCACCTGGACCCTAAACCGACCCCGTCCCCTAACCCTAATCCTAGCCCGAACCCTAAACCTAACCCTTCCCCGAAGCCTTCCCCTCAGCCGTCCCCTAATCCTAACCCGTACGCTCACACTAACACGCGCCCTAATATGTACGCTCCCCGTAAAGCGTTGTCGTACCCTCACCTAGACCCTAAACCGTCCCCGTCCCATAACCCTAACCCTAGCCCGAATCCAAGCCCTAACCCTTCCCCGAAGCCTTCCCCTCACCAGTCGCCTAATTCTTACCTGTACCCTCAGACTAAACCACTCCCTCACACATTCGCTACCCCTAAACTGTTGTCGTACCCTCACCTGGACCCTAAACCGTCCCCGTCCCCTAACCCTAACCCTAGCCTGAACACTAAATCTAACCCTTCCCGAAGCCTTCCCCTCACCCGTCCCCTAATCCTAACCCGTACGCCCACACTAACCCGCGCCCTCACACGTACGCTCACCCTAAACCGTTGTCGTACCCGCACCTGGACCCTAAACCGTCCCAGTCCCCTAAACCTAACCCTAGCCCGAACCCTAACCCTAACCCTTCCCCAAAGCCTTCCCCTCACCCGTCCCCTAATCCTAACCCCTACGCTCACACTAAACTGCGCCCTCATACGTCCCCTCCCCCTAAAGCGTTGTCGTACCCTCACCTGGACCCTTAACCGTCCCCGTCCCCGTCCCCTAACCCTAGCCAGAACCCTAACCCTAACCCTTCCCCGAAGCCTTCCCCTCACCCGTCCCCTAATCCTAACCCATACGCTCACACTAAGCCACGGCCACACACGTACGCTCCCCCTAAACCGTTGTCGTACCCTCACCTGGACCCTAAATCGTCCCCGACCCCTAATCCTAACTCTAGCCCGAAACCTAACCCTAACCCTTCCCCGAAGCCTTCCCCTCACCCGTCCCCTAATCCTAACCCATACGCTCACACTAACCCGCACCCTCACACTTATGCTCCCCCTAAAGCGTTGTCGTACCCTCACCAGGAACCTAAACCTTCCCCGTCCCCTAACCCTAACCCTAGCCCGATCCCTAACCCTAACCCTTCCCCGAAGCCTTCCCCTCACCCGTCCCCTAATCCTAACCCCTACGCTCACACTAACCCACGCCCTTACACGTACCCTCCCCCTAAAGCATTGTCGTACCCTCACCTGGACCCTAAACCATTCCTGTCCCCTAACCCTAACCCTAGCCCGAACCCTAACCCTAACCCTTCCCCGAAGCCTTGCCCTCACCCGTCCCCTAATCCTAACCCGTACGCTCACACTAACCCGCGCCCTCACATGTGCGCTCCCCCTAAACCGTTGTCGTACCCTCACCTGGACCCTAAACCGTCTCCGTCCCCTAACCCTAACCCTAGCCCGAACCCTAACCCTAAACCTTCCCCGAAGCCTTCCCCTTACCCGTCCCCTAATCCTAACCCATAAGCTCACACTAACCCGCACCCTCACACGTACACTCCCCCTAAACCGTTGTTGTTCCCTCACCTGGACCCTAAACCGTTCCCGTCCCCTAACCCTAACCCTAGCCCGAACCCTAACCCTAACCCTTCCCAAAAGCCTTCCCCTCAGCCGTCCCCTAATCCTAACCCGTACGCTCACACTAACCCGCGCCCTCATATGTACGCTCCCCCTAAAGCGTTGTCGTACCCTCACCTGGACCCTAAACCGTCCCCGTCCCCTAACCCTAACCCTAGCCCGAACCCTAGCCCTAACCCTTCCCCGAAGCCTTCCCCTCACCCATCGCCTAATCCTAACACGCACCCTCAAACTAACCCGCGCCCTCACACATTCGCTGCCCCTAAACCGTTGTCGTACACTCACCTGGACCCTAAACTGTCCCCGTCCCCTAACCCTAACCCTAGACCGAACCCTAACCCTAACCCTTCTCCGAAGCCTTCCCCTCACCCGTCCCCTAATCCTAACCCGTACGCTCACACTAACCCACGCCCTCACACGTACGCTCCCCCTAAACTGTTGTTGTTCCCTCACCTGGACCCTAAACCGTTCCCGTCCCCTAACCCTTACCCTAGCCCGAAACCTAACCCTAACCCTTCCCCGAAGCCTTCCCCTCACGCGTACCATAATCCTAACCCGTACGCTCACACTAACCCGTGCCCTCACACGTACGCTCCCCCTAAACCGCTCTCGTACCCTCAACTGGACCCTAAACCGTCCCTGTCCCCTAACCCTAACCCTAGCCCGAACCCTAACCCTAAAACTTCCTCGAAGCCTTCCCCTCACCCGTCCCCTAATCCTAACCCGTATGCTCACACTAACCCGCGCCCTCACACGTACGCTCCCCCTAAACCGTTGTCATACCCTCACCTGGACCCTAAACCGTCCCCGTCCCCTAACCCTAACCCTAGCCCGAACCCTAACCCTAACCCTTCCCCGAAGCCTTCCCCTCACCCGTCCCCTAATCCTAACCCCTAGGTTCACACTAAGCCGCGCCCTCACACGTACCCTCCCCCTAAAGCGTTGTCGTACCCTCACCTGGACCCTAAACCGTCCTCGTCCCCTAACCCTAACCCTACACCGAACCCTAACCCTAACCCTTCCCAGAAGCCTTCCCCTCACCCGTCCCCTAATCCTAACCCGTACGCTCACACTAACCCGCGCCCTCACACGTACGCTCCCCCTAAACCGCTGTCGTACCCTCAACTGGACCCTAAACCGTCCCCGTCCCCTAACCCTAACCCTAGCCCGAACTCTAACCCTAACCCTTCCACGAAGCCTTCCCCTCACCCGTCCCCTAATTCTAACCCGTACGCTCACACTAACCCGCGCCCTCACATGTACACTCCCCCTAAACCATTGTCGTACCCTTACCTTGACCCTAAACCGTCCCCGTCCCCTAATCCGAACCCAAGCCAGATCCTTAACCCTAACACTTCCCCGAAGCCTTCCCCTCACCCGTCCCTTAATCCTAACCCGTACGCTCACACTAACCCACGCCCTCACACGTACAGTCCCCCTAAACCGTTGTCGTACACTCACCTGGACCCTAAACCGTCCCCGTCGCCGTCCCCTAACCCTAGCCCGAACCCTAACCCTAACCCTTCCCCGAAGCCTTCCCCTCACACGTCCCCTAATCCTAACCCGTACGCTCAGACTAACCCGCGCCCTCACACGTACGCTCCCCCTAAACCGTTGTCGTACCCTCACCTGGACCCTAAATGGTCCCCGTCCCCTAAACCTAACCCTAGCCCTACCCCGAACCCTAACCCTAACACTTCCCCGAAGCCTTCCCCTCACCCGTCACCTAATCCTAACCCCTACGCTCAGAGTAACCCGCGCCCACACACGTACGCTCCCCCTAAACCGTTGTCGTACCCTCACCTGGACCCTAAATCGTCACCGACCCCTAATCCTAACTCTAGCCCGAACCCTAACCCTAATCCTTCCCCGAAGCCTTCCCCTCACCCGTCCCCTAATCCTAAACCGTACGCTCACACTAACCCGCACCCTCACACGTATGTTCCCCCTAAAGCGTTGTCGTACCCTCACCCGGAACCTAAACCGTCCCCGTCCCCTAACCCTAACCCTAGCCCGAACCCTAACCCTAACACTTCCCCGAAGCCTTCCCCTCACCCGTCCCATAATCTTAACCCGTACGCTCACACTAACCCATGCCCTCAAACGTACGCTACCCCTAAACCGTTGTCGTACCCTCACCTGGACCCTAAACCGTTCCCGTCCCCGAACCCTAACCCTAGCCCAAACCCTAACCCTAACCCTTCCCCGAAGCCTTGCCCTCACCCGTCCCCTAATCCTAACCCGTACACTCACACTAAACCGCGCCCTCACACGTGCGCTCCCCCTAAACCGTTGTCGTACCCTCACCTGGACCCTAAAACGTCCCCGTCCTCTAACCCTAACCCTAGCCCGAACCCTAACCCTAACCCTTCCCCGAAGCCTTCCCCTCACCCGTCCCCTAATCCTAACCCGTACGCTCACACTAACCCGCGCCCCCACACGTACCCTCCCCATAAACCACTGTCGTACCCTCACCTGGACCCTAAACCGTCCCCGTCACCTAACCCTAACCGTAGCCCGAACTCTAACCCTAACCCTTCCATGAAGCCTTCCCCTCACCCGTCCACTAATCCTAACCCGTACCCTCACACTAACCAGCGCCCTCACACATACAGTCCCCGTAAACCGTTGTCGTACTCTCACCTGGACCCTAAACCGTCCCCGTCCCCGTCCCCTAACCCTAGCACGAACCCTAACCCTAACCCTTCCCCGAAGCCTTCCCCTCAGCCGTCCCCTAATCCTAACCCGTACGCTCACACTAACCCGCGCCCTCATATGTACGCTCCCCCTAAACCGTTGTCGTACCCTCACCTGGACCCTAAACCGTCCCCGTCCCCTAACCCTAATCCTAGCCCGAACACTAAAGCTAACCCTTACCCGAAGCCTTCCCCTCACCCGTCCCCTAATCCTAACCCGTACGCTCACACTAACCCGCGCCCTCACACGTACGCTACCCCTAAACGTTGGTCGTACCCTCATCTGGACTCTAAACCGTCCCCGTCCCCTAACCCTAACCCTAGCCCGAACCCTAACCCTAACCCTTCCCGGAAGCCTTCCTCTCACCCCTCCCCTAATCCTAACCCGTACGCTCACACTAACCAGCGCCCTCACACGTACATTCCCCCTGAACCATTGTCGTACCCTTACCTGGACCCTAAATCTTCCCCGTCACCTAACCCGAACCCTAGCCAGAACTCTAACCCTAACCATACACCGAAGCCTTCCCCTCACCCGTCCCCTAATCCTAACCCTGACGTTCACACTAACCCGCGCCCTCACACGTACGCTCCCTCAAAACAGTTGTCGTACCCTCACCTGGACCCTAAACCGTCCCCGTCCCCTAACCCTAACCCTAGCCCGAACCCTAACCATAACCCTTCCCAGAAGCCTTCCCCTCAGCAGTCCCCTAATCCTAACCCGTACGCTCACACTAACCCGCGCCCTCACACGTACGCTCCCCCTAAACCGTTGTCGTACCCTCACCTGGACCCTAAACCGTCCCCGTCTCCTAACCCTAACCCTAAACCGAATCCTAAATCTAACCCTTCCCCGAAGCCTTCCCCTCACCCGTCCCCTAATCCTAACCCGTACGCTCACACTAACCCGCGCCCTCACACGTACCCTCCCCCTTAACCACTGTCGTACCCTAACCTGGACCCTAAACCGTCCCCGTCACCTAACCCTAACCCTAGCCCGAACTCTAACCCTAACCCTTCCACGAAGCCTTCCCCTCACCCGTCCCCTAATCCTAACCCGTACGCTCACACTAACCCACGCCCTCACACGTACGCTCCCCCTAAACCATTGTCGTACCCTTACCTGTACCCTAAACCGTCCCTGTTCCCTAACCCGAACCCAAGCCAGATCCCTAACCCTAACCCTTGCCCGAAGCCTTCCCCTCACCCATCCCCTAATCCTAACCCGTACGCTCACACTAACCAGCGCCCTCACACGTACGTTCCCCCTGAAACATTGTCGTACCCTTACCTGGACCCTAAACCGTCCCCGTCCCCTAACCCGAACCCTAGCCCGAACCCTAACCCTAACCCTCCCCGAAGCCTTCCCCTCATCCTTCCCCTAATCCTAACCCGTACGCTCACACTAACCCGTGCCCTCACACGTACGCTCCCCCTAAACCGCTCTCGTACCCTCAACTGGACCCTAAACCGTCCCCGTCCCCTAACCCTAACCCTAGCCCGAACCCTAACCCTAACACTTCCCCGAAGCCTTCCCCTTACCCGTCCCCTAATCATAACCCGTACGCTCAAACTAACCCGCACCCTCACACGTACACTCCCCCTAAAGCGTTGTCGTACCCTCACCTGGACCCTAAACCGTCCCCGTCCCCTAAGCCTAACCCTAGCCCGAACCCTAACCCTAACCGTTCTCCGAAGCCTTCCCCTCACCCGTCCCCTAATCCTAACCCGTACGCTCACACTAACCCACGCCCTCATACGTACGCTCCCACTAAACCGTTGTTGTTCCCTCACCTGGACCCTAAACCGTTCCCGTCCCCTAACCCTAACCCTAGCCTGAACCCTAACCCTAACCCTTCCCCGAAGCCTTCCCCTCACCCGTCCCCTAATCCTAACCCTTACGTTCACACTAACCCGCGCCCTCACACTTACGCTCCCCCTAAACCGTTGTCATACCCTCAACTGGACCCTAAACTGACCCCGTCCCCTAACCCTAACCCTAGCCCGAACCCTAACCCTAACCCTTCCCCGATGCCTTCCACTCAGCCGTCCCCTAATCCTAACCCATACGCTAACACTAACCCGCGACCTCATATGTACGCTCCCCCTAAAGCGTTGTCGTACCCTCACCTGGACCCTAAACCGTCCCCGTCCCCTAACCTTAACCCTAGCCCGAATCCTAACCCTAACCCTTCCCCGAAGCCCTCCCCTCACCCGTCCCCTAATCCTAACCCGTACCCTCACACTAACCCGCGCCCTCACACGTACCCTCTCCCTAAAGCGTTGTCACACCCTCACCTGGACACTAAACCGTCACCGTCCCCTAATCCTAACCCTAGCCCGAACCCTAACCCAAACCCTTCCCCGAAGCCTTCCCCTCACCCGTCCCCTAATCCTAACCCGTACGCTCACACTAACCCGTGCGCTCACACGTACGCTCCCCCTAAACCGCTCTCATACCCTCAACTGGACCCTAAACCGTCTCCGGCCCCTAACCTTAACCCTAGCCTAAACCCTAACCCTAAACCTTCCTCGAAGCCTTCCCCTCACCTGTCCCCTAATCCTAACCCGTACGCTCACACTAACCCGCGCCCTCACACGTACGCTCCCCCTAAACCGTTGTCGTACCCTCACCTGGACCCTAAACCGTCCCCGTCCCCTAACCCTAACCCTAGCCCGAACACTAACCCTAACCCTTCCCCGAAGCCTTCCCCTCACACGTCCCCTAATCCTAACCCCTAGGCTCACACTAAGCTGCGCCCTCACACGTACCCTCCCCCTAAAGCGTTGTCGTACCCTCACCTGGACCCTAAACCGTACCCGTCCCCTAACACTAACCCTACACCGAACCCTAACCCTAACCCTTCCCCGAAGCCTTCCCCTCGCCCGTCCCCTAATCCTAACCTGTACGCTCACACTAACCCGCGCCCTCACACGTACGCTCCCCCTAAACCGCTGTCGTACCCTCAACTGGACCCTAAACCGTTCCCGTCCCCTAACCCTAACCCTAGCCCGAACTCTAACCCTAACCGTTCCACGAAGCCTTCCCCTCACCCGTCCCCTAATCCTAACCCGTACGCTCACACTAACCCGCACCCTCATACGTACGCTCCCCCTAAACCATTGTTGTACCCTTACCTGGACCCTAAACCGTCCCCGTCCCCTAACCCGAACCCTAACCCTAAAACTTCCCCGAAGCCTTCCCCTCACCCGTCGCCTAATCCTAACCCGTACGCTCACACTAACCACGCCCTCACACGTACAGTCCCCCTAAACCGTTGTCGTACACTCACCTGGACCCTAAACCGTCCCCGTCCCCGTCCCCTAACCCTAGCCCGAACCCTAAACCTAACCCTTCCCCGAAGCCTTCCCCTCACCCGTCCCCTAATCCTAAACCGTACTCTCACACTAACACGCGCCCTCACACGTACGCTCCCCCTAAACCGTTGTCGTACCCTCACCTGGACCCTAAATGGTCCCCGTCCCCTAAACCTAACCCTAGCCCTAGCCCGAACCCTAACCCTAACACTTCCCCAAAGCCTTCCCCTCACCCGTCCCCTACTCCTAACCCGTACCCTCACACTAACCCCTGCCCTCACATGTACCCTCCCCCTAAACCATTGTCATACCCTCACCTGGACCCTAAACCGTCCCCGTCCACTAACCCTAATCCTAGCCCTAACCCTAACCCTAACCCTTCCCCAAAGCCTTCCCCTCACACATCCCCTAATCCTAACCCGTACGGTCACACTAACCCGCGCCCTCACATGTCGGCTCCCCCTAAAGCGTTTTCGTACCCTCACCTGGACCCTAAACCGTCCCCGTCCCCTAACCCTAACCCTAGCCCGAACCCTAACCCTAACACTTCCCCGAAGCCTTCCCCTCACCCGTCCCCTAATCCTAACCCGTACGCTCACACTAACCCGCGCCCTCACACGTACATTCCCCCTGAACCATTGTCGTACCCTTACCTGGACCCTAAATCTTCCCCGTCACCTAACCCGAACCCTAGCCAGAACTCTAACCCTAACCATACACCGAAGCCTTCCCCTCACCCGTCCCCTAATCCTAACCCTGACGTTCACACTAACCCGCGCCCTCACACGTACGCTCCCTCACAACAGTTGTCGTACCCTCACCTGGACCCTAAACCGTCCCCGTCCCCTAACCCTAACCCTAGCCCGAACCCTAACCATAACCCTTCCCAGAAGCCTTCCCCTCAGCAGTCCCCTAATCCTAACCCGTACGCTCACACTAACCCGCGCCCTCACACGTACGCTCCCCCTAAACCGTTGTCGTACCCTCACCTGGACCCTAAATGGTCCCCGTCCCCTAACCCTAACCCTAGCCTGAACCCTAACCCTAAACCTTCCCGGAAGCCTTCCCCTCACCCGTCCCCTAATCCTAACCCCTACGCTCACACTAAACCGCGCCCTCACACGTACCCTCCCCCTAAAGCGTTGTCGTACCCTCACCTGGACCCTAAACCGTCCCCGTCTCCTAACCCTAACCCTAAACCGAATCCTAAATCTAACCCTTCCCCGAAGCCTTCCCCTCACCCGTCCCCTAATCCTAACCCGTACGCTCACACTAACCCGCGCCCTCACACGTACCCTCCCCCTTAACCACTGTCGTACCCTAACCTGGACCCTAAACCGTCCCCGTCACCTAACCCTAACCCTAACCCGAACTCTAACCCTAACCCTTCCACGAAGCCTTCCCCTCACCCGTCCCCTAATCCTAACCCGTACGCTCACACTAACCCACGCCCTCACACGTACGCTCCCCCTAAACCATTGTCGTACCCTTACCTGTACCCTAAACCGTCCCTGTTCCCTAACCCGAACCCAAGCCAGATCCCTAACCCTAACCCTTGCCCGAAGCCTTCCCCTCACCCATCCCCTAATCCTAACCCGTACGCTCACACTAACCAGCGCCCTCACACGTACGTTCCCCCTGAAACATTGTCGTACCCTTACCTGGACCCTAAACCGTCCCCGTCCCCTAACCCGAACCCTAGCCCGAACCCTAACCCTAACCCTTCCCCGAAGCCTTCCCATCATCCTTCCCCTAATCCTAACCCGTACGCTCACACTAACCCGTGCCCTCACACGTACGCTCCCCCTAAACCGCTCTCGTACCCTCAACTGGACCCTAAACCGTCCCCGTCCCCTAACCCTAACCCTAGCCCGAACCCTAACCCTAACACTTCCCCGAAGCCTTCCCCTTACCCGTCCCCTAATCATAACCCGTACGCTCAAACTAACCCGCACCCTCACACGTACACTCCCCCTAAAGCGTTGTCGTACCCTCACCTGGACCCTAAACCGTCCCCGTCCCCTAAGCCTAACCCTAGCCCGAACCCTAACCCTAACCGTTCTCCGAAGCCTTCCCCTCACCCGTCCCCTAATCCTAACCCGTACGCTCACACTAACCCACGCCCTCATACGTACGCTCCCACTAAACCGTTGTTGTTCCCTCACCTGGACCCTAAACCGTTCCCGTCCCCTAACCCTAACCCTAGCCTGAACCCTAACCCTAACCCTTCCCCGAAGCCTTCCCCTCACCCGTCCCCTAATCCTAACCCTTACGTTCACACTAACCCGCGCCCTCACACTTACACTCCCCCTAAACCGTTGTCGTACCCTCAACTGGACCCTAAACTGACCCCGTCCCCTAACCCTAACCCTAGCCCGAACCCTAACCCTAACCCTTCCCCGAAGCCTTCCACTCAGCCGTCCCCTAATCCTAACCCATACGCTAACACTAACCCGCGACCTCATATGTACGCTCCCCCTAAAGCGTTGTCGTACCCTCACCTGGACCCTAAACCGTCCCCGTCCCCTAACCTTAACCCTAGCCCGAATCCTAACCCTAACCCTTCCCCGAAGCCCTCCCCTCACCCGTCCCCTAATCCTAACCCGTACCCTCACACTAACCCGCGCCCTCACACGTACCCTCTCCCTAAAGCGTTGTCACACCCTCACCTGGACACTAAACCGTCACCGTCCCCTAATCCTAACCCTAGCCCGAACCCTAACCCAAACCCTTCCCCGAAGCCTTCCCCTCACCCGTCCCCTAATCCTAACCCGTACGCTCACACTAACCCATGCGCTCACACGTACGCTCCCCCTAAACCGCTCTCATACCCTCAACTGGACCCTAAACCGTCTCCGGCCCCTAACCTTAACCCTAGCCCAAACCCTAACCCTAAACCTTCCTCGAAGCCTTCCCCTCACCTGTCCCCTAATCCTAACCCGTACGCTCACACTAACCCGCGCCCTCACACGTACGCTCCCCCTAAACCGTTGTCGTACCCTCACCTGGACCCTAAACCGTCCCCGTCCCCTAACCCTAACCCTAGCCCGAACACTAACCCTAACCCTTCCCCGAAGCCTTCCCCTCACACGTCCCCTAATCCTAACCCCTAGGCTCACACTAAGCTGCGCCCTCACACGTACCCTCCCCCTAAAGCGTTTTCGTACCCTCACCTGGACCCTAAACCGTACCCGTCCCCTAACACTAACCCTACACCGAACCCTAACCCTAACCCTTCCCCGAAGCCTTCCCCTCGCCCGTCCCCTAATCCTAACCTGTACGCTCACACTAACCCGCGCCCTCACACGTACGCTCCCCCTAAACCGCTGTCGTACCCTCAACTGGACCCTAAACCGTTCCCGTCCCCTAACCCTAACCCTAGCCCGAACTCTAACCCTAACCTTTCCACGAAGCCTTCCCCTCACCCGTCCCCTAATCCTAACCCGTACGCTCACACTAACCCGCACCCTCATACGTACGCTCCCCCTAAACCATTGTTGTACCCTTACCTGGACCCTAAACCGTCCCCGTCCCCTAACCCGAACCCTAGCCCGAACCCTAACCCTAAAACTTCCCCGAAGCCTTCCCCTCACCCGTCGCCTAATCCTAACCCGTACGCTCACACTAACCACGCCCTCACACGTACAGTCCCCCTAAACCGTTGTCGTACACTCACCTGGACCCTAAACCGTCCCCGTCCCCGTCCCCTAACCCTAGCCCGAACCCTAAACCTAACCCTTCCCCGAAGCCTTCCCCTCACCCGTCCCCTAATCCTAAACCGTACTCTCACACTAACCCGCGCCCTCACACGTACGCTCCCCCTAAACCGTTGTCGTACCCTCACCTGGACCCTAAATGGTCCCCGTCCCCTAAACCTAACCCTAGCCCTAGCCCGAACCCTAACCCTAACCCTTCCCCAAAGCCTTCCCCTCACCCGTCCCCTACTCCTAACCCGTACCCTCACACTAACCCCTGCCCTCTCATGTACCCGCCCCCTAAACCATTGTCATACCCTCACCTGGACCCTAAACCGTCCCCGTCCACTAACCCTAATCCTAGCCCTAACCCTAACCCTAACCCTTCCCCAAAGACTTCCCCTCACACATCCCCTAATCCTAACCCGTACGGTCACACTAACCCGCGCCCTCACACGTCGGCTCCCCCTAAAGCGTTTTCGTACCCTCACCTGGACCCTAAACCATCTCCGTCCCCTAACCCTAACCCTAGCCTGAACCCTAACCCTAACCCTTCCCCGAAGCCTTCCCCTCACCCGTCCCCTAATCCTAACCCGTACGCTCACACTAACCCGCGCCCTCACACGTACGCTCCCCCTAAACCGTTGTCGTACCCTCATCTGGACCCTAAATCGTTCCCGTCCTCTAATGCTAACCCTAACCCTAACACTTCCCCGAAGCCTTCCCTTCACCCGTCGCCTAATCCTAACCCGTACGCTAACACTAACCCGCGCCCTCACACGTACGCTCCCCCTAAACCGTTGTCATACCCTAACATGGACCCTAAACCGTCCCCGTCCACTAACCCTAACCTTACCCCGAACACTAACCCTAACCCTTCCCCGAAGCCTTCCCCTCACCCGTCCCCTAATCCTAACCCGTACGCTCACACTAACCCGGGCCCTCACACGGACACACCACCTAAAGCGTTGTCGTACCCTCACCTGGACCCTAAACCGTCCCCGTCCCCTAACCCTAACCCTAGCCCTAACCCTAACCCTAACCGTTCCCTGAAGCCTTCCCCTCACCCGTCCCCTAATCCTAACCCGTACGCTCACACTAATCCGGGCCCTCACACGGACACTCCCCCTAAAGCGTTGTCGTACCCTCACCTGGACCCTAAGCCATTCCCGTCCCCTAACCCTAATCCTAGCCCGAACCCAAGCCCTAACCCTTCCCCGAAGCCTTCCCCTCACCAGTCGCCTAATTCTAACCCGTACCCTCACACTAAACCGCTCCCTCACACATTCGCTACCCCTAAACTGTTGTCGTACCCTCACCTGGACCCTAAAACGTCCCCGTCCTCTAACCCTAACCCTAGCCCGAACCCTAATCTTAACACTTCCCCGAAGCCTTCCCCTCACCCTTCCCCTAATCCTAACCCGTACGCTCACACTAAACCGCGCCCTCAGACGTACGCTCCCCCTAAACCATTGTCGTACCCTCACCTGGACCCTAAACCGTCCCCGTCCTCTAACCCTAACCCTAGCCCGAACCCTAACCCTAACCCTTCCCCGAAGCCTTCCCCTCACCCGTCCCCTAATCATAACCCGTACGCTAACACTAACCCACGCCCTCACACGTACGCTCCCCCTAAACTGTTGTCGTACCCTCACCTGGAACCTAAACCTTTCCTGTCCCCTAACCCTAAGCCTAGCCCGAACCCTAACCCTAACCCTTCCCCGAAGCCTTCCCCTCACCCGTCGCCTAATCCTAACCCGTACCCTCACACTAAACCGCGCCCTCACACGTATGCTCCCCCTAAACCGTTATCGTACCCTCACCTGCACCCTAAACCGTCTCGGTCCCCTAACCCTAACCCTAGCCCGAACCCTAACCCTAACCCTTCCCCGAAACCTTCCCCTCACCCATCCCCTAATCCTACCCCGTACGCTCAAACTAACCCGCACCCTCACACGTACACTCCCCCTAAAGCGTTGTCGTACCCTCACCTGGACCCTAAACCGTCCCCGTCCCCTAAGCCTAACCCTAGACGAACCATAACCCTAACCGTTCTCCGAAGCCTTCCCCTCACCCGTCCCCTAATCCTAACCCGTACGCTCACACTAACCCACGCCCTCACACGTACGCTCCCCCTAAACCGTTGTTGTTCCCTCACCTGGACCCTAAACCGTTCCCGTCCCCTAACCCTAACCCTAGCCTGAACCCTAACCCTAACCCTTCCCCGAAGCCTTCCCCTCACCCGTCCCCTAATCCTAACACGTACGCTCACACTATCCCGTGCCCTAAAACGTACGCTACCCCTAAACCGTTGTTGTACCCTCACCTGGACCCTAAACCGTTCCCGTCCCCTAACCCTAACCCTAGCCCAAACCCTAACCCTAACCCTTCCCCGAAGCCTTGCCCTCACCCGTCCCCTAATCCTAACCCGTACACTCACACTAAACCGCTCCCTCACACGTGCGCTCCCCCTAAACCGTTGTCGTACCCTCACCTGGACCCTAAACCGTCCCCGTCCCCTAACCCTAACCCTAGACCAAATCGTAACCCTAACACTTCCCCGAAGCCTTCCCCTCACCCGTCCCCTAATCCTAACCCTTACGTTCACACTAACCCACGCCCTCACACGTACGCTCGCTCTAAACCGTTGTCGTACCCTCACATGGACCCTAAACCGTCCGCGTCCCCTAACCCTACCCCTAGCCTGAACCCGAACCGTAACCCTTCCCCAAAGCCTTCCCCTCAGCAGTACCCTAATCCTAACCCGTACGCTCACACTAACCCGCGCCCTCATATGTACGCTCCCCCTAAAGCGTTGTCGTACCCTCACCTGGACCCCAAAACGTCCCCGTCCCCTAACCCTAACCCTAGCCCAAACCCTAACCCTAAACCTTCCCGGAAGACTTCCCCTCACCTGTCCCCTAATCCTAACCCGTACGCTCACACTAAACCGCGCCCTCACACGTACGCTACCCCTAAACCGTTATCGTACCCTCACCTGGACCCTAAACAGTCCCGGTCCCCTAACCCTAACCCTAACCCGAACCCTAACCCTAACCCTTCCCCGAAGCCTTCCCCTCACCCGTCCCCTAATCCTAACCCGTACGCTCACACTAACCCGTGCCCTCACACGTACGCTCCCCCTAAACCGTTGTTGTACCCTCACCTGGACCCTAAACCGTCCCCGTCCCCTAAACCTAACCCTAGCCCGAACCCTAACCCTAACCCTTCCCCGAAGCCTTCCCCTCACCCGTCCCCTAATCCTAAACCCTACGCTCACACTAAACCGCGCCCTCACACGTACCCTCCCCCTAAAGCGTTGTCGTACCCTCACCTGGACCCTAAACCGTCCCCGTCCCCTAACCCTAACCCTACACCGAATCCTAATCCTAACACTTCCCCGAAGCCTTCCCCTCACCCGTCCCCTAATCCTAACCCGCACGCTCACACTAACCCGCGCCCTCACACGTTCCCTCCCCCTAAACCGCTGTCGTACCCTCAACTGGACCCTAAACCGTCCCCGTCACCTAACCCTAACCCTAGGCCGAACTCTAACCCTAACCCTTCCACGAAGCCTTCCCCTCACCCGTACCCTAATCCTAACCCGTACGCTCACACTAACCCGTGCCCTCACACGTACGCTCCCCCTAAACCATTGTCGTACCCTAACCTTGACCCTAAACCGTCCCCGTCCCCTAACCCGAACCCAAGCCAGATCCCTAACCCTATCCCTTCCCCGAAGCCTTCCCCTCACCCGTCCACTAATCCTAACCCGTACCCTCACACTAACCCGCGCCCTCACACGTGCCCTCTCCCTAAAGCGTTTTCATAACCTCACCTGGACACTAAACCGTCCCCGTCCCCTAACCCTAACCCTAGCCCGAACCCTAACCCAAACCCTTCCCCGAAGCCTTCCCCTCACCCGTCCCCTAATCCTAACCCGTACGCTCACACTAACCCGTGCCCTCACACGTACGCTCCCCCTAAACCGCTCTCGTACACTCAACTGGACCCTAAACCGTCCCCGTCCCCTAACCCTAACCCTAGCCCGAACCCTAACCCTAACACTTCCCCGAAGCCTTCCACTTACCCGTCCCCTAATCCTAACCCGTACGCTCAAACTAACCCGCACCCTCACACGTACACTCCCCCTAAAGCGTTGTCGTTCCCTCACCTGGACCCTAAACCGTCCCCGTCCCCTAAGCCTAACCCTAGCCGAACCATAACCCTAACCGTTCTCCGAAGCCTTCCCCTCACCCGTCCCCTAATCCTAACCCGTACGCTCAAACTAACCCGCACCCTCACACGTACACTCCCCCTAAACCGTTGTCGTACCCTCATCTGGACCCTAAATCGTCCCCGTCCTCTAATGCTAACCCTAACCCTAACAATTCCCCGAAGCCTTCCCCTCACCCGTCGCCTAATCCTAACCCGTACGCTAACACTAACCCGCGCCCTCACACGTACGCTCCCCCTAAACCGTTGTCATACCCTAACCTGGACCCTAAACCGTCCCCGTCCACTAACCCTAACCCTACCCCGAACACTAACCCTAACCCTTCCCCGAAGCCTTCCCCTCACCCGTCCCCTAATCCTAACTCGTACGCTCACACTAACCCGAGCCCTCACAGGTACGCTCCCCCTAAAGCGTTGTCGTACCCTCACCTGGAACCTAAACCGTCCCCGTCCCCTAACCCTAATCCTAGCCCTAACCCTAACCCTAACCGTTCCCTGAAGCCTTCCCCTCACCCGTCCCCTAATCCTACCCCGTATGCTCACACTAACCCACGCCCTCACACGTACGCTCCCCCTAAACCGTTGTTGTTCCCTCACCTGGACCTTAAACCATTCCCGTCCCCTAACCCTAACCCTAGCCCGAACCCAAGCCCTAACCCTTCCCCGAAGCCTTCCCCTCACTAGTCGCCTAATTCTAACCCGTACCCTCACACTAAACCGCTCCCTCACACATTCGCTACCCCTAAACTGTTGTCGTACCCTCACCTGGACCCTAAACCGTCCCCGTCCCGTAACCCTAACCCTAGCCTGAACACTAAATCTAACACTTCCCGAAGCCTTCCCCTCAGCCGTCCCCTAATCCTAACCCGTACTCTCACACTAACCCGCGCCCTCACATGTACGGTACCCCTAAACCATTGTCGTACCCTCACTTGGACCCTAAACCGTCCCCGTCCCCTAACCCTAACCCTAGCCCGAACCCTAACCCTAACACTTCCCCGAAGCCTTCCCCTCACCCGTCCCCAAATCCTAACCCGTACGCTCACACTAACCCACGCCCTCACACGTACGCTCCCCCTAAACTGTTGTCGTACCCTCACCTGGACCCTATACCGTCCCCGTCCCCGTCCCCTAACCCTAGCCCGAACCCTAACCCTAACCCTTCCCCGAAGCCTTCCCCTCACCCGTCCCCTAATCGTAACCCCTACGCTCACACTAAACTGCGCCCTCACACGTCCCCTCCCCCTAAAGCGTTGTCGTACCCTCACCTGGACCCTAAACCGTCCCCGTCCCCTAACCCTAACCCTACACCGAATCCTAACCCTAACCCTTCCCCGAAGCCTTCCCCTCACCCGTCCCCTAATCCTAACCCGTACGCTCACACTAACCCACGCCCTCACACGTACCATCCCCCTAAACCACTGTCGTACCCTCACCTGGACCCTAAACCGTCCCCGTCCCCTAACCCTAACCCTAGCCCGAACTCTAACCCTAACCCTTCCACGAAGCCTTCCCCTCACCCGTCCCCTAATCCTAACCCGTACGCTCACACTAACCCGCGCCCTCACACGTACGCTCCCCCTAACCCATTGTCGTACCCTTACCTGGACCCTAAACCGTCCCCGTCCCCTAACCCGAACCCAAGCCAGATACCTAATCCTAACCCTTCCCCGAAGGCTTCCCCTCACCCGTCCCCTAATCCTAACCCGTACTCTCACACTAACCCGCGCCCTCGCACGTACGCTCCCCCTAAACCGTGGTAGTACCCTCACCTGGACCCTAAACCGTCCCAGTCCCCTAACCCTAACCCTAGCCCGATCCCTAACCCTAACCCTTCCCCGAAGCCTTCCCCTCACCCGTCCCCTAATCCTAACCCCTACGCTCACACTAACCCGCGCCCTTACACGTACCCTCCGCCTAAAGCGTTGTCGTACCCTCACCTGGACCCTAAACCGTCTCCGTCCCCTAACCCTAACCCTAGCCCGGACCCTAACCCTAAACCTTCCCCGAAGCCTTCCCCTTACCCGTCCCCTAATCCTAACCTATACGCTCACACTAACCCGCACCCTCACACGTACACTCCCCCTAAACCGTTGTTGTTCCCTCACCTGGACCCTAAACCGTTCCCGTCCCCTAACCCTAACCCTAGCCCGAACCCTAACCCTAACCCTTCCCCGAAGCCTTCCCCTCACCCGTCCCCTAATCCTAACCCTTACGTTCACACTAACCCGCGCCCTCACACGTACGCTCCCCCTAAACCGTTGTCGTACCCTCACCTGGACCGTAAACCGACCCCGTCCCCTAACCCTAACGCTAGCCCGAACCCTAACCCTAACCCTTCCCCGAAGCCTTCCCCTCACCCGTCCCCTAATCCTAACCCCTAGGTTCACACTAAGCCGCGCCCTCACACGTACCCTCCCCCTAAAGCGTTGTCGTACCCTCACCTGGACCCTAAACCGTCCTCGTCCCCTAACCCTAACCCTACACCGAACCCTAACCCTAACCCTTCCCAGAAGCCTTCCCCTCACCCGTCCCCTAATCCTAACCCGTACGCTCACACTAACCCGCGCCCTCACACGTACGCTCCCCCTAAACCGCTGTCGTACCCTCAACTGGACCCTAAACCGTCCCCGTCCCCTAACCCTAACCCTAGCCCGAACTCTAACCCTAACCCTTCCACGAAGCCTTCCCATCACCCGTCCCCTAATTCTAACCCGTACGCTCACACTAACCCGCGCCCTCACACGTACGGTCCCCCTAAACCATTGTCGTACCCTTACCTTGACCCTAAACCGTCCCCGTCCCCTAACCCGAACCCAAGCCAGATCCTTAACCCTAACACTTCCCCGAAGCCTTCCCCTCACCCGTCCCCTAATCCAAACCCGTACGCTCACACTAACCCACGCCCTCACACGTACAGTCCCTCTAAACCGTTGCCGTACACTCACCTGGACCCTAAACCGTCCCCGTTGCCGTCCCCTAACCCTAGCCCGAACCCTAACCCTAACCCTTCCCCGAAGCCTTTCCCTCACCCGTCCCCTAATCCTAACCCGTACACTCACACTAAACCGCGCCCTCACACGTGCGCTCCCCCAAAACTGTTGTCGTACCCTCACCTGGACCCTAAACCGTCCCCGTCCCCTAACCCTAACCCTAGCCCGAACCCTAACCCTAACCCTTCCCCGAAGCCTTCCCCTCACCCGTCCCCTAATCCTAACCCGTACGCTCACACTAACCCGCGCCCCGACACGTACCCTCCCCATAAACCACTGTCGTACCCTCACCTGGACCCTAAACCGTCCCCGTCACCTAACCCTAACCGTAGCCCGAACTCTAACCCTAACCCTTCCACGAAGCCTTCCCCTCACCCGTCCCCTAATCCTAACCCGTACGCTCACACTAACCAGCGCCCTCACACATACAGTCCCCCTAAACCGTTGTCGTACTCTCACCTGGACCCTAAACCGTCCCCGTCCCCGTCCCCTAACCCTAGCACGAACCCTAACCCTAACCCTTCCCCGAAGCCTTCCCCTCAGCCGTCCCCTAATCCTAACCCGTACGCTCACACTAACCCGCGCCCTCATATGTACGCTCCCCCTAAAGCGTTGTCGTACCCTCACCTGGACCCTAAACCGTCCCCGTCCCCTAACCCTAACCCTAGCCCGAACCCTAACCCTAACCCTTCCCCGAAGCCTTCCCCTCACCCGTCCCCTAATCCTAACCCGTACGCTCACACTAACCCGCGCCCCGACACGTACCCTCCCCATAAACCACTGTCGTACCCTCACCTGGACCCTAAACCGTCCCCGTCACCTAACCCTAACCGTAGCCCGAACTCTAACCCTAACCCTTCCACGAAGCCTTCCCCTCACCCGTCCCCTAATCCTAACCCGTACGCTCACACTAACCAGCGCCCTCACACATACAGTCCCCCTAAACCGTTGTCGTACTCTCACCTGGACCCTAAACCGTCCCCGTCCCCGTCCCCTAACCCTAGCACGAACCCTAACCCTAACCCTTCCCCGAAGCCTTCCCCTCAGCCGTCCCCTAATCCTAACCCGTACGCTCACACTAACCCGCGCCCTCATATGTACGCTCCCCCTAAAGCGTTGTCGTACCCTCACCTGGACCCTAAACCGTCCCCGTCCCCTAACCCTAACCGTAGACCGAACCCTACCCCTAACCCTTCCCTGAAGCCTTCCCCTCACCCATCGCCTAATCCTAACACGCACCCTCAAACTAACCCGCGCCCTTACACATTCGCTCCCCCTAAACCGTTGTCGTACCCTCACCTGGACCCTAAACCGTCCCCGTCCCCTAACCCTAATCCTACTCCGAACACTAAAGCTAACCCTTCCCCGAAGCCTTCCCCTCACCCGTCCCCTAATCCTAACCCGTACGCTCACACTAACCCGCGCCCTCACACGTACGCTACCCCTAAACCGTTGTCGTACCCTCATCTGGACTCTAAACCGTCCCCGTCCCCTAACACTAACCCTAGCCCGAACCCTAACCGTAACCCTTCCCCGAAGCCTTCCCCTTACCCCTCCCCTAATCCTAACCCGTAGGCTCACACTAACCAGCGCCCTCACACGTACGTTCCCCCTGAACCATTGAAGTACACTTACCTGGACACTAAACCTTCCCCGTCCCCTAACCCGAACCCTAGCCCGAACTCTAAACCTAACCATACCCCGAAGCCTTCCCCTCACCCGTCCCCTAATCCTAACCCTGACGTTCACACTAACCCGCGCCCTCACACGTACGCTCCCTCTAAACAGTTGTCGTACCCTCACCTGGACCCTAAACCGTCCCCGTCACCTAACCCTAACCCTAGCCCGAACCCTAACCGTAACCCTTCCCCGAAGCCTTCCCCTCAGCAGTCCCCTAATCCTAACCCGTACGCTCACACTAACCCACGCCCTCATATGTACGCTCCCCCTAAAGCGTTGTCGTACCCTCACCTGGACCCTAAACCGTCCCCGTCCCCTAACCCTAACCCTTCCCCGAAGCCTTCCCCTCACCCGTCCCATAATCCTAACCCGTACGCTCACACTAACCCGCGCCCTCACACGTACCCTCCCCCTAAACCACTGTCGTACCCTCACCTGGACCCTAAACCGTCCCCGTCACCTAACCCTAACCCTAGCCCGAACTCTAACCCTAACCCTTCCCCGAAGCCTTCCCCTCACCCATCCCCTAATCCTAACACGTACGCTCACACTAACCAGCGCCCTCACACGTACAGTCCCCCTAAACCGTTATCGCACACTCCCCTGGACCCTAAACTGTCCCCGTCCCCGTCCCCTAACCCTAGCCCGAACCCTAACCCCAACACTTCCCCGAAGCCTTCCCCTCACACGTCCCCTAATCCTAACCCGTACACTCACACTAACCCGTGCCCTCATACGTACGCTCCCCCTAAAGCGTTGTCATACCCTCACCTGGACCCTAAACCGTACCCGTCCCCTAACACTAACCCTACACCGAACCCTAACCCTAACCCTTCCCCGAAGCCTTCCCCTCACCCGTCCCCTAATCCTAACCCGTACGCTCACACTAACTCGCGCCCTCACACGTACGCTCCCCCTAAACCGTTGTCGTACCCTCATCTGGACGCTAACTCGTCCCCGTCCTCTAATGCTAACCCTAACCCTAACACTTCCCCGAAGCCTTCCCCTCACCCGTCGCCTAATCCTAACCCGTACGCTAACACTAACCCGCGCCCTCACACGTACGCTCCCCCTAAACCGTTGTCATACCCTAACCTGGACCCTAAACCGTCCCCGTCTACTAACCCTAACCCTACCCCGAACACTAACCCTAACCCTTCCCCGAAGCCTTCCCATCACCCGTCCCCTAATCCTAACCCGTACGCTCACACTAACCCGGGCCCTCACACGTACGCTCCCCCTAAACCGTTCTTGTTCCCTCACTTGGACCCTAAACCATTCCCGTCCCCTAACCCTAACCCTAGCCTGAACCCTAAGCCTAACGCTTCCCCGAAGCCTTCCCCTCACCCGTCCCCTAATCCTAACCCTTACGTTCACACTAACCCACGCCCTCACACGTACGCTCCAACTAAACCGTTGTCGTACCCTCACCTGGACCCTAAACCGACCCCGTCCCCTAACCCTAATCCTAGCCCGAACCCTAACCCTAACCCTTCCCCGAAGCCTTCCCCTCAGCCGTCCCCTAATCCTAACCCGTACGCTCACACTAACACGCGCCCTAATATGTACGCTCCCCGTAAAGCGTTGTCGTACCCTCACCTCGACCCTAAACCGTCCCCGTCCCATAACCCTAACCCTAGCCCGAACCCAAGCCCTAACCCTTCCCCGAAGCCTTCCCCTCACCAGTCGCCTAATTCTAACCTGTACCCTCAGACTAAACCGCTCCCTCACACATTCGCTACCCCTAAACTGTTGTCGTACCCTCACCTGGACCCTAAACCGTCCCCGTCCCCTAACCCTAAGCCTAGCCTGAACACTAAATCTAACCCTTCCCGAAGCCTTTCCCTCACCCGTCCACTAATCCTAACCCGTACTCTCACACTAACCCGCGCCCTCACATGTACGGTACCCCTAAACTGTTGTCGTACCCTCACGTGGACCCTAAACCGTCCCCGTCCCCTAACCCTAACCCTAGCCCGAACCCTAACCCTAACCCTTCCCCGAAGCATTCCCCTCACCCGTCCCCAAATCCTAACCCGTACGCTCACACTAACCCACGCCCTCACACGTACGCTCCCCCTAAACCGTTGTCGTACCCTCACCTGGACCATAAACCGTCCCCGTCCCCTAACCCTAACTCTAGCCCGAACCCTAACCCTAACCCTTCCCGGAAGCCTGCCCCTCACCCGTCCCCTAATCCTAACCCGTACGCTCACACTAAACCACGCCCTCACACGTACGCTACCCCTGAACCGTTGTAGTACCCTCACCTGGACCCTAAACCGTCCCCGTCCCCTAACCCTAACCCTAGCCCGAACCCTAACCCTATCCATTCCCTGAAGCCTTCCCCTCACCCGTCCCCTAATCCTAACCCGTACGCCCACACTAACCCGCGCCCTCACACGTACGCTCACCCTAAACTGTTGTCGTACCCTCACCTGGACCCTAAACCGTCCCAGTCCCCTAAACCTAACCCTAGCCCGAACCCTAACCCTAACCCTTCCCCAAAGCCTTCCCCTCACCCGTCCCCTAATCCTAACCCCTACGCTCACACTAAACTGCGCCCTCACACGTCCCCTCCCCCTAAAGCGTTGTCGTACCCTCACCTGGACCCTAAACCGTCCCCGTCCCCGTCCCCTAACCCTAGCCAGAACCCTAACCCTAACACTTCCCCGAAGCCTTCCCCTCACCCGTCCCCTAATCCTAACCCATACGCTCACACTAAGCCGCGGCCACACACGTACGCTCCCCCTAAACCGTTGTCGTACCCTCACCTGGACCCTAAATCGTCCCCGACCCCTAATCCTAACTCTAGCCCGAACCCTAACCCTAACCCTTCCCCGAAGCCTTCCCCTCACCCGTCCCCTAATCCTAACCCATACGCTCACACTAACCCGCACCCTCACACTTATGCTCCCCCTAAAGCGTTGTCGTACCCTCACCAGGAACCTAAACCTTCACCGTCCCCTAACCCTAACCCTAGCCCGATCCCTAACCCTAACCGTTCCCCGAAGCCTTCCCCTCACCCGTCCCCTAATCCTAACCCCTACGCTCACACTAACCCACGCCCTTACACGTACCCTCTCCATAAAGCATTGTCGTACCCTCACCTGGACCCTAAACCATTCCTGTCCCCTAACCCTAACCCTAGCCCGAACCCTAACCCTAACCCTTCCCCGAAGCCTTGCCCTCACCCGTCCCCTAATCCTAACCCGTACGCTCACACTAACCCGCGCCCTCACATGTGCGCTCCCCCTAAACCGTTGTCGTACCCTCACCTGGACCCTAAACCGTCTCCGTCCCCTAACCCTAACCATAGCCCGAACCCTAACCCTAAACCTTCCCCGAAGCCTTCCCCTCACCCATCGCCTAATCCTAACACTCACCCTCAAACTAACCCACATCCTCACACATTCGCTCCCCCTAAACCGTTGTCGTACACTCACCTGGACCCTAAACTGTCCCCGTCCCCTAACCCTAACCCTAGACCAAACCGTAACCCTAACCCTTCCCCGAAGCCTTCCCCTCACCCGTCCCCTAATCCTAACCCGTACGCTCACACTAACCCACGCCCTCACACGTACGCTCCCCCTAAACTGTTGTTGTTCCCTCACCTGGACCCTAAACCGTTCCCGTCCCCTAACCCTAACCCTAGCCCGAAACCTAACCCTAACCCTTCCCCGAAGCCTTCCCCTCACCCGTACCATAATCCTAACCCGTACGCTCACACTAACCCGCGCCCTCATATGTACGCTCCCCGTAAACCGTTGTCGTACCCTCACCTGGACCCTAAACCGTCCCCGTCCCCTAACCCTAATCCTAGCCCGAACACTAAAGCTAACCCTTACCCGAAGCCTTCCCCTCACCCGTCCCCTAATCCTAACCCGTACGCTCACACTAACCCGCGCCCTCACACGTACGCTACCCCTAAACAGTGGTCGTACCCTCATCTGGACTCTAAACTGTCCCCGTCCCCTAACCCTAACCCTAGCCCGAACCCTAACCCTAACCCTTCCCCGAAGCCTTCCTCTCACCCCTCCCCTAATCCTAACCCGTACGCTCACACTAACCAGCGCCCTCACACGTACATTCCCCCTGAACCATTGTCTTACCCTTACCTGGACCCTAAACCTTCCCCGTCACCTAACCCGAACCCTAGCCAGAACTCTAACCCTAACCATACCCCGAAGCCATCCCCTCACCCGTCCCCTAATCCTAACCCTGACGTTCACACTAACCCGCGCCCTCACACGTACGCTCCCTCAAAACAGTTGTCGTACCCTCACCTGGACCCTAAACCGTCCCCGTCCCCTAACCCTAACCCTAGCCCGAATCCTAACCGTAACCCTTCCCCGAAGCCTTCCCCTCAGCAGTCCCCTAATCCTAACCCGTACGCTCACACTAACCCATGCCCTCATATGTACGCTCCCCCTAAAGCGTTGTCGTACCCTCACCTGGACCCTAAACCGTCCCCGTGCCCTAACCCTAACCCTAGCCCGTACCCTAACCCTAACCCTTCCCTGAAGCCTTCCCCTCACCCGTCCCCTAATCCTAACCCGTACGCTCACACTAACCCAAGCCCTCACACATACGCTCCCCCTAAACCATTTTCGTACCGTCACCTGGACCCTAAACCGTCCCCGTCCCCTAACCCTAACCCTAGCCCGAACCCTAACCCTAACCCTTCCCCAAAGCCTTCCCCTCACCTGTCCCCTTATCCTAACCCGTACGCTCACATTAAACCGCGCCCTCACACGTACGCTCCCCCTAAACCGTTGTCCTACCCTCACCTGGACCCTAATCCGTCCCCGTCCCCTAACCCTAACCCTAGCCCGAACCCTAACCCTAACCATTCCCCGAAGCCTTCCACTCACCCGTCCCCTAATCCTAACCCGTACGCTCACACTAACCCGCGCCCTCACACGTACGCTCCCCCTAAACCGTTGTCGTACCCTCACCTGGACCCTAAACCGTCCCCGTCCCCTAACCCTAACCCTAGCCTGAACCCTAACCCTAAACCTTCCCGGAAGCCTTCCCATCACCCGTCCCCTAATCCTAACCCCTACGCTCACACTAAACCGCGCCCTCACACGTACCCTCCCCCTAAAGCGTTGTCGTACCCTCACCGGGACCCTAAACCGTCCCCGTCCCCTAACCCTAACCCTAGCCCGAACCCTAACCTTAACTCTTCCACGAAGCCTTCCCCTCACCCGTCCCCTAAACCTAACCCGTACGCTCACAGTAACCCACGCCCTCACACGTACGCTCCCCCTAAACCATTGTCGTACCCTTACCTGTACCCTAAACCGTCCCCATCCCCTAACCCGAACCCAAGCCAGATCTCTAACCCTAACCCTTCCCCGAAGCCTTCCCTTCACCCATCCCCTAATCCTAACCCGTATGCTCACACTAACCAGCGCCCTCACACGTACAGTCCCCCTAAACCGTTATCGTACACTCATCTGGACCCTAAACTGTCCCCGTCCCCGTCCCCTAACCCTAGCCCGAACCCTAACCCTAACCCTTCCCCGAAGCCTTCCCCTCAGCCGTCCCCTAATCCTAACCCGTAGGCTCACACTAACCCGCGCCCTCATACGTATGCTCCCCCTAAAGCGTTGTCATACCCTCACCTGGACCCTAAACCGTCCCCGTGCCCTAACCCTAACCCTAGCCCGAACCCTACCTCTAACCCTTCCCCGAAGCCTTCCCTTCACCCGTCGCCTAATCCTAACACGCACCCTCACACTAACCCGCGCCCTCACACATTCACTCGGTCTAAACCGTTGTCGTACCCTCACCTGGACCCTAAAACGTCCCCGTCCCCTAACCCTAACCCTAGCCCGAACCATAACCCTAACCCTTCCCCGAAGCCTTCCCCTCACCCCTCCCCTAATCCTAACCCGTACGCTCACACTAACCAGCGACCTCACACGTACGTTCCCCCTGAAACATTGTCGTACCCTTACCTGGACCCTAAACCATCCCCGTCCCCTAACCCGAACCCTAGCCCAAACCCTAACCCTAACCCTTCCCCGAAGCCTTCCCCTCATCCGTCCCCTAATCCTAACCCGTACGCTCACACTAACCCGCGCCCTCACACATACAGTCACCCTAAACCGTTGTCGTACACTCACCTGGACCCTAAACCGTCCCCGTCCCCGTCCCCTAACCCTAGCCCGAACCCTAAACCTAACCCTTCTCCGAAGCCTTCTCCTCACCCGTCCCCTAATCCTAACCCGTACGCTCACACTAACTCGCGCCCTTACACGTACGCTCCCCCTAAACCGTTGTCGTACCCTCACCTGGACCCTAAATGGTCCCCGTCCCCTAAACCTAACCCTAGCCCTAGCCCGAACCCTAACCCTAACCCTTCCCCGAAGCCTTCCCCTCACCCGTCCCCTAATCCTAACCCGTACGCTCACACTAACCCAAGCCCTCACACGTACGCTCCCCCTAAACCATTGTCGTACCCTCACCTGGACCCTAAACCGTCCCCGTCCCCTAACCCTAACCCTAGCCCGAACCCTAACCCTAACCCTTCCCCGAAGCCCTCCCCTCACCCGTCCCATAATCCTAACCCGTACGCTCACACTAACCCGCGCCCTCAGACGTACGCTCCCCCTAAACCATTGTCGTACCCTCACCTGGACCCTAAACCGTCCCCGTCCTCTAACCCTAACCCTAGCCCGAACCCTAAACCTAACCCTTCCCCGAAGCCTTCCCCTCACCCGTACCATAATCGTAACCCGTACGCTAACACTAACCCACGCCCTCACACGTACGCTCCCGCTAAACCGTTGTCATACCCTAACCTGGACCCTAAACCATCCCCATCCACTAACCCTAACCCTAGCCCGAACCCTAACCCTAACCCTTCCCCGAAGCCTTCCCCTCACACATCCCCTAATCCTAACCCGTACGCTCACACTAACCCGCTCCCTCACACGTACGCTCCCCCTAAAGCGTTGTCGTACCCTCACCTGGACCCTAAACCTTTCCTGTCCCCTAACCCTAACCCTAGCCCGAACCCTAACCCTAACCCTTCCCCGAAGCCTTCCCCTCACCCGTCGCCTAATCCTAACCCGTACCCTCACACTAAACCGCGCCCTCACACGTATGCTCACCCTAAACCGTTGTCGTACCCTCACCTGGACCCTAAACCGTCCCGGTCCCCTAACCCTAACCCTAGCCCGAACCCTAACTCTATCCCTTCCCCGAAACCTTCCCCTCACCCGTCCCCTAATCCTAACCCGTACGCTCACACTATCCCGCGCCCTCACATGTACGCTCCCCCTAAACCGTTGTCGTACACTCACCTGGACCCTAAACCGTCCCCGTCCCCTAAAACTAACCTTAGCCCCAACCCTAACCCTAACCCTTCCCAGAAGCCTTCCCCTCACCCGTCCCCTAATCCTAACCCCTACGCTCACACAAAACTGCGCCCTCACACGTACCCTCCCCCTAAAGCGTTGTCGTACCCTCACCTGGACCCTAAACCGTCCCCGTCCCCTAACCCTAACCCTACACCGATTCCTAACCCTAACCCTTCCCCGAAGCTTTCCCCTCACCCATCCCCTAATCCTAACCCGTACGCTCACACTAACCCGCGCCCTCACACGTACCCTCCCCCTAAAGCGTTTTCGTACCCTCACCTGCAACCTAAATCGTCCCCGACCCCTAATCCTAACTCTAGCCCGAACCCTAACCCTAATCCTTCCCCGAAGCCTTCCCCTCACCCCTCCCCTAATCCTAAACCGTACACTCACACTAACCCGCACCCTCACACGTATGTTCCCCCTAAAGCGTTGTCGTACCCTCACCAGGAACCTAAACCGTCCCCGTCCCCTAACCCTAACCCTAGCCCAAACCCTAACCCTAACCCTTCCCCGAAGCCTTCCCCCCACCCGTCCCCTAATCCTAACCCATACGCTCACACTAACCCGCACCCTCACATGTACGCTCCCCCTAAAGCGTTGTCGTACCCTCACCTGGACCCTAAACCGTCCCCGTCACCTAACCCTAACCCTAGCCCGAACCCTAACCCTAACCCTTCCCCGAAGCCTTCCCCTCACCCGTCCCCTAATCCTAACCCTTACGTTCACACTAACCCACGCCCTCACACGTACGCTCCCTCTAAACCGTTGTCATACACTCACCTGGACCCTAAACCGTCCCCGTCCCCTAACCCTACCCCTAGCCCGAACCCTAAACCTAACCCTTCCCCGAAACCTTCCCCTCACCCGTGCCCTAATCCTAACCCGTACGCTCACACTAACCCGCGCCCTCACACGTTCCCTCCCCCTAAACCGCTGTCGTACCCTCAACTGGACCCTAAACCGTCACCATCACCTAACCCTAACCCTAACCCGAACTCTAACCCTAACCCTTCCACGAAGCCTTCCCCTCACCCGTACCCTAATCCTAACCCGTACGCTCACACTAACCCACGCCCTCACACGTACGCTCCCCCTAAACCATTGTCGTACCCTTACCTTGACCCTAAACCGTCCCCGTCCCCTAACCCGAACCCAAGCCAGATCCCTAACCCTAAACCTTCCCCGAAGCCTTCCCCTCACCCGTCCCTTAATCCTAACCCGTACGCTCACCCTAACCCACGCCCTCACACGTACAGTCCCCCTAAACCGTTGTCGTACACTCACCTGGACCCTAAACCGTCCCCGTCCCCGTCCCCTAACCCTAGCCCGAACCCTAACCCTAACCCTTCCCCGAAGCCTTCCCCTCACCCGTCCCCTAATCCTAACCCGTACGCTCACACTAACCCGTGCCCTCACACGTACGCTCCCCCTAAACCGTTGTCGTACCCTCACCTGGACCCTAAATGGTTCCCGTCCCTTAAACCTAACACTAGCCCTAGCCCGAACCCTAACCCTAACACTTCCCCGAAGACTTCCCCTCACCCGTCCCCTAATCCTAACCCTTACGTTCACACTAACCCGCGCCCTCACACGTACGCTCCCTCTAAACCGTTGTCGTACCCTCACCTGGACCCTAAACCGTCCCCGTCCCCTAACCCTAACCCTAGCCCGAACTCTAACCGTAACCCTTCCCCGAAGCCTTCCCCTCAACAGTCCCCTAATCCTAACCCGTACGCTCACACTAACCCGCGCCCTCATATGTACGCTCCCCGTAAAGCGTTGTCGTACCCTCACCTGGACCCTAAACCGTCCCCGTCCCCTAACACTAACCCTAGCCCGAACCCTAACCCTAACGCTTACCAGAAGCCTTCCCCTCACCCGTCCCCTAATCCTAACCCATACGCTCACACTAACCCGCGCCCTCACTCGTCCGCTCCCCCTAAACCGTTGTCGTACCCTCACCTGGACCCTAAACCGTCCCCGTCCCCTATCCCTAACCGTAGCCCGAACCCTAACCCTAACCCTTCCCCGTAGCCTTCCCCTCAGCCGTCCCCTAATACTAACCCTTACGTTCACACTAACATGCGCCCTCAAACGTACGCTCCCTCTAAACCGTTGTCGTACCCTCACCTGGAACCTAAATCGTCCCTGACCCCTAATCCTAACTCTAGCCCGAACCCTAACCCTAATACTTCCCCGAAGCCTTCCCCTCACCCGACCCCTAATCCTAAACCGTACGCTCACACTAACCCGCACCCTCACACGTATGTTCCCCCTAAAGCGTTGTCGTACACTCACCAGGAACCTAAACCGTCCCCGTCCCCTAACCCTAACCCTAGCCCGAACCTTAACCCTAACCCTTCCCCGAAGCCTTCCCCTCACCCGTCCCCTAATCCTAACCCGTACGCTCACACTAACCCGTGCCCTCAAACATACGCTACCCCTAAACCATTGTCGTACCCTCACCTGGACCCTAAACCGTTCCCGTCCCCTAACCCTAACCCTAGCCCGAACCCTAACCCTAACCCTTCCCCGAAGCCTTGCCCTCACCCGTCCCCTAATCCTAACCCGTACACTCACACTAAAGCGCTCCCTCACACGTGCGCTCCCCCTAAACCGTTGTCGTACCCTCACCTGGACCCTAAACCGTCCCCGTCCCCTAACCCTAACCCTAGCCCGAACCCTAACCCTAACACTTCCCCGAAGCCTTCCTCTCACCCGTCCCCTAATCCTAACCCTTACGTTCACACTAACCCGCGCCCTCACACGTACGCTCCCTCTAAACCGTTGTCGTACCCTCACCTGGACCCTAAACCGTCCCCGTACCCTAACCCTAACCCTAGCCCGAACCCTAACCCTAACCCTTCCCCGAAGCCTTCCCCTCACCCGTCCCCTAATCCTAACCCGTACACGCACAATAACCCGCGCCCTCACACGTACGCTCCCCCTAAACCGTTGTCGTACCCTCACCTGGACCCTAAACCGTCCCCTTCCCCTAACCCTAACCCTAGCCCGAACCCTAATCCTAACCCTTCCCCGAAGCCTTCCCCTCACCCGTCCCCTAATCCTAACCCGTACACTCACACTAACCCGCGCCCTCACATGTACGCTACCCCTAAACAATTGTCGTACCCTCACCAGGACCCTATACCGTCCCCGTCCCCTAACACTAACCCTAGCCCGAACCCTAACCCTAAACCTTCCCGGAAGCCTTCCCCTCACCTGTCCCCTAATCCTAACCTGTACGCTCAAACTAAACCGCGCCCTCACACGTACGCTACCCCTAAACCGTTGTCGTACCCTCACCTGGACCCTAAACCGTCCCGGTCCCCTAACCCTAACCCTAGCCCGAACCCTAACCCTAACCCTTCCCCGAAACCTTCCCCTCACACGTCCCCTAATCCTAACCCGTACGCTCACACTAACCCGTGCCCTCACACGTACGCTCCCCCTAAACCGTTGTCGTACCCTCACCTGGACCCTAAACCGTCCCCGTCCCCTAAACCTAACCCTAGCCCGAACCCTAACCCTAACCCTTACCCGAAGCCTTCCCCTCACCCGTCCCCTAATCCTAACCCGTACGCTCACACTAACCCGCGCCCTCACACGTTCCCTCCCCCTAAACCGCTGTCGTACCCTCAACTGGACACTAAACCGTCCCCGTCACCTAACCCTAACCCTAGCCCGAACTCTAACCCTAACCCTTCCACGAAGCCTTCCCCTCACCCGTACCCTAAACCTAACGCGTACGCTCACACGAATCCGCGCCCTAACACGTACGCTCCCCCTAAACCATTGTCGTACCCTTACCTTGACCCTAAACCATCCCCGTCCCCTAACCCGAACCCAAGCCAGATCCCTAACCCTAACACTTCCCCGAAGCCTTCCCCTCACCCGTCCCTTAATCCTAACCCGTACGCTCACATTAACCCACGCCCTCACACGTACAGTCCCCCTAAACCGTTGTCGTACACTCACCTGGACCCTAAACCGTCCCCGTCCCCGTCCCCTAACCCTAGCCCGAACCCTAACCCTAACCCTTCCCCAAAGCCTTCCGCTCACCCGTCCCCTAATCCTAACCCGTACGCTCACACTAACCCGCGCCCTCACACGTACGCTCCCCCTAAACCGTTGTCGTACCCTCACCTGGACCCTAAATGGTCCCCGTCCCTTAAACCTAACCCTAGCCGTAGCCCGAACCCTACCCCTAACACTTCCCCGAAGCATTCCCCTCACCCGTCCCCTAATCCTAACCCGTACGCTCACACTAACCCGCGCCCTCGCACGTACGCTTCCCCTAAACCGTGGTCGTACCCTCACCTGGACCCTAAACCGTCCCGGTCACCTAACGCTAACCCTAGCCCGAACCCTAACCCTAACCCTTCCCCGAAGACTTCCCCTCACCCGTCCCCTAATCCTAACCCGTACGCTCACACTAACCCGCGCCCACACACGTACGCTCCCCCTAAACCGTTGTCGTACCCTCACCTTGACCCTAAATCGTCTCCGACCCCTAATCCTAACTCTAGCCCAAACCCTAACCCTAATCCTTCCCCGAAGCCTTCCCCTCACCCGTCCCCTAATCCTAAACCGTACGCTCACACTAACCCGCACCCTCACACGTATGTTCCCCCTAAAGCGTTGTCGTTCCCTCACCAGGAACCTAAACCGTCCCCGTCCCCTAACCCTAACCCTAGCCTGAACCCTAACCCTAACCCTTCCCCGAAGCCTTCCCCTCACCCGTCCCCTAATCCTAACCCGTACGCTCACACTAACCCGTGCCCTCAAACGTACGCGACCCCTAAACCGTTGTCGTACCCTCACCTGGACCCTAAACCGTTCCCGTCCCCTAACCCTAACCCTAGACCGAATCCTAACCCTAACCCTTACCCGAAGCCTTGCCCTCACCCGTCCCCTAATCCTAACCCGTACGCTCACACTAAACCGTGCCCTCACTCGTCCGCTCCCCCTAAACCGTTGTCGTACCCTCACCTGGACCCTAAACCGTCCCCGTCCCCTAACCCTAACCCTAGCCCGAACCTTAACCCTAACCCTTCCCCGAAGCCTTCCCCTCACCCGTCCCCTAATCCTAACCCGTACGCTCATACTAACCCGCGCCCTCACTCGTCCGCTCCCCCTAAACAGTTGTCGTACCCTCATCTGGACCCTAAACCGTCCCCGTCCCCTAACCCTAACCCTAGCCCGAACCCTAACCCTAACCCTTTCCCGTAGCCTTCCCCTCAGCCGTCCCCTAATTCTAACCCTTACGTTCACACTAACCTGCGCCCTCAAACGTACGCTCCCTCTAAACCGTTGTCGTACCCTCACCTGGACCCTAAACCGTCCCCGTCCCCTAACCCTAACCCTAGCCCGAACCCTAACCCTAACCCTTCCCCGAAGCCTTCCCCTCACCCGTCCCCTAATCCTAACCCGTACGCTCACACTAACCCGTGCCCTCAAACGTACGCTACCCCTAAACCGTTGTCGTACCCTCACCTGTACCCTATACCGTCCCTGTCCCCTAATCCTAACCCTAACCCGAACCCGAACCGTAACCCTTCCCCAAAGCCTTCCCCTCAGCAGTCCCCTAATCCTAACCCGTACGCTCACACTAACCCGCGCCCTCATATGTAAGCTCCCCCTAAAGCGTTGTCGTACCCTCACCTGGACCCTAAAACGTCCCCGTTCCCTAACCCTAACCCTAGCCCGAACCCTAACCCTAACCCTTCCACGAAGCCTTCCCCTCACCCGTCCCCTAATCCTAACCCGTACACTCACACTAACCCGCGCCCTCACATGTACGCTACCCCTAAACCATTGTCGTACCCTCACCAAGACCCTATACCGTCTCCGTCCCCTAACCCTAACCCTAGCCCGAACCCTAACCCTAAACCTTCCCCGAAACCTTCCCCTCACCCGTCCCCTAATCCTAAACCGTACGCTCACACTAAACCACGGCCTCACACGTACGCTACCCCTAAACCGTTGTCGTACCCTCACCTGGACCCTAAACCGTCCCAGTCCCCTAACCCTAACCCTAGCCCGAACCCTAACCCTAACCCTTCCCCGAAACCTTCCCCTCACCCGTCCCCTAATTCTAACCCGTACGCTCACACTAACCCGCGCCCTCACACGTACGCTCCCCCTAAACCGTTGTCGTACCCTCACCTGGACCCTAAACCGTCCCCGTCCTCTAAACCTAACCCTAGCCCGAACCCTAACCCTAAACCTTCCCCGAAGCCTTCCCCTCACCCGTCCCCTAATCCTAAACCGTACGCTCACACTAACCCGCACCCTCACACGTATGTTCCCCCTAAAGCGTTGTCGTTCCCTCACCAGGAACCTAAACCGACCCCGTCCCCTAACCCTAACCTTAGCCTGAACCCTAACCCTAACCCTTCCCCGAAGCCTTCCCCTCACCCGTCCCCTAATCCTAACCCGTACGCTCACACTAACCCGTGCCCTCAAACGTACGCTACCCCTAAACCGTTGTCGTACCCTCACCTGGACCCTACACCGTTCCCGTCCCCTAACCCTAACCCTCGACCGAATCCTAACCCTAACCCTTCCCCGAAGCCTTGCCCTCACCCGTCCCCTAATCCTAACCCGGACGCTCACACTAAACCGTGCCCTCACACTTGCGCACCCCCTAAACCGTTGTCGTACCCTCACCTGGACCCTAAACCGTCCCGGTCCCCTAACCCTAACCCTAGCCCGAACCTTAACCCTAACCCTTCCCCGAAACCTTCCCCTCACCCGTCCCCTAATCCTAACCCGAACGCTCACACTAACCCGTGCCCTCACACGTACGCTCCCCCTAAACCGTTGTCGTACCCTCACCTGGACCCTAAACCGTCCCCATCCCCTAAACCTAACCCTAGCCCGAACCCTAACCCTAACCCTTACCCGAAGCCTTCCCCTCACCCGTCCCCTAATCCTAACCCGTACGCTCACACTAACCCGCCCCCTCACACGTTCCCTCCCCCTAAACCGCTGTCGTACCCTCAACTGGACACTAAACCGTACCCGTCACCTAACCCTAACTCTAGCCCGAACTCTAACCCTAACCCTTCGACGAAGCCTTCCCCTCACCCGTACCCTAATCCTAACCCGTACGCTCACACGAACCCGCGCCCTCACACGGACGCTCCCCCTAAACCATTGTCGTACCCTTACCTTGACCCTAAACCATCCCCGTCCCCTAACCCGAACCCAAGCCAGATCCCTAACCCTAACACTTCCCCGAAGCCTTCCCCTCACCCGTCCCTTAATCCTAACCCGTACGCTCACACTAACCCACGCCCTCACACGTACAGTCCCCCTAAACCGTTGTCGTACACTCACCTGGACCCTAAACCGTCCCCGTCCCCGTCCCCTAACCCTAGCCCGAACCCTAACCCTAACCCTTCCCCGAAGCCTTCCCCTAACCCGTCCCCTAATCCTAACCCGTACGCTCACACTAACCCGCCCCCTCACACGTACGCTCCCCCTAAACCGTTGTCGTACCCTCACCTGGACCCTAAGTGGTCCCCGTCCCTTAAACCTAACCCTAGCCCTAGCTCGAACCCTACCCCTAACACTTCCCCGAAGCATTCCCCTCACCCGTCCCCTAATCCTAACCCGTACGCTCACACTAACCCGCGCCCTCACACTTACGCTTCCCCTAAACCGTGGTCGTACCCTCACCTGGACCCTAAACCGTCCGAGTCCCCTAACGCTAACCCTAGCCCGAACCCTAACCCTAACCCTTCCCCGAAGACTTCCCCTCACCCGTCCCCTAATCCTAACCCGTACGCTCACACTAACCCGCGCCCACACACGTACGCTCCCCCTAAACCGTTGTCGTACCCTCACATTGACCCTAAATCGTCCCCGACCCCTAATCCTAACTCTAGCCCAAACCCTAACCCTAATCATTCTCCGAAGCCTTCCCCTCACCCGTCCCCTAATCCTAAACCGTACGCTCACACTAACCCGCACCCTCACACGTATGTTCCCCCTAAAGCGTTGTCGTTCCCTCACCAGGAACCTAAACCGTCTCCGTCCCCTAACCCTAACCGTAGCCTGAACCCTAACCCTAACCCTTCCCCGAAGCCTTCCCCTCAGCCGTCCCCTAATCCTAACCCGTACACTCACACTAACCCGTGCCCTCAAACGTACGCTACCCCTAAACCGTTGTCGTACCCTCACCTGGACCCTAAACCGTTCCCGTCCCCTAACCCTAACCCTAGACCGAATCCTAACCCTAACCCTTCCCCGAACCCTTGCCCTCACCCGTCCCCTAATCCTAACCCGTACGTTCACACTAAACCGTGCCCTCACACCTGCGCACCTCCTAAACCGTTGTCGTACCCTCACCTGGACCCTAAACGGTCCCCGTACCCTAACCCTAACCCTAGCCCGAACCCTAAACCTAACCCTTCCCCGAAGCCTTCCCCTCACCCGTCCCCTAATCCTAACCCATACGCTCACACTAACCCGCACCCTCACACGTACGCTCCACCTAAAGTGTTGTCGTACCCTCACCTGGACCCTAAACAGTCCCAGTCCCCTAACCCTAACCCTAGCCCGAACCCTAACCCTAACCGTTCCCCGAAGCCTTCCCCTCACCCGTCCCCTAATCCTAACCCTTACGTTCACACTAACCCGCGCCCTCACACGTACGCTCCCTCTAAACCGTTGTCGTACCCTCACCTGGACCCTAAACCGTCCCCGTCCCCTAACCCTAACCCTAGCCCGAACTCTAACTGTAACCCTTCCCCGAAGCCTTCCCCTCAGCAGTCCCCTAATCCTAACCCGTACGCTTACACTAAACCGCGCCCTCATATGTAAGTTCCCCGTAAAGCGTTGTCGTACTCTCACCTGGACCCTAAACCGTCCCCGTCCCCTAACCCTAACCCTAGCCCGAAACCTAACCCTAACCCTTCCCCGAAGCCTTCCCCTCACCCGTCCCCTAATCCTAACCCGTACGCTCACACTAACCCGCGCCCTCACTCGTCCGCTCCCTCTAAACGGTTGTCGTACCCTCACCTGGACCCTAAAACGTCCCCGTCCCCTAACCCTAACCCTAGCCCGAACCATAACCCTAACCCTTCCCCGAAGCCTTCCCCTCACCCCTCCCCTAATCCTAACCCGTACGCTCACACTAACCAGCGCCCTCACACGTACGTTCCCCCTGAAACATTGTCGTACCCTTACCTGGACCCTAAACCGTCCCCGTCCCCTAACCCGAACCCTAGCCCGAACCCTAACCCTAACCCTTCCCCGAAGCCTTCCCCTCATCCGTCCCCTAATCCTAACCCGTACGCTCACACTAACCCGCGCCCTCACACATACAGTCCCCCTAAACCGTTGTCGTACACTCACCTGGACCCTAAACCATCCCCGTCCCCGTCCCCTAACCCTAGCCCGAACCCTAAACCTAACCCTTCTCCGAAGCCTTCTCCTCACACGTCCCCTAATCCTAACCCGTACGCTCACACTAACTCGCGCCCTTACACGTACGCTCCCCCTAAACCGTTGTCGTACCCTCACCTGGACCCTAAATGGTCCCCGTCCCCTAAACCTAACCCTAGTCCTAGCCCGAACCCTAACCCTAACCCTTCCCCGAAGCCTTCCCCTCACCCGTCCCCTAATCCTAACCCGTACGCTCACACTAACCCAAGCCCTCACACGTACGCTCCCCCTAAACCATTGTCGTACCCTCACCTGGACCCTAAACCGTCCCCGTCCCCTAACCCTAACCCTAGCCCGAACCCTAACCCTAACCCTTCCCCGAAGCCCTCCCCTCACCCGTCCCATAATCCTAACCCGTACGCTCACACTAACCCGCACCCTCACACGTATGTTCCCCCTAAAGCGTTGTCGTACCCTCACCAGGAACCTAAAGCGTCCCAGTCCCCTAACCCTAACCCTAATCCGAACCCTAACCATAACCCTTCCCCGAAGACTTCCCCTCACCTGTCCCCTAATCCTAACCCATACGCTCACACTAACCTGCACCCTCACACATACGCTCCCCCTAAAGCGATGTCGTACCCTCACCTGGACCCTAAACCATCCCCGTCCCCTAACCCTAACCCTTCCCTGAAGCCTTCCCCTCACCCGTCCCCTAATCCAAACCCGTACGCTCACACTAACCCAAGCCCTCACACATACGCTCCCCCTAAACCATTGTCGTACCGTCACCTGGACCCTAAACCGTCCCCGTCCCCTAACCCTAACCCTAGCCCGAACCCTAACCCTAACCCTTCCCCAAAGCCTTCCCCTCACCCGTCCCCTTATCCTAACCCGTACGCTCACATTAAACCGCGCCCTCACACGTACGCTCCCTCTAAACCGTTGTCCTACCCTCACCTGGACCCTAAACCGTCCCCGTCCCCTAACCCTAACCCTAGCCCGAACCCTAACCCAAACCCTTCGCCGAAGCCTTCCCCTCACCCGTACCCTAATCCTATCACCTAGGCTCACACTAAGCCGCGCCCTCACACGTACCCTCCCGCTAAAGCGTTGTCGTACCCTCACCTGGACCCTAAACAGTCCCCGTCCCCTAACCCTAACCCTAGCCAGAACCCTAGCCCTAACCCTTCCCCGAAGACTTCCCCTCACCCGTCCCCTAATCCTTACCCGTACGCTCACACTAACCCGCGCCCTCACACGTACGCTCCCCCTAAACCGTTGTCGTACCCTCACCTGGACCCTAAAACGTCCCCGTCCTCTAACCCTAACCCTAGCCCGAACCCTAATCTTAACACTTCCCCGAAGCCTTCCCCTCACCCTTCCCCTAATCCTAACCCGTACGCTCACACTAACCCGCGCCCTCAGACGTACGCTCCCCCTAAACCATTGTCGTACCCTCACCTGGACCCTAAACCGTCCCCGTCCTCTAACCCTAACCCTAGCCCGAACCCTAAACCTAACCCTTCCCCGAAGCCTTCCCCTCACCCGTACCCTAATCGTAACCCGTACGCTAACACTAACCCACGCCCTCACACGTACGCTCCCCCTAAACCGTTGTCATACCCTAACCTGGACCCTAAACCATCCCCATCCACTAACCCTAACCCTAGCCCGAACCCTAACCCTAACCCTTCCCCGAAGCCTTCCCCTCACACATCCCCTAATCCTAACCCGTACGCTCACACTAACCCGCGCCCTCACACGTACGCTCCCCCTAAAGCGTTGTCGTACCCTCACCAGGACCCTAAACCTTTCCTGTCCCCTAACCCTAACCCTAGCCCGAACCCTAACCCTAACCCTTCCCCGAAGCCTTCCCCTCACCCGTCGCCTAATCCTAACCCGTACCCTCACACTAAACCGCGCCCTCACACGTATGCTCCCCCTAAACCGTTGTCGTACCCTCACCTGGACCCTAAACCGTCCCGGTCCCCTAACCCTAACCCTAGCCCGAACCCTAACCCTAACCCTTCCCCGAAACCTTCCCCTCACCCGTCCCCTAATCCTAACCCGTACGCTCACACTATCCCGCGCCCTCACATGTACGCTCCCCTTAAACCGTTGTCGTACACTCACCTGGACCCTAAACCGTCCCCGTCCCCTAAACCTAACCTTAGCCCCAACCCTAACCCTAACCCTTCCCAGAAGCCTTCCCCTCACCCGTCCCCTAATCCTAAACCCTACGCTCACACAAAACTGCGCCCTCACACGTACCCTCCCCCTAAAGCGTTGTCGTACCCTCACCTGGACCCTAAACCGTCCCCGTCCCCTAACCCTAACCCTATACCGAATCCTAACCCTAACCCTTCCCCGAAGCTTTCCCCTCACCCATCCCCTAATCCTAACCCGTACGCTCACACTAACCCACGCCCTCACACGTACCCTCCCCCTAAAGCGTTTTCGTACCCTCACCTGCAACCTAAATCGTCCCCGACCCCTAATCCTAACTCTAGCCCGAACCCTAACCCTAATCCTTCCCCGAAGCCTTCCCCTCACCCCTCCCCTAATCCTAAACCGTACGCTCACACTAACCCGCACCCTCACACGTATGTTCCCCCTAAAGCGTTTTCGTACCCTCACCAGGAACCTAAACCGTCCCCGTCCCCTAACCCTAACCCTAGCCCAAACCCTAACCCTAACCCTTCCCCGAAGCCTTCCCCCCACCCGTCCCCTAATCCTAACCCATACGCTCACACTAACCCGCACCCTCACATGTACGCTCCCCCTAAAGCGTTGTCGTACCCTCACCTGGACCTTAAACCGTCCCCGTCACCTAACCCTAACCCTAGCCCGAACCCTAACCCTAACCCTTCCCCGAAGCCTTCCGCTCACCCGTCCCCTAATCCTAACCCTTACGTTCACACTAACCCACGCCCTCACACGTACGCTCCCTCTAAACCGTTGTCATACACTCACCTGGACCCTAAACCGTCCCCGTCCCCTAACCCTACCCCTAGCCCGAACCCTAAACCTAACCCTTCCCCGAAACCTTCCCCTCACCCGTCCCTTAATCCTAACCCGTACGCTCACACTCACCGGTGCCCTCACACGTACGCTCCCCCTAAACCGTTGTCGTACCCTCACCTGGACCCTAAACCGTCCCCGTCCCCTAAACCTAACCCTAGCCCGAACCCTAACCCTAACCCTTCCCCGAAGCCTTCCCCTCACCCGTCCCCTAATCCTAAACCCTACGCTCACACTAAACTGCGCCCTCACACGTACCGTCCCCCTAAAGCGTTGTCGTACCCTCACCTGGACCCTAAACTGTCCCCGTCCCCTAACCCTAACCCTACACCGAATCCTAATCCTAACCCTTCCCCGAAACCTTCCCCTCACCCGTCCCCGAATCCTAACCTGTACGCTCACACTAACCCGCGCCCTCACACGTTCCCTCCCCCTAAACCGCTGTCGTACCCTCAACTGGACCCTAAACCGTCACCGTCACCTAACCCTAACCCTAACCCGAACTCTAACCCTAACCCTTCCACGAAGCCTTCCCCTCACCCGTACCCTAATCCTAATCCGTACGCTCACACTAACCCGCGCCCTCACACGTACGCTCCCCCTAAACCATTGTCGTACCCTTACCTTGACCCTAAACCGTCCCCGTCCCCTAACCCGAACCCAAGCCAGATCCCTAACCCTAAACCTTCCCCGAAGCCTTCCCCTCACCCGTCCCTTAATCCTAACCCGTACGCTCACCCTAACCCACGCCCTCACACGTACAGTCCCCCTAAACCGTTGTCGTACACTCACCTGGACCCTAAACCGTCCCCGTCCCCGTCCCCTAACCCTAGCCCGAACCCTAACCCTAACCCTTCCCCGAAGCCTTCCCCTCACCCGTCCCCTAATCCTAACCCGTACGCTCACACTAACCCGTGCCCTCACACGTACGCTCCCCCTAAACCGTTGTCGTACCCTCACCTGGACCCTAAATGGTTCCCGTCCCTTAAACCTAACCCTAGCCCTAGCCCGAACCCTAACCCTAACACTTCCCCGAAGCCTTCCCCTCACCCGTCCCCTAATCCTAACCCTTACGTTCACACTAACCCGCGCCCTCACACGTACGCTCCCTCTAAACAGTTGTCGTACCCTCACCTGGACCCTAAACCGTCCCCGTCCCCTAACCCTAACCCTAGCCCGAACTCTAACCGTAACCCTTTCCCGAAGCCTTCCCCTCAACAGTCCCCTAATCCTAACCCGTACGCTCACACTAACCCGCGCCCTCATATGTACGCTCCCCGTAAAGCGTTGTCGTACCCTCACCTGGACCCTAAACCGTCCCCGTCCCCTAACACTAACCCTAGCCCGAACCCTAACCCTAACCCTTACCAGAAGCCTTCCCCTCACCCGTCCCCTAATCCTAACCCATACGCTCACACTAACCCGCGCCCTCACTCGTCCGCTCCCCCTAAACCGTTGTCGTACCCTCACCTGGACCCTAAACCGTCCCCGTCCCCTAACCCTAACCCTAGCACGAACCCTAACCCTAACCCTTCCCCGTAGCCTTCCCCTCAGGCGTCCCCTAATACTAACCCTTACGTTCACACTAACCTGCGCCCTCAAACGTACGCTCCCTCTAAACCGTTGTCGTACCCTCACCTGGAACCTAAATCGTCCCTGACCCCTAATTCTAACTCTAGCCCGAACAGTAACCCTAATACTTCCCCGAAGCCTTCCCCTCACCCGTCCCCTAATCCTAAACCGTACGCTCACACTAACCCGCACCCTCACACGTATGTTCCCCCTAAAGCGTTGTCGTACCCTCACCAGGAACCTAAACCGTCCCCGTCCACTAACCCTAACCCTAGCCCGAACCTTAACCCTAACCCTTCCCCGAAGCCTTCCCCTCACCCGTCCCCTAATCCTAACCCGTACGCTCACACTAACCCGTGCCCTCAAACATACGCTACCCCTAAACCGTTGTCGTACCCTCACCTGGACCCGAAACCGTTCCCGTCCCCTAACCCTAACCCTAGCCCGAACCCTAACCCTAACCCTTCCCCGAAGCCTTGCCCTCACCCGTCCCCTAATCCTAACCCGTACACTCACACTAAAGCGCTCCCTCACACGTGCGCTCCCCCTAAACCGTTGTCGTACCCTCACCTGGACCCTAAACTGTCCCCGTCCCCTAACCCTAACCCTAGCCCGAACCCTAACCCTAACACTTCCCCGAAGCCTTCCCCTCACCCGTCCCCTAATCCTAACCCGTACGCTCACACTAACCCGCAGCCTCACACGTTCCCTCCCCCTAAACCGCTGTCGTACCCTCAACTGGACACTAAACCGTCCCCGTCACCTAACCCTAACCCTAGCCCGAACTCTAACCCTAACCCTTCCACGAAGCCTTCCCCTCACCCGTACCCTAATCCTAACCCGTACGCTCACACGAACCCGCGCCCTAACACGTACGCTCCCCCTAAACCATTGTCGTACCCTTACCTTGACCCTAAACCATCCCCGTCCCCTAACCCGAACCCAAGCCAGATCCCTAACCCTAACACTTCCCCGAAGCCTTCCCCTCACCCGTCCCTTAATCCTAACCCGTACGCTCACACTAACCCACGCCCTCACACGTACAGTCCCCTTAAACCGTTGTCGTACACTCACCTGGACCCTAAACCGTCCCCGTCCCCGTCCCCTAACCCTAGCCCGAACCCTAACCCTAACCCTTCCCCAAAGCCTTCCGCTCACCCGTCCCCTAATCCTAACCCGTACGCTCACACTAACCCGCGCCCTCACACGTACGCTCCCCCTAAACCGTTGTCGTACCCTCACCTGGACCCTAAATGGTCCCCGTCCCTTAAACCTAACCCTAGCCCTAGCCCGAACCCTACCCCTAACACTTCCCCGAAGCATTCCCCTCACCCGTCCCCTAATCCTAACCCGTACGCTCACACTAACCCGCGCCCTCACACGTACGCTTCCCCTAAACCGTGGTCGTACCCTCACCTGGACCCTAAACCGTCCCAGTCCCCTAACGCTAACCCTAGCCCGAACCCTAACCCTAACCCTTCCCCGAAGACTTCCCCTCACCCGTCCCCTAATCCTAACCCGTACGCTCACACTAACCCGCGCCCACACACGTACGCTCCCCCTAAACCGTTGTCGTACCCTCACCTTGACCCTAAATCGTCTCCAACCCCTAATCCTAACTCTAGCCCAAACCCTAACCCTAATCCTTCCCCGAAGCCTTCCCCTCACCCGTCCCCTAATCCTAAACCGTACGCTAACACTAACCCGCACCCTCACATGTATGTTCCCCCTAAAGCGTTGTCGTTCCCTCACCAGGAACCTAAACCGTCCCCGTCCCCTAACCCTAACCCTAGCCTGAACCCTAACCCTAACCCTTCCCCGAAGCCTTCCCCTCACCCGTCCCCTAATCCTAACACGTACGCTCACACTAACCCGTGCCCTCAAACGTACGCTACCCCTAAACCGTTGTCGTACCCTCACCTGGACCCTAAACCGTTCCCGTCCCCTAACCCTAACCCTAGACCGAATCCTAACCCTAACCCTTACCCGAAGCCTTGCCCTCACCCGTCCCCTAATCCTAACCCGTACGCTCACACTAAACCGTGCCCTCACACCTGCGCACCCCCTAAACCGTTGTCGTACCCTCACCTGGACCCTAAACCGTCCCCGTCCCCTAACCCTAACCCTAGCCCGAACCCTAACCCTAACCCTTCCCCGAAGCCTTCCCCTCACCCGTCCCCTAATCCTAACCCGTACACTCACACTAACCCGCGCCCTCACTCGTCCGCTCCCCCTAAACCGTTGTCGTACCCTCACCTGGACCCTAAACCGTCCCCGTCCCCTAACCCTAACCCTAGCCCGAACCCTAACCCTAACCCTTCCCCGTAGCCTTCCCCTCAGCCGTCCCCTAATCCTAACCCTTACATTCACACTAACCTGCGCCCTCAAACGTACGCTCCCACTAAACCGTTGTCGTACCCTCACCTGGACCCTATACCGTCTCCGTCCCTTAACCCTAACCCTAGCCCGAACCCTAACCCTAAACCTTCCCGGAAGCCTTGCCCTCACCCGTCCCCTAATCCTAACCCGTACGCTCACACTAAACCGTGCCCTCACACCTGCGCACCCCCTAAACCGTTGTCGTACCCTCACCTGGACCCTAAACCGTCCCGGTCCCCTAACCCTAACCCTAGCCCGAACCTTAACCCTAACCCTTCCCCGAAACCTTCCCCTCACCCGTCCCCTAATCCTAACCCGTACGCTCACACTAACCCGTGCCCTCACACGTACGCTCCCCCTAAACCGTTGTCGTACCCTCACCTGGACCCTAAACCGTCCCCATCCCCTAAACCTAACCCTAGCCCGAACCCTAACCCTAACCCTTACCCGAAGCCTTCCCCTCACCCGTCCCCTAATCCTAACCCGTACGCTCACACTAACCCGCGCCCTCACACGTTCCCTCCCCCTAAACCACTGTCGTACCCTCAACTGGACACTAAACCGTCCCCGTCACCTAACCCTAACCCTAGCCCGAACTCTTACCCTAACCCTTCCACGAAGCCTTCCCCTCACCCGTACCCTAATCCTAACCCGTACGCTCACACGAACCCGCGCCCTCACACGGACGCTCCCCCTGAACCATTGTCGTACCCTTACCTTGACCCTAAACCATCCCCGTCCCCTAACCCGAACCCAAGCCAGATCCCTAACCCTAACACTTCCCCGAAGCCTTCCCCTCACCCGTCCCTTAATCCTAACCCGTACGCTCACACTAACCCACGCCCTCACACGTACAGTCCCCCTAAACCGTTGTCGTACACTCACCTGGACCCTAAACCGTCCCCGTCCCCGTCCCCTAACCCTAGCCCGAACCCTAACCCTAACCCTTCCCCGAAGCCTTCCCCTCACCCGTCCCCTAATCCTAACCCGTACGCTCACACTAACCCGCGCCCTCACACTTACGCTTCCCCTAAACCGTGGTCGTACCCTCACCTGGACCCTAAACCGTCCCAGTCCCCTAACGCTAACCCTAGCCCGAACCCTAACCCTAACCCTTCCCCGAAGACTTCCCCTCACCCGTCCCCTAATCCTAACCCGTACGCTCACACTAACCCGCGCCCACACACGTACGCTCCCCCTAAACCGTTGTCGTACCCTCACATTGACCCTAAATCATCCCCGACCCCTAATCCTAACTCTAGCCCAAACCCTAACCCTAATCATTCCCCGAAGCCTTCCCCTCACCCGTCCCCTAATCCTAAACCGTACGCTCACACTAACCCGCACCCTCACACGTATGTTCCCCCTAAAGCGTTGTCGTTCCCTCACCAGGAACCTAAACCGTCCCCGTCCCCTAACCCTAACCCTAGCCTGAACCCTAACCCTAACCCTTCCCCGAAGCCTTCCCCTCATCCGTCCCCTAATCCTAACCCGTACACTCACACTAACCCGTGCCCTCAAACGTACGCTACCCCTAAACCGTTGTCGTACCCTCACCTGGACCCTAAACCGTTCCCGTCCCCTAACCCTAACCCTAGACCGAATCCTAACCCTAACCCTTCCCCGAAGCCTTGCCCTCACCCGTCCCCTAATCCTAACCCGTACGCTCACACTAAACACTGCCCTCACACCTGCGCACCCCCTAAACCGTTGTCGTACCCTCACCTGGACCCTAAACGGTCCCCGTCCCCTAACCCTAACCCTAGCCCGAACCCTAAACCTAACCCTTCCCCGAAGCCTTCCCCTCACCCGTCCCCTAATCCTAACCCGTACGCTCACACTAACCCGCGCCCTCACATGTACGCTCCACCTAAAGCGTTGTCGTACCCTCACCTGGACCCTAAACAGTCCCCGTCCCCTAACCCTAACCCTAGCCCGAACCCTAACCCTAACCGTTCCCCGAAGCCTTCCCCTCACCCGTCCCCTAATCCTAACCCTTACGTTCACACTAACCCGCGCCCTCACACGTACGCTCCCTCTAAACCGTTGTCGTACCCTCACCTGGACCCTAAACCGTCCCCGTCCCCTAACCCTAACCCTAGCCCGAACTCTAACTGTAACCCTTCCCCGAAGCCTTCCCCTCAGCAGTCCCCTAATCCTAACCCGTACGCTTACACTAAACCGCGCCCTCATATGTACGTTCCCCGTAAAGCGTTGTCGTACCCTCACCTGGACCCTAAACCGTCCCCGTCCCCTAACCCTAACCCTAGCCCGAACCCTAACCCTAACCCTTCCCCGAAGCCTTCCCCTCACCCGTCCCCTAATCCTAACCCGTACGCTCACACTAACCCGCGCCCTCACTCGTCCGCTCCCCCTAAACCGTTGTCGTACCCTCACCTGGACCCTAAACCGTCCCCGTCCCCTATTCCTAACCCTAGCCCGAACCCTAACACTAACCCTTCCCCGTAGCCTTCCCCTCAGCCGTCCCCTAATCCTAACGCTTACGTTCACACTAACCTGCGCCCTCAAACGTACGCTCCCTCTAAACCGTTGTCGTACCCTCACCTGGACCCTAAACCGTCCCCGTCCACTAACACTAACCCTAGCCCGAACCCTAACCCTAACCCTTCCCCGAAGCCTTCCCCTCAGCAGTCCCCTAATCCTAACCCGTACGCTCACACTAACCCAAGCCCTCACACGTACGCTCCCCCTAAACCGTTGTCGTACCCTCACCTGGACCCTAAACCGTCCCCGTCCCCTAAACCTAACCCTAGCCCGAACCCTAACCCTAACCCTTCCCCGAAGCCTTCCCCTCACACATCCCCTAATCCTAACCCATACGCTCACACTAACCCGCGCCCTCACACGTACGCTACCCCTAAACCGTTGTCGTATCCACACCTGGACCCTTAACCGTCCCCGTCACCTAACCCTATCCCTAGCCCGAACCCTAACCCTAACCATTCCCCGAAGGCTTCCCCTCACCCGTCCCCTAATCCTAACCCGTACACTCACACTAACCCGCGCCCTCACATGTACCCTCCCCCTAAAGCGTTGTCGTACCCTCAGCTGGACCCTAAACCGTCTCCGTCCCCTAACCGTAACCCTAGCCCGAACCCTAACCCTAACCCTTCCCCGAAGCCTTCCCCTCACCCGTCCCCTAATCCTAACCCGTACGCTCACACTAACCCGCGCCCTCACACATACGCTCCCCCTAAACCGCTGTCGTACCCTCAACTGGACCCTAAACCGTCCCCGTCCCCTAACCCTAACCCTAGCCCGAACTCTAACCCTAATACTTCCACGAAGCCTTCCCCTCACCCTTCCCCTAATCCTAACCCGTACGCTCACACTAACCCACGCCCTCACACGTACGCTCCCCCTAAACCATTGTCGTACCCTTACCTGGACCCTAAACCGTCCCCGTCCCCTAACCCGAAACCTAGCCCGAACCCTAACCCTAACCCTTCCCCGAAACCTTCCCCTCACCCGTCCCCTAATCCTAACTCGTACGCTCACACTAACCTGCGCCCTCACACGTACAGTCCCCCTAAACCGTTGACGTACACTCACCTGGACCCTAAACTGTACCCGTCCCCGTCCCGTAACCCTAGCCCGAACCCTAACCCTAACCCTTCCCCGAAGCCTTCCCCTCACCCGTCCCCTAATCCCAACCCGTTCGCTCACACTAATCCGCGCCCTCACACGTACGCTCCCCCTAAACCGTTGTCGTACCCTCACCTGCACCATAAATGGTCCCCGTTCCCTAAAGCTAATCCTAGCCCTAGCCCGAACCCTATCCCTAACGCTTCCCTGAAGCCTTCCCCTCACCCGTCCCCTAATCCTAACCCGTACGCTCACACTAACCCGCGCCCTCACACTTACGCTCCCCCTAAAGCGTTGTCGTACACTCACCTGGACCCTAAACCGTCCCCGTCCCCTAACCCTAACCGTAGCCCGAACCCTAACCCTAACACTTCCCCGAAGCCTTCCCCTCACCCGTCCCCTAATCCTAACCCGTACGCTCAAACTAACCCACGCCCTCACACGTACGCTCCCCCTAAACCGTTGTCGTACCCTCACCTGGACCCTAAACCGTCCCCGTCCCCGTCCCCTAACCCTAGCCCGAACCCTAACCCTAAACCTTCCCCGAAGCCTTCTCCTCACCTGTCCCCTACTCCTAACCCGTACGCTCACACTAACCCGCGCCCTCACACGTACGCTCCCCCTAAACCATTGTCGTACCCTAATCTGGACCCTAAATGGTCCCCGTCCCCTAAACCTAACCCTAAACCTAGCACGAAACCTAACCCTAACCCTTCCCCGAAGCCTTCCCCTCACCCGTCCCCTAATCCTAACCTGTACGCTCACATTAACCCGCGACCTCACACGTACGCTCCCCCTAAACCGTTGTCATACCCTCACCTGGACCCTAAACCGTCCCCGTCCCCTAACCCTAACCCTAGCCCGAACCCTAACCCTAACACTTCCCCGAAGCCTTCCCCTCACCCGTCCCCTAATCCTAACCCGTACGCTCACACTAACCCGCGCCCTCACACGTACGCTACCCCTAAACCGTTGTCGTACCCTCATCTGGACCCTAAACCGTCCTCGTCCCCTAACCCTAACCCTAGCCCGAACCCTAACCCTAACCCTTCCCCGAAGCCTTCCCCTCACCCGTCCCCTAATCCTAACCCGTACGCTCACACTAAGCCGCGCCCTCACACGTACGCTCCCCCTAAACCGTTGTCGTACCCTCACCTGGACCCTAAATGGTCCCCGTTCCCTAAACCTAACCCTAGCCCTAGCCAGAACACTAACCCAAACCCTTCCCCGAAATCTTCCCCTCACACGTCCCCTAATCCTAACCCGTATGCTCACAGTAACCTGTACCCTCACACGTACGCTCCCCCTATACCGCTCTCGTACCCTCAACTGGACCCTAAACCGTCCCCGTCCCCTAACCCTAACCCTAGCCCGAACCCTAACCCTAACACTTCCCCGAAGCCTTCCCCTCACCCGTCCCCTAATCCTAACCCGTACGCTCACACTAACCCGCGCCCTCACACATACGCTCCCCCTAAACCGCTGTCGTACCCTCAACTGGACAATAAAACCGTCCCCGTCCCCTAACCCTAACCCTAGCCCGAACTCTAACCCTAATACTTCCACGAAGCCTTCCCCTCACCCATCCCCTAATCCTAACCCGTACGCTCACACTAACCCACGCCCTCACACGTACGCTCCCCCTAAACCATTGTCGTACCCTTACCTGGACCCTAAACCGTCCCCGTCCCCTAACCCGAAACCTAGCCCGAACCCTAACCCTAACCCTTCCCCGAAACCTTCCCCTCACCCGTCCCCTAATCCTAACTCGTACGCTCACACTAACCCGCGCCCTCACACGTACAGTCCCCCTAAACCGTTGACGTACACTCACCTGGACCCTAAACTGTACCCGTCCCCGTCCCCTAACCCTAGCCCGAACCCTAACCCTAACCCTTCCCCGAAGCCTTCCCCTCACCCGTCCCCTAATCCCAACCCGTTCGCTCACACTAATCCGCGCCCTCACACGTACGCTCCCCCTAAACCGTTGTCGTACCCTCACCTGCACCCTAAATGGTCCCCGTTCCCTAAAGCTAATCCTAGCCCTAGCCCGAACCCTATCCCTAACGCTTCCCTGAAGCCTTCCCCTCACCCGTCCCCTAATCCTAACCCGTACGCTCACACTAACCCGCGCCCTCACACTTACCCTCGCCCTAAAGCGTTGTCGTACCCTCACCTGGACCCTAAACCGTCCCCGTCCCCTAACCCTAACCGTAGCCCGAACCCTAACCCTAACACTTCCCCGAAGCCTTCCCCTCACCCGTCCCCTAATCCTAACCCGTACGCTCACACTAACCCACGCCCTCACACGTACGCTTCCCCTAAAATGTTGTCGTACACTCACCTGGACCCTAAACCGTCCCCGTCCCCTAACCCTAACCCTAGCCCGAACCCCAGCCCTAACCCTTCCCCGAAGCCTTCCCCTCACCCGTCCCCTAATCCTAACACATATGCTCACACTAACACGCGCCCTCACACGTACGCTCCCCCTAAACCGTTGTCGTACCCTCACCTGGACCGTAAAACGTCCCCGTCCCCTAACCCTAACCCTAGCCCGAACCCTAACCCTAACCATTCCCCGAAGCCTTCCCATCACCCGTCCCCTAATCCTAACCCGTACGCTCACACTAACCCGCGCCCTCACACGTACCCTCCCCCTAAAGCGTTGTCGTACACTCACCTGGACCCTAAACCGTCCCCGTCCCCTAACCCTAACCCTAGCCCGAACCCTAACCCTAACCCTTCCCCGAAGCCTTCCCCTCAACCGTCCCCTAATCCTAACCCGTACGCTCACACTAACCCGCGACCTCACATGTACCCTCCCCCTAAAGCGTTGTCGTACCCTCATCTGGACCCTAAACGTTCCCCGTCCCCTAACCCTAACCCTAGCCCGAACCCTAACCCTAACCCTTTCCCGAAGCCTTCCCCTCACCCGTCCCTTAATCCTAACCCGTACGCTCACACTAACCCGAACCCTCACACATACGCTCCACCTAAACCATTTTCGTACCCTCAGCTTGACCCTAAACCGTCCCCGTCCCCTAACCGTATCCCTAGCCCGAACCCTAACCCTAACCCTTCCCCGAAGCTTTCCCCTCACCCGTCCCCTAATCCTAACCCGTACGCTCACACTAACCCGCGCCCTCACACGTACCCTCCCCCTAAAGCGTTGTCGTACCCTCACCTGGACCCTAAATCGTCCCTATCCCCTAACCCTAACCCTAGCCCGAACCCTAACCCTAACACTTCCCCAAAGCCTTCCCCTCACCCGTCCCCTAATCCTAACCCGTACGCTCACACTAACCCGCGCCCTCACACGTACGCTCCCCATAAACCGCTGTCGTACCCTCACCTGGACCCTAAACCGTCCCCGTCCCCTAACCCTAACACTTCCCCGAAGCCCTCCCCTCACCCGTCCCCTAATCCTAACCCGTACGCTCACACTAACCCGCGCACTCACACGTACAGTCCCCCTAAACCGTTGTCGTACACTCACCTGGACCCTCAACTTTCCCCGTCCCTGTCCCCTAACCCTAGCTCGAACCCTAACCCTAACCCTTCCCCGAAGCCTTCCCCTCACCCGTCCCCTAATCCTAACCCGTACGCTCACACTAACCCGCGCACTCACACGTACAGTCCCCCTAAAGCGTGGTCGTACCCTCACCTGGACCCTAAACCGTCCCCATCCCCTAACCCTAACCCTAGCCCGAACCCTAACCCTAACCCTTCCCCGAAGCCTTCCCCTCACCCGTCCCCTAATCCTAACCCGTACGCTTACACTAACCCACACCTTCACACGTACACTTCCCCTAAAATGTTGTCGTACCCTCACCTGGACCCTAAACCGTCCCCGTCCCCTAACCCTAGCCCTAGCCCGAACCCTAGCCCTAACCCTTCCCCGAAGCCTTCCCGTCACCCGTCCCCTAGTCCTAACACATATGCTCACACTAACACGCGCCCTCACACGTACGCTCCCCCTAACCGTTGTTGTACCCTCACCTGGACCCTAAAACGTCCCCGTCCCCTAACCCTAACGGTAGCCCGAACCCTAACACTAACCCTTCCCCGAAGCCTTCCCCTCACCCGTCCCCTAATCCTAAACCATACGCTCACACTAATCCGCAGCATCACACGTACGCTTCCCCTAAACTTTTGTCGTAACCTCACCTGGACCTAAACCGTCCCTGTTACCTAACCCTAACCCTAGCCTGAACCCTAACCCTAACCCTTCCCCGAAGCCTTCCCCTCACCCGTCCGATAATCCTAACCCGTACGTTCACACTGAACCGCACCCTCACACATTCGCTCCCCCTAAAGCGTTGTCGTACCCTCACCTGGACCCTAAACCGTCCGCGTCCCCTAACCCTAACCCTAACCCTAACCCTAACCCTAACCCTTCCCCTCACCCGTCCCCTAATCCTAATCCTAACGCTCACACTAAGCCGCGCTCTCACACGTACGCTTCCCCTAAACTTTTGTCGTAACCTCACCTGGACCCTAAACCGTACCCGTCCCCTAACCCTAACCCTAGCCCGAACCGTAACCCTAACCCTTCCCCGAAGCCCTCCCCTCACCCGTCCCCTAATCCTAACTCGTACGCTCACACTAACCCACGCCCTCACACGTACGCTCCCCCTAAACCGTTGTCGTACCCTCAACTGGACCCTAAACCGTCCCCGTCCCCTAACCCTAACCCTAGCCCGAACCCTAACCCTAACCCTTCCCCAAAGCCTTCCCCTCACCCGTCCCCTTATCCTAACCCGTACGCTCACATTAACCCGCGCCCTCACACGTACGCTCCCCCTAAACCGTTGTCGTACCCTCACCTGGACCCTAAAACGTCCCCGTCCTCTAACCCTAACCCTAGCCCGAACCCTAATTTTAACACTTCCCCGAAGCCTTCCCCTCACCCTTCCCCTAATCCTAACCCGTATGCTCACACTAACCCGCGCCCTCAGAAGTACGCTCCCCCTAAACCATTGTCGTACCCTCACCTGGACCCTAAACCGTCCCCGTCATCTAACCCTAACCCTAGCCCAAACACTAACACTAAACCTTCCCGGAAGCCTTCCCCTCACCTGTCCCCTAATCCTAACCCGTACGCTCACACTAAACCGCGCCCTCACACGTACGCTACCCCTAAACCGTTGTCGTACCCTCACCTGGACCCTAAACCGTCCCGGTCCCCTAACCCTAACCCTAGCCCGAACCCTAACCCTAACCCTTCCCCGAAACCTTCCCCTCACCCGTACCCTAATCCTAATCCGTACGCTGACACTAACCCGTGCCGTCACACGTACGCTCCCCCTAAACCGTTGTCGTACCCTCACCTGGACCCTAAACCGTCCCCGTCCCCTAAACCTAACCCTAGCCCGAACCCTAACCCTAACCCTTCCCTGAAGCCTTCCCCTCACCCGTCCCCTAATCCTAACCCGAACGCTCACACTAACCCAAGCCCTCACACGCACGCTCCCCCTAAAGCGTTGTCGTACCCTCACCTGGACCCTAAACCGTACCCGTCCCCTAACCCTAACCCTAGCCCGAACCGTAACCCTAACCCTTCCCCGAAGCCCTCCCCTCACCCGTCCCCTAATCCTAACTCGTACGCTCACACTAACCCACGCCCTCACACGTACGCTCCCCCTAAACCGTTGTCGTACCCTCAACTGGACCCTAAACCGTCCCCGTCCCCTAACCCTAACCCTAGCCCGAACCCTAACCCTAACCCTTCCCCAAAGCCTTCCCCTCACCCGTCCCCTTATCCTAACCCGTACGCTCAAACTAACCCGCGCCCTCACACGTACGCTCCCCCTAAACCGTTGTCGTACCCTCACCTGGACCCTAAAACGTCCCCGTCCTCTAACCCTAACCCTAGCCCGAACCCTAATTTTAACACTTCCCCGAAGCCTTCCCCTCACCCTTCCCCTAATCCTAACCCGTATGCTCACACTAACCCGCGCCCTCAGAAGTACGCTCCCCCTAAACCATTGTCGTACCCTCACCTGGACCCTAAACCGTCCCCGTCATCTAACCCTAACCCTAGCCCGAACCCTAACCCTAACCCTTCCCCGAAGCCTTCCCCTCACCCGTCCCCTAATCGTAACCCTTACGCTAACACTAACCCACGCCCTCACACGTACGCTCCCCCTAAACCGTTGTCATACCCTAACCTGGACCCTAAACCGTCCCCATCCACTAACCCTAAACCTAGCCCAAACCCTAACCCTAACCCTTCCCCGAAGCCTTCCCCTCACACATCCCCTAATCCTAACCCGTACGCTCACACTAACCCACACCCTCACACCTACGCTCCCCCTAAAGCGTTGTCGTACCCTCACCTGGACCCTAAACCGTCCCCGTCCCCTAACCTTAACCCTAGCCCGAACACTAACCCTAACCCTTCCCCAAAGCCTTCCCCTCACCCGTCACCTAATCCTAACCCGTACGCTCACACTAACCCACACCCTCACACGTACGCTCCCCCTAAACTGTTGTCGTACCCTCACCTGGACCCTAAACCTTTCCTGTCTCCTAACCCTAACCCTAGCCCGAACCCTAACCCTAACCCTTCCCCGAAGCCTTCCCCTCACACGTCGCCTAATCCTAACCCGTACCCTCACACTAAACCGCGCCCTCACACGTATGCTCCCCCTAAACCGTTGTTGTACCCTCACCTGCACCCTAAACCGTCTCGGTCCCCTAACCCTAACCCTAGCCCGAACCCTAACCCTAACCCTTCCCCGAAACCTTCCCCTCACCCGTCCCCTAATCCTAACCCGTACGCTCACACTAACCCGCGCCCTCACAGGTACGCTCCACCTAAACCGTTGTCGTACACTCACCTGGACCCTAAACCGTCCCCGTCCCCTAACCCTAACCCTACACCGAATCCTAACCCTAACCCTTCCCCGAAGCCTTCCCCTCACACGTCCCCTAATCCTAACCCGTACGCTCACACTAACCCGCACCCTCACACCTACCCTCCCCCTAAAGCGTTGTCGTACCCTCACCTGCAACCTAAATCGTCCCCGACCCCTAATCCTAACTCTAGCCCGAACCCTAACCCTAATCCTTCCCCGAAGCCTTCCTCTCACCCGTCCCCTAATCCTAAACCGTACGCTCACACTAACCCGCACCCTCACACGTATGTTCCCCCTAAAGCGTTGTCGTACCCTCACCAGGAACCTAAACCGTCCCCGTCCCCTAACCCTAACCCTAGCCCGAACGCTAACCCTAACCCTTCCCCGAAGCCTTCCCCTCACCCGTCCCCTAATCCTAACACGTACACTCACACTAACCCGTGCCCTCAAACGTACGCTACCCCTAAACCATTGTCGTACCCTCACCTGGACCCTAAACCGTTCCCGTCCCCTAACCCTAACCCTAGCCCAAACCCTAACCCTACACCTTCCCGGAAGCCTTCCCCTCACCTGTCCCCTAATCCTAACCCGTACGCTCACACTAAACCGCGCCCTCACACGTACGCTACCCCTAAACCGTTGTCGTACCCTCACCTGGACCCTAAACCGTCCCGGTCCCCTAACCCTAACCCTAGCCCGAACCCTAACCCTAACACTTCCCCGAAGCCTTCCCCTCACCCGTCCCCTAATCCTAACCCGTACGCTCACACTAACCCGTGCCCTCACACATACGCTCCCCCTAAACCGTTGTCGTACCCTCACCTGGACCCTAAACCGTCCCCGTCCCCTAAACCTAACCCTAGCCCGAACCCTAATCCTAAACCTTCCCCGAAGCCTTCCCCTCACCCGTCCCCTAATCCTAAACCCTACGCTCACACTAAACCGCGCCCTCACACGTACCCTCCCCCTAAAGCGTTGTCGTACCCTCACCTGGATCCTAAACCGTCCCCGTCCCCTAACCCTAACCCTACACCGAATCCTAATCCTAACCCTTCCCCGAAGCCTTCCCCTCAACCGTCCCCTAATCCTAACCCGTACGCTCACACTAACCCGCGCCCTCACACGTTCCCTCCCCTAAACCGCTGTCGTACCCTCAACTGGACCCTAAACCGTCCCCGTCACCGAACCCTAACTCTAGCCCGAACTCTAACCCTAACCCTTCCACGAAGCCTTCCCCTCACCCGTACCCTAATCCTAACCCGTACGCTCACACTACCCCGCGCCCTCACACGTACGCTCCCCCTAAACCATTGTCGTACCCTTACTTTGACCCTAAACCGTCCCCGTCCCCTAACCCGAACCCAAGCCAGATCCCTAACCCTAACACTTCCCCGAAGCCTTCCCCTCACCCGTCCACTAATCCTAACCCGTACGCTCACACTAACCCGCGCCCTCACACGTACGCTCCCCCTAAACCGTTGTCGTACCCTCATCTGGACCCTAAATCGTCCCCATCCTCTAATGCTAACCCTAACCCTAACACTTCCCCGAAGCCTTCCCTTCACCCGTCGCCTAATCCTAACCCGTACGCTAACACTAACCCGCGCCCTCACACGTACGCTCCCCCTAAACCGTTGTCATACCCTAACTTGGACCCTAAACCGTCCCCGTCCACTAACCCTAACCCTACCCCGAACACTAACCCTAACCCTTCCCCGAAGCTTTCCCCTCACCCGTCCCCTAATCCTACCCCGTATGCTCACACTAACCCACGCCCTCACACGTACGCTCCCACTAAACCGTTGTCGTACCCTCACCTGGACCCTAAACAGACCCCGTCCCCTAACCCTAATCCTAGCCCGAAACCTAACCCTAACCCTTCCCCGAAGCCTCCCCCTCAGCCGTCCCCTAATCCTAACCCGTACGCTCACACTAACCCGCGCCCTAATATGTACGCTCCCCCTAAAGCGTTGTCGTACCCTCACCTGGACCCTAAACCGTCCCCGTCCCATAACCCTAACCCTAGCCCGAACCCAAGCCCTAACCCTTCCCCGAAGCCTTCCCCGCACCCGTCCCCAAATCCTAACCCGTACGCTCACACTAACCCACGCCCTCACACGTACGCTCCCCCTAAACCGTTGTCGTACCCTCACCTGGACCCTAAACCGTCCCCGTCCCCTAACCCTAACCCTAGCCCGAACCCTAACCCTAACACTTCCCCGAGGCCTTCCCCTCACCCGTCCCCTAAACCTAACCCGTACGCTCACACTAACCCGCGCCCTCACACGTACGCTCCCCCTAAACCGTTGTCGTACCCTCACCTGGACCCTAAACCGTCCCCATCCCCTAACCCTAACCCTAGCCCGAACCCTAACCCTAACCCTTCCCCGAAGCCTTCCCCTCACCCGTCCCCTAATCCTAACCCGTACGCCCACACTAACCCGCGCCCTCACACGTACGCTCCCCCTAAACCGTTGTCGTACCCTCACCTGGACCCTAAACCGTCCCAGTCCCCTAAACCTAACCCTAGCCCGAACCCTAACCCTAACCCTTCCCCGAAGCCTTCCCCTCACCCGTCCCCTAATCCTAACCCCTACGCTCACACTAAACTGCGCCCTCACACGTCCCCTCCCCCTAAAGCGTTGTCGTACCCTCACCTGGACCCTAAACCGTCCCCGTCCCCTAACCCTAACCCTACACCGAATCCTAACCCTAACCCTTCCCCGAAGCCTTCCCCTCACCCGTCCCCTAATCCTAACCCGTACGCTCACACTAACCCACGCCCTCACACGTACCCTCCCCCTAAACCACTGTCGTACCCTGACCTGGACCCTAAACCGTCCCCGTCCCCTAACCCTAACCCTAGCCCGAACTCTAACCCTAACCCTTCCACGAAGCCTTCCCCTCACCCGTCCCCTAATCCTAACCCGTACGCTCACACTAACCCGCCGCCACACACGTACGCTCCCCCTAAACCATTGTCGTACCCTTACCTGGACCCTAAACCGTCCCCGTCCCCTAACCCGAACCCAAGCCAGATACCTAACCCTAACCCTTCCCCGAAGCCTTCCCCTCACCCGTCCCCTAATCCTAACCCGTACGCTCACACTAACCAGCGCCCTCACACGTACAGTCCCCCTAAACCGTTGTCGTACACTCACCTGGACCCTAAACCGTCCCCGTCCCCGTCCCCTAACCTTAGCCCGAACCCTAAACCTAACCCTTCCCCGAAGCCTTCCTCTCACCCGTCCCCTAATCCTAACCCGTACTCTCACACTAACCCGCGCCCTCGCACGTACGCTCCCCCTAAACCGTGGTCGTACACTCACCTGGACCCTAAACCGTCCCAGTCCCCTAACCCTAACCCTAGCCCGAACCCTAACCCTAACCCTTCCCCGAAGACTTCCCCTCACCCGTCACCTAATCCTAACCCGTACGCTCACACTAACCCGCCCCCACACACGTACGCTCCCCCTAAACCGTTGTCGTACCCTCACCTGGACCCTAAATCATCCCCGACCCCTAATCCTAACTCTACCGGAACCCTAACCCTAATCCTTCCCCGAAGCCTTCCCCTCACCCGTCCCCTAATCCTAACCCGTACGCTCACACTAACCCGCACCCTCACACGTACCCTCCCCCTAAAGCGTTGTCGTACCCTCACCTGGACCCTAAACCATTCCTGTCCCCTAACCCTAACCCTAGCCCGAAAACTAACTCTAACCCTTCCCCGAAGCCTTGCCCTCACCCGTCCCCAAATCCTAACCCGTACGCTCACACTAACCCACGCCCTCACATGTGCGCTCCCCCTAAACCGTTGTCGTACCGTCACCTGGACCCTAAACCGTCTCTGTCCCCTAACCCTAACCCTAGCCCGAACCCTAACCCTAAACCTTCCCCGAAGCCTTCCCCTTACCCGTCCCCTAATCCTAACCCATACGCTCACACTAACCTGCACCCTCACACGTACACTCCCCCTAAACCGTTGTTGTTCCCTCACCTGGACCCTAAACCGTTCCCATCCCCTAACCCTAACCCTAGCCCGAACCCTAACCCTAACCCTTCCCCGAAGCCTTCCCCTCACCCGTCCCCTAATCCTAACCCTTACGTTCACACTAACCCGCGCCCACACACGTACGCTCCCCCTAAACCGTTGTCGTACCCTCACCTGGACCCTAAACCGACCCCGTCCCCTAACCCTAACCCTAGCCCGAACGTAACCCTAACCCTTCCCCGAAGCCTTCCCCTCAGCCGTCCCCTAATCCAAACCCGTACGCTCACACTAACCAGCGCCCTCATATGTACGCTCCCCCTAAAGCGTTGTCGTACCCTCTCCTGGACCCTAAACCGTCCCCGTCCCCTAACCCTAACCCTAGCCCGAACCCTAGCCCTAACCCTTCCCCGAAGCCTTCCCCTCACCCATCGCCTAATCCTAACACGCACCCTCAAACTAACCCACGCCCTCACACATTCGCTCCCCCTAAACCGTTGTCGTACACTCACCTGGACCCTAAACTGTCCCCGTCCCCTAACCCTAACCCTAGCCCGAACCCTAACCCTAACCCTTCCCCGAAGCCTACCCCTCACCCGTCCCCTAATCCTAATCCGTACGCTCACACTAACCCACGCCCTCACACGTACGCTCCCCCTAAACTGTTGTTGTTCCCTCACCTGGACCCTAAACCGTTCCCGTCCCCTAACCCTAAACCTAGCACGAACCCTAACCCTAACCCGAACCCTAACCCCAACCATTCCCCGAAGCCTTCCCCTCACACGTCCCTTAATCCTAACCCGTACGCTCACACTAACCCACGCCCTCACACGTACAGTCCCCCAAAACCGTTGTCGTACACTCACCTGGACCCTAAACCATCCCCGTCGCCGTCCCCTAACCCTAGCCCGAACCCTAACCCTAACCCTTCCCCGAAGCCTTCCCCTCACACGTCCCCTAATCCTAACCCGTACGCTCACACTAACCCGCGCCCTCACACGTACGCTCCCCCTAAACCGTTGTCGTACCCTCACCTGGACCCTAAATGGTCCCCATCCCCTAAACCTAACCCTAGCCCTAGCCCGAACCCTAACCCTAACCCTTCCCCAAAGACTTCCCCTCACCCGTCCCCTAATCCTAACCCCTACGCTCAGAGTAACCCGCGCCCACACACGTACGCTCCCCCTAAACCGTTGTCGTACCCTCACCTGGACCCTAAATCGTCTCCGACCCCTAATCCTAACTCTAGCCCGAACCCTAACCCTAATCCTTCCCCAAAGCCTTCCCCTCACCCGTCCCCTAATCCTAAACCGTACGCTCACACTAACCCGCACCCTCACACGTATGTTCCCCCGAAAGCGTTGTCATACCCTCACCAGGAACCTAAACCGTCCCCGTCCCCTAACCCTAACCCTAGCCCGAACCCTAACCCTAACACTTTCCAAAGCCTTCCCCTCACCCGTCCCATAATCTTAACCCGTACGCTCACACTAACCCATGCCCTCAAACGTACGCTACCCCTAAACCGTTGTCGTACCCTCACCTGGACCCTAAACCGTTCCCGTCTCCGAACCCTAACCCTAGCCCAAACACTAACCCTAACCCTTCCCCGAAGCCTTGCCCTCACCCGTCCCCTAATCCTAACCCGTACACTCACACTAAACCGCGCCCTCACACGTGCGTTCCCCGTAATCCGTTGTCGTACCCTCACCTGGACCCTAAACCGTCCCCGTCCTCTAACCCTAACCCTAGCCCGAACCCTAACCCTAACCCTTCCCCGAAGCCTTCCCCTCACCCGTCCCCTAATGCTAACCCATACGCTCACACTAACCCGCACCCTCACACGTACGCTCCCCCTAAAGCGTTGTCGTACCCTCACCTGGACCCTAAACCGTCCCCGTCCCATAACCCTAACCATACCCCGAACCCTAAACCTAACCGTTCCCCGAAGCCTTCCCCTCACCCGTCCCCTAATCCTTACCCTGACGTTCACACTAACCCGCGCCCTCACACGTACGCTCCCTCTAAACCGTTGTCGTACCCTCACCTGGACCCTAAACCGTCCCCGTCCCCTAACCCTAACCCTAGCCCGAACCGTAACCCTAACCCTTCCCCGAAGCCTTCCCCTCAGCAGTCCCCTAATCCTAACCCGTATGCTCACACTAACCCGCGCCCTCACACGTACCCTCCCCCTAAAGCGTTGTCGTACCCTCACCTGGACCCTAAACCGTCCCCGTCACCTAACCCTAACCCTAGCCCGAACCCTAACCCTAACCCTTCCCCAAAGCCTTCCCCTCACCCGTCCCCTAATCCTAACCCATACACTCACACTAAACCGCGCCCTCACACGTGCGTTCCCCGTAAACCGTTGTCGTACCCTCACCTGGACCCTAAACCGTCCCCGTCCTCTAACCCTAACCCTAGCCCGAACCCTAACCCTAACCCTTCCCCGAAGCCTTCCCCTCACCCGTCCCCTAATGCTAACCCATACGCTCACACTAACCCGCACCCTCACACGTACTTTCCCCCTAAAGCGTTGTCGTACCCTCACCTGGACCCTAAACCGTCCCCGTCCCATAACCCTAACCATACCCCGAACCCTAACCCTAACCGTTCCCCGAAGCCTTCCCCTCACCCGTCCCCTAATCCTTACCCTGACGTTCACACTAACCCGCGGCCTCACACGTACGCTCCCTCTAAACCGTTGTCGTACCCTCACCTGGACCCTAAACCGTCCCCGTCCCCTAACCCTAACCCTAGCCCGAACCGTAACCCTAACCCTTCCCCGAAGCCTTCCCCTCAGCAGTCCCCTAATCCTAACCCGTATGCTCACACTAACCCGCGCCCTCACACGTACCCTCCCCCTAAAGCGTTGTCGTACCCTCACCTGGACCCTAAACCGTCCCCGTCACCTAACCCTAACCCTAGCCCGAACCCTAACCCTAACCCTTCCCCAAAGCCTTCCCCTCACCCGTCCCCTTATCCTAACCCGTACGCTCACACTAACCCGTGCCCTCACACGTACGCTCCCCCTAAACCGTTGTCGTACCCTCACCTGGACCCTAAACCGTCCCCGTCCCCTAAACCTAACCCTAGCCCGAACCCTAACCCTAACCCTTCCCTGAAGCCCTCCCCTCACCCGTCCCCTAATCCTAACCCGAACGCTCACACTAACCCAAGCCCTCACACGCACGCTCCCCCTAAAGCGTTGTCGTACCCTCACCTGGACCCTAAACCGTACCCGTCCCCTAACCCTAACCCTAGCCAGAACCCTAACCCTAACCCTTCCCCGAAGCCCTCCCCTCACCCGTCCCCTAATCCTAACCCGTACGCTCACACTAAACCACGCCCTCACACGTACGCTCCCCCTAAACCGTTGTCGTACCCTCACCTAGACCCTAAACCGTCCCCGTCCCCTAACCCTAACCCTAGCCCGAACCCTAACCCTAACCCTTCCCCAAAGCCTTCCCCTCACCCGTCCACTTATCCTAACCCGTACGCTCACATTAACCCGCGCCCTCACACGTACGCTCCCCCTAAACCGTTGTCGTACCCTCACCTGGACCCTAAAACGTCCCCGTCCTCTAACCCTAAACCTAGCCCGAACCCTAATCTTAACACTTACCCGAAGCCTTCCCCTCACCCTTCCCTTAATCCTAACCCGTACGCTCACACTAACCCGCGCCCTCAGACGTACGCTCCCCCTAAACCATTGTCGTACACTCACCTGGACCCTAAACCGTCCCCGTCCTCTAACCCTAACCCTAGCCCGAACCCTAACCCTAACCCTTCCCCAAAGCCTTCCCCTCACCCGTCCCCTAATCGTAACCCGTACGCTAACACTAACCCACGCCCTCACACGTACGCTCCCCCTAAACCGTTGTCATACCCTAACCTGGACCCTAAACCGTCCCCATCCACTAACCCTAAACCTAGCCCGAACCCTAACCCTAACCCTTCCCCGAAGCCTTCCCCTCACACATCCCCTAATCCTAACCCGTACGCTCACACTAACCCGCGCCCTCACACGTACGCTCCCCCTAAAGCGTTGTCGTACCCTCACCTGGACCCTAAACCGTCCCCGTCCCCTAACCCTAACCCTAGCCCGAACCCTAACCCTAACCCTTCCCCAAAGCCTTCCCCTCACCCGTCACCTAATCCTAACCCGTACGCTCACACTAACCCACACCCTCACACGTACGCGCCCCCTAAACTGTTGTCGTACCCTCACCTGGACCATAAACCTTTCCTGTCCCCTAACCCTAAACCTAGCCCGAACCCTAACCCTAACCCTTCCCCGAAGCCTTCCCCTCACCCGTCACCTAATCCTAACCCGTACCCTCACACTAAACCGCGCCCTCACACGTATGCTCCCCCTAAACCGTTGTCATACACTCACCTGGACCCTAAACCGTCCCCGTCCCCTAAACCTAACCTTAGCCCCAACCCTAACCCTAACCCTTCTCAGAAGCCTTCCACTCACCCGTCCCCTAATCCTAACCCCTACGCTCACACTAAACTGCGCCCTCACACGTACCCTCCCCCTAAACTGTTGTCGTACCCTCACCTGCAACCTAAATCGTCCCCGACCCCTAATCCTAACTCTAGCCCGAACCCTAACCCTAATCCTTCCCCGAAGCCTTCCTCTCACCCGTCCCCTAATCTTAAACCGTACGCTCACACTAACCCGCACCCTCACACGTATGTTCCCCCTAAAGCGTTGTCGTACCCTCACCAGGAACCTAAACCTTCCCCGTCCCCTAACCCTAACCCTAGCCCGAACCCTAACCCTAACCCTTCCCTGAAGCCTTCCCCTCACCCGTCCCCTAATCCTAACCCGAACGCTCACACTAACCCAAGCCCTCACACGCACGCTCCCCCTAAAGCGTTGTCGTACCCTCACCTGGACCCTAAACCGTACCCGTCCCCTAACCCTAACCCTAGCCCGAACCCTAACCCTAACCCTTCCCCGAAGCCCTCCCCTCACCCGTCCCCTATTTCTAACCCGTACGCTCACACTAACCCGCGCCCTCAGACGTACGCTCCCCCTAAACCATTGTCGTACCCTCACCTGGACCCTAAACCGTCCCCGTCCTCTAACCCTAACCCTAGCCCAAAGCCTAACCCTAACCCTTCCCCGAAGCCTTCCCCTCACCCGTCCCCTAATCGTAACCCGTACGCTAACACTAACCCACGCCCTCACACGTACGCTCCCCCTAAACCGTTGTCATACCCTAACCTGGACCCTAAACCGTCCCCATCCACTAACCCTAAACCTAGCCCGAACCCTAAACCTAACCCTTCCCCGAAGCCTTCCCCTCACACATCCCCTAATCCTAACCCGTACGCTCACACTAACCCGCGCCCTCACACGTACGCTCCCCCTAAAGCGTTGTCGTACCCTCACCTGGACCCTAAACCGTCCCCGTCCCCTAACCCTAACCCTAGCCCGAACCCTAACCCTAACCCTTCCCCAAAGCCTTCCCCTCACCCGTCACCTAATCCTAACCCGTACGCTCACACTAACCCACACCCTCACACGTACGCTCCCCCTAAACTGTTGTCGTACCCTCACCTGGACCCTAAACCTTTCCTGTCCCCTAACCCTAACCCTAGCCCGAACCCTAACCCTAACCCTTCCCCGAAGCCTTCCTCTCACCCGTCCCCTAATCCTAAACCGTACGCTCACACTAACCCGCACCCTCACACGTATGTTCCCCCTAAAGCGTTGTCGTACACTCACCAGGAACCTAAACCGTCCCCGTCCCCTAACCCTAACCCTAGCCCGAACCCTAACCCTAACCCTTCCCCGAAGCCTTCCCCTCACCCGTCCCCTAATCCTAACACGTACGCTCACACTAACCCGTGCCCTCAAACGTACGCTATCCCTAAACCGTTGTCGTACCCTCACCTGGACCCTAAACCGTTCCCGTCCCCTAAACCTAACCCTAGCCCAAATCCTAACCCTAACCCTTCCCCGAAGCCTTGCCCTCACCCGTCCCCTAATCCTAACCCGTACACTCACACTAAACCGCTCCCTCCCACGTGCGCTCCCCCTAAACCGTTGTTGTACCCTCACCTGGACCCTAAACCGTCCCCGTCCCCTAACCCTAACCCTAGCCCAAACCCTAACCCTAAACCTTCCCCGAAGCCTTCCCCCCACCCGTCCCCTAATCCTAACCCACACGCTCACACTAACCCGCACCCTCACACGTACGCTCCCCCTAAAGCGTTGTCGTACCCTCACCTGGACCCTAAACCGTCCCCGTCACCTAACCCTAACCCTAGCCCGAACCCTAACCCTAACCGTTCCCCGAAGCCTTCCCCTCACCCGTCCCCTAATCCTAACTCTTACGTTCACACTAACCAACGCCCTCACAGGTACGCTCCCTCTAAACCGTTGTCGTACCCTCACCTGGACCCTAAACCGTCCGCGTCCCCTAACCCTACCCCCAGCCCGAACCCGAACTGTAACCCTTCCCCAAAGCCTTCCCCTCAGTAGTCCCCTAATCCTAACCCGTACGCTCACACTAACCCGCGCCCTCATATGTACGCTCCCCCTAAAGCGTTGTCGTACCCTCACCTGGACCCTAAACCGTCCCAGTCCCCTAACCCTAACCCTAGCCCGAACCCTAACCCTAACCCTTCCCCGAAGCCTTCCCCTCACCCGTCCCCTAATCCTAACACGTACGCTCACACTAACCCGTGCCCTCAAACGTACGCTACCCCTAAACCGTTGTCGTACCCTCACCTGGACCCTAAACCGTTCCCGTCCCCTAACCCTAACCCTAGCCCAAACCCTAACCCTAAACCTTCCCCGAAGCCTTGCCCTCACCCGTCCCCTAATCCTAACCCGTACACTCACACTAAACCGCTCCCTCACACGTGCGCTCCCCCTAAACCATTGTCGTACACTCACCTGGACCCTAAACCGTCCCCGGCCCCTAACCCTAACCCTAGCCCAAACCCTAACCCTAACCCTTCCCCGAAGCCTTCCCCCCACCCGTCCCCTAATCCTAACCCATAGGCTCACACTAACCCGCACCCTCACACGTACGCTCCCCCTAAAGCGTTGTCGTACACTCACCTGGACCCTAAACCGTCCCCGTCACCTAACCCTAACCCTAGCCCGAATCCTAACCCTAACCCTTCCCCGAAGCCTTCCCCTCACCCGTCCCCTAATCCTAACCCTTACGTTCACACTAACCCACGCCCTCACACGTACGCTCCCTCTAAACCGTTGTCGTACCCTCACCTGGACCCTAAACCGTCCGCGTCCCCTAACCCTACCCCTAGCCCGAACCCGAACCGTAAACCTTCCCCAAAGCCTTCCCCTCAGCAGTCCCCTAATCCTAACCCGTACGCTCACACTAACCCGCGCCCTCATATGTATGCTCCCCCTAAAGCGTTGTCGTACCCTCACCTGGACCCTAAAACGTCCCCGTCCCCTAACCCTAACCCTAGCCCAAACCCTAACCCTAAACCTTCCCGGAAGCCTTCCCCTCACCTGTCCCCTAATCCTAACCCGTACGCTCACACTAAACCGCGCCCTCACACGTACGCTACCCCTAAACCGTTGTCGTACCCTCACCTGGACCCTAAACCGTCCCGGTACCCTAACCCTAACCCTAGCCCGAACCCTAACCCTAACCCTTCCCCGAAGCCTTCCCCTCTCCCGTCCCCTAATCCTTACCCGTACGCTCACACTACCCGTGCCCTCACACGTACCCTCCCCCTAAACCGTTGTCGTACCCTCACCTGGACCCTAAACCGTCCCCGTCCCCTAAACCTAACCCTAGCCCGAAGCCTAACCCTAACCCTTCCCCGAAGCCTTCCCCTCACACGTCCCCTAATCCTAAACCCTACGCTCACACTAAACCGCGCCATCACACGTACCCTCCCCCTAAAGCGTTGTCGTACCCTCACCTGGACCCTAAACCGTCCCCATCCCCTAACCCTAACCCTACACCGAATCCTAATCCTAACCCTTCCCCGAAGCCTTCCCCTCACCCGTCCCCTAATCCTAACCCGTACGCTCACACTAACCCGCGCCCTCACACGTTCCCTCCCCCTAAACCGCTGTCGTACCCTCAACTGGACCCTAAACCGTCCCCGTCACCTAACCCTAACCCTAGCCCGAACTCTAACCCTAACCCTTCCACGAAGCCTTCCCCTCACCCGTACCCTAATCCTAACCCGTACGCTCACACTAACCCGCGCCCTCACACGTACGCTCCCCCTAAACCATTGTCGTACCCTTACCTTGACCCTAAACCGTCCCCGTCCCCTAACCCGAACCCAAGCCAGATCCCTAACCCTAACCCTTCCCCGAAGCCTTCCCCTCACCCGTCCCCTAATCCTAACCCGTACCCTCACACTAACCCGCGCTCTCACACGTACCCTCTCCCTAAAGCATTTTCATACCCTCACCTGGACACTAAACCGTCCCCGTCCCCTAACCCTAACCCTAGCCCGAACCCTAACCCAAACCCTTCCCCGAAGCCTTCCCCTCACCCGTCCCCTAATCCTAACCCGTACGCTCACACTAACCCGTGCCCTCACACGTACGCTCCCCCTAAACCGCTCTCGTATCCTCAACTGGACCCTAAACCGTCCCCGTCCCCTAACCCTAACCCTAGCCCGAACCCTAACCCTAACCCTTCCCCGAAGCCTTCCCCTCACCCGTCCCCTAATCCTAACCCGTACGCTCACACTAACCCGCGCCCTCACACGTACGCTCCCCCTAAACCGTTGTCGTACCCTCATCTGGACCCTAAATCGTCCCCATCCTCTAATGCTAACCCTAACCCTAACACTTCCCCGAAGCCTTCCCCTCACCCGTCGCCTAATCCTAACCCGTACGCTAACACTAACCCGCGCCCTCACACGTACGCTCCCCCTAAACCGTTGTCATACCCTATCCTGGACCCTAAACCGTCCCCGTCCACTAACCCTAACCCTACCCCGAACACTAACCCTAACCCTTCCCCGAAGCCTTCCCCTCACCCGTCCCCTAATCCTAACCCGTACGCTCACACTAACCCGGGCCCTCACACGGACGCTCCCCCTAAAGCGATGTCGTACCCTCACCTGGACCCTAAACCGTCCCCGTCCCCTAACCCTAACCCTAGCCCTAACCCTAACCCTAACCGTTCCCTGAAGGCTTCCCATCACCCGTACCCTAATCCTACCCCGTATGCTCACACTAACCCACGCCCTCACACGTGCGCTCCCCCTAAACCGTTGTTGTTCCCTCACCTGGACCCTAAACCATTCCCGTCCCCTAACCCTAACCCTAGCCCGAACCCAAGCCCTAACCCTTCCCCGAAGCCTTCCCCTCACCAGTCGCCTAATTCTAACCCGTACCCTCACACTAAACCGCTCCCTCACACATTCGCTACCCCTAAACTGTTGTCGTACCCTCACCTGGACCCTAAACCGTCCCCGTCCCCTAACCCTAACCCTAGCCCGAACCCTAACCCTAACCCTTCCCCAAAGCCTTCCCCTCACCCGTCCCCTTATCCTAACCCGTACGCTCACATTAACCCGCGCCCTCACACGTACGCTCCCCCTAAACCGTTGTCGTACCCTCACCTGGACCCTAAAACGTCCCCGTTCTCTAACCCTAACCCTAGCCCGAACCCTAATCTTAACACTTCCCCGAAGCCTTCCCCTCACACTTCCCCTAATCCTAAACCGTACGCTCACACTAACCCGCGCCCTCAGACGTACGCTCCCCCTAAACCATTGTCGTACCCTCACCTGGACCCTAAACCGTCCCAGTCCTCTAACCCTAACCCTAGCCCGAACCCTAACCCTAACCCTTCCCCGAAGCCTTCCCCTCAAACATCCCCTAATCCTAACCCGTACGCTCACACTAACCCGCGCCCTCACACGTACGCTCCCCCTAAAACGTTGTCGAACCCTCACCTGGACCCTAAACCGTCCCCGTCCCCTAACCCTAACCCTAGCCCGAACCCTAACCCTAACCCTTCCCCAAAGCCTTCCCCTCACCCGTCACCTAATCCTAACCCGTACGCTCACACTAACCCACACCCTCACACGTACGCTCCCCCTAAACTGTTGTCGTACACTCACCTGGACCATAAACCGTCCCCGTCACCTAACCCTAACCCTAGCCCGAACTCTAACCCTAACACTTCCACGAAGCCTTCCCCTCACCCGTACCCTAATCCTAACCCGTACGCTCACACTAACCCGCAACCTCACACGTACGCTCCCCCTAAACCATTGTCGTACCCTTATCTTGACCCTAAACTGTCCCCATCCCCTAACCCGAACCCAAGCCAGATCCCTAACCCTAACCCTTCCCCGAAGCCTTCCCCTCACCCGTCCCCTAATCCTAACCCGTACCCTCACACTAACCCGCGCCCTCACACGTACCCTCTCCCTAAAGCGTTTTCATACCCTCACCTGGACACTAAACCGTCCCCGTCTCCTAACCCTAACCCTAGCCCGAACCCTAACCCAAACCCTTCCCCGAAGCCTTCCCCTCACCCGTCCCATAATCCTAACCCGTACGCTCACACTAACCCGCGCCCTCACACGTACGCTCCCCCTAAACCGTTGTCATACCCGAACCTGGACCCTAAACCGTCCCCATCCATTAACCCTAACCCTAGCCCGAACCCTAACCCAAACCCTTCCCCGTAGCCTTCCCCTCACACATCCCCTAATCCTAACCCGTACGCTCACACTAACCCGCGTCCTCACACGTACGCTCCCCCTAAAGCGTTGTCGTACCCTCACCTGGACCCTAAACCTTTCCTGTCCCCTAACCCTAACCCTAGGCCGAACCCTAACCCTAACCCTTCCCCGAAGCCTTCCCCTCACCCGTCGCCTAATCCTAACCCGTACCCTCACACTAAACCGCGCCCTCACACGTATGCTCCCCCTAAACCGTTGTCGTACCCTCACCTGGACCCTAAACCGTCCCGGTACCCTAACCCTAACCCTAGCCCGAACCCTAACCGTAACCCTTCCCCGAAACCTTCCCCTCACCCGTCCCCTAATCCTAACCCGTACGCTAACACTAACCCGCGCACTCACATGTACGCTCCCCCTAAACCGTTGTCGTACACTCACCTGGACCCTAAACCGTCCCCGTCCCCTAAACCTAACCTTAGCCCCAACCCTAACCCTAACCCTTCCCAGAAGCCTTCCCCTCACCCGTCCCCTAATCCTAACCCCTACGCTCACACTAAACTGCGCCCTCACACGTACCCTCCCCCTAAAGCGTTGTCGTACCCTCACCTGGACCCTAAACCGTCCCCGTCCCCTAACACTAACCCTACACCGAATCCTAACCCTAACCCTTCCCCGAAGCTTTCCCCTCACCCATCCCCTAATCCTAAACCGTACGCTCACACTAACCCGCGCCCTCTCACGTACCCTCCCCCTAAAGCGTTTTCGTACCCTCACCTGCAACCTAAATGGTCCCCGACCCCTAATCCTAACTCTAGCCCGAACCCTAACCCTAATCCTTCCCCGAAGCCTTCCCCTCACCCCTCCCCTAATCCTAAACCGTACGCTCACACTAACCCGCACCCTCACACGTATGTTCCCCCTAAAGCGTTGTCGTACCCTCACCAGGAACCTAAACCGTCCCCGTCCCCTAACCCTAACCCTAGCCCAAACCCTAACCCTAACCCTTCCCCGAAGCCTTCCCTCCACCCGTCCCCTAATCCTAACCCATACGCTCACACTAACCCGCACCCTCACATGTACGCTCCCCCTAAAGCGTTGTCGTACCCTCACCTGGACCCTAAACCGTCACCATCACCTAACCCTAACCCTAGCCCGAACCCTAACCCTAACCCTTCCCCGAAGCCTTCCCCTCACCCGTCCCCTAATCCTAACCCTTACGTTCTCACTAACCCACGCCCTCACACGTACGCTCCCTCTAAACCGTTGTCGTACCCTCACCTGGACCCTAAACCGTCCCCGTCCCCTAACCCTACCCCTAGCCTGAACCCGAACCGTAACCCTTCCCCAAAGCCTTCCCCTCAGCAGTCCCCTAATCCTAACCCGTACGCTCACACTAACCCGCGCCCTCATATTTACCCTCCCCCTAAAGCGTTGTCGTACCCTCACCTGGACCCTAAACCGTCCCCGTCCCCTAACCCTAACCCTAACCGAATCCTAATCCTAACCCTTCCCCGAAGCCTTCCCCTCACCCGTCCCCGAATCCTAACCCGTACGCTCACACTAACCCGCGCCCTCACACGTTCCCTCCCCCTAAACCGCTGTCGTACCCTCAACTGGACCCTAAACCGTCCCCGTCCCCGTCCCCTAACCCTAGCCCGAACCCTAACCCTAACCCTTCCCCGAAGCCTTCCCCTCACCCGTCCCCTAATCCTAACCCGTACGCTCACACTAACCCGCGCCCTCACACGTTCCCTCTCCCTAAACCGTTGTCGTACCCTCACCTGGACCCTAAATGGTTCCCGTCCCTTAAACCTAACCCTAGCCCTAGCCCGAACCCTAACCCTAACACTTCCCCGAAGCCTTCCCCTCACCCGTCCCCTAATCCTAACCCTTACGTTCACACTAACCCGCGCCCTCACACTTACGCTCCCTCTAAACCGTTGTCGTACCCTCACCTGGACCCTAAACCGTCCCCGTCCCCTAACCCTAACCCTAGCCCGAACTCTAACCGTAACCCTTCCCCGAAGCCTTCCCCTCAGCATTCCCCTAATCCTAACCCGTACGCTCACACTAACCCGCGCCCTCATATGTACGCTCCCCGTAAAGCGTTGTCGTACCCTCACCTGAACCCTAAACCGTCCCCGTCCCCTAACCCTAACCCTAGCCCGAACCATAACCCTAACCCTTACCCGAAGCCTTCCCCTCACCCGTCCCCTAATCCTAACCCATACGCTCACACTAACCCGCGCCCTCACTCGTCCGCTCCCCCTAAACCGTTGTCGTACCCTCACCTGGACCCTAAACCGTCCCCGTCCCCTAACCCTAACCCTAGCCCGAACCCTAACCCTAACCCTTCCCCGTAGCCTTCCCCTCAGCCGTCCCCTAATCCTAACCCTTACGTTCACACTAACCTGCGCCCTCAAACGTACGCACCCTCTAAATCGTTGTCGTACCCTCACCTGGAACCTAAATCGTCCCTGACCCCTAATCCTAACTCTAGCCCGAACCCTAACCCTAATACTTCCCCGAAGCCTTCTCCTCACCCGTCCCCTAATCCTAAACCATACGCTCACACTAACCCGCACCCTCACACGTATGTTCCCCCTAAAGCGTTGTCGTACACTCACCAGGAACCTAAACCGTCCCCGTCCCCTAACCCTAACCCTAGCCCGAACCCTAACCCTAACCCTTCCCCGAAGCCTTCCCCTCACCCGTCCCCTAATCCTAACCCTGACGTTCACACTAACCCGCGCCCTCACACGTACGCTCCCCCTAAACCGTTGTCGTACCCTCACCTGGACCCTAAACCGTCCCCGTACCCTAACCCTAACCCTAGCCCTAACCCGAACCGTAACCCTTCCCCAAAGCCTTCCCCTCAGCAGTCCCCTAATCCTAACCCGTACGCTAACACTAACCCGTGCCCTCATATGTACGCTCCCCCTAAAGCGTTGTCGTACCCTCACATGGACCCTAAAACGTCCCCGTCCCCTAACCCTAACCCTAGCCCGAACCCTAACCCTAACCCTTCCCCGAAGCCTTCCCCTCACCCGTCCCCTAATCCTAAACCGTATACTCACACTAACCCGCGCCCTCACACGTACGCTCCCACTAAACCGTTGTCGTACCCTCACCTGGACCCTAAACCGTCCCCGTCCCCTAACCCTAACCCTAGCCCGAACCCTAACCCTAACCCTTCCCCGAAGCCTTCCCCTCACCCGTCCCCTAATCCTAACCCTTACACTCACACTAACCCGCGCCCTCACATGTACGCTACCACTAAACCATTGTCGTTCCCTCACCAGGACCCTATACCGTTCCCGTCCCCTAACACTAACCCTAGCCCGAACCCTAACCCTAAACCTTCCCGGAAGCCTTCCCCTCACCTGTCCCCTAATCCTAACCTGTACGCTCAAACTAAACCGCGCCCTCACACGTACGCTACCCCTAAACCGTTGTCGTACCCTCACCTGGACCCTAAACCGTCCCGGTCCCCTAACCCTAACCCTAGCCCGAACCCTAACCCTAACCCTTCCCCGAAACCTTCCCCTCACCTGTCCCCTAATCCTAACCCGTACGCTCACACTAACCCGTGCCCTCACACGTACGCTCCCCCTAAACCGTTGTCGTACCCTCACCTGGACCCTAAACCGTCCCCGTCCCCTAAACCTAACCCTAGCCCGAACCCTAACCCTAACCCTTCCCCGAAGCCTTCCCCTCACCCGTCCCCTAATCCTAACCCGTACGCTCACACTAACCCGTGCCCTCAAACGTACGCTACCCCTAAACCGTTGTCGTACACTCACCTGGACCCTAAGCCGTCCCTGTCCCCTAATCTTAACCCTAGCCCAAACCCGAACCGTAACCCTTCCCCAAAGCCTTCCCCTCAGCAGTCCCCTAATCCTAACCCGTACGCTCACACTAACCCGCGCCCTCATATGTACGCTCCCCCTAAAGCGTTGTCGTACCCTCACCTGGACCCTAAAATGTCCCCGTCCCCTAACCCTAACCCTAGCCCGAACCCTAACCCTAACCCTTCCCCGAAGCCTTCCCCTCACCCGTCCCCTAATCCTAACCCGTACACTCACACTAACCTGCGCCCTCACATGTACGCTACCCCTAAACCATTGTCGTACCCTCACCAGGACCCTATACCGTCTCCGTCCCCTAACCCTAACCCTTCCCCGAAGCCTTCCCCTCACCCGTACCCTAATCCTAAACCCTACGCTCACACTAAACCGCGCCCTCACACGTACCCTCCCCCTAAAGCGTTGTCGTACCCTCACCTGGACCCTAAACCGTCCCCGTCCCCTAACCCTAACCCTACACCGAATCCTAACCCTAACACTTCCCCGAAGCCTTCCCCTCACCCGTCCCTTAATCCTAACCCGTACACTCACACTAACCCACGCCCTCACACGTACAGTCCCCCTAAACCGTTGTCGTACACTCACCTGGACCCTAAACCGTCCCCGTCCCCGTCCACTAACCCTAGCCCGAACCCTAACCCTAACCCTTCCCCGAAGCCTTCCCCTCACCCGTCCCCTAATCCTAACACGTACGCTCACACTAACCCGCGCCCTCACACGTACGCTCCCCCTAAACCGTTGTCGTACCCTCACCTGGACCCTAAATGGTCCCCGTCCCTTAAACCTAACCCTAGCCCTAGCCCAAACCCTACCCCTAACACTTCCCCGAAGCATTCCCCTCACCCGTCCCCTAATCCTAACCCGTACGCTCACACTAACCCGCGCCCACACATGTACGCTCCCCCTAAACCGTTGTCGTACCCTCACATTGACCCTAAATCGTCCCCGACCCCTAATCCGAACTCTAGCCCAAACCCTAACCCTAATCCTTCCCCGAAGCCTTCCCCTCACCCGTCCCCTAATCCTAAACCGTACACTCACACTAACCCGTGCCCTCAAACGTACGCTACCCCTAAACCGTTGTCGTACCCTCACCTGGACCCTAAACCGTTCCCATCCCCTAACCCTAACGCTAGACCGAATGCTAACCCTAACCCTTCCCCGAAGCCTTGCTCTCACCCGTCCCCTAATCCTAACCCGTACGCTCACACTAAACCGTGCCCTCACACCTGCGCACCCCCTAAACCGTTGTCGTACCCTCACCTGGACCCTAAACCGTCCCCGTCCCCTAACCCTAACCCTAGCCCGAACCCTAACCCTAACCCTTCCCCGAAGCCTTCCCCTCACCCGTCCCCTAATCCTAACCCATACGCTCACGCTAACCCGCACCCTCACACGTACGCTCCCCCTAAAGCGTTGTCGTACCCTCACCTGGACCCTAAACCGTCCCCGTCCCCTAACCCTAACCCTAGCCCGAACCCTAACCCTAACAGTTCCCCGAAGCCTTCCCCTCACCCGTCCCCTAATCCTAACCCTTACGTTCACACTAACCCGTGCCCTCACACGTACGCTCCCCCTAAACCGCTCTCGTACCCTCAACTGGACCCTACACCGTCCCCGTCCCCTAACCCTAACCCTAGCCCGAACACTAACCCTAACCCTTCCCTGAAGCCTTCCCCTCACCCGTCCCCTAATCGTAACCCCTACGCTCACACTAACACGCGCCCTCACACGTACCCTCCCCCTAAAGCGTTGTCGTACCCTCACCTGGACCCTAAACCGTCCCCGTCCACTAACACTAACCCTAGCCCGAACCCTAACCCTAACCCTTCCCTGAAGCCTTCCCCTCACCCGTCCCCTAATCGTAACCCCTACGGTCACACTAACACGCGCCCTCACACGTACCCACCCCTAAAGCGTTGTCGTACCCTCACCTGGACCCTAAACCGTCCCCGTCCCCTAACACTAACCCTACACCGAACCCTAACCCTAACCCTTCCCCGAAGCCTTCCCCTCACCCGTCCCCTAATCCTACCCCGTACGCTCACACTAACCCGCGCCCTCACACGTACGCTCCCCCTAAACCGCTGTCGTACCCTCAACTGGACCCTAAACCGTCCCTGTTCCCTAACCCTAACCCTAGCCCGAACACTAACCCTAACCCTTCCACGAAGCCTTCCCCTCACCCCTCCCCTAATCCTAACCCGTACGCTCACACTAAGCAGCGCCCTCACACGTACGTTCCCCCGAAAACGTTGTCGTACCCTTACCTGGACCCTAAACCGTCCCCGTCCCCTAACCCTAACCCTAGCCCGAACCCTAACCCTAACCCTTCCCTGAAGCCTTCCCTTCACCCGTCCCCTAATCCTAACCCGTAAGCTCACACTAACCCAAGCGCTCACACGTACGCTCCCCCTAAACCATTGTCGTACCCTCACCTGGACCCTAAACGGTCCCCGTCCCCTAAACCTAACCCTAAACCTAGCCCGAACCGTAACCCAAACCCGACCCCGAAGCCTTCCCCTCACCCGTCCCCTAATCCTAACGCGTACGCTCACACTAACCCGTGCCCTCACACGTACGCTCCCCCTAAACCGCTCTCGTACCCTCAACTGGACCCTAAACCGTCCCCGTCCCCTAACCCTAACCCTAGCCCGAACCCTAACCCTAAACCTTCCTCGAAGCCTTCCCCTCACCCGTCCCCTAATCCTAACCCGTACGCTCACACTAACCCGCGCCCTCACACGTACGCTCCCCCTAAACTGTTGTTGTTCCCTCACCTGGACCCTAAACCGTTCCCGTCCCCTAACCCTAAACCTAGCACGAACCCTAACCCTAACCCGAACCCTAACCCCAACCCTTCCCCGAAGCCTTCCCCTCACACGTCCCTTAATCCTAACCCGTACGCTCACACTAACCCACGCCCTCACACGTACAGTCCCCCTAAACCGTTGTCGTACACTCACCTGGACCCTAAACCGTCCCCGTCGCCGTCCCCTAACCCTAGCCCGAACCCTAACCCTAACCCTTCCCCGAAGCCTTCCCCTCACACGTCCCCTAATCCTAACCCGTACGCTCACACTAACCCGCGCCCTCACACGTACGCTCCCCCTAAACCGTTGTCGTACCCTCACCTGGACCCTAAATGGTCCCCGTCCCCTAAACCTAACCCTAGCCCTAGCCCGAACCCTAACCCTAACCCTTCCCCAAAGACTTCCCCTCACCCGTCCCCTAATCCTAACCCCTACGCTCAGAGTAACCCGCGCCCACACACGTACGCTCCCCCTAAACCGTTGTCGTACCCTCACCTGGACCCTAAATCGTCCCCGACCCCTAATCCTAACTCTAGCCCGAACCCTAACCCTAATCCTTCCCCAAAGCCTTCCCCTCACCCGTCCCCTAATCCTAAACCGTACGCTCACACTAACCCGCACCCACACACGTACGCTCCCCCTAAACCGTTGTCGTACCCTCACCTGGACCCTAAACCGTCCCCGTCCCATAACCCTAACCATACCCCGAACCCTAAACCTAACCGTTCCCCGAAGCCTTCCCCTCACCCGTCCCCTAATCCTTACCCTGACGTTCACACTAACCCGCGCCCTCACACGTACGCTCCCTCTAAACCGTTGTCGTACCCTCACCTGGACCCTAAACCGTCCCCGTCCCCTAACCCTAACCCTAGCCCGAACCGTAACCCTAACCCTTCCCCGAAGCCTTCCCCTCAGCAGTCCCCTAATCCTAACCCGTATGCTCACACTAACCCGCGCCCTCACACGTACCCTCCCCCTAAAGCGTTGTCGTACCCTCACCTGGACCCTAAACCGTCCCCGTCACCTAACCCTAACCCTAGCCCGAACCCTAACCCTAACCCTTCCCCAAAGCCTTCCCCTCACCCGTCCCCTAATCCTAACCCGTACACTCACACTAAACCGCGCCCTCACACGTGCGTTCCCCGTAAACCGTTGTCGTACCCTCACCTGGACCCTAAACCGTCCCCGTCCTCTAACCCTAACCCTAGCCCGAACCCTAACCCTAACCCTTCCCCGAAGCCTTCCCCTCACCCGTCCCCTAATGCTAACCCATACGCTCACACTAACCCGCACCCTCACACGTACTTTCCCCCTAAAGCGTTGTCGTACCCTCACCTGGACCCTAAACCGTCCCCGTCCCATAACCCTAACCATACCCCGAACCCTAACCCTAACCGTTCCCCGAAGCCTTCCCCTCACCCGTCCCCTAATCCTTACCCTGACGTTCACACTAACCCGCGGCCTCACACGTACGCTCCCTCTAAACCGTTGTCGTACCCTCACCTGGACCCTAAACCGTCCCCGTCCCCTAACCCTAACCCTAGCCCGAACCGTAACCCTAACCCTTCCCCGAAGCCTTCCCCTCAGCAGTCCCCTAATCCTAACCCGTATGCTCACACTAACCCACGCCCTCACACGTACCCTCCCCCTAAAGCGTTGTCGTACCCTCACCTGGACCCTAAACCGTCCCCGTCACCTAACCCTAACCCTAGCCCGAACCCTAACCCTAACCCTTCCCCAAAGCCTTCCCCTCACCCGTCCCCTTATCCTAACCCGTACGCTCACACTAACCCGTGCCCTCACACGTACGCTCCCCCTAAACCGTTGTCGTACCCTCACCTGGACCCTAAACCGTCCCCGTCCCCTAAACCTAACCCTAGCCCGAACCCTAACACTAACCCTTCCCTGAAGCCCTCCCCTCACCCGTCCCCTAATCCTAACCCGAACGCTCACACTAACCCAAGCCCTCACACGCACGCTCCCCCTAAAGCGTTGTCGTACCCTCACCTGGACCCTAAACCGTACCCGTCCCCTAACCCTAACCCTAGCCCGAACCCTAACCCTAACCCTTCCCCGAAGCCCTCCCCTCACCCGTCCCCTAATCCTAACCCGTACGCTCACACTAAACCACGCCCTCACACGTACGCTCCCCCTAAACCGTTGTCGTACCCTCACCTGGACCCTAAACCGTCCCCGTCCCCTAACCCAAACCCTAGCCCGAACCCTAACCCTAACCCTTCCCCAAAGCCTTCCCCTCACCCGTCCCCTTATCCTAACCCGTACGCTCACATTAACCCGCGCCCTCACACGTACGCTCCCCCTAAACCGTTGTCGTACCCTCACCTGGACCCTAAAACGTCCCCGTCCTCTAACCCTAACCCTAGCCCGAACCCTAATCTTAACACTTCCCCGAAGCCTTCCCCTCACCCTTCCCTTAATCCTAACCCGTACGCTCACACTAACCCGCGCCCTCAGACGTACGCTCCCCCTAAACCATTGTCGTACACTCACCTGGACCCTAAACCGTCCCCGTCCTCTAACCCTAACCCTAGCCCGAACCCTAACCCTAACCCTTCCCCAAAGCCTTCCCCTCACCCGTCCCCTAATCGTAACCCGTACGCTAACACTAACCCACGCCCTCACACGTACGCTCCCCCTAAACCGTTGTCATACCCTAACCTGGACCCTAAACCGTCCCCATCCACTAACCCTAAACCTAGCCCGAACCCTAACCCTAACCCTTCCCCGAAGCCTTCCCCTCACACATCCCCTAATCCTAACCCGTACGCTCACACTAACCCGCGCCCTCACACGTACGCTCCCCCTAAACCGTTGTCGTACCCTCACCTGCACCCTAAACCGTCTCGGTCCCCTAACCCTAACCCTAGCCCGAACCCTAACCCTAACCCTTCCCCGAAACCTTCCCCTCACCCGTCCCCTAATCCTAACCCGTACGCTCACACTAACCCGCGCCCTCACAGGTACGCTCCCCCTAAACCGTTGTCATACACTCACCTGGACCCTAAACCGTCCCCGTCCCCTAAACCTAACCTTAGCCCCAACCCTAACCCTAACCCTTCTCAGAAGCCTTCCACTCACCCGTCCCCTAATCCTAACCCCTACGCTCACACTAAACTGCGCCCTCACACGTACCCTCCCCCTAAACTGTTGTCGTACCCTCACCTGCAACCTAAATCGTCCCCGACCCCTAATCCAAACTCTAGCCCGAACCCTAACCGTAATCCTTCCCAGAAGCCTTCCTCTCACCCGTCCCCTAATCTTAAACCGTACGCTCACACTAACCCGCACCCTCACACGTATGTTCCCCCTAAAGCGTTGTCGTACCCTCACCAGGAACCTAAACCTTCCCCGTCCCCTAACCCTAACCCTAGCCCGAACCCTAACCCTAACCCTTCCCTGAAGCCTTCCCCTCACCCGTCCCCTAATCCTAACCCGAACGCTCACACTAACCCAAGCCCTCACACGCACGCTCCCCCTAAAGCGTTGTCGTACCCTCACCTGGACCCTAAACCGTACCCGTCCCCTAACCCTAACCCTAGCCCGAACCCTAACCCTAACCCTTCCCCGAAGCCCTCCCCTCACCCGTCCCCTATTTCTAACCCGTACGCTCACACTAACCCGCGCCCTCAGACGTACGCTCCCCCTAAACCATTGTCGTACCCTCACCTGGACCCTAAACCGTCCCCGTCCTCTAACCCTAACCCTAGCCCAAACCCTAACCCTAACCCTTCCCCGAAGCCTTTCCCTCACCCGTCCCCTAATCGTAACCCGTACGCTAACACTAACCCACGCCCTCACACGTACGCTCCCCCTAAAGCGTTGTCGTACCCTCACCTGGACCCTAAACCGTCCCCGTCCCCTAACCCTAACCCTAGCCCGAACCCTAACCCTAACCCTTCCCCAAAGCCTTCCCCTCACCCGTCACCTAATCCTAACCCGTACGCTCACACTAACCCACACCCTCACACGTACGCTCCCCCTAAACTGTTGTCGTACCCTCACCTGGACCCTAAACCTTTCCTGTCCCCTAACCCTAACCCTAGCCCGAACCCTAACCCTAACCCTTCCCCGAAGCCTTCCCCTCACCCGTCACCTAATCCTAACCCGTACCCTCACACTAAACCGCGCCCTCACACGTATGCTCCCCCTAAACCGTTGTCGTACCCTCACCTGCACCCTAAATCATCTCGGTCCCCTAACCCTAACCCTAGCCCGAACCCTAACCCTAACCCTTCCCCGAAACCTTCCCCTCACCCGTCCCCTAATCCTAACCCGTACGCTCACACTAACCCGCGCCCTCACAGGTACGCTCCCCCTAAACCGTTGTCGTACACTCACCTGGACCCTAAACCGTCCCCGTCCCCTAAACCTAACCTTAGCCCCAACCCTAACCCTAACCCTTCCCAGAAACCTTCCCCTCACCCGTCTCCTAATCCTAAACCCTACGCTCACACTAAACTGCGCCCTCACACGTACCCTCCCCCTAAAGCGTTGTCGTACCCTCACCTGGACCCTAAACCGTCCCCGTCCCCTAACCCTAACCCTACACCGAATCCTAAACCTAACACTTCCCCGAAGCCTTCCCCTCACCCGTCCCCTAATCCTAAACCGTACGCTCACACTAACCCGCACCCTCACACGTACCCTCCCCCTAAACTGTTGTCGTACCCTCACCTGCAACCTAAATCGTCCCCGACCCCTAATCCTAACTCTAGCCCGAACCCTAACCCTAATCCTTCCCCGAAGCCTTCCTCTCACCCGTCCCCTAATCCTAAACCGTACGCTCACACTAACCCGCACACTCACACGTATGTTCCCCCTAAAGCGTTGTCGTACACTCACCAGGAACCTAAACCGTCCCCGTCCCCTAACCCTAACCCTAGCCCGAACCCTAACCCTAACCCTTCCCCGAAGCCTTCCCCTCACCCGTCCCCTAATCCTAACACGTACGCTCACACTAACCCGTGCCCTCAAACGTACGCTATCCCTAAACCGTTGTCGTACCCTCACCTGGACCCTAAACCGTTCCCGTCCCCTAACCCTAACCCTAGCCCAAACCCTAACCCTAACCCTTCCCCGAAGCCTTCCCCCCACCCGTCCCCTAATCCTAACCCATAGGCTCACACTAACCCGCACCCTCACACGTACGCTCCCCCTAAAGCGTTGTCGTACACTCACCTGGACCCTAAACCGTCCCCGTCACCTAACCCTAACCCTAGCCCGAATCCTAACCCTAACCCTTCCCCGAAGCCTTCCCCTCACCCGTCCCCTAATCCTAACCCTTACGTTCACACTAACCCACGCCCTCACACGTACGCTCCCTCTAAACCGTTGTCGTACCCTCACCTGGACCCTAAACCGTCCGCGTCCCCTAAACCTACCCCTAGCCCGAACCCGAACCGTAAACCTTCCCCAAAGCCTTCCCCTCAGCAGTCCCCTAATCCTAACCCGTACGCTCACACTAACCCGCGCCCTCATATGTATGCTCCCCCTAAAGCGTTGTCGTACCCTCACCTGGACCCTAAAACGTCCCCGTCCCCTAACCCTAACCCTAGCCCAAACCCTAACCCTAAACCTTCCCGGAAGCCTTCCACTCACCTGTCCCCTAATCCTAACCCGTACGCTCACACTAAACCGCGCCCTCACACGTACGCTACCCCTAAACCGTTGTCGTACCCTCACCTGGACCCTAAACCGTCCCGGTCCCCTAACCCTAACCCTAGCCCGAACCCTAACCCTAACCCTTCCCCGAAGCCTTCCCCTCTCCCGTCCCCTAATCCTTACCCGTACGCTCACACTAACCCGTGCCCTCACACGTACGCTCCCCCTAAACCGTTGTCGTACCCTCACCTGGACCCTAAACCGTCCCCGTCCCCTAAACCTAACCCTAGCCCGAAGCCTAACCCTAACCCTTCCCCGAAGCCTTCCCCTCACCCGTCCCCTAATCCTAAACCCTACGCTCACACTAAACCGCGCCATCACACGTACCCTCCCCCTAAAGCGTTGTCGTACCCTCACCTGGACCCTAAACCGTCCCCATCCCCTAACCCTAACCCTACACCGAATCCTAATCCTAACACTTCCCCGAAGCCTTCCCCTCACCCGTCCCCTAATCCTAACCCGTACGCTCACACTAACCCGCGCCCTCACACGTTCCCTCCCCCTAAACCGCTGTCGTACCCTCAACTGGACCCTAAACCGTCCCCGTCACCTAACCCTAACCCTAGCCCGAACTCTAACCCTAACCCTTCCACGAAGCCTTCCCCTCACCCGTACCCTAATCCTAACCCGTACGCTCACACTAACCCGCGCCCTCACACGTACGCTCCCCCTAAACCATTGTCGTACCCTTACCTTGACCCTAAACCGTCCCCGTCCCCTAACCCGAACCCAAGCCAGATCCCTAACCCTAACCCTTCCCCGAAGCCTTCCCCTCACCCGTCCCCTAATCCTAACCCGTACCCTCACACTAACCCGCGCTCTCACACGTACCCTCTCCCTAAAGCATTTTCATACCCTCACCTGGACACTAAACCGTCCCCTTCCCCTAACCCTAACCCTAGCCCGAACCCTAACCCAAACCCTTCCCCGAAGCCTTCCCCTCACCCGTCCCCTAATCCTAACCCGTACGCTCACACTAACCCGTGCCCTAACACGTACGCTCCCCCTAAACCGCTCTCTTACCCTCAACTGGACCCTAAACCGTCCCCGTCCCCTAACCCTAACCCTAGCCCGAACCCTAACCCTAACACTTCCCCGAAGCCTTCCCCTTACCCGTCCCCTAATCCTAACCCGTACGCTCAAACTAACCCGCACCCTCACACATACACTCCCCCTAAAGCGTTGTCGTACCCTCACCTGGACCCTAAACCGTCCCCGTCCCCTAAGCCTAACCCTAGCCCGAACCCTAACCCTAACCGTTCTCCGAAGCCTTCCCCTCACCCGTCCCCTAATCCTAACCCGTACGCTCACACTAACCCACGCCCTCACACGTACGCTCCCCCTAAACCGTTGTTGTTCCCTCACCTGGACCCTAAACAGTTCCCGTCCCCTAACCCTAACCCTAGCCTGAACCCTAACCCTAACCCTTCCTCGAAGCCTTCCCCTCACCCGTCCCCTAATCCTAACCCTTACGTTCACACTAACCCGCGCCCTCACACGTACGCTCCCCCTAAACCGTTGTCGTACCCTCACCTGGACCCTAAACTGACCCCGTCCCCTAACCCTAACCCTAGCCCGAACCCTAACCGTAACCCTTCCCCGAAGCCTTCCACTCAGCCGTCCCCTAATCCTAACCCATACGCTAACACTAACCCGCGACCTCATATGTACGCTCCCCCTAAATCGTTGTCGTACCCTCACCTGGACCCAAAACCGTCCCTGTCCCCTAACCTTAACCCTAGCCCGAACCCTAACCCTAACCCTTCCCCGAAGCCTTCCCCTCACCCGTCCCCTTATCCTAACCCGTACCCTCACACTAACCCGCGCCCTCACACGTACCCTATCCCTAAAGCGTTGTCACACCCTCACCTGGACACTAAACCGTCACCGTCCCCTAACCCTAACCCTAGCCCGAACCCTAACCCTAACCCTTCCCCGAAGCCTTCCCCTCACACGTCCCCTAATCCTAATCCCTAGGCTCACACTAAGCTGCGCCCTCACACGTACCCTCCCCCTAAAGCGTTGTCGTACCCTCACCTGGATCCTAAACAGTACCCGTCCCCTAACACTAACCCTAGCCCGAACCCTAACCCTAAACCTTCCCCGAAGCCTTCCCCTCACCCGTCCCCTAATCCTAACCTGTACGCTCACACTAACCCGCGCCCTCACACGTACGCTCCCCCTAAACCGCTGTCGTACCCTCAACTGGACCCTAAACCGTTCCCGTCCCCTAACCCTAACCCTAGCCCGAACCCTAACCCTAACACTTCCCCGAAGCCTTGCCCTCACCCGTCCCATAATCCTAACCCGTACACTCACACTAAACCGCTCCCTCCCACGTGCGCTCCCCCTAAACCGTTGTTGTACCCTCACCTGGACCCTAAACCGTCCCCGTCCCCTAACCCTAACCCTAGCCCAAACCCTAACCCTAACCCTTCCCCAAAGCCTTCCCCTCACCCGTCCCCTTATCCTAACCCGTACGCTCACACTAACCCGCGCCCACACATGTACGCTCCCCCTAAACCGTTGTCGTACCCTCACATTGACCCTAAATCGTCCCCGACCCCTAATCCGAACTCTAGCCCAAACCCTAACCCTAATCCTTCCCCGAAGCCTTCCCCTCACCCGTCCCCTAATCCTAAACCGTACACTCACACTAACCCGTGCCCTCAAACGTACGCTACCCCTAAACCGTTGTCGTACCCTCACCTGGACCCTAAACCGTTCCCATCCCCTAACCCTAACGCTAGACCGAATGCTAACCCTAACCCTTCCCCGAAGCCTTGCTCTCACCCGTCCCCTAATCCTAACCCGTACGCTCACACTAAACCGTGCCCTCACACCTGCGCACCCCCTAAACCGTTGTCGTACCCTCACCTGGACCCTAAACCGTCCCCGTCCCCTAACCCTAACCCTAGCCCGAACCCTAACCCTAACCCTTCCCCGAAGCCTTCCCCTCACCCGTCCCCTAATCCTAACCCATACGCTCACGCTAACCCGCACCCTCACACGTACGCTCCCCCTAAAGCGTTGTCGTACCCTCACCTGGACCCTAAACCGTCCCCGTCCCCTAACCCTAACCCTAGCCCGAACCCTAACCCTAACAGTTCCCCGAAGCCTTCCCCTCACCCGTCCCCTAATCCTAACCCTTACGTTCACACTAACCCGTGCCCTCACACGTACGCTCCCCCTAAACCGCTCTCGTACCCTCAACTGGACCCTACACCGTCCCCGTCCCCTAACCCTAACCCTAGCCCGAACACTAACCCTAACCCTTCCCTGAAGCCTTCCCCTCACCCGTCCCCTAATCGTAACCCCTACGCTCACACTAACACGCGCCCTCACACGTACCCTCCCCCTACAGCGTTGTCGTACCCTCACCTGGACCCTAAACCGTCCCCGTCCACTAACACTAACCCTAGCCCGAACCCTAACCCTAACCCTTCCCTGAAGCCTTCCCCTCACCCGTCCCCTAATCGTAACCCCTACGCTCACACTAACACGCGCCCTCACACGTACCCACCCCTAAAGCGTTGTCGTACCCTCACCTGGACCCTAAACCGTCCCCGTCCCCTAACACTAACCCTACACCGAACCCTAACCCTAACCCTTCCCCGAAGCCTTCCCCTCACCCGTCCCCTAATCCTACCCCGTACGCTCACACTAACCCGCGCCCTCACACGTACGCTCCCCCTAAACCGCTGTCGTACCCTCAACTGGACCCTAAACCGTCCCTGTTCCCTAACCCTAACCCTAGCCCGAACACTAACCCTAACCCTTCCACGAAGCCTTCCCCTCACCCCTCCCCTAATCCTAACCCGTACGCTCACACTAAGCAGCGCCCTCACACGTACGTTCCCCCGAAAACGTTGTCGTACCCTTACCTGGACCCTAAACCGTCCCCGTAACCGTCCCCTAACCCTAGCCCGAACCCTAACCCTAAACCTTCCCCGAAGCCTTCTCCTCACCTGTCCCCTAATCCTAACCCGTACGCTCACACTAACCCGCGCCCTCACACGTACGCTCCCCCTAAACCATTGTCGTACCCTCATCTGGACCCTAAATGGTCACCGTCCCCTAAACCTAACACTAAACCTAGCACGAACCCTAACCCTAACCCTTCCCCGAAGCCTTCCCCTCACCGGTCCCCTAATCTTAACCCGTACGCTCACACTAACCCACGCCCTCACACGTACGCTCCCCCTAAACCGTTGTCGTACCCTCAACTGGACCCTAAACCGTCCCCGTCCCCTAACCCTAACCCTAGCCTGAACTCTAACCCTAACCCTTCCCCGAAGCCTTCCCCTCACCCGTCCCCTAATCCTAACCCGTACGCTCACACTAACCCGCGCCCTCACACGTACGCTCCCCCTAAACCGCTGTCGAACCCTCACCTGGACCCTAAACCGTCCCCGTCCCCTAACCCTAACCCTAGCCCGAACCCTAACCCTAACCCTTCCCTGAAGCCTTCCCTTCACCCGTCCCCTAATCCTAACCCGTAAGCTCACACTAACCCAAGCGCTCACACGTACGCTCCCCCTAAACCATTGTCGTACCCTCACCTGGACCCTAAACGGTCCCCGTCCCCTAAACCTAACCCTAAACCTAGCCCGAACCGTAACCCAAACCCGTCCCCGAAGCCTTCCCCTCACCCGTCCCCTAATCCTAACGCGTACGCTCACACTAACCCGTGCCCTCACATGTACGCTCCCCCTAAACCGCTCTCGTACCCTCAACTGGACCCTAAACCGTCCCCGTCCCCTAACCCTAACCCTAGCCCGAACCCTAACCCTAAACCTTCCTCGAAGCCTTCCCCTCACCCGTCCCCTAATCCTAACCCGTACGCTCACACTAACCCGCGCCCTCACACGTATGCTCCCCCTAAACTGTTGTTGTTCCCTCACCTGGACCCTAAACCGTTCCCGTCCCCTAACCCTAAACCTAGCACGAACCCTAACCCTAACCCGAACCCTAACCCCAACCCTTCCCCGAAGCCTTCCCCTCACACGTCCCTTAATCCTAACCCGTACGCTCACACTAACCCACGCCCTCACACGTACAGTCCCCCTAAACCGTTGTCGTACACTCACCTGGACCCTAAACCGTCCCCGTCGCCGTCCCCTAACCCTAGCCCGAACCCTAACCCTAACCCTTCCCCGAAGCCTTCCCCTCACACGTCCCCTAATCCTAACCCGTACGCTCACACTAACCCGCGCCCTCACACGTACGCTCCCCCTAAACCGTTGTCGTACCCTCACCTGGACCCTAAATGGTCCCCGTCCCCTAAACCTAACCCTAGCCCTAGCCCGAACCCTAACCCTAACCCTTCCCCAAAGACTTCCCCTCACCCGTCCCCTAATCCTAACCCCTACGCTCAGAGTAACCCGCGCCCACACACGTACGCTCCCCCTAAACCGTTGTCGTACCCTCACCTGGACCCTAAATCGTCCCCGACCCCTAATCCTAACTCTAGCCCGAACCCTAACCCTAATCCTTCCCCAAAGCCTTCCCCTCACCCGTCCCCTAATCCTAAACCGTACGCTCACACTAACCCGCACCCTCACACGTATGTTCCCCCTAAAGCGTTGTCATACCCTCACCAGGAACCTAAACCGTCCCCGTCCCCTAACCCTAACCCTAGCCCGAACCCTAACCCTAACACTTTCCCGAAGCCTTCCCCTCACCCGTCCCATAATCTTAACCCGTACGCTCACACTAACCCATGCCCTCAAACGTACGCTACCCCTAAACCGTTGTCGTACCCTCACCTGGACCCTAAACCGTTCCCGTCTCCGAACCCTAACCCTAGCCCAAACACTAACCCTAACCCTTCCCTGAAGCCTTGCCCTCACCCGTCCCCTAATCCTAACCCGTACACTCACACTAAACCGCGCCCTCACACGTGCGTTCCCCGTAAACCGTTGTCGTACCCTCACCTGGACCCTAAACCGTCCCCGTCCTCTAACCCTAACCCTAGCCCGAACCCTAACCCTAACCCTTCCCCGAAGCCTTCCCCTCACCCGTCCCCTAATGCTAACCCATACGCTCACACTAACCCGCACCCTCACACGTACGCTCCCCCTAAAGCGTTGTCGTACCCTCACCTGGACCCTAAACCGTCCCCGTCCCATAACCCTAACCATACCCCGAACCCTAAACCTAACCGTTCCCCGAAGCCTTCCCCTCACCCGTCCCCTAATCCTTACCCTGACGTTCACACTAACCCGCGCCCTCACACGTACGCTCCCTCTAAACCGTTGTCGTACCCTCACCTGGACCCTAAACCGTCCCCGTCCCCTAACCCTAACCCTAGCCCGAACCGTAACCCTAACCCTTCCCCGAAGCCTTCCCCTCAGCAGTCCCCTAATCCTAACCCGTATGCTCACACTAACCCGCGCCCTCACACGTACCCTCCCCCTAAAGCGTTGTCGTACCCTCACCTGGACCCTAAACCGTCCCCGTCACCTAACCCTAACCCTAGCCCGAACCCTAACCCTAACCCTTCCCCAAAGCCTTCCCCTCACCCGTCCCCTAATCCTAACCCGTACACTCACACTAAACCGCGCCCTCACACGTGCGTTCCCCGTAAACCGTTGTCGTACCCTCACCTGGACCCTAAACCGTCCCCGTCCTCTAACCCTAACCCTAGCCCGAACCCTAACCCTAACCCTTCCCCGAAGCCTTCCCCTCACCCGTCCCCTAATGCTAACCCATACGCTCACACTAACCTGCACCCTCACACGTACTTTCCCCCGAAAGCGTTGTCGTACCCTCACCTGGACCCTAAACCGTCCCCGTCCCCTAACCCTAACCCTAGCCCGAACCGTAACCCTAACCCTTCCCCGAAGCCTTCCCCTCAGCAGTCCCCTAATCCTAACCCGTATGCTCACACTAACCCGCGCCCTCACACGTACCCTCCCCCGAAAGCGTTGTCGTACCCTCACCTGGACCCTAAACCGTCCCCGTCACCTAACCCTAACCCTAGCCCGAACCCTAACCCTAACACTTCCCCAAAGCCTTCCCCTCACCCGTCCCCTTATCCTAACCCGTACGCTCACACTAACCCGTGCCCTCACACGTACGCTCCCCCTAAACCGCTGTCGTACCCTCACCTGGACCCTAAACCGTCCCCGTCCCCTAAACCTAACCCTAGCCCGAACCCTAACACTAACCCTTCCCTGAAGCCCTCCTCTCACCCGTCCCCTAATCCTAACCCGAACGCTCACACTAACCCAAGCCCTCACACGCACGCTCCCCCTAAAGCGTTGTCGTACCCTCACCTGGACCCTAAACCGTACCCGTCCCCTAACCCTAACCCTAGCCCGAACCCTAACCCTAACCCTTCCCCGAAGCCCTCCCCTCACCCGTCCCCTAATCCTAACCCGTACGCTCACACTAAACCACGCCCTCACACGTACGCTCCCCCTAAACCGTTGTCGTACCCTCACCTGGACCCTAAACCGTCCCCGTCCCCTAACCCAAACCCTAGCCCGAACCCTAACCCTAACCCTTCCCCAAAGCCTTCCCCTCACCCGTCCCCTTATCCTAACCCGTACGCTCACATTAACCCGCGCCCTCACACGTACGCTCCCCCTAAACCGTTGTCGTACCCTCACCTGGACCCTAAAACGTCCCCGTCCTCTAACCCTAACCCTAGCCCGAACCCTAATCTTAACACTTCCCCGAAGCCTTCCCCTCACCCTTCCCTTAATCCTAACCCGTACGCTCACACTAACCCGCGCCCTCAGACGTACGCTCCCCCTAAACCATTGTCGTACACTCACCTGGACCCTAAACCGTCCCCGTCCTCTAACCCTAACCCTAGCCCGAACCCTAACCCTAACCCTTCCCCAAAGCCTTCCCCTCACCCGTCCCCTAATCGTAACCCGTACGCTAACACTAACCCACGCCCTCACACGTACGCTCCCCCTAAACCGTTGTCATACCCTAACCTGGACCCTAAACCGTCCCCATCCACTAACCCTAAACCTAGCCCGAACCCTAACCCTAACCCTTCCCCGAAGCCTTCCCCTCACCCGTCCCCTAATCCTAACCTGTACGCTCACACTAACCCGCGCCCTCACACGTACGCTCCCCCTAAACCGCTGTCGTACCCTCAACTGGACCCTAAACCGTTCCCGTCCCCTAACCCTAACCCTAGCCCGAACCCTAACCCTAACACTTCCCCGAAGCCTTGCCCTCACCCGTCCCCTAATCCTAACCCGTACACTCACACTAAACCGCTCCCTCCCACGTGCGCTCCCCCTAAACCGTTGTTGTACCCTCACCTGGACCCTAAACCGTCCCCGTCCCCTAACCCTAACCCTAGCCCAAACCCTAACCCTAACCCTTCCCCAAAGCCTTCCCCTCACCCGTCCCCTTATCCTAACCCGTACGCTCACACTAACCCGCGCCCACACATGTACGCTCCCCCTAAACCGTTGTCGTACCCTCACATTGACCCTAAATCGTCCCCGACCCCTAATCCGAACTCTAGCCCAAACCCTAACCCTAATCCTTCCCCGAAGCCTTCCCCTCACCCGTCCCCTAATCCTAAACCGTACACTCACACTAACCCGTGCCCTCAAACGTACGCTACCCCTAAACCGTTGTCGTACCCTCACCTGGACCCTAAACCGTTCCCATCCCCTAACCCTAACGCTAGACCGAATGCTAACCCTAACCCTTCCCCGAAGCCTTGCTCTCACCCGTCCCCTAATCCTAACCCGTACGCTCACACTAAACCGTGCCCTCACACCTGCGCACCCCCTAAACCGTTGTCGTACCCTCACCTGGACCCTAAACCGTCCCCGTCCCCTAACCCTAACCCTAGCCCGAACCCTAACCCTAACCCTTCCCCGAAGCCTTCCCCTCACCCGTCCCCTAATCCTAACCCATACGCTCACGCTAACCCGCACCCTCACACGTACGCTCCCCCTAAAGCGTTGTCGTACCCTCACCTGGACCCTAAACCGTCCCCGTCCCCTAACCCTAACCCTAGCCCGAACCCTAACCCTAACAGTTCCCCGAAGCCTTCCCCTCACCCGTCCCCTAATCCTAACCCTTACGTTCACACTAACCCGTGCCCTCACACGTACGCTCCCCCTAAACCGCTCTCGTACCCTCAACTGGACCCTACACCGTCCCCGTCCCCTAACCCTAACCCTAGCCCGAACACTAACCCTAACCCTTCCCTGAAGCCTTCCCCTCACCCGTCCCCTAATCGTAACCCCTACGCTCACACTAACACGCGCCCTCACACGTACCCTCCCCCTAAAGCGTTGTCGTACCCTCACCTGGACCCTAAACCGTCCCCGTCCACTAACACTAACCCTAGCCCGAACCCTAACCCTAACCCTTCCCTGAAGCCTTCCCCTCACCCGTCCCCTAATCGTAACCCCTACGCTCACACTAACACGCGCCCTCACACGTACCCACCCCTAAAGCGTTGTCGTACCCTCACCTGGACCCTAAACCGTCCCCGTCCCCTAACACTAACCCTACACCGAACCCTAACCCTAACCCTTCCCCGAAGCCTTCCCCTCACCCGTCCCCTAATCCTACCCCGTACGCTCACACTAACCCACGCCCTCACACGTACGCTCCCCCTAAACCGCTGTCGTACCCTCAACTGGACCCTAAACCGTCCCTGTTCCCTAACCCTAACCCTAGCCCGAACACTAACCCTAACCCTTCCACGAAGCCTTCCCCTCACCCCTCCCCTAATCCTAACCCGTACGCTCACACTAAGCAGCGCCCTCACACGTACGTTCCCCCGAAAACGTTGTCGTACCCTTACCTGGACCCTAAACCGTCCCCGTAACCGTCCCCTAACCCTAGCCCGAACCCTAACCCTAAACCTTCCCCGAAGCCTTCTCCTCACCTGTCCCCTAATCCTAACCCGTACGCTCACACTAACCCGCGCCCTCACACGTACGCTCCCCCTAAACCATTGTCGTACCCTCATCTGGACCCTAAATGGTCACCGTCCCCTAAACCTAACACTAAACCTAGCACGAACCCTAACCCTAACCCTTCCCCGAAGCCTTCCCCTCACCGGTCCCCTAATCTTAACCCGTACGCTCACACTAACCCACGCCCTCACACGTACGCTCCCCCTAAACCGTTGTCGTACCCTCAACTGGACCCTAAACCGTCCCCGTCCCCTAACCCTAACCCTAGCCTGAACTCTAACCCTAACCCTTCCCCGAAGCCTTCCCCTCACCCGTCCCCTAATCCTAACCCGTACGCTCACACTAACCCGCGCCCTCACACGTACGCTCCCCCTAAACCGCTGTCGAACCCTCACCTGGACCCTAAACCGTCCCCGTCCCCTAACCCTAACCCTAGCCCGAACCCTAACCCTAACCCTTCCCTGAAGCCTTCCCTTCACCCGTCCCCTAATCCTAACCCGTAAGCTCACACTAACCCAAGCGCTCACACGTACGCTCCCCCTAAACCATTGTCGTACCCTCACCTGGACCCTAAACGGTCCCCGTCCCCTAAACCTAACCCTAAACCTAGCCCGAACCGTAACCCAAACCCGTCCCCGAAGCCTTCCCCTCACCCGTCCCCTAATCCTAACGCGTACGCTCACACTAACCCGTGCCCTCACACGTACGCTCCCCCTAAACCGCTCTCGTACCCTCAACTGGACCCTAAACCGTCCCCGTCCCCTAACCCTAACCCTAGCCCGAACCCTAACCCTAAACCTTCCTCGAAGCCTTCCCCTCACCCGTCCCCTAATCCTAACCCGTACGCTCACACTAACCCGCGCCCTCACACGTATGCTCCCCCTAAACTGTTGTTGTTCCCTCACCTGGACCCTAAACCGTTCCCGTCCCCTAACCCTAAACCTAGCACGAACCCTAACCCTAACCCGAACCCTAACCCCAACCCTTCCCCGAAGCCTTCCCCTCACACGTCCCTTAATCCTAACCCGTACGCTCACACTAACCCACGCCCTCACACGTACAGTCCCCCTAAACCGTTGTCGTACACTCACCTGGACCCTAAACCGTCCCCGTCGCCGTCCCCTAACCCTAGCCCGAACCCTAACCCTAACCCTTCCCCGAAGCCTTCCCCTCACACGTCCCCTAATCCTAACCCGTACGCTCACACTAACCCGCGCCCTCACACGTACGCTCCCCCTAAACCGTTGTCGTACCCTCACCTGGACCCTAAATGGTCCCCGTCCCCTAAACCTAACCCTAGCCCTAGCCCGAACCCTAACCCTAACCCTTCCCCAAAGACTTCCCCTCACCCGTCCCCTAATCCTAACCCCTACGCTCAGAGTAACCCGCGCCCACACACGTACGCTCCCCCTAAACCGTTGTCGTACCCTCACCTGGACCCTAAATCGTCCCCGACCCCTAATCCTAACTCTAGCCCGAACCCTAACCCTAATCCTTCCCCAAAGCCTTCCCCTCACCCGTCCCCTAATCCTAAACCGTACGCTCACACTAACCCGCACCCTCACACGTATGTTCCCCCTAAAGCGTTGTCATACCCTCACCAGGAACCTAAACCGTCCCCGTCCCCTAACCCTAACCCTAGCCCGAACCCTAACCCTAACACTTTCCCGAAGCCTTCCCCTCACCCGTCCCATAATCTTAACCCGTACGCTCACACTAACCCATGCCCTCAAACGTACGCTACCCCTAAACCGTTGTCGTACCCTCACCTGGACCCTAAACCGTTCCCGTCTCCGAACCCTAACCCTAGCCCAAACACTAACCCTAACCCTTCCCTGAAGCCTTGCCCTCACCCGTCCCCTAATCCTAACCCGTACACTCACACTAAACCGCGCCCTCACACGTGCGTTCCCCGTAAACCGTTGTCGTACCCTCACCTGGACCCTAAACCGTCCCCGTCCTCTAACCCTAACCCTAGCCCGAACCCTAACCCTAACCCTTCCCCGAAGCCTTCCCCTCACCCGTCCCCTAATGCTAACCCATACGCTCACACTAACCCGCACCCTCACACGTACGCTCCCCCTAAAGCGTTGTCGTACCCTCACCTGGACCCTAAACCGTCCCCGTCCCATAACCCTAACCATACCCCGAACCCTAAACCTAACCGTTCCCCGAAGCCTTCCCCTCACCCGTCCCCTAATCCTTACCCTGACGTTCACACTAACCCGCGCCCTCACACGTACGCTCCCTCTAAACCGTTGTCGTACCCTCACCTGGACCCTAAACCGTCCCCGTCCCCTAACCCTAACCCTAGCCCGAACCGTAACCCTAACCCTTCCCCGAAGCCTTCCCCTCAGCAGTCCCCTAATCCTAACCCGTATGCTCACACTAACCCGCGCCCTCACACGTACCCTCCCCCTATAGCGTTGTCGTACCCTCACCTGGACCCTAAACCGTCCCCGTCACCTAACCCTAACCCTAGCCCGAACCCTAACCCTAACCCTTCCCCAAAGCCTTCCCCTCACCCGTCCCCTAATCCTAACCCGTACACTCACACTAAACCGCGCCCTCACACGTGCGTTCCCCGTAAACCGTTGTCGTACCCTCACCTGGACCCTAAACCGTCCCCGTCCTCTAACCCTAACCCTAGCCCGAACCCTAACCCTAACCCTTCCCCGAAGCCTTCCCCTCACCCGTCCCCTAATGCTAACCCATACGCTCACACTAACCCGCACCCTCACACGTACTTTCCCCCGAAAGCGTTGTCGTACCCTCACCTGGACACTAAACCGTCCCCGTCCCCTAACCCTAACCCTAGCCCGAACCGTAACCCTAACCCTTCCCCGAAGCCTTCCCCTCAGCAGTCCCCTAATCCTAACCCGTATGCTCACACTAACCCGCGCCCTCACACGTACCCTCCCCCGAAAGCGTTGTCGTACCCTCACCTGGACCCTAAACCGTCCCCGTCACCTAACCCTAACCCTAGCCCGAACCCTAACCCTAACACTTCCCCAAAGCCTTCCCCTCACCCGTCCCCTTATCCTAACCCGTACGCTCACACTAACCCGTGCCCTCACACGTACGCTCCCCCTAAACCGCTGTCGTACCCTCACCTGGACCCTAAACCGTCCCCGTCCCCTAAACCTAACCCTAGCCCGAACCCTAACACTAACCCTTCCCTGAAGCCCTCCCCTCACCCGTCCCCTAATCCTAACCCGAACGCTCACACTAACCCAAGCCCTCACACGCACGCTCCCCCTAAAGCGTTGTCGTACCCTCACCTGGACCCTAAACCGTACCCGTCCCCTAACCCTAACCCTAGCCCGAACCCTAACCCTAACCCTTCCCCGAAGCCCTCCCCTCACCCGTCCCCTAATCCTAACCCGTACGCTCACACTAAACCACGCCCTCACACGTACGCTCCCCCTAAACCGTTGTCGTACCCTCACCTGGACCCTAAACCGTCCCCGTCCCCTAACCCAAACCCTAGCCCGAACCCTAACCCTAACCCTTCCCCAAAGCCTTCCCCTCACCCGTCCCCTTATCCTAACCCGTACGCTCACATTAACCCGCGCCCTCACACGTACGCTCCCCCTAAACCGTTGTCGTACCCTCACCTGGACCCTAAAACGTCCCCGTCCTCTAACCCTAACCCTAGCCCGAACCCTAATCTTAACACTTCCCCGAAGCCTTCCCCTCACCCTTCCCTTAATCCTAACCCGTACGCTCACACTAACCCGCGCCCTCAGACGTACGCTCCCCCTAAACCATTGTCGTACACTCACCTGGACCCTAAACCGTCCCCGTCCTCTAACCCTAACCCTAGCCCGAACCCTAACCCTAACCCTTCCCCAAAGCCTTCCCCTCACCCGTCCCCTAATCGTAACCCGTACGCTAACACTAACCCACGCCCTCACACGTACGCTCCCCCTAAACCGTTGTCATACCCTAACCTGGACCCTAAACCGTCCCCATCCACTAACCCTAAACCTAGCACGAACCCTAACCCTAACCCTTCCCCGAAGCCTTCCCCTCACACATCCCCTAATCCTAACCCGTACGCTCACACTAACCCGCGCCCTCACACGTACGCTCCCCCTAAACCGTTGTCGTACCCTCACCTGCACCCTAAACCGTCTCGGTCCCCTAACCCTAACCCTAGCCCGAACCCTAACCCTAACCCTTCCCCGAAACCTTCCCCTCACCCGTCCCCTAATCCTAACCCGTACGCTCACACTAACCCGCGCCCTCACAGGTACGCTCCCCCTAAACCGTTGTCATACACTCACCTGGACCCTAAACCGTCCCCGTCCCCTAAACCTAACCTTAGCCCCAACCCTAACCCTAACCCTTCTCAGAAGCCTTCCACTCACCCGTCCCCTAATCCTAACCCCTACGCTCACACTAAACTGCGCCCTCACACGTACCCTCCCCCTAAACTGTTGTCGTACCCTCACCTGCAACCTAAATCGTCTCCGACCCCTAATCCTAACTCTAGCCCGAACCCTAAACCTAATCCTTCCCAGAAGCCTTCCTCTCACCCGTCCCCTAATCTTAAACCGTACGCTCACACTAACCCGCACCCTCACACGTATGTTCCCCCTAAAGCGTTGTCGTACCCTCACCAGGAACCTAAACCTTCCCCGTCCCCTAACCCTAACCCTAGCCCGAACCCTAACCCTAACCCTTCCCTGAAGCCTTCCCCTCACCCGTCCCCTAATCCTAACCCGAACGCTCACACTAACCCAAGCCCTCACACGCACGCTCCCCCTAAAGCGTTGTCGTACCCTCACCTGGACCCTAAACCGTACCCGTCCCCTAACCCTAACCCTAGCCCGAACCCTAACCCTAACCCTTCCCCGAAGCCCTCCCCTCACCCGTCCCCTATTTCTAACCCGTACGCTCACACTAACCCGCGCCCTCAGACGTACGCTCCCCCTAAACCATTGTCGTACCCTCACCTGGACCCTAAACCGTCCCCGTCCTCTAACCCTAACCCTAGCCCAAACCCTAACCCTAACCCTTCCCCGAAGCCTTTCCCTCACCCGTCCCCTAATCGTAACCCGTACGCTAACACTAACCCACGCCCTCACACGTACGCTCCCCTTAAACCGTTGTCATACCCTAACCTGGACCCTAAACCGTCCCCATCCACTAACCCTAAACCTAGCCCGAACCCTAAACCTAACCCTTCCCCGAAGCCTTCCCCTCACACATCCCCTAATCCTAACCCGTACGCTCACACTAACCCGCGCCCTCACACGTACGCTCCCCCTAAAGCGTTGTCGTACCCTCACCTGGACCCTAAACCGTCCCCGTCCCCTAACCCTAACCCTAGCCCGAACCCTAACCCTAACCCTTCCCCAAAGCCTTCCCCTCACCCGTCACCTAATCCTAACCCGTACGCTCACACTAACCCACACCCTCACACGTACGCTCCCCCTAAACTGTTGTCGTACCCTCACCTGGACCCTAAACCTTTCCTGTCCCCTAACCCTAACCCTAGCCCGAACCCTAACCCTAACCCTTCCCCGAAGCCTTCCCCTCACCCGTCACCTAATCCTAACCCGTACCCTCACACTAAACCGCGCCCTCACACGTATGCTCCCCCTAAACCGTTGTCGTACCCTCACCTGCACCCTAAATCATCTCGGTCCCCTAACCCTAACCCTAGCCCGAACCCTAACCCTAACCCTTCCCCGAAACCTTCCCCTCACCCGTCCCCTAATCCTAACCCGTACGCTCACACTAACCCGCGCCCTCACAGGTACGCTCCCCCTAAACCGTTGTCGTACACTCACCTGGACCCTAAACCGTCCCCGTCCCCTAAACCTAACCTTAGCCCCAACCCTAACCCTAACCCTTCCCAGAAGACTTCCCCTCACCCGTCTCCTAATCCTAAACCCTACGCTCACACTAAACTGCGCCCTCACACGTACCCTCCCCCTAAAGCGTTGTCGTACCCTCACCTGGACCCTAAACCGTCCCCGTCCCCTAACCCTAACCCTACACCGAATCCTAAACCTAACACTTCCCCGAAGCCTTCCCCTCACCCGTCCCCTAATCCTAAACCGTACGCTCACACTAACCCGCACCCTCACACGCACCCTCCCCCTAAACTGTTGTCATACCCTCACCTGCAACCTAAATCGTCCCCGACCCCTAATCCTAACTCTAGCCCGAACCCTAACCCTAATCCTTCCCCGAAGCCTTCCTCTCACCCGTCCCCTAATCCTAAACCGTACGCTCACACTAACCCGCACCCTCACACGTATGTTCCCCCTAAAGCGTTGTCGTACACTCACCAGGAACCTAAACCGTCCCCGTCCCCTAACCCTAACCCTAGCCCGAACCCTAACCCTAACCCTTCCCCGAAGCCTTCCCCTCACCCGTCCCCTAATCCTAACACGTACGCTCACACTAACCCGTGCCCTCAAACGTACGCTATCCCTAAACCGTTGTCGTACCCTCACCTGGACCCTAAACCGTTCCCGTCCCCTAACCCTAACCCTAGCCCAAACCCTAACCCTAACCCTTCCCCGAAGCCTTGCCCTCACCCGTCCCCTAATCCTAACCCGTACACTCACACTAAACCGCTCCCTCCCACGTGCGCTCCCCCTAAACCGTTGTTGTACCCTCACCTGGACCCTAAACCGTCCCCGTCCCCTAACCCTAACCCTAGCCCAAACCCTAACCCTAAACCTTCCCCGAAGCCTTCCCCCCAACCGTCCCCTAATCCTAACCCACACGCTCACACTAACCCGCACCCTCACACGTACGCTCCCCCTAAAGCGTTGTCGTACCCTCACCTGGACCCTAAACCGTCCCCGTCACCTAACCCTAACCCTAGCCCGAACCCTAACCCTAACCGTTCCCCGAAGCCTTCCCCTCACCCGTCCCCTAATACTAACTCTTACGTTCACACTAACCAACGCCCTCACACGTACGCTCCCTCTAAACCGGTCGTACCCTCACCTGGACCCTAAACCGTCCGCGTCCCCTAACCCTACCCCCAGCCCGAACCCGAACCGTAACCCTTCCCCAAAGCCTTCCCCTCAGTAGTCCCCTAATCCTAACCCGTACGCTCACACTAACCCGCGCCCTCATATGTACGCTCCCCCTAAAGCGTTGTCGTACCCTCACCTGGACCCTAAAACGTCCCCGTCCCCTAACCCTAACCCTAGCCCAAACCCTAACCCTAAACCTTCCCGGAAGCCTTCCCCTCACCTGTCCCCTAATCCTAACCCGTACGCTCACACTAAACCGCGCCCTCACACGTACGCTACCCCTAAACCGTTGTCGTACCCTCACCTGGACCCTAAACCGTCCCGGTCCCCTAACCCTAACCCTAGCCCGAACCCTAACCCTAACCCTTCCCTGAAACCTTCCCCTCACCCGTCCCCTAATCCTAACCCGTACGCTCACACTAACCCGTGCCCTCACACGTACGCTCCCCCTAAACCGTTGTCGTACCCTCACCTGGACCCTAAACCGTCCCCGTCCCCTAAACCTAACCCTAGCCCGAACCCTAACCCTAACCCATCCCTGAAGCCTTCCCCTCACCCGTCCCCTAATCCTAACCCGAACGCTCACACTAACCCAAGCCCTCACACGCACGCTCCCCCTAAAGCGTTGTCGTACCCTCACCTGGACCCTAAACCGTACCCGTCCCCTAACCCTAACCCTAGCCCGAACCCTAACCCTAACCCTTCCCCGAAGCCCTCCCCTCACCCGTCCCCTAATCCTAACCCGTACGCTCAAACTAACCCACGCCCTCACACGTACGCTCCCCCTAAACCGTTGTCGTACCCTCACCTGGACCCTAAACCGTCCCCGTCCCCTAACCCTAACCCTAGCCCGAACCCTAACACTAACACTTCCCCAAAGCCTTCCCCTCACCCGTCCCCTTATCCTAACCCGTACGCTCACATTAACCTGCGCCCTCACATGTACGCTCCCCCTAAACCGTTGTCGTACCCTCACCTGGACCCTAAAACGTCCCCGTCCCCTAACCCTAACCCTAGCCCGAACCCTAATCTTAACACTTCCCCGAAGCCTTCCCCTCACCCTTCCCCTAATCCTAACCCGTACGCTCACACTAACCCGCGCCCTCAGACGTACGCTCCCCCTAAACCATTGTCGTACCCTCACCTGGACCCTAAACCGTCCCCGTCCTCTAACCCTAACCCTAGCCCGAAACCTAACCCTAACACTTCCCCGAAGCCTTCCCCTCACCCGTCCCCTAATCGTAACCCGTACGCTAACACTAACCCACGCCCTCACACGTACGCTCCCCCTAAACCGTTGTCGTACACTCACCTGGACCCTAAACCGTCCCCTTCCCCTAAACCTAACCTTAGCCCCAACCCTAACCCTAACCCTTCCCAGAAGCCTTTCCCTCACCCGTACCCTAATCCTAACCCCTACGCTCACACTAAACTGCGCCCTCACACGTACCCTCCTCCTAAAGCGTTGTCGTACCCTCAACTGGACCCTAAACCGTCCCAGTCCCCTAACCCTAACCCTAGCCTGAACCCTAACCCTAACCCTTCCCCGAAGCCTTCCCCTCACCCGTCCCCTAATCCTAACACGTACGCTCACACTAACCCGTGCCCTCAAACGTACGCTACCCCTAAACCGTTGTCGTACCCTCACCTGGACCCTAAACCGTTCCCGTCCCCTAACCCTAACCCTAGCCCAAACCCTAACCCTAAAACTTCCCCGAAGCCTTGCCCTCACCCGTCCCCTAATCCTAACCCGTACACTCACACTAAACCGCTCCCTCACACGTGCGCTCCCCCTAAACCATTGTCGTACACTCACCTGGACCCTAAACCGTCCCCATCCCCTAACCCTAACCCTAGCCCAAACCCTAACCCTAACCCTTCCCCGAAGCCTTCCCCCCACCCGTCCCCTAATCCTAACCCATAGGCTCACACTAACCCACACCCTCACACGTACGCTCCCCCTAAAGCGTTGTCGTACACTCACCTGGACCCTAAACCGTCCCCGTCACCTAACCCTAACCCTAGCCCGAATCCTAACCCTAACCCTGACCCGAAGCCTTCCCCTCACCCGTCCCCTAATCCTAACCCTTACGTTCACACTAACCCACGCCCTCACACGTACGCTCCCTCTAAACCGTTGTCGTACCCTCACCTGGACCCTAAACCGTCCGCGTCCCCTAACCCTACCCCTAGCCCGAACCCGAACTGTAAACCTTCCCCAAAGCCTTCCCCTCAGCAGTCCCCTAATCCTAACCCGTACGCTCACACTAACCCGCGCCCTCATATGTATGCTCCCCCTAAAGCTTTGTCGTACCCTCACCTGGACCCTAAAACGTCCCCGTCCCCTAACCCTAACCCTAGCCCAAACCCTAACCCTAAACCTTCCCGGAAGCCTTCCCCTCACCTGTCCCCTAATCCTAACCCGTACGCTCACACTAAACCGCGCCCTCACACGTACGCTACCCCTAAACCGTTGTCGTACCCTCACCTGGACCCTAAACCGTCCCGGTCCCCTAACCCTAACCCTAGCCCGAACCCTAACCCTAACCCTTCCCCGAAGCCTTCCCCTCTCCCGTCCCCTAATCCTTACCCGTACGCTCACACTAACCCGTGCCCTCACACGTACGCTCCCCCTAAACCGTTGTCGTACCCTCACCTGGACCCTAAACCGTCCCCGTCCCCTAAACCTAACCCTAGCCCGAAGCCTAACCCTAACCCTTCCCCGAAGCCTTCCCCTCACCCGTCCCCTAATCCTAAACCCTACGCTCACACTAAACCGCGCCATCACACGTACCCTCCCCCTAAAGCGTTGTCGTACCCTCACCTGGACCCTAAACCGTCCCCATCCCCTAACCCTAACCCTACACCGAATCCTAATCCTAACCCTTCCCCGAAGCCTTCCCCTCACCCGTCCCCTAATCCTAACCCGTACGCTCACACTAACCCGCGCCCTCACACGTTCCCTCCCCCTAAACCGCTGTCGTACCCTCAACTGGACCCTAAACCGTCCCCGTCACCTAACCCTAACCCTAGCCCGAACTCTAACCCTAACCCTTCCACGAAGCCTTCCCCTCACCCGTACCCTAATCCTAACCCGTACGCTCACACTAACCCGCGCCCTCACACGTACGCTCCCCCTAAACCATTGTCGTACCCTTACCTTGACCCTAAACCGTCCCCGTCCCCTAACCCGAACCCAAGCCAGATCCCTAACCCTAACCCTTCCCCGAAGCCTTCCCCTCACCCGTCCCCTAATCCTAACCCGTACCCTCGCACTAACCCGCGCTCTCACACGTACCCTCTCCCTAAAGCATTTTCATACCCTCACCTGGACACTAAACCGTCCCCGTCCCCTAACCCTAACCCTAGCCCGAACCCTAACCCAAACCCTTCCCCGAAGCCTTCCCCTCACCCGTCCCCTAATCCTAAACCGTACGCTCACACTAACCCGTGCCCTAACACGTACGCTCCCCCTAAACCGCTCTCGTACCCTCAACTGGACCCTAAACCGTCCCCGTCCCCTAACCCTAACCCTAGCCCGAACCCTAACCCTAACACTTCCCCGAAGCCTTCCCCTTACCCGTCCCCTAATCCTAACCCGTACGCTCAAACTAACCCGCACCCTCACACATACACTCCCCCTAAAGCGTTGTCGTACCCTCACCTGGACCCTAAACCGTCCCCGTCCCCTAAGCCTAACCCTAGCCCGAACCCTAACCCTAACCGTTCTCCGAAGCCTTCCCCTCACCCGTCCCCTAATCCTAACCCGTACGCTCACACTAACCCACGCCCTCACACGTACGCTCCCCCTAAACCGTTGTTGTTCCCTCACCTGGACCCTAAACAGTTCCCGTCCCCTAACCCTAACCCTAGCCTGAACCCTAACCCTAACCCTTCCCCGAAGCCTTCCCCTCACCCGTCCCCTAATCCTAACCCTTACGTTCACACTAACCCGCGCCCTCACACGTACGCTCCCCCTAAACCGTTGTCGTACCCTCACCTGGACCCTAAACTGACCCCGTCCCCTAACCCTAACCCTAGCCCGAACCCTAACCGTAACCCTTCCCCGAAGCCTTCCACTCAGCCGTCCCCTAATCCTAACCCATACGCTAACACTAACCCGCGACCTCATATGTACGCTCCCCCTAAATCGTTGTCGTACCCTCACCTGGACCCAAAACCGTCCCCGTCCCCTAACCTTAACCCTAGCCCGAACCCTAACCCTAACCCTTCCCCGAAGCCTTCCCCTCACCCGTCCCCTTATCCTAACCCGTACCCTCACACTAACCCGCGCCCTCACACGTACCCTGTCCCTAAAGCGTTGTCACACCCTCACCTGGACACTAAACCGTCACCGTCCCCTAACCCTAACCCTAGCCCGAACCCTAACCCTAACCCTTCCCCGAAGCCTTCCCCTCACACGTCCCCTAATCCTAACCCCTAGGCTCACACTAAGCTGCGCCCTCACACGTACCCTCCCCCTAAAGCGTTGTCGTACCCTCACCTGGACCCTAAACAGTACCCGTCCCCTAACACTAACCCTAGCCCGAACCCTAACCCTAAACCTTCCCCGAAGCCTTCCCCTCACCCGTCCCCTAATCCTAACCTGTACGCTCACACTAACCCGCGCCCTCACACGTACGCTCCCCCTAAACCGCTGTCGTACCCTCAACTGGACCCTAAACCGTTCCCGTCCCCTAACCCTAACCCTAGCCCGAACTCTAACCCTAACCCTTCCACAAAGCCTTCCCCTCACCCGTCCCCTAATCCTAACCCGTACGCTCACACTAACCCGGGCCCTCACACGGACGCTCCCCCTAAAGCGATGTCGTACCCTCACCTGGACCCTAAACCGTCCCCGTCCCCTAACCCTAACCCTAGCCCTAACCCTAACCCTAACCGTTCCCTGAAGGCTTCCCATCACCCGTACCCTAATCCTACCCCGTATGCTCACACTAACCCACGCCCTCACACGTGCGCTCCCCCTAAACCGTTGTTGTTCCCTCACCTGGACCCTAAACCATTCCCGTCCCCTAACCCTAACCCTAGCCCGAACCCAAGCCCTAACCCTTCCCCGAAGCCTTCCCCTCACCAGTCGCCTAATTCTAACCCGTACCCTCACACTAAACCGCTCCCTCACACATTCGCTACCCCTAAACTGTTGTCGTACCCTCACCTGGACCCTAAACCGTCCCCGTCCCCTAACCCGAACCCTAGCCCGAACCCTAACCCTAAAACTTCCCCGAAGCCTTCCCCTCACCAGTCCCCTAATCCTAACCCGTACGCTCACACTAACCGCGCCCTCACACGTACAGTCCCCCTAAACCGTTGTCGTACACTCACCTGGACCCTAAACCGTCCCCGTCCCCGTCCCCTAACCCTAGCCCGAACCCTAAACCTAACCCTTCCCCGAAGCCTTCCCCTCACCCGTCCCCTAATCCTAAACCGTACTCTCACACTAACCCGCGCCCTCACACGTACGCTCCCCCTAAACCGTTGTCGTACCCTCACCTGGACCCTAAATGGTCCCCGTCCCCTAAACCTAACCCTAGCCCTAGCCCGAACCCTAACCCTAACCCTTCCCCGAAGCCTTCCCCTCACCCGTCCCCTACTCCTAACCCGTACCCTCACACTAACCCGTGCCCTCACATGTACCCTCCCCCTAAACCATTGTCATACCCTCACCTGGACCCTAAACCGTCCCCGTCCCCTAACCCTAACCCTAGCCCGAACCCTAACCCTAACCCTTCCCCGAAGCCTTCCCCTCACCCGTCCCCTAATCCTAACCCGTACGCTCACACTAACCCGCGCCCTCACACGTACGCTCCCCCTAAACCGTTGTCGTACCCTCATCTGGACCCTAAATCGTCCCCATCCTCTAATGCTAACCCTAACCCTAACACTTCCCCGAAGCCTTCCCCTAACCCGTCGCCTAATCCTAACCCGTACCCTCACACTAACCCGTGCCCTCACATGTACCCTCCCCCTAAACCATTGTCATACCCTCACCTGGACCCTAAACCGTCCCCGTCCCCTAACCCTAACCCTAGCCCGAACCCTAACCCTAACCCTTCCCCGAAGCCTTCCACTCACCCGTCCCCTAATCCTAACCCGTACGCTCACACTAACCCGGGCCCTCACACGGACGCTCCCCATAAAGCGATGTCGTACCCTCACCTGGACCCTAAACCGTCCCCGTCCCCTAACCCTAACCCTAGCCCTAACCCTAACCCTAACCGTTCCCTGAAGGCTTCCCATCACCCGTACCCTAATCCTACCCCGTATGCTCACACTAACCCACGCCCTCACACGTGCGCTCCCCCTAAACCGTTGTTGTTCCCTCACCTGGACCCTAAACCATTCCCGTCCCCTAACCCTAACCCTAGCCCGAACCCAAGCCCTAACCCTTCCCCGAAGCCTTCCCCTCACCAGTCGCCTAATTCTAACCCGTACCCTCACACTAAACCGCTCCCTCACACATTCGCTACCCCTAAACTGTTGTCGTACCCTCACCTGGACCCTAAACCGTCCCCGTCCCCTAACCCTAACCCTAGCCCGAACCCTAACCCTAACCCTTCCCCAAAGCCTTCCCCTCACCCGTCCCCTTATCCTAACCCGTACGCTCACATTAACCCGCGCCCTCACACGTACGCTCCCCCTAAACCGTTGTCGTACCCTCACCTGGACCCTAAAACGTCCCCGTTCTCTAACCCTAACCCTAGCCCGAACCCTAATCTTAACACTTCCCCGAAGCCTTCCCCTCACCCTTCCCCTAATCCTAAACCGTACGCTCACACTAACCCGCGCCCTCAGACGTACGCTCCCCCTAAACCATTGTCGTACCCTCACCTGGACCCTAAACCGTCCCAGTCCTCTAACCCTAACCCTAGCCCGAACCCTAACCCTAACCCTTCCCCGAAGCCTTCCCCTCAAACATCCCCTAATCCTAACCCGTACGCTCACACTAACCCGCGCCCTCACACGTACGCTCCCCCTAAAACGTTGTCGAACCCTCACCTGGACCCTAAACCGTCCCCGTCCCCTAACCCTAACCCTAGCCCGAACCCTAATCCTAACCCTTCCCCAAAGCCTTCCCCTCACCCGTCACCTAATCCTAACCCGTACGCTCACACTAACCCGCACCCTCACACGTACGCTCCCCCTAAACTGTTGTCGTACCCTCACCTGGACCCTAAACCTTTCCTGTCCCCTAACCCTAACCCTAGCCCGAACCCTAACCCTAACCCTTCCCCGAAGCCTTCCCCTCACCCGTCGCCTAATCCTAACCCGTACCCTCACACTAAACCGCGCCCTCACACGTATGCTCCCCCTAAACCGCTGTCGTACCCTCAACTGGACCCTAAACCGTCCCCGTCACCTAACCCTAACCCTAGCCCGAACTCTAACCCTAACACTTCCACGAAGCCTTCCCCTCACCCGTACCCTAATCCTAACCCGTACGCTCACACTAACCCGCGACCTCACACGTACGCTCCCCCTAAACCATTGTCGTACCCTTATCTTGACCCTAAACCGTCCCCGTCCCCTAACCCGAACCCAAGCAAGATCCCTAACCCTAACCCTTCCCCGAAGCCTTCCCCTCACCCGTCCCCTAATCCTAACCCGTACCCTCACACTAACCCGCGCCCTCACACGTACCCTCTCCCTAAAGCGTTTTCATACCCTCACCTGGACACTAAACCGTCCCCGTCTCCTAACCCTAACCCTAGCCCGAACCCTAACCCAAACCCTTCCCCGAAGCCTTCCCCTCACCCGTCCCATAATCCTAACCCGTACGCTCACACTAACCCGCGCCCTCACACGTACGCTCCCCCTAAACCGTTGTCATACCCGAACCTGGACCCTAAACCGTCCCCATCCACTAACCCTAACCCTAGCCCGAACCCTAACCCAAACCCTTCCCCGAAGCCTTCCCCTCACACATCCCCTAATCCTAACCCGTACGCTCACACTAACCCGCGTCCTCACACGTACGCTCCCCCTAAAGCGTTGTCGTACCCTCACCTGGACCCTAAACCTTTCCTGTCCCCTAACCCTAACCCTAGCCCGAACCCTAACCCTAACCCTTCCCCGAAGCCTTCCCCTCACCCGTCGCCTAATCCTAACCCGTACCCTCACACTAAACCGCGCCCTCACACGTATGCTCCCCCTAAACCGTTGTCGTACCCTCACCTGGACCCTAAACCGTCCCGGTACCCTAACCCTAACCCTAGCCCGAACCCTAACCCTAACCCTTCCCCGAAACCTTCCCCTCACCCGTCCCCTAATCCTAACCCGTACGCTAACACTAACCCGCGCACTCACATGTACGCTCCCCCTAAACCGTTGTCGTACACTCACCTGGACCCTAAACCGTCCCCGTCCCCTAAACCTAACCTTAGCCCCAACCCTAACCCTAACCCTTCCCAGAAGCCTTCCCCTCACCCGTCCCCTAATCCTATCCCCTACGCTCACACTAAACTGCGCCCTCACACGTACCCTCCCCCTAAAGCGTTGTCGTACCCTCACCTGGACCCTAAACCGTCCCCGTCCCCTAACACTAACCCTACACCGAATCCTAACCCTAACCCTTCCCCGAAGCTTTCCCCTCACCCATCCCCTAATCCTAAACCGTACGCTCACACTAACCCGCGCCCTCACACGTACCCTCCCCCTAAAGCGTTTTCGTACCCTCACCTGCAACCTAATCGTCCCCGACCCCTAATCCTAACTCTAGCCCGAACCCTAACCCTAATCCTTCCCCGAAGCCTTCCCCTCACCCGTCCCCTAATCCTAACCCGTACGCTCACACTAACCCGCGCCCTCACACGTTCCCTCCCCCTAAACCGCTGTCGTACCCTCAACTGGACACTAAACCGTCCCCGTCACCTAACCCTAACCCTAGCCCGAACTCTAACCCTAACACTTCCACGAAGCCTTCCCCTCACCCGTACCCTAATCCTAACCCGTACGCTCACACGAACCCGTGCCCTAACACGTACGCTCCCCCTAAACCATTGTCGTACACTTACCTTGACCCTAAACCATCCCCGTCCCCTAACCCGAACCCAAGCCAGATCCCTAACCCTAACACTTCCCCGAAGCCTTCCCCTCACCCGTCCCTTAATCCTAACCCGTACGCTCACACTAACCCACGCCCTCACACGTAAAGTCCCCCTAAACCGTTGTCGTACACTCACCTGGACCCTAAACCGTCCCCGTCCCCGTCCCCTAACCCTAGCCCGAACCCTAACACTAACCCTTCCCCGAAGCCTTCCCCTCACCCGTCCCCTAATCCTAACCCGTACGCTCACACTAACCCGCGCCCTCACATGTACGCTCCCCCTAAACCGTTGTCGTACCCTCACCTGGACCCTAAATGGTCCCCGTCCCCTAAACCTAATCCTAGCCCTAGCCCGAACCCTACCCCTAACACTTCCCCGAAGCATTCCCCTCACCCGTCCCCTAATCCTAACCCGTACGCTCACACTAACCCGCGCCCTCACACGTACGCTTCCCCTAAACCGTGGTCGTACCCTCACCTGGACCCTAAACCGTCCCAGTCCCCTAACGCTAACCCTAGCCCGAACCCTAACCCTAACCCTTCCCCGAAGCCTTCCCCTCACCCGTCCCCTAATCCTAACACGTACGCTCACACTAACCCGTGCCCTCAAACGTACGCTACCCCTAAACCGTTGTCGTACCCTCACCTGGACCCTAAACCGTTCCCGTCCCCTAACCCTAACCCTAGCCCAAACCCTAACCCTAAAACTTCCCCGAAGCCTTGCCCTCACCCGTCCCCTAATCCTAACCCGTACACTCACACTAAACCGCTCCCTCACACGTGCGCTCCCCCTAAACCATTGTCGTACACTCACCTGGACGCTAAACCGTCCCCATCCCCTAACCCTAACCCTAGCCCAAACCCTAACCCTAACCCTTCCCCGAAGCCTTCCCCCCACCCGTCCCCTAATCCTAACCCATAGGCTCACACTAACCCACACCCTCACACGTACGCTCCCCCTAAAGCGTTGTCGTACACTCACCTGGACCCTAAACCGTCCCCGTCACCTAACCCTAACCCTAGCCCGAATCCTAACCCTAACCCTGACCCGAAGCCTTCCCCTCACCCGTCCCCTAATCCTAACCCTTACGTTCACACTAACCCACGCCCTCACACGTACGCTCCCTCTAAACCGTTGTCGTACCCTCACCTGGACCCTAAACCGTCCGCGTCCCCTAACCCTACCCCTAGCCCGAACCCGAACTGTAAACCTTCCCCAAAGCCTTCCCCTCAGCAGTCCCCTAATCCTAACCCGTACGCTCACACTAACCCGCGCCCTCATATGTATGCTCCCCCTAAAGCGTTGTCGTACCCTCACCTGGACCCTAAAACGTCCCCGTCCCCTAACCCTAACCCTAGCCCAAACCCTAACCCTAAACCTTCCCGGAAGCCTTCCCCTCACCTGTCCCCTAATCCTAACCCGTACGCTCACACTAAACCGCGCCCTCACACGTACGCTACCCCTAAACCGTTGTCGTACCCTCACCTGGACCCTAAACCGTCCCGGTCCCCTAACCCTAACCCTAGCCCGAACCCTAACCCTAACCCTTCCCCGAAGCCTTCCCCTCTCCCGTCCCCTAATCCTTACCCGTACGCTCACACTAACCCGTGCCCTCACACGTACGCTCCCCCTAAACCGTTGTCGTACCCTCACCTGGACCCTAAACCGTCCCCGTCCCCTAAACCTAACCCTAGCCCGAAGCCTAACCCTAACCCTTCCCCGAAGCCTTCCCCTCACCCGTCCCCTAATCCTAAACCCTACGCTCACACTAAACCGCGCCATCACACGTACCCTCCCCCTAAAGCGTTGTCGTACCCTCACCTGGACCCTAAACCGTCCCCATCCCCTAACCCTAACCCTACACCGAATCCTAATCCTAACCCTTCCCCGAAGCCTTCCCCTCACCAGTCCCCTAATCCTAACCCGTACGCTCACACTAACCCGCGCCCTCACACGTTCCCTCCCCCTAAACCGCTGTCGTACCCTCAACTGGACCCTAAACCGTCCCCGTCACCTAACCCTAACCCTAGCCCGAACTCTAACCCTAACCCTTCCACGAAGCCTTCCCCTCACCCGTACCCTAATCCTAACCCGTACGCTCACACTAACCCGCGCCCTCACACGTACGCTCCCCCTAAACCATTGTCGTACCCTTACCTTGACCCTAAACCGTCCCCGTCCCCTAACCCGAACCCAAGCCAGATCCCTAACCCTAACCCTTCCCCGAAGCCTTCCCCTCACCCGTCCCCTAATCCTAACCCGTACCCTCGCACTAACCCGCGCTCTCACACGTACCCTCTCCCTAAAGCATTTTCATACCCTCACCTGGACACTAAACCGTCCCCGTCCCCTAACCCTAACCCTAGCCCGAACCCTAACCCAAACCCTTCCCCGAAGCCTTCCCCTCACCCGTCCCCTAATCCTAAACCGTACGCTCACACTAACCCGTGCCCTAACACGTACGCTCCCCCTAAACCGCTCTCGTACCCTCAACTGGACCCTAAACCGTCCCCGTCCCCTAACCCTAACCCTAGCCCGAACCCTAACCCTAACACTTCCCCGAAGCCTTCCCCTTACCCGTCCCCTAATCCTAACCCGTACGCTCAAACTAACCCGCACCCTCACACATACACTCCCCCTAAAGCGTTGTCGTACCCTCACCTGGACCCTAAACCGTCCCCGTCCCCTAAGCCTAACCCTAGCCCGAACCCTAACCCTAACCGTTCTCCGAAGCCTTCCCCTCACCCGTCCCCTAATCCTAACCCGTACGCTCACACTAACCCACGCCCTCACACGTACGCTCCCCCTAAACCGTTGTTGTTCCCTCACCTGGACCCTAAACAGTTCCCGTCCCCTAACCCTAACCCTAGCCTGAACCCTAACCCTAACCCTTCCCCGAAGCCTTCCCCTCACCCGTCCCCTAATCCTAACCCTTACGTTCACACTAACCCGCGCCCTCACACGTACGCTCCCCCTAAACCGTTGTCGTACCCTCACCTGGACCCTAAACTGACCCCGTCCCCTAACCCTAACCCTAGCCCGAACCCTAACCGTAACCCTTCCCCGAAGCCTTCCACTCAGCCGTCCCCTAATCCTAACCCATACGCTAACACTAACCCGCGACCTCATATGTACGCTCCCCCTAAATCGTTGTCGTACCCTCACCTGGACCCAAAACCGTCCCCGTCCCCTAACCTTAACCCTAGCCCGAACCCTAACCCTAACCCTTCCCCGAAGCCTTCCCCTCACCCGTCCCCTTATCCTAACCCGTACCCTCACACTAACCCGCGCCCTCACACGTACCCTGTCCCTAAAGCGTTGTCACACCCTCACCTGGACACTAAACCGTCACCGTCCCCTAACCCTAACCCTAGCCCGAACCCTAACCCTAACCCTTCCCCGAAGCCTTCCCCTCACACGTCCCCTAATCCTAACCCCTAGGCTCACACTAAGCTGCGCCCTCACACGTACCCTCCCCCTAAAGCGTTGTCGTACCCTCACCTGGACCCTAAACAGTACCCGTCCCCTAACACTAACCCTAGCCCGAACCCTAACCCTAAACCTTCCCCGAAGCCTTCCCCTCACCCGTCCCCTAATCCTAACCTGTACGCTCACACTAACCCGCGCCCTCACACGTACGCTCCCCCTAAACCGCTGTCGTACCCTCAACTGGACCCTAAACCGTTCCCGTCCCCTAACCCTAACCCTAGCCCGAACTCTAACCCTAACCCTTCCACAAAGCCTTCCCCTCACCCGTCCCCTAATCCTAACCCGTACGCTCACACTAACCCGGGCCCTCACACGGACGCTCCCCCTAAAGCGATGTCGTACCCTCACCTGGACCCTAAACCGTCCCCGTCCCCTAACCCTAACCCTAGCCCTAACCCTAACCCTAACCGTTCCCTGAAGGCTTCCCATCACCCGTACCCTAATCCTACCCCGTATGCTCACACTAACCCACGCCCTCACACGTGCGCTCCCCCTAAACCGTTGTTGTTCCCTCACCTGGACCCTAAACCATTCCCGTCCCCTAACCCTAACCCTAGCCCGAACCCAAGCCCTAACCCTTCCCCGAAGCCTTCCCCTCACCAGTCGCCTAATTCTAACCCGTACCCTCACACTAAACCGCTCCCTCACACATTCGCTACCCCTAAACTGTTGTCGTACCCTCACCTGGACCCTAAACCGTCCCCGTCCCCTAACCCGAACCCTAGCCCGAACCCTAACCCTAAAACTTCCCCGAAGCCTTCCCCTCACCAGTCCCCTAATCCTAACCCGTACGCTCACACTAACCGCGCCCTCACACGTACAGTCCCCCTAAACCGTTGTCGTACACTCACCTGGACCCTAAACCGTCCCCGTCCCCGTCCCCTAACCCTAGCCCGAACCCTAAACCTAACCCTTCCCCGAAGCCTTCCCCTCACCCGTCCCCTAATCCTAAACCGTACTCTCACACTAACCCGCGCCCTCACACGTACGCTCCCCCTAAACCGTTGTCGTACCCTCACCTGGACCCTAAATGGTCCCCGTCCCCTAAACCTAACCCTAGCCCTAGCCCGAACCCTAACCCTAACCCTTCCCCGAAGCCTTCCCCTCACCCGTCCCCTACTCCTAACCCGTACCCTCACACTAACCTGTGCCCTCACATGTACCCTCCCCCTAAACCATTGTCATACCCTCACCTGGACCCTAAACCGTCCCCGTCCCCTAACCCTAACCCTAGCCCGAACCCTAACCCTAACCCTTCCCCGAAGCCTTCCCCTCACCCGTCCCCTAATCCTAACCCGTACGCTCACACTAACCCGCACCCTCACACGTACGCTCCCCCTAAACCGTTGTCGTACCCTCATCTGGACCCTAAATCGTCCCCATCCTCTAATGCTAACCCTAACCCTAACACTTCCCCGAAGCCTTCCCCTAACCCGTCGCCTAATCCTAACCCGTACCCTCACACTAACCCGTGCCCTCACATGTACCCTCCCCCTAAACCATTGTCATACCCTCACCTGGACCCTAAACCGTCCCCGTCCCCTAACCCTAACCCTAGCCCGAACCCTAACCCTAACCCTTCCCCGAAGCCTTCCACTCACCCGTCCCCTAATCCTAACCCGTACGCTCACACTAACCCGGGCCCTCACACGGACGCTCCCCCTAAAGCGATGTCGTACCCTCACCTGGACCCTAAACCGTCCCCGTCCCCTAACCCTAACCCTAGCCCTAACCCTAACCCTAACCGTTCCCTGAAGGCTTCCCATCACCCGTACCCTAATCCTACCCCGTATGCTCACACTAACCCACGCCCTCACACGTGCGCTCCCCCTAAACCGTTGTTGTTCCCTCACCTGGACCCTAAACCATTCCCGTCCCCTAACCCTAACCCTAGCCCGAACCCAAGCCCTAACCCTTCCCCGAAGCCTTCCCCTCACCAGTCGCCTAATTCTAACCCGTACCCTCACACTAAACCGCTCCCTCACACATTCGCTACCCCTAAACTGTTGTCGTACCCTCACCTGGACCCTAAACCGTCCCCGTCCCCTAACCCTAACCCTAGCCCGAACCCTAACCCTAACCCTTCCCCAAAGCCTTCCCCTCACCCGTCCCCTTATCCTAACCCGTACGCTCACATTAACCCGCGCCCTCACACGTACGCTCCCCCTAAACCGTTGTCGTACCCTCACCTGGACCCTAAAACGTCCCCGTTCTCTAACCCTAACCCTAGCCCGAACCCTAATCTTAACACTTCCCCGAAGCCTTCCCCTCACCCTTCCCCTAATCCTAAACCGTACGCTCACACTAACCCGCGCCCTCAGACGTACGCTCCCCCTAAACCATTGTCGTACCCTCACCTGGACCCTAAACCGTCCCAGTCCTCTAACCCTAACCCTAGCCCGAACCCTAACCCTAACCCTTCCCCGAAGCCTTCCCCTCAAACATCCCCTAATCCTAACCCGTACGCTCACACTAACCCGCGCCCTCACACGTACGCTCCCCCTAAAACGTTGTCGAACCCTCACCTGGACCCTAAACCGTCCCCGTCCCCTAACCCTAACCCTAGCCCGAACCCTAATCCTAACCCTTCCCCAAAGCCTTCCCCTCACCCGTCACCTAATCCTAACCCGTACGCTCACACTAACCCGCACCCTCACACGTACGCTCCCCCTAAACTGTTGTCGTACCCTCACCTGGACCCTAAACCTTTCCTGTCCCCTAACCCTAACCCTAGCCCGAACCCTAACCCTAACCCTTCCCCGAAGCCTTCCCCTCACCCGTCGCCTAATCCTAACCCGTACCCTCACACTAAACCGCGCCCTCACACGTATGGTCCCCCTAAACCGCTGTCGTACCCTCAACTGGACCCTAAACCGTCCCCGTCACCTAACCCTAACCCTAGCCCGAACTCTAACCCTAACACTTCCACGAAGCCTTCCCCTCACCCGTACCCTAATCCTAACCCGTACGCTCACACTAACCCGCGACCTCACACGTACGCTCCCCCTAAACCATTGTCGTACCCTTATCTTGACCCTAAACCGTCCCCGTCCCCTAACCCGAACCCAAGCAAGATCCCTAACCCTAACCCTTCCCCGAAGCCTTCCCCTCACCCGTCCCCTAATCCTAACCCGTACCCTCACACTAACCCGCGCCCTCACACGTACCCTCTCCCTAAAGCGTTTTCATACCCTCACCTGGACACTAAACCGTCCCCGTCTCCTAACCCTAACCCTAGCCCGAACCCTAACCCAAACCCTTCCCCGAAGCCTTCCCCTCACCCGTCCCATAATCCTAACCCGTACGCTCACACTAACCCGCGCCCTCACACGTACGCTCCCCCTAAACCGTTGTCATACCCGAACCTGGACCCTAAACCGTCCCCATCCACTAACCCTAACCCTAGCCCGAACCCTAACCCAAACCCTTCCCCGAAGCCTTCCCCTCACACATCCCCTAATCCTAACCCGTACGCTCACACTAACCCGCGTCCTCACACGTACGCTCCCCCTAAAGCGTTGTCGTACCCTCACCTGGACCCTAAACCTTTCCTGTCCCCTAACCCTAACCCTAGCCCGAACCCTAACCCTAACCCTTCCCCGAAGCCTTCCCCTCACCCGTCGCCTAATCCTAACCCGTACCCTCACACTAAACCGCGCCCTCACACGTATGCTCCCCCTAAACCGTTGTCGTACCCTCACCTGGACCCTAAACCGTCCCGGTACCCTAACCCTAACCCTAGCCCGAACCCTAACCCTAACCCTTCCCCGAAACCTTCCCCTCACCCGTCCCCTAATCCTAACCCGTACGCTAACACTAACCCGCGCACTCACATGTACGCTCCCCCTAAACCGTTGTCGTACACTCACCTGGACCCTAAACCGTCCCCGTCCCCTAAACCTAACCTTAGCCCCAACCCTAACCCTAACCCTTCCCAGAAGCCTTCCCCTCACCCGTCCCCTAATCCTATCCCCTACGCTCACACTAAACTGCGCCCTCACACGTACCCTCCCCCTAAAGCGTTGTCGTACCCTCACCTGGACCCTAAACCGTCCCCGTCCCCTAACACTAACCCTACACCGAATCCTAACCCTAACCCTTCCCCGAAGCTTTCCCCTCACCCATCCCCTAATCCTAAACCGTACGCTCACACTAACCCGCGCCCTCATATGTACGCTCCCCGTACAGCGTTGTCGTACCCTCACCTGGACCCTAAACCGTCCCCGTCCCCTAACCCTAACCCTAGCCCGAACCCTAACCCTAACCCTTCCCCGAAGCCTTCCCCTCACCCGTCCCCTAATCCTAACCCGTACGCTCACACTAACCCGCGCCCTCACTCGTCCGCTCCCCCTGAACCGTTGTCGTACCCTCACCTGGACCCTAAACCGTCCCCATCCCCTAACCCTAACCCTAGCCCGAACCCTAACCCTAACCCTTCCCCGTAGACTTCCCCTCAGCCGTCCCCTAATCCTAACCCTTACGTTCACACTAACCTGCGCCCTCAAACGTACGCTCCCTCTAAACCGTTGTCGTAACCTCACCTGGACCCTAAACCGTCCCCGTCCCCTAACCCTAACCCTAGCCCGAACCCTAACCCTAACCCTTCCCCGAAGCCTTCCCCTCACCCGTCCCCTAATCCTAACCCGTACGCTCACACTAACCCGTGCCCTCAAACGTACGCTACCCCTAAACCGTTGTCGTACCCTCACCTGGACCCTAAACCGTCCCTGTCCCCTAATCTTAACCCTAGCCCAAACCCGAACCGTAACCCTTCCCCAAAGCCTTCCCCTCAGCAGTCCCCTAATCCTAACCCGTACACTCACACTAACCTGCGCCCTCACATGTACACTACCCCTAAACCATTGTCGTACCCTCACCAGGACCCTATACCGTCTCCGTCCCCTAACCCTAACCCTAGCCCGAACCCTAACCCTAAACCTTCCCGGAAGCCTTCCCCTCACCTGTCCCCTAATCCTAACCCGTACGCTCACACTAAACCACAGCCTCACACGTACGCTACCCCTAAACCGTTGTCGTACCCACACCTGGACCCTAAACCGTCCCGGTCCCCTAACCCTAACCCTAGCCCGAACCCTAACCCTAACCCTTCCCCGAAACCTTCCCCTCACCCGTCCCCTAATCCTAACCCGTACGCTCACACTAACCCGCGCCCTCACACGTACGCTCCCCCTAAAACGTTGTCGTATCCTCACCTGGACCCTAAACCGTCCCCGTCCCCTAAACCTAACCCTAGCCCGAACCCTAACCCTAACCCTTCCCCGAAGCCTTCCCCTCACCCGTACCCTAATCCTAAACCCTACGCTCACACTAAACCGCGCCCTCACACGTACCCTCCCCCTAAAGCGTTGTCGTACCCTCACCTGGACCCTAAACCGTCCCCGTCCCCTAACCCTAACCCTACACCGAACCCTAACCCTAACACTTCCCCGAAGCCTTCCCCTCACCCGTCCCTTAATCCTAACCCGTACACTCACACTAACCCACGCCCTCACACGTACAGTCCCCCTAAACCGTTGTCGTACACTCACCTGGACCCTAAACCGTCCCCGTCCCCGTCCACTAACCCTAGCCCGAACCCTAACCCTAACCCTTCCCCGAAGCCTTCCCCTCACCCGTCCCCTATTCCTAACACGTACGCTCACACTAACCCGCGCCCTCACACGTACGCTCCCCCTAAACCGTTGTCGTACCCTCACCTGGACCCTAAATGGTCCCCGTCCCTTAAACCTAACCCTAGCCCTAGCCCAAACCCTACCCATAACACTTCCCCGAAGCATTCCCCTCACCCGTCCCCTAATCCTAACCCGTACGCTCACACTAACCCGCGCCCTCACACGTACGCTTCCCCTAAACCGTGGTCGTACCCTCACCTGGACCCTAAACCGTCCCAGTCCCCTAACGCTAACCCTAGCCCGAACCCTAACCCTAACCCTTCCCCGAAGACTTCCCCTCACCCGTCCCCTAATCCTAACCCGTACGCTCACACTAACCCGCGCCCACACATGTACGCTCCCCCTAAACCGTTGTCGTACCCTCACATTGACCCTAAATCGTCCCCGACCCCTAATCCGAACTCTAGCCCAAACCCTAACCCTAATCCTTCCCCGAAGCCTTCCCCTCACCCGTCCCCTAATCCTAAACCGTACACTCACACTAACCCGTGCCCTCAAACGTACGCTACCCCTAAACCGTTGTCGTACCCTCACCTGGACCCTAAACCGTTCCCATCCCCTAACCCTAACGCTAGACCGAATGCTAACCCTAACCCTTCCCCGAAGCCTTGCTCTCACCCGTCCCCTAATCCTAACCCGTACGCTCACACTAAACCGTGCCCTCACACCTGCGCACCCCCTAAACCGTTGTCGTACCCTCACCTGGACCCTAAACCGTCCCCGTCCCCTAACCCTAACCCTAGCCCGAACCCTAACCCTAACCCTTCCCCGAAGCCTTCCCCTCACCCGTCCCCTAATCCTAACCCATACGCTCACGCTAACCCGCACCCTCACACGTATGCTCCCCCTAAAGCGTTGTCGTACCCTCACCTGGACCCTAAACCGTCCCCGTCCCCTAACCCTAACCCTAGCCCGAACCCTAACCCTAACAGTTCCCCGAAGCCTTCCCCTCACCCGTCCCCTAATCCTAACCCTTACGTTCACACTAACCCGTGCCCTCACACGTACGCTCCCCCTAAACCGCTCTCGTACCCTCAACTGGACCCTACACCGTCCCCGTCCCCTAACCCTAACCCTAGCCCGAACACTAACCCTAACCCTTCCCTGAAGCCTTCCCCTCACCCGTCCCCTAATCGTAACCCCTACGCTCACACTAACACGCGCCCTCACACGTACCCTCCCCCTAAAGCGTTGTCGTACCCTCACCTGGACCCTAAACCGTCCCCGTCCCCTAACACTAACCCTACACCGAACCCTAACCCTAACCCTTCCCCGAAGCCTTCCCCTCACCCGTCCCCTAATCCTACCCCGTACGCTCACACTAACCCGCGCCCTCACACGTACGCTCCCCCTAAACCGCTGTCGTACCCTCAACTGGACCCTAAACCGTCCCTGTTCCCTAACCCTAACCCTAGCCCGAACACTAACCCTAACCCGTCCACGAAGCCTTCCCCTCACCCCTCCCCTAATCCTAACCCGTACGCTCACACTAAGCAGCGCCCTCACACGTACGTTCCCCCGAAAACGTTGTCGTACCCTTACCTGGACCCTAAACAGTCCCCGTCCCCGTCCCCTAACCCTAGCCCGAACCCTAACCCTAAACCTTCCCCGAAGCCTTCTCCTCACCTGTCCCCTAATCCTAACCCGTACGCTCACACTAACCCGCGCCCTCACACATACGCTCCCCCTAAACCATTGTCGTACCCTCATCTGGACCCTAAATGGTCCCCGTCCCCTAAACCTAACACTAAACCTAGCACGAACCCTAACCCTAACCCTTCCCCGAAGCCTTCCCCTCACCGGTCCCCTAATCTTAACCCGTACGCTCACACTAACCCACGCCCTCACACGTACGCTCCCCCTAAACCGTTGTCGTACCCTCAACTGGACCCTAAACCGTCCCCGTCCCCTAACCCTAACTCTAGCCTGAACTCTACCCCTAACCCTTCCCCGAAGCCTTCCCCTCACCCGTCCCCTAATCCTAACCCGTACGCTCACACTAACCCGCGCCCTCACACGTACGCTCCCCCTAAACCGCTGTCGAACCCTCACCTGGACCCTAAACCGTCCCCGTCCCCTAACCCTAACCCTAGCCCGAACCCTAACCCTAACCCTTCCCTGAAGCCTTCCCTTCACCCGTCCCCTAATCCTAACCCGTAAGCTCACACTAACCCAAGCGCTCACACGTACGCTCCCCCTAAACCATTGTCGTACCCTCACCTGGACCCTAAACGGTCCCCGTCCCCTAAACCTAACCCTAAACCTAGCCCGAACCGTAACCCAAACCCGTCCCCGAAGCCTTCCCCTCACCCGTCCCCTAATCCTAACGCGTACGCTCACACTAACCCGTGCCCTCACACGTACGCTCCCCCTAAACCGCTCTCGTACCCTCAACTGGACCCTAAACCGTCCCCGTCCCCTAACCCTAACCCTAGCCCGAACCCTAACCCTAAACCTTCCTCGAAGCCTTCCCCTCACCCGTCCCCTAATCCTAACCCGTACGCTCACACTAACCCGCGCCCTCACACGTACGCTCCCCCTAAAGCATTGTCGTACCCTCACCTGGACCCTAAACCATACCCGTCCCCTAAACCTAACCCTAGCCCGAACCCTAACCCTAACCCTTCCCCGAAGCCCTCCCCTCACCCGTCCCCTAATCCTAACCCGTACGCTCACACTAACCCACGCCCTCACACGTACGCTCCCCCTAAACCGTTGTCGTACCCTCACCTGGACCCTAAACCCTCCCCGTGCTCTAACCCTAACCCTAGCCCGAACCCTAACCCTAACCCTTCCCCGAAGCCTTCCCCTCACCCGTCCCCTAATCCTAACCCGTACGCTCACATTAACCCGCGACCTCACACGTACGCTCCCCCTAAACCGTTGTCGTACCCTCATCTGGACCCTAAACTGTCCCCGTCCCCTAACCCTAACCCTAGCCCGAACCCCAACCCTAACCCTTCCCCGAAGCCTTCCCCTCACCCGTCCCCTAATCCTAACCCGTACACTCACACTAACCCGCGCCCTCACACGTACGCTACCCCTAAACCGTTGTCGTGCCCTCACCTGGACCCTAAATGGTCCCCGTTCCCTAAACCTAACCCTAGCCCTAGCCCGAACCCTAACCCAAACCCTTCCCCGAAATCTTCCCCTCACCCGTGCCCTAATCCTAACCCGTACGCTCACAGTAACCTGTACCCTCACACGTACGCTCCCCCTATACCGCTCTCGTACCCTCAACTGGACCCTAAACCGTCCCCGTCCCCTAATCCTAACCCTAGCCCGAACCCTAACCCTAAACCTTCCCCGAAGCCTTCCCCTCACCCGTTCCCTAATCCTAACCCGTACGCTCACACTAACCTGTGCCCTCACACGTACCCTCCCCGTAAAGCGTTGTCGTACTCTCACCTGGACCCTAAACCGTCCCCGTCCCCTAACCCTAACCCTAGCCTGAACCCTAACCCAAACCCTTCCCCGAAGCCTTCCCCTCACCCGTCCCCTAATCCTAACCCGTACGCTCACACTAACCTGTGCCCTCACACGTACGCTCCCCCTAAACTGCTCTCGTACCCTCAACTGGACCCTAAACCGTCCCCGTCCCCTAACCCTAACCCTAGCCCGAACCCTAACCCTAAACCTTTCCCGAAGCCTTCCCCTCAGCCGTCCCCTAATCCTAACCCGTACGCTCACACTAACCCGCGCCCTCACACGTACGCTCCCCCTAAACCACTGTCGTACCCTTACCTGGACCCTAAACCGTCCCCATCCCCTAACCCGAAACCTAGCCCGAAACCTAACCCTAACCCTTCCCCAAAGCCTTCCCCTCACCCGTCCCCTAATCCTAACCAGTACGCTCACACTAACTCGCGCCCTCACACGTACAGTCTCCCTAAACCATTGTCGTACACTCACCTGGACCCTAACCTGTCCCCGTCCCCATCCCCTAACCCTAGCCCGAACCCTAAACCTAACCCTTCCCCGAAGCCTTCCCCTCACCCGTCCCCTAATCCTAACGGGTACGCTCACACTGACCCACGCCCTCACACGTACGCATCCCCTAAAATGTTGTCGTACCATCACGAGGACCCTAAACCGTCCCCGTCCCCTAACCCTAACCCTAGCCCGAACCCTAGCCCTAACACTTCCCCGAAGCCTTCCCCTCACCCGTCCCCTAATCCTAACACATATGCTCACACTAACACGCGCCCTCACACGTACGCTCCCCCTAAACCGTTGTCGTACCCTCACCTGGACCCTAAAACGTCCCCGTCCCCTAACCCTAACCCTAGCCCGAACCCTAACCCTAACCATTCCCCGAAGCCTTCTCCTCACCCGTCCCCTAATCCTAACTCGTAACCTCACACTAACCCGCGCCCTCACACGTACCCTCCCCCTAAAGCGTTGTCGTACCCTCACCTGGACCCTAAACCGTCCGCGTCCCCTAACCCTAACCCTAGCCTGAACCCTAACCCTAAATCTTCCCCGAAGCCTTCCCCTCACCCGTCCCCTAATCCTAACCCGTACGCTCACACTAACCTGTGCCCTCACACGTACGCTCCCCCTAAACCGTTGTCGTACCCTCACCTGGACCCTAAACCGTCCCCGTCCCCTAACCCTAACCCTAGCCCGAACCCTAACCCTAACCCTTCCCCGAAGCCTTCCCCTCAACCTTCCCCTAATCCTAACCCCTAGGCTCACACTAATCCGCGCCCTCACACGTACCCTCCCCCTAAAGCGTTGTCATACCCTCAGCTGGACCCTAAACCGTCTCCGTCCCCTAACCGTAACCCTAGCCCGAACCCTAACCCTAACCCTTCCCCGAAGCCTTCCCCTCACCCGTCCCCTAATCCTAACCCGTACGCTCACACTAACCCGCGCCCTCACACATACGCTCCCCCTAAACCGCTGTCGTACCCTCAACTGGACCCTAAACCGTCCCCATCCCCTAACCCTAACCCTAGCCCGAACTCTAACCCTAATACTTCCACGAAGCCTTCCCCTCACCCGTCCCCTAATCCTAACCCGTACGCTCACACTAACCCACGCCCTCACACGTACGCTCCCCCTAAACCATTGTCGTACCCTTACCTGGACCCTAAACCGTCCCCGTCCCCTAACCCGAAACCTAGCCCGAACCCTAACACTAACCCTTCCCCGAAACCTTCCCCTCACCCGTCCCCTAATCCTAACTCGTACGCTCACACTAACCCGCGCCCTCACACGTACAGTCCCCCTAAACCGTTGACGTACACTCACCTGGACCCTAAACTGTACCCGTCCCCGTCCCCTAACCCTAGCCCGAACCCTAACCCTAACCCTTCCCCGAAGCCTTCCCCTCACCCGTCCCCTAATCCCAACCCGTACGCTCACACTAACCCACGCCCTCACACGTACGCTCCCCCTAAACCGTTGTCGTACCCTCACCTGCACCCTAAATGGTCCCCGTTCCCTAAAGCGAACCCTAGCCCTAGCCCGAACCCTAACCCTAACGCTTCCCTGAAGCCTTCCCCTCACCCGTCCCCTCATCCTAACCCGTACGCTCACACTAACCCGTGCCCTCACACTTACGCTCCCCCTAAAGCATTGTCGTACCCTCACCTGGACCCTAAACCGTCCCCGTCCCCTAACCCTAACCCTAGCCCGAACCCTAGCCCTAACCCTTCCCCGAAGCCTTCCCATCAGCCGTCCCCTAATCCTAACACATATGCTCACACTAACACGCGCCCTCACACGTACGCTCCCCCTAAACCGTTGTCGTACCCTCACCTGGACCCTAAAACGTCCCCCTCCCCTAACCCTAACCCTAGCCCGAACCCTAACACTAACCATTCCCCGAAGCCTTCCCCTCACCCGTCCCCTAATCCTAACCCGTACGCTCACACTAACCCGCGCCCTCACACGTACCCTCCCCCTAAAGCGTTCTCGTACACTCACCTGGACCCTAAACCGTCCCCGTCCCCTAACCCTAACCCTAGCCCGAACCCTAACCCTAACCCTTCCCCGAAGCCTTCCCCTCACCCGTCCCCTATTCCTAACCCGTACGCTCACACTAACCCGCGACCTCACATGTACCCTCCCCCTAAAGCGTTGTCGTACCCTCATCTGGACCCTAAACCGTCCCCGTCACCTAACCCTAACCCTAGCCCGAACTCTAACCCTAACCCTTCCACGAAGCCTTCCCCTCACCCGTACCCTAATCCTAACCCGTACGCTCACACTAACCCGCGCCCTCACACGAACGCTCCCCCTAAACCATTGTCGTACCCTTACCTTGACCCTAAACCGTCCCCGTCCCCTAACCCGAACCCAAGCCAGATCCCTAACCCTAACCCTTCCCCGAAGCCTTCCCCTCACCCGTCCCCTAATCCTAACCCGTACCCTCACACTAACCCGCGCCCTCACACGTACCCTCTCCCTAAAGCGTTTTCATACCCTCACCTGGACACTAAACCGTCCCCGTCCCCTAACCCTAACCCTAGCCCGAACCCTAACCCTAACCCTTCCCCGAAGCCTTCCCCTCACCCGTCCCCTAATCCTAACCCGTACACTCACACTAACCAGCGCCCTCACATGTACGCTACCCCTAAACCATTGCCGTACCCTCACCAGGACCCTATACCGTCTCCGTCCCCTAACCCTAACCCTAGCCCGAACCCTAACCCTAAACCTTCCCGGAAGACTTCCCCTCACCTGTCCCCTAATCCTAACCCGTACGCTCACACTAAACCACAGCCTCACACGTACGCTACCCCTAAACCGTTGTCGTACCCACACCTGGACCCTAAACCGTCCCGGTCCCCTAACCCTAACCCTAGCCCGAACACTAACCCTAACCCTTCCCCGAAACCTTCCCCTCACCCGTCCCCTAATCCTAACCCGTACGCTCACACTAACCCGCGCCCTCACACTTACGCTCCCCCTAAACCGTTGTCGTACACTCACCTGGACCCTAAACCGTCCCCGTCCCCTAAACCTAACCCTAGCCCGAACCCTAACCCTAACCCTTCCCCGAAGCCTTCCCCTGACCCGTCCCCTAATCCTAAACCCTACGCTCACACTAAACCGCGCCCTCACACGTACCCTCCCCCTAAAGCATTGTCGTACCCTCACCTGGACCCTAAACCGTCCCCGTCCCCTAACCCTAACCCTAGCCCGAACTCTAACCGTAACCCTTCCCCGAAGCCTTCCCCTCACCCGTCCCCTAATCCTAACCCGTACGCTTACACTAACCCGTGCCCTCATATGTACGCTCCCCGTACAGCGTTGTCGTACCCTCACCTGGACCCTAAACCGTCCCCGTCCCCTAACCCTAACCCTAGCCCGAACCCTAACCCTAACCCTTCCCCGAAGCCTTCCCCTCACCCGTCCCCTAATCCTAACCCGTACGATCACACTAACCCGCGCCCTCACTCGTCCGCTCCCCCTAAACCGTTGTCGTACCCTCACCTGGACCCTAAACCGTCCCCGTCCCCTAACCCTAACCCTAGCCCGAACCCTAACCCTAACCCTTCCCCGTAGCCTTCCCCTCAGCCGTCCCCTAATCCTAACCCTTACGTTCACACTAACCTGCGCCCTCAAACGTACGCTCCCTCTAAACCGTTGTCGTACCCTCACCTGGACCCTAAACCGTCCCCGTCCCCTAACCCTAACCCTAGCCCGAACCCGAACCGTAACCCTTCCCCAAAGCCTTCCCCTCAGCAGTTCCCTAATCCTAACCCGTATGCTCACACTAACCCGCGCCCTCACACGTCCGCTCCCCCTAAACCGTTGTCGTACCCTCACCTGGACCCTAAACCGTCCCCGTCCCCTAAACCTAACCCTAGCCCGAACCCTAACCCTAACCCTTCCCCGAAGCCTTCCCCTCACCCGTCCCCTAATCCTAAACCCTACGCTCACACTAAACCACGCCCTCACACGTACCATCCCCCTAAAGCGTTGTCGTACCCTCACCTGGACCCTAAACCGTCCCCGTCCCCTAACCCTAACCCTACACCGAATCCTAACCCTAACACTTCCCCGAAGCCTTCCCCTCACCCGTCCCCTAATCCTAACCCGTACGCTCACACTAACCCTCGCCCTCACACGTTCCCTCCCCCTAAACCGCTGTCGTACCCTCAACTGGACCCTAAACCGTCCCCGTCCCCGTCCCCTAACCGTAACCGGAACCCTAACCCTAACCCTTCCCCGAAGCCTTCCCCTAACCCGTCCCCTAATCCTAACCCGTACGCTCACACTAACCCGCGCCCTCACACGTATGCTACCCCTAAACCGTGGTCGTACCCTCACCTGGACCCTAAACCGTCCCAGTCCCCTAACCCTAACCCTAGCCCGAACCCTAACCCTAACCCTTCCCCGAAGACTTCCCCTCACCCGTCCCCTAATCCTAACCCGTACGCTCACACTAACCCGCGCCCACACACCTAAGCTCCCCCTAAACCGTTGTCGTACCCTCACCTGGACCCTAAATCGTCCCCGACCCCTAATCCTAACTCTAGCCCGAACCCTAACCCTAATCCTTCCCCGAAGCCTTCCCCTCACCCGTCCCCTAATCCTAAACCGTACGCTCACACTAACCCGCACCCTCACACGTATGTTCCCCCTAAAGCGTTGTCGTTCCCTCACCAGGAACCTAAACCGACCCCGTCCCCTAACCCTAACCCTAGCCTGAACCCTAACCCTAACCCTTCCCCGAAGCCTTCCCCTCACCCGTCCCCTAATCCTAACCCGTACGCTCACACTAACCCGTGCCCTCAAACGTACGCTACCCCTAAACCGTTGTCGTACCCTCACCTGGACCCTAAACCGTTCCCGTCCCCTAACCCTAACCGTCGACCGAATCCTAACCCTAACCCTTTCCCGAAGCCTTGCCCTCACCCGTCCCCTAATCCTAACCCGTACGCTCACACTAAACCGTGCCCTCACACCTTCGCACCCCCTAAACCATTGTCGTACCCTCACCTGGAACGTAAACCGTCCCCGTCCACTAACCCTAACCCTAGCCCGAACCCTAACCCTAACCCTTCCCCGAAGCCTTCCCCTCACCCGTCCCCTAATCCTAAACCATACGCTCACGCTAACCCGCACCCTCACACGTACGCTCCCCCTAAAGCGTTGTCGTACCCTCACTTGGACCCTAAACCGTCCCCGTCCCCTAACCCTAACCCTAGCCCGAACCCTAACCCTAACAGTTCCCCGAAGCCTTCCCCTCACCCGTCCCCTAATCCTAAACCTTACGTTCACACTAACCCGTGCCCTCACACGTACGCTCCCCCTAAACCGCTCTCGTACCCTCAACTGGACCCTAAATGGTCCCCGTCCCCTAAACCTAACCCTAAACCTAGCCCGAACCCTAACCCTAACCCTTCCCCGAAGCCTTCCCCTCACCGGTCCACTAATCCTAACCCGTAAGCTCACACTAAACCAAGCGCTCATACGTACGCTCCCCCTAAATCGTTGTCGTACCCTCACCTGGACCCTCAATGGTCCCCGTCCCCTAAACCTAACCCTAAACCTAGCCCGAACCCTAACCCTAACACTTCCCCGAAGCCTTCCCCTCAGCCGTCCCCTAATCCTAACCCTTACGTTCACACTTACCTGCGCCCTCACACGTACGCTCCCTCTAAACCGTTGTCGTACCCTCACCTAGACCCTAAACCGTCCCCGTCCACTAACACTAACCCTAGCCCGAACCCTAACCCTAACCCTTCCCTGAAGCCTTCCCCTCACCCGTCCCCTAATCGTAACCCCTACGCTCACACTAACACGCGCCCTCACACGTACCCTCCCCCTAAAGCGTTGTCGTACCCTCACCTGGACCCTAAACCGTCCCCGTCCCCTAACACTAACCCTACACCGAACCCTAACCCTAACCCTTCCCCGAAGCCTTCCCCTCACCCGTCCCCTAATCCTACCCCGTACGCTCACACTAACCCGCGCCCTCACACGTACGCTCCCCCTAAACCGCTGTCGTACCTTCAACTGGACCCTAAACCGTCCCTGTTCCCTAACCCTAACCCTAGCCCGAACACTAACCCTAACCCTTCCACGAAGCCTTCCCCTCACCCCTCCCCTAATCCTAACCCGTACGCTCACACTAAGCAGCGCCCTCACACGTACGTTCCCCCTAAACCGTTGTCGTACCCTTACCTGGACCCTAAACCGTCCCCGTCCCCGTCCCCTAACCCTAGCCCGAACCCTAACCCTAAACCTTCCCCGAAGCCTTCTCCTCACCTGTCCCCTAATCCTAACCCGTACGCTCACACTAACCCGCGCCCTCACACGTACGCTCCCCCTAAACCATTGTCGTACCCTCATCTGGACCCTAAATGGTCCCCGTCCCCTAAACCTAACCCTAAACCTAGCACGAACCCTAACCCTAACCCTTCCCCGAAGCCTTCCCCTCACCGGTCCCCTAATCTTAACCCGTAAAGTCACACTAACCCAAGCGCTCACACGTAAGCTCCCCCTAAACCGTTGTCGTACCCTCACCTGGACCCTAAACCGTCCCCGTCCCCTAACCCTAACCCTAGCCCGAACCCTAACCCTAACACTTCCCCGAAGCCCTCCCCTCACCCGTTCCCTAATCCTAACCCGTACGCTCACACTAACCCACGCCCTGTATATGTACGCTCCCCCTAAAGCGTTGTCATACCCTCACCTGGACCCTAAACCATCCCCGTCCCCTAACCCTAACCCTAGCCCGAAAACTAAACCTAACCCTTCCCCGAAGCCTTCCCCTCACCCGTCCCCTAATCCTAACCCATACGCTCACACTAACCCGCGCCCTCACACGTACGCTCCCCCTAAACCGCTGTCGAACCCTCACCTGGACCCTAAACCGTCCCTATCCCCTAACCCTAACCCTAGCCCGAACCCTAACCCTAACCCTTCCCTGAAGCCTTCCCTTCACCCGTCCCCTAATCCTAACCCGTAAGCTCACACTAACCCAAGCGCTCACACGTACGCTCCCCCTAAACCGTTGTCGTACCCTCACCTGGACCCTAAACGGTCCCCGTCCCCTAAACCTAACCCTAAACCTAGCCCGAACCGTAACCCAAACCCGTCCCCGAAGCCTTCCCCTCACCCGTCCCCTAATCCTAAAGCGTACGCTCACACTAACCCGTGCCCTCACACGTACGCTCCCCCTAAACCGCTCTCGTACCCTCAACTGGACCCTAAACCGTCCCCGTCCCCTAACCCTAACCCTAGCCCGAACCCTAACCCTAAACCTTCCTCGAAGCCTTCCCCTCACCCGTCCCCTAATCCTAACCCGTACGCTCACACTAACCCGCGCCCTCACACGTACGCTCCCCCTAAAGCATTGTCGTACCCTCACCTGGACCCTAAACCATACCCGTCCCCTAAACCTAACCCTAGCCCGAACACTAAACCTAACCCTTCCCCGAAGCCCTCCCCTCACCCGTCCCCTAATCCTAACCCGTACGCTCACACTAACCAACGCCCTCACACGTACGCTCCCCCTAAACCGTTGTAGTACCCTCACCTGGACCCTAAACCCTCCCCATCCTCTAACCCTAACCCTAGCCCGAACCCTAACCCTAACCCTTCCCCGAAGCCTTCCACTCACCCGTCCCCTAATCCTAACCCGTACGCTCACATTAACCCGCGACCTCACACGTACGCTCCCCCTAAACCGTTGTCGTACCCTCACCTGGACCCTAAACCGTCCCCGTCCCCTAACCCTAACCCTAGCCCGAACCCTAACCCTAACACTTCCCCGAAGCCTTCCCCTCACCCATCCCCTAATCCTAACACGTACGCTCACACTAACCCGCGCCCTCACACGTACGCTACCCCTAAACCGTTGTCGTACCCTCATCTGGACCCTAAACCGTCCCCGTCCCCTAACCCTAACCCTAGCCCGAACCCTAACCCTAACCCTTCCCCGAAGCCTTCCCCTCACCCGTCCCCTAATCCTAACCCGTACACTCACACTAACCCGCGCCCTCACACGTACGCTACCCCTAGACCGTTGTCGTGCCCTCACCTGGACCCTAAATGGTCCCCGTTCCCTAAACCTAACCCTAGCCCTAGCCCGAACCCTAACCCAAAACCTTCCCCGAAATCTTCCCCTCACCCGTCCCCTAATCCTAACCCGTACGCTCACAGTAACCTGTACCCTCACACGTACGCTCCCCCTATACCGCTCTCGTACCCTCAACTGGACCCTAAACCGTCCCCGTCCCCTAATCCTAACCCTAGCCCGAACCCTAAACCTAAACCTTCCCCGAAGCCTTCCCCTCACCCGTTCCCTAATCCTAACCCGTACGCTCACACTAACCTGTGCCCTCACACGTACGCTCCCCCTAAACGGTTGTCGTACCCTCACCTGGACCCTAAACCGTCCCCGTCCCCTAACCCTAACCCTAGCCCGAACCCTACCCCTAACCCTTCCCCGAAGCCTTCCCCTCACCCGTCCCCTAATTCTAACCGCTAGGCTCACACTAATCCGCGCCCTCACACGTACCCTCCCCGTAAAGCGTTGTCGTACTCTCACCTGGACCCTAAACCGTCCCCGTCACCTAACCCTAACCCTAGCCCGAACCCTAACCCTAACCCTTCCCCGAAGCCTTCCCCTCACCCGTCCCCTAATCCTAACCCGTATGCTCACACTAACCCACGCCCTCACACGTACGCTTCCCCTAAAATGTTGTCGTACCCTCACCTGGACCCTAAACCGTCCCCGTCCTCTAACCCTAACCCTAGCCCGAACCCTAGCCCTAACCCTTCCCCGAAGCCTTCCCCTCACCCGTCACCTAATCCTAACACATATGCTCACACTAACACGCGCCCTCACACGTACGCTCCCCCTAAACCGTTGTCGTACCCTCACCTGGACCGTAAAACGTCGCCGTTCCCTCACCCTAACCCTAGCCCGAACCCTAACCCTAATCCTTCCCCGAAGCCTTCCCCTCACACATCCCCTAATCCTAACCCATACGCTCACACTAACCCGCGCCCTCACACGTACGCTAACCCTAAACCGTTGTCGTATCCACACCTGGACCCTTAACCGTCCCCGTCACCTAACCCTATCCCTAGCCCGAACCCTAACCCTAACCCTTCCCTGAAGGCTTCCCCTCACCCGTCCCCTAATCCTAACCCGTACACTCACACTAACCCGCGCCCTCACATGTACCCTCCCCCTAAAGCGTTGTCGTACCCTCACCTGGACCCTAAACCGTCCCCGTCCACTAACCCTAACCCTAGCCCGAACCCTAACCCTAACACTTCCCCGAAGCCATCCTCTCACCCGTCCCCTAATCCTATCCCGTACGCTCACACTAACCCGCGCCCTCACACGTACGCTCCCCCTAAACCGTTGTCGTACCCTCACCTGGACCCTAAAACGTCCCCGTTCCCTAAACCTAACCCTAGCCCGAACCCTAACCCTAACCCTTCCCCGAAGCTTTCCCCTCACCCGTACCCTAATCCTAACCCGTACGCTCACACTAACCCGCGACCTCACACGTACCCTCCCCCTAAAGCGTTGTCGTACCCTCACCTGGACCCTAAACCTTCCCCGTCCCCTAACCCTAACCCTAGCCCGAACACTAAACCTAACCCTTCCCCGAAGACTTCCCCTCACCCGTCCCCTAATCCTAACCCGTACGCTCACACTAACCCGCGCCCTCACATGTACGCTACCCCTAAACCATTGTAGTACCCTCACCTGGACCCTAAACCGTCCCCGTCCCCTAACCCTAACCCTAGCCCGAACCCTAACCCTAACCCTTCCCCGAAGCCTTACCCTCACCGTCCCCTAATCCTAACCCGGACGCTCACACTAACCCACGCCCTCACACGTACGCTCCCCCTAAATCGTTTTCGTACCCTCACCTGGACCCTAAACCTTCCCCGTCCCCTAAACCTATCTCTAGCCCGAACCCTAATCCTAACCATTCCCCGAGGCCTTCCCCTCACCCGTCCCCTAATCCTAACCCGTACGCTCACACTATCCCACGCCCTCACACGTACCCTCCCCCTAAACCGTTGTCGTACCCTCACCTGGACCCTAAAACCGTCCCCGTCCCCTAACCCTAACCCTAGCCCGAACCCTAACCCTAACCCTTCCCCGAAGCCTTACCCTCACCCGTCCCCTAATCCTAACCCGTACCCTCACACTAAGCCGCGCCCTCACACGTACCCTCCCCCTAAAACGTTGTCGTACCCTCACCTGGACCCTAAACCGTCCCTGTCCCCTAACCCTAACCCTAGCCTGAACCCTAACCCAAACCCTTCCCCGAAGCCTTCCCCTCACCCGTCCCCTAATTCTAACCCGTACGCTCACACTAACCTGTGCCCTCACACGTACGCTCCCCCTAAACTGCTCTCGTACCCTCAACTGGACCCTAAACCGTCCCCGTCCCCTAACCCTAACCCTAGCCCGAACCCTAACCCTAAACCTTCACCGAAGCCTTCCCCTCAGCCGTCCCCTAATCCTAACCCGTACGCTCACACTAACCCGCGCCCTCACACGTACGCTCCCCCTAAACCACTGTCGTACCCTTACCTGGACCCTAAACCGTCCCCGTCCCCTAACCCGAAACCTAGCCCAAACCCTAACCCTAACCCTTCCCCAAAGCCTTCCCCTCACCCGTCCCCTAATCCTAACCCGTACGCTCACACTAACTCGCGCCCTCACAAGTACAGTCCCCCTAAACCATTGTCGTACACTCACCTGGACCCTAACCTGTCCCCGTCCCCATCCCCTAACCCTAGCCCGAACCCTAAACCTAACCCTTCCCCGAAGCCTTCCCCTCACCCGTCCCCTAATCCTAACCCGTACGCTCACACTGACCCACGCCCTCACACGTACGCATCCCCTAAAATGTTGTCGTACCATCACGAGGACCCTAAACCGTCCCCGTCCCCTAACCCTAACCCTAGCCCGAACCCTAGCCCTAACACTTCCCCGAAGCCTTCCCCTCACCCGTCCCCTAATCCCAACCCGTACGCTCACACTAACCCGCGCCCTCACATGTACGCTCCCCCTACACCGTTGTCGTACCCTCACCTGCACCCTAAATGGTCCCCGTTCCCTAAAGCTAACCCTAACCCTAGCCCGAACCCTAACCCTAACCCTTCCCCGAAGCCTTCCCCTCACCCGTCCCCTAATCCTAACCCGTACGCTCACACTAACCCACGCCCTCACACGTACGCTTCCCCTAAAATGTTGTCGTACCCTCACCTGGACCCTAAACCGTTCCCGTCCCCTAACCCTAAACCTAGCCCGAACCCTAGCCCTAACACTTCCCCGAAGCCTTCCCATCACCCGTCCCCTAATCCTAACACATATGCTCACACTAACACGCGCCCTCACACGTACGCTCCCCCTAAACCGTTGTCGTACTCTCACCTGGACCCTAAAACCTCCCCGTCCCCTAACACTAACACTAGCCCGAACCCTAACCCTAACCATTCCCCGAAGCCTTCTCCTCACCCGTCCCCTAATCCTAACTCGTAACCTCACACTAACCTCCGCCCTAACACGTACCCTCCCCCTAAAGCGTTGTCGTACCCTCACCTGCACCCTAAACCGTCCGCGTCCCCTAACCCTAACCCTAGCCTGAACCCTAACCCTAAATCTTCCCCGAAGCCTTCCACTCACCCGTCCCCTAATCCTAACCCGTACGCTCACACTAACCTGTGCCCTCACACGTACGCTCCCCCTAAACCGTTGTCGTACCCTCACCTGGACCCTAAACCGTCCCCGTCCCCTAACCCTAACCCTAGCCCGAACCCTAACCCTAACCCTTCCCCGAAGCCTTCCCCTCACCCGTCCCCTAATCCCAACCCGTACGCTCACACTAACCCGCGCCCTCACACGTACGCTCCCCCTAAACCGTTGTCGTACCCTCACCTGCACCCTAAATGGTCCCCGTTCCCTAAAGCGAACCCTAGCCCTAGCCCGAACCCTAACCCTAACGCTTCCCTGAAGCCTTCCCCTCACCCGTCCCCTAATCCTAACACGTACGCTCACACTAACCCGCGCCCTCACACGTACGCTACCCCTAAACCGTTGTCGTACCCTCATCTGGACCCTAAACCGTCCCCGTCCCCTAACCCTAACCCTAGCCCGAACCCTAACCCTAACCCTTCCCCGAAGCCTTCCCCTCACCCGTCCCCTAATCCTAACCCGTACACTCACACTAACCCGCGCCCTCACACGTACGCTACCCCTAAACCGTTGTCGTGCCCTCACCTGGACCCTAAATGGTCCCCGTTCCCTAAACCTAACCCTAGCCCTAGCCCGAACCCTAACCCAAAACCTTCCCCGAAATCTTCCCCTCACCCGTCCCCTAATCCTAACCCGTACGCTCACAGTAACCTGTACCCTCACACGTACGCTCCCCCTATACCGCTCTCGTACCCTCAACTGGACCCTAAACCGTCCCCGTCCCCTAACCCTAACCCTAGCCCGAACCCTACCCCTAACCCTTTCCCGAAGCCTTCCCCTCACCCGTCCCTTAATCCTAACCCGTACGCTCACACTAACCCACGCCCTCACACGTACGCTTCCCCTAAAATGTTGTCGTACACTCACCTGGACCCTAAACCGTCCCCGTCCCCTAACCCTAACCCTAGCCCGAACCCTAGCCCTAACCCTTCCCCGAAGCCTTCCCCTCACCCGTCCCCTAATCCTAACACATATGCTCACACTAACACGCGCCCTCACACGTACGCTCCCCCTAAACCGTTGTCGTACCCTCACCTGGACCGTAAAACGTCCCCGTCCCCTAACCCTAACCCTAGCCCGAACCCTAACCCTAACCATTCCCCGAAGCCTTCCCATCACCCGTCCCCTAATCCTAACCCGTACGCTCACACTAACCCGCGCCCTCACACGTACCCTCCCCCTAAAGCGTTGTCGTACACTCACCTGGACCCTAAACCGTCCCCGTCCCCTAACCCTAACGCTAGCCCGAACCCTAACCCTAACCCTTCCCCGAAGCCTTCCCCTCAACCGTCCCCTAATCCTAACCCGTACGCTCACACTAACCCGCGACCTCACATGTACCCTCCCCCTAAAGCGTTGTCGTACCCTCATCTGGACCCTAAACGTTCCCCGTCCCCTAACCCTAACCCTAGCCCGAACCCTAACCCTAACCCTTTCCCGAAGCCTTCCCCTCACCCGTCCCTTAATCCTAACCCGTACGCTCACACTAACCCGAACCCTCACACATACGCTCCACCTAAACCATTTTCGTACCCTCAGCTTGACCCTAAACCGTCCCCGTCCCCTAACCGTATCCCTAGCCCGAACCCTAACCCTAACCCTTCCCCGAAGCCTTCCCCTCACCCGTCCCCTAATCCTAACCCGTACGCTCACACTAACCCGCGCCCTCACACGTACCCTCCCCCTAAAGCGTTGTCGTACCCTCACCTGGACCCTAAATCGTCCCTATCCCCTAACCCTAACCCTAGCCCGAACCCTAACCCTAAAACTTCCCCAAAGCCTTCCCCTCACCCGTCCCCTAATCCTAACCCGTACGCTCACACTAACCCGCGCCCTCACACGTACGCTCCCCCTAAACCGTTGTCGTACCCTCACCTGGACCCTAAACCGTCCCCGTCCCCTAACCCTAACACTTCCCCGAAGCCCTCCCCTCACCCGTCCACTAATCCTAACCCGAACGCTCACACTAACCCACGCCCTCACACGTACGCTCCCCCTAAACCGTTGTCGTACCCTCACCTGGACCCTAAACCGTCCCCGTCCCCTAACCCTAACCCTAGCCCGAACCCTAACCCTAACCCTTCCCCGAAGCCTTCCCCTCACCTGTCCCCTAATCCTAACCCGTACGCTCACATTAACCCACTACCTCACACGTACAGTCCCCCTAAACCGTTGTCGTACTCTCACCTGGAACCTAAACCGTCCCCGTCCCCTAACCCTAACCCTAGCCCGAATCCTAACCCTAACCCTACCCCGAAGCCTTCCCCTCACCCGACCCCTAATCCTAACCCGTACGCTCACACTAACCCGCGCCCTCACACGTACAGTCCCCCTAAACCGTTGTCGTACACTCACCTGGACCCTAACCTGTCCCCGACCCCGTCCCCTAACCCTAGCCCGAACCCTAAACCTAACCCTTCCCCGAAGCCTTCCCCTCACCCGTCCCCTAATCCTAACCCGTACGCTCACACTAATCCGCGCCCTCACAGATACGCTCCCCCTAAACCGTTGTCGTACCCTCACCTGCACCCTAAATGGTCCCCGTTCCCTAAAGCTAACCCTAGCCCTAGCCCGAACCCTAACCCGAACGCTTCCCTGAAGCATTCCCCTCACCCGTCCCCTAATCCTAACCCGTACGCTCACACTAACCCGCGCCCTCACACGTACGCTCCCCGTAAAGCGTTGTCATACCCTCACCTGGACCCTAAACCGTCCCCGTCCCCTAACCCTAACCCTAGCCCGAACCCTAACCCTAACCCTTCCCCGAAGCCTTCCCCTCACCCGTCCCCTAATCCTAACCCGTATGCTCACTCTAACCCACGCCCTCACACGTACACATCCCCTAAATTGTTGTCGTACCCTCACCTGGACCCTAAACAGTCCCCGTCCCCTAACCCTAACCCTAGCCCGAACCCTAGCCCTAATCCTTCCCCGAAGCCTTCCCCTCACCCGTCCCCTAATCCTAACAGATATGCTCACACTAACACGCGCCCTCACACGTACACTCCCCCTAAACCGTTATCGTACCCCCACCTGGACCCTAAAACGTCCCTGTCCCCTAACCCTAACCCTAGCCCGAACCCTAACCCTAACCCTTCCCCGAAGCCTTCCCCTCACACATCCTCTAATCCTAACCCATACGCTCACACTAACCCGCGCCCTCACACGTACGCTACCCCTAAACCGTTGTCGTATCCACACCTGGACCCTAAACCGTCCCCGTCCCCTAACCCTAAACCTAGCCCGAACCCTAACCCTAACCATTCCCCGAAGCCTTCCCCTCACAAGTCCCCTAAACCTAACCCGTACGCTGACACTAACCCGCGCCCTCACATGTACCCTCCCCCTAAAACGTTGTCGTACCCTCACCTGGACCCTAATGCGTCCCCGTCCCCTAACCCTAATCCTAGCCCGAACCTTAAACCTAACCCTTCCCCGAAGCCTTCCCCTCACCCGTCCCCTAATCCTAACCCGTACGCTCACACTAACCCGCGCCCTCACATGTACGTTCCCCCTAAACCGTTGTCGTACCCTCACCTGGACCCTAAATGGTCCCCGTTCCCTAAACCTAACACTAGCCCTAGCCCGAACCCTAACCCTAATCTTCCCCGAAGCCTTCCCCTCACCCGTCCCCTAATCCTAACCCGTACGCTCACACTAACCCGCGACCTCACACGTACCCTCCCCCTAAAGCGTTGTCGTACCCTCACCTGGACCCTAAACCTTCCCCGTCCCCTAACCGTAACCCTAGCCCGAAAACTAAACCTAACCCTTCCCCGAAGCCTTCCCCTCACCCGTCCCCTAATCCTAACCCGTACGCTCATACTAACCCGCGCCCTCACATGTACGCTACCCCTAAACCATTGTAGTACCCTCACCTGGACCCTAAACCGTCCCCGTCCCCTAACCCTAACCCTAGCCCGAACCCAACACTAACCCTTCCCCGAAGCCTTCCCCTCACCCGTCCCCTAATCCTAACCCGTACGCTCACACTAACCCACGCCATCACACGTACCCTCCCCCTAAACCGTTGTCGTACCCTCACCTGGACCCTAAAACCGTCCCCGTCCCCTAACCCTAACCCTAGCCTGAACCCTAACCCTAACCCTTCCCCGAAGCCTTCCCCTCACCCGTCCCCTAATCCTAACCCGTACCCTCACATTAACCCGCGCCCTCACACGTACCCTCCCCCTAAAGCGTTGTCGTACCCTCACCTGGACCCTAAACCGTCCCCGTCCCCTAACCCTAACCCTAACCTGAACCCTAACCCAAACCCTTCCCCGAAGCCTTCCCTTCACCCGTCCCCTAATACTAACACGTACGCTCACACTAACCTGTGCCCTCACACGTACGCTCCCCCTAAACCGCTCTCGAACCCTCAACTGGACCCTAAAGCGTCCCCGTCCCCTAACCCTAACCCTAGCCCGAACCTTAAACCTAACCCTTCCCCGAAGCCTTCCCCTCACCCGTCCCCTAATCCTAACCCGTACACTCACACTAACCCGCGCCCTCACACGTACGTTCCCCCTAAACCGTTGTCGTAACCTCACCTGGACCCTAAATGTTCCCCGTTCCATAAACCTAACCCTAGCCCTAGCCCGAACCCTAACCCTAACCCTTCCCCGAAGCCTTCCCCTCACCCGTCCCCTAATCCTAACCCGTACGCTCACACTAACCCGCGACCTCACACGTACCCTCCCCCTAAAGCGTTGTCGTACCCTCACCTGGACCCTAAACCTTCCCCGTCCCCTAACCGTAACCCTAGCCCGAAAACTAAACCTAACCCTTCCACGAAGCCTTCCCCTCACCCGTCCCCTAATTCTAACCCATACGCTCACACTAACCCGCGCCCTCACATGTACGCTACCCCTAAACCATTGTAGTACCCTCACCTGGACCCTAAACCGTCCCCGTCCCCTAACCCTAACCCTAGCCCGAACCCTAACCCTAACCCTTCCCCGAAGCCTTCCCCTCACCCGTCCCCTAATCCTAACCCGTACGCTCACACTAACCACGCCATCACACGTACCCTCCCCCTAAACCGTTGTCGTACCCTCACGTGGACCCTAAAACCATCCTCGTCCCCTAACCCTAACCCTAGCCCGAACCCTAACCCTAACCCTTCCCCGAAGCCTTCCCCTCACCCGTCCCCTAATCCTAACCCGTACCCTCACACTAACCCGCGCCCTCACACGTACCCTCCCCCTAAAGCGTTGTCGTACCCTCACCTGGACCCTAAACCGTCCCCGTCCCCTAACCCGAACCCTAGCCTGAACCATAACCCAAACCCTTCCCCGAAGCCTTCCCCTCACCCGTCCCCTAATCCTAACCCGTACGCTCACACTAACCCGCGACCTCACACGTACCCTCCCCCTAAAGCGTTGTCGTACCCTCACCTGGACCCTAAACCTTCCCCGTCCCCTAACCGTAACCCTAGCCCGAAAACTAAACCTAACCCTTCCCCGAAGCCTTCCCCTCACCAGTCCCCTAATCCTAACCCGTACGCTCATACTAACCCCCGCCCTCACATGTACGCTACCCCTAAACCATTGTAGTACCCTCAACTGGACCCTAAACCGTCCCCGTCCCCTAACCCTAACCCTAGCCCGAACCCTAACCCTAACCCTTCCCCGAAGCCTTCCCCTCACCCGTCCCCTAATCCTAACCCGTACGCTCATATTAACCCACGCCATCACACGTACCCTCCCCCTAAACCGTTGTCGTACCCTCACCTGGACTCTAAAACCGTTCCCGTCCCCTAACCCTAACCCTAGCCTGAACCCTAACACTAACCCTTCCCCGAAGCCTTCCCCTCACCCGTCCCCTAATCCTAACCCGTACCCTCACATTAACCCACGCCCTCACACGTACCCTCCCCCTAAAGCGTTGTCGTACCCTCACCTGGACCCTAAACCGTCCCCGTCCCCTAACCCTAACCCTAGCCTGAACCCTAACCCAAACCCTTCCCCGAAGCCTTCCCCTCACCCGTATCCTAATCCTAACACGTACGCTCACACTAACCTGTGCCCTCACACGTACGCTCCCCCTAAACCGCTCTCGTATCCTCAACTGGACCCTAAAGCTTCCCCGTCCCCTAACCCTAACCCTAGCCCGAACCTTAAACCTAACCCTTCCCCGAAGCCTTCCCCTCACCCGTCCCCTAATCCTAACCCGTACGCTCACACTAACCCGCGCCCTCAAATGTACGTTCCCCCTAAACCGTTGTCGTACCCTCACCTGGACCCTAAATGGTCCCCGTTCCATAAACCTAACCCTAGCCCTAGCCCGAACCCTAACCCTAACCCTTCCCCGAAGCCTTCACCTCACCCGTCCCCTAATCCTAACCCGTACGCTCACACTAACCCGCGACCTCACATGTACCCTCCCCCTAAAGCGTTGTCGTACCCTCACCTGGACCCTAAACCTTCCCCGTCCCCTAACCGTAACCCTAGCCCGAAAATTAACCTAACCCTTCCCCGAAGCCTTCCCCTCACCCGTCCCCTAATCCTAACCCGTACGCTCACACTAACCCACGCCCTCACATGTACGCTACCCCTAAACCATTGTAGTACCCTCACCTGGACCCTAAACCGTCCCCGTCCCCTAACCCTAACCCTAGCCAGAACCCTAACCATAACCCTTCCCCGAAGCCTTCCCCTCACCCGTCCCCTAATCCTAACCCGTACGCTCACACTAACCACGCCATCACACGTACCCTCCCCCTAAACCGTTGTCGTACCCTCACGTGGACCCTAAAACCGTCCCCGTCCCCTAACCCTAACCCTAGCCCGAACCCTAACCCTAACCCTTCCCCGAAGCCTTCCCCTCACCCGTCCCCTAATCCTAACCCGTACCCTCACACTAACCCGCGCCCTCACACGTACCCTCCCCCTAAAGCGTTGTCGTACCCTCACCTGGACCCTAAACCGTCCCCGTCCCCTAACGCTAACCCTAGCTTGAACCATAACCCAAACACTTCCCCGAAGCCTTCCCCTCACCCGTCCCCTAATCCTAACCCGTACGCTCACACTAACCCGCGCCCTCATATGTATGCTCCCCCTAAAGCGTTATCATACCCTTACCTGGACCCTAAACCGTCCCCGTCCCCTAACCCTAACCCTTCCCCGAAGCCTTCCCCTCACCCGTCCCCTAATCCTAACCCGTACCCTCACAGTAACCCGTGCCCTCACAGATTCGCTCCCCCTAAACCGTTGTCGTACCCTCAGCTGGACCCTAAACCATCCCCGTCCCCTAAGCCTAACCCTAGACCGATCCCTAAGCCTAACCCTTCCCCGAAGCCTTCCCCTCACCCGTCCCCTAATCCTAACCCGTACGCTCACACTAACCCGTGCCCTCACACGTACGGTCCCCCTAAAGGGTTGTCGTACCCTCACCTGGACCCTAATCCGTCCCCGTCCCCTAACCCTAACCCGAACCCTAACCCTAACCCTTCCCCGAAGCCTTCCCCTCACCCGTCCCCTAATCCTAACCCGTACGCTCACACTAACCCGCGCCCTCACACGTACGCTCCCCCTAAAGCGTTGTCGTACCCTCACCTGGACCCTAAACCGTCCCCGTCCCCTAACCCTATCCCTAGCCCGAACCCTAACCCTAACCCTTCCCCGAAGCCTTCCCCTCACCCGTCCCCTAATCCTAACCCTAAGGCTCTCACTAACCCACGCCCTCACACGTACGGCTGCCCTAAAGCGTTGACGTACCCTCACGTGGACCCTAAACCGTCCCCGTACCCTAACCCTAACCCTAGCCCGAACCCTAGCCCTAACCCTTCCCCGAAGCCTTCCCCTCACCCGTACCCTAATCCTAACCCGTACGCTCACACTAACCAGCGCCCTCACACGTACGCTCCCCCTAAACCGTTGTCGTACCCTCACCTGGATCCTAAACCGTCCCCATCCCCTAACCCTAACCCTAGCCCGAACCCTAACCCTAACCCTTCCCCGATGCCTTCCCCTCACCCGTCCCCTAATCCTAACCCGTACGCTCACACTAACCCACGCCCTCACACGTACGCTCCCCCTAAACCGTTGTCGTACCCTCACCTGGACCCTAAACCGTCCCCGTCCCCTAACCCTAACCCTACCCCGAACCCTAACCCTAACCCTTCCCCGAAGCCTTCCCCTCACCCGTCCCCTAATCCTAACCTGTACGCTCACACTAACCCTCGCCCTCACACGTACGCGCCCCCTAAACCATTGTCGTACCCTCACCTGGACCCTAAACCGCCCCCGTCCCCTAACCCTAACCCTAGACCGAACCATAAACCTAACCCTTCCCCGAAGCCTTCCCCTCACCCGTCCCATAATCCTAACCCGTATGCTCACACTAACCTGCGCCCTCACACATACGCTCCCCCTTAACTGTTGTCGTGCCCTCACCTGGACCCTAAACCGTCCTCGTACCCTAACCCTAACCCTAGCCCGAACCCTAACCCTAACCCTTCCCCGAAGCCTTCCCCTCACTCGTCCCCTAATCCTAACCCGTACGCGCACACTAACCTGCGCCCTCACACGTACGCTCCACCTAAACCATTGTCGTGCCCTCACCTGGACCCTAAACCGTCCCCGTCCCCTAACCCTAACCCTAGCCCGAACCCTAACCCTAACCCTTCCCTGAAGCCTTCCCCTCACCCGTCCCATAACCCTAACCCGTACGCTCACACTAACCCACACCCTCACACGTATACTCCTCCTAAACCATTGTCGTACCCTCACCTGGACCCTAAACCGTTCCCGTCCCCTAACCCTAACCCTAGCCCGAACCTTAACACTAACCCTTCCCCGAAGATTTCCCCTCACCCGTCCCTTAATCCTAACCCGTACGCTCACACTAACCCGCGCCCTCACACGTACGCTCCCCCTAAAGTGTTGTCGTACCCTCACCTGAACCCTAAACCGTCCCCGTCCCCTAACCCTAACCCTAGCCCGAACCCTAACCCTAACCCTTCCCCGAAGCCTTCCCCTCACCCGTCCCCTAATCCTAACCCGTACGCTCAAACTAACCCACGACCCCACACGTACGCTCCCCCTAAACCTTTGTCATACCCTCACCTGGACCCTAAACCGTCACCGTCCCCTAACCCTAACCCTAGCCCGAACCCTAACCCTAACCCTTCCCCGAAGCCTTCCCCTCACCCGTCCCCTAATCCTAACCCGTATGCTCACCCTAACTCGCGCCCTCACACGTACGCTCCCCTTAAACCGTTGTCGTACCCTCACCTTGACCCTAAACCGTCCCCGTCCCCTAGCCCTAACCCTAGCCCGAAACCTAACCCTAACCCTTCCCCGAAGCCTTCCCCTCACCCGTCCCCGAATCCTACCCCGTACGCTAACAATAACCCGCTCCCTCCCACGTACGCTCCCCCTAAACCGTTGTCGTACCCTCACCTGGACCCTAAACCGTCCCCGTCTCCTAACCCTAACCCTAGCCCGAACCCTAACCCTAACCCTTCCCCGATGCCTTACGCACACCGGTCCCCTAATCCTAAACCGTACTCTCACACTAACCCGCGCCCTCACACGTACGCTCCCCCTAAACTGTTGTCGTACCCTCACCTGGACCCTAAACCGTCCCCGTCCCCTAACCGTAACCCTAGCCCGAACCCTATGCCTAACCATTACCCGAAGCCTTCTCCGCACCCGGCCCTAATCCTAACCCGTACGCTCACACTAACCCGCGCGCTCACACGTATGCTCCCCCTAAAGCGTTGTCGTACCCTTACCTGGACCCTAAACCGTCCCCGTCCCCTAACCCTAACCCTAGCACAAACCGTAAACCTAAACCTTCCCCGAAGCCTTCCCCTCACCCGTCCCCTAATCCTAACCCGTACGCTCACACTAACCCACGCCCTCACACGCATGCTCCCCCTAAAGCGTTGTCGTACCCTTACCTGGACCCTAAACCGTCCCCGTCCCCTAACCCTAACCCTAGCCCGAACCCTAACCCTAACCCTTCCCCGAAGCCTTCCCCTCACCCGTCCCCTAATCCTAACCCGTACGCTCACACTAACCCACGACCTCACACGTACGCTCCCCCTAAACCGTTGTCGTACCCTCACCTGGGCCGTAAACCGTCCCTGTCCCCTAACCCTAACCCTAGCACGAACCCTAACTCTAACCCTTCCCCAAAGCCTTCTCCTCACCCGTCCCCTAATCCTAACTCATGCACTCACACTAACGTGAGCCCTCACACATTCGCTCCCCCTAAACCGTTGTCGTAACGTCACGGGCACCCTAAACCGTCCCTGTCCCCTAAACCGAACCCTAGCCCGAACCCTAAACCTAACCCTCCCCCGAAGCCTTCCCCTCAACCGTCCCCTAATCCTAACCCGTACGCTCACAGTAAACCGCGCCCTCACATGTACGCTCCCCCTAAACAGTTGTCGTACCCTCAACTGGACCCTAAACCGTCCCCGTCCCCTAACCCTAACCCTAGCCCGAACCCTAACCCTAACCCTTCCCCGAAGCCTTCCCCTCACCCGTCCCCTAATCCTAACCCGTACGCTCACACTAACCCGCGCCCTCACACGTACGCTCCCCCTAAAGCGTTGTCGTACCCTCACCTGGACCCTAAACCGTCCCCGTCCCCTAACGCTAAGCCTAGCCCGAACCCTAACCCTAACCCTTCCCCGAAGCCTTCCCCTCACCCGTCCCCTAATCCTAACCCTAAGGCTCACACTAACCCACGCCCTCACACGTACGGCTGCCCTAAAGCGTTGAAGTACCCTCACGTGGACCGTAAACCGTCCCCGTACCCTAACCCTAACCCTAGCCCGAACCCTAGCCCTAACCCTTCCCGGAAGCCTTCCCCTCACCCGTACCCTAATCCTAACCCGTACGCGCACACTAACCCGCGCCCTCACAAGTACGCTCCCCCTAAACCGTTGTCGTACCCTCACCTGGACCCTAAACCGTCCCCATCCCCTAACCCTAACCCTAGCCCGAACCCTAACCCTAACCCTTCCGCGATGCCTTCCCCTCACCCGGCCCCTAATCCTAACCCGTACGCTCACACTAACCCACGCCCTCACACGTACGCTCCCCCTAAACCGTTGTCGTACCCTCACCTGGACCCTAAACCGTCCCCGTCCCCTAACCCTAACCCTAGCCGGAACCCTAGCCCTAACCCTTCCTCGAAGCCTTCCCCTCACTCGTACCCTAATCCTAACCCCTACGCTCACACTAACCCGCGCCCTCACACGTACGCTCCCCATAAACCGTTGTCGTACCCTCACCTGGACCCTAAACCGTCCCCGTCCCCGAGCCCTAACCCTAGCCCGAACCCTAACCCTAACCCTTCCCCGAAGCCTTCCCCTCACCAGTCCCCTAATCCTAGACCGTACGGTCACACTAACCCGCGCCCTCACATGTACGCTCCCACGAAACCGTTGTCGTACCCTCACCTGGACCCTAAACCGTCCCCGTCCCCTAACCCTAACCCTAGCCCGAACCCTAACCCTAACCCTTCCCCGAAGCCTTCCCCTCACCAGTCCCCTAATCCTAACCTGTACGCTCACACTAACCCTCGCCCTCACACGTACGCGCCCCCTAAACCATTGTCGTACCCTCACCTGGACCCTAAACCGCCCCCGTCCCCTAACCCTAACCCTAGACCGAACCATAAACCTAACCCTTCCCCGAAGCCTTCCCCTCACCCGTCCGATAATCCTAACCCGTATGCTCACACTAACCTGCGCCCTCACACGTACGCTCCCCCTAAACTGTTGTCGTGCCCTCACCTGGACCCTAAACCGTCCCCGTCCCCAAACCCTAACCCTAGCCCGAACCCTAACCCTAACCCTTCCCCGAAGCCTTCCCCTCACTCGTCCCCTAATCCTAACCCGTACGTGCACACTAACCTGCGCCCTCACACGTACCCTCCACCTAAACCATTGTCGTGCCCTCACCTGGACCCTAAACCGTCCCCGTCCCCTAACCCTAACCCTACCCGAACCCTAACCCTACACCTTCCCTGAAGCCTTCCCCTCACCCGTCCCCTAACCCTAACCCGCACGCTCACACTAACCCGCACCCTCACACCTATACTCCTCCTAAACCATTGTCGTACCCTCACCTGGACCCTAAACCGTCCCCGTCCCCTAATCCTAACCCTAGCCCGAACCCTAACACTAACCCTTCCCCGAAGACTTCCACTCACCCGTCCCTTTATCCTAACCCGTACGCTCACACTAACCCGCGCCCTCACACGTACGCTCCCCCTAAAGTGTTGTCGTACCCTCACCTGAACCCTAAACCGTCCCCGTCCCCTAACCCTAACCCTAGCCCGAACCCTAACCCTAACCCTTCCCCGAAGCCTTCCCCTCACCCGTACCCTAATCCTAACTCGTATGCTCACACTAACCCACGCCCTCACATGTACGCTCCCCCTAAACCGTTGTCGTACCCTCACCAGGACGCTAAACCATCCCTGTCCCCAAACCCTAACCCTAGCCCGAACCCTAAACCTAACCCTTCCCTGAAGCCTTCCCCTCACCCGTCCCCTAATCCTAACCCGTACGGTCACACTAACCGGCGCCCTCACATGTACGCTCCCACTAAACCGTTGTCATACCCTCACCTGGACCCTAAACCGTCCCCATCCCCTAACACTAATCCTAGCCCGAACCCTAACCCTAACCCTTCCCCGAAGCCTTCCCCTCACCCGTCCCCTAATCCTAACCCGTACGCTCACACTAACCCACGACCTCACACGTACGTTCCCCCTAAACCGTTGTCGTACCCTCACCTGGACCCTAAACCGTCCCCGTCCCCTAACCCTAACCCTAGCCTGAACCCTAACCCTAACCCTTCCCCGAAGCCTTCCCCTCACCCGTCCCCTAATCCTCACCCGTACGCTCACACTAACCCGTGCCCTCACACGTACGGTCCCCCTAAAGGGTTGTCGTACCCTCACCTGGACCCTAAACCGTCCCCGTCCCCTAAACCTAACCCGAACCCTAACCCTAACCCTTCCCCGAAGCCTTCCCCTCACCCGTCCCCTAATCCTAACCCGTACGCTCACACTAACCCGCGCCCTCACACGTACGCTCCCCCTAAAGCGTTGTCGTACCCTCACCTGGACCCTAAACCGTCCCCGTCCCCTAACCCTAACCCTAGCCCGAACCCTAACCCTAACCCTTCCCCGAAGCCTTCCCCTCACCCGTCCCCTAATCCTAAACCTAAGGCTCACACTAACCCACGCCCTCACACGTACGGCTGCCCTAAAGCGTTGACGTACCCTCACGTGGACCCTAAACCGTCCCCGTACCCTAACCCTAACCCTAGCCCGAACCCTAGCCCTAACCCTTCCCCGAAGCCTTCCCCTCACCCGTACCCTAATCCTAACCCGTACGCTCACACTAACCCGCGCCCTCACACGTACGCTCCCCCTAAACCGTTGTCGTACCCTCACCTGGACCCTAAACCGTCCCCATCCCCTAACCCTAACCCTAGCCCAAACCCTAAACCTAACCCTTCCCCGATACCTTCCAATCACCCGGCCCCTAATCCTAACCCGTACGCTCACACTAACCCACGCCCTCACACGTACGCTCCCCCTAAAACGTTGTCGTACCCTCACCTGGACCCTAAACCGTCCCCGTCCCCTAACCCTATCCTTAGCCCGAACCCTAACCCTAACCCTTCCCCGAAGCCTTCCCCTCACCCGTCCCCTAATCGTAACCCGTACGCTCACATTAACCCGCACCCTCACACGTACGCTCCCCCTAAACCGGTATCGTACCCTCACCTGGACCCTAAACCGTCCCCGTCCCCTAATCCAAACCCTAGCCCGAACCCTAACCCTAACCCTTCCCCGAAGCCTTCCCCTCACCCGTCCCCTAATCCTAACCCGTACGCTCACACTAACCCGCACCCTCACACGTACGATCCCCCTAAACCATTATCTTACCCTCACCTGGACGCTAAAACGTCCCCGTCCCCTAACCCTAACCCTAGCCCGAACCCTAACGCTAACCCTTCCCCGAAGCCTTCCCCTCACCCGTCCTCTAATCCTAACCCGTACGCTCACACTAACCTGCGCCCGCACACGTACACTCCCCCTAAAGCGTTGTCGTACCCTCAACTGGACCCTAAACCGTCCCCGTCCCCTAACCCTAACCCTAGCCCGAACCCTAACCCTAACCCTTCCCTGAAGCCTTCCGCTTACCCGTCCCCTAATCATACCCCGTACGCTCACACTAATCTACGCCCTCACACATACGCTCCCCCTAAACCGTTGTCGTACCCTCACCTGGACCCTAAACCGTCCCCGTCCCCGTCCCCTAACCCTAGCCCGAACCCGAGCCCTAACCCTTCCCCGAAGCCTTCCCCTCACCCGTACCCTAATCCTAACCCGTACGCTCACACTAACCCGCGCCCTCACACGTACGCTCCCCCTAAACCGTTGTCGTACCCTCACCTGGACCCTAAACCGTCCCCATCCCCTAACCCTAACCCTAGCCCGAAGCCTAACCCTAACCCTTCCCCAAAGCCTTCCCCTCACCCGTCCCCTAATCCTAACCCGTACGCTCACACTCACCCGCGCCCTCACACGTACGCTCCCCCTAAACCGTTGTCGTACCCTCACCTGGACCCTAAACCGTCCCCGTCCCCGAGCCCTAAACCTAGCCCGAACCCTTCCCCTCACCCGCCCCTAATCCTAACCCGTACGCTCACACTAACCCACACCCTCACACGTACGCTCCCCCTAAACTATTGTCGTACCCTCACCTGGACCCTAAACCGTCCCCGTCCCCTAACCCTAACCCTAGCCCGAACCCTAACCCTAACTCTTCGCCGAAGCCTTCCCCTCTCCCGTCCCCTAATCCTAACCCGTACGCTCTCACTAACCCTCGACCTCACACGTACGCTCCCCCTAAACCTTTGTCGTACCCTCACGTGGACCCTAAACCGTCCCCGTCCCCTAACCCTAACCCTAGCCCGAACCCTAACCCTAACCCTTCCCCGAAGCCTTCCCCTCACACGCCCCTAATCCTAACCCGTACGCTCACACTAACCCGCGCCCTCACACGTACGCTCCCCCTAAACTGTTGTCGTACCCTCACCTGGACCATAAACCGTCCCCGTCCCCTAACCCTATACCTAGCCCGAACCCTAACCCTAACCCTTCCCCGAAGCCTTCCCCTCAGCTGTCCCCTAATCCTAACCCGTACGCTCACACTAACCCGCGCCCGCACACGTACGCTCACCCTAACGCGTTGTCGTACCCTCACCTGGACTCTAAACCGTCCTAGTACCTTAACACTAACCCTAGCCCTATCCCAAACCCTAACCCTTCCCCGAAGCCTTCCCCTCACCTGTCCCCTAATCCTAAACCGTACGCTCACACTAACCCGCGCCCTCACACGTACGCTCCCCCTAAACCGTTGTCGTACCCTCACCTGGACCCTAAACCGTGCCCGTCCCCTAACCCTATCCCTAGCCCGAACTCAAACCCTAACCCTTCCCCGAAGCCTTCCCCTCACCCGTCCCCTAATCCTAACCCGTACGCTCACACTAACCCGCGCCCTCACACGTCCGCTCCCCCTAAATCGTTGTCATACCCTCACCTGGACCCTAAACCGTTCCCGTCCCCTAACCCTATCCCTAGCCCGAACCCTAACGCTAACCCTTCCACGAAGCCTTCCCCTCACCCGTCCCCTAATCCTAACCCGTACGCTCACACTAACCCATACCCTCACACATTTGCTCCCCCTAAACCGTTGTACTTTCACCTGGAACCTAAACCGTCCCCGTCCCCTAACCCTAACCCTAGCCCGAACCCTAACCCTAACCCTTCCCCGAAGCCTTCCCCTCACCCGTCTCCTAATCCTAACCTGTACGCTCACACTAACCCGTACCCTCACACATTTGCTCCCTCTAAACCGTTGTCATACTTTCACCTGGACCCTAAACCGTCCCCGTCCCCTAACCCTAACCCTAGCCCGACCCTAACACTAACACTTCCCCGAAGCCTTCCCCTCACCCGTCCCCTAATCTTAACCCTAAGGCTCACACTAACCCGCGCCCTCACACGTACGGCCGCCCTAAAGCGTTGACGTACCCTCACGTGGACCCTAAACCGTCCCCGTCCCCTAACCCTAACCCTAGCCCGAACCCTAGCCCTAAATCTTCCCCGAAGCCTTCCCCTCACCCGTCCCCTAATCCTAACCCGTACGCTCACACTAACCCGTGCCCTCACACGTACGATCCCCCTAAACCGTTGTCGTACCCTCACCTGGACCCTAAACCGTCCCCATCCCCTAACCCTAACCCTAGCCCGAACCCAAACCCTAACCCTTCCCCGATGCCTTCCCCTCACCCGTCCCCTAATCCTAACCCGTACGCTCACACTAACCCGCGCCCTCACACGTACGCTCCCCCTAAAGAGTTGTCATACCCTCACCTGGACCCTAAACCGTCCCCGTCCCCTAACCCTAACCCTAGCCCGAACCCTAACCCTAACCCTTCCCCGAAGCCTTCCCCTCACCCGTCCCCTAATCGTAACCCGTACGCTCACACTAACCCGCGCCCTCACACGTACGCTCCCCCTAAACCATTGTCGTACCCTCACCTGGACCCTAAACCGTCCCCGTCACCTAACCCTAACCCTAGCCGGAACCCTAACCCTAACCCTTCCCCGAAGCCTTCCCCTCACCCGCCCCTAATCCTAACCTGTACGCTCACACTAACCCGCGCCCTCACACGTACGCTCCCCCTAAACTGTTGTCGTACCCTCACCTGAACCATAAACCGTCCCCGTCCCCTAACCCTATCCCTAGCCCGAACCCTAACCCTAAACCTTACCCGAAGCCTTCCCCTCAGCTGTCCCCTAATCCTAACCCGTTCGCTCACAGTAACCCGCGCCCGCACACTTACGCTCACCCAAAAGCGTTGTCGTACCCTCACCTGGACCCTAAACCGTCCCAGTACGCTAACCCTAACCCTAGCCCGAACCCTAACCTTAACCCTTCCCCGAAGCCTTCAACTCACCCGTCCCCTAATCCTAACCCGTACGCTCACACTAACCCGCGCCCTCACACGTACGCTCCCCCTAAACCGTTGTCGTACCCTCACCTGGACCCTAAACCGTGCCCGTCGCCTAACCCTAACCCTAGCCCGAACCCTAACCCTAACCCTTCCCCGAAGCCTTCCCCTCACCCGTCCCCTAATCCTAACACGTACGCTCACACCAACCCGCGCCCTCACACGTCCGCTCCCCCTAAATCGTTGTCATACCCTCACCTGGACCCTAAACCGTCCCCGTCCCCTAACCCTAACCCTAGCTCGAACCCTAACGCTAACCCTTCCACGAAGCCTTCCCCTCACCTGTCCCCTAATCCTAACCGGTACGCTCACACTAACCCGTACCCTCACACATTTGCTCCCCCTAAACCGTTGTCGTACTTTCACCTGGAACCTAAACCGTCCCCGTCCCCTAACCCTAACCCTAGCCCGAACCCTAACCCTAACCCTTCCCCGAAGCCTTCCCCTCACCCGTCCCCTTATCCTAACCCTAACGCTCACAGTAACCCGCACCCTCACACGTACGGCCCCCCTAAAGCGTTGACGTACCCTCACCTGGACCCTAAACCGTCCCCGTCCCCTAACACTAACCGTAGCCAGAACCCTAACCCTAACCCTTCCCCGAAGCCTTCCCCTCACAGGTACCCTAATCCTAAACCATACGCTCACACTAACCCGCGCCCTCACACGTACGCTTCCCCTAAAGCGTTGTCGTACCCTTACCTTGACCCTAAACTGTCCCCGTCCCCTAACCCTAACCCTAGCCCAAACCGTAACTCTAAACCTTCCCCGAAGCCTTCCCCTCACCCGTCTCCTAATCCTAACCCGTACGCTCACACTAACCCGCGAAATCACACGAACGCTCCACCTAAACCGCTCTCGTACCCTCAACTGGACCCGAAACCGTCCCCATCCCCTAAACCTAACCCTACCCGAACCCTAACCCTAACGCTTCCCCGAAGCCTTCCCCTCACCCGTGCCCTAATCCTAACCGTTACGCAAACACTAACCCGCGCCCTTACACGTACGCTCCCCCTAAACCGTTGTCATACCCTCACCTGGACCCTAAACCGTCCCCGTCCCCGAACCCTAACCCTAGCCCGAACCCTAACCCTAACACTTCCCCGAAGCCTTCCCCTCACCCGTCCCCTAATCCTAACCCGTACGCTCACACTAACCCGCGCCCTCCCACGTACGCTCCCCCTAAACCGTTGTCGTACCCTCACCTGGACCCTAAACCGTCCCCGTCCCCTAACCCTAACCCTAGTCCGAACCCTAAACCTAACACTTCCCTGAAGCCTTCCCATCACCCGTCCCCTAATCCTAACCCGTAGACTCACACTAACCCGCACCACACATGTACGCTCCCCCTAAAGCGTTGTCGTACCCTCACCTGGACCCTAAACCGTCCCCGTCCCCTAACACTAACCCTAGCCCGAACCCTAGCCCTAACCCTTCCCCGAAGCCTTCCCCTCACCCGTCCCCTAATCCGAACCCGTACGCTCACACTAACCCGCACCCTCACACGTACGCTCCCCCTAAAGCGTTGTCGTACCCTCAACTGGACCCTAAACCGTCCCCTTCCCCTAACCCTAACCCTAGCCTGAACCCAAACCCTAACACTTCCCCGAAGCCTTCCCCTCACCCGTCTCCTAATCCTAACCCGTACGGGCACACTAACCCGCGCCCTCACACGTACGCTCCCCCTAAACCGTTGTCGTACCCTCACGTGGACCCTAAACAGTCCCCGTCCCCTAACCCTAACCCTAGCCCGAACCCTAACCCTAACCCTTCCCCGAAGCCTTCCCCTCACCCGTCCCCTAATCCTAACCCGTACGCTCACACTAACCCGCGGCCTCCCACGTACGCTCCCCCTAAACCGTTGTCGTACCCTCACCAGGACCCTAAACCGTCCCCGTCCCCTAACCCTAACCCTAGCCAGAACCCTAACCCTAACCCTTCCCCGAAGCCTTCCCCTCACCCGTCCCCTAATCCTAGCCCGTACGGTCACACTAACCCGCGCCCTCACATTTACGCTCCCACGAAACCGTTTTCGTACCCTCACATGGACCCTAAACCATCCCCGTCCCCTAACCCAAACCCTAGCCCGAACCCTAACCCTAACTCTTCCCCAAAGCCTTCCCCTCACCCGTCCCCTAATCCTAACCCGTACGCTCACACTAACCCGTGCCCTCACACATACGGTCCCCCTAAACCGTTGTCGTACCCACACCTTGACCGTAAACCGTCCCTGTCCCCTAACCCTAACCCTAGCCCGAACCCTAAACCTAACCCTTCCCCGAAGCCTTCCCCTCACCCGTCCCCTAATCCTAACCCTAACGCTCACACTAACCCGTGCCCTCACACGTACGCCCCCCCTAAAGCGTTGACGTACCCCAACCTGGACCCTAAACCGTCTCCGTCCCCTAACCCTAACCCTAGCCCGAACCCTAACCCTATCCCTTCCCCGAAGCCTTCCCTTCACCCGTCCCCTAATCCTAACCCGTACGCTCACACTAACCCATGCCCTCACACGTACGCTCCCCCTAAACCGTTGTCGTACCCTCACCTGGACTCTAAACCGTCCCCGTCCCCTAACCCTATCCTTAGCCCGAACCCTAAACCTAACCCTTCCCCGAAGCCTTCCCCTCACCTGTCCCCTAATCCTAACCCGTACGCTCACACTAACCCGCGCCCTCACACGTACGCTCCCCCTAAACCGGTATCGTACCTTCACCTGGACCCTAAACCGTCCCCGTCCCCTAATCCAAACCCTAGCCCGAACCCTAACCCTAACCCTTCTCCGAAGCCTTCCCCTCACCCGTCCCCTAATCCTAACCCGTACGCTCACACTAACCCGCACCCTCACACGTACGCTCCCCCTAAAGCATTATCTTACCCTCACCTGGACGGTAAAACGTCCCCGTCCCCTAACCCTAACCCTAGCCCGAACCCTAAACCTAACCCTTCCCCGAAGCCTTCCCCTCACCCGTCCTCTAATCCTAACCCGTACGCTCACACTAACCTGCGCCCGCACACGTACACTCCCCCTAAAGCGTTGTCGTACCCTCACCTGGACCCTAAACCGTCCCCGTCCCCTAACTCTAACCCTAGCCCGAACCCTAACCCTAACCCTTCCCCGAAGCCTTCCCCTCACCCGTCCACTAATCCTAACCCGTACACTCACACTAACCCGTACCCTCACACGAACACTCCTCCTAAATCGTTGTCGTACCCTCACGTGGACCCTAAACCGTCCCCGTCCCCTAACCCTAACCCTAGCCCGAACCCTAACCCTAACCCTTTCCCGAAGCCTTCCCCTTACCCGTCCCGTAATCCTACCCCGTACGCTCACACTAATCCGCGCCCTCACACATACGCTCCCCCTAAACCGTTGTCGTACCCTCACCTGGACCCTAAACCGTCCCCGTCCCCTAACCCTAACCCTAGCCCGAACCCTAACCCTAACCCTTCCCTGAAGCCTTCCCCTCACCCGTACCCTAATCCTAGCCCTTCCGGTCACACTAACCCACAACCTCACACGTACGGTGCCCCTAAAGCGTTGTCGTACCCTCATCTGGACCCTAAACCGTCCCCGTCCCCTAACCCTAACCCTAGACCGAACCCTAACCCTAACCCTTCCCCGAAGCCTTCCCCTCACCCGTCCCCTAATCCTAACCCGTACGCTCACACTAACCTGCGCCCGCACACGTACACTCCCCCTAAAGCGTTGTCGTACCCTCACCTGGACCCTAAACCGTCCCCGTCCCCTAACACTAACCCTAGCCCGAACCCTAACCCTAACCCTTCCCCGAAGCCTTCCCCTCACCCGTCCACTAATCCTAACCCGTACGCTCACACTAACCCGTGCCCTCACACGAACGCTCCCCCTAAACCGTTGTCGTACCCTCACGTGGACCCTAAACCGTCCCCGTCCCCTAACCCTAACCCTAGCCCAAACCCTAACCCTAACCCTTCCCCGAAGCCTTCCCCTTACCCGTCCCCTAATCCTACCCCGTACGCTCACACTAATCCGCGCCCTCACACATACGCTCCCCCTAAACCGTTGTCGTACCCTCACCTGGACCCTAAACCGTCCCCATCCCCTAACCCTAACCCTAGCCCGAACCCTAACACTAAACCTTCCCCGATGCCTTCCCCTCACCGGTCACCTAATCCTAACCCGTACGCTCACACTAATCCGTGCCCTCACACGTACGCTCCCCCTAAAGAGTTGTCGTACCCTCACCTGGACCCTAAACCGTCCCCATCCCCTAAACCTAACCCTAGCCCGAACCCTAACCCTAACCCTTCCCCGAAGCCTTCCCCTCACCTATCCCCTAATCCTAACCCGTACGCTCACACTAACCCGCGCCCTCACACGTACGCTCCACGTAAACAGTTGTCGTACCCTCACCTGGACCCTAAACCGTCCCCGTCCCCGAGCCCTATCCCTAGCCCGAATCCTAACCCTAACCCTTCCCCGAAGCCTTCCCCTCACCCGTCGCCTAATCGTAACCCGTACCCTCACACTAAACCACGCCCTCACAGATTCGCTCCCCCTAAGCCGTTGTCGTACCCTCACCTGGACCCTAAACCGTCCCCGTCCCCTAACCCTAACCCTAGCCCGAACCCTAACCCTAACTCTTCCCCGAAGCCTTCCCCTCTCCCGTCCCCTAATCCTAACCCGTACGCTCTCACTAACCCTCGACCTCACACGTACGCTCCCCCTAAACCTTTGTCGTACCCTCACCTGGACCCTAAACCTTCACCGTCACCTAACCCTAACCCTAGCCCGAACCCTAACCCTAACCCTTCTCCGAAGCCTTCCCCTCACACGCGCCTAATCCTAACCCGTACGCTCACACTAACCCGCGCCCTCACACGTACGGCCGCCCTAAAGCGTTGACGTACCCTCACGTGGACCCTAAACCGTCCCCGTCCCCTAACCCTAACCCTAGCCCGAACCCTAGCCCTAACCCTTCCCCGAAGCCTTCCCGTCACCCGTCCCCTAATCCTAACCCGTACGCTCACACTAACCCGTGCCCTCACACGTACGCTCCCCCTAAACCGTTGTCATACCCTCACCTGGACCCTAAACCGTCCCCATCCCCTAAACCTAACCCTAGCCCGAACCCTAACCCTAACCCTTCCCCGAAGCCTTCCCCTCACCCGTCCCCTAATCCTAACCCGTACGCTCACACTAACCCGCGCCCTCACACGTACGCTCCCCCTAAAGAGTTGTCGTACCCTCACCTGGACCCTAAACCGTCCCCGTCCCATAACCCTAACCCTAGCCCGAACCCTAACCCTAACCCTTCCCCGAAGCCTTCCCCTCACCCGTCCCCTAATCCTAACCCGTACGCTCACACTAACCCGCGCCCTCACACGTACGCTCCCCCTAAACCATTGTCGTACCCTCACCTGGACCCTAAACCGTCCCCGTCCCCTAACACTAACCCTAGCCCGAACCCTAAACCTAAAACTTCCCCGAAGCCTTCCCCTCTCCCGTCCCCTAATCCTAACCCGTACACTCTCACTATCCCGCGCCCACACACATACGCTCCCCCTAAAGCGTTGTCGTACCCTCACCTGGACCCTAAACCGTCCCCGTCCCCTAACCCTAACCCTAGCCCGAACCCTAAACCTAAAACTTCCCCGAAGCCTTCCCCTCACCCGTCCCCTAATCCTAACCCGTACACTCTCACTAACCCGCGCCCACACACATACGCTCCCCCTAAAGCGTTGTCGTACCCTCACCTGGACCCTAAACCGTCCCCGTCCCCTAACCCTAACCCTAGCCCGAACCCTAGCCCTAACCCTTCCCCGAAGCCTTCCCCTCACCCGTCCCCTAATCCTAACCCTTACGCTCACACTAACCCGCGCCCTCACAAGTACGCTCCACATAAACCGTTGTCGTACCCTCACGTGGACCCTAAACCGTCCCCGTCCCCTAACCCTAACCCTAGCCCGAACACTAACCCTAACCCTTCCCCGAAGCCTTCCCCTCACCCGCCCCTAATCCTAACCCGTACGCTCACACTAACCCACACCCTCACACGTACGCTCCCAATAAACTGTTGTCGTACCCTCACCTGGACCCTAAACCGTTCCCGTCCCCTAACCCTAACCCTAGCCCGAACCCTAACGCTAACCCTTCCACGAAGCCTTCCCCTCACCCGTCCCCTAATCCTAACCCGTACGCTCACACTAACCCATACCCTCACACATTTGCTCCCCCTAAACCGTTGTACTTTCACCTGGAACCTAAACCGTCCCCGTCCCCTAACCCTAACCCTAGCCCGAACCCTAACCCTAACCCTTCCCCGAAGCCTTCCCCTCACCCGTCTCCTAATCCTCACCCGTACGCTCACACTAACCCGTACCCTCACACATTTGCTCCCTCTAAACCGTTGTCATACTTTCACCTGGACCCTAAACCGTCCCCGTCCCCTAACCCTAACCCTAGCCCGACCCTAACACTAACACTTCCCCGAAGCCTTCCCCTCACCCGTCCCCTAATCCTAACCCTAAGGCTCACACTAACCCGCGCCCTCACACTTACGGCCGCCCTAAAGCGTTGACGTACCCTCACGTGGACCCTAAACCGTCCCCGTCCCCTAACCCTAACCCTAGCCCGAACCCTAGCGCTAACCCTTCCCCGAAGCCTTCCCCTCACACGTCCCCTAATCCTAACCCGTACGCTCACACTAACCCGTGCCCTCACACGTACGCTCCCCCTAAACCGTTGTCGTACCCTCACCTGGACCCTAAACCGTCCCCATCCCCTAACCCTAACCCTAGCCCGAACCCTAAACCTAACCCTTCCCCGATGCCTTCCCCTCACCCGTCCCCTAATCCTAACCCGTACGCTCACACTAACCCGCGCCCTCACACGTACGCTCCCCCTAAAGAGTTGTCGTACCCTCACCTGGACCCTAAACCGTCCCCGTCCCCTAACCCTAACCCTAGCCCGAACCCAAACCCTAACCCTTCCCCGAAGCCTTCCCCTCACCCGTCCCCTAATCCTAACCCGTACGCTCACACTAACCCGCGCCCTCACACGTACGCTCCCCCTAAACCATTGTCGTACCCTCACCTGGACCCTAAACCGTCCCCGTCCCCTAACACTAACCGTAGCCCGAACCCTAAACCTAAAACTTCCCCGAAGCCTTCCCCTCACCCGTCCCCTAATCCTAACCCGTACACTCTCACTATCCCGCGCCCACACACATACGCTCCCCCTAAAGCGTTGTCGTACCCTCACCTGGACCCTAAACCGTCCCCGTCCCCTAACACTAACCCTAGCCCGAACCCTAAACCTAAAACTTCCCCGAAGCCTTCCCCTCACCCGTCCCCTAATCCTAACCCGTACACTCTCACTAACCCGTGCCCACACACATACGCTCCCCCTAAAGCGTTGTCGTACCCTCACCTGGACCCTAAACCGTCCCCGTCCCCTAACCCTAACCCTAGCCCGAACCCTAGCCCTAACCCTTCCCCGAAGCCTTCCCCTCACCCGTCCCCTAATACTAACCCATACGCTCACACTAACCCGCGCCCTCACACGTACGCTCCACATAAACCGTTGTCGTACCCTCACGTGGACCCTAAACCGTCCCCGTCCCCTAACCCTAACCCTAGCCCGAACACTAACCCTAACCCTTCCACGAAGCCTTCCCCTCACCCGCCCCTAATCCTAACCCGTACGCTCACACTAACCCACACCCTCACACGTACGCTCCCACTAAACTGTTGTCGTACCCTCACCTGGACTCTAAACCGTCCCCGTCCCCTAACCCTATCCCTAGCCCGAACCCTAACCCTAAACCTTCCCCGAAGCCTTCCCCTCACCCGTGCCCTAATCCTAACCCGTATGCTAACACTAACCCGCACCCTCACACGTACGCTCCCCCTAAACCAGTATCGTACCCTCACCTGGAGGCTAAAACGTCCCCGTCCCCTAACCCTAACCCTAGCCCGAACCCTAACCCTAACCCTTCCCCGAAGCCTTCCTCTCACCCGTCCCATAATCCTAACCTGTACGCTCACACTAGCCCGCGCCCACACACATACGCTCCCCCTAAAGCGTTGTCGTACCCTCACCTGGACCCTAAACCGTCCCCGTCCTCTAACCCTAACCCTAGACCGAACCCTAACCCAAACCCTTCCCCGAAACCTTCCACTCACACGTCCCCTAATCCTAAAACGTACGCTCACACTAACCCGCGCCCTCACACGGACGCTCCCCCTAAACCGTTGTCATACCCTCACCTGGACCCTAAACCGTCACCGTCCCCTAACCCTATCCCTAGCCCGAACCCTAACCCTAACCCTTCCCCGAAGCCTTCCCCTCACCCATCCCCTAATCGTAACCCGTACCCTCACACTAACCCGCGCCCTCACAGATTCGCTGGCCCTAAACCGTTGTCGTACCCTCACCTGGACCCTAAACCGTCCCCGTCCCCTAACCCTAACCCTAGCCCTAACCCTAACCCTAACCCTTCCCCGAAGCCTTCCCCTCACCCGTCCTTTAATCCTAACCCGTACGCTCACACTAACCCTCGGCCTCACACGTACGCTCCCCCTAAACCTTTTTCGTACCCTCACCTGGACCCTAAACCGTCCCCGTCCCCTAACCCTAACCCTAGCCCGAACCCTAACCCTAACCCTTCCCCGAAGCCTTCCCCTCACCCGTCCCCTAATCCTAACACTAACGCTCACAGTAACCCGCGCCCTCACACGTACGGACCCCCTAAAGCGTTGACGTACCCTCACCTGGACCCTAAACCGTCCCCATCCCCTAACCCTAACCATAGCCAGAACCCTAACCCTAACCCTTCCCTGAAGCCTTCCCCTCACAGGTACCCTAATCCTAAACCATACGCTCACACTAACCCGCGCCCTCACACGTACGCTTCCCCTAAAGCGTTGTCGTACCCTTACCTTGACCCTAAACTGTCCCCGTCCCCTAACCCTAACCCTAGCCCAAACCGTAACTCTAACCCTTCCCCGAAGCCTTCCCCTCACCCGTCTCCTAATCCTAACCCGTACGCTCACACTAACCCGCGAAATCACACGAACGCTCCCCCTAAACCGCTCTCGTACCCTCAACTGGACCTGAAACCGTCCCCATCCCCTAAACCTAACCCTACCCGAACCCTAACCCTAACGCTTCCCCGAAGCCTTCCCCTCACCCGTGCCCTAATCCTAACCGGTACGCTCACACTAACCCGCGCCCTTACACGTACGCTCCCCCTAAACCGTTGTCATACCCTCACCTGGACCCTAAACCGTCCCCGTCCCCGAACCCTAACCCTAGCCCGAACCCTAACCCTAACACTTCCCCGAAGCCTTCCCCTCACCCGTCCCCTAATCCTAACCCGTACGCTCACACTAACCCGCGCCCTCCCACGTACGCTCCCCCTAAACCGTTGTCGTACCCTCACCTGGACCCTAAACCGTCCCCGTCCCCTAACCCTAACCCTAGCCCGAACCCTAAACCTAACACTTCCCTGAAGCCTTCCCCTCACCCGTCCCCTAATCCTAAACCGTAGACTCACACTAACACGCACCACACACGTACGCTCCCCCTAAAGCGTTGTCGTACCCTCACCTGGACCCTAAACCGTCCCCATCCCCTAACCCTAACCCTAGCCCGAACCCTAACCCTAACCCTTCCCGGATGCCTTCCCCTCACCCGTCCCCTAATCCTAACCCGTACGCTCACACTAACCCGTGCCCTCACACGTACGCTCCCCCTAAAGAGTTGTCGTACCCTCACCTGGACCCTAAACCGTCCCCATCCCCTAACCCTAACCCTAGCCCGAAACCTAATCCTAACCCTTCCCCGAAACCTTCCCCTCACCCATCCCCTAATCCTAACCCGTACGCTCACACTAACCCGCGCCCTCACACGTACGCTCCACGTAAAGCATTGTCGTACCCTCACCTGGACCCTAAACCGTCCCCGTCCCCTAACCCTATCCCTAGCCCGAACCCTAACCCTAAACCTTCCCCGAAGCCTTCCCCTCACCCGTGCCCTAATCCTAACCCGTACGCTAACACTAACCCGCACCCTCACACGTACGCTCCCCCTAAACCAGTATCGTACCCTCACCTGGAGGCTAAAACGTCCCCGTCCCCTAACCCTAACCCTAGCCCGAACCCTAACCCTAACCCTTCCCCGAAGCCTTCCTCTCACCCGTCCCATAATCCTAACCTGTACGCTCACACTAGCCCGCGCCCACACACATACGCTCCCCCTAAAGCGTTGTCGTACCCTCACCTGGACCCTAAACCGTCCCCGTCCTCTAACCCTAACCCTAGACCGAACCCTAACCCAAACCCTTCCCCGAAACCTTCCACTCACACGTCCCCTAATCCTAAAACGTACGCTCACACTAACCCGGGCCCTCACACGGACGCTCCCCCTAAACCGTTGTCATACCCTCACCTGGACCCTAAACCGTCACCGTCTCCTAACCCTATCCCTAGCCCGAACCCTAACCCTAACCCTTCCCCGAAGCCTTCCCCTCACCCATCCCCTAATCGTAACCCGTACCCTCACACTAACCCGCGCCCTCACAGATTCGCTGGCCCTAAACCGTTGTCGTACCCTCACCTGGACCCTAAACCGTCCCCGTCCCCTAACCCTAACCCTAGCCCTAACCCTAACCCTAACCCTTCCCCGAAGCCTTCCCCTCACCCGTCCTTTAATCCTAACCCGTACGCTCACACTAACCCTCGGCCTCACACGTACGCTCCCCCTAAACCTTTTTCGTACCCTCACCTGGACCCTAAACCGGCCCAGTACGCTAACCCTAACCCTAGCCCGAACCCTAACCTTAACCCTTCCCCGAAGCCTTCAACTCACCCGTCCCCTAATCCTAACCCGTACGCTCACACTAACCCGCGCCCTCACACGTACGCTCCCCCTAAACCGTTGTCGTACTCTCACCTGGACCCTAAACCGTGCCCGTCGCCTAACCCTAACCCTAGCCCGAACCCTAACCCTAACCCTTCCCCGAAGCCTTCCCCTCACCCGTCCCCTAATCCTAACCCGTACGCTCACACTAACCCGCGCCCTCACACTTCCGCTCCCCCTAAATCGTTGTCATACCCTCACCTAGACCCTAAACCGTCCCCGTCCCCTAACCCTAACCCTAGCCCGAACCCTAACGCTAACCCTTCCACGAAGCCTTCCCCTCACCCGTCCCCTAATCCTAACCCGTACGCTCACACTAACCCGTACCCTCACACATTTACTCCCCCTAAACCGTTGTCGTACTTTCACCTGGAACCTAAACCGTCCCCGTCCCCTAACCCTAACCCTAGCCCGAACCCTAACCCTAACCCTTCCCCGAAGCCTTCCCCTCACCCGTCCCCTAATCCTAACACTAACGCTCACAGTAACCCGCGCCCTCACACGTACGGACCCCCTAAAGCGTTGACGTACCCTCACCTGGACCCTAAACCGTCCCCGTCCCCTAACCCTAACCATAGCCAGAACCCTAACCCTAACCCTTCCCTGAAGCCTTCCCCTCACAGGTACCCTAATCCTAAACCATACGCTCACACTAACCCGCGCCCTCACACGTACGCTTCCCCTAAAGCGTTGTCGTACCCTTACCTTGACCCTAAACTGTCCCCGTCCCCTAACCCTAACCCTAGCCCAAACCGTAACTCTAACCCTTCCCCGAAGCCTTCCCCTCACCCGTCTCCTAATCCTAACCCGTACGCTCACACTAACCCGCGAAATCACACGAACGCTCCCCCTAAACCGCTCTCGTACCCTCAACTGGACCCGAAACCGTCCCCATCCCCTAAACCTAACCCTACCCGAACCCTAACCCTAACGCTTCCCCGAGGCCTTCCCCTCACCCGTGCCCTAATCCTAACCGGTACGCTCACACTAACCCGCGCCCTTACACGTACGCTCCCCCTAAACCGTTGTCATACCCTCACCTGGACCCTAAACCGTCCCCGTCCCCGAACCCTAACCCTAGCCCGAACCCTAACCCTAACACTTCCCCGAAGCCTTCCCCTCACCCGTCCCCTAAACCTAACCCGTACGCTCACACTAACCCGCGCCCTCCCACGTACGCTCCCCCTAAACCATTGTCGTACACTCACCTGGACCCTAAACCGTCCCCGTCCCCTAACCCTAACCCTAGCCCGAACCCTAAACCTAACACTTCCCTGAAGCCTTCCCCTCACCCGTCCCCTAATCCTAAACCGTAGACTCACACTAACACGCACCACACACGTACGCTCCCCCTAAAGCGTTGTCGTACCCTCACCTGGACCCTAAACCGTCCCCATCCCCTAACCCTAACCCTAGCCCGAACCCTAACCCTAACCCTTCCCGGATGCCTTCCCCTCACCCGTCCCCTAATCCTAACCCGTACGCTCACACTAACCCGTGCCCTCACACGTACGCTCCCCCTAAAGAGTTGTCGTACCCTCACCTGGACCCTAAACCGTCCCCATCCCCTAACCCTAACCCTAGCCCGAACCCTAATCCTAACCCTTCCCCGAAACCTTCCCCTCACCCATGCCCTAATCCTAACCCGTACGCTCACACTAACCCGCGCCCTCACACGTACGCTCCACGTAAAGCATTGTCGTACCCTCACCTGGACCCTAAACCGTCCCCGTCCCCGAGCCCTAACCCTAGCCCGAACCCTAACCCTAACCCTTCCCCGAAGCCTTCCCCTCACCCGTCGCCTAATCGTAACCCGTACCCTCACACTAAACCGCGCCCTCACAGATTCGCTCCCCCTAAGCCGTTGTCGTACCCTCACCTGGACCCTAAACCGTCCCCGTCCCCTAACCCTAACCCTAGCCCGAACTCTAACCCTAACTCTTCCCCGAAGCCTTCCCCTCTCCCGTCCCCTAATCCTAACCCGTACGCTCTCACTAACCCTCGACCTCACACGTAAGCTCCTCCTAAACCTTTGCGTACCCTCACCTGGACCCTAAACCTTCACCGTCACCTAACCCTAACCCTAGCCCGAACCCTAACCCTAACCCTTCCCCGAAGCCTTCCCCTCACACGCCCCTAATCCTAACCCGTACGCTCTCACTAACCCTCGACCTCACACGTACGCTCCTCCTAAACCTTTGTCGTACCCTCACCTGGACCCTAAACCTTCACCGTCACCTAACCCTAACCCTAGCCCGACCCTAACACTAACCCTTCCCCGAAGCCTTCCCCTCACCCGTCCCCTAATCCTAACCCTAAGGCTCACACTAACCCGCGCCCTCACACGTACGGCCGCCCTAAAGCGTTGACGTACCCTCACGTGGACCCTAAACCGTCCCCGTCCCCTAACCCTAACCCTAGCCCGAACCCTAGCCCTAAACCTTCCCCGAAGCCTTCCCCCACCCGTCCCCTAATCCTAACCCGTACGCTCACACTAACCCGTGCCCTCACACGTACGATCCCCCTAAACCGTTGTCGTACCCTCACCTGGACCCTAAACCGTCCCCATCCCATAACCCTAACCCTAGCCCGAACCCAAACCCTAACCCTTCCCCAATGCCTTCACCTCACCCGTCCCCTAATCCTAACCCGTACGCTCACACTAACCCGCGCCCTCACACGTACGCTCCCCCTAAAGAGTTGTCGTACCCTCACGTGGACCCTAAACCGTCCCCGTCCCCTAACCCTAACCCTAGCCCGAACCCTAACCCTAAGCCTTCCCCGAAGCCTTCCCCTCACCCGTCCCCTAATCGTAACCCGTACGCTCACACTAACCCGTGCCCTCACACGTACGCTCCCCCTAAACCATTGTCGTACCCTCACCTGGACCCTAAACCGTCCCCGTCCCCTAACACTAACCCTAGCCCGAACCCTAAACCTAAAACTTCCCCGAAGCCTTCCCCTCACCTGTCCCCTAATCCTAACCCGTACACTCTCACTATCCCGCGCCCACACACATACGCTCCCCCTAAAGCGTTGTCGTACCCTCACCTGGACCCTAAACCGTCCCCGTCCCCTAACCCTAACCCTAGCCCGAACCCTAGCACTAACACTTCCCCGAAGCCTTCCCCTCACCCGTCCCCTAATCCTAACCCATACGCTCACACTAACCCGCGCCCTCACACGTACGCTCCACATAAACCGTTGTCATACCCTCACGTGGACACTAAACCGTCCCCGTCCCCTAACCCTAACCCTAGCCCGAACACTAACCCTAACCCTTCCCCGAAGCCTTCCCCTCACCCGTATTCTAATCCTAACCCGTACGCTCACACTAACCCGTACCCTCACACATTTGCTCCCTCTAAACCGTTGTCATACTTTCACCTGGACCCTAAACCGTCCCCGTCCCCTAACCCTAACCCTAGCCCGACCCTAACACTAACCCTTCCCCGAAGCCTTCCCCTCACCCTTCCCCTAATCCTAACCCTAAGGCTCACACTAACCCGCGCCCTCACACGTACGGCCGCCCTAAAGCGTTGACGTACCCTCACGTGGACCCTAAACCGTCCCCGTCCCCTAACCCTAACCCTAGCCCGAACCCTAGCCCTAACCCTTCCCCGAAGCCTTCCCCTCACCCGTCCCCTAATCCTAACCCGTACGCTCACACTAACCCGTGCCCTCACACGTACCCTCCCCCTGAACCGTTGTCGTACCCTCACCTGGACCCTAAACCGTCCCCATCCCCTAACCCTAACCCTAGCCCGAACCCTAACCCTAACACTTCCCCGATGCCTTCCCCTCACCCGTCCCCTAATCCTAACCCGTACGCTCACACTAACCTGCGCCCTCACACGTACGCTCCCCCTAAAGAGTTGTCGTACCCTCACCTGGACCCTAAACCGTCCCCGTCCCCTAACCCTAACCCTAGCCCGAACCCTAACCCTAACCCTTCCCCGAAGCCTTCCCCTCACCCGTCCCCTAATCCTAACCCGTACGCTCACACTAACCCGCGCCCTCACACGTACGCTCCCCCTAAACCATTGTCGTACCCTCACCTGGACCCTAAACCGTCCCCGTCCCCTAACACTAACCCTAGCACGAACCCTAAACCTAAAACTTCCCCGAAGCCTTCCCCTCACCCGTCCCCTAATCCTAACCCGCACACTCTCAATATCCCGCGCCCACACACATACGCTCCCCCTAAAGCGTTTTCGTACCCTCACCTGGACCCTAAACCGTCCCCATCCCCTAAGCCTAACCCTAGCCCGAACCCTAGCCCTAACCCTTCTCCGAAGCCTTCCCCTCACCCGTCCACTAATCCTAACCCATACGCTCACACTAACCCGCGCCCTCACACGTACGCTCCACATAAACCGTTGTCGTACACTCACGTGGACCCTAAACCGTCCCCGTCCCCTAACCCTAACCCTAGCCCGAACACTAACCCTAACCCTTCCCCGAAGCCTTCCCCTCACAGGTACCCTAATCCTAAACCATACGCTCACACTAACCCGCGCCCTCACACGTACGCTTCCCCTAAAGCGTTGTCGTACCCTTACCTTACCCTAAACTGTCCCCGTCCCCTAACCCTAACCCTAGCCCAAACCGTAACTCTAACCCTTCCCCGAAGCCTTCCCCTCACCCGTCTCCTAATCCTAACCCGTACGCTCACACTAACCCGCGAAATCACACGAACGCTCCCCCTAAACCGCTCTCGTACCCTCAACTGGACCCGAAACCGTCCCCATCCCCTAAACCTAACCCTACCCGAACCCTAACCCTAACGCTTCCCCGAAGCCTTCCCCTCACCCGTGCCCTAATCCTAACCGGTACGCTCACACTAACCCGCGCCCTTACACGTACGCTCCCCCTAAACCGTTGTCATACCCTCACCTGGACCCTAAACCGTCCCCGTCCCCTAACCCTAACCCTAGCCCGAACCCTAAACCTAACACTTCCCTGAAGCCTTCCCCTCACCCGTCCCCTAATCCTAAACCGTAGACTCACACTAACCCGCACCACACACGTACGCTCCCCCTAAAGCGTTGTCGTACCCTCACCTGGACCCTAAACCGTCCCCGTCCCCTAACCCTAACCCTAGCCCGAACCCTAACCCTAACCCTTCCCCGAAGCCTTCCCCTCACCCGTCCCCTAATCCTAACCCGTACGCTCACACTAACCTGCGCCCTCACACGTACGCTCCCCCTAAACCATTGTCGTACCCTCACCTGGACCCTAAACCGTCCCCGTCCTCTAACCCTAACCCTAGCCCGAACCCTAACCCTAACCCTTCCCCGAATCCTTCCACTCACCCGTCCCCTAATCCTAACCCGTATGCTCACACTAACCCGTGCCCTCACACGTACGCTCCCCCTAAAGTGTTTTCATACCCTCACCTGGACCCTAAACCGTCCCCGTCCCCTAACCCTAACCCTAGCCCAAACCCTAACCCTAACCCTAACCCTTCCCTGAAGCCTTCCCCTTACCCGTCCCCTAATCCTACCCAGTACGCTCACACTAATCCGCGCCCTCACACATACGCTCCCCCTAAACCGTTGTCGTACCCTCACCTGGACCCAAAACCGTCCACGTCCCCGTCCCCTAACCCTAGCCGAACCCTAGCCCTAACCCTTCCCCGAAGCCTTCCCCTCACCCGTACCCTAATCCTAACCCGTACGCTCACACTAACCCGCGCCCTCACACGTACGCTCCCCCTAAACCGTTGTCGTACCCTCACCTGGACCCTAAACCGTCCCCATCCCCTAACCCTAACCCTAGCCGGAACCCTAACCCTAATACTTCCCCGAAGCCTTCCCCTCACCCGTCCCCTAATCCTAACCCGTACGCTCACACTCACCCGTGCCCTCACACGTACGATCCCCCTAAACCGTTGTCGTACCCTCACTTGGACCCTAAACCGTCCCCGTCCCCGAGCCCTAAACCTAGCCCGAACCCTAACCCTAACCCTTCCCCGAAGCCTTCCCCTCACCCGCCCCTAATCCTAACCCGTACGCTCACACTAACCCGCACCCTCACACGTACACTCCCCCTAAACTATTGTCGTAACCTCACCTGGACCCTAAACCGTCCCCGTCCCCTAACCCTATCCTTAGCCCGAACCCTAACCCTAACCCTTCCCCGAAGCCTTCCCCTCACCCGTCCCCTAATCCTAACCCGTACGCTCACACTAACCCGCGCCCTCACACGTACGCTCCCCCTAAACCGGTATCGTACACTCACCTGGACCCTAAACCGTCCCTGTCCCCTAATCCAAACCCTAGCCCGAACCCTAACCCTAACCCTTCCCCGAAGCCTTCCCCTCACCCGTCCCCTAATCCTAACCCGTACGCTCACACTAACCCGCACCCTCACACGTACGCTCCCCCTAAACCATTATCTTACCCTCACCTGGACGCTAAAACGTCCCCGTCCCCTAACCCTAACCCTAGCCCGAACCCTAACCCTAACCCTTCCCCGAAGCCTTCCCCTCACCCGTCCTCTAATCCTAACCCGTATGCTCACACTAACCTGCGCCCGCACACGTACACTCCCCCTAAATCGTTGTCGTACCCTCACCTGGACCCTAAACCGTCCCCGTCCCCTAACCCTAACCCTAGCCCGAACCCTAACCCTAACCCTTCCCCGAAGCCTTCCCCTCACCCATCCACTACTCCTAACCCGTACACTCACACTAACCCGTGCCCTCACACGAACACTCCCCCTAAACCGTTGTCGTACCCTCACGTGGACCCTAAAACGTCCCCGTCCCCTAACCCTAACCCTAGCCCGAACCCTAACCCTAACCCTTCTCCGAAGCCTTCCCCTTACCCGTCCCGTAATCCTACCCCGTACGCTCACACTAATCCGCGCCCTCACACATACGCTCCCCCTAAACCGTTGTCGTACCCTCACCTGGACCCTAAACCGTCCCCGTCCCCTAACCCTAACCCTAGCCCGAACCCTAACCCTAACCCTTCCCTGAAGCCTTCCCCTCACCCGTACCCTAATCCTAGCCCTTCCGGTCACACTAACCCGCAACCTCACACGTACGGTGCCCCTAAAGCGTTGTCGTACCCTCACCTGGACCCTAAACCATCCCCGTCCCCTAACCATAACCCTAGACCGAACCCTAACCCTAACACTTCCCCGAAGCCTTCCCCTCACCCGTCCCCTAATCCTATCCCGTACGCTCACACTAACCTGCGCCCGCACACGTACACTCCCCCTAAAGCGTTGTCGTACCCTCACCTGGACCCTAAACCGTCCCCGTCCCCTAACACTAACCCTAGCCCGAACCCTAACCCTAACCCTTCCCCGAAGCCTTCCCCTCACCCGTCCACTAATCCTAACCCGTACGCTCACACTGACCCGTGCCCTCACACGAACGCTCCCCCTAAACCGTTGTCGTACCCTCACGTGGACCCTAAACCGTCCCCGTCCACTAACCCTAACCCTAGCCCGAACCCTAACCGTAACCCTTCCCCGAAGCCTTCCCCTTACCCGTCCCCTAATCCTACCACGTACGCTCAGACTAATCCGCGCCCTCACACATACGCTCCCCCTAAACCGTTGTCCTACACTCACCTGGACCCTAAACCGTCCCCATCCCCTAACCCTAACCCTAGCCCGAACCCTAACACTAACCCTTCCCGGATGCCTTCCCCTCACCCGTCCCCTAATCCTAACCCGTACGCTCACACTAACCCGTGCCCTCACACGTACGCTCCCCCTAAAGAGTTGTCGTACCCTCACCTGGACCCTAAACCGTCCCCATCCCCTAACCCTAACCCTAGCCCGAACCCTAATCCTAACCCTTCCCCGAAACCTTCCCCTCACCCATCCCCTAATCCTAACCCGTACGCTCACACTAACCCGCGCCCTCACACGTACGCTCCACGTAAAGCATTGTCGTACCCTCACCTGGACCCTAAACCGTCCCCGTCCCCGAGCCCTAACCCTAGCCCGAACCCTAACCCTAACCCTTCCCCGAAGCCTTCCCCTCACCCGTCGCCTAATCGTAACCCGTACCCTCACACTAAACCGCGCCCTCACAGATTCGCTCCCCCTAAGCCGTTGTCGTACCCTCACCTGGACCCTAAACCGTCCCCGTCCCCTAACCCTAACCCTAGCCCGAACTCTAACCCTATCTCTTCCCCGAAGCCTTCCTCTCTCCCGTCCCCTAATCCTAACCCGTACGCTCTCACTAACCCTCGACCTCACACGTACGCTCCTCCTAAACCTTTGTCGTACCCTCACCTGGACCCTAAACCTTCACCGTCACCTAACCCTAACCCTAGCCCGAACCCTAACCCTAACCCTTCCCTGAAGCCTTCCCCTCACACGCCCCTAATCCTAACCCGTACGCTCTCACTAACCCTCGACCTCACACGTACGCTCCTCCTAAATCTTTGTCGTACCCTCACCTGGACCCTAAACCTTCACCGTCACCTAACCCTAACCCTAGCCCGACCCTAACACTAACCCTTCCCCGAAGCCTTCCCCTCACCCGTCCCCTAATCCTAACCCGTACGCTCACACTAACCCGTGCCCTCACACGTACGATCCCCCTAAACCGTTGTCGTACCCTCACCTGGACCCTAAACCGTCCCCATCCCCTAACCCTAACCCTAGCCCGAACCCAAACCCTAACCCTTCCCCGATGCCTTCACCTCACCCGTCCCCTAATCCTAACCCGTACGCTCACACTAACCCGCGCCCTCACACGTACGCTCCCCCTAAAGAGTTGTCGTACCCTCACGTGGACCCTAAACCGTCCCCGTCCCCTAACCCTAACCCTAGCCCGAACCCTAACCCTAACCCTTCCCCGAAGCCTTCCCCTCACCCGTCCCCTAATCGTAACCCGTACGCTCACACTAACCCGTACCCTCACACATTTGCTCCCTCTAAACCGTTGTCATACTTTCACCTGGACCCTAAACCGTCCCCGTCCCCTAACCCTAACCCTAGCCCGACCCTAACACTAACCCTTCCCCGAAGCCTTCCCCTCACCCTTCCCCTAATCCTAACCCTAAGGCTCACACTAACCCGCGCCCTCACACGTACGGCCGCCCTAAAGCGTTGACGTACCCTCACGTGGACCCTAAACCGTCCCCGTCCCCTAACCCTAACCCTAGCCCGAACCCTAGCCCTAACCCTTCCCCGAAGCCTTCCCCTCACCCGTCCCCTAATCCTAACCCGTACGCTCACACTAACCCATGCCCTCACACGTACCCTCCCCCTGAACCGTTGTCGTACCCTCACCTGGACCCTAAACCGTCCCCATCCCCTAACCCTAACCCTAGCCCGAACCCTAACCCTAACACTTCCCCGATGCCTTCCCCTCACCCGTCCCCTAATCCTAACCCGTACGCTCACACTAACCTGCGCCCTCACACGTACGCTCCCCCTAAAGAGTTGTCGTACTCTCACCTGGACCCTAAACCGTCCCCGTCCCCTAACCCTAACCCTAGCCCGAAACCTACCCCTAAGCCTTCCCCGAAGCCTTCCCCTCACCCGTCCCCTAATCCTAACCCGTACGCTCACACTAACCCGTGCCCTCACACGTACGCTCCCCCTAAACCGTTGTCGTACCCTCACCTGGACCCTAAACCGTCCCCATCCCCTAACCCTAACCCTAGCCCGAACCCTAACCCTAACCCTTCCCCGATGCCTTCCCCTCACCCGTCCCCTAATCCTAACCCGTACGCTCACACTAACCCGCGCCCTCACACGTACGCTCCCCCTAAACCACTGTCGTACCCTCACCTGGACCCTAAACCGTCCCCGTCCCCTAACACTAACCCTAGCCCGAACCCTAAACCTAAAACTTCCCCGAAGCCTTCCCCTCACCCGTCCCCTAATCCTAACCCGTACACTCTCACTAACCCGCGCCCACACACATACGCTCCCCCTAAAGCGTTGTCGTACCCTCACCTGGACCCTAAACCGTCCCCGTCCCCTAACCCTAACCCTAGCCCAAACCCTAGCCCTAACCCTTCCCCGAAGCCTTCCCCTCACCCGTCCCATAATCCTAACCCTTACGCTCACACTAACCCGCGCCCTCACAAGTACGCTCCACATAAACCGTTGTCGTACCCTCACGTGGACCCTAAACCGTCCCCGTCCCCTAACCCTAACCCTAGCCCGAACACTAACCCTAACCCTTCCCCGAAGCCTTCCCCTCACCCGCCCCTAATCCTAACCCGTACGCTCACACTAACCCACACCCTCACACGTACGCTCCCAATAAACTGTTGTCGTACCCTCACCTGGACCCTAAACCGTTCCCGTCCCCTAACCCTAACCCTAGCCCGAACCCTAACGCTAACCCTTCCACGAAGCCTTCCCCTCACCCGTCCCCTAATCCTAACCCGTACGCTCACACTAACCCATACCCTCACACATTTGCTCCCCCTAAACCGTTGTACTTTCACCTGGAACCTAAACCGTCCCCGTCCCCTAACCCTAACCCTAGCCCGAACCCTAACACTATACCTTCCCCGAAGCCTTCCCCTCACCCGTCTCCTAATCCTAACCCGTACGCTCACACTAACCCGTACCCTCACTCATTTGCTCCCTCTAAACCGTTGTCATACTTTCACCTGGACCCTAAACCGTCCCCGTCCCCTAACCCTAACCCTAGCCCGACCCTAACACTAACACTTCCCCGAAGCCTTCCCCTCACCCGTCCCCTAATCCTAACCCTAAGGCTCACACTAACCCGCGCCCTCACACGTACGGCCGCCCTAAAGCGTTGACGTACCCTCACGTGGACCCTAAACCGTCCCCGTTCCCTAACCCTAACCCTAGCCCGAACCCTAGCCCTAACCCTTCCCCGAAGCCTTCCCCTCACACGTCCCCTAATCCTAACCCGTACGCTCACACTAACCCGTGACCTCACACGTACGCTCCCCCTAAACCATTGTCGTACCCTCACCTGGACCCTAAACCGTCCCCATCCCCTAATCCTAACCCTAGCCCGAACCCTAAACCTAACCCTTCCCCGATGCCTTCCCCTCACCCGTCCCCTAATCCTAACCCGTACGCTCACACTAACCCGCGCCCTCACACGTACGCTCCCCCTAAAGAGTTGTCGTACCCTCACCTGGACCCTAAACCGTCCCCGTCCCCTAACCCTAACCCTAGCCCGAACCCTAACCCTAACCCTTCCCCGAAGCCTTCCCTTCACCCGTCCCCTAATCCTAACCCGTACGCTCACACTAACCCGCGCCCTCACACGTACGCTCCCCCTAAACCATTGTCGTACCCTCACCTGGACCCTAAACCGTCCCCGTCCCCTAACACTAACCCTAGCCCGAACCCTAAACCTAAAACTTCCCCGAAGCCTTCCCCTCACCCGTCCCCTAATCCTAACCCGTACACTCTCACTATCCCGCGCCCACACACATACGCTCCCCCTAAAGCGTTGTCGTACCCTCACCTGGACCCTAAACCGTCCCCGTCCCCTAACACTAACCCTAGCCCGAACCCTAAACCTAAAACTTCCCCGAAGCCTTCCCCTCACCCGTCCCCTAATCCTAACCCGTACACTCTCACTAACCCGTGCCCACACACATACGCTCCCCCTAAAGCGTTGTCGTACCCTCACCTGGACCCTAAACCGTCCCCGTCCCCTAACCCTAACCCTAGCCCGAACCCTAGCCCTAACCATTCCCCGAAGCGTTCCCCTCACCCGTCCCCTAATACTAACCCATACGCTCACACTAACCCGCGCCCTCACACGTACGCTCCACATAAACCGTTGTCGTACCCTCACCTGGACCCTAAACCGTCCCCGTCCTCTAACCCTAACCCTAGACCGAACCCTAACCCTAACCCTTCCCCGAAGCCTTCCCCTCACACGTCCCCTAATCCTAAAACGTACGCTCACACTAACCCGCGCCCTCACACGGACGCTCCCCCTAAACCGTTGTCATACCCTCACCTGGACCCTAAACCGTCACCGTCCCCTAACCCTAACCCTAGCCCTAACCCTAACCCTAACCCTTCCCCGAAGCCTTCCCCTCACCCATCCCCTAATCGTAACCCGTACCCTCACACTAACCCGCGCCCTCACAGATTCGCTGGCCCTAAACCGTTGTCGTACCCTCACCTGGACCCTAAAACGTCCCCGTCCCCTAACCCTAACCCTAGCCCGAACCATAACCCTAACCCTTCCCCGAAGCCTTCCCCTCACCCGTCCCCTAATCCTAACCCGTACGCTCACACTAACCCTCGACCTCACACGTACGCTCCCCCTAAACCTTTGTCGTACCCTCACCTGGACCCCAAACCGTCCCCGTCACCTAACCCTAACCCTAGCCCGAACCCTAACCCTAACCCTTCCCCGAAGCCTTCCCCTCACCCTCCCCTAATCCTAACCCGTACGCTCACACTAACCCGCGCCCTCACACGTACGCTCCCCCTAAACTCTTTTCGTACCCTCACCTGGACCATAAACCGTCCCCGTCCCCTAACCCTATCCCTAGCCCGAACCCTAACCCTAACCCTTACCCGAAGCCTTCCCCTCAGCTGTCCCCTTATCCTAACCCGTTCGCTCACACTAACCCGCGCCCGCACACGTACGCTCACCCAAAAGCGTCGTCGTACCCTCACCTGGACCCTAAACCGTCCCAGTACGCTAACCCTAACCCTAGACCGAACCCTAACCTTAACCCTTCCCCGAAGCCTTCAACTCACCCGTCCCCTAATCCTAAACCGTACGCTCACACTCACCCGCGCCCTCACACGTACGCTCCCCCTAAACCGTTGTCGTACCCTCACCTGGACCCTAAACCGTGCCCGTCGCCTAACCCTAACCCTAGCGCGAACCCTAACCCTAACCCTTCCCCGAAGCCTTCCCCTCACCCGTCCCCTAATCCTAACCCGTACGCTCACACTAACCCGCGCCCTCACACGTCCGCTCCCCCTAAATCGTTGTCATACCCTCACCTGGACCCTAAACCGTCCCCGTCCCCTAACCCTAACCCTAGCCCGAACCCTAACGCTAACCCTTCCACGAAGCCTTCCCCTCACCCGTCCCCTAATCCTAACCCGTACGCTCACACTAACCCGTACCCTCACACATTTGCTCCCCCTAAACCGTTGTCGTACTTTCACCTGGAACCTAAACCGTCCCCGTCCCCTAACCCTAACCCTAGCCCGAACCCTAACCCTAACCCTTCCCCGAAGCCTTCCCCTCACCCGTCCCCTAATCCTAACCCTAACGCTCACAGTAACCCGCGCCCTCACACGTACGGCCCCCCTAAAGCGTTGACGTACCCTCACCTGGACCCTAAACCGTCCCCGTCCCCTAACCCTAACCGTAGCCAGAACCCTAACCCTAACCCTTCCCTGAAGCCTTCCCCTCACAGGTACCCTAATCCTAAACCATACGCTCACACTAACCCGCGCCCTCACACGTACGCTTCCCCTAAAGCGTTGTCGTACCCTTACCTTGACGCTAAACTGTCCCCGTCCCCTAACCCTAACCCTAGCCCAAACCGTAACTCTAACCCTTCCCCGAAGCCTTCCCCTCACCCGTCTCCTAATCCTAACCCGTACGCTCACACTAACCCGCGAAATCACACGAACGCTCCCCCTAAACCGCTCTCGTACCCTCAACTGGACCCGAAACCGTCCCCATCCCCTAAACCTAACCCTACCCGAACCCTAACCCTAACGCTTCCCCGAAGCCTTCCCCTCACCCGTGCCCTTATCCTAACCGGTACGCTCACACTAACCCGCGCCCTTACACGTACGCTCCCCCTAAACCGTTGTCATACCCTCACCTGGACCCTAAACCGTCCCCGTCCCCGAACCCAAACCCTACCCCGAACCCACACCCTAACACTTTCCCGAAGCCTTCCCCTCACCCGTCCCCTAATCCTAACCCGTACGCTCACACTAACCCGCGCCCTCCCACGTACGCTCCCCCTAAACCGTTGTCGTACCCTCACCTGGTCCCTAAACCGTCCCCGTCCCCTAACCCTAACCCTAGCCCGAACCCTAAACCTAACACTTCCCTGAAGCCTTCCCCTCACCCGTCCCCTAATCCTAACCCGTAGACTCACACTAACCCGCACCACACACGTACGCTCCCCCTAAAGCGTTGTCGTACCCTCACCTGGACCCTAAACCGTCCCCGTCCCCTAACCCTAACCCTAGCCCGAACCCTAAACCTAACCCTTCCCCGAAGCCTTCCCCTCACCCGTCCCCTAATCCTAACCCGTACGCTCACACTAACCTGCGCCCTCACACGTACGCTCCCCCTAAACCATTGTCGTACCCTCACCTGGACCCTAAACCGTCCCCGTCCTCTAACCCTAACCCTAGCCCGAACCCTAACCCTAACCCTTCCCCGAATCCTTCCACTCACCCGTCCCCTAATCCTAACCCGTACGCTCACACTAACCCGTGCCCTCACACGTACGCTCCCCCTAAAGTGTTTTCATACCCTCACCTGGACCCTAAACCGTCCCCGTCCCCTAACCCTAACCCTAGCCCAAACCCTAACCCTAACCCTTCCACGAAGCCTTCCCCTCACCCGTACCTTAATCCTAACCCGTACGGTCACACTAACCCGCGCCCTCACATGTACGCTCCCACTAAACCGTTGTCGTACCCTCACCTGGACCCTAAACCGTCCCCATCCCCTAACCCTAACCCTAGCCCGAACCCTAACACTAACCCTTCCCCGATGCCTTCCCCTCACCCGTCCCCTAATCCTAACCCTTACGCTCACACTTACCTGCGCCCTCACACGGACGCTCCCCCTAAACCGTTGTCATACCCTCACCTGGACCCTGAACCGTCCCCGTCCCCTAACCCTAACCCTAGCCCGAATCCTAACCCTAACCCTTCCCCGAAGCCTTCCCCTCACCTGTCCCCTAATCCTAACCCGTACCCTCACACTAACACGCGCCCTCACAGATTCGCTCCCCCTAAACCGTTGTCGTACCCTCACCTGGACCCTAAACCGTCCCCATCCCTTAACACTAACCCTAGTCCGAAACCTAACCCTAACCCTTCCCCGAAGCCTTCCCCTCACCCGTAGCCTAATCCTAACCCGTACGCTCACACTAACCCGCTCCTTCCCACGTACGCTCCCCCTAAACCGTTGTCGTACCCTCACCTGGACCCTAAACCGTCCCCGTCCCCTAACCCTAACCCTAGCCCAAACCCTAACCCTAACCCTTCCCCGAAGCCTTCCCCACACCGGTCCCCTAATCCTAACCCGTACGCTCACACTAACCCGCGCCCTCACACGTACGCTCCCCCTAAACCGTTGTCGTACCCTCACCTGGACCCTAAACCGTACCCGTCCCCTAACCCTAACCCTAGCCCGAACACTAGCCCTAACCCTTCCCCGAAGCCTTCCCCTCACCCGTCCCCTAATCCTAGCCCTAACGCTCACACTAAGCCGCGCCCTCCCACGTACGCTCCCCCTAAACCGTTGTCGTACCCTCACCTGGACACTAAACCGTCCCCGTCCCCTAACCCTAACCCTAGCCAGAACCCTAACCCTAACCCTTCCCCGAAGCCTTCCCCTCACCCGTCCCCTAATCCTAGCCCGTACGATCACACTAACCCGCGCCCTCACACGTACGGTCCCCCTAAACCGTTGTCGTACCCTCACCTGGACCCTAAACCGTCCCCATCCCCTAAACCTAACCCTAGCTAACCTTAACACTAACACTTCCCCAATGCCTTCCCCTCACCCGTCCCCTAATCCTAACCCGTACGCTCACACTAACCCGTGCCCACACACGTACGCTCCCCCTAAACCGTTGTCGTACCCTCACCTGGACCCTAAATCGTCCCCGACCCCTAATCCTAACTCTAGCCCGAACCCTAACCCTAACCCTTCCCCGAAGCCTTCCCCTCACCCGTCCCCTAATCCTAACCCTAACGCTCACAGTAACCCGCGCCCTCACACGTACGGCCCCCCTAAAGCGTTGACGTACCCTCACCTGGACCCTAAACCGTCCCCGTCCCCTAACCCTAACCGTAGCCAGAACCCTAACCCTAACCCTTCCCTGAAGCCTTCCCCTCACAGGTACCCTAATCCTAAACCATACGCTCACACTAACCCGCGCCCTCACACGTACGCTTACCCTAAAGCGTTGTCGTACCCTTACCTTGACCCTAAACTGTCCCCGTCCCCTAACCCTAACCCTAGCCCAAACCGTAACTCTAACCCTTCCCCGAAGCCTTCCCCTCACCCGTCTCCTAATCCTAACCCGTACGCTCACACTAACCCGCGAAATCACACGAACGCTCCCCCTAAACCGCTCTCGTACCCTCAACTGGACCCGAAACCGTCCCCATCCCCTAAACCTAACCCTACCCGAACCCTAACCCTAACGCTTCCCCGAAGCCTTCCCCTCACCCGTGCCCTAATCCTAACTGGTACGCTCACACTAACCCGCGCCCTTACACGTACGCTCCCCCTAAACCGTTGTCATACCCTCACCTGGACCCTAAACCGTCCCCGTCCCCTAACCCTAACCCTAGCCCGAACCCTAACACTAACCCTTCCCCGATGCCTTCCCCTCACCCGTCCCCTAATCCTAACCCGTACGCTCACACTAACCTGCGCCCTCACACGGACGCTCCCCCTAAACCGTTGTCATACCCTCACCTGGACCCTGAACCGTCCCCGTCCCCTAACGCTAACCCTAGCCCGAACCCTAACCCTAACCCTTCCCCGAAGCCTTCCCCTCACCTGTCCCCTAATCCTAACCCGTACCCTCACACTAACACGCGCCCTCACAGATTCGCTCCCCCTAAACCGTTGTCGTACCCTCACCTGGACCCTAAACCGTCCCCATCCCTTAACACTAACCCTAGTCCGAAACCTAACCCTAACACTTCCCCGAAGCCTTCCCCTCACCCGTCCCCTAATCCTAACCCGTACGCTCACACTAACCCACTCCTTCCCACGTACGCTCCCCCTAAACCGTTGTCGTACCCTCACCTGGACCCTAAACCGTCCCCGTCCCCTAACCCTAACCCTAGCCCGAACCCTAACCCTAACCCTTCCCCGAAGCCTTCCCCACACCGGTCCCCTAATACTAACCCGTACGCTCACACTAACCCGCGCCCTCACACGTACGCTCACCCTAAACCATTGTCGTACCCTCACCTGGACCCTAAACCGTACCCGTCCCCTAACCCTAACCCTAGCCCGAACACTAGCCCTAACCCTTCCCCGAAGCCTTCCCCTCACCCGTCCCCTAATCCTAGCCCGTACGATCACACTAACCCGCGCCCTCACACGTACGGTCCCCCTAAACCGTTGTCGTACCCTCACCTGGACCCTAAACCGTCCCCATCCCCTAACCCTAACCCTAGCTAACCTTAACACTAACACTTCCCCAATGCCTTCCCCTCACCCGTCCACTAATCCTAACCCGTACGCTCACACTAACCCGCGCCCTCACACGTACGTTCCCCCTAAAGAGTTGTCGTACCCTCACCTAGACCCTAAACCGTCCCCGGCCCCTAAACCTAACACTAGACCGAACCCTAAGCCTAACCCTTCCCCGAAGCCTTCCCCTCACCCGTCCCCTAATCCTAACCCTAACGCTCACACTAACCCGTGCCCTCACACGTACGCCCCCCCTAAAGCGTTGACGTACCACAACCTGGACCCTAAACCGTCTACATCCCCTAACCCTAACCGTAGCCGGAACCCTAGCCCTAACACTTCCCCGAAGCCTTCCCTTCACCCGTCCCCTAATCCTAACACGTACACTCACACTAACCCGCACCCTCACACGTACGCTCCCCCTAAAGCGTTGTCGTACCCTCACCTGGACCCTAAACCGTCCCCGTTCCCTAACCCTAACCCTAGACTGAACCCTAACCCTAACTCTACCCCGAAGCATTCCCCTCACCCGTCCCCTAATCCTAACCCGTACGATCTCACTAACCCGCGCCTTCACACGTACGCTCCCCCTAAAGCGTTGTCGTACCCTCACCTGGACCCTAAATGGTTCCCGTCCCTTAAACCTAACACTAGCCCTAGCCCGAACCCTAACCCTAACACTTCCCCGAAGCATTTCCCTCACCCGTCCTCTAATCCTAAACCGTACGCTCACACTAACCCGCGCCCTCACACGTACGCTTCCCCTAAACCGTGGTCGTACCCTCACCTGGACCCTAAACCGTCCCAGTCCCCTAACCCTAACCCTAGCCCGAACCCTAACCCTAACCCTTCCCCGAAGACTTCCCCTCACCCGTCCCCTAATCCTAACCCGTACGCTCACACTAACCCGTGCCCACACACGTACGCTCCCCCTCAACCGTTGTCGTACCCTCACCTGGACCCTAAATCGTCCCCGACCCCTAATCCTAACTCTAGCCCGAACCCTAACCCTAATCCTTCCCCGAAGCCTTCCCCTCACCCGTCCCCTAATCCTAAACCGTACGCTCACACTAACCCGCACCCTCACACGTATGTTCCCCCTAAAGCGTTGTCGTTCCCTCACCAGGAACCTAAACCGTCCCCATCCCCTAACCCTAACCCTAGCCTGAACCCTAACCCTAACACTTCCCCGAAGCCTTCCCCTCACCCGTCCCCTAATCCTATCCCGTACGCTCACACTAACCCGTGCCCTCAAACGTACGCTACCCCTAAACCGTTGTCGTACCCTCACCTGGACCCTAAACCGTACCCGTCCCCTAACCCTAACCCTAGAGCGAATCCTAACCCTAACCCTTCCCCGAAGCCTTGCCCTCACCCGTCCCCTAATCCTAACCCGTACGCTCACACTAAACCGTGCCCTCACACCTGCGAACCCCCTAAACTGTTGTCGTACCCTCACCTGGACCCTAAACCGTCCCCGTCCCCTAACCCTAACCCTAGCCCGAACCCTAACCCTAAGCCTTCCCCGAAGCCTTCCCCTCAGCCATCCCCTAATCCTAACACTTACGTTCACACTAACCTGCGCCCTCACACGTACGCTCCCTCTAAACCGTTGTCGTACCCTCACCTGGACCCTAAACTGTCCCCGTCCACTAACACTAACTCTAGCCCGAACCCTAACCCTAACCCTTCCCCGAAGCCTTCCCCTCACCCGTCCCCTAATCCTAAACCCTACGCTCACACTAACACGCGCCCTCACACGTACCCTCCCCCTAAAGCGTTGTCGTTCCCTCACCTGGACCCTAAACCGTCCCCGTCCCCTAACCCTAACCCTACACCGAACCCTAACCCTAACCCTTCCCCGAAGCTTTCCCCTCACCCGTCCCCTAATCCTAAACCGTACGCTCACACTAACCTGCACCCTCACACGTATGTTCCCCCTAAAGCATTGTCGTACCCTCACCAGGAACCTAAACCGTCCCCTTCCCCTAACCCTAACCCTAGCCCGAACCCTAACCCTAAACCTACCCCGAAGCCTTCCCCTCACCTGCCCCTAATCCTAACCCGTACGCTCACACTAACCCGTGCCCTCAAACGTACGCTACCCCTAAACCGTTGTCGTACCCTCACCTGAACCCTAAACCGTTCCCGTCCCCTAACCCTAACCCTACCCCGAACCCTAACCCTAACCCTTCCCCGAAGCCTTGCCCTCACCCGTCCCCTAATCCTAACCCGTATACTCACACTAAACTGCTCCCTCACATGTGTGCTCCCCCTAAAACATGGTCGTACCCTCACCTGGACCCTAAACCGTCCCCGTCCCCTAACCCTAACCCTAGCCCAAACCCTAACCCTAACCCTTCCCCGAAGCCTTCCCCTCACCCGTCCCCTAATCCTAACCCATACGCTCACACTAACCCGCACCCTCACACATACGCTCCCCCGAAAGCGTTGTCGTACCCTCACCTGGACCCTAAACTGTCCCCGTCCCCTAACCCTAACCCTAGCCCGAACCCTAAACCTAACCCTTCCCCGAAGTCTTCCCCTCACCCGTCCCCTAATCCTAACCCTTACGTTCACACTAACCCGCGCCCTCACACGTACGCTCCCTCTAAACCGTTGTCGTACCCTCACCTGGACCCTAAACCGTCCCCGTCCCCTAACCCTAACCCTAGCCCGAACCCGAACCGTAACCCTTCCCCAAAGCTTTCCCCTCAGCAGTCCCCTAATCCTAACCCGTACGCTCACACTAACCCGCGCCCTCATATGTACGCTCCCCCAAAAGCGTTGTCGTACCCTCACCTGGACCCTAAAACCTCCCCATCCCCTAACCCTAACCCTAGCCCGAACCCTAACCCTAACCCTTCCCCGAAGCCTTCCCCTCACCCGTCCCCTAATCCTAACCCGTACACTCACACTAACCCGCGCCCTCACATGTACGCTACCCCTAAACCATTGTCGTACCCTCACCAGGACCCTATACCGTCCCCGTCCCCTAACCCTAACCCTAGCCCGAACCCTATCCCTAAACCTTCCCGGAAGCCTTCCCCTCACCTATTCCCTAATTCTAACCCGCACGCTCACACTAACCCGCGCCCTCACACGTACGCTCCCCCTAAACCGTTGTCGTACCCTCACCTGGACCCTAAATGTTCCCCGTCCCTTAAACCTAACCCTAGCCCTAGCCCGAACCCTAACCCTAACACTTCCCCGAAGCATTCCCCTCACCCGTCCCCTAATCCTAAACCGTACGCTCACACTAACTGCGCCCTCACACGTACGCTTCCCCTAAACCGTGGTCGTACCCTCACCTGGACCCTAAACCGTTCCAGTCCCCTAACCCTAACCCTAGCCCGAACCCTAACCCTAACCCTTCCCCGAAGACTTCCCCTCACCCGTCCCCTAATCCTAACCCGTACGCTCACACTAAGCCGCGCCCTCCCACGTACGCTCCCCCTAAACCGTTGTCGTACCCTCACCTGGACACTAAACCGTCCCCGTCCCCTAACCCTAACCCTAGCCAGAACCCTAACCCTAACCCTTCCCCGAAGCCTTCCCCTCACCCGTCCCCTAATCCTACCCCGTACGATCACACTAACCCGCACCCTCACACGTACGGTCCCCCTAAACCGTTGTCGTACCCTCACCTGGACCCTAAACCGTCCCCATCCCCTAACCCTAACCCTAGCTAACCTTAACACTAACACTTCCCCAATGCCTTCCCCTCACCCGTCCACTAATCCTAACCCGTACGCTCACACTAACCCGCGCCCTCACACGTACGTTCCCCCTAAAGAGTTGTCGTACCCTCACCTAGACCCTAAACCGTCTCCGGCCCCTAAACCTAACACTAGACCGAACCCTAAGCCTAACCCTTCCCTGAAGCCTTCCCCTCACCCGTCCCCTAATCCTAACCCTAACGCTCACACTAACCCGTGCCCTCACACGTACGCCCCCCCTAAAGCGTTGACGTACCACAACCTGGACCCTAAACCGTCTACATCCCCTAACCCTAACCGTAGCCGGAACCCTAGCCCTAACACTTCCCCGAAGCCTTCCCTTCACCCGTCCCCTAATCCTAACACGTACACTCACACTAACCCGCACCCTCACACGTACGCTCCCCCTAAAGCGTTGTCGTACCCTCACCTGGACCCTAAACCGTCCCCGTTCCCTAACCCTAACCCTAGACTGAACCCTAACCCTAACTCTACCCCGAAGCATTCCCCTCACCCGTCCCCTAATCCTAACCCGTACGATCTCACTAACCCGCGCCTTCACACGTACGCTCCCCCTAAAGCGTTGTCGTACCCTCACCTGGACCCTAAATGGTTCCCGTCCCTTAAACCTAACACTAGCCCTAGCCCGAACCCTAACCCTAACACTTCCCCGAAGCATTTCCCTCACCCGTCCTCTAATCCTAAACCGTACGCTCACACTAACCCGCGCCCTCACACGTACGCTTCCCCTAAACCGTGGTCGTACCCTCACCTGGACCCTAAACCGTCCCAGTCCCCTAACCCTAACCCTAGCCCGAACCCTAACCCTAACCCTTCCCCGAAGACTTCCCCTCACCCGTCCCCTAATCCTAACCCGTACGCTCACACTAACCCGTGCCCACACACGTACGCTCCCCCTAAACCGTTGTCGTACCCTCACCTGGACCCTAAATCGTCCCCGAACCCTAATCCTAACTCTAGCCCGAACCCTAACCCTAATCCTTCCCCGAAGCCTTCCCCTCACCCGTCCCCTAATCCTAAACCGTACGCTCACACTAACCCGCACCCTCACACGTATGTTCCCCCTAAAGCGTTGTCGTTCCCTCACCAGGAACCTAAACCGTCCCCATCCCCTAACCCTAACCCTAGCCTGAACCCTAACCCTAACCCTTCCCCGAAGCCTTCCCCTCACCCGTCCCCTAATCCTAACCCGTACGCTCACACTAACCCGTGCCCTCAAACGTACGCTACCCCTAAACCGTTGTCGTACCCTCACCTGGACCCTAAACCGTTCCCGTCCCCTAACCATAACCCTAGAGCGAATCCTAACCCTAACCCTTCCCCGAAGCCTTGCCCTCACCCGTCCCCTAATCCTAACCCGTACGCTCACACTAAACCGTGCCCTCACACCTGCGCACCCCCTAAACTGTTGTCATACCCTCACCTGGACCCTAAACCGTCCCCGTCCCCTAACCCTAACCCTAGCCCGAACCCTAACCCTAACCCTTCCCCGAAGCCTTCCCCTCAGCCATCCCCTAATCCTAACACTTACGTTCACACTAACCTGCGCCCTCACACGTACGCTCCCTCTAAACCGTTGTCGTACCCTCACCTGGACCCTAAACCGTCCCCGTCCACTAACACTAACTCTAGCCCGAACCCTAACCCTAACCCTTTCCCGAAGCCTTCCCCTCACCCGTCCCCTAATCCTAACCCCTACGCTCACACTAACACGCGCCCTCACACGTACCCTCCCCCTAAAGCGTTGTCGTTCCCTCACCTGGACCCTAAACCATCCCCGTCCCCTAACCCTAACCCTACACCGAACCCTAACCCTAACCCTTCCCCGAAGCTTTCCCCTCACCCGTCCCCTAATCCTAAACCGTACGCTCACACTAACCCGCACCCTCACACGTATGTTCCCCCTAAAGCGTTGTCGTACCCTCACCAGGAACCTAAACCGTCCCCTAACCCTAACCCTAACCCTAGCCCGAACCCTAACCCTAAACCTACCCCGAAGCCTTCCCCTCACCTGTCCCCTAATCCTAACCCGTACGCTCACACTAACCGGTGCCCTCAAACGTACGCTACCCCTAAACCGTTGTCGTACCCTCACCTGAACCCTAAACCGTTCCCGTCCCCTAACCCTAACCCTACCCCGAACCCTAACCCTAACCCTTCCCCGAAGCCTTCCCCTCACCCGTCCCCTAATCCTAACCCGTATACTCACACTAAACCGCTCCCTCACATGTGTGCTCCCCCTAAACCATGGTCGTACCCTCACCTGGACCCTAAACCGTCCCCGTCCCCTAACCCTAACCCTAGCCCAAACCCTAACCCTAACCCTTCCCCGAAGCCTTCCCCTCACCCGTCCCCTAATCCTAACCCATACGCTCACACTAACCCGCACCCTCACACATACGCTCCCCCTAAAGCGTTGTCGTACCCTCACCTGGACCCTAAACTGTCCCCGTCCCCTAACCCTAACCCTAGCCCGAACCCTAAACCTAACCCTTCCCCGAAGCCTTCCCCTCACCCGTCTCCTAATCCTAACCCTTACGTTCACACTAACCCGCGCCCTCACACGTACGCTCCCTCTAAACCGTTGTCGTACCCTCACCTGGACCCTAAACCGTCCCCGTCCCCTAACCCTAACCCTAGCCCGAACCCGAACCGTAACCCTTCCCCAAAGCTTTCCCCTCAGCAGTCCCCTAATCCTAACCCGTACGCTCACACTAACCCGCGCCCTCATATGTACGCTCCCCCAAAAGCGTTGTCGTACCCTCACCTGGACCCTAAAACCTCCCCATCCCCTAACCCTAACCCTAGCCCGAACCCTAACCCTAACCCTTCCCCGAAGCCTTCCCCTCACCTGTCCCCTAATCCTAACCCGTACACTCACACTAACCCGCGCCCTCACATGTACGCTACCCCTAAACCATTGTCGTACCCTCACCAGGACCCTATACCGTCCCCGTCCCCTAACCCTAACCCTAGCCCGAACCCTATCCCTAAACCTTCCCGGAAGCCTTCCCCTCACCTGTCCCCTAATTCTAACCCGCACGCTCACACTAACCCGCGCCCTCACACGTACGCTCCCCCTAAACCGTTGTCATACCCTCACCTGGACCCTAAATGTTCCCCGTCCCTTAAACCTAACCCTAGCCCTAGCCCGAACCCTAACCCTAACACTTCCCCGAAGCATTCCCCTCACCCGTCCCCTAATCCTAAACCGTACGCTGACACTAACCCGCGCCCTCACACGTACGCTTCCCCTAAACCGTGGTCGTACCCTCACCTGGACCCTAAACCGTCCCAGTCCCCTAACCCTAACCCTAGCCCGAACCCTAACCCTAACCCTTCCCCGAAGACTTCCCCTCACCCGTCCCCTAATCCTAACCCGTACGCTCACACTAACCCGCGCCCACACACGTACGCTCCGCCTAAACCGTTGTCGTACCCTCACCTGGACCCTAAATCGTCCCCGACCCCTAATCCTAACTCTAGCCCGAACCCTAACCCTAATCCTTCCCCGAAGCCTTCCCCTCAACCGTCCCCTAATCCTAAACCGTACGCTCACACTAACCCGCACCCTCACACGTATGATCCCCCTAAAGCGTTGTCGTTCCCTCACCAGGAACGTAAACCGTCCCCGTCCCCTAACCCTAACCCTAGCCTGAACCCTAACCCTAACCCTTCCCCGAAGCCTTCCCCTCACCCGTCCCCTAATCCTAACCCGTACGCTCACACTAAACCATGCCCTCACACCTGCGCACCCCCTAAACTGTTGTCGTACCCTCACCTGGACCCTAAACCGTCCCCGTCCCCTAACCCTAACCCTAGCCCGAACCCTAACCCTAACCCTTCCCCGAAGCCATCCCCTCACCCGTCCCCTAATCCTAACCCATACGCTCACACTAACCCGCACCCTCACACGTACCCTCCCCCTAAAGCGTTGTCGTACCCTCACCTGGACCCTAAACCGTCCCCGTCCCCTAACCCTAACCCTAGCCCGAACCCTAACACTAACCGTTCCCCGAAGCCTTCCCCTCACCCGTCCCCTAATCCTAACCCTTACGTTCACACTAACCCACGCCCTCACACGTACGCTCCCTCTAAACCGTTGTCGTACCCTCACCTGGACGCTAAACCGTCCCCGTCCCCTAACCCTAACCCTAGCCCGAACTCTAACCGTAACACTTCCCCTAAGCCTTCCCCTCAGCAGTCCCCTAATCCTAACCCATACGCTCACACTAACCCACACCCTCACACGTACGCTGCCCCTAAAGCGTTGTCGTACCCTCACCTGAACCCTAAACCGTCCCCGTACCCTGACCCTAACCCTAGCCCGAACCCTAACCCTAACCCTTCCCCGAAGCCTTCCCCTCAGCCGTCCCCTAATCCTAACCCTTACGTTCACACTAACCTGCGCCCTCACACGTACGCTCCCTCTAAACCGTTGTCGTACCCTCACCTGGACCCTAAACCGTCCCCGTCCACTAACACTAACCCTAGCCCGAACCCTAACCCTAAACCTTCCCCGAAGCCTTCCCCTCACCCGTCCCCTAATCCTAACCCCTACGCTCACACTAACACGCGCCCTCACACGTACCCTCCCCCTAAAGCGTTGTCGTATCCTCACCTGGACCCTAAACCGTCCCCGTCCCCTAACCCTAACCCTAGCCCGAACCCGAACCGTAACCCTTCCCCAAAGCCTTCCCCTCAGCAGTCCCCTAATCCTAACCCGTACGCTCACACTAACCCGCGCCCTCATATGTACGCTCCCCCTAAAGCGTTGTCGTACCCTCACCTGGACCCTAAAACGTCCCCGTCCCCTAACCCTAACCCTAGCCCGAACCCTAACCCTAACGCTTCCCCGAAGCCTTCCCCTCACCCGTCCCCTAATCCTAACCCGTACACTCACACTAACCCGCGCCCTCACATGTACGCTACCCCTAAACCATTGTCGTACCCTCACCAGGACCCTATACCGTCTCCGTCCCCTAACCCTAACCCTACCCGAACCTTAACCCTAAACCTTCCCGGAAGCCTTCCCCTCACCCGTCCCCTAATCCTAACCCGTACGCTCACACTAAACCGCGCCCTCACACGTACGCTACCCCTAAACCGTTGTCGTACCCTCACCTGGACCCTAAATGGTTCCCGTCCCTTAAACCTAACACTAGCCCTAGCCCGAACCCTAACCCTAACACTTCCCCGAAGCATTCCCCTCACCCGTCCCCTAATCCTAAACCGTACGCTCACACTAACCCGCGCCCTCACACGTACGCTTCCCCTAAACCGTGGTCGTACCCTCACCTGGACCCTAAACCGTCCCAGTCCCCTAACCCTTACCCTAGCCCGAACCCTAACCCTAACCCTTCCCCGAAGACTTCCCCTCACCCGTCCCCTAATCCTAAACCGTACGCTCACACTAACCCGCGCCCACACACGTACGCTCCCCCTAAACCGTTGTCGTACCCTCACCTGGACCCTAAATCGTCCCCGACCCCTAATCCTAACTCTAGCCCGAACCCTAACCCTAATCCTTCCCCGAAGCCTTCCCCTCACCCGTCCCCTAATCCTAAACCATACGCTCACACTAACCCGCACCCTCACACGTATGTTCCCCCTAAAGCGTTGTCGTTCCCTCACCAGGAACCTAAACCGTCCCCGTCCCCTAACCCTAACCCTAGCCTGAACCCTAACCCTAACCCTTCCCCGAAGCCTTCCCCTCACCCGTCCCCTAATCCTAACCCGTACGCTCACACTAAACCGTGCCCTCACACATGCGCACCCCCTAAACTGTTGTCGTACCCTCACCTGGACCCTAAACCGTCCCGGGCCCCTAACCCTAACCCTAGCCCGAACCCTAACCCTAACCCTTCCCAGAAGCCTTCCCCTCACCCGTCCCTTAATCCTAACCCGTACGCTCACACTAACCCACGCCCTCACACGTACAGTCCCCCTAAACCGTTGTCGTACACTCACCTGGACCCTAAACCGTCCCCGTCCCCGTCCCCTAACCCTAGCCCGAACCCTAACCCTATCCCTTCCCCGAAGCCTTCCCCTCACCCGTCCCCTAATCCTAACCCGTACACTCACACTAACCCGCGCCCTCACACGTATGCTCCCCCTAAACTGTTGTCGTACCCTCACCTGGACCCTAAATGGTCCCCGTCCCTTAAACCTAACCCTAGCCCTAGCCCGAACCCTAACCCTAACCCTTCCCCGAAGCATTCCCCTCACCCGTCCCCTAATCCTAACCCGTACGCTCACACTAAACCGTGCCCTCACACCTGCGCACCCCATAAACCGTTGTCGTACCCTCACCTGGACCCTAAACCGTCCCCGTCCCCTAACCCTAACCCTAGCCCGAACCTTAACCCTAACCCTTCCCTGAAGCCTTCCCCTCACCCGTCCCCTAATCCTAACCCATACGCTCACACTAACCCGCACCCTCACACGTACGCTCCCCCAAAGCGTTGTCGTACCCTCACCTGGACCCTAAACCGTCCCCGTCCCCTAACCCTAACCCTAGCCCGAACCCTAACCCTAACCCTTCCCCGAAGCCTTCCCTTCACCCGTCCCCTAATCCTACCCCTTACGTTCACACTAACCCGCGCCCTCACACGTACGCTCCCTCTAAACCGTTGTCGTACCCTCACCTGGATCCTAAACCGTCCCCGTACCCTAACCCTAACCCTAGCCCGAACTCTAACCGTAAACCTTCCCCGAAGCCTTCCCCTCAGCAGTCCCCTAATCCTAATCTGTACGCTCACACTAACCCGCGCACTCATATGTACGCTCCCCGTAAAGCGTTGTCGTACCCTCACCTGGACCCTAAACCGTCCCCGTCCCCTAACCCTAACCCTAGCCCGAACCCTAACTCTAACCCTTCCCCGAAGCCTTCCCCTCAGCCGTCCCCTAATGCTAACCCTTACGTTCACACTAACCTGCGCCCTCACACGTACGCTCCCTCTAAACCGTTGTCGTACCCTCATCTGGACCCTAAACCGTCCCCGTCCACTAACACTAACCCTAGCCCGAACCCTAACCCTAACCCTCCCCCGAAGCCTTCCCCTCACCCGTCCCCTAATCCTAACCCCTACGCTCACACTAACCCGCGCCCTCACGCGTACCCTCCCCCTAAAGCGTTGTCGTACCCTCACCTGGACCCTAAACGGTCCCGGTCCCCTAACCCTAACCCTACACCGAACCCTAACCCTAACCCTTCCCCGAAGCCTTCCCCTCACCCGTCCCCTAATCCTACCCCGTACGCTCACAATAACCCGCGCCCTCACACGTACGCTCCCCCTAAACCGCTGTCGTACCCTCAACTGGACCCTAAACCGTCCCTGTTCCCTAACCCTAACCCTAGCCCGAACACTAACCCTAACCCTTCCACGAAGCCTTCCCCTCACCCCTCCCCTAATCCTAACCCGTACGCTCACACTAACCAGCACCCTCACACGTACGTTCCCCTTAAAACGTTGTCGTACCCTTACCTGGACCCTAAACCGTCCCCGTCCCCTAACCCGAACCCTAGCCCGAATCCTAACCCTAACCCTTCCCCGAAGCCTTCCCCTCACCCGTCGCCTAATCCTAACCCATACGCTCACACTAACCCGCGCCCTCACACGTACAGTCCCCCTAAACTGTTGTCGTACACTCACCTGGACCCTAAACCGTCCCCGTCCCCGTCCCCTAACCCTAGCCCGAACCCTAACCCTAACCCTTCCCCGAAGCCTTCCCCTCACCCGTCCCCTTGTCCTAAACCGTACGCTCACACTAACCCGCGCCCTCACACGTACGCTCCCCCTAAACCGTTGTCCTACCCTCACCTGGACCCTAAACCGTCCCCGTCCCCTAACCCTAACCCTAGCCCGAACCCTAGCCCTAACCCTTCCCCAAAGCCTTCCCCTCACCCGTCCCCTAATCCTAACACATATGCTCACACTAACACGCACCCTCACACGTACGCTCCCCCAAAACCGTTGTCGTACCCTCACCTGGACCCTAGAACGTCCCTGTCCCCTAACCCTAACCCTACCCCGAATCCTAACTCTAACCCTTCCCCGAAGCCTTCCCCTCACACATCCCCTAATCCTAATCCATATGCTCACACTAACCCGCGCCCTCACACGTACGTTACCCCTAAACCGTTGTCGTATCCACACCTGGACCTTAAACCGTCCCCGTCCACTAACCCTATCCCTAGCCCGAACCCTAACCCTAACCATTCCCCGAAGCCTTCCCCTCACCCGTCCCCTAATCCTAACCCGTACGCTCACACTAACCCGCGCCCTCACATGTACCCTCCCCCTAAAGCGTTATTGTACCCTCACCTGGACCCTAAACCGTCCCCGTCCACTAACCCTAACCCTAACCCTAGCCCGAACCCTAACCCTAACCCTTCCCCGAAGCCTTCCCCTCACCCGTCCCCTAATCCTAACCCGTACGCTCACACTAACCCGCGCCCTCACACGTACGCTCCCCCTAAACCGTGGTCGTACACTCACCTGGACCCTCAATGGTCCCCGTTCCCTAAACCTAACCCTAGCCCTAGCCCGAACCCTAACCCTAACCCTTCCCCGAAGCCTTCCCCTCACCCGTCCCCTAATCCTAACCCGTACGCTCACACTAACCCGTGACCTCACAGGTACCCTCCCCATAAAGCGTTGTCGTACCCTCACCTGGACCCTAAACATTCCCCGTCCCCTAACCCTAACCCTAGCCCGAACACTAAACCTAACCCTTCCCTGAAGCCTTCCCCTCACCCGTCCCCTAATCCTAACACGTACGCTCACACTAACCCGCGCCCTCACATGTATGCTACCCCTAAACCATTGTAGTACCCTCACCTGGACCCTAAACTGTCCCCGTCCCTTAACCCTAACCCTAGCCCTAACCCTAACCCTAACACTTCCCCGAAGCCTTCCCCTCACCCGTCCCCTAATCCTAACCCTTACGCTCACACTAACCCACACCCTCACACGTGCGCTCCCCCTAAACCGTTGTCGTACCCTCACCTGGACCCTAAACCTTCCCCGTCCCCTAAACCTATCTCTAGCCCGAACCCTAACCCTAACCCTTCCCCGAGGCCTTCCCCTCACCCGTCCCCTAATCCTAACCCGTACGCTCACACTAACCCGCGCCCTCACACGTACCCTCCCCCTAAACCATTGTCGTACCCTCACCTGGACCCTAAAACCGTCCCCGTCCCCTAACCCTAACCCTAGCCCGAACCCTAACCCTAACCCTTCCCCGAAGCCTTACCCTCACCCGTCCCCTAATCCTAACCCGTACCCTCACACTAACCCGCGCCCTCACACGTACCGTCCCCCTAAAGCGTTGTTGTACCCTCACCTGGAACCTAAACCGTCCCCGTCCCCTAACCCTAACCCTAGCCTGAACCCTAACCCAAAACCTTCCCCGAAGCCTTCCCCTCACCCGTCCCCTAATCCTAACCCGTACGCTCATACTAACATGTGACCTCACACGTACATTCCCCCTAAACCGCTCTCGTACCCTCACCTGGACCCTAAACCGTCCCCGTCCCCTAACCCTAACCCTAGCCTGAACCCTAACCCAAAACCTTCCCCGAAGCCTTCCCCTCACCCGTCCCCTAATCCTAACCCGTACTCTCACACTAACCCGCGCCCTCACACGTACGCTCCCCCTAAACCACTGTCGTACCCTTACCTGGACACTAAACCGTCCCCGTCCCCTAACCCGAAACCTAGCCCAAACCCTAACCCTAACCCTTCCCCGAAGCCTTCCACTCACCCGTCCCCTAATCCTAAACCGTACGCTCACACTAACAAGCGCCCTCACACGTACAGTCCCCTTAAACCGTTGTCGTACACTCACCTGGACCCTAACCTGTCCCCATCCCCGTCCCCTAACCCTAGCCCGAACCCTAACCCTAACCCTTCCCCGAAGCCTTCCCCTCACCCGTCCCCTAATCCTAACCCGTACGCTCACACTAACCCGCGCCCTCACACGTACGCTCCCCCTAAAGCGTTGTCGTACCCTCACCTGGACCCTAAACCGTCCCCGTCCCCTAACCCTAAACTTAGCACGAATCCTAACCCTAACCCTTCCCCGAAGCCTTCCCCTCACCCGTCCCCTAATCCTAACCCGTATGCTCACACTAACCCACACCCTCACACGTACGCATCCCCTAAAATGTTGTCGTACCATCACGTGGACCCTAAACCGTCCCCGTCCCCTAACCCTAACCCTAGCCCGAACCCTAGCCCTAACCCTTCCCCGAAGCCTTCCCCTCACCCGTCCCCTAATCCTAACACATATGCTCACACTAACACGCGCCCTCACACGTACGCTCCCCCTAAACCGTTGTCGTACCCTCACCTGGACCCTAAAACGTCCCCGTCCCCTAACCCTAACCCGAGCCCGAACCCTAACCCTAACCCTTCCCCGAAGCCTTCCCCTCACACATCCCCTAATCCTAACCCATACGCTCACACTAACCCACGCCCTCACACGTACGCTACTCCTAAACCGTTGTCGTATCCACACCTGGACCCTAAACCGTCCCCGTCCCCTAACCCTAACCCTAGCCCGAACCCTAACCCTAACCATTCCCCGAAGCCTTCCCCTCACCCGTCCCCTAATCCTAACCCGTACGCTCACACTAACTCGCGCCCTCACATGTACCCTCCCCCAAAAGCGTTGTCGTACCCTCACCTGGACCCTAAACCGTCCCCGTCCCCTAACCCTAACCCTAGCCCGAACTCTAACCCTAACTCTTCTCCGAAGCCTTCCCCTCTCCCGTCCCCTAATCCTAACCCGTACGCTCACACTAACCCGCGCCCTCACACGTACGCTCCCCCTAAACCGTTGTCGTACCCTCACCTGGACCCTGAATGGTCCCCGTTCCCTAAACCTAACCCTAGCCCTAGCCCGAACCCTAACCCTAACCCTTCCCCGAAGCCTTCCCCTCACCCGTCCCCTAATCCTAACCCGTACGCTCACACTACCCCGCGCCCTCACACGTACGCTCCCCCTAAACCATTGTCGTACCCTTACCTGGACCCTAAACCGTACCCGTCCCCGTCCCCTAACACTAGCCCGAACCCTAACCCTAACGCTTCCCCGAAGCCTTCCCCTCAACCGTCCCCTAATCCCAACCGTACGCTCACACTAACCGGCGCCCTCACACGTACCCTCTCCCTAAAGCGTTGTCATACCCTCACCTGGACACTAAACGGTCCCCGTCCCCTAACACTAACCCTAGCCCGAACTGTAACCCAAACCCTTCCCCGAAGCCTTCCCCTCACCCGTCCCCTCATCCTAACCCGTACACTCACACTAACCCGTGCCCTCACAAGTACACTCGCCCTAAACCGCTCTCGTACACTCAACTGCACCCTAAAGCGTCCCCGTCCCATAACCCTAACCCTAGCCCGAACCCTAACCCTAAACCTTCCTCGAAGCCTTCCCCTCACCCGTCCCCTAATCCTAACCCGTACGCTCACACTAACCCGCGCCCTCACACGTACGCTCCCCCTAAACCGTTGTCGTACCCTCACCTGGACCCTAAACCGTCCCCGTCCCCTAATCCCAACCCTTCCCCGAAGCCCTCCCCTCACCCGTCCCCTAATCCTAACCCGTACGCTCACACTAACCCACGCCCTCACACGTACGCTCCCCCTAAACCGTTGTCGTACCCTCACCTGGACCCTAAACCGTCCCCATCCCCTAACCCTAAACCTAGCCCGAACCCTAAACCTAACCCTTCCCCGAAGCCTTCCCCTCACCCGTCCCCTAATACTAACCCGTACGCTCACATTAACCCACGACCTCACACGTACGCTCCCCCTAAACCGTTGTCGTAGTCTCACCTGGACCCTAAACCTTCCCCGTCCCCTAACCCTAAACCTAGCCCGAACCCTAACCCAAACCCTTCCCGGAAGTCTTCCCCTCACCCGTCCCCTAATCCTAACCCGTACGCTCACACTAACCTGTGCCCTCACACGTACGCTCCCCCTAAACCGCTCTCGTACCCTCAACTGGACCCTAAACCGTCCCCGTCCCCTAACCCTAACCCTAGCCCAAACCCTAACCCTAACCCTTCCACGAAGCCTTCCCCTCACCCGTACCTTAATCCTAACCCGTACGGTCACACTAACCCGCGCCCTCACATGTACGCTCCCACTAAACCGTTGTCGTACCCTCACCTGGACCCTAAACCGTCCCCATCCCCTAACCCTAACCCTAGCCCGAACCCTAACACTAACCCTTCCCCGATGCCTTCCCCTCACCCGTCCCCTAATCCTAACCCGTACGCTCACACTAACCTGCGCCCTCACACGGACGCTCCCCCTAAACCGTTGTCATACCCTCACCTGGACCCTGAACAGTCCCCGTCCCCTAACCCTAACCCTAGCCCGAACCCTAACCCTAACCCTTCCCCGAAGCCTTCCCCTCACCTGTCCCCTAATCCTAACCCGTACCCTCACACTAACACGCGCCCTCACAGATTCGCTCCCCCTAAACCGTTGTCGTACGCTCACCTGGACCCTAAACCGTCCCCATCCCTTAACACTAACCCTAGTCCGAAACCTAACCCTAACCCTTCCCCGAAGCCTTCCCCTCACCCGTCCCCTAATCCTAACCCGTACGCTCACACTAACCCGCTCCTTCCCACTTACGCTCCCCCTAAACCGTTGTCGTACCCTCACCTGGACCTTAAACCGTCCCCGTCCCCTAACCCTAACCCTAGCCCAAACGCTAACCCTAACCCTTCCCCGAAGCCTTCCCCACACCGGTCCCCTAATCCTAACCCGTACGCTCACACTAACCCGCGCCCTCACACGTACGCTCCCCCTAAACCGTTGTCGTACCCTCACCTGGACCCTAAACCGTACCCGTCCCCTAACCCTAACCCTAGCCCGAACACTAGCCCTAACCCTTCCCCGAAGCCTTCCCCTCACCCGTCCCCTAATCCTAACCCTAACGCTCACACTAAGCCGTGCCCTCCCACGTACGCTCCCCCTAAACCGTTGTCGTACCCTCACCTGGACACTAAACCGTCCCCGTCCCCTAACCCTAACCCTAGCCAGAACCCTAACCCTAACCCTTCCCCGAAGCCTTCCCCTCACCCGTCCCCTAATCCTAGCCCGTACGATCACACTAACCCGCGCCCTCACACGTACGGTCCCCCTAAACCGTTGTCGTACCCTCACCTGGACCCTAAACCGTCCCCATCCCCTAACCCTAACCCTAGCTAACTTTAACACTAACACTTCCCCAATGCCTTCCCCTCACCCGTCCACTAATCCTAACCCGTACGCTCACACTAACCCGCGCCCTCACACATACGTTCCCCCTAAAGAGTTGTCGTACCCTCACCTAGACCCTAAACCGTCCCCGGCCCCTAACCCTAACCCTAGGCCGAACCCTAAGCCTAACCCTTCCCCGAAGCCTTCCCCTCACCCGTCCCCTAATCCTAACCCTTACGCTCACACTAACCCGTGCCCTCACACGTACGCCCCCCCTAAAGCGTTGACGTACCACAACCTGGACCCTAAACCGTCTACATCCCCTAACCCTAACCGTAGCCGGAACCCTAGCCCTAACACTTCCCCGAAGCCTTCCCTTCACCCGTCCCCTAATCCTAACACGTACACTCACACTAACCCGCACCCTCACACGTACGCTCCCCCTAAACCGTTGTCGTACCCTCACCTGGACCCTAAACCGTCCCCGTTCCCTAACCCTAACCCTAGACTGAACCCTAACCCTAACTCTACCCCGAAGCATTCCCCTCACCCGTCCCCTAAGACTAACCCGTACGATCTCACTAACCCGCGCCTTCACACGTACGCTCCCCCTAAAGCATTGTCGTACCCTCACCTGGACCCTAAATGGTTCCCGTCCCTTAAACCTAACACTAGCCCTAGCCCGAACCCTAACCCTAACACTTCCCCGAAGCATTCCCCTCACCCGTCCTCTAATCCTAAACCGTACGCTCACACTAACCCGCGCCCTCACACGTACGCTTCCCCTAAACCGTGGTCGTACCCTCACCTGGACCCTAAACCGTCCCAGTCCCCTAACCCTAACCCTAGCCCGAACCCTAACCCTAACCCTTCCCCGAAGACTTCCCCTCACCCGTCCCCTAATCCTAACCCGTACGCTCACACTAACCCGTGCCCACACACGTACGCTCCCCCTAAACCGTTGTCGTACCCTCACCTGGACCCTAAATCGTCCCCGACCCCTAATCCTAACTCTAGCCCGAACCCTAACCCTAATCCTTCCCCGAAGCCTTCCCCTCACCCGTCCCATAATCCTGAACCGTACGCTCACACTAACCCGCACCCTCACATGTATGTTCCCCCTAAAGCGTTGTCGTTCCCTCACCAGGAACCTAAACCGTCCCCGTCCCCTAACCCTAACCCTAGCCTGAACCCTAACCCTAACCCTTCCCCGAAGCCTTCCCCTCACCCGTCCCCTAATCCTAACCCGTACGCTCACACTAACCCGTGCCCTCAAACGTACGCTACCCCTAAACCGTTGTCGTACCCTCACCTGGACCCTAAACCGTTCCCGTCCCCTAACCCTAACCCTAGAGCGAATCCTAACCCTAACCCTTCCCCGAAGCCTTGCCCTCACCCGACCCCTAATCCTAACCCGTACGCTCACACTAAACCGTGCCCTCACACCTGCGCACCCCCTTAACTGTTGTCGTACCCTCACCTGGACCCTAAACCGTCCCCGTCCCCTAACCCTAACCCTAACCGTTCCCCGAAGCCTTCCCCTCACCCGTCCCCTAATCCTAACCCTTATGTTCACACTAACCCGCGCCCTCACACGTACGCTCCCTCTAAACCGTTGTCGTACCCTCACCTGGACCCTAAACCGTCCCCGTCCCCTAACCCTAACCCTAACCCTAACCCTAACCCTAGCCCGAACCCTAAACCTGACCCTTCCCCGAAGCCTTCCCCTCACCCGTCCCCTAATCCTAACCCTTACGTTCACACTAACCCACGCCCTCACACGTACGCTCCCTCTAAACCGTGGTCGTACCCTCACCTGGACCCTAAACCGTCCCCGTCCCCTAACCCTAACCCTAGCCCGAACCCAAACCGTAACGCTTCCCCAAAGCCTTCCCCTCAGCAGTCCCCTAATCCTAACCCGTACGCTCACACTAACCCGCGCCCTCATATGTACGCTCCCCCTAAAGCGTTGTCGTACCCTCATCTGGACCCTAAAACGTCCCCGTCCCCTAACCCTAACCCTAGCCCGAACCCTAACCCTAACGCTTCCCCGAAGCCTTCCCCTCACCCGTCCCCTAATCCTAACCCGTACACTCACACTAACCCGCGCCCTCACATGTACGCTACCCCTAAACCATTGTCGTACCCTCACCAGGACCCTATACCGTCCCCGTCCCCTAACCCTAACCCTAGCCCGAACCTTAACCCTAAACCTTCCCGGAAGCCTTCCCCTCACCTGTCCCCTAATCCTAACCCGTACGCTCACACTAAACCGCGCCCTCACACGTACGCTACCCCTAAACCGTTGTCGTACCCTCACCTGGACCCTAAATGGTTCCCGTCCCTTAAACCTAACACTAGCCCTAGCCCGAACCCTAACCCTAACACTTCCCCGAAGCATTCCCCTCACCCGTCCCCTAATCCTAAACCGTACGCTCACACTAACCCGCGCCCTCACACGTACGCTTCCCCTAAACCATGGTCGTACCCTCACCTGGACCCTAAACCGTCCCAGTCCCCTAACCCTAACCCTAGCCCGAACCCTAAAGCTAACCCTTCCCCGAAGACTTCCCCTCACCCGTCCCCTAATCCTAAACCGTACGCTCACACTAACCCGCGCCCACACACGTACGCTCCCCCTAAACCGTTGTCGTACCCTCACCTGGACCCTAAATCGTCCCCGACCCCTAATCCTAACTCTAGCCCGAACCCTAACCCTAATCCTTCCCCGAAGCCTTCCCCTCACCTGTCCCCTAATCCTAAACCATACGCTCACACTAACCCGCACCCTCACACGTATGTTCCTCCTAAAGCGTTGTCGTTCCCTCACCAGGAACCTAAACCGTCCCCGTCCCCTAACCCTAACCCTAGCCTGAACCCTAACCCTAACCCTTCCCCGAAGCCTTCCCCTCACCCGTCCCCTAATCCTAACCCGTACGCTCACACTAAACCGTGCCCTCACACCTGCGCACCCCCTAAACTGTTGTCGTACCCTCACCTGGACCCTAAACCGTCCCCATCCCCTAACCCTAACCCTAGCCCGAACCCTAACCCTAACCCTTCCCCGAAGCCTTCCCCTCACCCGTCCCCTAATCCTAACCCATACGCTCACACTAACCCGCACCCTCACACGTACGCTCCCCCTAAAGCGTTGTCGTACCCTCACCTGGACCCTAAACCGTCCCCGTCCCCTAACCCTAACCCTAGCCCGAACCCTAACCCTAACGGTTCCCCGAAGCCTTCCCCTCACCCGTCCCCTAATCCTAACACTTACGTTCACACTAACCCGCGCCCTCACACGTACGCTCCCTCTAAACCGTTGTCGTACCCTCACCTGGACCCTAAATGGTCCCCATTCCCTAAACTTAACCCTAGCCCTAGCCCGAACCCTAACCCTAACCCTTCCCCGAAGCCTTCCCCTCACCCGTCCCCTAATCCTAACCCGTACGCTCACACTAACCCGCAACCTCACACGTACCCTCCCCCTAAAGTGTTGTCGTACCCTCACCTGGACCCTAAACTTTCCCCGTCCCCTAACCGTAACCCTAGCCCGAAAACTAAACCTAACCATTCCCCGAAGCCTTCCCCTCACCCGTCCCCTAACCCTAACCCGTACGCTCACACTAACCCACACCCTCACATGTACACTACCCCTAAATCATTGTAGTACCCTCACCTGGACCCTAAACCGTCCCCGTCCCCTAATCCTAACCCTAGCCCGAACCCTAACCCTAACCCTTCCCCGAAGCCTTCCCCTCACCCGTCCCCTAATCCTAACCTGTACGCTCACACTAACCCACGCCATCACACGTACGCTCCCCCTAAACTTTTGTCGTACCCTCACCTGGACCATAAACCTTCCCCGTCCCCTAAACCTATCTCTAGCCCGATCCCTAACCCTAACCCTTCCCCGAGGCCTTCCCCTCACCCGTCCCCTAATCCTAACCCGTACGCTCACACTAACCCGCGCCCTCACACGTACCATCCCCCTAAACCGTTGTCGTACCCTCACCTGGACCCTAAAACCGTCGCCGTCGCCTAACCCTAACCCTAGCCCGAACCCTAACCCTTCCCCGAAGCCTTCCCCTCACCCGTCCCATAATCGTAACCCGTACCCTCACACTAACCCGCGCCCTCACACGTACCCTCCCCCTAAAGCGTTGTCGTACCCTCACCTGGACCCTAAACCGTCCCCGTCCCCTAACCCTAACCCTAGCCTGAACCTTAACCCAAACCCTTCCCCGAAGCCTTCCCCTCACCCGTCCCCTAATCCTAACACGTACGCTCACACTAACCTGTGCCCTCAAACGTACGCTCCCCCGAAACCGCTCTCGTACCATCAACTGGACCCTAAACCGTCCCCGTCTCCTAACCCTAGCCCGAACCCTAACTCTAAACCTTTCCCGAAGCCTTCCCCTCACCCGTCCCCTAATCCTAACCCGTACGCTCACACTAACCTGTGCCCTGACACGTACGCTCCCCCTAAACCGTTGTCGTACCCTCACCTGGACCCTAAACCGTCCCCGTCCCCTAACCCGTACCCTAGCCCGAACCGTAACCCTAACCCTTCCCCGAAGCCTTCCCCTCACCCGTCCCCTAATCCTAACACCTAGGCTCACACTAATCTGCGCCCTCACACGTACCCTCCCCCTAAAGCGTTGTCGAACCCTCACCTGGGCCCTAAACGGTCCCCGTCCCCTAACACTAACCCTAGCCTGAACCCTAACCCTAATCCTTCCCCGAAGCCTTCCCCTCACCCGTCCCCTAATCCTAACCCGTACGCTCACACTAACCCGCCCCCTCACACGTACGATCCCCCTAAACCGCTGTCGTACCCTCAACTGGACCCTAAACCGTCCCCGTCCCCTAACCCTAACCCTAGCCCGAACTCTAACCCTAATACTTCCACGAAGCCTTCCCCTCACCCGTCCCCTAATCCTAACCCGTACGCTCACACTAACCCGCGCCCTCACACGTACGCTCCCCCTAAACCATTGTCGTACCATTACCTGAACCCTAAACCGTCCCCGTCCCCTAACCCGAAACCTAGCCCGAACCCTAACCCTAACCCTTCCCCGAAGCCTTCCCCTCACCTGTCCCCTAATACTAATCCGTACGCTCACACTAACCCGCGCCCTCACACGTACAGTCCCCCTAAACCGTTGTCGTACACTCACCTGGACCCTAAACTGTCCCCGTCCCCGTCCCCTAACCTTAGCCCGAACCCTAACCCTAACCCTTCCCCTCACCCGTCCCCTAATCCCAACCCGTACGCTCACACTAAACCGTGCCCTCACACGTACGCTCCCCCTAAACCGTTGTCGTACCCTCACCTGCACCCTAAATGGTCCCCGTTCCCTAAAGCTAACCCTAGCCCTGGCCCGAACCCTAACCCTAACGCTTCCCTGAAGCCTTCCCCTCACCCGTCCCCTAATCCTAACCCGTACGCTCACACTAACCCGTGCCCTCACACTTACGCTCCCCCTAAAGCGTTGTCGTACCCTCACCTTGACCCTAAAACGTCCCCGTCCCCTAACCCTAACCCTAGCCCGAACCCTAACCCTAACCCTTCCCCGAAGCCTTCCCCTCACCCGTCCCCTAATCCTAACCCGTACGCTCACACTAACCCACAACCTCACACGTACGCTTCCCCTAAAATGTTGTCGTACCCTGACATGGACCCTAAACCGTCCCCGTCCCCTAACCCTAACCCTAGCCCTAACCCTAGCCCCAACCCTTCACCGAAGCCTTCCCATCACCCGTCCCCTAATCCTAACACATATGCTCACACTAACACGCGCCCTCACACGTACGCTCCCCCTAAACCGTTGTCGTACCCTCACCTGGAACCTAAAACGTCCCCGTCTCCTAACCCTAACCCTAGCCCGAACCCTAACGCTAACCATTCCCCGAAGCCTTCCCCTCACCCGTCCCCTAATCCTAACCCGTACGCTCACACTAACCCGCGCCCTCACACGTACCCTCCCCCTAAAGCGTTGTCGTACCCTCACCTGGACCCTAAACCGTCCCCGTCCCCTAACCCTAACCCTAGCCCGAACCCTAACCCTAACCCTTCCCCGAAGCCTTCCCCTCACCCGTCCCCTAATCCTAACCCGTACGCTCACACTAACCCGCGACCTCACATGTACCCTCCCCCTAAAGCGTTGTCGTACCCTCATCTGGACCCTAAACGTTCCCCGTCACCTAACCCTAACCCTAGCCCGAACCCTAACCCTAACCCTTTCCCAAAGCCTTCCCCTCACCCGTCCCCTAATCGTAACTCGTACGCTCACACTAACCCGCGCCCTCACACATACGCTCCACCTAAACCGTTGTCGTACCCTCAGCTGGACCCTAAACCGTCCCCATCCCCTAACCCTAACCCTGGCCCGAACCCTAACACTAACCCTTCCCCGAAGCCTTCCCCTCACCCGTCCCCTAATCCTAACCCGTACGCTCACACTAACCCACGCCCTCACACGTGCCCTCCCCCTAAAGCGTTGTCGTACCCTCACCTGGACCCTAAACCGTCCCCGTCCCCTAACCCTAACCCTAGCCCGAACCGTAACCCAAACCCTTCCCCGAAGCCTTCCCCTCACCCGTCCCCTAATCCTAACCCGTACGCTCACACTAACCCGCGCCCTCACACGTACCCTCCCCTAAAGCGTTGTCGTACCCTCACCTGCACCCTAAATGGTCCCCGTTCCCTAAAGCTAACCCTAGCCCTAGCCCGAACCCTAACCCTAACGCTTCCCTGAAGCCTTCCCCTCACCCGTCCCCTAATCCTAACCCGTACGCTCACACTAACCCGCGCCCTCACACGTACGCTCCCCCTAAAGCGTTGTCGTACCCTCACCTGGACCCTAAACCGTCCCCGTCCCCTAACCCTAACCCTAGCCCGAAACCTAACCCTAACCCTTCCCCGAAGCCTTCCCCTCACCCGTCCCATAATCCTAACCCGTATGCTCACACTAACCCACGCCCTCACACGTACACATCCCCTAAAATGTTGTCGTACCCTCACCTGGACCCTAAACCGTCCCCGTCCCCTAACCCTAACCCTAGCCCGAACCCTAGCCCTAACCCTTTCCCGAAGCCTTCCCCTCACCCGTCCCCTAATCCTAACACATATGCTGACACTAACACGCGCCCTAACACGTACGCTCCCCCTAAACCGTTGTCGTACCCTCACCTGGACCCTAAAACGTCCCCGTCCCCTAACCCTAACCCTAGCCCGAACCCTAACCCTAACCGTTCCCCGAAGCCTTCCCCTCACACATCCCCTAATCCTAACCCATACGCTCACACTAACCCGCACCCTCACACGTACGCTACCCCTAAACCGTTGTCGTATCCACACCTGGACCCTAAACCGTCCCCGTCCCCTAACCCTAACCCTAGCCCGAACCGTAACCCAAAACCTTCCCCGAAGCCTTCCCCTCACCCGTCCCCTAATCCTTACGCGTACGCTCACACTAACCCGCGCCCTCACACGTACCCTCCCCCTAAAGCGTTGTCGTACCCTCACCTGCACCCTAAATGGTCCCCGTTCCCTAAAGCTAAACCTAGCCCTAGCCCGAACCCTAACCCTAACGCTTCCCTGAAGCCTTCCCCTCACCCGTCCCCTAATCCTAACCCGTACGCTCACACTAACCCACGCCCTCACACGTACGCTCCCCCTAAAGCGTTGTCGTACCCTCACCTGGACCCTAAACCGTCCCCGTCCCCTAACCCTAACCCTAGCCCGAACCCTAACTCTAACCCTTCCCCGAAGCCTTCCCCTCACCCGTCCCATAATCCTAACCCGTATGCTCACACTAACCCACGCCCTCACACGTACACATCCCCTAAAATGTTGTCGTACCCTCACCTGGACCCTAAACCGTCCCCATCCCCTAACCCTAACCCTAGCCCGAACCCTAGCCCTAACCCTTCCCCGAAGCCTTCCCCTCACCCGTCCCCTAATCCTAACACATATGCTCACACTAACACGCGCCCTCACACGTACGCTCCCCCTAAACCGTTGTCGTACCCTCACCTGGACCCTAAAACGTCCCCGTCCCCTAACCCTAACCCTAGCCCGAACACTAACCCTAACCGTTCCCCGAAGCCTTCCCCTCACACATCCCCTAATCCTAACCCATACGCTCACACTAACCCGCGCCCTCACACGTACGCTACCCCTAAACCGTTGTCGTATCCACACCTGGACCCTAAACCGTCCCCGTCCCCTAACCCTAAACCTAGCCCGAACCCTAACCCTAACCCTAACCCTAACCCTAACCCTAACCCTAACCCTAACCCTAAATGGTCCCCGTTCCCTAAACCTAACCCTAGCCCTAGCCCGAACCCTAACCCTAACCCTTCCCCGAAGCCTTCCCCTCACCCGTCCCCTAATCCTAACCCGTACGCTCACACTAATCCGTGCCCTCACACGTACGCTCCCCCTGAACCGCTCTCCTACCCTCAACTGGACCCTAAACCGTCCCCGACCCCTAACCCTAACCCTAGCCCGAACCCTAACCCTAAAACTTCCTCGAAGCCTTCCGCTCACCCGTCCCCTAATCCTAACCCGTACGCTCACACTAACCCGCGCCCTCACACGTACGCTCCCCCTAAACCGTTGTTGTACCCTCACCTGGACCCTAAAGCGTCCCCGTCCCCTAACCCCAACCCTTCCCCGAAGCCCTCCCCTCACCCTTCCCCTAATCCTAACCCGTACGCTCACACTAACCCACGCCCTCACACGTACGCTCCCCCTAAACCGTTGTCATACCCTCACCTGGACCCTAAACCGTCCCCGTCCCCTAACCCTAACCCTAGCCTGAACCCTAACCCTAACCCTTCCCCGAAGCCTTCCCCTCACCCGTCCCCTAATCCTAACCCGTACGCTCACATTAACCCACGACCTCACACGTACGCTCCCCCTAAACCGTTGTCGTACTCTCACCTGGACCCTAAACCGTCCCCGTCCCCTAACCCTAACCCTAGCCCGAACCCTAACCCAAACCCTTCCCCGAAGCCTTCCCCTCACCCGTCCCCTAATCCTAACCCGTACGCTCACACTATCCTGTGCCCTCACACGTACGCTCCCCCTAAACCGCTCTCGTACCCTCAACTGGACCCTAAACCGTCCCCGTCCCCTAACCCTAACCCTAGCCCGAACCCTAACCCTAACCCTTCCCCGAAGCCTTCCCCTCACCCGTCCCCTAATCCTAACCAGTACGCTCACACTAACCTGTGCCCTCACACGTACGATCCCCCTAAACCGTTGTCGTACCCTCACCTGGACCCTAAACCGTCCCTGTCCCCTAACCCTAACCCTAGCCGAACCCTAAGCCTATCCCTTCCCCGAAGCCTTCCCCTCACCCGTCCCCTAATCCTAACCCCTAGGCTCACACTAATCCGCGCCCTCACACGTACGCTCCCCCTAAACCACTGTCGTACCCTTACCTGGACCCTAAACCGTCCCCGTCACCTAACCCGAAACCTAGCCCGAACCCTAACCCTAACCCTTCCCCATAGCCTTCCCCTCACCCGTCCCCTAATCCTAACCCGTACGCTCACACTAACCCGCGCCCTCACACGTACAGTCCCCCTAAACCGTTGTCGTACACTCACCTGGACCCTAACCTGTCCCCATCCCCGTCCCCTAACCCTAGCCCGAACCCTAAACCTAACACTTCCCCGAAGCCTTCCCCTCACCCGTCCCCTAATCCTAACCCGTACGCTCACACTAACCCACGCCCTCACATGTACGCTCCCCCTAAACCGTTGTCGTACCCTCACCTGCACCCTAAAGGGTCCCCGTTCCCTAACGCTAACCCTAGCCCTAGCCCGAACCCTAACCCTAACGCTTCCCTGAAGCCTTCCCCTCACCCGTCCCCTAATCCTAACCCGTACGCTCACACTAACCCGCGCCCTCACACGTACGCTCCCCCTAAAGCGTTGTCGTACCCTCACCTGGACCCTAAACCGTCCCCGTCCCCGAGCCCTAACCCTAGCCCGAACCCTAACCCTAACCCTTCCCCGAAGCCTTCCCCTCACCCGTCCCATAATCCTAACCCGTATGCTCACACTAACCCACGCCCTCACACGTACACATCCCCTAAAATGTTGTCGTACCCTCACCTGGACCCTAAACCGTCCCCGTCCCCTAACCCTAACCTTACCCCGAACCCTAGCCCTAACCCTTCCCCGAAGCCTTCCCCTCACCCGTCCCCTAATCCTAACCCGTACGCTCACACTAACCCGCGCCCTCACATGTACGCTACCCCTAAACCATTGTAGTACCCTCACCTGGACCCTAAACCGTCCCCGTCCCCTAACCCTAACCCTAGCCCGAACCCTAACCCTAACCCTTCCCCGAAGCCTTCCCCTCACCCGTCCCCTAATCCTAACCCGTACCCTCACACTAACCCGTGCCCTCACACGTACCCTCCCCCTAAAGCGTTGTCGTACCCTCACCTGGACCCTAAACCGTCCCCGTCCCCTAACCCTAACCCTAGCCTGAACCCTAACACAAACCCTTCCCCGAAGCCTTCCCCTCACCCGTCCCCTAATCCTAACACGTACGCTCACACTAACCTGTACCCTCACAAGTACGCTCCACCTAAACCGCTCTCGTACCCTCAACTGGACCCTAAACCGTCCCCGTCCCCTAACCCTAACCCTAGCCCGAACCCTAACCCTAAACCTTCCCCGAAGCCTTCCCCTCACCCGTCCCCTAATCCTAACCCGTACGCTCACACTAACCTGTGCCCTCACACGTACGCTCCCCCTAAACCGTTGTCGGACCCTCACCTGGACCCTAAACCGTCCCCGTCCCCTAACCCTAACCTTAGCCCAAACCCTAACCCTAACCCTTCCCCGAAGCCTTCCCCTCACCCGTCCCCTAATCCTAACCCCTAGGCTCACACTAATCCGCGCCCTCACACGTACGCTCCCCATAAAGCGTTGTCGTACCCTCACCTGGACCCTAAATCGTGCCCGTCCCCTAACACTAACCCTACCCCGAACCCTAACCCTAACCCTTCCCCGAAGCCTTCCCCTCACCCGTCCCCTAATCCTAACCCGTACGCTCACACCCGCGCCCTCACACGTACGCTCCCCCTAAACCGCTGTCGTACCCTCAACTGGACCCTAAACCGTCCCCGTCCCCTAACCCTAACCCTAGCCCGAACCCTAACCCTAAACCTTCCCCGAAGCCTTCCCCTCACCCGTCCCCTAATCCTAACCCGTACGCTCACACTAACCTGCGTCCTCACACGTACACTCCCCCTAAACCGTTATCCTACCTTCACCTGGACTCTAAAACGTCCCCATCCCCTAACCCTAACCCTAACCCTAACCCTAACCCTCACCTGGACCCTAAACCGTCCCCGTCCCCGAGCCCTAACCCTAGCCCGAACCCTAACCCTAACCCTAACCCTTCCCCGAAGCCTTCCCCTCACCCGTCCCCTAATCCTAACCCGTACGCTCACACTAACCCGCGCCCTCCCACGTACGCTCCCCCTAAACCGTTGTCGTACCCTCACCTGGAGCCTAAACCGTCCCCGTCCCCTAACCCTAACCCTAGCCCGAACCCTAAACCTAACACTTCCCCGAAGCCTTCCCCTCACCCGTCCCCTAATCCTAACCCGTACACTCACACTAACCCGTGCCCACACACATACGCACCCCCTAAAGCGTTGTCGTACCCTCACCTGGACCCTAAACCGTCCCCATCCCCTAACCCTAACCCTAGCCCGAACCCTAACCCTAACCCTTCCACGAAGCCTTCCCCTCACCCGTCCCCTAATCCTAACCCGTACGGTCACACTAACCTGCGCCCTCACACGGACGCTCCCCCTAAACCGTTGTCATACACTCACCTGGACCCTAAACCGTCCCCGTCCCCTAACCCTAACCCTAGCCCGAACCCTAACCCTAAACCTTCCCCGAAGCCTTCCCGTCACCCGTCCCCTAATCGTAACCCGTACCCTCACACTAACCCGCGCCCTCACAGATTCGCTCCCGCTAAACCGTTGTCGTACCCTCACCTGGACCCTAAACCGTCCCCATCCCCTAACCCTAACCCTAGCCCGAACCCTTACACTAACCCTTCCCTGATGCCTTCCCCTCACCCGTCCCATAATCCTAACCCGTACGCTCACACTATCCCGCGCCCTCACACGTACGCTCCCCCTAAACCGTTGTCTTACCCTCACGTGGACCCTAAACCGTCCCCTAACCCTAACCCTAGCCCGAACCCTAACCCTAACCCTTCCCCGAAGCCTTCCCCTCACCCGTCCCCTAATCCTAACCCGTACGCTCACACTAACCCGCGCCCTCACACGTACACTCCCCCTAAACCGTTGTCGTACCTTCACCTGGACCCTAAATCGTCCACATCCCCTAACCCTAACCCTAGCCCGAACCCTAACCCTAACCCTTCCCCGAAGCCTTCCCCTCACCCGTCCCCTAATCCTAGCCCGTACGGTCACACTAACCCGCGCCCTCACATGTACACCCCCACGAAACCGTTGTCGTACCCTCACCTGGACCCTAAACCGTCCCCATCCCCTAACCCTAACCCTAGCCCGAACCCTAACACTAACCCTTCCCCGATGCCTTCCCCTCACCCGTCCCCTAATCCTAACCCGTACGCTCACACTAACCCGCGCCCTCACACGTACGCTCCCCCTAAACCATTGTCGTACCCTCACCTGGACCCTAAACCGTTCCTGTTCCGTAAACCTAACCCTAGCCCGAACCCTAACCCTAACCCTTCCCCGAAGCCTTCCCCTCACCCATCCCCTAATCCTAACCCGTACGCTCACACTAACCTGCGCCCTCACACGTACCCTCCCCCTAAAGCGTTGTCGTAACCTCACCTGGACCCTAAACCGTCCCCATCCCCTAACCCTAACCCTAGCCCGAACCCTAACCCTAACCCTTCCCCGAAGCCTTCCCCTCACCCGTCCCCTAATCCTAACCCGTACGCTCACACTAACCCGCACCCTCACACGTACCCTCCTCCTAAAGCGTTGTCGTACCCTCACCTGGACCCTAAACATTCCCCGTCCCCTAACCCTAACCCTAGCCCGAACCCTAACCCTAAACTTTCCCCGAAGCCTTCCCCTCACCCGTCCCTAATCCTAAACCGTAAGCTCACACTAACCCGTGCCCTCACACGTACACTCCCCCTAAAGCGTTGACGTACCCTCACCTGGACCCTAAACCGTCCCCGTCCCCTAACCCTAACCCTAGCCAGAACCCTAACCCTAACCCTTCCCCGAAGCCTTCCCCTCACCCGTCCCCTAATCCTAACTTGTACGCTCACACTAACCTGCGCCCTCACACGTACGCGCCCCCTAAACCATTGTCGTACCCTCACCTGGACGGTAAACCGTGCCCGTCCCCTAACCCTAACCCTAGCCTGAACCCTAACACTAACCCTTCCCCGAAGCCTTCCCCTCACCCGTCCCCTAATCCTAACCCGTACGCTCACACTAACCCGCGCCCTGACACGTCCGCTCCCCCTAAATCGTTGTCATACCCTCACCTGGACCCTAAACCGTCCCCTAACCCTAACCTTAGCCCGAACCCTAACGCTAACCCTTCCACGAAGCCTTCCCCTCACCCGTCCCCTAATCCTAACCCGTACGCTCACACTAACCCGTACCCTCACACATTTGCTCCCCCTAAACCGTTGTCGTACTTTCACCTAGAACCTAAACCGTCCCCGTCCCCTAACCCTAACCCTAGCCCGAACCCTATCCCTAACCCTTCCCCGAAGCGTTCCCCTCACCCGTCCCCTAATCCTAACCCGTACGCTCACACTAACCCGCGCCCTCACACGTCCGCTCCCCCTAAAGAGTTGTCGTACCCTCACCTGGACCCTAAACCGTCCCCTTCCCCTAACCCTAACCCTAGCCCGAACCCTAACCCTAACCCTTCCCCTCAACCGTCCCCTAATCCTAACCCGTACGCTCACACTAACCCGCGCCCTCACACGTACGCTCCCCCTAAACCGTTGTCGTACCCTCACCTGGACCCTAAACCGTCCCCGTCCCCTAGCCCTATCCCTAGCCCGAAGCCTAACCCTAACACTTCCCCGAAGCCTTCCCCTCACCCATCCCCTAATCCTAATCCTAACGCTCACACTAACGGGCGCCCTCACATGTACGCTCCCACTAAACCGTTGTCGTACCCTCACCTGGACCCTAAACCGTCCCCATACCCTAACCCTAACCCTAGCCCGAACCCTATCCCTAACCCTTCCCCGAAGCCTTCCCCTCACCCGTCCCCTAATCCTAACCCGTACACCCACACTAACCCGCGCCCTCACACGTACGCTCCCCCTAAAGCGTTGTCATACCCTCACCTGGACCCTAAACCGTCCACGTCCCCTAACCCTAACCCTAGCTCAAACCCTAGCCCTAACCCTTCCCCGAAGCCTTCCCCTCACCCGTCCCCTAATCCTAACACGTACGCTCACACTAACCCGCAACCGTACACGTACGCTCCCCCTAAAGCGTTGTCGTACCCTCACCTGGAGCCTAAACCGTCCCCGTCCCCTAACCCTAACCCTAGCCCGAACCCTAACCCTAACCCTTTCCCAAAGCCTTCCCCTCACCCGTCCCCTAATCCTAACACGTACGCTCACACTAACCTGCGCCCTCACACGTACGCTCCCACTAAACCGTTGTCATACACTCACCTTGACCCTAAACCGTCCCCGTGCCCTAACCCTACACCTAACCAGAACCCTAACCCTAACCCTTCCCCGAAGCCTTCCCCTCACCCGTCCCCTAATCCTAACCCGTACGCTCACACTAACCCGCGCACTCACACGTACGCTCCCCCTAAACCGCTGTCGTACCCTCAACTGGACCCAAACCGTCCCCGTCCCCTAACCCTAACCCTAGCCTGAACTCTAACCCTAATACTTCCACGAAGCCTTCCCCTCACCCGTCCCCTAATCCTAACCCGTACGCTCACACTAACCCGCGCCCTCACACGTACGCTCTCCCTAAACCGTTGTCGTACCCTCACCTGGACCCTAAACCGTCCCCATCCCCTAACCCTAACCCTAGCCCGAACCCTAACACTAACCCTTCCCTGATGCCTTCCCCTCACCCGTCCCCTAATCCTAACCCGTACGCTCACACTAACCCGCGCCCTCACACGTACGCTCCCCCTAAACCGTTGTCGTACCCTCACGTGGACCCTAAACCGTCCACGTCCCCTAACCCTAACCCTAGCCCGAACCCTAACCCTAACCATTCCCCGAAGCCTTCCCCTCACCCTTCCCCTAATCCTAACCCGTACGCTCACACTAACCTGCGTCCTCACACGTACACTCCCCCTAAACCGTTATCCTAGCTTCACCTGGACTCTAAAACGTCCCCATCCCCTAACCCTAACCCTAGCCCGAACCCTAACCCTAACCCTTCCCCGAAGCCTTCCCCTCACCCGTCCCCTAATCCTAGCCCGTACGGTCACACTAACCCACGCCCTCACATGTACACTCCCCCTAAACCGTTGTCGTACCCTCACCTGGACCCTAAACCGTCCCCATCCCCTAACCCTAACCCTAGCCCGAACCCTAACCCTAACCCTTCCCCGAAGCCTTCCCCTCACCCGTCCCCTAATCCTAACCCTAACGCTCACACTAACCCGTGCCCTCACACGTACGCCCCCCCTAAAGCGTTTACGTACCCCAACCTGGACCCTAAACCGTCCCCGTCCCCTAACCCTAACCGTAGCCGGAACCCTAACCCTAACACTTCCCCGAAGCCTTCCCTTAACCCGTCCCCTAATCCTAACACGTACGCTCACACTAACCCGCACCCTCACACGTACGCTCCCCCTAAAGCGTTGTCGTACCCTCACCTGGACTCTAAACCGTCCCCGTTCCCTAACCCTAACCCTAGACCGAACCCTAAACCTAACACTTCCCCGAAGCATTCCCCTCACCCGTCCCCTAATCCTAACCCGTACGACCTCACTAACCCGCTCGTTCACACGTACGCTCCCCCTAAAGCATTGTAGTACCCTCATTTGGACCCTAAACTGTCCCCGTTCCCTAACCCTAACCCTAGCCCGAACCCTAACCCTAACCCTTCCCCGAAGCCTTCCCCTCACCCGTCCCTTAATCCTAACCCGTACGCTCACACTAACCCGCGCCCTCAAACGTACGCTCCCCCTAAACCGTTGTCGTACCCTCACCTGGACCCTAAACCTTCCGCGTCCCCTAACACTAACCCTAGCCCGAACCCTAACCCTAACCCTTCCCCAAAGCCTTCCCCTCACCCGTCCCCTAATCCTAACCCGTACGCTCACACTAACCCGCGCCCTCACACGTACGCTCCCCATAAAGCGTTGTCGTACTTTCATATGGACCCTAAACCGTCCCCGTACCCTAACCCTAACCCTAGCCCGAACCCTAACCCTAACCCTTCCCCGAAGCCTTCCCCGCACCCGTCCCCTAATCCTAACCCTAACGCTCACACTAACCCATGCCCTCACACGTACGCCCCCCCTAAAGCGTTGACGTACTCCAACCTGGACCTTAAACCGTCCCCGTCCCCTAACCCTAACCCTAGCCGGAACCCTAGCCCTAACCCTTCCCCGAAGCCTTCCATTCACCCGTCCCCTAATCCTAACACGTACGCTCACACTAACCCGCACCCTCACACGTACGCTCCCCCTAAAGCGTTGTCGTACCCTCACCTGGACCCTAAACCGTCCCCGTTCCCTAACCCTAACCCTAGACCGAACCCTAACGCTAACACTTCCCCGAAGCCTTCCCCTCACCCATCCCCTAATCCTAACCCTTACGATCTCACTAACCCGCGCCTTCACACGTACGCTCCCCCTAAATCGTTGTCGTACCCTCACCTGGACCCTAAACCGTCCCCTTCCCCTAACCCTAACCCTAGCCCGAACCCTAACCCTAACCCTTCCCCTCAACCGTCCCCTAATCCTAACCCGTACGCTCACACTAACCCGTGCCCTCACACGTACGCTCCCCCTAAACCGTTGTCGTACCCTCACCTGGACCCTAAACCGTCCCCGTCCCCTAACCCTATCCCTAGCCCGAAGCCTAACCCTAACACTTCCCCGAAGCCTTCCCCTCACCCGTCCCCTAATCCTAATCCTAACGCTCACACTAACCGGCGCCCTCACATGTACGCTCCCACTAAACGGTTGTCGTACCCTCACCTGGACCCTAAACCGTCCCCATACCCTAACCCTAACCCTAGCCCGAACCCTATCCCTAACCCTTCCCCGAAGCCTTCCCCTCACCCGTCCCCTAATCCTAACCCGTACACCCACACTAACCCGCGCCCTCACACGTACGCTCCCCCTAAAGCGTTGTCATACCCTCACCTAGACCCTAAACCGTCCACGTCCCCTAACCCTAACCCTAGCTCAAACCCTAGCCCTAACCCTTCCCCGAAGCCTTCCCCTCACCCTTCCCCTAATCCTAACCCGTATGCTCACACTAACCTGCGTCCTCACACGTACACTCCCCCTAAACCGTTATCCTACCTTCACCTGGACTCTAAAACGTCCCCATCCCCTAACCCTAACCCTAGCCCGAACCCTAACCCTAACCCTTCCCCGAAGCCTTCCCCTCACCCGTCCCCTAATCCTAGCCCGTACGGTCACACTAACCCACGCCCTCACATGTACACTCCCCCTAAACCGTTGTCGTACCCTCACCTGGACCCTAAACCGTCCCCATCCCCTAACCCTAACCCTAGCCCGAACCCTAACACTAACACTTCCCTGATGCCTTCCCCTCACCCGTCCCCTAATCCTAACCCGTACGCTCACACTAACCCGCGCCCTCACACGTACGCTCCCCGTAAACCGTTGTCGTACCCTCACCTGGACCCTAAACCGTCCCCGTACCCGAGCCCTAACCCTAGCCCGAACCCTAACCCTAACCCTAACCCTTCCCCGAAGCCTTCCCCTCACCCGTCCCCTAATCCTAACCCGTACGCTCACACTAACCCGCGCCCTCCCATGTACGCTCCCCCTAAACCGTTGTCGTACCCTCACCTGGACCCTAAACCGTCCCCGTCCCCTAACCCTAACCCTAGCCCGAACCCTAAACCTAACACTTCCCCGAAGCCTTCCCCTCACCCGTCCCCTAATCCTAACCCGTACACTCACACTAACCCGTGCCCACACACATACGCTCCCCCTAAAGCGTTGTCGTACCCTCACCTGGACCCTAAACCGTCCCCATCCCCTAACCCTAACCCTAGCCCGAACCCTAACCCTAACCCTTCCACGAAGCCTTCCCCTCACCCATCCCCTAATCCTAACCCGTACGGTCACACTAACCTGCGCCCTCACACAGACGCTCCCCCTAAACCGTTGTCATACACTCACCTGGACCCTAAACCGTCCCCGACCCCTAACCCTAACCCTAGCCCGAACCCTAACCCTAACCCTTCCCCGAAGCCTTCCCCTCACCCGTCCCCTAATCGTAACCCGTACCCTCACGCTAACCCGCGCCCTCACAGATTCGCTCCCGCAAAACCGTTGTCGTACCCTCACCTGGACCCTAAACCTTCCGCGTCCCCTAACCCTAACCCTAGCCCGAACCCTTACACTAACCCTTCCCTGATGCCTTCCCCTCACCCGTCCCCTAATCCTAACCCGTACGCTCACACTAACCCGCGCCCTCACACGTACGCTCCCCCTAAACCGTTGTCGTACCCTCACGTGGACCCTAAACCGTCCCCTAAACCTAACCCTAGCCCGAACCCTAACCCTAACCCTTCCCCGAAGCCTTCCCCTCACCCGTCCCCTAATCCTAACCCGTACGCTCACACTAACCCGCGCCCTCACACGTACACTCCCCCTAAACCGTTGTCGTACCTTCACCTGGACCCTAAACCGTCCACATCCCCTAACCCTAACCCTAGCCCGAACCCTAACCCTAACCCTTCCCCGAAGCCTTCCGCTCACCCATCCCCTTATCCTAACCCGTACGCTCACATTAACCTGCGCCCTCACACGTACCCTCCCCCTAAAGCGTTGTCGTAACCTCACCTGGACCCTAAACCATCCCCATCCCCTAAACCTAACCCTAGCCCGAACCCTAACCCTAACCCTTCCTCGAAGCCTTCCCCTCACCCGTCCCCTAATCCTAGCCCGTACGGTCACACTAACCCGCGCCCTCACATGTACGCTCCCATGAAACCGTTGTCGTACCCTCACCTGGACCCTAAACCGTCCCCATTCCTTAACCCTAACCCTACCCCGAACCCTAACACTAACTCTTCCCCGATGCCTAACCTTCACTCGTCCACTAATCCTAACCCGTACGCTCACACTAACCCGCGCCCTCACACGTTCGCTCCCCCTGAAGAGTTGTCGTACCCTCACCTGGACCCTAAACCGTCCCCGTCCCCTAACCCTAACCCTAGCCCGAACCCTAACCCTAACCCTTCCCCGAAGCCTTCCCCTCACCCGTCCCCTAATCCTAGCCCGTACGGTCACACTAACCCACGCTCTCACATGTACGCTCCCACGAAACCGCGGTCGTACCCTCACCTGGACCCTAAACCGTCCCCATCCCCTAACCCTAACCCTAGCCCGAACCCTAACACTAAATCTTCCCCGATGCCTTCCCTTCACCCGTCCCCTAATCCTAACCCGTACACTCACACTAACCCGCGCCCTCACATGTACGCTCCCCCTGAAGAGTTGTCGTACCCTCACCTGGACCCTAAACCGTCCCCGTCCCCTAACCCTAACCCTAGCCCGAACCCTAACCCTAACCCTTCCCCGAAGCCTTCCCCTCACCCGTCCCCTAATCCTAACCCGTACGCTCACACTAACCCGCGCCCTCACACGTACGCTCCCCCTAAACCATTGTCGTACCCTCACCTGGACCCTAAACCGTTCCCATTCCCTAACCCTAACCCTAGCCCGAACCCTAACAATAACCCTTCCCCGAAGCCTTCCCCTCACCCATCCCCTAATTCTAACCCGTACGCTCACACTAACCCACGCCCTCACACGTACCCGCCCCCTAAAGCGTTGTCGTAACCTCACCTGGACCCTAAACCGTCCCCATCCCCTAACCCTAACCCTAGCCCGAACCCTAACCCTAACCCTTCCCCGAAGCCTTCCCCTCACCCGTCCCCTAATCCTAACCCGTACGCTCACACTAACCCGCACCCTCACACGTACCCTCCTCCTAAAGCGTTGTCGTACCCTCACCTGGACCCTAAACCTTCCCCGTCCCCTAACCCTAACCCTAGCCCGAACCCTAACCCTAAACTTTCCCCGAAGCCTTCCCCTCACCCGTCCCTAATCCTAAACCGTACGCTCACACTAACCCGTGCCCTCACACGTACACTCCCCCTAAAGCGTTGACGTACCCTCACCTGGACCCTAAACCGTCCCCGTCCCCTAACCCTAACCCTAGCCCGAACCCTAACCCTAACCCTTCCCCGAAGCCTTCCCCTCACCCGTCCCCTAATCCTAACCTGTACGCTCACACTAACCTGCGCCCTCACACGTACGCGCCCCCTAAACCATTGTCGTACCCTCACCTGGACCCTAAACCGTCCCCGTCCCCTAACCGTAACCCTAGCCCGAACTATAAACCTAACCCTTCCCCGAAGCCTTCCCCTCACCCGTCCCCTAATCCTAACCCGTATGCTCACACTAACCTGCGCCCTCACACGTACGCTCCCCCTAAACTGTTGTCGTGCCCTCACCTGGACCCTAAACCGTCCCCGTCCCCTAACCCTAACCCTAGCCCGAACCCTAACCCTAACACTTCCCCGAAGCCTTCCCCTCACCCGTCCCCTAATCCTAACCCGTACGCGCACACTAACCTTCGCCCTCACACGTACGCTCCCCCTAAACCATTGTCGTGCCCTCACCTGGACCCTAAACCGTCCCCGTCCCCTAACACTAACCCTAACCCGAACCCTAACCCTAACCCTTCCCTGAAGCCTTCCCCTCACCCGTCCCCTAACCCTAACCCGTACGCTCACACTAACCCGCACCCTCACACGTATACTCCTCCTAAACCGTTGTCATACCCTCACCTGGACCCTAAACCGTCCCCGTCCCCTAACCCTAACCCGAGCCCGAACCCTAATCTTAACCATTCCCCGAATACTTCCCCTCACCTGTCCCTTAATCCTAACCCGTACGCTCACACTAACCCGCGCCCTCACACCTACGCTTCCCCTAAAGTGTTGTCGTACCCTCACCTGGACCCTAAACTGTCCCGGTCCCCTAACCCTAACCCTAGCCAGAACCCTAACTCTAACCCTTCCCCGAAGCCTTCCCCTCACCCGTCCCCTAATCCTAACCCGTATGCTCACACTAACCCACGCTCTCACATGTACGCTCCCCCTAAACCATTGTCGTACCCTCACCTGGACCCTAAACCATCCCTGTCCCCTAACCCTAACCCTAGCCTGAACCCTAAACCTAACCCTTCCCTGAAGCCTTCCCCTCACCCGTCCCTTAATCGTAACCCGTACGCTCAGACTAACCCGCGCCCTCATATGTATGCTCCCCCTAAAGCGTTGTCGTACCCTTACCTGGACCCTAAACCGTCCCCGTCCCCTAACCCTAACCCTAGCCCGAACCCTAACCCTAACCCTTCCCCGAAGCCTTCCCCTCACCCGTCCCCTAATCCTAACCCGTACCCTCACAGTAACCCGCGCCCTCACAGATTCGCTCCCCCTAAACCGTTGTCGTACCCTCACCTGGACCCTAAACCATCCCCGTCCCCTAATCCTAACCCTATACCGAACCCTAAGCCTAACCCTTCCGCGAAGCCTTCCCCTCACCTGTCCCCTAATCCTAACCCGTACGCTCAAACTAACCAAAGACCTCACACGTACGCTCCCCCTAAACCTTTGTCGTACACTCACCTGGACCCTAAACCGTCACCGTCCCCTAACCCTAACCCTAGCCCGAACCCTAACCCTAACCCTTCCCCGAAGCCTTCCCCTCACCCGTCCCTAATCCTAAAACGTACGCTCACACTAACCCGCGCCCTCACACGTACGCTCCCCCAAAAGCGTTGTCGTACCCTCACCTGGACCCTAAACCGTCCCCTTCCCCTAACCCTAACCCTAGCCCGAACCCTAACCCTAACGCTTCCCCGAAGCCTTCCCCTCACCCGTCCCCTTATCCTAACCCGTACGCTCACACTAACTCGTACCCTCACACATTTCCTCGCCCTAAACCGTTGTCGTACTTTCACCTGGACCCTAAACCGTCCCCTTCCCCTAACCCTAACTCTAGCCCGAACCCTAACCCTAAACCTTCCCCGAAGCATTCCCCTCACCCGTCCCCTAATCCTAACCCTATCGCTCACACTAACCCGCACCCTCACATGTACGCTCCCATTAAACCGTTGTCGTACCCTCACCTGGACCCTAAACCGTCCCCTCCCCTAACCCTAACCCTAGCCCGAACCCTAACACTAACACTTCCCCGATGCCTTCCCTTCACCCGTCCCCTAATCCTAACCCGTACGCTCACACTAACCCGCGCCCTCACACTTCCGCTCCCCCTAAAGAGTTGTCGTACCCTCACCTGGACCCTAAACCGTCCCCGTCCCCTAACCCTAACCCTAGCCCGAACCCTAAGCCTAACCCTTCCCCGAAGCTATCCCCTCACCCGTCCCCTAATCCTAACCCGTACGCTCACACTAACCCGCGCCCACACACGTACGCTCCCCATAAACTGTTGTCGTACACTCACCTGGACCCTAAACCGTCCCCGTCCCCTAACACTAACCCTAGCCCGAAACCTAACACTAACCCTTCCCCGAAGCCTTCCCCTCACCCATCCCCTAATCCTAACCCGTACGCTCACACTAACCCGCCCCCTCACACGTATGCTCCCCGTAAACCATTGTCGTACCCTCACCTGGACCCTAAACCGTGCCCGTCCCCTAACCCTAACCCTAGCCCAAACCCTAACCCTAACCCTTCCGCGAAGCCTTCCCCTCACCCGTCCCCTAATCGTAACCCGTACGCTCACACTAACCCGCGCCCTCACAGTACGCTCCCCATAAAGCGTTGTCGTACTTTCATCTGGACCCTAAACCGTCCCCGTACCCTAACCCTAACCCTAGCCCGAACACTAACCCTAACCCTTCCCCGAAGCCTTCCCCTCACCCGTCCCCTAATCCTAACCCTAACGCTCACACTAACCCGTGCCCTCACACGTACGCCCCCCCTAAAGCGTTTACGTACCCCGACCTGGACCCTAAACCGTCCCCGTCCCCTAACCCTAACCGTAGCCGGAACCCTAGCCCTAACACTTCCCCGAAGCCTTCCCTTCACCCGTCCCCTAATCCTAACACGTACGCTCACACTAACCCGCACCCTCACACGTACGCTCCCACTAAAGCGTTGTCGTACCCTCACCTGGACCCTAAACCGTCCCCGTTCCCTAACCCTAACCCTAGACCGAACCCTATACCTAACACTTCCCCGAAGCATTCCCCTCACCCGTCCCCTAATCCTAACCCGTACGACCTCACTAACCCGCGCGTTCACACGTACGCTCCCGCTAAAGCGTTGTAGTACCCTCATTTGGACCCTAAACTGTCCCCGTTCCCTAACCCTAACCCTAGCCCGAACCCTAACCCTAACCCTTCCCCGAAGCCTTCCCCTCACCCGTCCCTTAATCCTAACCCGTACACTCACACTAACCCGCGCCCTCAAACGTACGCTCCGCCTAAACCGTTGTCGTACCCTCACCTGGACCCTAAACCTTCCCCGTCCCCTAACCGTAACCCTAGCCCGAACCCTAACCCTAACCCTTCCCTAAAGCCTTCCCCTCACCCGTCCCCTAATCCTAACCCGTACGCTCACACTAACCCGCGCCCTCACACGTACGCTCCCCGTAAAGCGTTGTCGTACTTTCATATGGACCCTAAACCGTCCCCGTACCCTAACCCTAACCCTAGCCCGAACCCTAACCCTAACCCTTCCCCGAAGCCTTCCCCTCACCCATCCCCTAATCCTAACCCGTACGCTCACACTAACCCGCGCCCTCACACGTACGCTCCCCGTAAACCGTTGTCGTACCCTCACCTGGACTCTAAACCGTCCCCGTACCCGAGGCCTAACCCTAGCCCGAACCCTAACCCTAACCCTAACCCTTCCCCGAAGCCTTCCCCTCACCCGTCCCCTAATCCTAACCCGTACGCTCACACTAACCCGCGCCCTCACACGTACGCTCCCCGTAAACCGTTGTCGTACCCTCACGTGGACCCTAAACCGTCCCCTAACCCTAACCCTAGCCCGAACCCTAACCCTAAACCTTCCCCGAAGCCTTCCCCTCACCCGTCCCCTAATCCTAACCCGTACGCTCACACTAACCCGCGCCCTCACACGTACACTCCCCCTAAACCGTTGTCGTACATTCACCTGGACCCTAAACCGTCCACATCCCCTAACCCTAACCCTAGCCCGAACCCTAACCCTAACCCTTCCCCGAAGCCTTCCCCTCTCCCGTCCCCTAATCCTAGCCCGTACGGTCACACTAACCCGCGCCCTCACATGTACACCCCCACGAAACCGTTGTCGTACCCTCACCTGGACCCTAAACCGTCCCCATCCCCTAACCCTAACCCTAGCCCGAACCCTAACACTAACCCTTCCCCGATGCCTTCCCCTCACCCGTCCCGTAATCCTAACCCGTACGCTCACACTAACCCGCGCCCTCACACGTACGCTCTCCCTAAACCATTGTTGTACCCTCACCTGGACCCTAAACCGTTCCCGTTCCGTAACCCTAACCCTAGCCCGAACCCTAACCCTAACCCTTCCCCGAAGCCTTCCGCTCACCCATCCCCTTTTCCTAACCCGTACGCTCACACTAACCTGCGCCCTCACACGTACCCTCCCCCTAAAGCGTTGTCGTACCCTCACCTGGACCCTAAACCGTTCCCATTCCCTAACCCTAATCCTAGCCCGAACCCTAACAATAACCCTTCCCCGAAGCCTTCCCCTCACCCATCCCCTAATTCTAACCCATACGCTCACACTAACCCACGCCCTCACACGTACCCTCCCCCTAAAGCGTTGTCGTAACCTCACCTGGACCCTAAACCGAGCCCATCCCCTAACCCTAACCCTAGCCCGAACCCTAACCCTAACCCTTCCCCAAAGCCTTCCCCTCACCCGTCCCCTAATCCTAACCCGTACGCTCACACTAACCCGCACCCTCACACGTACCCTCCTCCTAAAGCGTTGTCGTACCCTCAACTGGACCCTAAACCTTCCCCGTCCCCTAACCCTAACCCTAGCCCGAACCCTAACCCTAAACTTTCCCCGAAGCCTTCCCCTCACCCGTCCCTAATCCTAAACCGTACGCTCACACTAACCCGTGCCCTCACACGTACACTCCCCCTAAAGCGTTGACGTACCCTCACCTGGACCCTAAACCGTCCCCGTCCCCTAACCCTAACCCTAGCCAGAACCCTAACCCTAACCCTTCCCCGAAGCCTTCCCCTCACCCGTCCCCTAATCCTAACCTGTACGCTCACACTAACCTGCGCCCTCACACGTACGCGCCCCCTAAACCATTGTCGTACCCTCACCTGGACCCTAAACCGTCCCCATCCCCTAACCGTAACCCTAGCCCGAACTATAAACCTAACCCTTCCCCGAAGCCTTCCCCTCACCCGTCCCCTAATCCTAACCCGTATGCTCACACTAACCTGCGCCCTCACACGTACGCTCCCCCTAAACTGTTGTCGTGCCCTCACCTGGACCCTAAACCGTCCCCGTCCCCTAACCCTAACCCTAGTCCGAACCCTAACCCTAACACTTCCCCGAAGCCTTCCCCTCACCCGTCCCCTAATCCTAACCCGTACGCGCACACTAACCTTCGCCCTCACACGTACGCTCCCCCTAAACCATTGTCGTGCCCTCACCTGGAACCTCAACCGTGCCCGTCCCCTAACACTAACCCTAACCCGAACCCTAACCCTAACCCTTCCCTGAAGCCTTCCCCTCACCCGTCCCCTAACCCTAACCCGTACGCTCACACTAACCCGCACCCTCACACGTATACTCCTCCTAAACCGTTGTCATACCCTCACCTGGACCCTAAACCGTCCCCGTCCCCTAACCCTAACCCTAGCCCGAACCCTAATCTTAACCATTCCCCGAATACTTCCCCTCACCCGTCCCTTAATCCTAACCCGTACGCTCACACTAACCCGCGCCCTCACACCTACGCTTCCCCTAAAGTGTTGTCGTACCCTCACCTGGACCCTAAACCATCCCTGTCCCCTAACCCTAACCCTAGCCTGAACCCTAAACCTAACCCTTCCCTGAAGCCTTCCCCTCACCCGTCCCTTAATCGTAACCCGTACGCTCAGACTAACCCGCACCCTCATATGTATGCTCCCCCTAAAGCGTTGTCGTACCCTTACCTAGACCCTAAACCGTCCCCGTCCCCTAACCCTAACCCTAGCCCGAACCCTAACCCTAGCCCTTCCCCGAAGCCTTCCCCTCACCCGTCCCCTAATCCTAACCCGTACCCTCACAGTAACCCGCGCCCTCACAGATTCGCTCCCCCTAAACCGTTGTCGTACCCTCACCTGGACCCTAAACCATCCCCGTCCCCTAACCCTAACCCTATACCGAACCCTAAGCCTAACCCTTCCCCGAAGCCTTCCCCTCACCTGTCCCCTAATCCTAACCCGTACGCTCAAACTAACCAAAGACCTCACAAGTACGCTCCCCCTAAACCTTTGTCGTACACTCACCTGGACCCTAAACCGTCACCGTCCCCTAACCCTAACCCTAGCCCGAACCCTAACCCTAACCCTTCCCCGAAGCCTTCCCCTCACCCGTCCCTAATCCTAAAACGTACGCTCACACTAACCCGCGCCCTCACACGTACGCTCCCCCAAAAGCGTTGTCGTACCCTCACCTGGACCCTAAACCGTCCCCGTTCCCTAAACCTAACCCTAGACCGAACCCTAACCCTAACCCTTCCCCGAAGCCTTCCCCTCACCCGTCCCCTAATCCTAACCCGTACGATCTCACTAACCCGCGCCCTCACACGTATGCTCCCCCTAAAGCGTTGTCGTACCCTCACCTGGACCCTAAACCGTCCCCTTCCCCTAACCCTAACCCTAGCCCGAACCCTAACCCTAACGCTTCCCCGAAGCCTTCCCCTCACCCGTCCCCTTATCCTAACCCGTACGCTCACACTAACTCGTACCCTCACACATTTCCTCGCCCTAAACCGTTGTCGTACTTTCACCTGGACCCTAAACCGTCCCCGTCCCCTAACCGTAACCCTAGCCCGAACCCTAACCCTAACCCTTCCCCGAAGCCTTCCCCTCACCCGTCCCCTAATCCTAACCCTAACGCTCACACTAACCCGTGCCCTCACACGTACGCCCCCCCTAAAGCGTTTACGTACCCCAACCTGGACCCTAAACCGTCCCCGTCCCCTAACCCTAACCGTAGCCGGAACCCTAGCCCTAACACTTCCCCGAAGCCTTCCCTTCACCCGTCCCCTAATCCTAACACGTACGCTCACACTAACCCGCACCCTGACACGTACGCTCCCACTAAAGCGTTGTCGTACCCTCACCTGGACCCTAAACCGTCCCCGTTCCCTAACCCTAACCCTAGACCGAACCCTAAACCTAACACTTCCCCGAAGCCTTCCCCTCACCCGTCCCCTAATCCTAACCCGTACGACCTCACTAACCCGCGCGTTCACACGTACGCTCCTCCTAAAGCATTGTAGTACCCTCATTTGGACCCTAAACTGTCCCCGTTCCCTAACCCTAACCCTAGCCCGAACCCTAACCCTAACCCTTCCCCGAAGCCTTCCCCTCACCCGTCCCTTAATCCTAACCCGTACGCTCACACTAATCCGCGCCCTCAAATGTACGCTCCCCCTAAACCGTTGTCGTACCCTCACCTGGACCCTAAACCTTCCCCGTCTCCTAACCCTAACCCTAGCCCGAACCCTAACCCTAACCCTTCCCCAAAGCCTTCCCCTCACCCGTCCCCTAATCCTAACCCGTACGCTCACACTAACCCGCGCCCTCACACGTACGCTCCCCGTAAAGCGTTGTCGTACTTTCATATGGACCCTAAACCGTCCCCGTACCCTAACCCTAACCCTAGCCCGAACCCTAACCCTAACCCTTCCCCGAAGCCTTCCCCTCACCCGTCCCCTAATCCTAACCCTAACGCTCACACTAACCCATGCCCTCACACGTACGCCCTCCCTAAAGCGTTGACGTACCCCAACCTGGGCCTTAAACCGTCCCCGTCCCCTAACCCTAACCCTAGCCGGAACCCTAGCCCTAACCCTTCCCCGAAGCCTTCCATTCACCCGTCCCCTAATCCTAACACGTACGCTCACACTAACCCGCACCCTCACACGTACGCTCCCCCTAAAGCGTTGTCGTACACTCACCTGGAACCTAAACCGTCCCCGTTCCCTAACCCTAACCCTAGACCGAACCCTAACCCTAAACCTTCCCCGAAGCCTTCCCCTCACCCGTCCCCTAATCCTAACCCGTACGATCTCACTAACCCGCGCCTTCACACGTACGCTCCCCATAAATCGTTGTCGTACCCTCACCTGGACCCTAAACCGTCCCCTTCCCCTAACCCTAACCCTAGCCCGAACCCTAACACTAACCCTTCCCCTCAACCGTCCCCTAATCCTAACCCGTACGCTCACACTAACCCGCGCCCTCACACGTACGCTCCCCCTAAACCGTTGTCGTACCCTCACCTGGACCCTAAACCGTCCCCGTCCCCTAACCCTATCCCTAGCCCGAAGCCTAACCCTAACACTTCCCCGAAGCCTTCCCCTCACCCGTCCCCTAATCCTAATCCTAACGCTCACACTAACCGGCGCCCTCACATGTACGCTCTCACTAAACCGTTGTCGTACCCTCACCTGGACCCTAAACCGTCCCCATCCCCTAACCCTAACCCAAGCCCGAACCCTAACCCTAACCCTTCCCCAAAGCCTTCCCCTCACCCGTCCCCTAATCCTAACCCGTACACTCACACTAACCCGCGCCCTCACACGTACACTCCCCCTAAAGCGTTGTCATACCCTCACCTGGACCCTAAACCGTCCCCGTCCCCTAACCCTAACCCTAGCTCAAACCCTAGCCCTAACTCTTCCCCGAAGCCTTCCCCTCACCCGTCCCCTAATCCTAACACGTACGCTCACACTAACCCGCAACCTTACACGTACGCTCCCCCTAAAGCGTTGTCGTACACTCACCTGGAGCCTAAACCGTCCCCGTCCCCTAACCCTAACCCTAGCCCGAACCCTAACCCTATCCGTTTCCCGAAGCCTTCCCCTCACCCGTCCCCTAATCCTAACCCGTACGCTCACACTAACCTGCGCCCGCACACGTACGCTCCCCCTAGAGCTTTGTCATACCCTCACCTGGACCCTAAACCGTCCCCGTCCCCTAACCCTAACCCTAGCCCGAACCCTAACCCTAACCCTTCCCCAAAGCCTTCCCCTCACCCGTCCACTAATCCTAACCCGTACGCTCACACTAACCCGTGCCCTCACACGTACACTCCCCCTAAAACTTTGTCGTACCCTCACGTGGACCCTAAAGCGTCCCCGTCCCCTAACCCTAACCCTAGCCCGAACCCTAACCCTAACCCTTCCCCGAAGCCTTCCCCTTACCCGTCCCCTAATCCTAACCCGTACGCTCACACTAACCCGCGCCCTCACACGTACGCTCCCCCTAAACAGTTGTCGTACCCTCACCTGTACCCTAATCCGTCCCCGTCCCCTAACCCTAACCCTAGCCGGAACCCTAACCCTAACCCTTCCCCGAAGCCTTCCCCTCACCCGTCACCTAATCCTATCCCGTACGGTCACACTAACCCGCACCCTCACATGTACGCTCCCACTAAACCGTTGTCGTACCCTCACCTGGACCCTAAACCGTCCCCATCCCCTAACACTAACCCTATCCCGAACCCTAACACTAACCCTTCCTCGATGCCTTCCCCTCACCCGTCCCCTAATCCTAACCCGTACGCTCACACTAACCCGCGCCCTCACACGTACGCTCCCTCTAAATAGTTGTCGTACCCTCACCTGGACCCTAAACCGTCCCCGTCCCCTAACCCGAACCCTAGCCCGAACCCTAACCCTAACTCTTCCCCGAAGCCTTCCCCTCACCCGTCCCCTAATCCTAACCCGTACGCTCACACTAACCCGCGCCCTCACACGTACGCTCCCCCTCAACCGTTGTCCTCCCCTCACCTGGACCCTAAACCGTCCCCGTCACCTAACCCTAACCCTAGCCCGAACCCTAACCCTAACCCTTCCCCGAACCCTTCCCCTCACCCGTCCCATAATCCTAACCCGTAAGCTCACACTAACCCGCGCCCTGACACGTACGCTCCCCCTGAACTGTTGTCGTACCCTTACCTGGACCCTAAACCGTCCCCGTCCCCTAACCCTAACCCTAGCACAAACCTTAACCCTAAACCATCACCGAAGCCTTACCCTCACACGTCCCCTAATCCTAACCCGTACGCTCACAATAACCTGCGCCCTCACATGTACGCTCCCCCTAAACCGCTGTCGTAACCACAACTGGACCCGAAACCGTCCCTGTCCCCTAACCCTAACACTAGCCCGAACCCTAACCCTAACACTTCCCCGAAGCCTTCGCCTCACCCGTCCCCTAATCCTAACCCGTGCGCTCACACTAACCCGCGCCCTCACACCTATGCTCCCTCTAAACCGTTGTCGTACACTCACCTGGACCCTCAACCGTCCCCGTCCCCTAACCCGAACCCTAGCCCGAACCCTAACACTAACCCTTCCCCGAAGCCTTCCCCTCACCCGTCCCCTAATCCTAACCCGTACGCTCACACTAAACCGTGCCCTCACACGTACGCTCCCCCTAAAACGTTGTCGAACCTTCATCTGGACCCTAAACCATCCCAGTCCCCTAACCCTAACCCTAGCCCGAACCCTATCCCTAACCCTTCCCCGAAGCCTTCCCCTCACCCGTAACCTAATCCTAAACCTTACGCTCACACTAACCTGCGCCCTCACACGTACGCTCCCTCTAAACCGCTGTCGTACCCTCACCTGGACCCTAAAACGTCCCCGTCCACTAACCCTAACCCTAGACCGAACCCTAACCCATACCCTTCCCCGAAGCGTTCCCCTCAACCGTCACCTAATCCTAACCCGTACCCTCACACTAACCCACGGGGTCACACGTTCGCTCCCCCTAAACCGTTGTCGTACCCTCACCTGGACCCTAAACCGTCCCCGTCCCCTAACCCTAACCCTAGCCCGAACACTAACCCTAACCCTTTCCCGAAACCTTCCCCTCACCCGTCCCCTAATCCTAAACCGTACGCTCACACTAACCCATGCCCTCACCCATACGCCCCCCCTAAACCGTTGTAGTACCCTCATCTGGACCCTAAACTGTCCCCGTTCCCTAACCCTAACCCTAGCCCGAACCCTAACCCTAACCATTCCCCGAAGCCTTCGCCTAACCCGTCCCTTAATCCTAACCCGTACGCTCACACTAACCCATGCCCTCACACGTACGCTCCCCCTAAACCGGTGTCGTACCCTCACCTGGACCCTAAACCGTCCCCGTCCCCAACCCTAACCCTAGCCCGAACCCTAACCCTAACCCTTCCCCGAAGCCTTCCCCTCACCCGTCCCCTAATCCTAACCCATACGCTCACACTTACCCGCGCCCTCACACGTACGCTCCCCCTAAACCGCTGTCGTACCCTCACCTGGACACTAAACCGACCCCGTCCCTAACCCTAACCGTAGCCCGAACCCTAACCGTAACCCTTCCCCGAAGGCTTCCACTCACCCGTCCCCTAATCCTAACCCATAAGCTCACACTAACCCGCGCCCTCACACGTACGCTCCCCCTAAACCGTTGTCGTACCCTCACCTGGACCCTAAACCGTCCCCGTACCCTAACCCTAACCCTAGCCCGAAGCCTAACCCTAACCCTTCCCCGAAGCCTTCCCTCACACGTCCCCTAATCCTAACCCATACGCTCACACTAACCCGCGCCCTCACACGTACGCTCCCCCTAAACCGCTGTCGTACCCTCACCTGGACACTAAACCGACCCCGTCCCTAACCCTAACCGTAGCCCGAACCCTAACCGTAACCCTTCCCCGAAGGCTTCCACTCACCCGTCCCCTAATCCTAACCCGTAAGCTCACACTAACCCGCGCCCTCACACGTACGCTCCCCCTAAACCGTTGTCGTACCCTCACCTGGACCCTAAACCGTCCCCGTACCCTAACCCTAACCCTAGCCCGAAGCCTAACCCTAACCCTTCCCCGAAGCCTTCCCCTCACACGTCCCTTAATCCTAACCCGTACGCTCACACTAACCCGCGCCCTGAAATGTACGCTCCCCCTAAACCGTTGTCGTACCCTTACCTGGACCCTAAACCGTCCCCGTCCCTAACCCTAACCCTAGCCCGAACCCTAACCCTAACCGTTCCCCGAAGGCTTCTACTCACCCGTCCCCTAATCCTAACCCGTAAGCTCACACTAACCCACGCCCTCACAGTTACGCTCCCCCTAAACAGTTGTCGTACCCTCACCTGGACCCTAAACCGTCCCCGTTCCCTAACGCTAACCCTAGCCCGAACCCTAACCCTAACCCTTCCCCGAAGTCTTCCCCTCACCCGTCCCCTAATCCTAACCCGTAAGATCTCACTAACCCGCGCCTTCACACGTACGCTCCCCCTAAATCGTTGTCGTACCCTCACCTGGACCCTAAACCGTCCCCTTCCCCTAACCCTAACCCTAGCCTGAACCCTAACCCTAAACCTTCCCCTCACCCGTCCCCTAATCCTAACCCGTAAGCTCACACTAACCCGCGCACTCACACGTACGCTCCCCCTAAACCGTTGTCGTACCCTCACCTGGACCCTAAACCGTCCCCATCCCCTAACCCTAACCCTAGCCCGAACCCTAACCCTAACCCTTCCCCGAAGCCTTCCCCTCACACGTCCCTTAATCCTAACCCGTACGCTCACACTAACCCACGCCCTGAAATGTACGCTCCCCCTAAACCGTTGTCGTACCCTCACCTGGACCCTAAACCGTCCCCGTTCCCTAACGCTAACCCTAGCCCGAACCCTAACCCTAACACTTCCCCGAAGCCTTCCACTCACCCGTCCCCTAATCCTAACCCGTACGCTCACACTAACCCGCGCCCTAACACGTACGCTCCACCTAAACCGTTGTCGTACCCTCACTTGGACCCTAAACCGTCCCCGTCTCCTAACCCTAACCCTAGCCAGAACCCTAAACCTAACCCTTCCCCGAAGCCTTCCCCTCAGCTGTCCCCTAATCCTAACCCGTACGCTCACACTAACCTGCGCCCTCACACGTACGCTCCCCCTAAAGCGTTGTCGTACCCTCACCTGGACCCTACACCGTGCCCGTCCCCTAACCCTAACCCTAGGCCGAACCCTAACCCTAACCCTTCCCCGAAGCCTTCCCCTCACCCGTCCCCTAATCCTAACCCGTATGCTCACACTAACCCGCGCCCTCACACGTACGCTCCCCCTAAACCGTTGTCGTACCCTCTCCTGGACCCTAAACCGTCCCCGTCCCCTAACCGTAACCCTAGCCCGAAAACTAAACCTAACCCTTCCACGAAGCCTTCCCCTCACCCGTCCCCTAATCCTAACCCGTACGCTCACACTAACCCGTACCCTCACACATTTGCTCCCCCTAAACTAGTGTCGTACTTTCACCTGGACTCTAAACCGTCCCCGTCCCCTATCGCTAACCCTAGCCCGAACCGTAACCCTAACCCTTCCCCGAAGCCTTCCCCTCACCCGTCCCCTAATCCTAACCCGTACGCTCACACTAACCCGCGCCCTCACACGTACGCTCCCCCTAAACCGTTGTCGTACCCTCACCTGGACCCTAAACCGTCCCCATCCCCTAACCCTAACCCTAGCCCGAACCCTAACCCTAACCCTTCCCCGAAGCCTTCCCCTCACCCGTCCCCTAATCCTAACCCGTAGGCTCACACTAACTCACGCCCTCACACGTACGCTCCCCCTAAACCGTTGTCGTACCCTCACCTGGACCCTAAACCGTCCCCGTCCCCTAACCCTAACCCTAGACCGAACCCTAACCCTAACACTTCCCCGAAGCCTTCCCCTCACCCGTCCCCTAATCCTAAACCGTACGCTCACACTAACCCACGCCCTCACACGTACCCTCCCCCAAAACCATTGTCGTACAGTCACCTGGACCCTAAACCGCCCCCGTCCCCTAACCCTAACCCTAGCCCAAACCCTATCCCTAACCCTTCCCTGAAGCCTTCACCTCACCCATCCCCTAATCCTAAACCGTACGCTCACACTAACCCGCGCCCTCACACATACGCTCCCCCTAAATCGCTGTCGTACAGTCAACTGGACCCGAAACCGTCCCCGTCCCCTAACCCTAACCCTAGCCCGAACCCTATCCCTAAACCTTCCCCGAAGCCTTCCCCTCACCCGTAACCTAATCCTAACACTTACGCTCACACTAACCTGCGCCCTCACACGTACGCTCCCTCTAAACCGCTTTCGTACCCTCACCTGGACCCTAAACCGTCCCCGTCCACTAACCCTAACCCTAGACAGAACCCTAACCCATACCCTTCCCCGAAGCGTTCCCCTCACCCGTCACCTAATCCTAACCCGTACCCTCACACTAACCCACGGGGTCACACGTTCACTCCCCCTAAACCGTTGTCGTACCCTCACCTGGACCCTAAACCGTCCCCGTCCCCTAACCCTAACCCTAGCCCGAACCCTAACCCTAACCCTTCCCCGAAACCTTCCCCTCACCCGTCCCCTAATCCTACACCGTACGCTCACACTAACCCGTGCCCTCACACGTACGCCCCCCCTAAACCGTTGTAGTACCCTCATCTGGACCCTAAACTGTCCCCGTTCCCTAACCCTAACCCTAGCCCGAACCCTAACCCTAACCCTTCCCCGAAGCCTTCCCCTCACCCGTCCCCTAATCCTAACCCGTACGCTCACACTAACCCGCGCCCTCACACGTACGCTCCCCCTAAACCGCTGTCATACCCTCACCTGGACACTAAACCGACCCCTTCCTTAACCCTAACCCTAGCCCGAACCCTAACCGTAACACTTCCCCGAAGGCTTCCACTCTCCCGTCCCCTAATCCTAACCCGTACCCTCACACTAACCCACGGGGTCACACGTTCACTCCCCCTAAACCGTTGTCGTACCCTCACCTGGACCCTAAACCGTCCCCGTCCCCTAACCCTAACCCTAGCCCGAACCCTAACCCTAACCCTTCCCCGAAGCCTTCCCCTCACACGTCCCTTAATCCTAACCCGTACGCTCACACTAATCTGCGCCCTCACACTTACGCTCCCCCTAAACCATTGTCGTACCCTCACCTCGACCCTAAACAGTCTCCGTCCCCTAACCCTAACCCTAGCCCGAACCCTAAACCTAACCATTCCCTGAAGCCTTCCCCTCACCCGTCCCCTAATCCTAACCCGTACACTCACACTAACCCGCGCCCTCACACGTACGCTCCCCATAAACCGTTGTCGTATTCTCACCTGGACCCTAAACCGACCCCATCCCCTAACCCAAACCCTAGCCCGAACCCTAACCATAACCCTTCCCCGAAGCCTTCCCGTCACCCGGTCCCTAATGCTAACCCGTACGCTCACACTATCCTGCGCCCTCACACGTACGCTCCCCCTAAACCATTGTCGTACCCTCACCTGGACCCTAAACCGTCCCCGTCCCCTAACCCTAACCCTAGCCCGAACCCTAACCCTAACCCTTCCCCGAAGCCTTCCCCTCACCCGTCCCCTAATCCTAACCTGTAAGCTCACAGTAACCCGTACCCTCACATGTACGCTCCCCCTAAACCGTTGTCGTACCCTCACCTGGACCCTAAACCGTCCCCGTCCCCTAACCCTAACCCGAACCCGAACACTAACCCTTCCCCGAAGCCTTCCCCTCACCCGTCCCCAAATCCTAACCCGTACGCTCACACTAACCCGCGCCCTCACACGTACGCTCCCTCTAAACCACTGTCATACAATTACCTGGACCCTAAACCGTCCCCGTCCCCTAACCCAAACCCTAGCCCGAACCCTAACCCTAACCCTTCCCCGAAGCCTTCCCCTCACCCGTCCCCTAATCCTAACCCGTACGCTCACACTAACCCGCACCCTCACACGTACGCTCCCCCTAAACCGCTGTCCTACCCTCAACTGGACCCGAAACCGTCCCCGTCCCATAACCCTAACCCTAGCCCGAACCCTAACCCTAACCCTTCCCCGAAGCCTTCCCCTCACCCGTCCCCTAATCCTAACCCGTACGCTCACACTAACCCGCGCCCTCACACGTACGTCCCCCTAAACCGTTGTCGTACCCTCACCTGGACACTAAACAGTCCCCGTCACCTAACCCTAACCCTAGCCCGAACCCTAAGCCTAATCCTTCCCCGAAGCCTTCCCCTCACCCGTCCCCTAATCCTAAACCGTACGCTCACACTAACCCGCGCCCTTACACGTACGCTCCCCCTAAACCGCTGTCGTACCCTCACGTGGACCCGAAACCGTCCCCGTCCCTAAACCTAACCCTAGCCCGAACCCTAACCCTAACACTTCCCCGAAGCCTTCCCTTCACCCGTTCCCTAATCCTAACCCGTAAGCTCACACTAACCCGCGCCCTCACACGTACGCTCCTCCTAAACCGCTGTCGTACACTCACCTCGACCCTAAACCGTCCCCGTCCCCTAACCCTAACCCTAGCCTGAACCCTAACCCTAACACTTCCCCGAAGCCTTCCCCTCACCCCTCCCCTAATCCTAACCCATACGCTCACACTAACCCGCGCCCTCACACGTACGCTCCCGCTAAACCATTGTCGTACCCTTACCTGGACCCTAAACCGACCCCGTCCCCTAACCCTAACCCTAGCCCGAACCCTAACCCTAACCCTTCCCCGAAGCCTTCCCCTCACCCCTCCCCTAATCCTAACCCGTATGCTCACACTAAACAGCGCCCTCACATGTACGCTCCTCCTAAAGCGTTGTCGTACCTTCACCTGGACCCTAAACCGTCCCCGTCCCCTAACCCTAACCCTAGCCCGAACCCTATCCCTAACGCTTCCCCGAAGCCTTCCCCTCACCCGTCCCCTAATCCTAACCCGTACGCTCACACTAACCCGAGCCCTCACACGTTCGCTCCCCCTAAACCATTATCGTACCCTCAGCTGGACCCTGAACCGCCCCCGTCCCCTAACCCTAAGCCTAGCCCGAACCCTAACCTTAACCGTTCCCCGAAGCCTTCCCCTCACCCGTCCCCTAATCCTAACCCGTACGCTCACACTAACCCATGCCCTCACACGTACGCTCCCCCTAAACCGTTGTCGTACCCTCACCTGGACCCTAAACCGCCCCCGTCCCCTAACCCTAACCCTAGCCCGAACCCTAACCCTAACGGTTCCCCGAAGCCTTCCCCTCACCCGTCCCCTAATCCTAACCAGTACGCTCACACTAACTCGCGCCCTCACACGTACGCTCCCCCTAAACCATGGTCGTACCCTCACCTGGACCCTAAACCGTCCCCGTCCCCTAACACTAACCCTAGCCCGAACCCTAACACTAACCCTTCCCCGAAGCCTTCCCCTCACCCGTCCCCTAACCCTAACCCGTACGCTCACACTAACCCGTGCCCTCACACGTACGCTCCCCCTAAACCATTGTCGTACCCTCACCTTGGCCCTAAACCGTTCCCGTCCCATAACCCTAACACTAGCCCGAACCCTAACCCTAACCCTTCCCCGAAGCCTTCCCCTCACCCGTTCCCTAATCCTAACCCGTAAGCTCACACTAACCCGTGCCCTCACACGTACGCCTCCCCTAAACCGTTGTCGTACCCTCACCTGGACCCTAAACCGTCCCCGTCCCCTAACCCTAACCCGAACCCTAACACTAACCCTTCCCAGAAGCCTTCCCCTCACCCGTCCCCTAATCCTAACCTGTACGCTCACACTAACCCGCGCCCTCACACGTACGCTCCCCCTAAACCGTTGTCGTACCCTCACCTGGACCCTAAACCGTCCCCGTCCCCTAACCCTAACCCTAGCCCGAACCCTAAACCTAACACTTCCCCGAAGCCTTCCCGTCACTCGTGCCCTAATCCTAACCCGAACGCTCACACTAACCCGCGCCCTCACACGTACACTCCCCTTAAACCGTTGTCGTAACCTCACCTGGACCCTAAACCGTCCCCGTCCCCTAACCGTAACCCTAGCTCGAACCCTATCCCTAACCCTTCCCCGAAGCCTTCGCTTCACCTGTCCCCTAATCCTAACCCGTACGCTCACACTAACCTGCGCCCTCACACGTACGCTCCCCCTAAACCACTGTCGTACCCTCAACTGGACCCAAAACCGTCCCCGTCCCCTAACCCTAACCCTGGCCCGAACCCTAACCCTAACACTTCCCCGAAGCCTTCCGCTCACCCGTCCCCTAATGCTAACCCGTACGCTCACACTAACCCGCGCCCTCACACGTACGCTCCCCCTAAACCGTTGTCGTACCCTCACCTGGAACCTAAACCTTCCCCTTCCCTAACCCTAACCCTAGCCCGAACACTAACCCTAAGCCTTCCCCCGAAGCCTTCCCCTCACCCGTCCCCTAATCCTAACCCGTACGCTCACACTAACACGCGCCCTCACACGTACGGTCCCCCTAAAGCGTTGTCGTACCCTCACCTGGACCCTAAACCGTCCCCGATCCATAACCCTAACCCTAGCCCGAACCCTAACCCTAACCCTTCCACAAAGCCTTCCCCTAACCCGTCCCCTAATCCTAAGCCGTACGCTCACACTAACCCACGGCCTCACACGTACGCTCCCCCTAAAGTGTTGTCGTACACTCACCTGGACCCTAAACCGTCCCCGTCCCCTAAACCTAACCCTAGCCCGAACACTAAGCCTAACCCTTCCCCAAAGCCTTCCCTTCACCCGTCCCCTAATCCTAACCTGTACTCTCAAACTAAGCCGCGCCCTCTCACGTACGCTCCCCCTAAACCGTTGTCGTACCCTCACCTGGACCATAAACCGTCCCCGTCTCCTAGCCCTAACCCTAGCCCGAACCCTAACACTAACCCTTCACCGAAGCCTTCCCCTCACCTGTCACCTAATCCTAACCCGTACCCTCACACTAACCCGCGCCCTCACACGTTCGCTCCTCCTAAACCGTTGTCGTACCCTCACCTGGACCCTAAACTGTCCCCGTCCCCTAACCCTAACCCTAGCCCGAACCCTAACCCTAACCCTTCCCCGAAGCCTTCCCCTCACCCGTCCCCTAATCCTAAACCATACGCTCACACTAACCCGCACCCTCACACGTACGCTCCCCCTAAACCGTTGTCTTACCCTCACCTGGACCCTAAACCGTCCCCGTCCCCTAACCTTAACCCTAGTCCGAACCCTAACCCTAACCCTTCCCCGAAGCCTTCCCCTCACCCGTCCCCTAATCCTAACCCGTACACTCACACTAACCCGCGCCCTCACACGAAAGCTCCCCCTAAAGCGTTGTCGTACCCTCACTGGACCCTAAACCGTCCCCGTCCCCTAACCCTAACCCTAGTCCGAACCCTAACCCTATCCTTTCCCCGAAGCCTTCCCCTCACCCGTCCCCTAATCCTAACCCGTACGCTCACACTAACCCGCGACCTCACACGTACGCTCCCCCTAAACCGTTGTCGTACCCTCACCTGGACCCTAAACCATCCCCGTCCCCTAACCCTAACGCTAGCCCGAACCCTATCCCTAACCGTTCCCCGAAGCCTTCCCCTCACCCAACCCTAATCCTAACCCGTACGCTCACACTAACTCACGCCCTCACACGTACGCTACCCCTAAAGCGTTGTCGTACCCTCACCTGGACCCTAAACCGTCCCCGTCCCCTAACCCTAACCCTAGCCTGAACCCTAACCCTAACCCTTCCCCGAAGCCTTCCCCTCACCCGTCCCCTAACCCTAACCCGTACGCTCACACTAACCCGTGCCCTCACACGTACGCTCCCCCTAAACCATTGTCGTACCCTCACCTTGGCCCTAAACCGTTCCCGTCCCATAACCCTAACCCTAGCCCGAACCCTAACCCTAACCCTTCCCCGAAGCCTTCCCCTCACCCATTCCCTAATCCTAACCCGTAAGCTCACACTAACCCGTGCCCTCACACGTATGCTCCCCCTAAACCGTTGTCGTACCCTCACCTGGACCCTAAACTGTCCCCGTCCCCTAACCCTAACCCGAACCCTAACACTAACCCTTCCCAGAAGCCTTCCCCTCACCCGTCCCCTAATCCTAACCTGTACGCTCACACTAACCCGCGCCCTCACACGTACGCTCCCCCTAAACCGTTGTCGTACCCTCACCTGGACCCTAAACAGTCCCCGTCACCTAACCCTAACCCTAGCCTGAACCCTAAGCCTAATCCTTCCCCGAAGCCTTCCCCTCACCCGTCCCCTAATCCTAAACCGTACGCTCACACTAACCCGCGCCCTTACACGTACGCTCCCCCTAAACCGCTGTCGTACCCTCACCTGGACCCGAAACCGTCCCCGTCCCTAAACCTAACCCTAGCCCGAACCCTAACCCTAACACTTCCCCGAAGCCTTCCCTTCACCCGTTCCCTAATCCTAACCCGTAAGCTCACACTAACCCGCGCCCTCACACGTACGCTCCTCCTAAACCGCTGTCGTACACTCACCTCGACCCTAAACCGTCCCCGTCCCCTAACCCTAACCCTAGCCCGAACCCTAACCCTAACCCTTCCCCGAAGCCTTCCCCTCACCCCTCCCCTAATCCTAACCCGTATGCTCACACTAAACAGCGCCCTCACATGTACGCTCCTCCTAAAGCGTTGTCGTACCGTCACCTGGACCCTAAACCGTCCCTGTCCCCTAACCCTAACCCTAGCCCGAACCCTATCCCTAACGCTTCCCCGAAGCCTTCCCCTCACCCGTCCCCTAATCCTAACCCGTACGCTCACACTAACCCGAGCCCTCACACGTTCGCTCCCCCTAAACCATTATCGTACCCTCAGCTGGACCCTGAACCGCCCCCGTCCCCTAACCCTAAGCCTAGCCCGAACCCTAACCTTAACCGTTCCCCGAAGCCTTCCCCTCACCCGTCCCCTAATCCTAACCCGTACGCTCACACTAACCCATGCCCTCACACGTACGCTCCCCCTAAACCGTTGTCGTACCCTCACCTGGACCCTAAACCGCCCCCGTCCCCTAACCCTAACCCTAGCCCGAACCCTAACCCTAACGGTTCCCCGAAGCCTTCCCCTCACCCGTCCCCTAATCCTAACCAGTACGCTCACACTAACTCGCGCCCTCACACGTACGCTCCCCCTAAACCATGGTCGTACCCTCACCTGGACCCTAAACCGTCCCCGTCCCCTAACACTAACCCTAGCCCGAACCCTAACACTAACCCTTCCCCGAAGCCTTCCCCTCACCCGTCCCCTAACCCTAACCCGTACGCTCACACTAACCCGTGCCCTCACACGTACGCTCCCCCTAAACCATTGTCGTACCCTCACCTTGGCCCTAAACCGTTCCCGTCCCATAACCCTAACACTAGCCCGAACCCTAACCCTAACCCTTCCCCGAAGCCTTCCCCTCACCCGTTCCCTAATCCTAACCCATAAGCTCACACTAACCCGTGCCCTCACACGTACGCTCCCCCTAAACCGTTGTCGTACCCTCACCTGGACCCTAAACCGTCCCCGTCCCCTAACCCTAACCCGAACCCTAACACTAACCCTTCCCAGAAGCCTTCCCCTCACCCGTCCCCTAATCCTAACCTGTACGCTCACACTAACCCGCGCCCTCACACGTACGCTCCCCCTAAACCGTTGTCGTACCCTCACCTGGACCCTAAACCGTCCCCGTCCCCTAACCCTAACCCTAGCCCGAACCCTAAACCTAACACTTCCCCGAAGCCTTCCCGTCACTCGTGCCCTAATCCTAACCCGAACGCTCACACTAACCCGCGCCCTCACACGTTCGCTCCTCCTAAACCGTTGTCGTACCCTCACCTGGACCCTAAACTGTCCCCGTCCCCTAACCCTAACCCTAGCTCGAACCCTATCCCTAACCCTTCCCCGAAGCCTTCGCTTCACCTGTCCCCTAATCCTAACCCGTACGCTCACACTAACCTGCCCCCTCACACGTACGCTCCCCCTAAACCACTGTCGTACCCTCAACTGGACCCAAAACCGTCCCCGTCCCCTAACCCTAACCCTGGCCCGAACCCTAACCCTAACACTTCCCCGAAGCCTTCCGCTCACCCGTCCCCTAATGCTAACCCGTACGCTCACACTAACCCGCGCCCTCACACGTACGCTCCCCCTAAACCGTTGTCGTACCCTCACCTGGAACCTAAACCTTCCCCTTCCCTAACCCTAACCCTAGCCCGAACACTAACCCTAAGCCTTCCCCCGAAGCCTTCCCCTCACCCGTCCCCTAATCCTAACCCGTACGCTCACACTAACACGCGCCCTCACACGTACGGTCCCCCTAAAGCGTTGTCGTACCCTCACCTGGACCCTAAACCGTCCCCGATCCATAACCCTAACCCTAGCCCGAACCCTAACCCTAACACTTCCACAAAGCCTTCCCCTAACCCGTCCCCTAATCCTAAGCCGTACGCTCACACTAACCCACGGCCTCACACGTACGCTCCCCCTAAAGTGTTGTCGTACACTCACCTGGACCCTAAACCGTCCCCGTCCCCTAAACCTAAACCTAGCCCGAACACTAAGCCTAACCCTTCCCCAAAGCCTTCCCTTCACCCGTCCCCTAATCCTAACCTGTACTCTCAAACTAAGCCGCGCCCTCTCACGTACGCTCCCCCTAAACCGTTGTCGTACCCTCACCTGGACCATAAACCGTCCCCGTCTCCTAGCCCTAACCCTAGCCCGAACCCTAACACTAACCCTTCACCGAAGCCTTCCCCTCACCTGTCACCTAATCCTAACCCGTACCCTCACACTAACCCGCGCCCTCACACGTTCGCTCCTCCTAAACCGTTGTCGTACCCTCACCTGGACCCTAAACTGTCCCCGTCCCCTAACCCTAACCCTAGCCCGAACCCTAACCCTAACCCTTCCCCGAAGCCTTCCCCTCACCCGTCCCCTAATCCTAAACCATACGCTCACACTAACCCGCACCCTCACACGTACGCTCCCCCTAAACCGTTGTCTTACCCTCACCTGGACCCTAAACCGTCCCCGTCCCCTAACCTTAACCCTAGTCCGAACCCTAACCCTAACCCTTCCCCGAAGCCTTCCCCTCACCCGTCCCCTAATCCTAACCCGTACACTCACACTAACCCGCGCCCTCACACGAAAGCTCCCCCTAAAGCGTTGTCGTACCCTCACTGGACCCTAAACCGTCCCCGTCCCCTAACCCTAACCCTAGTCCGAACCCTAACCCTATCCTTTCCCCGAAGCCTTCCCCTCACCCGTCCCCTAATCCTAACCCGTACGCTCACACTAACCCGCGACCTCACACGTACGCTCCCCCTAAACCGTTGTCGTACCCTCACCTGGACCCTAAACCATCCCCGTCCCCTAACCCTAACGCTAGCCCGAACCCTATCCCTAACCGTTCCCCGAAGCCTTCCCCTCACCCGTCCCCTAATCCTAACCTGTACGCTCACACTAACCCGCGCCCTCACACGTACGCTCCCCCTAAACCGTTGTCGTACCCTCACCTGGACCCTAAACCGTCCCCGTCCCCTAACCCTAACCCTAGCCCGAACCCTAAACCTAACACTTCCCCGAAGCCTTCCCGTCACTCGTGCCCTAATCCTAACCCGAACGCTCACACTAACCCGCGCCCTCACACGTACACTCCCCTTAAACCGTTGTCGTAACCTCACCTGGACCCTAAACCGTCCCCGTCCCCTAACCGTAACCCTAGCTCGAACCCTATCCCTAACCCTTCCCCGAAGCCTTCGCTTCACCTGTCCCCTAATCCTAACCCGTAAGCTCACACTAACCTGCGCCCTCACACGTACGCTCCCCCTAAACCACTGTCGTACCCTCAACTGGACCCAAAACCGTCCCCGTCCCCTAACCCTAACCCTGGCCCGAACCCTAACCCTAACACTTCCCCGAAGCCTTCCGCTCACCCGTCCCCTAATGCTAACCCGTACGCTCACACTAACCCGCGCCCTCACACGTACGCTCCCCTTAAACCGTTGTCGTACCCTCACCTGGAACCTAAACCTTCCCCTTCCCTAACCCTAACCCTAGCCCGAACACTAACCCTAAGCCTTCCCCCGAAGCCTTCCCCTCACCCGTCCCCTAATCCTAACCCGTACGCTCACACTAACACGCGCCCTCACATGTACGGTCCCCCTAAAGCGTTGTCGTACCCTCACCTGGACCCTAAACCGTCCCCGATCCATAACCCTAACCCTAGCCCGAACCCTAACCCTAACCCTTCCACAAAGCCTTCCCCTAACCCGTCCCCTAATCCTAAGCCGTACGCTCACACTAACCCACGGCCTCACACGTACGATCCCCCTAAAGTGTTGTCGTACACTCACCTGGACCCTAAACCGTCCCCGTCCCCTAACCTTAACCCTAGTCCGAACCCTAACCCTAACCCTTCCCCGAAGCCTTCCCCTCACCCGTCCCCTAATCCTAACCCGTACGCTCACACTAACCCGCGCCCTCACACGAAAGCTCCCCCTAAAGCGTTGTCGTACCCTCACTGGACCCTAAAACGTCCCCGTCCCCTAACCCTAACCCTAGCCCGAACCCTAACCCTATCCTTTCCCCGAAGCCTTCCCCTCACCCGTTCCCTAATCCTAACCCGTACGCTCACACTAACCCGCGACCTCACACGTACGCTCCCCCTAAACCGTTGTCGTACCCTCACCTGGACCCTAAACCATCCCCGTCCCCTAACCCTAACGCTAGCCCGAATCCTATCCCTAACCGTTCCCCGAAGCGTTCCCCTCACCCAACCCTAATCCTAACCCGTACGCTCACACTAACTCACGCCCTCACACGTACGCTACCCCTAAAGCGTTGTCGTACCCTCACCTGGACCCTAAACCGTCCCCGTCCCCTAACCCTAACCCTAGCCTGAACCCTAACCCTAACCCTTCCCCGAAGCCTTCCCCTGACCCGTCCCCTAATCCTAACCCGTACGCTCACACTGACCCGCGCCGTCACACGTTCACTCCCCCTAAACAGCTGACGTACCCTCACCTGGACCCTAAACCGTCCCCGTCCCCTAACCCTAACCCTAGCCCGAACCCTATCCCTAACGCTTCCCCGAAGCCTTCCCCTCACCCGTCCCCTAATCCTAACCCGTACGCTCACACTAACCCGTGCCCTCACACGTACGCTCCCCCTAAACCATTGTCGTATCCTCACCTGGGCCCTAAACCGTCCCCGTCCCCTAACCCTAACCCTAGCCCGAACCCTAAACCTAACCCTTCCCCGAAGCCTTCCCCTAACCCTTCCCCTAATCCTAACCCGTAAGCTCACACTAACCCGCGCCCTCACACGTACGCTCCCCCTAAACCATTGTCGTACACTCACCTGGACCCTAAACCGTCCCCGTCCCCTAAACCTAACCCTAGCCCGAACCCTATCCCTAACCCTTCCCCGAAGCCTTTGCTTCAACCCTTCCCTAATCCTAACCCGTAAGCTCACACTAACCCGCGCCCTCACACGTACGCTCCCCCTAAAAAGCTGTCGTACCCTCAACTGGAAACGAAACCCTCCCCGTGCCCTAACACTAACCCTAGCCCGAACCCTAACCCTATCCTTTCCCCGAAGCCTTCCCCTCACCCGTCCCCTAATCCTAACCCGTACGCTCACACTAACCTGCGCCCTCACACGTACGCTCCCCCTAAAGCGTTGTCGTACCCTCACCTGGACCCTAAACCGACCCCGTCCTCTAACCCTAACCCTAGACGAACCCTAACTCTAACCCTTCCCTGAAGCCTTCCCCTCACCCGTCCCCTAATCCCAACCCGTACGCTCACACTAACCCGCGCCCTCACACATACGCTCCCCCTAAAGCGTTGTCGTACACTCACCTGGACCCTAAACCGTCCCCGTACCCTAACCATAAACCTAGCCCGAACACTAACCCTAACCCTTCCCCGAAGCCTTCCCCTCACCCGTCCCCTAATCCTAACACGTACGCTCACACTAATCCGCGTCCTCACACGTACGCTCCCCCTAAACCGTTGTCGTACCCTCACCTGTACCCTAAACCGTCCCCGTCCCCTAACCCGTACCCTAGCCCGAACCCTAACCCTAACACACTTCCCCGAAGCCTTCCCCTCACCCGTCCCCTAATCCTAACCCGTACGCTCACACTAACCCGTGCCCTCACACGTACGCTCCCCCTAAACCATTGTCGTATCCTCACCTGGACTCTAAACCGTCCCCGTCCCCTAATGCTAACCCTAGCCCGAACCCTAACCCTAACCCTTCCCCGAAGCCTTCCCGTCACCCGTCCCGTAATGCTAACCCGTACGCTCACACTAACCCGCGCCCTCACACGTACGCACCCCCTGAACCATTGTCGTACCCTCACTTGGACCCTAAACCGCTCCCGTCCCCTAACCCTAACCCTAGCCCGAACCCTAACCCTAACCGTTCCCCGAAGCCTTCCCCTCACCCGTCCCCTAATCCTAACCCGTACGCTCACACTAACCCATGCGCTAACACGTACGCTCCCCGTAAATCGTTGTCGTACCTTCACCTGGACCCTAAACCGTCCCCGTCCCCTAATCCTAACCCTAGCCTGAACCCTAACCCTAACCCTTCCCCGAAGCCTACCCCTCACCCGTCCCCTAATCCTAACACGTACGCTCACACTAACCCGCGCCCTCACACGTACGCTCCCCCTAAACAGTTATAGTATCCTCACCTGGACCCTAAACCGTCCCCGAACCCTAACCCTAACCCTAGCCCGAACCCTAACCCTAAACCTTCCCCTCACCCGTCCCCTAATCCTAACCCGTACGCTCACACTAGCCCGCGCCCTCACACGTATGCTCCCCCTAAACCGTTGTCGTACCCTCACCTGGACCCTAAACCGTCCCCGTCCCCTAACCCTTACCCTAGCCCGAACCCTAACCCTAACTCTTCCCCGAAGCCTTCCCCTCACCCGTCCCCTAATCCTAACCCGTACGCTCACACTAACCCGCGCCCTCACACGTACGCTCCCCCTAAACCGCTGTCGTACCCTCAATTGGACCCGAAAATGTCCCCGTCCCCTAACCCTAACCCTAGCCCGAACTCTTACCCTAAGACTTCCCCGAAGCCTTCCCCTCACCCGTCCCCTAATCCTAACCCGTACGCTCACACTAACCCGCGCCCTCACATGTACGCTCCCCCTAAACCGTTGTCGTACCCTCACCTGGACCCTAAACCGTCCCCGTCCACTAACCCTAACCCTAGCCCGAGCCCTAACCCTAACCCTTCCCTGAAGCCTTCCCCTCACCCGTCCCCTAATCCTAACCCGTACGCTCACACTAACCCGCACCCTCACACGTACGCTCCCCCTATAGCGTTGTCGTACCCTCACCTGGACCCTACACCGTCCCCGTCCCCTAACCCTAAACCTAACCAGGACCCTATCCCTAACCCTTCACCGAAGCCTTCCCGTCACCTGTCCCCTAATCCTAACCCATTCGCTCACACTAACCCGCGCCCTCACACGTACGCTCCCCCTAAACCGTTGTCGTACCCTCACCTGGACCCTAAACCATCCCCGTCCCCGAACCCTAACCCTAGCCCGAACCCTATCCCTAACCCTTCCCCGAAGCCTTCCCCTCACCCGTCCCCTAATCCTAACCCGTACGCTCACACTAACCAGCGCCGTCACACGTACGCTCCCCCTAAACCGCTGACGTAACCTCACCTGGACCCTAAACCGTCCCCATCCCCTAACCCTAACCCTAGCCCAAACGCTAACCCTAATTCTTCAACGAAGCCTTCCCCTCAACCGTCCCCTAATCCTAAACCATACGCTCACACTAACCCGCGCCCTCACACGTACGCTCCCCCTAAACCGCTGTCGTATCCTCAACTGAACCCTAAACCGTCCCCGTCCCCTAACCCTAACCCTAGCCTGAACCCTAACCCTAACCCTTCCCCGAAGCCTTCCCCTGACCCGTCCCCTAATCCTAACCCGTACGCTCACACTGACCCGCGCCGTCACACGTTCACTCCCCCTAAACCGCTGACGTACCCTCAACTGGACCCTAAACCGTCCCTGTCCCCTAACCCTAAACCTAGCCCGAACCCTATCCCTAACACTTCCCCGAAGCCTTCCCATCACCCGTACCCTAATCCTAACCCGTACGCTCACACTAACCCGTGCCCTCACACGTTCGCTCCCCCTAAACCGCTGACGTAACCTCACCTGGACGCTAAACAGTCCCCGTCCCCTAACCCTATCCCGAGCCGGAACCCTAACCCTAACACTTCCCCGAAGCCTTCCCCTCACCCGTCCCCTAATCCTAACCGGTACGCTCACACTAACCCGCGCCCTCACATGTACGCTCCCCCTAAACCATGGTCGTACCCTCACCTGGACCCTAAACCCTCCCCGTCCCCTAACCCTAACCCTAGCCCGAACTCTAACCCTAACCCTTCACCGAAGCCTTCCCCTCACACGTTCCCTAATCCTAACCCGTAAGCTCACACTAACCCGCGCCCTCACACGTACGCTCCCCCTAAACCGTTGTCGTACCCTCACCTGGAAACTAAACCGTCCCCGTCCCCTAACACTAACCCTAGCCCGAACCCTAACACTAACCCTTCCCCAAAGCCTTCCCCTCACCCGTACAATTATCCTAACCCGTACGCTCACACTAACCCATGCCCTCTCACGTACGCTCCCCCTAAACCGTTGTCGTAACCTCACCTGGACCCTAAACCGTCCCTGTCCCCTAACCCTAACCCTAGCCCAAACCCTAACCCGAACCCTTCCCCGAAGCCTTTCCCTCACCCGTCCCCTAATCCTAACCCGTACGCTCACACTAACCAGCGCCCTCACACGTACGCTCCCCCTAAACCATTGTCGTACCCTCACCTGGACCCTAAACTATCCCCGTCCCCTAACCCTAACCCTAGCCCGAAGCCTAACCCTAAACCTTCCCCGAAGCCTTCCCCTCACCCGTCCCCTAATCCTAACCCGTACGCTCACACTAACCCGCACCCTGACACGAACGCTTCCCCTAAACCGTTGTCGTACCCTCACCTGGACCCTAAACTGTCCCCATCCCCTAACCCTAACCCTAGCCCGAACCCTAACCCTAACACTTCCCCGAAGCCTTCTCCTCACCCGTCCCCTAATCCGAACCCGTACGCTCACACTAATCCGCGCCCTCACACGTACGCTCCCTCTAAAGCGTTCTCATACCCTCACCTGGACCTTAAACCGTCCCCGTCCCCTAACTCTAACCCTAGCCCGCAACCTAACCCTAACACTTCTCCGAATCCTTCACCTCACCCGTCACCTAATCCTAACCCGTACCCTCACACTAACCCGCGCCCTCACACGTATGCTCCCCCTAAAGCGTTGTCGTACCCTCACCTGGACCCTATACCGTCCCCGTACCCTAACCCTAACCCTAGCCCGAACCCTAACCCTAAACCTTCCCCTCAGCCTTCCCCTAATCCTAACCCATACGCTCACACTAAGCCGCGCCCTCACACGTACCCTCCCCCTAAAGCGTTGTCGTAACCTCACCTGGACCCTAAACCATCCCCATCCCCTAAACCTAACCCTAGCCCGAACTCTAACCCTAACCCTTCCCCGAAGCCTTCCCCTCACCCGTCCCCTAATCCTAGCCCGTACGGTCACACTAACCCGCGCCCTCACATGTACGCTCCCATGAAACCGTTGTCGTACCCTCACCTGGACCCTAAACCGTCCCCATTCCTTAACCCTAACCCTACCCCGAACCCTAACACTAACTCTTCCCCGATGCCTAACCTTCACCCGTCCACTAATCCTAACCCGTACGCTCACACTAACCCGCGCCCTCACACGTTCGCTCCCCCTGAAGAGTTGTCGTACCCTCACCTGGACCCTAAACCGTCCCCGTCCCCTAACCCTAACCCTAGCCCGAACCCTAACCCTAACCCTTCCCCGAAGCCTTCCCCTCACCCGTCCCCTAATCCTAGCCCGTACGGTCTCACTAACCCGCGCCCTCACATGTACGCTCCCACGAAACCGCGGTCGTACCCTCACCTGGACCCTAAACCGTCCCCATCCCCTAACCCTAACCCTAGCCCGAACCCTAACACTAAATCTTCCCCGATGCCTTCCCTTCACCCGTCCCCTAATCCTAACCCGTACGCTCACACTAACCCGCGCCCTCACATGTACGCTCCCCCTGAAGAGTTGTCGTACCCTCACCTGGACCCTAAAACGTCCCCGTCCCCTAACCCTAACCCTAGCCCGAACCCTAACCCTAACCCTTCCCCGAAGCCTTCCCCTCACCCGTCCCCTAATCCTAACCCGTACGCTCACACTAACCCGCGCCCTCACACGTACGCTCCCCCTAAACCATTGTCGTACCCTCACCTGGACCCTAAACCGTTCCCATTCCCTAACCCTAACCCTAGCCCGAACCCTAACAATAACCCTTCCCCGAAGCCTTCCCCTCACCCATCCCCTAATTCTAACCCGTACGCTCACACTAACCCACGCCCTCACACGTACCCGCCCCCTAAAGCGTTGTCGTAACCTCACCTGGACCCTAAACCGTCCCCATCCCCTAACCCTAACCCTAGCCCGAACCCTAACCCTAACCCTTCCCCGAAGCCTTCCCCTCACCCGTCCCCTAATCCTAACCCGTACGCTCACACTAACCCGCACCCTCACACGTACCCTCCTCCTAAAGCGTTGTCGTACCCTCACATGGACCCTAAACCTTCCCCGTCCCCTAACCCTAACCCTAGCCCGAACCCTAACCCTAAACTTTCCCCGAAGCCTTCCCCTCACCCGTCCCTAATCCTAAACCGTACGCTCACACTAACCCGTGCCCTCACACGTACACTCCCCCTAAAGCGTTGACGTACCCTCACCTGGACCCTAAACCGTCCCCGTCCCCTAACCCTAACCCTAGCCTGAACCCTAACCCTAACCCTTCCCCGAAGCCTTCCCCTCACCCGTCCCCTAATCCTAACCTGTACGCTCACACTAACCTGCGCCCTCACACGTACGCGCCCCCTAAACCATTGTCGTACCCTCACCTGGACCCTAAACCGTCCCCGTCCCCTAACCGTAACCCTAGCCCGAACTATAAACCTAACCCTTCCCCGAAGCCTTCCCCTCACCCGTCCCCTAATCCTAACCCGTATGCTCACACTAACCTGCGCCCTCACACGTACGCTCCCCCTACACTGTTGTCGTGCCCTCACCTGGACCCTAAACCGTCCCCGTCCCCTAACCCTAACCCTAGCCCGAACCCTAACCCTAACACTTCCCCGAAGCCTTCCCCTCACCCGTCCCCTAATCCTAACCCGTACGCGCACACTAACCTTCGCCCTCACACGTACGCTCCCCCTAAACCATTGTCGTGCCCTCACCTGGACCCTAAACCGTCCCCGTCCCCTAACACTAACCCTAACCCGAACCCTAACCCTAACCCTTCCCTGAAGCCTTCCCCTCACCCGTCCCCTAACCCTAACCCGTACGCTCACACTAACCCGCACCCTCACACGTATACTCCTCCTAAACCGTTGTCATACCCTCACCTGGACCCTAAACCGTCCCCGTCCACTAACCCTAACCCGAGCCCGAACCCTAATCTTAACCATTCCCCGAATACTTCCCCTCACCTGTCCCTTAATCCTAACCCGTACGCTCACACTAACCCGCGCCCTCACACCTACGCTTCCCCTAAAGTGTTGTCGTACCCTCACCTGGACCCTAAACTGTCCCGGTCCCCTAACCCTAACCCTAGCCCGAACCCTAACTCTAACCCTTCCCCGAAGCCTTCCCCTCACCCGTCCCCTAATCCTAACCCGTATGCTCACACTAACCCACGCTCTCACATGTACGCTCCCCCTAAACCATTGTCGTACCCTCACCTGGACCCTAAACCATCCCTGTCCCCTAACCCTAACCCTAGCCTGAACCCTAAACCTAACCCTTCCCTGAAGCCTTCCCCTCACCCGTCCCTTAATCGTAACCCGTACGCTCAGACTAACCCGCGCCCTCATATGTATGCTCCCCCTAAAGCGTTGTCGTACCCTTACCTAGACCCTAAACCGTCCCCGTCCCCTAACCCTAACCCTAGCCCGAACCCTAACCCTAACCCTTCCCCGAAGCCTTCCCCTCACCCGTCCCCTAATCCTAACCCGTACCCTCACAGTAACCCGCGCCCTCACAGATTCGCTCCCCCTAAACCGTTGTCGTACCCTCACCTGGACCCTAAACCATCCCCGTCCCCTAACCCTAACCCTATACCGAACCCTAAGCCTAACCCTTCCCCGAAGCCTTCCCCTCACCTGTCCCCTAATCCTAACCCGTACGCTCAAACTAACCAAAGACCTCACACGTACGCTCCCCCTAAACCTTTGTCGTACACTCACCTGGACCCTAAACCGTCACCGTCCCCTAACCCTAACCCTAGCCCGAACCCTAACCCTAACCCTTCCCCGAAGCCTTCCCCTCACCCGTCCCTAATCCTAAAACGTACGCTCACACTAACCCGCGCCCTCACACGTACGCTCCCCCAAAAGCGTTGTCGTACCCTCACCTGGACCCTAAACCGTCCCCTTCCCCTAACCCTAACCCTAGCCCGAACCCTAACCCTAACGCTTCCCCGAAGCCTTCCCCTCACCCGTCCCCTTATCCTAACCCGTACGCTCACACTAACTCGTACCCTCACACATTTCCTCGCCCTAAACCGTTGTCGTACTTTCACCTGGACCCTAAACCGTCCCCTTCCCCTAACCCTAACTCTAGCCCGAACCCTAACCCTAAACCTTCCCCGAAGCATTCCCCTCACCCGTCCCCTAATCCTAACCCTATCGCTCACACTAACCCGCACCCTCACATGTACGCTCCCATTAAACCGTTGTCGTACCCTCACCTGGACCCTAAACCGTCCCCTCCCCTAACCCTAACCCTAGCCCGAACTCTAACACTAACACTTCCCCGATGCCTTCCCTTCACCTGTCCCCTAATCCTAACCCGTACGCTCACACTAACCCGCGCCCTCACACTTCCGCTCCCCCTAAAGAGTTGTCGTACCCTCACCTGGACCCTAAACCGTCCCCGTCCCCTAACCCTAACCCTAGCCCGAACCCTAAGCCTAACCCTTCCCCGAAGCTATCCCCTCACCCGTCCCCTAATCCTAACCCGTACGCTCACACTAACCCGCGCCCACACACGTACGCTCCCCATAAACTGTTGTCGTACACTCACCTGGACCCTAAACCGTCCCCGTCCCCTAACACTAACCCTAGCCCGAAACCTAACACTAACCCTTCCCCGAAGCCTTCCCCTCACCCGTCCCCTAATCCTAACCCGTACGCTCACACTAACCCGCCCCCTCACACGTATGCTCCCCGTAAACCATTGTCGTACCCTCACCTGGACCCTAAACCGTGCCCGTCCCCTAACCCTAACCCTAGCCCGAACCCTAACCCTAACCCTTCCGCGAAGCCTTCCCCTCACCCGTCCCCTAATCCTAACCCGTACGCTCACACTAACCCGCGCCCTCACAGTACGCTCCCCATAAAGCGTTGTCGTACTTTCATCTGGACCCTAAACCGTCCCCGTACCCTAACCCTAACCCTAGCCCGAACACTAACCCTAACCCTTCCCCGAAGCCTTCCCCTCACCCGTCCCCTAATCCTAACCCTAACGCTCACACTAACCCGTGCCCTCACACGTACGCCCCCCCTAAAGCGTTTACGTACCCCGACATGGACCCTAAACCGTCCCCGTCCCCTAACCCTAACCGTAGCCGGAACCCTAGCCCTAACACTTCCCCGAAGCCTTCCCTTCACCCGTCCCCTAATCCTAACACGTACGCTCACACTAACCCGCACCCTCACACGTACGCTCCCACTAAAGCGTTGTCGTACCCTCACCTGGACCCTAAACCGTCCCCGTTCCCTAACCCTAACCCTAGACCGAACCCTATACCTAACACTTCCCCGAAGCATTCCCCTCACCCGTCCCCTAATCCTAACCCGTACGACCTCACTAACCCGCGCGTTCACACGTACGCTCCCCCTAAAGCGTTGTAGTACCCTCATTTGGACCCTAAACTGTCCCCGTTCCCTAACCCTAACCCTAGCCCGAACCCTAACCCTAACCCTTCCCCGAAGCCTTCCCCTCACCCGTCCCTTAATCCTAACCCGTACGCTCACACTAACCCGCGCCCTCAAACGTACGCTCCCCCTAAACCGTTGTCGTACCCTCACCTGGACCCTAAACCTTCCCCGTCCCCTAACCGTAACCCTAGCCCGAACCCTAACCCTAACCCTTCCCTAAAGCCTTCCCCTCACCCGTCCCCTAATCCTAACCCGTACGCTCACACTAACCCGCGCCCTCACACGTACGCTCCCCGTAAAGCGTTGTCGTACTTTCATATGGACCCTAAACCGTCCCCGTACCCTAACCCTAACCCTAGCCCGAACCCTAACCCTAACCCTTCCCCGAAGCCTTCCCCTCACCCGTCCCCTAATCCTAACCCTAACGCTCACACTAACCCATGCCCTCACACGTACGCCCCCCCTAAAGCGTTGACGTACCCCAACCTGGACCTTAAACCGTCCCCGTCCCCTAACCCTAACCCTAGCCGGAACCCTAGCCCTAACCCTTCCCCGAAGCCTTCCATTCACCCGTCCCCTAATCCTAACACGTACGCTCACACTAACCCGCACCCTCACACGTACGCTCCCCCTAAAGCGTTGTCGTACACTCACCTGGAACCTAAACCGTCCCCGTTCCCTAACCCTAACCCTAGACCGAACCCTAACCCTAAACCTTCCCCGAAGCCTGCCCCTCACCCGTCCCCTAATCCTAACCCGTACGATCTCACTAACCCGCGCCCTCACACGTACGCTCCCCCTAAAGAGCTGTCGTACCCTCACCTGGACCCTAAACCATCCCCGACCCCTAACCCTAACCCTAGCCCGAACCCTAACCCTAACCCTTCCCCGAAGCCTTCCCCTCACCCATCCCCTAATCCTAACCCGTACGCTCACACTAACCCGCGCCCTCACACGTACGCTCCCCGTAAACCGTTGTCGTACCCTCACCTGGACCCTAAACCGTCCCCGTACCCGAGGCCTAACCCAAGCCCGAACCCTAACCCTAACCCTAACACTTCCCCGAAGCCTTCCCCTCACCCGTCCCCTAATCCTAACCCGTACCCTCACACTAAACCGCGCCCTCCCACGTACGCTCCCCCTAAACCGTTGTCGTACCCTCACCTGGACCCTAAACCGTCCCCGTCCCCTAACCCTAACCCTAGCCCGAACCCTAAACCTAACACTTCCCCGAAGCCTTCCCCTCACCCGTCCCCTAATCCTAACCCGTACACTCACACTAACCCGTGCCCACACACATACGCTCCCCCTAAAGCGTTGTCGTACCCTCACCTGGACCCTAAACCGTCCCCATCCCCTAACCCTAACCCTAGCCCGAACCCTAACCCTAACCCTTCCACGAAGCCTTCCCCTCACCCGTCCCCTAATCCTAACCCGTACGGTCACACTAACCTGCGCCCTCACACAGACGCTCCCCCTAAACCGTTGTCATACACTCACCTGGACCCTAAACCGTCCCCGTCCCCTAACCCTAACCCTAGCCCGAACCCTAACCCTAACCCTTCCCCGAAGTCTTCCCCTCACCCGTCCCCTAATCGTAACCCGTACCCTCACACTAACCCGCGCCCTCACAGATTCGCTCCCGCTAAACTGTTGTCGTACCCTCACCTGGACCCTAAACCGTCCCCATCCCCTAACGCTAACCCTAGCCCGAACCCTTACACTAACCCTTCCCTGATGCCTTCCCCTCACCCGTCCCCTAATCCTAACCCGTACGCTCACACTAACCCGCGCCCTCACACGTACGCTCCCCCTAAACCGTTGTCGTACCCTCACGTGGACCCTAAACCGTCCCCTAACCCTAACCCTAGCCCGAACCCTAACCCTAAACCTTCCCCGAAGCCTTCCCCTCACCCGTCCCCTAATCCTAACCCGTACGCTCACACTAACCCGCGCCCTCACACGTACACTCCCCCTAAACCGTTGTCGTACATTCACCTGGACCCTAAACCGTCCACATCCCCTAACCCTAACCCTAGCCCGAACCCTAACCCTAACCCTTCCCCGAAGCCTTCCCCTCACCCGTCCCCTAATCCTAGCCCGTACGGTCACACTAACCCGCGCCCTCACATGTACACCCCCACGAAACCGTTGTCGTACCCTCACCTGGATCCTAAACCGTCCCCATCCCCTAACCCTAACCCTAGCCCGAACCCTAACACTAACCCTTCCCCGATTCCTTCCCCTCACCCGTCCCGTAATCCTAACCCGTACGCTCACACTAACCCGCGCCCGCACACGTACGCTCCCCCTCAACCATTGTCGTACCCTCACCTGGACCCTAAACCGTTCCCGTTCCGTAACCCTAACCCTAGCCCGAACCCTAACCCTAACCCTTCCCCGAAGCCTTCCGCTCACCCATCCCCTAATCCTAACCCGTACGCTCACACTAACCTGCGCCCTCACACGTACCCTCCCCCTAAAGCGTTGTCGTACCCTCACCTGGACCCTAAGCCGTTCCCATTCCCTAACCCTAACCCTAGCCCGAACCCTAACAATAACCCTTCCCCGAAGCCTTCCCCTCACCCATCCCCTAATTCTAACCCATACGCTCACACTAACCCACGCCCTCACACGTACCCTCCCCCTAAAGCGTTGTCGTAACCTCACCTGGACCCTAAATCGTCCCCAACCCCTAACCCTAACCCTAGCCCGAACCCTAACCCTAACCCTTCCCCAAAGCCTTCCCCTCACCCGTCCCCTAATCCTAACCCGTACGCTCACACTAACCCGCACCCTCACACGTACCCTCCTCCTAAAGCGTTGTCGTACCCTCACCTGGACCCTAAACCTTCCCCGTCCCCTAACCCTAACCCTAGCCCGAACCCTTACCCTAAACTTTCCCCGAAGCCTTCCCCTCACTCGTCCCTAATCCTAAACCGTACGCTCACACTAACCCGTGCCCTCACACGTACACTCCCCCTAAAGCGTTGACGTACCCTCACCTGGACCCTAAACCGTCCCCGTCCCCTAACCCTAACCCTAGCCAGAACCCTAACCCTAACCCTTCCCCGAAGCCTTCCCCTCACCCGTCCCCTAATCCTAACCTGTACGCTCACACTAACCTGCGCCCTCACACGTACGCGCCCCCTAAACCATTGTCGTACCCTCACCTGGACCCTAAACCGTCCCCATCCCCTAACCGTAACCCTAGCCCGAACTATAAACCTAACCCTTCCCCGAAGCCTTCCCCTCACCCGTCCCCTAATCCTAACCCGTATGCTCACACTAACCTGCGCCCTCACACGTACGCTCCCCCTAAACTGTTGTCGTGCCCTCACCTGGACCCTAAACCGTCCCCGTCCCCTAACCCTAACCCTAGCCCGAACCCTAACCCAAACACTTCCCCGAAGCCTTCCCCTCACCCGTCCCCTAATCCTAACCCGTACGCGCACACTAACCTTCGCCCTCACACGTACGCTCCCCCTAAACCATTGTCGTGCCCTCACCTGGACCCTCAACCGTCCCCGTCCCCTAACACTAACCCTAACCCGAACCCTAACCCTAACCCTTCCCTGAAGCCTTCCCCTCACCCGTCCCCTAACCCTAACCCGTACGCTCACACTAACCCGCACCCTCACACGTATACTCCTCCTAAACCGTTGTCATACCCTCACCTGGACCCTAAACCGTCCCCGTCCCCTAACCCTAACCCTAGCCCGAACCCTAATCTTAACCATTCCCCGAATACTTCCCCTCACCCGTCCCTTAATCCTAACCCGTACGCTCACACTAACCCGCGCCCTCACACCTACGCTTCCCCTAAAGTGTTGTCGTACCCTCACCTGGACCCTAAACCATCCCTATCCCCTAACCCTAACCCTAGCCTGAACCCTAAACCTAACCCTTCCCTGAAGCCTTCCCCTCACCCGTCCCTTAATTGTAACCCGTACGCTCAGACTAACCCGCGCTCTCATATGTATGCTCCCCCTAAAGCGTTGTCGTACCCTTACCTGGACCCTAAACCGTCCCCGTCCCCTAACCCTAACCCTAGCCCGAACCCTAACCCTAACCCTTCCCCGAAGCCTTCCCCTCACCCGTCCCCTAATCCTAACCCGTACGATCTCACTAACCCACGCCCTCACACGTATGCTCCCCCTAAAGCGTTGTCGTACCCTCACCTGGACCCTAAACCGTCCCCTTCCCCTAACCCTAACCCTAGCCCGAACCCTAACCCTAACGCTTCCCCGAAGCCTTCCCCTCACCCGTCCCCTTATCCTAACGCGTACGCTCACACTAACTCGTACCCTCACACATTTCCTCGCCCTAAACCGTTGTCGTACTTTCACCTGGACCCTAAACCGTCCCCGTCCCCTAACCGTAACCCTAGCCCGAACCCTAACCCTAAACCTTCCCCGAAGCATTCCCCTCACCCGTCCCCTAATCCTAACCCTAACGCACACACTAACCCGCACCCTCACATGTACGCTCCCATTAAACCGTTGTCGTACCCTCACCTCGACCCTAAACCGTCCCCTCCCCTAACCCTAACCCTAGCCCGAACCCTAACACTAACCCTTCCCCGATGCCTTCCCTTCACCCGTCCCCTAATCCTAACCCGTACGCTCACACTAACCCGCGCCCTCACACGTCCGCTCCCCCTAAAGAGTTGTCCTACCCTCACCTGGACCCTAAACCGTCCCCGTCCCCTAACCCTAACCCTAGCCCGAACCCTAAGCCTAACCCTTCCCCGAAGTTATCCCCTCACCCGTCCCCTAATCCTAACCCGTACGCTCACACTAACCCGCGCCCACACACGTACGCTCCCCATAAACCGTTGTCGTACACTCACCTGGACCCTAAACCGTCCCCGTCCCCTAACACTAACCCTAGCCCGAAAACTAACACTAACCCTTCCCCGAAGCCTTCCCCTCACCCGTCCCCTAATCATAACCCGTACGCTCACACTAACCCGCGCCCTCACAGTACGCTCCCCATAAAGCGTTGTCTTACTTTCATCTGGACCCTAAACCGTCCCCGTACCCTAACCCTAACCCTAGCCCGAACCCTAACCCTAACCCTTCCCCGAAGCCTTCCCCTCACCCGTCCCCTAATCCTAACCCTAACGCTCACACTAACCCGTGCCCTCACACGTACGCCCCCCCTAAAGCGTTTACGTACCCCAACCTGGACCCTAAACCGTCCCCGTCCCCTAACCCTAACCGTAGCCGGAACCCTAGCCCTAACACTTCCCCGAAGCCTTCCCTTCACCCGTCCCCTAATCCTAACACGTACGCTCACACTAACCCGCACCCTGACACGTACGCTCCCACTAAAGCATTGTCGTACCCTCACCTGGACCCTAAACCGTCCCCGTTCCCTAACCCTAACCCTAGACCGAACCCTAAACCTAACACTTCCCCGAAGCCTTCCCCTCACCCGTCCCCTAATCCTAACCCGTACGACCTCACTAACCCGCGCGTTCACACGTACGCTCCTCCTAAAGCATTGTAGTACCCTCATTTGGACCCTATACTGTCCCCGTTCCCTAACCCTAACCCTAGCCCGAACCCTAACCCTAACCCTTCCCCGAAGCCTTCCCCTCACCCGTCCCTTAATCCTAACCCGTACGCTCACACTAATCCGCGCCCTCAAATGTACGCTCCCCCTAAACCGTTGTCATACGCTCACCTGGACCCTAAACCTTCCCCGTCCCCTAACCCTAACCCTAGCCCGAACCCTAACCCTAACCCTTCCCCAAAGCCTTCCCCTCACCCGTCCCCTAATCCTAACCCGTACGCTCACACTAACCCGCGCCCTCACACGTACGCTCCCCGTAAAGCGTTGTCGTACTTTCATATGGACCCTAAACCGTCCCCGTACCCTAACCCTAACCCTAGCCCGAACCCTAACCCTAACCCTTCCCCGAAGCCTTCCATTCACCCGTCCCCTAATCCTAACACGTACGCTTACACTAACCCGCACCCTCACACGTACGCTCCCCCTAAAGCGTTGTCGTACACTCACCTGGAACCTAAACCGTACCCGTTCCCTAACCCTAACCCTAGACCGAACCCTAACCCTAAACCTTCCCCGAAGCCTTCCCCTCACCCGTCCCCTAATCCTAACCCGTACGATCTCACTAACCCGCGCCTTCACACGTACGCTCCCCATAAATCGTTGTCGTACCCTCACCTGGACCCTAAACCGTCCCCTTCCCCTAACCCTAACCCTAGCCCGAACCCTAACCCTAACCCTTCCCCTCAACCGTCCCCTAATCCTAACCCGTACGCTCACACTAACCCGCGCCCTCACACGTACGCTCCCCCTAAACCGTTGTCGTACCCTCACCTGGACCCTAAACCGTCCCCGTCCCCTAACCCTATCCCTAGCCCGAAGCCTAACCCTAACACTTCCCCGAAGCCTTCCCCTCACCCGTCCCCTAATCCTAATCCTAACGCTCACACTAACCGGCGCCCTCACATGTACGCTCTCACTAAACCGTTGTCGTACCCTCACCTGGACCCTAAACCGTCCCCATCCCCTAACCCTAACCCAAGCCCGAACCCTAACCCTAACCCTTCCCCGAAGCCTTCCCCTCACCCGTCCCCTAATCCTAACCCGTACACTCACACTAACCCGCGCCCTCACACGTACACTCCCCCTAAAGCGTTGTCATACCCTCACCTGGACCCTAAACCGTCCCCGTCCCCTAACCCTAACCCTAGCTCAAACCCTAGCCCTAACTCTTCCCCGAAGCCTTCCCCTCACCCGTCCCCTAATCCTAACCCGTACGCTCACACTAACCTGCGCCCGCACACGTACGCTCCCCCTAGAGCTTTGTCATACCCTCACCTGGACCCTAAACCGTCCCCGTCCCCTAACCCTAACCCTAGCACGAACCCTAACCCTAACCCTTCCCCAAAGCCTTCCCCTCACCCGTCCACTAATCCTAACCCGTACGCTCACACTAACCCGTGCCCTCACACGTACACTCCCCCTAAAACTTTGTCGTACCCTCACGTGGACCCTAAAGCGTCCCCGTCCCCTAACCCTAACCCTAGCCCGAACCCTAACCCTAACCCTTCCCCGAAGCCTTCCCCTTACCCGTCCCCTAATCCTAACCCGTACGCTCACACTAACCCGCGCCCTCACACGTACGCTCCCCCTAAACAGTTGTCGTACCCTCACCTGTACCCTAATCCGTCCCCGTCCCCTAACCCTAACCCTAGCCCGAACCCTAACCCTAACCCTTCCCCGAAGCCTTCCCCTCACCCGTCACCTAATCCTATCCCGTACGGTCACACTAACCCGCACCCTCACATGTACGCTCCCACTAAACCGTTGTCGTACCCTCACCTGGACCCTAAACCGTCCCCATCCCCTAACACTAACCCTATCCCGAACCCTAACACTAACCCTTCCTCGATGCCTTCCCCTCACCCGTCCCCTAATCCTAACCCGTACGCTCACACTAACCCGCGCCCTCACACGTACGCTCCCTCTAAATAGTTGTCGTACCCTCACCTGGACCCTAAACCGTCCCCGTCCCCTAACCCGAACCCTAGCCCGAACCCTAACCCTAACTCTTCCCCGAAGCCTTCCCCTCACCCGTCCCCTAATCCTAACCCGTACGCTCACACTAACCCGCGCCCTCACACGTACGCTCCCCCTGAACCGTTGTCCTCCCCTCACCTGGACCCTAAACCGTCCCCGTCCCCTAACCCTAACCCTAGCCCGAACCCTAACCCTAACCCTTCCCCGAACCCTTCCCCTCACCCGTCCCATAATCCTAACCCGTAAGCTCACACTAACCCGCGCCCTGACACCTACGCTCCCCCTGAACCGTTGTCGTACCCTTACCTGGACCCTAAACCGTCCCCGTCCCCTAACCCTAACCCTAGCACAAACCTTAACCCTAAACCATCACCGAAGCCTTACCCTCACACGTCCCCTAATCCTAACCCGTACGCTCACAATAACCTGCGCCCTCACATGTACGCTCCCCCTAAACCGCTGTCGTACCCTCCACTGGACCCGAAACCGTCCCTGTCCCCTAACCCTAACACTAGCCCGAACCCTAACCCTAACACTTCCCCGAAGCCTTTGCCTCACCCGTCCCCTAATCCTAACCCGTACGCTCACACTAACCCGCGCCCTCACACCTATGCTCCCTCTAAACCGTTGTCGTACACTCACCTGGACCCTCAACCGTCCCCGTCCCCTAACCCGAACCCTAGCCCGAACCCTAACACTAACCCTTCCCCGAAGCCTTCCCCTCACCCGTCCCCTAATCCTAACCCGTACGCTCACACTGAACCGTGCCCTCACACGTACGCTCCCCCTAAAACGTTGTCGAACCTTCATCTGGACCCTAAACCATCCCAGTCCCCTAACCCTAACCCTAGCCCGAACCCTATCCCTAACACTTCCCCGAAGCCTTCCCCTCACCCGTAACCTAATCCTAACCCTTACGCTCACACTAACCTGCGCCCTCACACGTACGCTCCCTCTAAACCGCTGTCGTACCCTCACCTGGACCCTAAACCGTCCCCGTCCACTAACCCTAACCCTAGACCGAACCCTAACCCATACCCTTCCCCGAAGCGTTCCCCTCAACCGTCACCTAATCCTAACCCGTACCCTCACACTAACCCACGGGGTCACACGTTCGCTCCCCCTAAACCGTTGTCGTACCCTCACCTGGACCCTAAACCGTCCCCGTTCCCTAACGCTAACCCTAGCCCGAACCCTAACCCTAACCCTTCCCCGAAGTCTTCCCCTCACCCGTCCCCTAATCCTAACCCGTAAGATCTCACTAACCCGCGCCTTCACACGTACGCTCCCCCTAAATCGTTGTCGTACCCTCACCTGGACCCTAAACCGTCCCCTTCCCCTAACCCTAACCCTAGCCCGAACCCTAACCCTAAACCTTCCCCTCACACGTCCCCTAATCCTAACCCGTAAGCTCACACTAACCCGCGCACTCACACGTACGCTCCCCCTAAACCGTTGTCGTACCCTCACCTGGACCCTAAACCGTCCCCGTTCCCTAACGCTAACCCTAGCCCGAACCCTAACCCTAACCCTTCCCCGAAGCCTTCCCCTCACCCGTCCCCTATTCCTAAACCGTACGCTCACACTAACCCGCGCCCTCACACGTATGCTCCCCCTAAACCGTTGTCGTACCCTCACTTGGACCCTAAACCGTCCCCGTCCCCTAACCCTAACCCTAGCCCGAACCCTAACCCTAACACTTCCCCGAAGCCTTCCACTCACCCGTCCCCTAATCCTAACCCGTACGCTCACACTAACCCGCGCCCTAACACGTACGCTCCACCTAAACCGTTGTCGTACCCTCACTTGGACCCTAAACCGTCCCCGTCCCCTAACCCTAACCCTAGCACGAACCCTAACCCTAAACCTTCCCCGAAGCCTTCCCGTCACCCGTCCCCTAATGCTAACCCGTACGCTCACACTAACCCGCGCCCTCACACGTACGCTCCCCCAAAACCATTGTCGTACCCTCACCTGGACCCTAAACCGCCCCCGTCCCCTAACCCTAAACCTAGACCGAACCCTAACCCTAACACTTCCCCGAAGCCTTCCCCTCACCCGTCCCCTAATCCTAAACCGTACGCTCACACTAACCCACGCCCTCACACGTACCCTCCCCCAAAACCATTGTCGTACAGTCACCTGGACCCTAAACCGCCCCCGTCCCCTAACCCTAACCCTAGCCCAAACCCTATCCCTAACCCTTCCCTGAAGCCTTCACCTCACCCATCCCCTAATCCTAAACCGTACGCTCACACTAACCCGCGCCCTCACACATACGCTCCCCCTAAATCGCTGTCGTACAGTCAACTGGACCCGAAACCGTCCCCGTCCCCTAACCCTAACCCTAGCCCGAACCCTATCCCTAAACCTTCCCCGAAGCCTTCCCCTCACCCGTAACCTAATCCTAACACTTACGCTCACACTAACCTGCGCCCTCACACGTACGCTCCCTCTAAACCGCTTTCGTACCCTCACCTGGACCCTAAACCGTCCCCGTCCACTAACCCTAACCCTAGACAGAACCCTAACCCATACCCTTCCCCGAAGCGTTCCCCTCACCCGTCACCTAATCCTAACCCGTACCCTCACACTAACCCACGGGGTCACACGTTCACTCCCCCTAAACCGTTGTCGTACCCTCACCTGGACCCTAAACCGTCCCCGTCCCCTAACCCTAACCCTAGCCCGAACCCTAACCCTAACCCTTCCCCGAAACCTTCCCCTCACCCGTCCCCTAATCCTACACCGTACGCTCACACTAACCCGTGCCCTCACACGTACGCCCCCCCTAAACCGTTGTAGTACCCTCATCTGGACCCTAAACTGTCCCCATTCCCTAACCCTAACCCTAGCCCGAACCCTAACCCTAACCCTTCCCCGAAGCCTTCCCCTCACCCGTCCCCTAATCCTAACCCGTACGCTCACACTAACCCGCGCCCTCACACGTACGCTCCCCCTAAACCGCTGTCATACCCTCACCTGGACACTAAACCGACCCCTTCCTTAACCCTAACCCTAGCCCGAACCCTAACCGTAACACTTCCCCGAAGGCTTCCCCTCTCCCGTCCCCTAATCCTAACCCGTAAGCTCACACTAACCCGCGCCCTCACACGTACGCTCCCCCTAAACCGTTGTCGTACCCTCACCTGGACCCTAAACCGTCCCCATTCCCTAACCCTAACCCTAGCCCGAACCCTAACCCTAACCCTTCCCCGAAGCCTTCCCCTCACACGCCCCTTAATCCTAACCCGTACGCTCACACTAATCTGCGCCCTCACACTTACGCTCCCCCTAAACCATTGTCGTACCCTCACCTCGACCCTAAACAGTCCCCGTCCCCTAACCCTAACCCTAGCCCGAACCCTAACCCTAACCATTCCCTGAAGCCTTCCCCTCACCCGTCCCCTAATCCTAACCCGTACGCTCACACTAACCCGCGCCCTCACACATACGCTACCCCTAAACCGTTGTCGTACACTCACCTGGACCCTAAACCATCCCCGTCCCCTAACCCTAACCCTAGCCCGAACCCTATCCCTAACACATCCCTGAAGCCTTCCCCTCACCCGTCCCCTATTCCTAACCCGTACGCTCACACGAACCCACGCCCTCACATGTACGCTCCCCCTAAACCGCTGTCGTACCCTCAACTGGACTCGAAACCGTCCCCGTCCCCTAACCCTAACCCTAGCCCAAACCCTAACCCTAACCCTTCCCCGAAGCCTTCCCCTCACCCGTCCACTAATCCTAACCCGTACGCTCACACTAACCTGCGCCCTCACACGTACGCTCCCCCTAAACCGCTGTCGTACCCTCAACTGGACCCGAAACCGTCCCCGTCCCCTAACCCTAACCCTAGCCCGAACCGTAACCCTAATCCTTCCCCGAAGCCTTCCCCTCACCCGTTCCCTAATCCTAACCCGTAAGCTCACACTAACCCGCGCCCTCACACGTACGCTCCTCCTAAACTGCTGTCGTACCCTCAACTGGACCCGAAACCGTCCACGTCCCCTAACCCGTACCCTAGCCCGAACCCTAACCATAACACACTTCCCCGAAGTCTTCCCCTCACCCGTCCCCTAATCCTAACCCGTACACTCACACTAACCCGCGCCCTCACACGTACGCTCCCCATAAACCGTTGTCGTATTCTCACCTGGACCCTAAACCGACCCCGTCCCCTAACCCAAACCCTAGCCCGAACCCTAACCATAACCCTTCCCCGAAGCCTTCCCGTCACCCGTCCCCTAATGCTAACCCGTACGCTCACACTATCCTGCGCCCTCACACGTACGCTCCCCCTAAACCATTGTCGTACCCTCACCTGGACCCTAAACCGTCCCCGTCCCCTAACCCTAACTCTAGCCCGAACCCTAACCCTAACCCTTACCCGAAGCCTTCCCCTCACCAGTCCCCTAATCCTAACCTGTAAGCTCACAGTAACCCGTACCCTCACACGTACGCTCCCCCTAAACCGTTGTCGTACCCTCACCTGGACCCTAAACCGTCCCCGTCCCCTAACCCTAACCCGAACCCGAACACTAACCCTTCCCCGAAGCCTTCCCCTCACCCGTCCCCAAATCCTAACCCGTACGCTCACACTAACCCGCGCCCTCACACGTACGCTCCCTCTAAACCACTGTCATACAATTACCTGGACCCTAAACCGTCCCCGTCCCCTAACCCAAACCCTAGCCCGAACCCTAACCCTAACCCTTCCCCGAAGCCTTCCCCTCACCCGTCCCCTAATCCTAACCCGTACGCTCACACTAACCCGCACCCTCACACGTACGCTCCCCCTAAACCGCTGTCCTACCCTCAACTGGACCCGAAACCGTCCCCGTCCCATAACCCTAACCCTAGCCCGAACCCTAACCCTAACCCTTCCCCGAAGCCTTCCCCTCACCCGTCCCCTAATCCTAACCCGTACGCTCACACTAACCCGCGCCCTCACACGTACGTCCCCCTAAACCGTTGTCGTACCCTCACCTGGACACTAAACAGTCCCCGTCACCTAACCCTAACCCTAGCCCGAACCCTAACCCTTACCCTTCCCCGAAGCCTTCCTATCACCCGTCACCTAATCCTAACCCGTACACTCACACTGACGAACGCCGTCACACGTTCGCTCCCCCTAAACCGTTGTCGTACCCTCACCTGGACCCTAAACCGTCCCCGTCCCCTAACCCTAGCCCGAACCCTAAGCCTAATCCTTCCCCGAAGCCTTCCCCTCACCCGTCCCCTAATCCTAAACCGTACGCTCACACTAACCCGCGCCCTTACACGTACGCTCCCCCTAAACCGCTGTCGTACCCTCACCTGGACCCGAAACCGTCCCCGTCCCTAAACCTAACCCTAGCCCGAACCCTAACCCTAACACTTCCCCGAAGCCTTCCCTTCACCCGTTCCCTAATCCTAACCCGTAAGCTCACACTAACCCGCGCCCTCACACGTACCCTCCTCCTAAACCGCTGTCGTACACTCACCTCGACCCTAAACCGTCCCCGTCCCCTAACCCTAACCCTAGCCTGAACCCTAACCCTAACACTTCCCCGAAGCCTTCCCCTCACCCCTCCACTAATCCTAACCCATACGCTCACACTAACCCGTGCCCTCACACGTACGCTCCCGCTAAACCATTGTCGTACCCTCACCTGGACCCTAAACCGACCCCGTCCCCTAACCCTAACCCTAGCCCGAACCCTAACCCTAACCCTTCCCCGAAGCCTTCCCCTCACCCCTCCCCTAATCCTAACCCGTATGCTCACACTAAACAGCGCCCTCACATGTACGCTCCTCCTAAAGCGTTGTCGTACCGTCACCTGGACCCTAAACCGTCCCCGTCCCCTAACCCTAACCCTAGCCCGAACACTAACCCTAACACTTCCCGGAAGCCTTCCCCTCACCCGTCCCCTAATCCTAACCCGTACGCTCACACTAACCCGCGCTCTCACACGTACGCTCCCCCTAAACCGCTCTCGTACCCTCAACTGGACCCGAAACCGTCCCCGTCCCCTAACCGTAACCCTAGCCCGAACCCTATCCCTAACGCTTCCCCGAAGCCTTCCCCTCACCCGTCCCCTAATCCTAACCCGTACGCTCACACTAACTCACGCCCTCACACGTACGCTTCCCCTAAACCATTGTCGTACCCTCACCTGGACCCTAAACCGTCCCCGTCCCCTAACCGTAACCCTAGCCCGAACCCTATCCCTAACGCTTCCCCGAAGCCTTCCCCTCACCCGTCCCCTAATCCTAACCCGTACGCTCACACTGACCCGCGCCCTGACACGTTCGCTGCCCCTAAACCGCTGAGGTACTCTCACCTGGACCCTAAACCGTCCCCGTAACCTAACCCTAACCCTAGCCCGAACCCTAACCCTAACCCTTCCGCGAAGCCTTCCCATCACACGTCCCCTAATGCTAACCCGTACGCTCACACTAACCCGAGCCCTCACACGTTCGCTCCCCCTAAACCATTATCGTACCCTCAGCTGGACCCTGAACCGCCCCCGTCCCCTAACCCTAAGCCTAGCCCGAACCCTAACCTTAACCGTTCCCCGAAGCCTTCCCCTCACCCGTCCCCTAATCCTAATCCGTACGCTCACACTAACCCATGCCCTCACACGTACGCTCCCCCTAAACCGTTGTCGTACCCCCACCTGGACCCTAAACCGCCCCCGTCCCCTAACCCTAACCCTAGCCCGAACCCTAACCCTAACGGTTCCCCGAAGCCTTCCCCTCACCCGTCCCCTAATCCTAACCAGTACGCTCACACTAACTCGCGCCCCCACACGTACGCTCCCCCTAAACCATGGTCGTACCCTCACCTGGACCCTAAACCGTCCCCGTCCCCTAACACTAACACTAGCCCGAACCCTAACACTAACCCTTCCCCGAAGCCTTCCCCTCACCCGTCCCCTAACCCTAACCCGTACGCTCACACTAACCCGTGCCCTCACACGTACGCTCCCCCTAAACCATTGTCGTACCCTCACCTTGGCCCTAAACCGTTCCCGTCCCATAACCCTAACACTAGCCCGAACCCTAACCCTAACCCTTCCCCGAAGCCTTCCCCTCACCCGTTCCCTAATCCTAACCCGTAAGCTCACACTAACCCGTGCCCTCACACGTACGCTCCCCCTAAACCGTTGTCGTACCCTCACCTGGACCCTATACCGTCCCCGTCCCCTAACCCTAACCCGAACCCTAACACTAACCCTTCCCAGAAGCCTTCCCCTCACCCGTCCCCTAATCCTAACCTGTACGCTCACACTAACCCGCGCCCTCACACGTACGCTCCCCCCAAACCGTTGTCGTACCCTCACCTGGACCCTAAACCGTCCCCGTCCCCTAACCCTAACCCTAGCCCGAACCCTAAACCTAACACTTCCCCGAAGCCTTCCCGTCACTCGTGCCCTAATCCTAACCCGAACGCTCACACTAACCCGCGCCCTCACATGTACACTCCCCTTAAACCGTTGTCGTAACCTCACCTGGACCCTAAACCGTCCCCGTCCCCTAACCGTAACCCTAGCTCGAACCCTATCCCTAACCCTTCCCCGAAGCCTTCGCTTCACCTGTCCCCTAATCCTAACCCGTACGCTCACACTAACCTGCGCCCTCACACGTACGCTCCCCCTAAACCACTGTCGTACCCTCAACTGGACCCAAAACCGTCCCCGTCCCCTAACCCTAACCCTGGCCCGAACCCTAACCCTAACACTTCCCCGAAGCCTTCCGCTCACCCGTCCCCTAATGCTAACCCGTACGCTCACACTAACCCGCGCCCTCACACGTACGCTCCCCCTAAACCGTTGTCGTACCCTCACCTGGAACCTAAACCTTCCCCTTCCCTAACCCTAACCCTAGCCCGAACACTAACCCTAAGCCTTCCCCCGAAGCCTTCCCCTCACCCGTCCCCTAATCCTAACCCGTACGCTCACACTAACACGCGCCCTCACACGTACGGTCCCCCTAAAGCGTTGTCGTACCCTCACCTGGACCCTAAACCGTCCCCGATCCATAACCCTAACCCTAGCCCGAACCCTAACCCTAACCCTTCCACAAAGCCTTCCCCTAACCCGTCCCCTAATCCTAAGCCGTACGCTCACACTAACCCACGGCCTCACACGTACGCTCCCCCTAAAGTGTTGTCGTACACTCACCTGGACCCTAAACCGTCCCCGTCCCCTAAACCTAACCCTAGCCCGAACACTAAGCCTAACCCTTCCCCAAAGCCTTCCCTTCACCCGTCCCCTAATCCTAACCTGTACTCTCAAACTAAGCCGCGCCCTCTCACGTACGCTCCCCCTAAACCGTTGTCGTACCCTCACCTGGACCATAAACCGTCCCCGTCTCCTAGCCCTAACCCTAGCCCGAACCCTAACACTAACCCTTCACCGAAGCCTTCCCCTCACCTGTCACCTAATCCTAACCCGTACCCTCACACTAACCCGCGCCCTCACACGTTCGCTCCTCCTAAACCGTTGTCGTACCCTCACCTGGACCCTAAACTGTCCCCGTCCCCTAACCCTAACCCTAGCCCGAACCCTAACCCTAACCCTTCCCCGAAGCCTTCCCCTCACCCGTCCCCTAATCCTAAACCATACGCTCACACTAACCCGCACCCTCACACGTACGCTCCCCCTAAACCGTTGTCTTACCCTCACCTGGACCCTAAACCGTCCCCGTCCCCTAACCTTAACCCTAGTCCGAACCCTAACCCTAACCCTTCCCCGAAGCCTTCCCCTCACCCGTCCCCTAATCCTAACCCGTACACTCACACTAACCCGCGCCCTCACACGAAAGCTCCCCCTAAAGCGTTGTCGTACCCTCACTGGACCCTAAACCGTCCCCGTCCCCTAACCCTAACCCTAGCCCGAACCCTAACCCTATCCTTTCCCCGAAGCCTTCCCCTCACCCGTCCCCTAATCCTAACCCGTACGCTCACACTAACCCGCGACCACACACGTACGCTCCCCCTAAACCGTTGTCGTACCCTCACCTGGACCCTAAACCATCCCCGTCCCCTAACCCTAACGCTAGCCCGAACCCTATCCCTAACCGTTCCCCGAAGCCTTCCCCTCACCCAACCCTAATCCTAACCCGTACGCTCACACTAACTCACGCCCTCACACGTACGCTACCCCTAAAGCGTTGTCGTACCCTCACCTGGACCCTAAACCGTCCCCGTCCCCTAACCCTAACCCTAGCCTGAACCCTAACCCTAACCCTTCCCCGAAGCCTTCCCCTCACCCGTCCCCTAACCCTAACCCGTACGCTCACACTAACCCGTGCCCTCACACGTACGCTCCCCCTAAACCGTTGTCGTACCCTCACCTGGACCCTAAACCATCCCCGTCCCCTAACCCTAACCCGAACCCTAACACTAACCCTTCCCAGAAGCCTTCCCCTCACCCGTCCCCTAATCCTAACCTGTACGCTCACACTAACCCGCGCCCTCACACGTACGCTCCCCCTAAACCGTTGTCGTACCCTCACCTGGACCCTAAACCGTCCCCGTCCCCTAACCCTAACCCTAGCCCGAACCCTAAACCTAACACTTCCCCGAAGCCTTCCCGTCACTCGTGCCCTAATCCTAACCCGAACGCTCACACTAACCCGCGCCCTCACACGTACACTCCCCTTAAACCGTTGTCGTAACCTCACCTGGACGCTAAACCGTCCCCGTCCCCTAACCGTAACCCTAGCTCGAACCCTATCCCTAACCCTTCCCCGAAGCCTTCGCTTCACCTGTCCCCTAATCCTAACCCGTAAGCTCACACTAACCTGCGCCCTCACACGTACGCTCCCCCTAAACCACTGTCGTACCCTCAACTGGACCCAAAACCGTCCCCGTCCCCTAACCCTAACCCTGGCCCAAACCCTAACCCTAACACTTCCCCGAAGCCTTCCGCTCACCCGTCCCCTAATGCTAACCCGTACGCTCACACTAACCCGCGCCCTCACACGTACGCTCCCCCTAAACCGTTGTCGTACCCTCACCTGGAACCTAAACCTTCCCCTTCCCTAACCCTAACCCTAGCCCGAACACTAAACCTAAGCCTTCCCCCGAAGCCTTCCCCTCACCCGTCCCCTAATCCTAACCCGTACGCTCACACTAACACGCGCCCTCACACGTACGGTCCCCCTAAAGCGTTGTCGTACCCTCACCTGGACCCTAAACCGTCCCCGATCCATAACCCTAACCCTAGCCCGAACCCTAACCCTAACCCTTCCACAAAGCCTTCCCCTAACCCGTCCCCTAATCCTAAGCCGTACGCTCACACTAACCCACGGCCTCACACGTACGCTCCCCCTAAAGTGTTGTCGTACACTCACCTGGACCCTAAACCGTCCCCGTCCCCTAAACCTAACCCTAGCCCGAACACTAAGCCTAACCCTTCCCCAAAGCCTTCCCTTCACCCGTCCCCTAATCCTAACCTGTACTCTCACACTAAGCCGCGCCCTCTCACGTACGCTCCCCCTAAACCGTTGTCGTACCCTCACCTGGACCATAAACCGTCCCCGTCTCCTAGCCCTAACCCTAGCCCGAACCCTAACACTAACCCTTCACCGAAGCCTTCCCCTCACCTGTCACCTAATCCTAACCCGTACCCTCACACTAACCCGCGCCCTCACACGTTCGCTCCTCCTAAACCGTTGTCGTACCCTCACCTGGACCCTAAACTGTCCCCGTCCCCTAACCCTAACCCTAGCCCGAACCCTAACCCTAACCCTTCCCCGAAGCCTTCCCCTCACCCGTCCCCTAATCCTAAACCATACGCTCACACTAACCCGCACCCTCACACGTACGCTCCCCCTAAACCGTTGTCTTACCCTCACCTGGACCCTAAACCGTCCCCGTCCCCTAACCTTAACCCTAGTCCGAACCCTAACCCTAACCCTTCCCCGAAGCGTTCCCCTCACCCAACCCTAATCCTAACCCGTACGCTCACACTAACTCACGCCCTCACACGTACGCTACCCCTAAAGCGTTGTCGTACCCTCACCTGGACCCTAAACCGTCCCCGTCCCCTAACCCTAAACCTAGCCTGAACCCTAACCCTAACCCTTCCCCGAAGCCTTCCCCTGACCCGTCCCCTAATCCTAACCCGTACGCTCACACTGACCCGCGCCGTCACACGTTCACTCCCCCTAAACAGCTGACGTACCCTCACCTGGACCCTAAACCGTCCCCGTCCCCTAACCCTAACCCTAGCCCGAACCCTATCCCTAACGCTTCCCCGAAGCCTTCCCCTCACCCGTCCCCTAATCCTAACCCGTACGCTCACACTAACCCGTGCCCTCACACGTACGCTCCCCCTAAACCATTGTCGTATCCTCACCTGGGCCCTAAACCGTCCCCGTCCCCTAACCCTAACCCTAGCCCGAACCCTAAACCTAACCCTTCCCCGAAGCCTTCCCCTAACCCTTCCCCTAATCCTAACCCGTAAGCTCACACTAACCCGCGCCCTCACACGTACGCTCGCCCTAAACCGTTGTCGTACACTCACCTGGACCCTAAACCGTCCCCGTCCCCTAAACCTAACCCTAGCCCGAACCCTATCCCTAACCCTTCCCCGTAGCCTTTGCTTCACCCCTTCCCTAATGCTAACCCGTAAGCTCACACTAACCCGCGCCCTCACACGTACGCTCCCCCTAAAAAGCTGTCGTACCCTCAACTGGACACGAAACCCTCCCCGTGCCCTAACACTAACCCTAGCCCGAACCCTAACCCTAACCCTTCCCCGAAGCCTTCCCCTCACCCGTCCACAAATCCTAACCCGTACGCTCACACTAACCTGCGCCCTCACACGTACGCTCCCCCTAAAGCGTTGTCGTACCCTCACCTGGACCCTAAACCGACCCCGTCCTCTAACCCTAACCCTAGACGAACCCTAACTCTAACCCTTCCCTGAAGCCTTCCCCTCACCCGTCCCCTAATCCCAACCCGTACGCTCACACTAACCCGCGCCCTCACACATACGCTCCCCCTAAAGCGTTGTCGTACACTCACCTGGACCCTAAACCGTCCCCGAACCCTAACCCTAACCCTACCCCGAACCCTAACCCTAAACCTTCCCCTCACCCGTCCCCTAATCCTAACCCGTACGCTCACACTAGCCCGCGCCCTCACACGTATGCTCCCCCTAAACCGTTGTCGTACCCTCACCTGGACCCTAAACCGTCCCCGTCCCCTAACCCTTACCCTAGCCCGAACCCTAACCCTAACTCTTCCCCGAAGCCTTCCCCTCACCCGTCCCCTAATCCTAACCCGTACGCTCACACTAACCCGCGCCCTCACACGTACGCTCCCCCTAAACCGCTGTCGTACCCTCAATTGGACCCGAAACCGTCCCCGTCCCCTAACCCTAACCCTAGCCCGAACTCTTACCCTAAGACTTCCCCGAAGCCTTCCCCTCACCCGTCCCCTAATCCTAACCCGTACGCTCACACTAACCCGCGCCCTCACATGTACGCTCCCCCTAAACCGTTGTCGTACCCTCACCTGGACCCTAAACCGTCCCCGTCCACTAACCCTAACCCTAGCCCGAGCCCTAACCCTAACCCTTCCCTGAAGCCTTCCCCTCACCCGTCCCCTAATCCTAACCCGTACGCTCACACTAACCCGCACCCTCACACGTACGCTCCCCCTATAGCGTTGTCGTACCCTCACCTGGACCCTACACCGTTCCCGTCCCCTAACCCTAAACCTAACCAGGACCCTATCCCTAACCCTTCACCGAAGCCTTCCCGTCACCTGTCCCCTAATCCTAACCCATTCGCTCACACTAACCCGCGCCCTCACACATACGCTCCCCCTAAACCGTTGTCGTACCCTCACCTGGACCCTAAACCATCCCCGTCCCCGAACCCTAACCCTAGCCCGAACCCTATCCCTAACCCTTCCCCGAAGCCTTCCCCTCACCCGTCCCCTAATCCTAACCCGTACGCTCACACTAACGAGCGCCGTCACACGTACGCTCCCCCTAAACCGCTGACGTAACCTCACCTGGACCCTAAACCGTCCCCATCCCCTAACCCTAACCCTAGCCCAAACGCTAACCCTAATTCTTCAACGAAGCCTTCCCCTCAACCGTCCCCTAATCCTAAACCATACGCTCACACTAACCCGCGCCCTCACACGTACGCTCCCCCTAAACCGCTGTCGTATCCTCAACTGAACCCTAAACCGTCCCAGTCTCCTAACCCTAACCCTAGCCTGAACCCTAACCCTAACCCTTCCCCGAAGCCTTCCCCTGACCCGTCCCCTAATCCTAACCCGTACGCTCACACTGACCCGCGCCGTCACACGTTCACTCCCCCTAAACCGCTGACGTACCCTCAACTGGACCCTAAACCGTCCCTGTCCCCTAACCCTAACCCTAGCCCGAACCCTATCCCTAACACTTCCCCGAAGCCTTCCCATCACCCGTACCCTAATCCTAACCCGTACGCTCACACTAACCCGTGCCCTCACACGTTCGCTCCCCCTAAACCGCTGACGTAACCTCACCTGGACGCTAAACAGTCCCCGTCCCCTAACCCTAACCCGAGCCGGAAACCTAACCCTAACACTTCCCCGAAGCCTTCCCCTCACCCGTCCCCTAATCCTAACCGGTACGCTCACACTAACCCGCGCCCTCACATGTACGCTCCCCCTAAACCATGGTCGTACCCTCACCTGGACCCTAAACCCTCCCCGTCCCCTAACCCTAACCCTAGCCCGAACTCTAACCCTAACCCTTCACCGAAGCCTTCCCCTCACACGTTCCCTAATCCTAACCCGTAAGCTCACACTAACCCGTGCCCTCACACGTACGCTCCCCCTAAACCGTTGTCGTACCCTCACCTGGAAACTAAACCGTCCCCGTCCCCTAACACTAACCCTAGCCCGAACCCTAACACTAACCCTTCCCCAAAGCCTTCCCCTCACCCGTACAATTATCCTAACCCGTACGCTCACACTAACCCATGCCCTCTCACGTACGCTCCCCCTAAACCGTTGTCGTAACCTCACCTGGACCCTAAACCGTCCCTGTCCCCTAACCCTAACCCTAGCCCAAACCCTAACCCGAACCCTTCCCCGAAGCCTTTCCCTCACCCGTCCCCTAATCCTAACCCGTACGCTCACACTAACCAGCGCCCTCACACGTACGCTCCCCCTAAACCATTGTCGTACCCTCACCTGGACCCTAAACTATCCCCGTCCCCTAACCCTAACCCTAGCCCGAACCCTAACCCTAAACCTTCCCCGAAGCCTTCCCCTCACCCGTCCCCTAATCCTAACCCGTACGCTCACACTAACCCGCACCCTGACACGAACGCTCCCCCTAAACCGTTGTCGTACCCTCACCTGGACCCTAAACTGTCCCCATCCCCTAACCCTAACCCTAGCCCGAACCCTAACCCTAACCCTTCCCCGAAGCCTTCTCCTCACCCGTCCCCTAATCCGAACCCGTACGCTCACACTAATCCGCGCCCTCACACGTACGCTCCCTCTAAAGCGTTCTCATACCCTCACCTGGACCTTAAACCGTCCCCGTCCCCTAACTCTAACCCTAGCCCGCAACCTAACCCTAACACTTCTCCGAATCCTTCACCTCACCCGTCACCTAATCCTAACCCGTACCCTCACACTAACCCGCGCCCTCACACGTACGCTCCCCCTAAAGCGTTGTCGTACCCTCACCTGGACCCTATACCGTCCCCGTACCCTAACCCTAACCCTAGCCCGAACCCTAACCCTAAACCTTCCCCTCACCCTTCCCCTAATCCTAACCCATACGCTCACACTAAGCCGCGCCCTCACACGTATGCTCCCCCTAAACCGTTGTCGTACCCTCACCTGGACCCTAAACCGTCTCCGTCCCCTAACCCTAACCCTAGCCCGAACCCTAACCCTAACCCTTCCCCGAAGCCTTCCCCTCACCCGTCCCCTAATCCTAACCCGTACGCTCACACTAACCCGCGCCCTCACACGTACGCTCCCCCTAAACCGCTGTCGTACCCTCAATTGGACCCGAAACCGTCCCCGTCCCCTAACCCTAACCCTAACCCGAACTCTTACCCTAACACTTCCCCGAAGCCTTCCCCTCACCCGTCCCCTAATCCTAACCCGTACGCTCACACTAACCCGCGCCCTCACATGTACGCTCCCCCTAAACCGTTGTCGTACCCTCACCTGGACCCTAAACCGTCCCCATCCACTAACCCTAACCCTAGCCCGAGCCCTAACCCTAACCCTTCCCTGAAGCCTTCCCCTCACCCGTCCCCTAATCCTAACCCGTACGCTCACACTAACCCGCACCCTCACACGTACGCTCCCCCTATAGCGTTGTCGTACCCTCACCTGGACCCTACACCGTCCCCGTCCCCTAACCCTAAACCTAACCAGGACCCTATCCCTAACCCTTCACCGAAGCCTTCCCGTCACCTGTCCCCTAATCCTAACCCATTCGCTCACACTAACCCGCGCCCTCACACGTACGCTCCCCCTAAACCGTTGTCGTACCCTCACCTGGACCCTAAACCATCCCCGTCCCCAAACCCTAACCCTAGCCCGAACCCTATCCCTAACCCTTCCCCGAAGCCTTCCCCTCACCCGTCCCCTAATCCTAACCCGTACGCTCACACTAACCCGCGCCCTCACACGTACGCTCCCCCTAAACCGCTGACGTAACCTCACCTGGACCCTAAACCGTCCCCATCCCCTAACCCTAACCCTAGCCCAAACGCTAACCCTAATTCTTCAACGAAGCCTTCCCCTCAACCGTCCCCTAATCCTAAACCGTACGCTCACACTAACCCGCACCCTCACACGTACGCTCCTCCTAAACCGTTGTCGTACCCTCACCTGGACCCAAAACCGTCCCCGTCTCCTAACCCTAACCCTAGCACGAACCCTATCCCTAACCCTTCCCCGAAGCCTTCCCCTCAACGTCCCCTAATCCTAAACCATACGCTCACACTAACCCGCGCCCTCACACGTACGCTCCCTCTAAACCGCTGTCGTATCCTCAACTGAACCCTAAACCGTCCCCGTCCCCTAACCCTAACCCTAGCCTGAACCCTAACCCTAACCCTTCCCCGAAGCCTTCCCCTGACCCGTCCCCTAATCCTAACCCGTACGCTCACACTGACCCGCGCCGTCACACGTTCACTCCCCCTAAACCGCTGACGTACCCTCAACTGGACCCTAAACCGTCCCTGTCCCCTAACCCTAACCCTAGCCCGAACCCTATCCCTAACACTTCCCCGAAGCCTTCCCATCACCCGTACCCTAATCCTAACCCGTACGCTCACACTAACCCGTGCCCTCACACGTTCGCTCCCCCTAAACCGCTGACGTAACCTCACCTGGACGCTAAACAGTCCCCGTCCCCTAACCCTAACCCGAGCCGGAACCCTAACCCTAACACTTCCCCGAAGCCTTCCCCTCACCCGTCCCCTAATCCTAACCGGTACGCTCACACTAACCTGCGCCCTCACACGTACGCTCCCCCTAAACCATGGTCGTACCCTCACCTGGACCCTAAACCCTCCCCGTCCCCTAACCCTAACCCTAGCCCGAACTCTAACCCTAACCCTTCACCGAAGCCTTCCCCTCACCCGTTCCCTAATCCTAACCCGTAAGCTCACACTAACCCGCGCCCTCACACGTACGCTCCCCCTAAACCGTTGTCGTACCCTCACCTGGAAACTAAACCGTCCCCGTCCCCTAACACTAACCCTAGCCCGAATCCTAACACTAACCCTTCCCCAAAGCCTTCCCCTCACCCGTACAATTATCCTAACCCGTACGCTCACACTAACCCATGCCCTCTCACGTACGCTCCCCCTAAACCGTTGTCGTAACCTCACCTGGACCCTAAACCGTCCCTGTCCCCTAACCCTAACCCTAGCCCAAACCCTAACCCGAACCCTTCCCTGAAGCCTTTCCCTCACCCGTCCCCTAATCCTAACCCGTACGCTCACACTAACCAGCGCCCTCACACGTACGCTCCCCCTAAACCATTGTCGTACCCTCACCTGGACCCTAAACTATCCCCGTCCCCTAACCCTAACCCTAGCCCGAACCCTAACCCTAACCCTTCCCCGAAGCCTTCCCCTCACCCGTCCCCTAATCCTAACCCGTACGCTCACACTAACCCACACCCTGACACGAACGCTCCCCCTAAACCGTTGTCGTACCCTCACCTGGACCCTAAACTGTCCCCATCCCCTAACCCTAACCCTAGCCCGAACCCTAACCCTAACCCTTCCCCGAAGCCTTCTCCTCACCCGTCCCCTAATCCGAACCCGTACGCTCACACTAATCCGCGCCCTCACACGTACGCTCCCTCTAAAGCGTTCTCATACCCTCACCTGGACCTTAAACCGTCCCCGTCCCCTAACTCTAACCCTAGCCCGCAACCTAACCCTAACACTTCTCCGAATCCTTCACCTCACCCGTCACCTAATCCTAACCCGTACCCTCACACTAACCCGCGCCCTCACACGTACGCTCCCCCTCAAGCGTTGTCGTACCCTCACCTGGACCCTATACCGTCCCCGTACCCTAACCCTAACCCTAGCCCGAACCCTAACCCTAAACCTTCCCCTCACTCGTCCCCTAATCCTAACCCATACGCTCACACTAAGCTGCGCCCTCACACGTATGCTCCCCCTAAACCGTTGTCGTACCCTCACCTGGACCCTAAACCGTCTCCGTCCCCTAACCCTAACCCTAGCCCGAACCCTAACCCTAACCCTTCCCCGAAGCCTTCCCCTCACCCGTCCCCTAATCCTAACCCGTACGCTCACACTAACCCGCGCCCTCACACGTACGCTGCCCCTAAACCGCTGTCGTACCCTCAATTGGACCCAAAACCGTCCCCGTCCCCTAACCCTAACCCTAGCTCGAACTCTTACCCTAACACTTCCCCGAAGCCTTCCCCTCACCCGTCCCCTAATCCTAACCCGTACGCTCACACTAACCCGCGCCCTCACATGTACGCTCCCCCAAAACAGTTGTCGTACCCTCACCTGGACCCTAAACCGTCCCCGTCCCCTAACCCTAACCCTAGCCCGAGCCCTAACCCTAACCCTTCCCTGAAGCCTTCCCCTCACCCGTCCCCTAATCCTAACCCGTACGCTCACACTAACCCGCTCCCTCACATGTACGCTCCCCCTATAGCGTTGTCGTACCCTCACCTGGACCCTAAACCGTCCCCATCCCCTAACCCTAACCCTAGCCAGAACCCTATCCCTAACCTTTCCCCAAAGCCTTCCCCTAACCCGTTCCCTAATCCTAACCCATACGCTCACACTAACCCGCGCCCTTACACGTACGCTCCCCCTAAACCGTTGTCGTACCCTCACCTGGACCCTACACCGTCCCCGTCCCCTAACCCTAACCCTAACCTGAACCCTATCCCTAACACTTCACCGAAGCCTTCCCCTCACCTGTCCCCTAATCCTAACCCATTCGCTCACACTAACCCGCGCCCTCACACGTACGCTCCCCCTAAACCGTTGTCGTACCCTCACCTGGACCCTAAACCATCCCCGTCCCCTAACCCTAACCCTAGCACGAACCCTATCCCTAACCCTTCCCCGAAGCCTTCCCCTCACCCGTCCCCTAATCCTAACCCGTACGCTCACACTAACCCGCGCCCTCACACGTACGCTCCCCCTAAACCGCTGACGTAACCTCACCTGGACCCTAAACCGTGCCCGTCCCCTAACCCTAACCCTAGCCCAAACGCTAACCCTAACTCTTCAACGAAGCCTTCCCCTCAACCGTCCCCTAATCCTAACCCGTACGCTCACACTAACCCGCGCCCTCACACGTACGCTCCCCCTAAACCGTTGTCGTACCCTCACCTGGACCCTAAACCGTCCCCGTTCCCTAACCCTGACCCTAGCCTGAACCCTAACCCTAACCCTTCCCCGAAGCCTTCTCCTCACCCGTCCCCAAATCCTAACCCGTACTTTCACACTAACCCGGGCCCTCACACGTACGCTTCCCCTAAACAATTGTCGTACCCTCACCTGGACAATAAACCGTCCCCGTCCCCTAACCCTAACCCTAGTCCGAACCCTAACCCTAACCCTTCCCCGAAGCCTTCCCCTCACCCGTCCCCTAATCGTAACCCGTACGCTCACACTAACCCGCGCCCTTACACGTACGCTCCCCCTAAACCGCTGTCGTACCCTCACCTGGACCCTAAACCGTCCCCGTCCCCTAACCCTAGCCCGAACCCTAACCCTAACCCTTCCCCGAAGCCTTCCCCTCACCCGTCCCCTAATCCTAACCCGTATGCTCACACTAAACTGCGTCCTCACACGTACGCTCCCCCTAATCTGTTGTCGTACACTTACCTGGACCCTACACTGTCCCCGTCCCCTAACCCTAACCCTAGCCCGAACCCTAACCCTAACCCTTCCCCGAAGCCTTCCCCTCACCCGTCCCCTAATCCTAACCCGTACGCTCACGCTAACCCGCGCCCTCACACGTACGCTCCCCCTAAACCGTTGTCGTAACCTCACCTGGACCCTAAACATCCCCGTCCCCTAACCCTAACCCTAGCCCGAACCCTAACCCTAACCCTTCCCCGAAGCCTTCCCCTCACCCGTACCCTAATCCTAACCCGTACGCTCAAACTAACCCGCGCCATCACACGTACGCTCCCCCTAAACCGTTGTCATACACTCACCTGCACCCTAATCCGTCCCCGTCCCCTAACCCTGACCCTAGCCCGAACCCTAACCCTAACCCTTCCCTGAAGCCTTCCCCTCAACCATCCCCTAATCCTAACCCGTACGCTCACGCTAACCCGCGCCCTCACACGTACGCTCCCCCTAAACCATTGTCATACCCTCACCTGGACCCTAAACCGTCCCCGTCCCCGTCCCCTAACCCTAGCCCGAACCCTAAAACTTCCCTGAAGCCTTCCCCTCATCCGTCCCCTAATCCTAACCCATACGCTCACACTAACCCGCGCCCTCACACGTACGCTCCCCCTAAACCGTTGTCGTACCCTCACCTGGACCCTAAACCGTCCCCGTTCCCTAACCCTGACCCTAGCCTGAACCCTAACCCTAACCCTTCCCCGAAGCCTTCTCCTCACCCGTCCCCAAATCCTAACCCGTACTTTCACACTAACCCGGGCCCTCACACGTACGCTTCCCCTAAACAATTGTCGTACCCTCACCTGGACAATAAACCGTCCCCGTCCCCTAACCCTAAACCTAATCCTAGCCCGAACCCTAACCCTAAACCTTCCCCGAAGCCTTCCCCTCACCCGTCCCCTAATCCTAACCCGTACGCTCACACTAACCCGTGCCCTCACATGTACGCTCCACCTAAACCGTTCTCGTACCCTCACCTGGCCCCTAAACCGTCCCCGTCCCCTAACCCTAACCCAAGCCCAAACCCTAACCCTATCCCTTCCCTGAAGCCTTCCCTTCAGCCGTCCCCTAATCCTAACCCGTACGCTCACACTAACCCGCGACCTCACACGTACACTCCCCCTAAATCGTTGTCGTACCCTCACCTTGACCCTAAACCTTCCGCATCCCCTAACCCTAACCCTAGCCCGAACCCTAACCTGACCCTTCCCCAAAGCCTTCCCCTCACCCGTCCCCTAATCCTAACCCGTACGCTCACACTAACCCGAGCCCTCACACGTACGCTCCCCCTAAACCGCTGTCGTACCCTCAATTGGACCCGAAACCATCCCTGTCCCCTAACCCTAACCCTAGCCCGAAACCTAACCCTAACACTTCCCCGAAGCCTTCCCCTCACACATCCCCTAATCCTAACCCGTACGCTCACACTAACCCGCGCCCTCACACGTACGCTCCCCCTGAACCATTGTCTTACCCTCACCTGGACCCTAAACCGACCCCGTCCCCTAACCCTAACCCTAGCCCGAACCCTAACCCTAACACTTTCCCGAAGCCTTCCCCTCACCGGTCCCCTAATCCTAACCCGTACGCTCACACTAACACGTTCCCTCACACATACGATCCCCATAAACCATTATCGTACCCTCACCTGGTCCCTAAACCGTCCCAGTTCCCTAACCCTAACCCTAGTGCGAACCCTAACCCTAACCCTTCCCCGAAGCCTTCCCCTCACCCGTCCCCTAATCCTAACCAGTACGCTAACACTAACACGCGCCCTCACACGTACGCTCCCCCTAAAGCGTTGTCTTACCCTCACCTGGACGCTAATCCGTCCCCGTCCCCTAACCCTAACCCTAGGCCGAACCCTAAACCTAACCCTTCCCCAAAGCCTTCCCCTAACTCGTCCCCTAATCCTAACCCATACGCTCACACTAACCTGCGCCCTCACAGGTACGCTCCACCTAAACCGTTCTCGTACCCTCACCTTGACCCTAAACCGTCCCCATCCCCTAACCCTAACCTCAGGCCGAACCCTAAACCTAACCCTTCCCCGAAGCCTTCCACTCACCCGTCCCCTAATCCGAACCCGTACGCTCACACTAACCCGCACCCTCACACGTACGCTCCCGCTAAACCGTTGTCATACACTCACCTGGACACTAAACCGTCCCCGTCCTCTAACCCTAACCCTAGCCCGAACCCTAACCGTAACCCTTCCCCGAAGCCTTCCCCTCACCCGTCCCCTATTCCTAACCCGTACGCTCACACTAACCCGCGCCCTCACACGTACGCTCCCCCTAAAGCATTGTCGTACCCTCACCTGGACCCTAAACCGTCCCCTAACCCTAACCATAACCCTAGCCCAAACCCTAACCCTAACCCTTCCCCGAAGACTTCCCCTCACCTGTCCCCTAATCCTAACCCGTACGCTGACACTAACCCGCGCCCTCACATGTACGCTCCCCCTAAAGCGTTGTCGTACCCTCACCTGGAGCCTAAACCGTCCCTGTCCCCTAACCCTAACCCTAGCCCAAACCCTAACCCTATCCCTTCCCCGAAGCCTTCCCCTCACCCGTCCCCTAATCCTAACCCGTACGCTCACACTATCCCGAGCCCTCACACGTACGCTCCCCCTAAACTGTTGTCGTACCCTCACCTGGACCCTAAACCGTCCCCGTCTCTTAACGCTAACCTTAGCCCGAACCCTAACCCTAACCCTTCCCCGAAGCCTTCCCCTCAGCCGTCCCCTAATCCTAACCCGTAGGCTCACACTAACCCGCGACCTCACACGTACACTCCCCCTAAATCGTTGTCGTACCCTCACCTTGAGCCTAAACCGTCCCCGTCCCCTAACCCTAACTCTAGCCCGAACCCTAACACTAACCCTTCCCCAAAGCCTTCCCCTGACCCGTACAATTATCCTAACCCGTACGCTCACACTAACCCATGCCCTCTCACGTACGCTCCCCCTAAACCTTTGTCGTAACCTCACCTGGACCCTAAACCGTCCCTGTCCCCTAACCCTAACCCTAGCCCAAACCCTAACCCGAACCCTTCCCCGAAGCCTTTCCCTCACCCGTCCCCTAATCCTAACCCGTACGCTCACACTAACCCGCACCCTGACACGAACGCTCCCCCTAAATCATTGTCGTACCCTCACCTGGACCCTAAACCATCCCCGTCCCCTAAACCTAACCCTAGCCCGAACCCTAACCCTAACCCTTCCCCGAAGCCTTCCCCTTACCCGTCCCCTAATCCTAACCCGTACGCTCACACTAACCCGCACCCTGACACGAACGCTCCCCCTAAACCGTTGTCGTACCCTCACCTGGACCCTAAACTGTCCCCATCCCCTAACCCTAACCCTAGCCCGAACCCTAACCCTAACCCTTCCCCGAAGCCTTCTCCTCACCCGTCCCCTAATCCGAACCCGTACGCTCACACTAATCCGCGCCCTCACACGTACGCTCCCTCTAAAGCGTTCTCATACCCTCACCTGGACCTTAAACCGTCCCCGTCCCCTAACTCTAACCCTAGCCCGAAACCTAACCCTAACACTTCTCCGAATCCTTCACCTCACCCGTCACCTAATCCTAACCTGTACCCTCACACTAACCCGCGCCCTCACACGAACGCTCCCCCTAAAGCGTTGTCGTACCCTCACCTGGACCCTATACCGTCCCCGTACCCTAACCCTAACCCTAGCCCGAACCGTAACCCTAAACCTTCCCCTCACCCGTCTCCTAATCCTAACCCATACGCTCACACTAAGCCGCGCCCTCACACGTATGCTCCCCCTAAACCGATGTCGTACCCTCACCTGGACCCTAAACCGTCCCCGTCCCCTAAACCTAACCCTAGCCCGAACCCTAACCCTAACACTTCCCCGAAGCCTTCCCCTCACCCGTCCCCTAATCCTAACCCGTACGCTCACACTAACCCACGCCCTCACACGTACGCTCCCCCTAAACCGCTGTCGTACCCTCAATTGGACCCAAAACCGTCCCCGTCCCCTAACCCTAACCCTAGCCCGAACTCTTACCCTAACACTTCCCCGAAGCCTTCCCCTCACCCGTCCCCTAATCCTAACCCGTACGCTCACACTAACCCGCGCCCTCACATGTACGCTCCCCCAAAACAGTTGTCATACCCTCACCTGGACCCTAAACTGTCCCCGTCCACTAACCCTAACCCTAGCCCGAGCCCTAACCCTAACCCTTCCCTGAAGCCTTCCCCTCACCCGTCCCCTAATCCTAACCCGTACGCTCACACTAACCCGCGCCCTCACACGTACGCTCCCCCTATAGCGTGGTCGTACCCTCACCTGGACCCTAAACCGTCCCCATCCCCTAACCCTAACCCTAGCCAGAAACCTATCCCTAACCTTTCCCCAAAGCCTTCCCCTAACCCGTTCCCTAATCCTAACCCATACGCTCACACTAACCCGCGCCCTTAAACGTACGCTCCTCCTAAACCGTTGTCGTACCCTCACCTGGACCCTACACCGTCCCCGTCCCCTAACCCTAACCCTAACCTGAACCCTATCCCTAACCCTTCACCGAAGCCTTCCCCTCACCTGTCCCCTAATCCTAACCCATTCGCTCACACTAACCCGCGCCCTCACATGTACGCTCCCCCTAAACCGTTGTCGTACCCTCACCTGGACCCTAAACCATCCCCGTCCCCTAACCCTAACCCTAGCACGAACCCTATCCCTAACCCTTCCCCGAAGCCTTCCCCTCACCCGTCCCCTAATCCTAACCCGTACGCTCACACTAACCCGCGCCCTCTCACGTACGCTCCCCCTAAACCGCTGACGTAACCTCACCTGGACCCTAAACCGTCCCCGTCCCCTAACCCTAACCCTAGCCCAAACGCTAACCCTAACTCTTCAACGAAGCCTTCCCCTCAACCGTCCCCTAATCCTAACCCGTACGCTCACACTAACCCGCGCCCTCACACGTACGCTCCCCCTAAACCGTTGTCGTACCCTCACCTGGACCCTAAACCGTCCCCGTTCCCTAACCCTGACCCTAGCCTGAACCCTAACTCTAACCCTTCCCCGAAGCCTTCTCCTCACCCGTCCCCAAATCCTAACCCGTACTTTCACACTAACCCGGGCCCTCACACGTACGCTCCCCCTAAACCATTGTCGTACCCTCACCTGGACGATAAACCGTCCCCGTACCCTAACCCTAACCCTAGTCCGAACCCTAACCCTAACCCTTCCCCGAAGCCTTCCCCTCACCCGTCCCCTAATCGTAACCCGTACGCTCACACTAACCCGCGCCCTTACACGTACGCTCCCCCTAAACCGCTGTCGTACCCTCACCTGGACCCTAAACCGTCCCCGTCCCCTAACCCTAGCCCGAACCCTAACCCTAACCCTTCCCCGAAGCCTTCCCCTCACCCGTCCCCTAATCCTAACCCGTATGCTCACACTAAACTGCGTCCTCACACGTACGCTCCCCCTAATCTGTTGTCGTACACTTACCTGGACCCTACACTGTCCCCGTCCCCTAACCCTAACCCTAGCCCGAACCCTAACCCTAACCCTTCCCCGAAGCCTTCCCCTCACCCGTCCCCTAATCCTAACCCGTACGCTCACGCTAACCCGCGCCCTCACACGTACGCTCCCCCTAAACCGTTGTCGTAACCTCACCTGGACCCTAAACATCCCCGTCCCCTAACCCTAACCCTAGCCCGAACCCTAACCCTAACCCTTCCCCGAAGCCTTCCCCTCACCCGTACCCTAATCCTAACCCGTACGCTCAAACTAACCCGCGCCATCACACGTACGCTCCCCCTAAACCGTTGTCATACACTCACCTGCACCCTAATCCGTCCCCGTCCCCTAACCCTGACCCTAGCCCGAACCCTAACCCTAACCCTTCCCTGAAGCCTTCCCCTCAACCGTCCCCTAATCCTAACCCGTACGCTCACGCTAACCCGCGCCCTCACACGTACGCTCCCCCTAAACCATTGTCATACCCTCACCTGGACCCTAAACCGTTCCCGTCCCCGTCCCCTAACCCTAGCCCGAACCCTAAAACTTCCCTGAAGCCTTCCCCTCATCCGTCCCCTAATCCTAACCCATACGTTCACACTAACCCTCACGCTCACACGTACGCTCCCCCTAAAAGGTTGTCGTACACTCACCTGGACCCTAAACCGTCCCCATCCCCTAAACCTAATCCTAGCCCGAACCCTAACCATAACCCTTCCCCGAGCCTTCCCCTCACCCGTCCCTTAATCCTAACCCATACGCTCACACTAACCCACGCCCTCACACGTACGCTCCCCCTAAACCTTTGTCGTACCCTCACCTGGACCCTAAACCGTCCCCGTCCCCTAACCCTAACCCTAGCCAGAACCCTAACCCTAACCCTTCCCCGAAGCCTTCCCCTTACCCGTCCCCTAATCCTAACCCGTACGCTCACACTAACCCGCGCCCTCAGACGTACGCTCCCCCTAAACCGTTGTCGTACCCTCACCTGGACCCTGAACCGTCCCCGTCCCCTAACCCTAACCCTAGCCCGAACTCTTACCCTAACACTTCCCCGAAGCCTTCCCCTCACCCGTCCCCTAATCCTAACCCGTACGCTCACACTAACCCGCGCCCTCACACGTACGCTCCCCCTAAACCATTGTCGTACCCTCACCTGGACGCTAAACCGTCCCCGTCCCCTAACCCTAAACCTAGTCCGAACCCTAAACGTAACCCTTCCCCGAAGCCTTCCCCTCACCCGTCCCCTAATCCTAACCCGTACGCTCACACTAACCCGTGCCCTTACATGTACGCTCCCCCTAAACCGCTGTCGTACCCTCACCTGGACCCGAAACCGTGCCCGTCCCCTAAACCTAACCCTAGCCCGAACCCTAACCCTAACCCTTCCCCGAAGCCTTCCCCTCACCCGTCCCCTAATCCTAACCCGTACACTCACACTAACCCGCGCCCTCACAGGTACGCTCCCCCTAAACCATTGTCATACCCTCACCTGGACCCTAAACCGTCCCCGTCCCATAACCCTAACCCTAGCCCGAACCCTAACCCTGACACTTCCCCAAAATCTTCCCCTCACCCGTCCCCTAATCCTAACCCGTACGCTCACACTAACACGTGCCCTCACACGTACGATCCCCATAAACCATTGTCGTACCCTCACCTGGTCCCTAAACCATCCCCGTCCCCTAACCCTAACCCTAGCCCGAACCCTAACCCTAACCCTTCCCCGAAGCCTTCCCCTCACCCGTCCCCTAATCCTAACCCATACGCTAACACTAACACGCGCCCTCACACGTACGCTCCCCCTAAAGCGTTGTCTTACCCTCACCTGGACCCTAAAACGTCCCCGTCCCCTAACCCTAACCGTAGGCCAAACCCTAACCCTAACCCTTCCCCGAAGCCTTCCCCTCACCCGTCCCCTAATCCTAACCCGTACGCTCACGCTAACCCACGCCCTCACACGTACGCTCCCCCTAAACCGTTGTCGTACCCTCACCTGGACCCTAAACCGAACCCGTCCCCTAACCCTAACCCTAGCCCGAACCCTAACCCTAACACTTCCCCGAAGCCTTCCCCTCACCCGTCCCCTAATCCTAACCCGTACGCTCACGCTAACCCGCGTCCTCACACGTACGCTCCCCCTAAACCGTTGTCGTACCCTCACCTGGACCCTATACATCCCCGTCCCCTAACCCTAACCCTAGCCCGAACCCTAACCCTAACCCTTCCCCGAAGCCTTCCCCTCACCCGTCCCCTAATCCTAACCCGTACGCTCACACTAACCCGCGCCCTCACACGTACGCTCCCCCTAAACCGTTGTCGTACCCTCACCTGGATCCTAAACCGTCCCCATCCCCTAACCCTAACCCTAGCCCGAACCCTAACCCTAACCCTTCCCCGAAGCCTTCCCCTCACCCGTCACCTAATCCTAAACCGTACGCTCACACTAACCCGCGCCCTCACACGTACGTTCCCCCTAAACGGTTGTCGTACCCTCACCTGGACCCTAAACGGTCCCCGTCAACTAACCCTAACCCTAGCCCGAACCCTAACCCTAACTCTTCCCCGAAGCCTTCCCCTCACCCGTCCCCTAATCCTAACCCGTACGCTCACGCTAACCCACTCCCTCACACGTACGCTCCCCCTAAACCGTTGTCGTACCCTCACCTGGACCCTAAACCGTCCCCGTCCCCTAACCCTAACCCTAGCCCGAACCCTAACCCAGCCCTTCCCCGAAGACTTCCCCTCACCAGTCCCCTAATCCTAACCCGTACGCTCACACTATCACGTGCCCTCACACGTAAGATCCCCATAAACCGTTGTCGTACCCTCACCTGGTCCCTAAACCGTCCCCGTCTCCTAACACTAACCCTAGCCCGAACCCTAACCCTAACCCTTCCCCGAAGTCTTCCCCTCACCCGTCCCCTAATCCTAACCCGTACGCTCACACTAACACGCGCCCTCACATGGACGCACCCCCTAAAGCGTTGTCTTACCCTCACCTGGACCCTAAACCGTCCCCGTCCCCTAACCGTAACCCTAGGCCGAACCCTAAACCTAACCCTTCCCGAAAGCCTTCCCCTAACTCGTCCCCTAATCCTAACCCATACGCTCACACTAACCCGCGCCCTCACACGTACGCTCCCCCTAAACCGTTGTTGTACCCTCACCTGTACCCTAAACCATCCCCGTACCCTAACCCTAACCCTAGCCCGAACTCTAACCCTAACCCTTCCCCGAAGCCTTCACGTCACCCGTCACCTAATCCTAACCCGTACCGTAACACTACCCACGCCCTCACATGTTCGCTCCACCTAAACCGTTGTCGTACCCTCACCTGGACCCTAAACCGTCCCCGTCCCCTAACCCTAACCCTAACCCTTCACCGAACCCTTCCCCTCACCCGTCCCCTAATCCTAACCCGTACGCTCACACTAACCCGCGCCCTCACACGTACGCTCCCCCTAAAGCGTTGTCGTACCCTCACCTGGACCCTAAACTGTCCCCGTCCCCTAACCCTAACCCTAGCCCGAACCCTAACCCTAACCATTCCCCGAAGCCTTCCCCTCACCCGTCCCCTAATCCTAACCCGTAGGCTCACACTAACCCACGCCCTCACACGTACGCTCCCCCTAAAGGGTTGTCGTACCCTCACCAGGACCCTAAACCCTCCCCGTCCCCTAACCCTAACCCTAGCCCGAACACTAACCCTAACCCTTCCCCGAAACCTTCCCCTCACCCGTCCCCTAATCCTAACCCGTACGCTCACACTAACCCATGCCCTCACACGTACACTCCCCCTAAATCGCTGTCGTACCCTCAACTGGATCCGAAACCGTCCCCGTCCCCTAAACCTAACCCTAGCCCGAACCCTAACCCTAACCCTTCCCCGAAGCCTTCCCCTCACCCGTCCCCTAATCCTAACCCGTACGCTCACACTAACCCGCGCCCTCACACGTACGCTCCCCCTAAACCGCTGTCGTACCCTCAATTGGACCCGAAACCATCCCTGTCCCCTAACCCTAACCCTAGCCCGAACCCTAACCCTAACACTTCCCCGAAGCCTTCCCCTCACCCATCCCCTAATCCTAACCCGTACGCTCACACTAACCCGCGCCCTCACACGTACACTCCCCCTAAACCGTTGTCTTACCCTCACCCGGACCCTAAACCGACCCCGTCCCCTAACCCTAACCCTAGCCCGAACCCTAACCCTAACACTTTCCCGAAGCCTTCCCCTCACCGGTCCCCTAATCCTAACCCGTACGCTCACACTAACACGTGCCCTCACACGTACGATCCCCATAAACCATTGTCGTACCCTCACCTGGTCCCTAAACCGTCCCCGTCCCCTAACCCTAACCCTAGCCCGAACCCTAACCCTAACCCTTCCCTGAAGCCTTCCCCTCACCCGTCCCCTAATCCTAACCCGTACGCTAACACTAACAAGCGCCCTCACACGTACGCTCCACCTAAAGCGTTGTCTTACCCTCACCTGGACCCTAAACCGTCCCCGTCCCCTAACCCTAACCCTAGGCCGAACCCTAAAGCTAACCCTTCCCCAAAGCCTTCCCCTAACTCGTCCCCTAATCCTAACCCATACGCTCACACTAACCCGCGCCCTCACACGTACGCTCCCCCTAAACCGTTTTCGTACCCTCACCTGGACCCTAAACCATCCCCGTCCCCTAACCCTAACCCTAGCCCGAACTCTAACCCTAACCCTTCCCTGAAGCCTTCCCCTCACCCGTCCCCTAATCCTAACCCATACGCTCACACTAACCCATGCCCTCACACGTACGCTCTCCATAAATCGTTGTCGTACCCTCACCTGGACCCTACAACGTCCCCGTCCCCTAACCATAACCCTAGCCCGAACCCTAACCCTTCCCCGAAGCCTTCCCCTCACCCGTCCCCTAAATCTAACCCGTACGCTCACACTAACCCTTGCCCTCACACGTTCGCTCCACCTAAACCCTTCTCGTACCCTCACCTGGACCCTAAACCGTCCCCGTCCCCTAACCCTAACCTCAGCCCGAACCCTAAACCTAACCCTTCCCCGAAGCCTTCCACTCACCCGTCCCCTAATCCGAACCCGTACGCTCACACTAACCCGCGCCCTCACACGTACGCTCCCACTAAACAGTTGTCATACACTCACCTGGACACTAAACCGTCCCCGTCCCCTAACCCTAACCCTAGCCCGAACCCTAACCGTAACCCTTCCCCGAAGCCTTCCCCTCACTCGTCCCCTAATCCTAACCCGTACGCTCACACTAACCCGCGCCCTCAAACGTATCCTCCCCCTAAACCGTTGTCGTACCCTCACCTGGACCCTAAACGGTCCCCGTCCCCTAACCCTAACCCTAGCCTGAACCCTAACCCTAACCGTTCCCCGAAGCCTTCCCCTCACCCGTCCCCTAATCCTAACCCGTACGCTCACACTAACCCGCGCCCTCACACGTACGCTCCCCCTAAACCGTTGTCGTACCCTCACCTGGACCCTAAACCGTCCCCGTCCCCTAACCCTAACCCTATCCCGAACCCTAACCCTAACCCTTCCCCGAAGCCTTCCCCTCACCCGTCCCCTAATCCTAACCCGTACGCTCACACTAACCCGCGCCCTCACACGTACGCTACCCCTAAAGCGTTGTCGTACCCTCAGGTGGACCGTAAACCGTCCCCGTCCCCTAACCCTAACCCTAGCCCGAACCCTAAACCAAACCCTTCCCCGAAGCCTTCCCCTCATCCGTCCCCTAAATCTAACCCGTACGCTCACACTAACCCGCGCCCTCACACGTACACTCCCCCTAAACCATTGTCGTACCCTCACCTTGACCCTAAACCGTCCCCGTCCCCTAACCCTAAACCTAATCCTAGCCCGAACCCTAACCCTAAACCTTCCCCGAAGCCTTCCCCTCACCCGTCCCCTAATCCTAACCCGTACGCTCACACTAACCCGTGCCCTCACATGTACGCTCCACCTAAACCGTTCTCGTACCCTCACCTGGCCCCTAAACCGTCCCCGTCCCCTAACCCTAACCCAAGCCCAAACCCTAACCCTATCCCTTCCCTGAAGCCTTCCCTTCAGCCGTCCCCTAATCCTAACCCGTACGCTCACACTAACCCGCGACCTCACACGTACACTCCCCCTAAATCGTTGTCGTACCCTCACCTTGACCCTAAACCGTCCCCGTCCCCTAACCCTAACCCTAGCCCGAACCCTAACCGTAACCCTTCCCCGAAGCCTTCCCCTCACCCGTCCCCTAATCCTAACCCGTACGCTCACACTAACCCATGCCCTCACACGTACGGTCCCCCTAAAGCGTTGTCGTACCCTCATCTGGACCCTAAACCTTCCGCGTCCCCTAACCCTAACCCTAGCCCGAACCCTAACCTGACCCTTCCCCAAAGCCTTCCCCTCACCCGTCCCCTAATCCTAACCCGTACGCTCACACTAACCCGAGCCCTCACACGTACGCTCCCCCTAAACCGCTGTCGTACCCTCAATTGGACCCGAAACCATCCCTGTCCCCTAACCCTAACCCTAGCCCGAAACCTAACCCTAACACTTCCCCGAAGCCTTCCCCTCACACATCCCCTAATCCTAACCCGTACGCTCACACTAACCCGCGCCCTCACACGTACGCTCCCCCTGAACCATTGTCTTACCCTCACCTGGACCCTAAACCGACCCCGTCCCCTAACCCTAACCCTAGCCCGAACCCTAACCCTAACACTTTCCCGAAGCCTTCCCCTCACCGGTCCCCTAATCCTAACCCGTACGCTCACACTAACACGTTCCCTCACACATACGATCCCCATAAACCATTATCGTACCCTCACCTGGTCCCTAAACCGTCCCAGTTCCCTAACCCTAACCCTAGTGCGAACCCTAACCCTAACCCTTCCCCGAAGCCTTCCCCTCACCCGTCCCCTAATCCTAACCAGTACGCTAACACTAACACGCGCCCTCACACGTACGCTCCCCCTAAAGCGTTGTCTTACCCTCACCTGGACGCTAATCCGTCCCCGTCCCCTAACCCTAACCCTAGGCCGAACCCTAAACCTAACCCTTCCCCAAAGCCTTCCCCTAACTCGTCCCCTAATCCTAACCCATACGCTCACACTAACCTGCGCCCTCACAGGTACGCTCCACCTAAACCGTTCTCGTACCCTCACCTTGACCCTAAACCGTCCCCATCCCCTAACCCTAACCTCAGGCCGAACCCTAAACCTAACCCTTCCCCGAAGCCTTCCACTCACCCGTCCCCTAATCCGAACCCGTACGCTCACACTAACCCGCGCCCTCACACGTACGCTCCCGCTAAACCGTTGTCATACACTCACCTGGACACTAAACCGTCCCCGTCCTCTAACCCTAACCCTAGCCCGAACCCTAACCGTAACCCTTCCCCGAAGCCTTCCCCTCACCCGTCCCCTATTCCTAACCCGTACGCTCACACTAACCCGCGCCCTCACACGTACGCTCCCCCTAAAGCATTGTCGTACCCTCACCTGGACCCTAAACCGTCCCCTAACCCTAACCATAACCCTAGCCCAAACCCTAACCCTAACCCTTCCCCGAAGACTTCCCCTCACCTGTCCCCTAATCCTAACCCGTACGCTGACACTAACCCGCGCCCTCACATGTACGCTCCCCCTAAAGCGTTGTCGTACCCTCACCTGGAGCCTAAACCGTCCCTGTCCCCTAACCCTAACCCTAGCCCAAACCCTAACCCTATCCCTTCCCCGAAGCCTTCCCCTCACCCGTCCCCTAATCCTAACCCGTACGCTCACACTATCCCGAGCCCTCACACGTACGCTCCCCCTAAACTGTTGTCGTACCCTCACCTGGACCCTAAACCGTCCCCGTCTCTTAACGCTAACCTTAGCCCGAACCCTAACCCTAACCCTTCCCCGAAGCCTTCCCCTCAGCCGTCCCCTAATCCTAACCCGTAGGCTCACACTAACCCGCGACCTCACACGTACACTCCCCCTAAATCGTTGTCGTACCCTCACCTTGAGCCTAAACCGTCCCCGTCCCCTAACCCTAACTCTCGCCCGAACCCTAACACTAACCCTTCCCCAAAGCCTTCCCCTGACCCGTACAATTATCCTAACCCGTACGCTCACACTAACCCATGCCCTCTCACGTACGCTCCCCCTAAACCTTTGTCGTAACCTCACCTGGACCCTAAACCGTCCCTGTCCCCTAACCCTAACCCTAGCCCAAACCCTAACCCGAACCCTTCCCCGAAGCCTTTCCCTCACCCGTCCCCTAATCCTAACCCGTACGCTCACACTAACCCGCACCCTGACACGAACGCTCCCCCTAAATCATTGTCGTACCCTCACCTGGACCCTAAACCATCCCCGTCCCCTAACCCTAACCCTAGCCCGAAGCCTAACCCTAACCCTTCCCCGAAGCCTTCCCCTTACCCGTCCCCTAATCCTAACCCGTACGCTCACACTAACCCGCACCCTGACACGAACGCTCCCCCTAAACCATTGTCGTACCCTCACCTGGACCCTAAACTGTCCCCATCCCCTAACCCTAACCCTAGCCCGAACCCTAACCCTAACACTTCCCCGAAGCCTTCTCCTCACCCGTCCCCTAATCCGAACCCGTACGCTCACACTAATCCGCGCCCTCACACGTACGCTCCCTCTAAAGCGTTCTCATACCCTCACCTGGACCTTAAACCGTCCCCGTCCCCTAACTCTAACCCTAGCCCGAAACCTAACCCTAACACTTCTCCGAATCCTTCACCTCACCCGTCACCTAATCCTAACCTGTACCCTCACACTAACCCGCGCCCTCACACGAACGCTCCCCCTAAAGCGTTGTCGTACCCTCACCTGGACCCTATACCGTCCCCGTACCCTAACCCTAACCCTAGCCCGAACCGTAACCCTAAACCTTCCCCTCACCCGTCTCCTAATCCTAACCCATACGCTCACACTAAGCCGCGCCCTCACACGTATGCTCCCCCTAAACCGATGTCGTACCCTAACCTGGACCCTAAACCGTCCCCGTCCCCTAAACCTAACCCTAGCCCGAACCCTAACCCTAACACTTCCCCGAAGCCTTCCCCTCACCTGTCCCCTAATCCTAACCCATTCGCTCACACTAACCCGCGCCCTCACATGTACGCTCCCCCTAAACCGTTGTCGTACCCTCACCTGGACCCTAAACCATCCCCGTCCCCTAACCCTAACCCTAGCACGAACCCTATCCCTAACCCTTCCCCGAAGCCTTCCCCTCACCCGTCCCCTAATCCTAACCCGTACGCTCACACTAACCCGCGCCCTCACACGTACGCTCCCCCTAAACCGCTGACGTAACCTCACCTGGACCCTAAACTGTCCCCGTCCCCTAACCCTAACCCTAGCCCAAACGCTAACCCTAACTCTTCAACGAAGCCTTCCCCTCAACCGTCCCCTAATCCTAACCCGTACGCTCACACTAACCCGCGCCCTCACACGTACGCTCCCCCTAAACCGTTGTCGTACCCTCACCTGGACCCTAAACCGTCCCCGTTCCCTAACCCTGACCCTAGCCTGAACCCTAACTCTAACCCTTCCCCGAAGCCATCTCCTCACCCGTCCCCAAATCCTAACCCGTACTTTCACACTAACCCGGGCCCTCACACGTACGCTCCCCCTAAACCATTGTCGTACCCTCACCTGGACGATAAACCGTCCCCGTACCCTAACCCTAACCCTAGTCCGAACCCTAACCCTAACCCTTCCCCGAAGCCTTTCCCTCACCCGTCCCCTAATCCTAACCCGTACGCTCACACTAACCCGCGCACTTACACGTACGCTCCCCCTAAACCGCTGTCGTACCCTCACCTGGACCCTAAACCGTCCCCGTCCCCTAACCCTAGCCCGAACCCTAACCCTAACCCTTCCCCGAAGCCTTCCCCTCACCCGTCCCCTAATCCTAACCCGTATGCTCACACTAAACTGCGTCCTCACACGTACGCTCCCCCTAATCTGTTGTCGTACACTTACCTGGATCCTACACTGTCCCCGTCCCCTAACCCTAACCCTAGCCCGAACCCTAACCCTAACCCTTCCCCGAAGCCTTCCCCTCACCCGTCCCCTAATCCTAACCCGTACGCTCACGCTAACCCGCGCCCTCACACGTACGCTCCCCCTAAACCGTTGTTGTACCCTCACCTGGACCCTAAACATCCCCATCCCCTAACCCTAACCCTAGCCCGAACCCTAACCCTAACCCTTCCCCGAAGCCTTCCCCTCACCCGTCCCCTAATCCTAACCCGTACGCTCACGCTAACCTGCGCCCTCACACGTACGCTCCCACTAAACCGTTGTCGTACCCTCACCTGGACCCTAAACATCCCCGTCCCCTAACCCTAACCCTAGCCCGAACCCTAACCCTTCCCCGAAGCCTTCCCCTCACCCGTACCCTAATCCTAACCCGTACGCTCAAACTAACCCGCGCCCTCACACGTACGCTCCCCCTAAACCGTTGTCGTACACTCACCTGCACCCTAATCCGTCCCCGTCCCCTAACCCTGACCCTAGCCCGAACCCTAACCCTAACCCTTCCCCGAAGCCTTCCACTCACCCGTCCGCTAATCCTAACCCGTACGCTCACGCTAACCCGCGCCCTCACACGTACGCTCCCCCTAAACCGTTGTCATACCCTCACCTGGACCCTAAACCGTCCCCGTCCCCGTCCCCTAACCCTAGCCCGAACCCTAAAACTTCCCTGAAGCCTTCCCCTCATCCATCCCCTAATCCTAACCCATACGTTCACACTAACCCTCACGCTCACACGTACGCTCCCCCTAAAAGGTTGTCGTACACTCACCTGGACCCTAAACCGTCCCCATCCCCTAAACCTAATCCTAGCCCGAACCCTAACCATAACCCTTCCCCGAGCCTTCCCCTCACCCGTCCCCTAATCCTAACCCATACGCTCACACTAACCCACGCCCTCACACGTACGCTCCCCCTAAACCTTTGTCATACCCTCAACTGGACCCTAAACCGTCCCCGTCCCCTAACCCTAACCCTAGCCAGAACCCTAACCCTAACCCTTCCCCGAAGCCCTCCCCTTACCCGTCCCCTAATCCTAACCCGTACGCTCACACTAACCCGCGCCCTCACACGTACGCTCCCCCTAAACCGTTGTCGTACCCTCACCTGGACCCTGAACCGTCCCTGTCCCCTAACCCTAACCCTAGCCCGAACCCTAACCCTAACCCTTCCCCGAAGCCTTCCCCTCACCCATCCCCTAATCCTAACTCGTTCGCTCAAACTAACCCATGCCCTCACACGTACGCTCCCCCTAAACCGTTGTCGTACCCTCACCTGGACCCTAAACCGTCCCCGTCCCCTAACCCTAACCCTAGACCGAACTCTTACCCTAACACTTCCCCGAAGCCTTCCCCTCACCCGTCCCCTAATCCTAACCCGTACGCTCACACTAACCCGCGCCCTCACATGTACGCGCCCCCTAAACCGTTGTCGTACCCTCACCTGGACCCTAAACCGTCCCCGTCCACTAACCCTAACCCTAGCCCCAGCCCTAACCCTAACCCTTCCCTGAATCCTTCCCCTCACCCGTCCCCTAATCCTAACCCGTACGCTCACACTAACCCACGCCCTCACACGTACGCTCCCCCTGTAGCGTTGTCGTACCCTCACCTGGACCCTAAACCGTCCCCATCCCCTAACCCTAACCCTAGCCAGAACCCTAAACCTAACCTTTCCCCAAAGCCTTCCCCTAAACCGTTCCCTAATCCTAACCCATACGCTCATACTAACCCGCGCCCTCACACGTACGCTCCCCCTAAACCGTTGTCGTACCCTCACCTGGACCCTACACCGTCCCCGTCCCCTAACCCTAACCCTAACCAGAACCCTATCGCTAACCCTTCACCGAAGCCTTCCCCTCACCTGTCCCCTAATCCTAACCCATTCGCTCATACTAACCCGCGCCCTCACACGTACGCTCCCCCTAAAGCGTTGTCGTACCCTCACCTGGACCCTAAACCATCCCCGTCCTCTAACCCTAACCCTAGCCCGAACCCTATCCCTAACCCTTCCCCGAAGCCTTCCCCTCAACCGTCCCCTAATCCAAACCCGTACGCTCACACTAACCCACGCCCTCACACGTACGCTCCCCCTAAACCGTGGTCGTACCCTCACCTGGACCCTAAACCGTCCCCGTTCCCTAACACTAACCCTAGGCTGAACCCTAACCCTAACTCTTCCCCGAAGCCTTCTCCTCACCCGTCCCCTAATCCTAACCCGTACTTTCACACTAACCCGGGCCCTCACACGTACGCTCCCCCTAAACCATTGTCGTACCCTCACCTGGACCCTAAACCGTCCCCGTCCCCTAACCCTAAACCTAGTCCAAACCCTAAACGTAACCCTTCCCCGAAGCCTTCCCCTCACCCGTCCCCTAATCCTAACCTGTAGGCTCACACTAACCCACGCCCTTACACGTACGCTCCCCCTAAACCGCTGTCGTACCCTCACCTGGACCCTAAACCGTCCCCGTCCCCTAACCCTAGCCCGAACCCTAACCCTAACCCTTCCCCGAAGCCTTCCCCTCACCCGTCCCCTAATCCTAACCCGTATGCTCACACTAAACTGCGCCCTCACACGTACGCTCCCCCTAATCTGTTGTCGTACTCTTACCTGGACCCTACACCGTCCCCGTCCCCTAACCCTAACCCTAGCCCGAACCCTATCCCTAATCCTTCCCCGAATCCTTCCCCTCACCCGTCCCCTAATCCTAACCCGTACGCTGACACTAACCCATGCCCTCACACGTACACTCCCCCTAAATCGCTGTCGTACCCTCAACTGGACCCAAAACCGTCCCCGTCCCCTAAACCTAACCCTAGCCCGAACCCTAACCCTAACTCTTCCCCGAAGCCTTCCCCTCACCCGTCCCCTAATCCTAACCCGTACGCTCACACTAACCCGCGCCCTCACAGGTACGCTCCCCCTAAACCGTTGTCATACCCTCACCTGGACCCTAAACCGTCCCCGTCCCATAACCCTAACCCTAGCGCGAACCCTAACCCTGACACTTCCCCGAAATCTTCCCCTCACCCGTCCCCTAATCCTAACCCGTACGCTCACACTAACACGTGCCCTCACACGTACGATCCCCATAAACCATTGTCGTACCCTCACCTGGTCCCTAAACCATCCCCGTCCCCTAACCCTAACCCTAGCCCGAACCCTAACCCTAACCCTTCCCCGAAGCCTTCCCCTCACCCGTCCCCTAATCCTAACCCATACGCTAACACTAACACGCGCCCTCACACGTACGCTCCCCCTAAAGCGTTGTCTTACCCTCACCTGGACCCTAAACCGAACCCGTCCCCTAACCCTAACCCTAGGCCGAACCCTAACCCTAACCCTTCCCCGAAGCCTTCCCCTCACCCGTCCCCTAATCCTAACCCGTACGCTCACGCTAACCCACTCCCTCACACGTACGCTCCCCCTAAACCGTTGTCGTACCCTCACCTGGACCCTAAACCGTCCCTGTCCCCTAACCCTAACCCTAGCCCGAACCCTAACCCAGCCCTTCCCCGAAGACTTCCCCTCACCAGTCCCCTAATCCTAACCCGTACGCTCACACTAACACATGCCCTCACACGTACACTCCCCCTAAATCGCTGTCGTACCCTCAACTGGATCCGAAACCGTCCCCGTCCCCTAAACCTAACCCTAGCCCGAACCCTAACCCTAACCCTTCCCCGAAGCCTTCCCCTCACCCGTCCCCTAATCCTAACCCGTACGCTCACACTAACCCGCGCCCTCACACGTACGCTCCCCCTAAACCGCTGTCGTACCCTCAATTGGACCCGAAACCATCCCTGTCCCCTAACCCTAACCCTAGCCCGAACCCTAACCCTAACACTTCCCCGAAGCCTTCCCCTCACCCATCCCCTAATCCTAACCCGTACGCTCACACTAACCCGCGCCCTCACACGTACACTCCCCCTAAACCGTTGTCTTACCCTCACCTGGACCCTAAACCGACCCCGTCCCCTAACCCTAACCCTAGCCCGAACCCTAACCCTAACACTTTCCCGAAGCCTTCCCCTCACCGGTCCCCTAATCCTAACCCGTACGCTCACACTAACACGTCCCCTCACACGTACGATCCCCATAAACCATTGTCGTACCCTCACCTGGTCCCTAAACCGTCCCCGTCCCCTAACCCTAACCCTAGCCCGAACCCTAACCCTAACCCTTCCCTGAAGCCTTCCCCTCACCCGTCCCCTAATCCTAACCCGTATGCTAACACTAACACGCGCCCTCACACGTACGCTCCACCTAAAGCGTTGTCTTACCCTCACCTGGACCCTAAACCGTCCCCGTTCCCTAACCCTAACCCTAGGCCGAACCCTAAACCTAACCCTTCCCCAAAGCCTTCCCCTAACTCGTCCCCTAATCCTAACCCATACGCTCACACTAACCCGCGCCCTCACACGTACGCTCCCCCTAAACCGTTTTCGTACCCTCACCTGGACCCTAAACCATCCCCGTCCCCTAACCCTAACCCTAGCCCGAACTCTAACCCTAACCCTTCCCTGAAGCCTTCCCCTCACCCGTCCCCTAATCCTAACCCATACGCTCACACTAACCCATGCCCTCACACGTACGCTCTCCATAAACCGTTGTCGTACCCTCACCTGGACCCTAAACCGTCCCCGTCCCCTAACCCTAACCTCAGAATGAACCCTAACCCTTCCCCGAAGCCTTCCACTCACCCGTCCCCTAATCCGAACCCGTACGCTCACACTAACCCGCGCCCTCACACGTACGCTCCCACTAAACAGTTGTCATACACTCACCTGGAAACTAAACCGTCCCCGTCCCCTAACCCTAACCCTAGCCCGAACCCTAACCGTAACCCTTCCCCGAAGCCTTCCCCTCACCCGTCCCCTAATCCTAACACGTACGCTCACACTAACCCGCGCCCTCACACGTATCCTCCCCCTAAACCGTTGTCGTACCCTCACCTGGACCCTAAACGGTCCCCGTCCCCTAACCCTAACCCTAGCCTGAACCCTAACCCTAACCCTTCCCCGAAGCCTTCCCCTCACCCGTCCCCTAATCCTAACCCGTACGCTCACACTAACCCGCGCCCTCACACGTACGCTCCCCCTAAACCGTTGTCGTACCCTCACCTGGACCCTAAACCGTCCCCGTCCCCTAACCCTAACCCTAGCCCGAACCCTAACCCTAACCCTTCCCCGAAGCCTTCCCCTCACCCGTCCCCTAATCCTAACCCGTACGCTCACAATAACCCGCGCCCTCACACGTACGCTACCCCTAAAGCGTTGTCGTACCCTCACGTGGACCGTAAACCGTCCCCGTCCCCTAACCCTAACCCTAGCCCGAACCCTAAACCAAACCCTTCCCCGAAGCCTTCCACTCATCCGTCCCCTAAATCTAACCCGTACGCTCACACTAACCCGCGCCCTCACACGTACACTCCCCCTAAACCGTTGTCGTACCCTCACCTTGACCCTAAACCGTCCCCGTCCCCTAACCCTATACCTAATCCTAGCCCGAACCCTAACCCTAAACCTTCCCCGAAGCCTTCCCCTCACCCGTCCCCTAATCCTAACCCGTACGCTCACACTAACCCGTGCCCTCACATGTACGCTCCACCTAAACCGTTCTCGTACCCTCACCTGGCCCCTAAACCGTCCCCGTCCCCTAACCCTAACCCAAGCCCAAACCCTAACCCTATCCCTTCCCCGAAGCCTTCCCTTCAGCCGTCCCCTAATCCTAACCCGTACGCTCACACTAACCCGCGACCTCACACGTACACTCCCCATAAACCGTTGTCGTACACTCACCTGGACCCTAAAATGTCCCCGTCCCCTAACCCTAACCCTAGCCCGAACCCTAACCTTAACCCTTCCCCGAAGCCTTCCACTCACCCGTCCCCTAATCCTAACCAGTACGCTAACACTAACACGCGCCCTCACACGTACGCTCCCCCTAAAGCGTTGTCTTACCCTCACCTGGACCCTAAACCGTCCCCGTCTCCTAACCCTAACCCTAGGCCGAACCCTAAACATAACCCTTCCCCAAAGCCTTCCCCTAACTCGTCCCCTAATCCTAACCCATACGCTCAAACTAACCCGCGCCCTCACACGTACGCTACCCCTAAACCGCTGTCGTACCCTTCACCTGGACCCTAAACCATCCCCGTCCCCTAACCCTAACCCTAGCCCGAACCCTAACCCTTCCCTGAAGCTTTCCCCTCACCCGTCCCCTAAATCTAACCCGTACGCTCACACTAACCCGCGCCCTCACACGTACACTCCCCCTATTCCGTTGTCGTACCCTCACCTTGACCCTAAACCGTCCCCGTCCCCTAACCCTAAACCTAATCCTAGCCCGAACCCTAACCCTAACCCTTCCCCGAAGCCTTCCCCTCACCCGTCCCCTAATCCTAACCCGTACGCTCACACTAACCCGCGCCGTCACATGTACGCTCCACCTAAACCGTTCTCGTACCCTCACCTGGACCCTAAACCGTCCCCATCCCCTAACCCTAACCTCAGCCCGAACCCTAAACCTAACCCTTCCCCGAAGCCTTCCACTCACCCGTCCCCTAATCCGAACCCGTACGCTCACACTAACCCGCGCCCTCACACGTACGCTCCCGCTAAACCGTTGTCATACACTCACCTGGACACTAAACCGTCCCCGTCCCCTAACCCTAACCCTAGCCCGAACCCTAACCGTAACCCTTCCCCGAAGCCTTCCCCTCACCCGTCCCCTATTCCTAACCCGTACGCTCACACTAACCCACGCCCTCACACGTACGCTCCCCCTAAAGCGTTGTCGTACCCTCACCTGGACCCTAAACCGTCCCCTAACCCTAACCATAACCCTAGCCCGAACCCTAACCCTAACCCTTCCCCGAAGCCTTCCCCTCACCTGTCCCCTAATCCTAACCCGTACGCTGACACTAACCCCCGCCCTCACATGTACGCTCCCCCTAAAGCGTTGTCGTACCCTCACCTGGAGCCTAAACCGTCCCTGTCCCCTAACCCTAACCCTAGCCCAAACCCTAACCCTATCCCTTCCCCGAAGCCTTCCCCTCACCCGTCCCCTAATCCTAACCCGTACGCTCACACTATCCCGAGCCCTCACACGTACGCTCCCCCTAAACCGTTGTCGTACCCTCACCTGGACCCTAAACCGTCCCCGTCTCTTAACACTAACCTTAGCCCGAACCCTAACCCTAACCCTTCCCCGAAGCCTTCCCCTCAGCCGTCCCCTAATCCTAACCCGTAGGCTCACACTAACCCGCGACCTCACACGTACACTCCCCCTAAATCGTTGTCGTACCCTCTCCTTGACCCTAAACCGTCCCCGTCCCCTAACCCTAACTCTAGCCCGAACCCTAACCGTAACCCTTCCCCGAAGCCTTCCCCTCACCCGTCCCCTAATCCTAACCCGTACGCTCACACTAACCCGCGCCCTCACACGTACGATCCCCATAAACCATTGTCGTACCCTCAACTGGTCCCTATACCGTCCCCGTCCCCTAACCCTAATCCTAGCCCGAACCCTAAACCTAACCCTTCCCCGAAGCCTTCCCCTCACACGTCCCCTAATCCTAACCTGTACGCTCACACTAACACGAGCCCTCACACGTACGCTCCCCCGGAACTGTTGTCGTACCCTCAACTGGACCCTAAACCGTTCCCCTCCGCTAACCCTAACCCTAGCCCGAACCCTAACCCTAACCCTTCCCCGAAGCCTTCCCCTCACCCGTCCCCTAATCTTAAACCGTACGCTCACACTAAGCCGCGCCCTCACAGGTACGCTCCCCCTAAACCGTTGTCGTAACCTCACCTGGACCCTAAACCGTCCCCGTCCCCTAACCCTAACCCTAGCCCGAACCCTAACCCTAACCCTTCCCCGAATTCTGACCGTCACCCGTCCCCTAATCCTAACCCGTACGCTAACACTAACCCGCGCTCTCACACGTACGCTCCCACTAAAGCGTTGTCGTACCCTCACATGAACCCTAAACCATCCCGGTCCCCTAACCCTAACCCTAGCACGATCTCTAACCCTAACACTTCCCCGAAGCCTGACCCTCACCTGTCCCTTAATCCTAACCTGTACGGTAACACTGACAAGCGCCCTCACAAGTACGCTACCCCTAAAGCGTTGTCATACCCTAACCTGGACCCTCAACCGTCCCAGTCCCCGTCCCCTAACCCTAGCCTGAACCCTAACCCTAAAGCTTCCCTGAAGCCTGACCCTCACCCGTCCCATAATCCTAACCCGTACGCTCACACTAACCCGCGCCCTCACACGTACGCTCCCCGTAAAGCGTTGTCGTACCCTCACCTGGACCCTAAACCGTCCTGGGCCCCTAACACTAATCCTACCCCGTACCCTAACCCTAACACTTCCCCGAATCCTGACCCTCACCCGTCCCTTAATCCTAACCCGTACGCTAACACTAACCCGCGCCCTCACACGTACGCTCCCCCTAAAGCATTGTCGTACCCTCACCTGGACCCTAAACCGTCCCAGTCCACTAACCCTAGCCCGAACCCTAACCCTAAACCTTCCCCGAAGCCTGACCTTCACCCGTCCCCTAATCCTAACCCGTACGCTAACAGTAACCCGCGCCCTCACACGTACGCTCCCCCTAAAGCGTTGTCGTACCCTCACCTGTACCCAAAACCGTCCCCGTTCCCTAACCCTAACCCTAGCCTGTCCCTAACCCTAACCATTCCCCGAAGCCTAACCCTCACTCGCCCCTAATCCTAACCCGTCCGCTCACACTAACCCACACCCTCACATGTACGCTCCCCCTAAACCGTTCTCGTACCCTCACTTGGACCCTAAACCATCCCCGTCCCCTAACCCTAACCCCAGACCGAACCCTAAACCTAACGCTTCCCCGAAGCCTTCACCTCACCCGTCCCCTAATCCTAACCCGTACGCTCACACTAACCCACGCCCTCACACGTACACTCCCGCTAAACCGTTTTCATACACTTACCTGGACACTAAACCGTCCCCATCCCCTAACCATAACCCTAGTCCGAACCCTGACCCTAACCCTTCCCTGAAGCCTTCCCCTCACCCGTCCCCTAATCCTAACCCGTACGCTCACACTAACCCGCGCCCTCACACGTACGCTCCCCCTAAACCGTTGTCGTACCATCACCTGGACCCTAAACCGTCCCCGTCCCCTAACCCTAAACCTAATCCTAGCCCGAACCCTAACCCTAACCCTTCCCCGAAGCCTTCCCCTCACCCGTCCCCTAATCCTAACCCGTACGCTCACACTAACCCGCGCCCTCACACGTACGATCCCCATAAACCATTGTCGTACCCTCAACTGGTCCCTATACCGTCCCCGTCCCCTAACCCTAATCCTAGCCCGAACCCTAAACCTAACCCTTCCCCGAAGCCTTCCCCTCACACGTCCCCTAATCCTAACCTGTACGCTCACACTAACACGAGCCCTCACACGTACGCTCCCCCGGAACTGTTGTCGTACCCTCAACTGGACCCTAAACCGTTCCCCTCCGCTAACCCTAACCCTAGCCCGAACCCTAACCCTAACCCTTCCCCGAAGCCTTCCCCTCACCCGTCCCCTAATCTTAAACCGTACGCTCACACTAAGCCGCGCCCTCACAGGTACGCTCCCCCTAAACCGTTGTCGTAACCTCACCTGGACCCTAAACCGTCCCCGTCCCCTAACCCTAACCCTAGCCCGAACCCTAACCCTAACCCTTCCCCGAATTCTGACCGTCACCCGTCCCCTAATCCTAACCCGTACGCTAACACTAACCCGCGCTCTCACACGTACGCTCCCACTAAAGCGTTGTCGTACCCTCACATGAACCCTAAACCATCCCGGTCCCCTAACCCTAACCCTAGCACGATCTCTAACCCTAACACTTCCCCGAAGCCTGACCCTCACCTGTCCCTTAATCCTAACCTGTACGGTAACACTGACAAGCGCCCTCACAAGTACGCTACCCCTAAAGCGTTGTCATACCCTAACCTGGACCCTCAACCGTCCCAGTCCCCGTCCCCTAACCCTAGCCTGAACCCTAACCCTAAAGCTTCCCTGAAGCCTGACCCTCACCCGTCCCATAATCCTAACCCGTACGCTCACACTAACCCGCGCCCTCACACGTACGCTCCCCGTAAAGCGTTGTCGTACCCTCACCTGGACCCTAAACCGTCCTGGGCCCCTAACACTAATCCTACCCCGTACCCTAACCCTAACACTTCCCCGAATCCTGACCCTCACCCGTCCCTTAATCCTAACCCGTACGCTAACACTAACCCGCGCCCTCACACGTACGCTCCCCCTAAAGCATTGTCGTACCCTCACCTGGACCCTAAACCGTCCCAGTCCACTAACCCTAGCCCGAACCCTAACCCTAAACCTTCCCCGAAGCCTGACCTTCACCCGTCCCCTAATCCTAACCCGTACGCTAACAGTAACCCGCGCCCTCACACGTACGCTCCCCCTAAAGCGTTGTCGTACCCTCACCTGTACCCAAAACCGTCCCCGTTCCCTAACCCTAACCCTAGCCTGTCCCTAACCCTAACCATTCCCCGAAGCCTAACCCTCACTCGCCCCTAATCCTAACCCGTCCGCTCACACTAACCCACACCCTCACATGTACGCTCCCCCTAAACCGTTCTCGTACCCTCACTTGGACCCTAAACCATCCCCGTCCCCTAACCCTAACCCCAGACCGAACCCTAAACCTAACGCTTCCCCGAAGCCTTCACCTCACCCGTCCCCTAATCCTAACCCGTACGCTCACACTAACCCACGCCCTCACACGTACACTCCCGCTAAACCGTTTTCATACACTTACCTGGACACTAAACCGTCCCCATCCCCTAACCATAACCCTAGTCCGAACCCTGACCCTAACCCTTCCCTGAAGCCTTCCCCTCACCCGTCCCCTAATCCTAACCCGTACGCTCACACTAACCCGCGCCCTCACACGTACGCTCCCCCTAAACCGTTGTCGTACCATCACCTGGACCCTAAACCGTTCCCGTCCCCTAACCCTAACCCTAGCCCGAACCCTAACCCTAACACTTCCCTGAAGCCTTCGCCTCAGCCGTCCCCTAATCCTAACCCGTACACTGACACTAACCCGTGCCCTCACACGTACACTCCCACTAAACCATTGTCGTCCCCTCACCTGGACCCTATACCGTCCCCGTCCCCTAACCCTAACCCTAGTCCGAACCCTAAGCCTAACCCTTCCCCGAAACGTTCCCCTCAACCGTCCCCTAATCCTTACCCGTACGCTCACACTAACCCATGCCCTCACACGTATGCTTCCCCTAAAGCGTTGTCGTACCCTCACCTGGACCATAAACCGTCCCCGTCCCCTAACCCTAACCCTAGCCCGAACCCTAACCATAACCCTTCCCCGAAGCCTTCCCCTCACCCGTCCCCTAATCCTAACCCGTACGCTCACACTAACCCACGCCCTCACAAGTATGCTCCCCCTAAACCGTTGTTGTACCCTCACCTGGATCCTAAACCGTCCCCGTCCCCTAACCCTAACCCTAGCCCGAACCCTAACCCTAACGCTTCCCCGAAGCCTTCCCCTCACCCGTCCCCTAATCCTAACCCGTACGCTCACACTAACCCGCGCCCTCACACGTACGCTCCCCCTAAACCGTTGTCGTACCTTCATCTGGACCCTAAACCGTCCCCGTCTCTTAACCCTAACCTTAGCCCGAACCCTAACCCTAACCCTTCCCCGAAGCCTTCCCCTCACCCGTCCCCTAATCCTAACCCGTACGCTCACACTAACCCGCGCCCTCACACATACACTCCCCCTAAATCGTTGTCGTACCCTCACCTGGACCCTAAACCGTCCCCGTCCCCTAACCCTAACCCTAGCCCGAACCCTAACACTTCCCCGAATCCTTGCCCTCACCCATCCCCTAAATCTAACCCGTACGCTCACACTAACCCGCGCCCTCACACGTACACTCCCCCTAAACCGTTGTCGTACCCTCACCTTAAACCTAAACCGTCCCCGTCCCCTAACCCTAACCCTAATCCTAGCCCGAAATCTAACCCTAACCCTTCCCCGAAGCATTCCCCTCACCCGTCCCCTAATCCTAACCCGTACGCTCACACTAACCCACGACCTCACACGTACTCTCCCCCTAAACCGTTGTCGTACCCTCACCTGGACCCTAAACCGTCCCGGTATCCTAACCTTAACCCTAGCCCGATCACTAACCCTAACCTTTCCCTGAAGCCTGACCCTCACCCGTCCCCTAATCCTAACCTGTACGCTAACAGTGACATGCGCCCTCCCATGTACGCTACCCCTAAAGCGTTGTCATACTCTAACCTGGACCCTCAACCGTCCCAGTCCCCGTCCCCTAACTCTAGCCCGAACCCTAAACCTAACCCTTCCCCGAAGCCTTACACTCATCCGTCCCCTAATCCTAACCCGTACGCTCACACTAACCCGCGCCCTCAAACGTGCGCTCCCCCTAAACCGTTGTCGTAACCTCACCTGGACCCTAAACCGTCCCCATCCCCTAACCCTAACCCTAGCCCGAACCCTAACCCTAACCCTTCCCCGAAGCCTTCCCCTCACCCGTCCCCTAATCCTAAACCGTACGCTCACACTAACCGGCGCCCTCACACGTACGCTCCCCCTAAACCGTTTTCGTACCCTCATCTGGACCGTAAACCGTCCCCGTCCCTTAACCCTAACACTTCCCCGAAGCCTTCCCATCACCCGTCCCCTAATCCTAACCCGTACGCTCACACTAACCCGCGCCCTCACACGTACGGTCCCCCTAAACCGTTGTCGTACCCTCACCTGGACCCTAAACCGTCTCCATCCCCTAACCCTAACCCTAGCCCGAACCCTAACCCTTCCCTGAAGCCTTCCCCACCCGTCCCCTAATCCTAACCCATACGCTCACACTAACCCTAACGCTCACACGTACGCTCCCCCTAAACCGTTGTCGTACCCTCACCTGGACCCTAAACCGTCCCCATCCCCTAACCCTAACCCTAGCCTGAACTCTAACCCTAACCCTTCCCCGAAACCTTCCCCTCACCCGTCCCCTAATCCTAACCCGTACGCTCACACTAACCCGCGCCTTCACAGGTACGCTCCCCATAAACCGTTGTCGTACCCTCACATGGACCCTAAACCGTCCCCATCCCCTAACCCTAACCCTAGCCCGAACTCTAACCCTAACACTTCCCCGAAGCCTGAACCTCACCCGTGCCATAATCCTAACCTGTACGCTAACACTGACATGCGCCCTCACTAGTACGCTACCCCTAAAGCGTTGTTATACCCTAACCTGGATCCTCAACCGTCCCAGTCCCCGTCCCCTAACCCTAGCCCGAACCCTAACCCTAACACTTCCCCGAAGCCTGACACTCACCCGTTCCATAATCCTAACACGTACGCTCACACTAACCCGCGCCCTCACACGTACGCTCCCCCTAAAGCGTTGTCGTACCCTCACCTGGACCCTAAACCGTCCCGGGCCCCTAACACTAATCCTACCCCGAACCCTAACCCTAACACTTCCCCGAATCCTGACCCTCACCCGTGCCCTAATCCTAAGCCGTACGCTAACACTAACCCGCGCCCTCACACGTACGCTCCCCCTAAAGCGTTGTCGTACCCTCACCTGGACCCTAAACCGTCCCCGTCCCCTAACCCTAACCTTAGCCCGAACCCTAACCCTAATCCTTCCCCGAAGCCTGACCCTCACCCGGACCCTAATCCTATCACGTACGCTAACACTAACACACGCCCTCACACGTACGCTCCCCCTAAAGCGTTGTCGTACCCTCACCTGGACCCTAAACCGTTCCCGTCCCCTAACCCTAACCCTAACCCTAGCCCGAACCCTAACCCTTACCCTTCCCCGAAACCTGACCCTCACCCGACCCCTAATCCTAACCCGTACGCAAACGCTAACCCACGCCCTCACACGTACGCTCCCCCTAAAGCGTTGTCGTACCCTCACCTGGACCCTAAACCGTCCCCGTCCCCTAACCCTAACACTACCCCGAACCCTAACCCTAACCCTTCACCGAAGCCTGACCCTCACCCGTCCCCTAATCCTAATCCGTACTCTAACACTAACCCGCGCCCTCACACGTACGCTCCCCCTAAACCGTTGTCGTACCCTCACCTGGACCCTAAACCGTCCCCGTCCCCTATCCCTAACCCTAGCCTGTCCCTAACCCTAACCCTTCCCCGAAGCCTGACACTCACCCGTCCCCTAATCCTAACCTGTACGCTAACACTAACCCACGACCTCACACGTACGCTCCCGCTAAAGCGTTGTCATACCCTCACCTGGACCCGAAACCGTCCCCGTCCCCTAACCCTAACCCTAGACCGAACCCTAACCCTAACCCTTCCCAGAAGCCTGACCCTCACCCGTCCTCTAATCCTAACCCGTATGCTAACACTAACCCATGGCCTCACACGTACGCTCCCCCTAAACCATTGTCGTACCCTCACCTGGAGCCTAAACCGTCCCCTTCCCCTAACCCTAACCCTAGCCCGAACACTAAACCTAACCCTTCCCCGAAGCCTTCCCCTCAACCGTTCTGTAAACCTAGGCCGTACGCTAACACTAACCCGTGCCCTCACACGTATGCTTCCCCTAAAGCGTTGTCGTACCCTCACCTGGACCATAAACCGTCCCCGTCCCCTAACCCTAACCCTAGCCCGAACCCTAACCATAACCCTTCCCCGAAGCCTTCCCCTCACCCGTCCCCTAATCCTAACCCGTACGCTCACACTAACCCACGCCCTCACAAGTATGCTCCCCCTAAACCGTTGTTGTACCCTCACCTGGATCCTAAACCGTCCCCGTCCCCTAACCCTAACCCTAGCCCGAACCCTAACCCTAACGCTTCCCCGAAGCCTTCCCCTCACCCGTCCCCTAATCCTAACCCGTACGCTCACACTAACCCGCGCCCTCACACGTACGCTCCCCCTAAACCGTTGTCGTACCTTCATCTGGACCCTAAACCGTCCCCGTCTCTTAACCCTAACCTTAGCCCGAACCCTAACCCTAACCCTTCCCCGAAGCCTTCCCCTCACCCGTCCCCTAATCCTAACCCGTACGCTCACACTAACCCGCGCCCTCACACATACACTCCCCCTAAATCGTTGTCGTACCCTCACCTGGACCCTAAACCGTCCCCGTCCCCTAACCCTAACCCTAGCCCGAACCCTAACACTTCCCCGAATCCTTGCCCTCACCCATCCCCTAAATCTAACCCGTACGCTCACACTAACCCGCGCCCTCACACGTACACTCCCCCTAAACCGTTGTCGTACCCTCACCTTAAACCTAAACCGTCCCCGTCCCCTAACCCTAACCCTAATCCTAGCCCGAAATCTAACCCTAACCCTTCCCCGAAGCATTCCCCTCACCCGTCCCCTAATCCTAACCCGTACGCTCACACTAACCCACGACCTCACACGTACTCTCCCCCTAAACCGTTGTCGTACCCTCACCTGGACCCTAAACCGTCCCGGTATCCTAACCTTAACCCTAGCCCGATCACTAACCCTAACCTTTCCCTGAAGCCTGACCCTCACCCGTCCCCTAATCCTAACCTGTACGCTAACAGTGACATGCGCCCTCCCATGTACGCTACCCCTAAAGCGTTGTCATACTCTAACCTGGACCCTCAACCGTCCCAGTCCCCGTCCCCTAACTCTAGCCCGAACCCTAAACCTAACCCTTCCCCGAAGCCTTACACTCATCCGTCCCCTAATCCTAACCCGTACGCTCACACTAACCCGCGCCCTCAAACGTGCGCTCCCCCTAAACCGTTGTCGTAACCTCACCTGGACCCTAAACCGTCCCCATCCCCTAACCCTAACCCTAGCCCGAACCCTAACCCTAACCCTTCCCCGAAGCCTTCCCCTCACCCGTCCCCTAATCCTAAACCGTACGCTCACACTAACCGGCGCCCTCACACGTACGCTCCCCCTAAACCGTTTTCGTACCCTCATCTGGACCGTAAACCGTCCCCGTCCCTTAACCCTAACACTTCCCCGAAGCCTTCCCATCACCCGTCCCCTAATCCTAACCCGTACGCTCACACTAACCCGCGCCCTCACACGTACGGTCCCCCTAAACCGTTGTCGTACCCTCACCTGGACCCTAAACCGTCTCCATCCCCTAACCCTAACCCTAGCCCGAACCCTAACCCTTCCCTGAAGCCTTCCCCACCCGTCCCCTAATCCTAACCCATACGCTCACACTAACCCTAACGCTCACACGTACGCTCCCCCTAAACCGTTGTCGTACCCTCACCTGGACCCTAAACCGTCCCCATCCCCTAACCCTAACCCTAGCCTGAACTCTAACCCTAACCCTTCCCCGAAACCTTCCCCTCACCCGTCCCCTAATCCTAACCCGTACGCTCACACTAACCCGCGCCTTCACAGGTACGCTCCCCATAAACCGTTGTCGTACCCTCACATGGACCCTAAACCGTCCCCATCCCCTAACCCTAACCCTAGCCCGAACTCTAACCCTAACACTTCCCCGAAGCCTGAACCTCACCCGTGCCATAATCCTAACCTGTACGCTAACACTGACATGCGCCCTCACTAGTACGCTACCCCTAAAGCGTTGTTATACCCTAACCTGGATCCTCAACCGTCCCAGTCCCCGTCCCCTAACCCTAGCCCGAACCCTAACCCTAACACTTCCCCGAAGCCTGACACTCACCCGTTCCATAATCCTAACACGTACGCTCACACTAACCCGCGCCCTCACACGTACGCTCCCCCTAAAGCGTTGTCGTACCCTCACCTGGACCCTAAACCGTCCCGGGCCCCTAACACTAATCCTACCCCGAACCCTAACCCTAACACTTCCCCGAATCCTGACCCTCACCCGTGCCCTAATCCTAAGCCGTACGCTAACACTAACCCGCGCCCTCACACGTACGCTCCCCCTAAAGCGTTGTCGTACCCTCACCTGGACCCTAAACCGTCCCCGTCCCCTAACCCTAACCTTAGCCCGAACCCTAACCCTAATCCTTCCCCGAAGCCTGACCCTCACCCGGACCCTAATCCTATCACGTACGCTAACACTAACACACGCCCTCACACGTACGCTCCCCCTAAAGCGTTGTCGTACCCTCACCTGGACCCTAAACCGTTCCCGTCCCCTAACCCTAACCCTAACCCTAGCCCGAACCCTAACCCTTACCCTTCCCCGAAACCTGACCCTCACCCGACCCCTAATCCTAACCCGTACGCAAACGCTAACCCACGCCCTCACACGTACGCTCCCCCTAAAGCGTTGTCGTACCCTCACCTGGACCCTAAACCGTCCCCGTCCCCTAACCCTAACACTACCCCGAACCCTAACCCTAACCCTTCACCGAAGCCTGACCCTCACCCGTCCCCTAATCCTAATCCGTACTCTAACACTAACCCGCGCCCTCACACGTACGCTCCCCCTAAACCGTTGTCGTACCCTCACCTGGACCCTAAACCGTCCCCGTCCCCTATCCCTAACCCTAGCCTGTCCCTAACCCTAACCCTTCCCCGAAGCCTGACACTCACCCGTCCCCTAATCCTAACCTGTACGCTAACACTAACCCACGACCTCACACGTACGCTCCCGCTAAAGCGTTGTCATACCCTCACCTGGACCCGAAACCGTCCCCGTCCCCTAACCCTAACCCTAGACCGAACCCTAACCCTAACCCTTCCCAGAAGCCTGACCCTCACCCGTCCTCTAATCCTAACCCGTATGCTAACACTAACCCATGGCCTCACACGTACGCTCCCCCTAAACCATTGTCGTACCCTCACCTGGAGCCTAAACCGTCCCCTTCCCCTAACCCTAACCCTAGCCCGAACACTAAACCTAACCCTTCCCCGAAGCCTTCCCCTCAACCGTTCTGTAAACCTAGGCCGTACGCTAACACTAACCCGTGCCCTCACAGGTACGCTCACCCTAAACCGTTGTCGTACCCTCACCTGGACTCTATACCGTCCCCGTCCCCTAACCCTAACCCTAGCCCGAACCCTAACCCTAACCCTAACCCTTGCCCGAAGCCTTCCCCTCACCCGTACCCTAATCCTAACCCGTATGCTAACACTAACCCATGCCCTCACTCGTACGCTCACCCTAAACCGTTGTTGTACCCTCACCTGGACCCTAAACCGTCCCCGTCCCCTAACCTTAACCGTAGCCCGGACCCTAATCCTAACCCTTCCCCGAAGCCTTCCCCTCACCCGTCCCCTAATCCTAACCCGTAAGCTAACACTAACCCGTGCCCTCACACGTTCGCTCCCCCTAAACCGTTGTCGTACCCTCACTTGGACCCTAAAAAGTCCCCGTCCCCTAACCCTAACCCTAACCCTTCCCCGAAGCCTTCCCCTCACCCGTCCTTTAATCCTAACCCGTACACTAACACTAACCCGTGGCCTTACACGTACGCTCCCCCTAAACCGTTGTCGTACCCTCACCTGGACCCTAAACCGTCCCTGTCCCCTAACCCTAACCCTAGCCCGAACACTAAACCTAACCCTTCCCTGAAGCCTTCCCCTCACCCGTCCCGTAATTCTAAGCCGTACGCTAACACTAACCTGTGCCCTCACACGTACGCTCACCCTAAACCGTTGTCGTACCCTCACCTGGACTCTAAACCGTCCCCGTCCCAGTCCCCTAACCCTAACCCTAACACTTACCCAAAGCCTTACACTAACCCGTCCCCTAATCGTAACCCATACGCTAACACTAAACCGTGCCCTCACACGTACACTCACCCTAAACCGTTGACGTACCCTAACCTGTCCCCGAAATTGTCCCCATCCCCTGACCCTAAACCTATCCCTACCCAAAGCCTTACCCTAACCCGTCCCCTAATCCTAAACCGTACCGAAACGATAACCCGTGCCCTCACACATACACTCACACTAAACCACTGTGGTACCCTAACCTGTACCCCAAACAGTCCCCATCCCCTAACCCTAACCCTAGCCCGAACCATAACCCTAACCCTTCCCCGAAGCCTGACCCTCACCCGTCCCCTAATCCTAACCCGTACGCTAACACTAACCCATGCCCTCACACGTACGCTCCCCCTAAACCGTTGTCATACCCTCACCTGGACCCTAAACAGTCCCCGTCCCCATAACCCTAACCCTAACTCTTACCTAAAGCCTTACCCTAACCCGTCCGCTAATCCTAACCTGTATGCCAACACTATCCCATGCCCTCACACGTATGCTCACCCTAAACGTTGTCGTACCCTAACCTGTCCACTAAAATGTCCCCTTCCCCTAACCCTAACCCTAACCCTTACCCTTACCCGAAGCCTTACGCTAAGCCGTATGCTCACAATAACCTGTGCCCTCACATGTACGCTCACCCTAAACCGTTGTCATACCCTAACCTGTCCACTAAACCGTCTCCGTCCCCTAACCCTAAGCCTAACCTAACCCAAACCCTTACCCAGAGTCTTACCATAACCAGTCCCCTAATCCTAACCCGTACACTAACACTAACCCGTGCCCTCACACGTACGCTCACCCTAAACCGTTTTCATACCCTCACCTGTCCCCTAAACCGTCTCCATCCCCTAACCCTAACCCTAACCCTAACCCTTACCCGAAGACTTACCCTAACCCGTCCCCTAATCCTAACCCGTAAGCTAACACTAACCCGTGCCCTCACACATACGCTCATCCTAAACCGTTGTCGTACCCTAACCTGTCCTGTAAACCATCCCCATCCCCTTACCCTAACCCTAAAACTAACACTAACCCTTACCCGAAGCCTTACGCTAACCCATCCCCAAATCCTAACCGGTACGCTAACACTAACCAGTGCCCTCACACGTACGCTCACCCTAAACCGTTGTCGTACAGTAACCTGTCCCCTAACCCGTCCCCTAATCCTAACCCTAACCCTAACCCTTACACGAAGCCTTGCAGTAACCCGATCCCTAAACCTAACCCGTACGCTAACACTAAACCGTGCCCTTACACGTACGCTCACCCTAAACCTTTGTTGTACCCTAACCTGTCCCTTAAACCGTCCCAATCCCCGTCCACTAACACTAACCTTAACCCTAAACCTAACCCTTACCCGAAGCCTTACCCTAACCCGTCCCCTAATCCTAACCCATACGCTAACACTAACCCGTGCCCTCACACGTAAGCTCACCATAAACCGTTGTCGTACCCTAACCTGTCCCCTAAACCGTCCCCATTCCCTAACCCTAAACCTAACCCTCAACCTAACCCTTACCTTAAGCCTTACCGTAACCCGTCCCCTAATCCTAACCCATACGCTAACACTAACCGGCGCCGTCACACGTACGCTCACCCTAAAACCTTGTCGTACCCTAACCTATCCCCTAAACCGTCCCCGTCACCTAACCCTAACCCTAAACCTAACCCTTACCCAAAACCTTACACTAACCCTTCCCCTAATCCTAACCCGTATGCTAACACTAACCTGTGGCCTCAAACGTATGCTCACCCTAAAGCGCTGTCGTACCCTAACCTGTCCCCTAAACCGTCCCCATCCCATAACCCTAACCCTAACCCTAACCCTAAACTTACCTGAAGCCTTACCTTAAACCATCCCCTAATCCTAACCCAGACGCTAACACTAACCCGTACCCTCACACGTACGCTCACCCTAAACCGTGGTCGTACCCTAACCTGTCCCCTAAACCGTCCCCATCGCCTAACCCTAACCTTAACACTAACCCTAACCCTAAACCTTAAACGAAGCCTCACCCTAACCCGTCCCTTAATCCTAACCCGTACGCTAACACTAACCCATGCCCTCACATGTACGCTCACTCTAAACAGTTGTCGTACCCTAACCTGTCCCTGAAATGGTCCCCATCCCCTGACGCTAAACCTACCCCTACCCAAAGCCTTACCCTAACCCGTCCCCTAATCCTAACCCATACCAAAACGATAACCCGTGCCCTCACACATACACTCACACTAAACCTCTGTGGTACCCTAACCTGTCCCCTAAACCGTCCCCGTCCCCTAACCCTAACCCTAACCCTTACCCAAAGCCTTACCCTAATCCGTCCCCAAATCCTAACCCATATGCTAACACTAACTCGTGCCCTCACACATACGCTCACCCTAAAATATTTTCGTACCCTAACCTGTCCCCTATACCGTCCCCGTCCCCTACACTAACCCTAACCCTGACACTTATCCGAAGCCTTACCCTAACCCGTCCCCTAATCCTAAGCCGTACGCTAACACTACCCCGTGCCCTCACACGGACGCTCACCCTAAACAGTTGTCGTACCCTTACCTGTCCCCTAAACAGTCCCCATCCCCTAACCCCATCCCTAATTCTAACACTTATCCGAAGCCTTACCCTAACCCATCCCCTAATCCTAAGCCGTACGCTAACACTACCCCGTGCCCTCACACGGGCGCTCACCCTAAACAGTTGTCGTACCCTTACCTGTCCCCTAAACAGTCCCCATCCCCTAACCCCATCCCTAATTCTAACACTTATCCGAAGCCTTACCCTAACCCATCCCCTAATCCAAACCCGTACGCTAACACTAACCCGTGCCCTCACACGTACGCTCACCCTAAACCGTTGTCATACCCTAACCTGTCCCCTAAACCGTCCCCGTCCCCTAACTCTAACCATAACCCTAACCCTAACCGTAACCCATACCCAAAGCGTTACTCTATCCCGTCCCCTAATCCTAACCCGTACGCTAACACTAACCCATGCCCTCAGACGTACGCTCTCCCTAAACCGTTGTCGTACCCTAACCTGTCCCCTAAACCGTCCCTGTCTCCTAACCCTAACCCTAATCCTAATCCTAACCCTAACCCTTACCCGAAACCTTACCCTAACCCGTCCCCTAATCCTAACCCGTACGCTAACACTAACCTGTGCCCTCACACGTACGCTCACCCTGAACCGTTGTTGTACCCTAACCTGTCCCCTAAACTGTCCCTGTACCCTAACCCTAACCCATACCCAAAGCCTTACCCTAACCCGTCCCCTAATCCTAACCCGTACGCTAACACTAACCCATGCTCTCATACGTACGGTCACCCTAAATCGTTGTCGTACCCTAACCTGTCCCCTAAACTGTCCCCGTCCCCTAACCCTAACCTTAACCCTAAACCTAACCCTAACACTTACCCGAAACCTTACACTAACCCGTCCCCTATTCCTAACACGTACGCTAACACTATCCCATGCCCTCATACGTACGCTCACCCTAAACCGTTGTCGTACACTAACCTGTCCCCTATACCATCCTCGTCCCCTAACCCTAACCCTAACACTAACCCTAACCCTTACCTGAAACCTTACCTTAACCCGTCCCCTAATGCAAACCCGTACGCTAACACTAACACATACCCTAACACGTACGCTCACCCTAAACCGTTGTCGTACCCTACTGTGTCCCCTAAACCATCCCAGTCCCCTAACCCTAACCCTAACCCTAAACCTTACCCGAAGCCTTACCCTAACCCGTCCCCTAATCCTAAACCGTACGCTAACACTAACCCGTGCCCTCACACGTACGCTCACCCTAAAACATTATCGTACCCTAACCAGTCACCTAAACCATCCCTGTCCCCTAACCCTAACCCTAACCCTAAGCCTTACCAGAAGCCTTACCCTAACCAGTCCCCTAATACCAAACCGTACGCTAACACTAACCTGTGCCCTGACACGTACACTCACCCTAAACCATTGTCGTACCCTAACCTGTACCCTAAACCATCACCGTCCCCTAACCCTAACCTAACCCGAAGCCTTAACCTTACCCGTGCCCTCATCCTAACCCATACGCTAACACTAACACGTGCCCTCACACTTACACTCACCCTAAACCATTGTCATACCCGAACCTGTCCCCTAAAACGTCCCCATCCCATAACCCTAACCTTAACCCTAACCCTTACCCAAAGCCTTACCCTAACCCGTCCCCTAAACCTAACCCGTACGCTAACACTAACCTGTGCCCTCACACGTACGCTCACCCTAAACCGTTGTCATACACTATCCTGTCCCCTAAACCATCCCTGTCCCCTAACCCTAACCCTAACCCTAACACTTACCCGAAGCCTTACCCTAAACCGTCCCCTAATCCTAACCCGTACGCTAACACTAACCCATGCCCTCACACATACGCTCACCCTAAACCGTTGTCATACACTATCCTGTCCCCTGAACCGTCCCCATCCCCTAACCCTTACCCTAATCCTTACAATAACACTTACCCGAAGCCTTACGCTAACCCGTCCCCAAATCCTAACCCGTACGCTAGCACTAACCCGTGCCCACACACGTACGCGCACCCTAAACACTTGTAGTACCCTAACTTGTCCCCTAAACCGTCACCATCCCCTAAACCTAACCTTAACCCTAACCATAACCCTTACCCGAAGCCTTACCCTAACCCGTCCCCTAATCCTAAATCGTACGCTAACACTAACCCGTGCCCTCACACGTACGCTCACCCTAAACAGTTGTTGTACCCTAACCTGTCCCTTAAACCGTCCCTGTCCCCTAACCCTAACCTTAACACTAACCCTAACCCTAACCCTTAACCGAAGCCTTACCCTAACCCGTCCCCTAATCTTAACCCGTACGCTAACACTAACCCATTCCCTCACACGTACTCTCAACCTAAACCATTGTCAGACCCTAACCTGTCCCCTAAACCGTCCCCGTCCCCTAACCCTAAACTTAACACTAACCCTAACCCTTAACCGAAGCCTTACCCTAACCCATCCCCCAATCCTAACCCGTACACTAACACTAACCCATTCTCTCACAAGTACGCTCAACCTAAACCATTGTCGTACCCTAACCTATCCCCTAAACCATCCCCATCCCCTAACCCTACCCCTAAACCTTACCCGAAGCCTTACCGTAAACCGTCCCCTAATCCTAACCCGTACGCTAACACTAACCCGTGCCCTCACACGTACGCTCACCCTAAACCGTTGGCGTACCCTAACCTGTCCCCTATACAGTCCCCGTCCCCGTCCCCTAACCCTAACCCTAACCCTTATCCGAAGCCTTTCCCTACCCGTCCCCTAATCCTAAGCCGTATGTTAACACTAACCCGTGCCCTCACACGTACGCTCACCCTAAACCGTTGGCGTAAGCTATCCTGTCCCCTAAACCGTCCCCGTCCCCTAACCCTAACCCTAAACCTAAATGTAACCCTTACCCGAAGCCTTATCCTAACCTGTCACCTAATCGTAACCCATACGCTAACACTAACCCGTGCCCTCACATGTACGCTCACCCTAAACCATTGTCGTACCCTAACCTGTCCCCTAAACCGTCCCCATTCCCTAACCCTAACCCTAAACCTAACGCTTACCCGAAGCCTTACCCTAACCCGTCCCCTAATCCTAACCAGTACACTAACACTAACCAGTGCCCTAACAAGTACGCTCACCCTAAAACGTTGTCGTACCCTAACCTGTCCCCTAAACCGTCCCCGTCCCTTAGCCCTAACCCTAAACCTAACACTTACCCGAAGCCTTACCCTAACCTGTCCCCTATTCCTAACCCGAACCCTAACACTATCCCGTGTCCTCATGCGTACGCTCACCCTAAACCGTTGTCGTAACCTAACCTGTCTCCTAAACCGTCCCCGTCCCCTAACCCTAACCCTAATCCTAACCCTAACTTGACCCCTAATCCTAACCCATACGCTAACACTAACTTGTGCCTTCACACGTACGCTCACCCTAAACCGTTTTCATACCCTAACCTGAACCCTAAACCGTCCTCGTCCCCTAACCCTAACACTAACCCTAATCCTTACCCGAAACCTTACCCTAACCCGTTCCCTAATCCTAACCCATACGCTAACACTAACTCATGCCCTCACACGTACGCTCACCCTAAACCGTTGGTGTACCCTAACCTGTCCCCTAAACCATCTCCGTCCCCTAACCCTCACCATAACCTTAACCCTAACCCTAACCCTAACCCGTACCCAAAGCCTTACTCTATCCCGTCCCCTAATCCTAACCTGTATGCTAACACTAACCCATGCCCTCAGATGTACGCTCACCCTAAACCGTTGTCGTACCCTAACCTGTCCCCTAAACCATCCCCGTCCCCTAACCCTAACCCTAAACCTAACCCTTACCCAAAGCCTTACCTTAACCCGTCCCCTAATCCTAACCCGTACGCTAACACTATCCCGTGCCCTCACGCGTACGCTCACCCTAAACCGTTGTCATATCCTAACCTGTCCCCTAAACCGTCCACGTCCCCTAACCCTAACTCTAATCCTAACCCTAACTCGTCCCCTAATCCTAACCCATATGCTAACACTAACTCGTGCCTTCACACGTACGCTCACCCTAAACCGTTTTCATACCCTAACATATACCCTAAACCGTCCCCATCCCCTAACCCTAACCCTAACCTTAACACTTACCCAAAGCCTTACCCTAACCCGACCCCTAATCCTAAACCGAACGCTAAGACTAACCCGTGCGCTCACACGTATGCTCACCCTAAACCGTAGGCGTACCCTAACCTGTCCCTTAAACCATCCCCTTCCCCTAACCCTCACCATAATCCTAACCCTAACCCTAACCCTAACCCGTACCCAAAGCCTTAATCTATCCTGTCCCCTAATCCTAACCTGTATGCTAACACTAACCCATGCCCTCAGATGTACGCTCACCCTAAACCATTGTCGTACCCTAACCTGTTCCCTAAACCGTCCCCATCCCCTAACACTAACCCTAAACCTAACCCTAACCCTTACCCGAAGCCTTATCCTAATCGTCCCCTAATCCTAACCCGTACGCTAACACTAACACGTGCCCTCACACGTACGCTCACCCTAAACCATTGACGTACCCTAACCTGTCCCATAAACCGTCCCCATTCCCTAACCCTAACCCTAACCCTAAACCTAACCCTAACGCTTACCCAAAGCTTTACCCTAACCCGTCCCCTAATCCTAACCCATACGCTAACACTAACCAGTGCCCTCACACGTACGCTCACCCTAAACCGTTGTCGTACCCTAACCTGTCCCCTAAACCGTCCCCGTCCCCTAACACTAACCCTAAACCTAACCCTTACCCAAAGCCTTACCCTAACCCGTCCCCTAATCCTAACCCGTACGCTAACACTATCCCGTGCCTTCACACGTACGCTCACCCTAAACCGCTGTCATATCCTAACCTGTCCCCTAAACCATCCCCGTCCCCTAACCCTAACTCTAATCCTAACCCTAACTCGTCCCCTAATCCTAACCCATATGCTAACACTAACTTGTGCCCTCACACGTACGCTCAACCTAAAACGTTGTCGTACCCTAACCTGTCCCCTAAACCGTCCCCATCCAATAACCCTAACCTTAACCCTAACCCTTACCCGAAGCCTTATCCTAACCCGTCCCCTAATCCTAACCCGTATGCTAACACTAACCCGTGCCCTCACACGTATGCTCACCCTAAACTGTTGTCGTACCCTAACCTGTCCCCTAAACCATCCCCGTCCCCTAACCCTAACTCTAATCCTAACCCTAACTCGTCCCCTAATCCTAACCCATATGCTAACACTAACTTGTGCCCTCACACGTACGCTCAACCTAAAACGTTGTCGTACCCTAACCTGTCCCCTAAACCGTCCCCATCCAATAACCCTAACCTTAACCCTAACCCTTACCCGAAGCCTTATCCTAACCCGTCCCCTAATCCTAACCCGTATGCTAACACTAACCCGTGCCCTCACACGTATGCTCACCCTAAACTGTTGTCGTACCCTAACCTGTCCCCTAAACCGTCCCCGTCCCCTAACCCTAACCCTTAGCTGAAGCCTTACCCTAACCCGTCCCCTGATACTAACCCGTACACTAACACTAATCCGTGCCCTCACATGTACGTTCACCCTAAACTGTAGTCGTACCCTAACCTGTCCCCTAAACCGTCCCCGTCCCCTAACCCTAACCCTTAGCTGAAGCCTTACCCTAACCCGTCCCCTGATACTAACCCGTACACTAACACTAATCTGTGCCCTCACATGTACGTTCACCCTAAACCGTTGTCGTACCCTAACCTGTCCCCTAAACCGTCCCAATCCCCTAACCCTAACCCTAACCCTAACCCTTTCCCAAAGCCTTACCCTAAACCATCCCCTAATCCTAACCCGTATGCTAACACTAACCCGTGCCATTACACGTACGTTTACCCTAAACCGTTGACGTACCCTAACCTGTCCCCTAAACCATACCCATCCCCTAACCCTAACACTAACCCTAACCCTTACCCGAAGACGTAACCTAACCCGTCCACTAATCCTAACCCTTACACTAACACTAAACCGTGCCCTCACGCATACGCTCACCCTAAACCGTTGTCGTACCCTAACCTGTCCCCTAAACTGTCCCCGACCCCTAACTCTAACCCTAACCCTAACCCTTACCCGAAGCCTTACCCTAACCCATTCCCTAATCCTAACGCGTACGCTAACACTAACCCATGCCCTCACACGTACGCTCACCCTAAACCATTGTCGTACCCTAACCTGTCCCCTAAACCGTCCCCGTCCCCTAACCCTAACCCTTACCTGAAGCCTTACCCTAACCCTACCCTAATACTAACCCATACGCTAACACTAATCCGAGCCCTCACATGTACGCTCACCCTAAACCGTTGTCGTACCCTAACCTGTCCCCTAAACCATCCCCATCCCCTAACCCTAACCCTAACCCTTACGCGAAGCCTTACCCTAACCCATTCCCTAATTCTTACCCGTTCGCTAACACTAACCCTTGCCGTCACACGTACGCTCACCCTATACCGTTGTCGTACCCTAACCTGTCCCCTAAACCGTCCCCGTCCCCTAACCCTAACCCTAACCCGTCCACTAATCCTAACCCTTACTCTAACACTAACCCGTGCCCTCACACGTATGCTTACCCTAAACCATTGTCATACCTTAACCTGTACCCAAAACTGTCCCTGTCCACCTAATCCTAACAGTAACCCTAACCCTTACCTAACCCTAACCCCTAACGAAGCCTTACCCTAACCCGTCCCCTAATCCTAACCCGTACAATAACACTAACCCGTGCCTTCACACTTACGCGCACCCTAAACCGTTGTCGTACCCTAACCTGTCCCCTAAACCGTCCCCGTCCCCTAACCCTAACCCTAACCCGTCCACTAATCCTAACCCTTACTCTAACACTAACCCGTGCCCTCACACGTATGCTTACCCTAAACCATTGTCGTACCTTAACCTGTACCCAAAACTGTCCCTGTCCACCTAATCCTAACAGTAACCCTAACCCTTACCTAACCCTAACCCCTAACGAAGCCTTACCCTAACCCGTCCCCTAATCCTAACCCGTACAATAACACTAACCCGTGCCTTCACACTTACGCGCACCCTAAACCGTTGTTGTACACTTACCTGTCCCCTAAACTGTCCCCGTCCCCTAACCCTATCCCTAACCCTTACCCGAAGCCTTACCCTAACCCGTCCCCTAATCCTAACAAGTATGCTAACACTAACCCATACCCTAACACGTACGCCTCACCCTAAACCTTTGTCGTACCCTAACCTGTACCGTAAACCGTCCCCGTCCCCTAACCGTAACCCTAACCCTTACCCGAAGCCTTACCCTAACCCGTCCCCTAATCCTAACCCGTACGCTAACACTAACCCATATCCTAACACTTATGCTCACCCTAAACCATTGTTGTACACTAACCTGTGCCCTAAACCGTCTCCATTCCCTAACCCTAACCGTACCCCTTACTGGAAGCCGTACCCTAAACTTTCCCCTAATCCTTACCCGTACGCTGACACTGTCCTGTACCCTAACATGTATGCTCACCCTTAACCATTGTCGTACCCTAAACTGTACCCTAATCCGACCCTGTCCCCTAACCCTAACACTTACCCGAGGCCTTACACTAACTCGTCCCCTAATCCTAAGCCATACCCTAACACTAACCTGTACTCTAATACCTATGCTCACCCTAAACCGTTGTTGTACCCTAACATGTACCCTAAACCATCCCTGTCCCATAAGCCTAACCCTAACACTTACCCGAAGCCTTATCCCATCCTGTCCCTTCATCCTAACCCGTACGCTAACACTAACTCATATCCTAACACGTACACTCACCCTAAAGCGTTGTAGTACCCTAATTTGTACCCTAAACCGTCCCCGTCCCTTAACCCTAACCCTAACCCTTACCTGAAGCCTTACCCTAACCCGTCACCTAATCCTAACCCGTACGCTAACACTAACCCATACCCTAACACGTACGGTCACCCTAAACCACTGTCACACCCTAACCTGTACCCTAAACTGTCCCCCTCTCCTAACCCAACCCTTACCTGAAGCCTTACCCTAACCCGTCCCCTAATCCTAACCCATACGCTAAACTAACCCGTACCCTAACACGTACACTCACCCTAAACCATTGTCGTACCCTAAACTGTACCCTAAACTTCCCCGTCCCCTAACCCTAACCCTAACCTTTACCCGAAGCCTTACCTTAACCTGTCCACTAATCCTAACCCGTATGCTAACACTAACCCATGCCCTAACATGTACACTCACCCTAAACCATCGTCGTTCCCTAACCTGTACCCTAAACCTTCCCAGTCCCCTAATCCTAACCTTAAACTTTACCTGAAGCCTTACCCTAACCCGTCCCCTAATTCTAACCCATATTCTAACACTAACCCATACCCTAACATGTACGCTCACCCTAAACTCTTGTCGTACCCTAACCTGTACCCTAAATTTTCCCCGTCCCCTAACCCTTACCCGAAATCTTACCCTATCCGGTCCCCTAATCCTAACCCATACGCTAACTCTAACTCATACCCAACACGAATGCTGACTCTCAACCATTGTCATACCCTAACCTGTTCCCTAAACGGTCACCGTCCCCTATCCCTAACGCTAACCCTAACCCTTACCCGAAGCCTTACCCTAACCCGTCCCCTAATCCTCACCCGTACGCTAACACTAACCCTTACCCTTACATGTACGCTATCCCTAAACTGTTGTCGTACCCTAACCTCTACCCTAAACCATCCCCATTCCCTAAACATAACCCTAACCTGAAGCATTACCCTAACACTTACCCTAATCCTAAACGGTACACTAACACTGACCTGTACCCTAACACTTTTGCTCACCCTAAACCATTGTCGCATCCTAAACCATACCCGTTCCCTAACCCTAACCTTAACCCTAACCCTAAACCTACTTATAGCACTATAACTCAGGAAAATTAAAATAACAAGAAACAACCACCCCAAAGTTTAGGGCTGCTCTGTTTACAAGAGTCTCGACTACAGTACAAATTAAATATCCTTGAAAGAGAGAAATGGATAAAGACGTTTTCATACTTACATACAATGGAACATCACTCAGCAATGAAATCAATGTCGTCCGGCCTGTACAAGCATAATGAATGGATTTAGGTACAATGATTCAAAGGAAATAAGTCACACAGAAAAAGAAACTTATCATAAGATATCACTTATAGAGGGAATATAAACTTGGCTACACATGAACTGAATTACAAAACAGAACAGAGTCTCACATTTAGAAAACAAACTTATGCTTTCTTAAGGGAAATGATGAGTTGGGGTGCTACGTAAAACCAGAGATTGAAATTAGCACAGATACTATTCCATAAGCCAAATATGTAATAGACGAGATATACTCCTTGCTCAACGAATTAGACTCAACACCGCCTATTCACTGCAGAGGAATATATCTGACAATAAGAATATTAAAACATATGTATTTATATGTCTCCGTAAGAGAATCAAGTGTGTGTAGAGCAGTATACACAGCCATGAAAATCAACTAAACCCCATTATTAAAATAAATTTCAAAAACAAAGACAGTGAAGGAGAGAAAGTTCTTAAATAATTCGTTCAGGGCTTGTGATGAAACTTGGATTTACCACATCCACACCCACAGCTGGGTGAGACATAAGGCAGGACATTTGGGGCTGAGAGGATTGGTGAGGTTCGGTGAGCAAATGGAGACCCTTTGAAGTAATACTGTATGCTACCCATTCCATGGGTCTCAACTCTCCTGGTTTAAGGGATTCTTCCTACAGCTAAAACATGCATGGGAAACCCAGAGGATTGTACACCATGTGATCGGGCAACGTTTCTAAACCTCATCTCATTTTTTGTCCCTTGGTACACGGGTTCGCCATTCCAGATGCTTTACTAAAAATCTCCCCAAGTGGAGAGTCTGTGCCTTAAAACTCCTGTTTAGCACAGTTAGCAGTTTCTGCAGAGGTTGAACGGGAAAAGGGAGAACCAATGAGAGACTAGCTGTAGGTGTTTGGACGGTCACATTTCACTCTAATTTCCCACCAGGAAGAGGAATTAACAAAAGGCTCAGCGTGCCGTGATGAAACCAGATTAGGGCCTGAAGCAATCCTGTGGTTTTCCTGCCAGCTCACAAGAAAGCGAGTTGAAGAAAGGACCTTAGGGGCACTGTAATTCATAAACCTGCAGAGTTATAAATGACAGCTATCGTCCAAAAATATACTGAAGTAAGGCTGCAAAGAGGACTTGAAAGCACGGCACAATTGCAGGAAATATATTTCAGGAGGTAGATGGAAACTGCATTAAAACATATGAAAAGCGGCAGAACTTCGACAATGATGCACTTGGCCAAAAAATGCACATGCGTTTTTTCCTGAATATATTCAGGAAAAAACGCATACGGCCTTTTTAGCCAACCAAGGAAGCGTGCAATGGAAATCCGCACTACAATGAAGTCTCACTTCCCACCGGTCAAATGGGCCATCTGAAAAAAGTGTAAAAACCAGAAAGGCAGGACAGGCCATGGAGAACAGGGAGCCTTGTTGTGCTGATGGGCGGGATGTAAATGGCCAACAGCCACTCTGGAGAAGTGTATGGTGTTTCCTGAAACCTCTAAAAAACAAAGCTACAGAGCCTAGGGCACTTCCACCTATGACCCTATAGCTTAGGAAAATTAAAATCAACAAGACTCAGCCACCCCAAAGTTTAGGGCTACTGTGTTTACAAGAACCTCGACAACGGAACAACTTAAGTATCCCAGAAAGAGAAAAATGGATAAAGAAGTTGTGGTACTTACATAGAATGGAATATCACTCTGCAATGAAATCAATGTCATCAGGCCCATAGCAGCATAATGAGTGGATTTAGGTAAGATGATTCTGAGTGAAATAAGTCACACAGAAAAAGAAACTAGTCATAAGATATCACTTATAGAGGGAATGTAAACTTGGCTACACATGAACTGAATTACAAAACAGAACAGAGTCTCACATTTAGAAAACCAACTTATGCTTGCTTAAGGGGAAAGGTGAGTTGGGGTGCTGCATAAAACCAGAGATTGAAATGAGCACAGATACCGTTCCATAAGCCAGTAATAGACAAGATATACTCCTTGTTCAACGAAGTGGACTCAACACCCCCTATTCACTGCAGAGGAATATATCTGACTAGTAAGAATCTTAAAACCTATGTGTTTATATGTCTCCATAAGAGGATCAAGTGTGCATCGAGTGGCATAAACACAGCAGTGAAAATCAGCTAAACCCCATTATAAAAATAAATTTCAAAATCAAAACACAAAGACAGTGAAAGAGAGATAAATTCTTAAATAATTCGTTCAGGGCTTGTGACGAAACCTGGATTTACCACATCTACACCCACAGCTGGGAGAGACATAAGGCTGGACACTTGGGGCTGTGAGGATTGGTGAGGTTCGGTGAGCAAATGCAAACCCTTTGAAGTAGTACTGCGTGCTACCCATTCCATGGGTCCCAACTCTCCAGGTTTAAGGGATTCTTCCTACAGCTAAAACATGTGTGGGAAACCCAAAGGATGGTCCACAGTGTGATCGGGCAAGGTTTCTAAAACGCATCTCATTATTCGTCCGCTGGTACTCGGGTTCGCCATTCCAGGCGCTTTACTAACAATCTCCCCACTTGGAGAGTCAGTGCTTGTAACCTCCTGTTTGGCACACTCTGCAATTTCTGCGGAGGATGAACGGGAATAGGGAGAACCAATGAGAGACTAGCTGTAGGTGTTTGGACGGGCACATTTCACTCTAATTTCCCACCAGGATGTAGAATTAACCAAAGACTCAGCGTGCCGTGCCGGAACCAGAATAGGGCCTGAAGCAATCCTGTTGATTTGTGGCCAGCTCACAGAAAGCGAGTTGAAAAAACGAGCTCAGGGGCACTGCAATTCACAAACCTGCAGAGTTATAAAGGACAACTATTGTCCAAAAATGTATTGAGGTATGGCTGTGAAGAGGACTTGAAACAAGGCACAATTGTAGGAAACAGATTTCAGGAGGTAGATTGGAATTGCATTTAAAGCATATGAAAAGCGGCAGATCTTCGGCAACGATGCACTTGGCCAAAAAGGGCGTATGCGTTTTTTCCTGAATATATTCAGGATAAAACGCATACGCCCTTTTTGGCCAACCAAGCAAGCGGGAAATTCAAATCTACACTACAAAGAAGTCTCATCCTAACACGTACCCTAACCCTATCCCGCTACCGTACCCTAACCTGTACCTGAGACCGTACCCGTTCCCTAACCCTAACCCTTACCGTAAGCTGTACACAAACACTAACCCGTACGCTAACATGTACCCTAACAGTAACACATAGCCATACACTAAACTTTATCCTTACCCTACCCCATATCCTAACCCTTTCCCTAAACCGTACCATAACCCGTACCCTAATCCTAACCCATCCCCTAACATTAACCCATAACCTAACCCGTACCCTAATCCTAACCCATACACTAACACGTACCCTAACCCTAACCCGTTGTCATACCCTAACCTGTAACCTAATCTGTACCCATTCCCTAACCCTAACCCTAACCCTTACACTATCCCGTACCATAATCCTAACCTGTACACTAACACTAAACTATACCTTAACACTTACCCTACTCCTAACCCGTGGTCATACCCTAAACTGTACCCCAAACCATACCCGTTCCCTAACCCTAACCCTAAACCTTACCCTAAACCATACCTTAATCCTAACCCGTACACTAACACTAAACTGTACCCTAACACGTACCCTAACCCTAACCCTTTGTTGTTCCCTATACTGTACCCTAAACTGTACCCCTTCCTTAACACTAAACCTAACCCTAACCCTTACCCTAACCCATACCTAACACTAACCCATACACTAAACCTAACCATAACCCTGAATGTAAACCATACCCTAATCCTAACCCATACCCTAACACTAACCCATACCTTAACCCGTACCCTAACACTAAACCATAGCCATACCCTAAACTGTACCCTAACACTAACCCATACCACAACCATAACCCTAAACCATACTCTAAGCCGTACAATAATCCTAACCCGTATCCTAACCCTAAACCTTACCCTAAACCCTAATCCTTACCCTTAGCTTAATTTAGTTTTTTTGTATTTAAAAAAATATTTTCTTGGGTTAAAACAAACTAGCAGAACAACAAAATAGGGGGCTTCGCTGGTGGTGCGGTGGTTAGAATCTGCCTGCTAATGCAGGGGACACAGGTTCGAGCCCTGGTCTGGGAGGATCCCACATGCCATGGAGCAACTAGGCCCATAAGCCACAACCAGTGAGCCCTCGCATCTGGAGCCTGTGCTCTGCAACAAGAGAGGTCGCAATAGTGAGAGGCCCGCGCACCGAGATCAAGAGTGGCCCCCCACTTGCCACAACTAGAGAAAGCCCTCACACGGAAACTCAGACCCAACACAACAAAAATAAATAAATAAATAATAAACTCCTACCCCCCCCCAGAAAAAGAACAACAAAATAAAACAGAAAGTAACCTGAGTGTCCCTCAAAAAGCTAAGTCTGAAATAGTTGGTACTTCTGTTCTATGGACTGTTATGTAGCCTATAAAAAGTGTGAGAGCTAAATCTGTTTTTCTACAGTGAGAAGCATGATATTCCAGATGTATAGAACACCTGGATAAAATGAGAACTCTACACATTATGCTGGTCGTTTCAGTAAATGGGAAAGGATGGCAAGTGGTGAAATATTATCTTTTCCTTTAATTTTTTAAATTTCACTTGTTACAAAGAACTTCAATTATAATTGTACTTTAAAAAAGTAACAATGGAAATTTAAAAGAAAAAATATATATTGTGTGTTCAGTTATGTTTCATAGAATTATGAAATGCTCCACCCTCTGGCCATTACCTGCAAAAGCAGCTTTAAAACCTATGCTAATTTTCACTTCATATGAACAAGTCCTGCAGGGCTGTAAAGGAAACCTGCCTTCATCATGTTTTGCAGGAGGTAAAGATCAAAGTATTTCAAAATGTGGCACATATTTCAAGAAAACCATTTGAAGAACTAAGCTGTAATAACCGTTTGAAAAATAAAAGGACATGCCTGAAAGCTCAATTTCAAAGGATTATGAGACACATGCAAATCCAACCACACAGAGATATCAGCTCACACCATTCAGAATAACCATCAGGAAAGAAACTACAAATGATCAATGCTGAAGAGGTTGTGGAGAAATGCATACCCTTAATTTGAAGTGGGACGTAACCTGGTAAGAGTCACTAATGGGAACAGGGTGGAGGTGCCTTTAAAAGGTAAACATTGAGCTACTATATGATCCAGCAGGCCCACTCCTGGGCCTATAACATAAGAAGACATAATTGGAAAGACACAGGCAGGCAAATCTGCACTGCAGCAGTATTACAATAGCCAAGACATGGAAGCAACCAAAAGTCCATCAACAGATGAGTGGACAAAGAGGAACTGTTACATATAGAGATGGAATATTAGCTCGGGAAAAAAATGAAACAATGCCATTTGCAGCACCATAGATGAGTCTAGAGGTAACCATGCAACTTGTAGTAAGTGAGAAAGCGAAAGACACCTAACGTATATCACTTATAGGTGTTACCTGAAAATTGATAACAATGAAGATATTTCCACAGAGAAAGGCAATCACAGATTCATTGAACAAACTTATGGTTCCCCAAATCGAAAGGTGTGAGGATTGGATACATTACGATATTGGGGTTAACATAGATATAGAAACACATGTGAAATATATAATCACCAAAGACCTATGGAATACCAAGAGAAGACTACTCAACATTGTGTCATAACCTACCTGGGAAAAGGTTCCAAAGAAGAATAGATATATGTATGTGTGTGAAAGAACCACATCTTGCACACCTAGAACAAAAAAAAAACCATTGTAATCAAATTTGCTGCGATAAAAAATAAAAATTAAATTAAAAATATGAACAAGAAATAATGAGACATAAACTGAAAGGAATTTTTCCTGGCACATCCCATTCTAATTTTCAACCTAGAACAGGACTTCCATTAAGGCTCTGTTGCCCTGGTAACCAGATTTGGTAAAGGAGAAATGCTGCCGCCTTGTGGCTGTTTCACACAACAGCAGCTTTAAACCAAGAGGTAATGTTCACTTAATATTCAAAATATGTGCAGCACTGTAAAGGACACCGGGCCTCAAAAAATGTCCTGGGGTCGTAATCGACCAGAAAATTCAAAAGACGTCAACATTTCAAGAAGACAATGTCAAGAGGCATATTTTACGCACATTTTGTCTTTTCTTTTTTTTCTCTTTAAAATAAAAGGAAATTGAAAAATGCGCAACATCAGCAATGAATAAAGCCATGCAAATCCAATTACAGAAATGTTCACCTCACAGCCGTCAGAATGTTCTTCAGCAAAAAGTCTACAAAGAATAAATGCTGAAGGGGTTTCAGAGAACTGTGTACCCTCCAGCTGCTGGGGGGATGTAAACTGGTAACAGCCAGTAGCGAGAACATAATGGAGGTGCGTTTAAGGGTAAAAATTGAGCTACCATGTGATCTGGTAGGTCCTTTGATGTGCCTATCACCTGAGCAGAGCAGAATGGAAAAGACACAGGCTGGCAATCCTGTACTGCAGGAATATTTAACATAGCCAAGACTTGGAAGAAACCAAAATGTCCATCAACAGAAAAATGCACAAAGAGGAAGTGGTCCATATAAACAATGGAATATTAGCCATGGAAAACAATGAAACAGTGCCGTTTGCACCACCATATAAGGACCTAGAGATAATCACTCAAATTAAAGAAAGAAAGTGAAAGACAGATATCCTATGACATCACTTCTAGGTGTTACCTAAAAGTTGATACTCACGAACTTATTTCCAAGAGAAGGAAAAGCATGGATTAAGAAAAAAAATTATGTTTAACCAAATGGAAAAGTGTAAGGAATGTGTGAATTAGGATATGAGGGTTAACAGACATGTGCTAATACATATGAAATATATAATCACAAAATACCTATGGAATACCAAGAGAGGTCTAGGCAACACTCTGTAATAACCTACACAGTAAAGAATGCAAAGATAAATGACAGATACATTGATATAATGAACCAGATTCTGTACACCTAGGAGAAACAAAATATTTTTATCAAGTTTGCTCTGATAATTAATAAAAATTAAATTTATAAAACAAACAAGAAGTAAGGAGATATAAGCTCTTGGGGATGTGCTCTGGCACATTCCACTCTAATTTGCAGCCTACTAACACGATTTCCAGGAAGGCTCTGCTGCCCAAAAACCCAGAGTTGGCAATGTAGAAATTCTGCTGCCTTGTGGCCGTTTTCCACAAGAGTGGCGTTAAGCCCACAGCTAATGTTCTCTTAACATTCACAAGGACTCAGGGCTGCAAAGGACACCTGCCCTAAACAACTGTGCTGAGGTAGGGAATGGACAATAAAATTCAAAACTGACAAATTTTTCAAGACGATAGTATGAAGAGGTAAGTTTGACTCACTCTCTTGTTTAAAAAAAGGAAAATGGGTGAAAGCTCAACCTCAGGAATTATTAGACTCATGCAAATCTAATGTACAAAAAGGTTTCAACTCACACCAGTCGACTGACCATCAGCAAAAGATCTACAAACAATAAATTCTGAAGGGGTTTTAGAGAACTGTGTACCCTCTAGCTGCTGGTGAGATGTAACGTGGTAAGAGCCAATAATGAGAACAGAAAGGAGCTACGATTAAAAGTAAAAGTTGAGATACCATTCGATGCAGCAGTCACACCACTGGGCCTCTCACCTGAGAAGACCAGAATCGAGAAGACTCGGGCTGCAAAAGCTACACTGCAGCCTTATTCACAATAGCCAAGACAGTGAAGCCACCAAAATGTCCATCAACAGATGTATGGATGAAGAAGAAGTGGTCCACGTTCACAATAGAATATTAGCCATAGAAAACAATGAAACACTGCTATTTGAGGTGCCATAGATGAGCTTGGAGATAATCACAGAATATGAGGTAAGTCAGAAAGCAAAAGACCTATATCCTATGATATCACTTATAGGCGTTATCTAATAACTAACACAAATGAACATATTTCCACAGAGAAAGACACTCACAGACTTAGAAATTAAGTATGCTTATCTAAAAGGAAAGGTGGGCAGAATGGATAAATTAAGATTAACGTTACCATACGTATACAAATACATATAATAAACATATATCGAAAAGACGGACCATATAGCAAGGGAGGGCTACGGAACACTGTAATATTTTACATGGGAAGAGGATCTGAACATGAATAGACATATATATTGTACAAATGAACCAGATTGTGTACATCTGGACAAACAATATCTAATCATTACCCCGATTAAATAAATTTTAAAAATCAAGATGTAATGAGACATAAACTTATGGGCGTTCCTCCTGGCACATTCCATTCTAACTTAAAACCTAGGACCACGACTTCCAGAAAGGCTCTGCTGCCCTAGTACTCAGATTTGGGAAAGGACAAATGCTGCCTCCTTGTGGCCGTTTCCCACAACAGCAGCTTTAAACCCAGTGCTAATGGTCACTAAATATTCACCAAACTTGCAGTTCTGTAATGACATCTGCCCTCCAAAAAAATCCTGGGGTCGAATATCCACCAAAAATTCTAAAGAGGGCAACCTTCCAAGAAGAGAGCTTCAAGAGATATATTGTACTCACACTTGATTTTTAACAGAAAGGAAAAAGGCGTGGAAAATGATGAATTTTAGGAATTTTTAAAGTCATGCAAACCCAAATTACAAAAACCTATCAGGTCACAGCAGTCAGACTGGCCATTAGCAAAAATGCTGCAAACTATAAATGCTGAAGGGATTGTGGAGAAGTTCGTACCCTCGGTTCTAAGGGAGACATGGTAAGAGCCACTAATGAAAACACAATGGAGGTGCTTTGAAAAGGTAAACATTGAGCTACTAGTCAATCAGTCACACCCACTGCTGGGCCTATCACCTGAGAAAATGAGAATCAAAAAGTCACAGGCTGGCAATCTTGCACTCCAGCAATATTTAATATAGCCAACACTTGGAAGCAACGAAAATGTCCCTCAACAGAGCTATGCACCAAGAAGTGGTCCATATACACAATGGAATATTACTCCGATAAAAATATAAATTAAATTTAAAAAAGAAACAAAAATAAGGAGACATCAGCCTTTGGGGGTTTATCCGGGCACATTCCACTCTAATTTATAACCGAGGAAGACCACTGGCCGGAAGCTCTGTTTCCCTAGTACCAGCATGGGGAACAAAGAAAGGCTGCCGCAATCTGGCCGTTACCTGCAAAAGCAGCTTTAAAGCCTGTGCTAATGGTCACTTCATGTGAACAAGTACTGCAGGGCTGTAAATGAAACCTGCCCTCAAAATGTTTTGAGGGAGGTAATGGCCAATAAATTTCAAAATGTAACACATACTTTAGAAAACACTTTGAAGGGCTAAGCTGTAATCACAGTTTGAAAAATAAAAAGGACATGTCTTAAAGCTCAATTTCAAAGGATTATGAGTCATATGCAAATTCAACCACAAAGAGGTATCAGCTCACACCAGTCAGAATATCCATCAGCAAGAAAACTACAAACAATAAATGCTGAAGCCATAAAAAGAAACAAAATTGAGCTATTTGTAATGAGGTGGATAGACCTAGAGTCTGTCATACACAGTGAAGTAAGTCAGAAAGAGAGAGACAAATACCGTATGCTAACACATATACCTGGAATTTAAGAAAAAAAAATGTCATGAAGAACCTAGGGGTAAAACAGGAGTAAAGACAGAGACCTACTAGAGAATGGACTTGAGGATATGGGGAGGGGGAAGGGTAAGCTGTGACAAAGGGAGAGAGAGGCATGGACATATATACACTACCAAACGTAAGGTAGATAGCTAGTGGGAAGCAGCAGCATGGCACAGGGAGATCAGCTCGGTGCTTTGTGACCGCCTGGAGGGGAGGGAGGGTGGGAGGGAGGGAGACGCAAGAGGGAAGTGATATGGGAACATATGTATATGTATAACTGATTCATTTTGTTGTAAAGCACAAGCTAGCACACCATTGTAAAGCAATTATACTTCAATAAAGATGTTAAAAATAAATAAATAAATAAATGCTGAAGGTGTTGTGGAGAAATGCATACCCTCAACTTTAAGTGAGATGTAACCTGGAAAGAGCCACTAATGAGCACAGAATCATGGTGCATTTAAACGGTAAACCCTGAGATACTATATGATACAGGAGGCCCACTCTTGGGCCTATAACATAAGAAGACAGAATTGGAAAGACACAGGCAGGCAAATGTGCAGTGCAGCAGTATTACAATAGCCAAGACATGGAGGCAACCAGAAAGTCCATCAAGAGGTGAGTGGACAAAGAAGAACTGGTACATGTACAGATGGAATATTATCTAGGGAAAAAAATGAAACAATGCCATTTGCAGCACCGTAGATGATTCTAGAGGTAATCAGGCAAATTGTACTAAGTCAGACAGCAAAAGACACATATCCTATAATATCACTTATAGGTGTTAGCTAAAAATTGATACCAATGAAGATATTTCCACAGAGAAAGGCAATCACAGATTCATTAAACAAAGTTAAGGTTCACCAAATGGAAAGGTGTGAGGACTGGGTATATTAGGATATTGGGGTTAACATAGGTATAGAAACACATGTGAAATATATAATCATCAAAGACCTACGGAATACCAAGAGAAGACTACTCAACATTGTGTCACAAGCTACATGAGAAAACGATCTGAAGAAGTATAGATACATGTATATGTGTAAAAGAACCACATCTTACACACCTAGAACAAACAAAACATTTTAATCAAATTTGCTCTGATAAAAAATAAAAATTAAAAAAAGAACAAGAAAAAAAAGAGAGAAAAAAGGAAAGAAAAGAACAAGAAGTAATGAGACATACACTTAAGGGACTTTTTGCTGGCACATTGCATTCTAGTTTACAACCAGAACACGACTTCCATTAAAGCTCTGTCATCACTAATAAAGCAGCTTTATAAGCAATGTTGAAGGTAGCTTAAAAGAATTCTCACTAATTATTGACAGTAACAAGAAAACAAACAAAAGTAAAAATCTCATGGCAAAAAGTATACATAGAGTAAGGGTAGTAGATCAAACACTTATTAAACTTCTGTAAAGAATAAAAGACAACAGTAGTACTTTTTTTAAAAGAGAGGGCCCAAATAAATCAGAACTGAAAGAGATGATGTTACAAGAGCCACCACAGAAATACAAAGTATCCTAAGATACACACAGGGTAACTCAGGGCTCAGACTGGACAGAGCCCACTCTCCATTCCCCTGTACATGACTTACAGGAGACTCAGGAACTGAGGAGGGGGTCCTTGAGGAGAGGCACAAGATAGAAGATGTTAGGCATTAACATGACTGCATTCATTTTAAACATGCCTGAACTACATTCACATGAGATGATTTTGTCCTGTTTGTACATCAGCACCTCTAGTCGGAACTGCAGATCTTTGGTTTCACCACCTCTATGACAGCATTAGCTTCACCTGCTGTGGACCGTCTCCTATAGGATTTCTAGAACCACAAAACATCGAAGCTCCACAGGACCCAGAGTCTGTGCGACTCCACTCAGAGTCTCAACTGCACTCAGAGACTCAGAGTCTCAACAGAGACTCCCCTCTTGGAGGACACACACAAAGTAGTGTGCACATCAGGACCCAGGGGAAGGAGCAGTCACCCCATAGGTGAATGATCATACCTAGCTGCTAGTTTTAGAGGGTCTCCTGCAGAGGTGGGGTGTGGCTGCAGCTCACCATGGGGACAATGACACTGACAGCAGAAGTTCTGGGAAATACTCCTTGGCGTGAACTCTCCCAGAGTCCACCATTAGCCTCACCAAGAGCAAGGTAGGCTCCAGTGCTGGGTCGCCTCAGTCCAAACAACCAACAGGGAGAGAACCCAGCCCCATGCCTCAGCAGACAAGCGGATTAAACTTTTTATTAAACTTTTATTTAATCCACAGACAAGCAGATTAAAGCTCTGCCCACCAGAGCAACACCCAGCTCTACCCACCACCAGTCCCTCGCATAAGGAAGCTTGCACAAGCCTCTCAGATAGACTCAATCACTGGAGAGCAGACAGCAGAAGCAAGAAGAACTACAATTCTGCAGCCTGTGGAAGGAAAACCACATTCACAGAAAGATAGAGAAAATGAAAAGGCAGAGGACTTTATACCAGATCAAGGAACAAGATAAATCCTCAGAAAAACAATGAAATGAAGTGGGGATAGGTAACCTTCCAGTAAAAGAATTCAGAATAATGATAGTGAAGATGATCCAAGACCTTAGAAAAATAATGGAGGCAAAGATCGAGAAGATGCAAGAAATGCTTAACAAAGACCTAGAAGAATTAAGGAACAAACACCTAGAAGAATTAAAGAACAAACAAACAGAGATGAACAATACAATAACTGAAATGAAAAATACACTAGAAGGAATCAGTAGCAGAATAACTGTGACAGAAGAACGGATAAGTGACCTGGAAGACAGAAAGGTGGAAATCACTGCCATGGAACAGAATAAAGAAAAAGAATGAAAATAAATGAAGACAACCTAAGAGACTTCTGGGACAACATTAAATGCAACAACATTCGCATTATAGGGGTCCCAGATGGAGAACAGAGAGAGAAAGGACTCGAGAAAATATCTGAAGAGATTATAGTTGAAAACTTCCCTAGCATGGGAAAAGAAATAGCCACCGAAGTCCATGAAGCGCAGAGAGTCCCAGGCAGGATGAACCAAAGGAGAAAAATGCCGAGACACACAGTAATCAAATTGAAAAAATTAAAGACAAAGAAAAATTATTGAAAGCAACAAGGGAAAAATGACAACATACAACGGAACTCTCATAAGGTTAACAGCTGATTTCTCAGCAGAAAATCTACAAGCCAGAAGGGAGTGGCATGATAAATTTAACGTGATGAAAAGGAAGAAACTACCACCAAGAGTACTCCACCCAGCAAGTATCTCATTCAGATTTGATGGAGAAATCAAAAGCTTTACAGACAAGCAAAAGCTAAGAGAATTCAGCACCATGAAACCAGCTCTACAACAAATGCTAAAGGAACTTCTCTAAGTGGGAAACACAAGAGAAGAAAAGGACCCACTAAGACAAACCCATAACAATTAAGAAAATAGTAATAGGAACATACATATTGATAATTACCTTAAACATGAATGGATTAAATGCTCCAACCAAATGACACAGGCTTACTGAATGGATAGAAAAACAAGATCCATATATATGCTGTCTACAAGAGACCCATTTCAAACCTAGGGACACATACAGACTGAAAGTGAGGGGATGGAAAATATATTCCATGCAAATGAAAATCAAAAGAAAGCTGGAGTAGCAATACTCATATCAGATAAAATAGATTTTAAAATAAAGAATGTTACAAGAGACAAGGAAGGACACTACATAATGATCAAGGGATCAATCCAAGATATAACAATTATAAATATATATGTACCCAACACAGGAACACCTCAATATATAAGGCAACTGCTAACAGCTATAAAAGAGGAAATCAACAGTAACATAATAATAGCAAGGGACTTTAACACCTCACTTACACCAATGGAGATCATCCAGACAGAAAATTAATAAGGAAACACAAGCTTTAAATGACACAATAGACCAGATAGATTTAATGGATATTTATAGGACATTCCATCCAAAAACAGCAGACTACAAGTTCTTCTCAATGGTACACGGAACATTCTCCGGGATAGATCACATCTTGGGTCACAAATAAAGCCTCAGTAAATTTAAGAAAACTGAAATCATATCAAGCAGCTGTTCCGACCACAATGCTATGAGATTAGAACTCAATTACAGGGAAAATAACGTAAAAAACAAACACATGGAGGCTAAACAATACGTTTCTAAATAACCAAGAGATCACTGAAGAAATAAAAGAGGAAATCAAAAACTACCTAGAGACAAATGACAACAAAAACACGATGATTGAAAACCTATGGGATGCAGCAAAAACAGTTCTAAGAGGGAAGTTTATAGCAATAAAAGCCTACCTCAAGAAACCAGAAAAATCTCAAATAAACAATCTAACCCTACACCTAAAGGAACTAGAGAACGAAGAACAAAACCCAAAGTTAATAGAAGGAAAGAAATCATAAAGATCAGAGCAGAAATAAATGAAATAAAAACAATAGCAAAGATCAATAAAACTAAAAGCTGGTTCTTTGAGAAGATAAACAAAAATGATAAACCTGTAGCCAGACTCAAGTAAAAGAGGGAGGGGACTCAAATCAATAAAATTAGAAATGAAAAAGGAGAAGTTGTAACAGACACCACAGAAATACAAAGCATCCTAAGAGACCTCTACAAACAACTCTATGCCAATAAAATGGACAACCTGGAAGAAATGGACAAATTCTTAGAAAGGTATAACCTTCCAAGACTGAACCGGGAAGAAATAGAAAATATGAACAGACCTATCACAAGTAATGAAATTGAAAGTGTGATTAAAAATCTTCCAACAAACAAAAGTCCAGAACTAGATGGCATCAGAGGTGAATTCTATCAAACATTTAGACAAGAGCTAACACCCAATCTTCTCAAACTCTTCAGAACTTTTCAGGGGAAGGAACAGTCCCAAACTCATTATATGAGGCCACCATCACCCTGATACCAAAACCAGACAAAGATACTACAGAAAAAGAAAATTAGAGACCAATATCACTGATTAATATAGATGTAAAAATCCTCAACAAAATACTAGGAAACAGAATTGAACATCACATTAAAAGGATCATGCACCATGATCAGGTGGGGTTTATCCCAGGGATGCAAGAATTCTTCAATATACACAAATCAATCAATGTGATACACCACATTAACAAATTGTAGAATAAAAATATGATCATCCCAATAGATGCAGGAAAAGCTTTCGACAAAATTCAACACCAATTTATGATTAAAAGTCTCCAAAAAGTGGGCATAGAGGGAATCTACCTCAACATAATAAAGGCAGTATATGACAAACCCACAGCAAACATCATTCTCAATAGTGAAAAACTAAAAGCATTTCCTCTAAGATCAGGAACAAGACAAGGATGTCCACTCTCACCACTATTACTCAACATAGTTTTGGAAGTCCTAGACACAGTAATCAGAGAAGAAAAAGAAATAAAAGGAATACAAATTGGAAAAGAAGAAGTAAAATTGTCACTGTTTGCAAATGACACGATACTACACATAGTGAATCCTAAAGATGCCACCAGAAAACTACTAGAGCTAATCAATGAATTTGGTAAAGTTGCAGGATACAAAATTAATGCACAGAAATCTCTTGCATTCCTATACACTAATAATGAAAGATCAGAAAGAGAAATTAAGGAAACAATCTCATTCACCATTGCAACAAAAAGAATAAAATACGGAGGAATGAACCTACATAAGGAGGTAAAAGACCTGTACTCAGAAAACTATAAGACACTGCTGAAAGAAATCAAAGATGATATAAACATATGGAGGTATAAACCATGTTCTTGGATTAGAAGAATCAATATTGTGTAAATGACTATAGTACCCAAAGCAAGCTACAGATTCAATGCAATCCCTATCAAATACCACTGGCATTTTCTACAGAACTAGAACAAAAAAATCTTAAAATTTGTATGGAGACACAAAAGACCCCGAATAGCCAAAGCAATCTTGAGGGAAATTAAAAGAGCTGGAGGAATCAGACTTCCTAACTTCAGACTATACTACAAAGCTACATTAATCAAGACTATATGGTACTGGCACAAAAACAGAAATATAGATCAATTGAACAAGATAGAAAGCCCAGAGATAAACCTACGTACCTATGGCTAACTCATCTATGACAAAGGAGGCAAAGATATACAATGAAGAAAAGACAGTCTCTTCAGTAAGTGGTGCTGGGAAAACTGGACAACCACACGTGAAAGAATGAAATTAGAACGCTCCATAACACCATACACAAAAATAAACTGAAAATTAATTAGAGATCTAAATGTTAGACCAGACACTATAAAATTATTAGAGGAAAACATAGGCAGAACACTCTATGACATAAATCACAGCAAGATCCTTTTTGACCCACCTCCTAGAGAAGTGGAAATAAAAACAAAAATAAACAAATGGGACCTAATGAAACTTCAAAGCTTTTGCACAGCAAAGGAAAACATAAACAAGACGAAAATACAACCCTCAGAATGGGAGAAAATGTTTTCAAATGAAGCAAATGACAAAAGATTAATCTCCAAAATTTACAAGCAGCTCGTGTAGCTCAATATCACAAAAACAAACAACACAATCCAAAAATGGGCAGAAGACCTAAATAGACATTTCTCCAAAGGAGATATACAGATTGCCAATAAACACATGAAAGGATGCTGAACATCACTAATCATTAGAGAAATGCAAATCAAAACTACAGTGAGTTATCACCTCCCAGCAGTCAGAATGGCAATCATCAAAAAATCTACAAACAATAAATGCTGGAGAGGCATTTACTGGAGAAAAGGGAACGTTCTTGCACTGTTGCTGGGAATGTAAATTGCTATACCCACTAGGGATAACAGTATAGAGGTTCCTTAAAAAACTAAAAATAGAAGTACCATACGACCCAGCAATCCAACTACTGGGCATTTGCCCTGAGAAAACCATAATTCAAAAAGAGTTATATACAACAATATTCGTTGCAGTTCTACTTACAATAGCCAGGACATGGAAGCAACCTAAGTGTCCATCGACAGATGAATGGATAAAGAATATCTGGCACATATATAAATGGAATATTACTCAGCCATAAAAAGAAACAAAACTGAGTTATTTGTAGTGAGGGGGATGGACTTAGAGTCTGTCCTACACAGTGAAGTGAGTCAGAAAGAGAAAAATAAATACCGTGTGCTAACAGAGATATATGGAATCTAAAGAAAAAAGTTTATGAAGAACCTAGGGGCAGGACAGGATTAAGGACACAGACATAGAGAAAGGACTTGAGGACACGGGGAGGGGGAAGGGTAAGCTGGGACGAAGTGAGAGAGTGCCATGGACATATATACATTACCAAATGTAACATCGATAGCTACTGGGAAGCAGCCACATAGCACAGGGAGATCAACTTGGTGCTTTGCGACCACCTAAAGGGGTGGGATGTGGAGGGTGGGAGGGAGATGTAAGAGGGAGGGGATATGGTGATATATGTATATGTATAATTGATTCACTTTGTTATACAGCAGAAACTGACACTCCATTGTAAAGCAATTATACTCCAATAAAGGTGTAAAAGGAAAATAAAAAAGAAAGAAGCCCAGAGATAAACCTACACACCTATGGTCAACTAATCTATGACAAAGTAGGCAAGACTATACAATGGAGAAAAGACAGTGTCTTCAATCAGTGGTGCTGGGAAAAATGGACAGCTACATGTAAAAGAATGAAATTAGAACAGCCCCTAACACCATACACAAAAATAAATTCAAAATGGATTAGAGACCTTAATGTAAGACCGGACAGTATAAAACTCTTAGAGGAAAACATAGGAAGAATACTCTAACATAAATCACAGCAAGATCTTTTTTGATCCACCTCCTAGAGTAATGACATAAAAAAGAAAACTAAACAAATGGGACCTAATGAAACGTAAAAGCTTTTGCAAAGCAATGGAAACTACAAACACAAAAAGACAACCCTCAGAATGGGAGAATATATTTGCAACTGAATCAATGGACAAAGGATTAATCTCCAATATATATAAACAGCTGATGCAGCTCAATATTAAAAAAACAAACAACCCAATACAAAAATGGGCAGAAGATCTAAATAGACATTTCTTCCAAAAAGACGTAGAGATGGCCAAGGAGCACATGAAAAGCTGCTCTACATCACTAATTATTAGAGAAATGCAAATCAAAACTACAATGAGGTATCACCTCACACCTGTTAGAATGGGCATCATCAGAAAATCTACAAACAACAAATGCTGGAGAGGGTGTGGAGAAAAGGAACCCTCTTCCACGATTGGTGGGAATGTAAATTGATAGTCACTATGGAGAACAGTATGGAGGTTCCTTAAAAAACTAAAAATAGAATTACCATATGATCCAGCAACCCACTACTGGGCATATACCCAGAGAAAACCATAAATCAAAAAGACACATTCACCACAATGTTCATTGCAGCACTATTTACAATAGCCAGGTAATGGAAGCAACCTAAATGCCCACAGACAGACAAATGGATAAAGATGTGGTACATATATAAAATGGACTATTAGCCATAAAAAGGAATGAAATTGGGTCATTTGTAGAGACGTCGATGGATCTAGAGACTGTCATACAGAGTGAAGTAAGTCAGAAAGAGAAAAACAAATATTGTATATTAACGCATATATGTGGAACCTAGAAAAACTGTACAGATTAACCGGTTTGAAGGGAAGAAATAGAGACACAGATGTAGAGAACAAATGTATGGACACAAAGAGGGGAAAGCCATGGGGGGGTGGCGGTGGGAGGAGTTGGGAGATCGGGATTGACATGTATACATTTATATGTATAAAATAGATAACCAATAAGAACCTGCTGTATAAAAAATAAATAAAATAAAATGAAAAATAAAATTTTTTAAAAAACGGAAAAATGTTATTCCCTTCACATACATGTATTTATATGAATGAATTATTTCCATGCTTACATCCATAAGTACAAAAAAGAGGAATAAAACCTACCTTGAAACAAAAAAGAAAAAAACAAAACAGAACCCACCAGTTATACAGATGAAAACCCAATCAGGGCACTTGCTCCAGTGATAGACAATTCTGAAGTTGGTCAGAGGTGGGGATTCCGCTCGCATGCAGCCATCAGCCACCCCGCAAGGAGTGTCCTCATTACAAGCCTGGGGGACCGTGCCGAGGCATCTGTGAGTAAACGTGAGATGAGCCCCAGGCCAGCTGCTGCTGAGCTGTTCCCACCCGTCCCAGGTAAAACACCTGAATATATACAAGGACTTGAAAGCCTAGAGGAAGGGCCATAGAGCCACACAAGTGACAGCATGCCGGCCGACTTGGTGCCTGCAGGCCAGCCAGGATGGTCCTGGCCCTGGGTGCTCTTCTGGAAGATTTCCATTTCCCTGCCTGAGATACCCGTCCTGTCCCTGCCCCCACTGCTTTTTTCCTTCCTCACCTCTGCCCAGGGAGAAATTCCAGCAGCAGGTATGGGTGACACATCCTCTTCTTTAGCAGGTGGCAGCCTGGCAACTGCTGCAGAAAGTCCAGCAGAGCCCCACTCACACTGGGCCACCCACAAAGCCGTGGCCTCTCACTCCCTCCCACCAGCCCAGCCCCGAGACTGCTGACAGGGCAGAGAAAATGGCGTCAGGCACGGCTGCAGGGGCTCTTGCTGCCTGGAGTGGTATTTATATTGATCTCAACCCAGGCACACCTGGGGAGGGCAGGCTGGCACGGTAAGGCTGCCCAGCTCAGCCAATCATCACCCCTCAGGGGCTCACAGTTGCAGAAAATGGAACTTGCTGAACCGGCCAGGTCCAAGGAACAGGTGTGGGCTCCTGAGAGTCAAGATTGACAAGGGGCTGCAGCTTTGGCTTGTTTTCTAATCATTTTATCTGGCCCATGAGTGGGACACAACTTCAAGAAAACCCTCTCCTAATGAGAGGAACCCAGGAGTCAGGGAGAGGAGGGATGGGTGGTGGTTGGAGACAGAGGCCTGGTGCCCTGGGTGCAGTGGAAGTCTCTGGAAGACCAGGTGGAGGGAGGCCGCACAGAGTGATGCCCAGGGTCACAGACCTGTCGCAGCTGCTGTTTGTTAGTTCAAGTCCTGCTCTGAGGTGCTCTGTGTCAGCTCTGAGCGACAGGTGAGCTGGGGGTGCTCTGCAATGAGGGCTATGTGCATGGTTCCTGTGTGCCCAGCCCTGCCACGGTACCTGCAAGGGTAGCTCTGTATCCTGGGAGGGGCCTGACCACGAGAGCCCCGTGGGCTGGGGTGGGGGTGGGGTACCTGCCCAGGTGAGCTCCATATTCTGGGATTGGTCTGACCACGAGAGCCCCATGGGCTGCTGGGGACCTGGTAAAGGATGTCAGGACAGTCAGTGAAGCCACCGAGGGTATACCTCCAGTTGCTCCTAATTCCTACACCCTGCTGGTCATTCTACCAACCACCAGGACATGGTATTCTGTATTAGTCTTCAATGATGCCTTCTTTTGTATTCCATTAGTCCCAGAGTCACAAGAAATTTTGGCTTGTGAGTGGCAGGACTCAACATACAACTAAAACAATACTTCCGGGCCGTCTTGCACCAAGGGTGCAAAAATTCCCACACCATCTTTGGGGAAACCTTAGCTAAAGACCTAAAAGTTCTACCTCTGGAAAAGGAAACCCTCCTTCAGTACGCAGACGACATTCTGATTGCCAGCCCTACTAAGGAGGCCTCTGAACTACCAAGCCAATAAAGGATAGAAGTTGTCCAAGAAAAAGCTCAAATATCACAGACTGCGGTGACCTGCCTGGGCTTCATTCTCACAGAAGGTCGGAGAAGCCCATCCCAGGAAAGGGAAGCAACCATTTTCAGCCTTACCCCTTTCTAAAACTAGAAGACAGCTTAGGGGTTCCTGGGGAGGCCAGGGTTTGCTGCTTCTGGATCCCTAACTACAGTCTACTAGCTGGGCCTCTATATGAAACACTGAAAGGAAAAGATGATGATCCTTTTGAATAGAATCCAGAAGTGGCCTTTCAAGAATGGAAAGAGCAGTCAATTCAGACCCTTGCCCTGGAACTCCCTAATTTAGCTAAACCCTTTGACCTTTACATTCCTGGTGAAAGGTGAATCGCCATTGGAGAATTAGTGCAAAAACTGGGACCACTTGAAATGGAACAATGCAAGAATGCCATCCAGGTAGGATAAACTACGGTCACCAAGGGGCTTGGCCTACTGCCACATCTGGCCAAGATACTGGCGGTATCTAAAAACCTGGAAATCAGCAGCCCAAAAGGCCACCTCCCTCCTAAGGGAAAAGGACCCCACGTGGTGATCCTAACCACCAACCATGCCCTGAAGTTGCAGGGTTCGCTCCGTGGGCACACCAACCTCGAGTGAGGAGGCCCTCCAACTCCAACATCCAGAGAGATAACCGGGGGCAACAGGGCACCATGACGACTCGTGTGAACATCACTTGACCTGGAGTTTCTCTCATAAAACAACAAGAGTGTGTCCCAAAAGAGTAGACTACTGCTTGCAGGACTTACTGCACCCAGAGGGGAGCTAATAATCTTGGCGGGGGAACCGTATATCACACTGTCACCATAGAAAAGCCTACAGACACCGTGCTGATAGTGGCCAATAAGACTGGCTGGACTCCTGTTTACTTCAAAAGGCTGTTGACTCAGTGGCCATCATGGTCCTTGATCACCACTGACCCTGGACTGTCTGGGAGTTGAGCAGGCAGGGCTCTGACACCTGGTGCTGTTTGTACATTAATTCAGGGGCCTAATTGAAGAAAGCGCAGACTACTGGTCAGAGCATCTAGGCTGGCAGAAACGGTCAGCCTAAGGTGGCCGAACAAATGTGGGGCGGGGTGAAACTGGCCCCCACAGCGTCTCTGCACATCTCTTTCCTGGACCCTTAAAGGTCATTAGAATCTATAACGCTTCCAATGCTGGTGCTCAGGCGGACGAGCAAGGAGGCAGGGGGCCTGGGGACAATCAACGTCACCTGGAGGCTGCTGGGGAGAAGTTCTGACCCTCGTCCCTGGGTATGAGGGCTCCCAACTCAGCACTCAGCAGTTACAGAAGAAAGGTCTGCACCCTCAGAACTCCAAGAATGAGGAACGGGACAAAAGGCAGAGGAGGGGTTTGTCCCCAGCAAAGCCCATTAAAAATCCCTGGGAGATAAAAATAGAATCTGGGCAATAAAGTCAAGTCTAACCTTTTTTATCCTTTGTGCTTTGTCTAATTTCACGTACTCCTAGGGTCTCGCATGCAGAGGTTCCACACCCGGCACTTCAGACCAGATTTCCTAGTGCAGAATGGCTGGGACGACACCTCAGCTCCTGGGGCCCAGTGCAGACTCCGCGATATAGAGCCTGAGCTGCAGCCAACCCGGCCCTCGAGAGCTCCGCCCCCTCCCTCCCACTGACTCTGACAGGATCTCTACACAGCAGCCCAGCCCACAGCCCACGGGGTAGTGCATGCTCTCACCTCTCCATTCTCTGATCAAAATATAAAGTTTCCTTTGCTTGTGAACCAAACTCAGCCTCGATCTGTTGGCCCCAATGACACTGGGCAGGGGGACACTTGTTGGGGTCCACTCTGGAGGATCAGTAACAGAAATTGAGACTATTGTAACCTCAATGAACAGATGTGTGAGCCAAACTGTAGTTAACATAGAACAGTGTATAAGGCTCGGGTAAAATAAGATGTTTCTAACACTTCCATTTGATATTTCCATCACTTTATTATAAGCAAGTTCAGTGAAAAGGTTTGTCTTATTTGTCAGGTCAATATTAGAGAAACGAAGTGATTTCTTTCCAAGGATGTACATCTAATAATCTTGGTTAAAGCTTCAATCTTGTTTTAAATGCTTTTCCATTGAAAATGATACCTCTCTTTCAGCTCCCCCATTTCTGAGAAGTATAAAATCTTATAATTTATTATTACCAAAGGGGAAAGGTGGGAGGAGGGATAAATTAACAGTTTGGGATTAACATATACACACTGCTATGTATAAAATAGATCATCAACAAGGAACTACTGTATAGCACAGGGAACTACACTCAACATTTTGCAATAACCTATAAGGGGAAATAATCTGAAAAAGAATAGATATTTTTATTGACATCATCTATCAATGACAGTTAAAGTGTAACCTAAGGGAAGCTGGTGGTGAGTGCTTCTGAACCTGAAGACTTCAATCATCTAAAGTTTGGACTCTGCCTACTTCCCAAGGCCCTTAATGAACATATGTGTAGCCGTAGCTTAAAAAATTCCCCAGTTTGGGTTTCGGGGAGACACTGATTTTGAAAAAGCCCTAGTGTTTTCCTTACATGAATGGGACTCTTCCTACTGCTAAAACATGTCTGTCACACCCAGAGGATGGTATACCGTCTGATCGGGAAGAGTTTGGAAAAGGCATCTCATCTCCTCATCTCCTGGTGCTCGGGTTCACCCCTCCAGCGTCTTTACTAACAGTCTCCCCACTTGGAGATGGCAGCACTGTCAACATCCTGTTGCGTACAGTTTGGAATTTGTCCAGAGGATGAAGCGGAAGGATGAGGAACAATGAGAGACAAGTCCTAGGTGTTCAGACAGGCACATGTCACTCTAATTTCCAATCAGGAAGACGAATTGACCAAAGGCTAGGGTTGCCCATGGAAACAGTATAGGGCTTGAGGAAATCCCACTGCTTTGTGGCCAGTTCCCATAAACACAAGTTGAACAATGGAACTCAGAGGCAGTAAAATTCACGAAACTGCAGAGTTGAAAATATCTATCACTGAAAAATGTCTTGAGGAAAGTCAGAGAAAAGGACTTGTAAGCAAGGGAGAATGGCAGGAAAGGGATTTGAGGAGGTAGAAAGGACTCGCCATTAAGCACAAGAAAAGGGGCTGAACATTGCCAACATTGCAGTTGGCCAAAAAGGGTGTATGCGTTTTTTTCTGTATATATTCAAGAAAAGGGCATACACTTTTTTAGCCAACCAAACAGGTGAGCACTGGAAATCAATACTACAAAAGATATCACTTCGGATCAGTCAGAAGAGCCATCCTCATAAAGCGTAAACAACAGAAATGCAGGACAGGGCAAGGAGAAGAGGGAGCCCTGTGAGACTTATAGTGGAAATGTATATTGCCAATGGCCATTCTGGAGAAGTGTATTGTGTTTACTAAAGCATCTAAAAAATGAGCTACAGAGCATACGGCACTTGCACTCATGGGCGTATATCTTGGGAAAAACAAAAATGGAGAGGACACAGGCACCCCAATGTTTACCGCCTCTCTGTTTAAAAGATCCTCGACTAGGATATAACTTAAATGTCTCTGGAGGGAAAACATGGATAGAGATGTGGTACTTAGGTAGAGTGGAATATTATTCAGCCTGGAAATCAATGAAATATGGCCAGTTGTAACAACTCCGGAGGAGTTACGTATGATCATTCTAAGTGACATAATTCAAAAAGAAAAAGACACATATCATAAGATATCACTTAAAGGTGGAATCCAAAATGGCTACACATGAAATAAATTACAAAACAAAAACATAGTCAAATATGTAGAAAACACGCATAAGGCTGCTAAACGGGAAAGGTGGGGAGGGGTGAGGCATCATCCAGGAGGTTGAAATTAGCAAAGATACCATTCCAAATACCAAACTGATAATCAACAAGGCCTACACGGTAGCTAAAAGAACTGCACTCAGCACACTCAAGTCACCGGAAAAGAATATATACGACTGGTAAGAATCTGAAAAAGAATTTACTGATGTCTCTCTGTACGTGAATCAAGTGGATGTACAGCAGCAAGAAACAGAGCTTTGAAAATCAGCTGTAACCAATATAGTAATAAATTGAAAAAAATAAATGACAGAGAGACAGAGAAAACCTCTTACAACTTTTCCTCAGGGCCGGTGATGCAACATGGATTGAACACATCTAGACCCACAGCAGGATGAGACATAAGGCTGGAAACTGTTTGCACTAAGAGAAATGTGAGGTTGGGTGAGGAAATGCACACCCTTTAAAGTAATACTACCTGGTACCCATTCAATGGGTCCCAAATCTGCAGGTTCAAGGGATCTTCCTACAGCTAAAACATGCATGGAAAACCCAGAGGACTGTACACCATGTGATCGGGATATGTGTCTAAAATGCAGCTCATTTATCCTCTCCTGGTGCTCCTGTTCACCATTCCAGCCACGTTACTTAGAATCTCCCCACTTGGAGAATCAGCACATTTCAACTTCTGTTTCACACATTTTGCAAATTGTGAGGAGGATGAACGGGAAGAGGGGGAACCAATGAGAGAATAGTTGTAGGGGTTTGGACGGGCACATATCACTCTAATTTCCCATTAAGAATAAGAATTGCAAAAAGGCTCAGCCCGCCTCGCCCGAGCCAAAATAGGGCCTGAAGCAATCCTGCGGGTTTGAGGCCAGCTCACAAAAGAGCAACTTAAAAAATGGAGCTCAGGGTCACTGCAATTCACAAACCTGCAGAGTTATAAATGAAAACTAACGTCCAAAAATATGTTGAGGTAAGGCAAAGAAGAGGATCTGAATGCAAGACAGAATTGCAAGAAACAGATTTCAAGAGATAGATTGGACTCGTCTTTAAAGCACATGAAAAGCGGCAGAATTTTGACAATGATGCAGTTGGCCCAAAGGGCGTATGCGTTTTTTCCTGATTATATCCAGGAAAAAACGCATACACACTTTATGGGCAACGAAGCAAGCAAGCAATGCAAATGTGCACAACAAAGAAGTCTCATTTCCCACTGGTCAAAAGGGCCATCCTAAACAATTGTAAAAACCAGAAATGCAGGACAGGCCATGGAGAACAGGGAGCCTTTATACGCTGATGGGCAGTGTGTGAACTGCCGAGAACCACTCTGGAGAAGTGTATGGTGGTACCTAAATCATCTAAAAAACAGAGCTACAGAGCATAGGACACTTCCAATCATGGGAGTATATCTAGGGAAGTCTAAAAATCAACAAGACACAAGCACACCACAGTTTAGGGCTACTCTGTTTACAAGAACCTCAACTTCAGTACACCTTAAATATCCCAGGAAAGAGAACAATGGATAAAGAAGATGTGGTACTTATGTACAATGGAATATCTCTTCACCATGAAATCAATGTAATAAGGCTAGTAGAAGGATAAAGAGTGGATTTAGGTCTGATAATACTACTTGAAATAAGTCAAACAGAAAAAGAAACGTATCATAAGATATCACTTATAGAGGGAGGGTAAATATGGCTGCACAAGAAATGAATTACAGAACAGAACAGTGTCTCACATTTAGAAAACACACTTATTTCAGCTTAAGGGGAAAGGAGAGGTGGGGTGATGCATAAAACCAGAGTTTGAAATTAGCACAGATACCGTTCAATAAACCAAATAGATATTAGACAAGATCTACACCTTGCTCAATGAACTGGCCTCAACACACCCTATACACCGCAGAGAAATATATCTGAGTAATAAGAATCTTAAAACCCATGTATTGATATATCTCCATAAGGGAATCAAGTGTGTGCAGAGCGGCACAAACACAGCAGTGAAAATGACCTAAACCCCATTATAGAAATAAATTTTAAAAACAAAACGCAGAAACAATGAAAGAGAGAAAAATTCTTACAAAATTCGCTCAGGGGCTGTGATGCAACCTGGATTGACCACATATAAACCCACAGCTGGATAAGACATAAGGCTGGACACTTGGGGCTGAGAGGATTGGTGAGCTTTGGTGAGCAACTGCCAAAAGTTTCATGCAATACTTCATGCTACTCATTCCAAGGGTCCCAACACTCCAGGTTGAAGGGAATCTTCCTACAGCTAAACCATGCTTGGGAAACCCAGCGACTGGTATACCATATGATCGGGAAAGGTTTCTAAAACGCACCTCATTTTTCCTCTCCTGGGGCTCCGGATCGACATTCCAGCCGCTTTACTAAAAATATCCCCACATGGAGAGTCAATGCCTTTAAGATCTGGTATCGCACAGTCTGCAGTTAGTGCGGAGGATGAATGGGAATAGGGGGAACCAGTGAGAAACTAGCTGTAGCGGTTTCAATGGGCACATGTCACTCTAATTTCATATCAGTGAGAAAAATAAACCAAAGGCACAGCAAGGTGCCCCTGAAGAACAATAGGGCCTGAAGGAATCCTGTGTTTATGAGGCAAGATGACAAAAATAAGAGCTGAAAAATGGAGCTAAGGGCCACTGCAATTCAAAACCTGCAGAGTTATAAAGGCCAACTATTTTCAAAAAATATATTGAGGTAAGGCTATGAAGAGGCATTGAAAGTAAGGCAGAATTGCAGGAAACCGATTTCAGGAGGTAGACTGGAATTGCATTTAAAGCACAGGAAAAGAGGCAGAACATCAACAATGATGCACTTGGCCAAAAAGGGCATATGCGTTTTTTCCTGAATATATTCAGCAAAAAACACATACACCCTTTTTAGCCAACCAAGCAAGCTTGCAAAGGAAATCTGCACTACAATGAAGTCTCACTTCCCCCTGGTCAAAAGGGCCATCTGAAAAAAGTGTAAAATCCAGAAAGGCAGGACAGGCCATGGAGACCTGGGAGCCTTGTTATGCTGATGGGCGGGATGTAAATTGCCAACAGCCACTCCTGAGAAGTGTATGGTGTTTCCTGAAACATCTAAAAAACATAGCAGCGGAGCCTAGGGCACTTCCACTTATGGTCCTATAGCTTAGGGAAATTAAAATCAAAAAGACACAGCCACCCCAAAGTTAGGGACGGCTCTGTTTACAAGAACCTCGTTTACGGTACAAGTTCAATATCGCAGAAAGTGAAAAATGGATAAAGAAGTTGTGGTACTTACGTACAATGCAATATCACTCAGCAATGAAATCTATGTCATCAGGCCCGTAGCAGCATAATGAGTGGATTCAGGTATGATGATTCTACCTGAAATAAGTCACACAGAAAAAGAAACATCATAAGATATCACTAATACACGGAATGTAAACTTGGCTACAAAGGAACTGGATTACAAAACAGAACAGGGTCTCAAATTTAGAAAACCAACTTATGCTTGCTTAAGGGGAAAGTTGAGTTGGGGTGCTGCATAAAACCAGAGATTGAAATGAGCACAGATAAAGTTCCTTAAGCCAAATATAGAATAGACAAGAGCTACTCCTTGCTCAACGAAATGGACTCAACACCCCATATTAAACGCCTAAGAATGTACTTGACTAGTAAGTATCTTAAAACCTATGGATTGCTATGTCTCCAAAAGAGAATCAAGCATGTGTACAGGGGCATAAACGCAGCAGTGATAGGATTGGAGAGGTTTGGTGAGCAAATGAAGACCCTTTGAAGTCATATTGCATGGTACCCATTCCACGGGTCTCAACTCTCCAGGTTTAAGGGATTCTGCCTTCAGCTAAAACATGCATGTGGAACCCAGAGTATGATCAACCGTGTGATTGGGAGACGTGTTCCAATATGTCTCAGTTCTCGTCCCCTGGTACTCGGGTGCAACATTCCAGACGCTTTACTAACACTCTCCTGACTTGGAGAGTCAGTGCCTTTAACCTCCTGTTTGGCCCAGTTTGCAATTTCTGCGGAAGATGAACAGGAATAGGGAGAACCAATGAGAGACTAGCTGGAGCTGTCTGGACGGGCAAATTTAACTCCCATTTCCCACCAGGAAGAGGAATTAACCAAAGGCTCAGCGTGCCGTGCCGGAACCAGATTAGGGCCTGAAGCAATACTGCGGTGTTGCGGCCAGCTCACAAGAAAGCGAGTTGAAGAAAGGAGCTCAGGGGCACTGTAATTCACAAACCTGCAGAGTTATAAATGACAGCTATCGTCCAAAAATATACTGAAGTAAGCCTGCCAAGAGGACTTGAAAGCGGGGCAGAATTGCAGGAAACCGATTTCAGGAGGTAGACTGAAATTGCATTTAAAGCATAGGAAAAGAGGCAGAACGTCCACAATGATGCACTTGGCCAAAAAGGGCGTATGCGTTTTTTCCTGAATATATTCAGGAAAAAACGCATACGCCCTTTTTGGCCAACCAAGCAAGCTTGCAAAGGAAATCTGCACTACAATGAAGTCTCACTTCCCCCCGGTCAAAAGGGCCATCTGAATAATGTGTAAAATCCAGAAAGGCACTACAGGCCATGGAGAACTGGGAGCCTTGTTATGCTGATGGGCGGGATGTAAATTGCCAAGGGCCACTCGGAAGAAGTGTATGGTGCTTCCTGAAACATCTAAAAAACATAGCAGCGGAGCCTAGGGCACTTCCACTTATGGTCCTATAGCTTAGGGAAATTAAAATCAAAAAGACACAGCCACCCCAAAGTTTGGGATGGCTCTGTTTACAAGAACCTCGTTTACGGTACAAGTTCAATAGCGCAGAAAGTGAAAAATGGATAAAGAAGTTGTGGTACTTACGTACAATGCAATATCACTCAGGAATGAAATCTATGTCATCAGGCCCGTAGCAGCATTATGAGTGGATTCAGGTATGATGATTCTACCTGAAATAAGTCACACAGAAAAAGAAACATCATAAGATATCACTAATACACGGAATGTAAACTTGGCTACACAGGAACTGGATTACAAAACAGAACAGGGTCTCAAATTTAGAAAACCAACTTATGCTTGCTTAAGCGAAAAGGTGAGTTGGGGTGCTGCATAAAACCAGACATTGAAATGAGAACAGATAAAGTTCTTTAAGCCAAATATGGAATAGACAAGAACTACAACTTGCTCAACGAAATGGACTCAACACCCCATATTAAACGCCTAAGAATGTACCTGACTAGTAAGTATCTTAAAACCTATGGATTGCTATGTCTCTGAAAGAGAATCAAGCGTGTGTACAGGGGCATAAACGCAGCAGTGATAGGATTGGAGAGGTTCGGTGAGCAAATGAAGACCCTTTGAAGTCATATTGCATGGGACCCATTCCACGGGTCTCAACTCTCCAGGTTTAAGGGATTCTTCCTTCAGCTAAAACATGCATGTGGAACCCAGAGTATGATCAACCGTGTGATCGAGAGACGTGTTCCAATATGTCTCAGTTCTCGTCACCTGGTACTCGGGTGCAACGTTCCAGACGCTTTACTAACACTCTCCTGACTTGGAGAGTCAGTGCCTTTAACCTCCTGTTTGGCCCAGTTTGCAATTTCTGCGGAAGATGAACAGGAATAGGGAGAACCAATGAGAGACTAGCTGGAGCTGTCTGGACGGGCAAATTTAACTCCCATTTCCCACCAGGAAGAGGAATTAACCAAAGGCTCAGCGTGCCGTGCCGGAACCAGATTAGGGCCTGAAGCAATCCTGCGGTGTTGCGGCCAGCTCACAAGAAAGCGAGTTGAAGAAAGGAGCTCAGGGGCACTGTAATTCACAAACCTGCAGAGTTATAAATGACAGCTATCGTCCAAAAATATACTGAAGTAAGCCTGCCAAGAGGACTTGAAAGCGGGGCAGAATTGCAGGAAACCGATTTCAGGAGGTAGACTGAAATTGCATTTAAAGCATAGGAAAAGAGGCAGAACGTCCACAATGATGCACTTGGCCAAAAAGGGCGTATGCGTTTTTTCCTGAATATATTCAGGAAAAAACGCATACGCCCTTTTTGGCCAACCAAGCAAGCTTGCAAAGGAAATCTGCACTACAATGAAGTCTCACTTCCCCCCGGTCAAAAGGGCCATCTGAATAATGTGTAAAATCCAGAAAGGCACTACAGGCCATGGAGAACTAGGAGCCTTGTTATGCTGATGGGCGGGATGTAAATTGCCAAGGGCCACTCGGAAGAAGTGTATGGTGCTTCCTGAAACATCTAAAAAACATAGCAGCGGAGCCTAGGGCACTTCCACTTATGGTCCTATAGCTTAGGGAAATTAAAATCAAAAAGACACAGCCACCCCAAAGTTTGGGATGGCTCTGTTTACAAGAACCTCGTTTACGGTACAAGTTCAATAGCGCAGAAAGTGAAAAATGGATAAAGAAGTTGTGGTACTTACGTACAATGCAATATCACTCAGGAATGAAATCTATGTCATCAGGCCCGTAGCAGCATTATGAGTGGATTCAGGTATGATGATTCTACCTGAAATAAGTCACACAGAAAAAGAAACATCATAAGATATCACTAATACACGGAATGTAAACTTGGCTACACAGGAACTGGATTACAAAACAGAACAGGGTCTCAAATTTAGAAAACCAACTTATGCTTGCTTAAGCGAAAAGGTGAGTTGGGGTGCTGCATAAAACCAGACATTGAAATGAGAACAGATAAAGTTCTTTAAGCCAAATATGGAATAGACAAGAACTACAACTTGCTCAACGAAATGGACTCAACACCCCATATTAAACGCCTAAGAATGTACCTGACTAGTAAGTATCTTAAAACCTATGGATTGCTATGTCTCTGAAAGAGAATCAAGCGTGTGTACAGGGGCATAAACGCAGCAGTGATAGGATTGGAGAGGTTCGGTGAGCAAATGAAGACCCTTTGAAGTCATATTGCATGGTACCCATTCCACGGGTCTCAACTCTCCAGGTTTAAGGGATTCTTCCTTCAGCTAAAACATGCATGTGGAACCCAGAGTATGATCAACCGTGTGATCGAGAGACGTGTTCCAATATGTCTCAGTTCTCGTCACCTGGTACTCGGGTGCAACATTCCAGATGCTTTACTAACACTCTCCCGACTTGGAGAGTCAGTGCCTTTAACCTCCTGTTTGGCCCAGTATGCAAATTCTGTGGAAGATGAACAGGAATAGGGAGAACCAATGAGAGACTAGCTGGAGGTGTCTGGACGGGCAAATTTAACTCTCATTTCCCACCAGGAAGAGGAATTAACCAAAGGCTCAGCGTGCCGTGCCGGAACCAGATTAGGGCCTGAAGCAATCCTGCGGTGTTGCAGCCAGCTCACAAGAAAGCGAGTTGAAGAAAGGAGCTCAGGGGCACTGTAATTCACAAACCTGCAGAGTTATAAATGACAGCTATCGTCCAAAAATATACTGAAGTAAGGCTGCCAAGAGGACTTGAAAGCGGGGCAGAATTGCAGGAAACCAATTTCAGGAGGTAGACTGGAATTGCATTTAAAGCATAGGAAAAGAGGCAGAACGTCCACAATGATGCACTTGGCCAAAAAGGGCGTATGCGTTTTTTCCTGAATATATTCAGGAAAAAATGCATACAACCTTTTTGGCCAACCAAACAAGCTTGCAAAGGAAATCTGCACTACAATGAAGTCTCACTTCCCCCAGGTCAAAAGGGCCATCTGAGAAAAGTCTAAAATCCAGAAAGGCAGGACAGGCCATGGAGAACTGGGAGCCTTGTTATGCTGATGGGCGGGATGTAAATTGCCAAGAGCCACTCGGAAGAAATGTATGGTGCTTCCTGAAACATCTCAAAAGCATAGCAGCGGAGCATAGGGCACTTCCACTTATGGTCCTATAGCTTAGGGAAATTAAAATCAAAAAGACACTGCCACCCCAAAGTTTGGGACGGCTCTGTTTACAAGAACCTCGTTTACGGTACAAGTTCAATAGCGCAGAAAGTGAAAAATGGATAAAGAAGTTGTGGTACTTACGTACAATGCAATATCACTCAGCAATGAAATCTATGTCATCAGGTCCGTAGCAGCATAATGAGTGGATTCAGGTATGATGATTCTACCTGAAATAAGTCACACAGAAAAATAAACATCATAAGATATCACTAATACACGGAATGTAAACTTGGCTACACAGGAACTGGATTACAAAACAGAACAGGGTCTCAAATTTAGAAAACCAACTTATGCTTTCTTAAGCGAAAAGGTGAGTTGAGGTGCTGCATAAAACCAGAGATTGAAATGAGCACAGATAAATTTCCTTAAGTCAAATATGGAATAGACAAGAACTACTCCTTGCTCAAAGAAATGGACTCAACACCCCATAGTAAACGCCTAAGAATGTACCTGACTAGTAAGTATCTTAAAACCTATGGATTGCTATGTCTCTGAAAGAAAATCAAGCATGTGTACAGGGGCATAAACGCAGCAGTGATAGGATTGGAGAGGTTCGGTGAGCAAATGAAGACCCTTTGAAGTCATATTGCATGGTACCCATTCCACGGGTCTCAACTCTCCAGGTTTAAGGGATTCTTCCTTCAGCTAAAACATGCATGTGGAACCCAGAGTATGATCAACCGTGTGATCGGGAGACGTGTTCCAATATGTCTCAGTTCTCGTCCCCTGGTACTCGGGTGCAACATTCCAGATGCTTTACTAACACTCTCCCGACTTGGAGACTCAATGCCTTTAACCTACTGTTTGGCCCATTTGCAATTTCTGCGGAAGATGAACAGGAATAGGGAGAACCAATGAGAGACTAGCTGGAGGTGTCTGGACGGGCAAATTTAACTCCCATTTCCCACCAGGAAGAGGAATTAACCAAAGGCTCAGCGTGCCATGCCAGAACCAGATTAGGGCCTGAAGCAATTCTGCGGTGTTGCGGCCAGCTCACAAGAAAGCGAGTTGAAGAAAGGAGCTCAGGGGAACTGTAATTCACAAACCGGCAGAGTTATAAATGACAGCTATCGTCCAAAAATATACTGAAGTAAGGCTGCCAAGAGGACTTGAAAGCGGGGCAGAATTGCAGGAAACCGATTTCAGGAGGTAGACTGGAATTGCATTTAAAGCATAGGAAAAGAGGCAGAACGTCCACAATGATGCACTTGGCCAAAAAGGGCGTATGCGTTTTTTCCTGAATATATTCAGGAGAAAACGCATACGCCCTTTTTGGCCAACCAAGCAAGCTTGCAAAGGAAATCTGCACTACAATGAAGTCTCACTTCCCCCCCGGTCAAAAGGGCCATCTGAAAAAAGTGTTAAATCCAGAAAGGCAGGACAGGCCATGGAGAACTGGGAGCCTTGTTATGCTGATGGGCGGGATGTAAATTGCCAACAGCCACTCGGGAGAGGTGTATGGTGTTTCCTGAAACATCTAAAAAACAAAGCAACAGAGCCTAGGGCACTTCCACTTATGGTCCTATAGCTTAGGGAAATTAAAATCAAAAAGACACAGCCACCCGAAAGTTTGGGACGGGTCTGTTTACAAGAACCTCATTTACGGTACAAGTTCAATATCGCAGAAAGTGAAAAATGGATAAAGAAGTTGTGGCACTTACGTACAATGCAATATCACTCAGCGATGAAATCTATGTCATCAGGCCCGTAGCAGCATAATGAGTGGATTCAGGTATGATGATTCTACCTGAAATAAGTCACACAGAAAAAGAAACATCATAAGATATCACTAATACACGGAATGTAAACTTGGCTACAAAGGAACTGGATTACAAAACAGAACAGGGTCTCAAATTTAGAAAACCAACTTATGCTTGCTTAAGGGGAAAGTTGAGTTGGGGTGCTGCATAAAACCAGAGATTGAAATGAGCACAGATAAAGTTCCTTAAGCCAAATATAGAATAGACAAGAGCTACTCCTTGCTCAACGAAATGGACTCAACACCCCATATTAAACGCCTAAGAATGTACTTGACTAGTAAGTATCTTAAAACCTATGGATTGCTATGTCTCCGAAAGAGAATCAAGCATCTGTACAGGGGCATAAACGCAGCAGTGATAGGATTGGAGAGGTTTGGTGAGCAAATGAAGACCCTTTGAAGTCATATTGCATGGTACCCATTCCACGGGTCTCAACTCTCCAGGTTTAAGAGATTCTGCCTTCAGCTAAAACATGCATGTGGAACCCAGAGTATGATCAACCGTGTGATTGGGAGACGTGTTCCAATATGTCTCAGTTCTCGTCCCCTGGTACTCGGGTGCAACATTCCAGACGCTTTACTAACACTCTCCTGACTTGGAGAGTCAGTGCCTTTAACCTCCTGTTTGGCCCAGTTTGCAATTTCTGCGGAAGATGAACAGGAATAGGGAGAACCAATGAGAGACTACCTGGAGCTGTCTGGACGGGCAAATTTAACTCCCATTTCCCACCAGGAAGAGGAATTAACCAAAGGCTCAGCGTGCCGTGCCGGAACCAGATTAGGGCCTGAAGCAATACTGCGGTGTTGCGGCCAGCTCACAAGAAAGCGAGTTGAAGAAAGGAGCTCAGGGGCACTGTAATTCACAAACCTGCAGAGTTATAAATGACAGCTATCGTCCAAAAATATACTGAAGTAAGCCTGCCAAGAGGACTTGAAAGCGGGGCAGAATTGCAGGAAACCGATTTCAGGAGGTAGACTGGAATTGCATTTAAAGCATAGGAAAAGAGGCAGAACGTCCACAATGATGCACTTGGCCAAAAAGGGCGTATGCGTTTTTTCCTGAATATATTCAGGAAAAAACGCATACGCCCTTTTTGGCCAACCAAGCAAGCTTGCAAAGGAAATCTGCACTACAATGAAGTCTCACTTCCCCCCGGTCAAAAGGGCCATCTGAATAATGTGTAAAATCCAGAAAGGCAGGACAGGCCATGGAGAACTGGGAGCCTTGTTATGCTGATGGGCGGGATGTAAATTGCCAACAGCCACTCGGGAGAGGTGTATGGTGCTTCCTGAAACATCTAAAAAACATAGCAGCGGAGCCTAGGGCACTTCCACTTATGGTCCTATAGCTTAGGGAAATTAAAATCAAAAAGACACAGCCACCCCAAAGTTTGGGATGGCTCTGTTTACAAGAACCTCGTTTACGGTACAAGTTCAATAGCGCAGAAAGTGAAAAATGGATAAAGAAGTTGTGGTACTTACGTACAATGCAATATCACTCAGGAATGAAATCTATGTCATCAGGCCCGTAGCAGCATTATGAGTGGATTCAGGTATGATGATTCTACCTGAAATAAGTCACACAGAAAAAGAAACATCATAAGATATCACTAATACACGGAATGTAAACTTGGCTACACAGGAACTGGATTACAAAACAGAACAGGGTCTCAAATTTAGAAAACCAACTTATGCTTGCTTAAGCGAAAAGGTGAGTTGGGGTGCTGCATAAAACCAGACATTGAAATGAGAACAGATAAAGTTCTTTAAGCCAAATATGGAATAGACAAGAACTACAACTTGCTCAACGAAATGGACTCAACACCCCATATTAAACGCCTAAGAATGTACCTGACTAGTAAGTATCTTAAAACCTATGGATTGCTATGTCTCTGAAAGAGAATCAAGCGTGTGTACAGGGGCATAAACGCAGCAGTGATAGGATTGGAGAGGTTCGGTGAGCAAATGAAGACCCTTTGAAGTCATATTGCATGGGACCCATTCCACGGGTCTCAACTCTCCAGGTTTAAGGGATTCTTCCTTCAGCTAAAACATGCACGTGGAACCCAGAGTATGATCAACCGTGTGATCGGGAGACGTGTTCCAATATGTCTCACTTCTCGTCCCCTGGTACTCGGGTGCAACATTCCAGATGCTTTACTAACACTCTCCCGACTTGGAGAGTCAGTGCCTTTAACCTCCTGTTTGGCCCAGTTTGCAATTTCTGCGGAAGATGTACAGGAATAGGGAGAACCAATGAGAGACTAGCTGTAGGTGTCTGGACGGGCAAATTTAACTCTCACTTCCCACCAGGAAGAAGAATTAACCAAAGGCTCAGCGTGCCGTGCCGGAACCAGATTAGGGCCTGAAGCAATCCTGCGGTGTTGCGGCCAGCTCACAAGAAAGCGAGTTGAAGAAAGGAGCTCAGGGGCACTGTAATTCACAAACCTGCAGAGTTATAAATGACAGCTATCGTCCAAAAATATACTGAAGTAAGGCTGCCAAGAGGACTTGAAAGCGGGGCAGAATTGCAGGAAACCGATTTCAGGAGGTAGACTGGAATTGCATTTAAAGCATAGGAAAAGAGGCAGAACGTCCACAATGATGCACTTGGCCAAAAAGGGCGTATGCGTTTTTTCCTGAATATATTCAGGAAAAAACGCATACGCCCTTTTTGGCCAACCAAGCAAGCTTGCAAAGGAAATCTGCACTACAATGAAGTCTCACTTCCCCCCCGGTCAAAAGGGCCACCTGAAAAAAGTGTAAAATCCAGAAAGGCAGGACAGGCCATGGAGAACTGGGAGTCTTGTTATGCTGATGGGCGGGATGTAAATTGCCAACAGCCACTCGGGAGAGGTGTATGGTGTTTCCTGAAACATCTAAAACACAAAGCAACAGAGCCTAGGGCACTTCCACTTATGGTCCTATAGCTTAGGGAAATTAAAATCAAAAAGACACAGCCACCCGAAAGTTTGGGACGGCTCTGTTTACAAGAACCTCATTTACGGTACAAGTTCAATATCGCAGAAAGTGAAAAATGGATAAAGAAGTTGTGGTACTTACGTACAATGCAATATCACTCAGCGATGAAATCTATGTCATCAGGGCCGTAGAAGCATAATGAGTGGATTCAGGTATGATGATTCTAACTGAAATAAGTCACACAGAAAAAGAAACATCATAAGATACCACTAATACACGGAATGTAAACTTGGGTACACAGGAACTGGATTACAAAACAGAACAGGGTCTCAAGTTTAGAAAACCAACTTATGCTTGCTTAAGGGGAAAGGTGAGTTGGGGTGCTGCATAAAACCAGAGATTGAAATGAGCACAGATAAAGTTCCTTAAGCCAAATATGGAATAGACAAGAACTACTCCTTGCTCAACGAAATGGACTCAACACCCCATATTAAACGCCTAAGAATGTACCTGACTAGTAAGTATCTTAAAACCTATGGATTGCTATGTCTCTGAAAGAAAATCAAGCGTGTGTACAGGGGCATAAACGCAGCAGTGATAGGATTGGAGAGGTTCGGTGAGCAAATGAAGACCCTTTGAAGTCATATTGCATGGGACCCATTCCACAGGTCTCAACTCTCCAGGTTTAAGGGATTCTTCCTTCAGCTAAAACATGCATGTGGAACCCAGAGTATGATCAACCGTGTGATCGGGAGACGTGTTCCAATATGTCTCAGTTCTCGTCCCCTGGTACTCGGGTGCAACATTCCAGATGCTTTACTAACACTCTCCCGACTTGGAGAGTCAGTGCCTTTAACCTCCTGTTTGGCCCAGTTTGCAATTTCTGCGGAAGATGTACAGGAATAGGGAGAACCAATGAGAGACTAGCTGGAGGTGTCTGGACGGGCAAATTTAACTCTCATCTCGCACCAGGAAGAAGAATTGACCAAAGGCTCAGCGTGCCGTGCCGGAACCAGATTAGGGCCTGAAGCAATCCTGCGGTGTTGCGGCCAGCTCACAAGAAAGCGAGTTGAAGAAAGGAGCTCAGGGGCACTGTAATTCACAAACCTGCAGAGTTATAAATGACAGCTATCGTCCAAAAATATACTGAAGTAAGGCTGCCAAGAGGACTTGAAAGCGGGGCAGAATTGCAGGAAACCGATTTCAGGAGGTAGACTGGAATTGCATTTAAAGCACAGGAAAAGAGGCAGAACGTCGACAATGATACACTTGGCCAAAAAGGGCGTATGCGTTTTTTCCTGAATGTATTCAGGAAAAAACGCATACGCCCTTTTTGGCCAACCAAGCAAGCTTGCAAAGGAAATCTGCACTACAATGAAGTCTCACTTCCCCCCGTCAAAAGGGCCATCTGAAAAAAGTGTAAAATCCAGAAAGGTAGGACAGGCCATGGAGAACTGGGAGCCTTGTTATGTTGATGGGCGGGATGAAAATTGCCAACAGCCACTCGGGAGAGGTGTATGGTGTTTCCTGAAACATCTAAAACACAAAGCAACAGAGCCTAGGGCACTTCCACTTATGGTCCTATAGCTTAGGGAAAGTAAAATCAAAAAGACACAGCCACCTCAAAGTTTGGGACGGCTCTCTTTACAAGAACCTCGTTTACGGTACAAGTTCAATATCGAAGAAAGCGAAAAATGGATAAAGAAGTAGTGGTACTTACGTACAATGCAATCTCACTCAGCAATGAAATCTATGTCATCAGGCCCGTAGAAGCATAATGAGTGGATTCAGGTATGATGATTCTACCTGAAATAAGTCACACAGAAAAAGAAACATCATAAGATATCACTAATACACGGAATGTAAACTTGGCTACACAGGAACTGGATTACAAAACAGAACAGGGTCTCAAATTTAGAAAACCAACTTATGCTTGCTTAAGGGGAAAGGTGAGTTGGGGTGCTGCATAAAACCAGAGATTGAAATGAGCACAGATAAAGTTCCTTAAGCCAAATATGGAATAGACAAGAACTACTCCTTGCTCAACGAAATGGACTCAACACCCCATATTAAACGCCTAAGAATGTACCTGACTAGTAAGTATCTTAAAACCTATGGATTGCTATGTCTCTGAAAGAGAATCAAGCGTGTGTACAGGGGCATAAACGCAGCAGTGATAGGATTGGAGAGGTTCGGTGAGCAAATGAAGACCCTTTGAAGTCATATTGCATGGGACCCATTCCACGGGTCTCAACTCTCCAGGTTTAAGGGATTCTTCCTTCAGCTAAAACATGCATGTGGAACCCAGAGTATGATCAACCGCGTGATTGGGAGACGTGTTCACATATGTCTCAGTTCTCGTCCCCTGGTACTCGGGTGCAACATTCCAGACGCTTTACTAACACTCTCCCGACTTGGAGAGTCAGTGCCTTTAACCTCCTGTTTGGCCCAGTTTGCAATTTCTGCGGAAGATGTACAGGAATAGGGAGAACCAATGAGAGACTAGCTGGAGCTGTCTGGACGGGCAAATTTAACTCTCATCTCGCACCAGGAAGAAGAATTGACCAAAGGCTCAGCGTGCCGTGCCGGAACCAGATTAGGGCCTGAAGCAATCCTGCGGTGTTGCGGCCAGCTCACAAGAAAGCGAGTTGAAGAAAGGAGCTCAGGGGCACTGTAATTCACAAACCTGCAGAGTTATAAATGACAGCTATCGTCCAAAAATATACTGAAGTAAGGCTGCCAAGAGGACTTGAAAGCGGGGCAGAATTGCAGGAAACCGATTTCAGGAGGTAGACTGGAATTGCATTTAAAGCATAGGAAAAGAGGCAGAACGTCCACAATGATGCACTTGGCCAAAAAGGGCGTATGCGTTTTTTCCTGAATATATTCAGGAAAAAACGCATACGCCCTTTTTGGCCAACCAAGCAAGCTTGCAAAGGAAATCTGCACTACAATGAAGTCTCACTTCCCCCCGTCAAAAGGGCCATCTGAAAAAAGTGTAAAATCCAGAAAGGCAGGACAGGCCATGGAGAACTGGGAGCCTTGTTATGCTGATGGGCGGGATGAAAATTGCCAACAGCCACTCGGGAGAGGTGTATGGTGTTTCCTGAAACATCTAAAAAACAAAGCAACAGAGCCTAGGGCACTTCCACTTATGGTCCTATAGCTTAGGGAAATTAAAATCAAAAAGACACAGCCACCCCAAAGTTTGGGACGGCTCTGTTTACAAGAACCTCATTTATGGTACAAGTTCAATATCGCAGAAAGTGAAAAATGGATAAAGAAGTTGTGGTACTTACGTACAATGCAATATCACTCAGCAATGAAATCTATGTCATCAGGCCCATAGCAGCATAATGAGTGGATTCAGGTATGATGATTCTAACTGAAATAAGTCACACAGAAAAAGAAACATCATAAGATACCACTAATACACGGAATGTAAACTTGGGTACACAGGAACTGGATTACAAAACAGAACAGGGTCTCAAATTTAGAAAACCAACTTATGCTTGCTTAAGGGGAAAGGTGAGTTGGGGTGCTGCATAAAACCAGAGATTGAAATGAGCACAGATAAAGTTCCTTAAGCCAAATATGGAATAGACAAGAACTACTCCTTGCTCAACGAAATGGACTCAACACCCCATATTAAACGCCTAAGAATGTACCTGACTAGTAAGTATCTTAAAACCTATGGATTGCTATGTCTCTGAAAGAGAATCAAGCGTGTGTACAGGGGCATAAACGCAGCAGTGATAGGATTGGAGAGGTTCGGTGAGCAAATGAAGACCCTTTGAAGTCATATTGCATGGGACCCATTCCACGGGTCTCAACTCTCCAGGTTTAAGGGATTCTTCCTTCAGCTAAAACATGCACGTGGAACCCAGAGTATGATCAACCGTGTGATCGGGAGACGTGTTCCAATATGTCTCAGTTCTCGTCCCCTGGTACTCGGGTGCAACATTCCAGATGCTTTACTAACACTCTCCCGACTTGGAGAGTCAGTGCCTTTAACCTCCTGTTTGGCCCAGTTTGCAATTTCTGCGGAAGATGTACAGGAATAGGGAGAACCAATGAGAGACTAGCTGGAGGTGTCTGGACGGGCAAATTTAACTCTCATTTCGCACCAGGAAGAAGAATTAACCAAAGGCTCAGCGTGCCGTGCCGGAACCAGATTAGGGCCTGAAGCAATCCTGCGGTGTTGCGGCCAGCTCACAAGAAAGCGAGTTGAAGAAAGGAGCTCAGGGGCACTGTAATTCACAAACCTGCAGAGTTATAAATGACAGCTATCGTCCAAAAATATACTGAAGTAAGGCTGCCAAGAGGACTTGAAAGCGGGGCAGAATTGCAGGAAACCGATTTCAGGAGGTAGACTGGAATTGCATTTAAAGCACAGGAAAAGAGGCAGAACGTCGACAATGATACACTTGGCCAAAAAGGGCGTATGCGTTTTTTCCTGAATGTATTCAGGAAAAAACGCATACGCCCTTTTTGGCCAACCAAGCAAGCTTGCAAAGGAAATCTGCACTACAATGAAGTCTCACTTCCCCCCGTCAAAAGGGCCATCTGAAAAAAGTGTAAAATCCAGAAAGGCAGGACAGGCCATGGAGAACTGGGAGCCTTGTTATGCTGATGGGCGGGATGAAAATTGCCAACAGCCACTCGGGAGAGGTGTATGGTGTTTCCTGAAACATCTAAAACACAAAGCAACAGAGCCTAGGGCACTTCCACTTATGGTCCTATAGCTTAGGGAAAGTAAAATCAAAAAGACACAGCCACCTCAAAGTTTGGGACGGCTCTCTTTACAAGAACCTCGTTTACGGTACAAGTTCAATATCGAAGAAAGCGAAAAATGGATAAAGAAGTAGTGGTACTTACGTACAATGCAATCTCACTCAGCAATGAAATCTATGTCATCAGGCCCGTAGAAGCATAATGAGTGGATTCAGGTATGATGATTCTAACTGAAATAAGTCACACAGAAAAAGAAACATCATAAGATATCACTAATACACGGAATGTAAACTTGGCTACACAGGAACTGGATTACAAAACAGAACAGGGTCTCAAATTTAGAAAACCAACTTATGCTTGCTTAAGGGGAAAGGTGAGTTGGGGTGCTGCATAAAACCAGAGATTGAAATGAGCACAGATAAAGTTCCTTAAGCCAAATATGGAATAGACAAGAACTACTCCTTGCTCAACGAAATGGACTCAACACCCCATATTAAACGCCTAAGAATGTACCTGACTAGTAAGTATCTTAAAACCTATGGATTGCTATGTCTCTGAAAGAGAATCAAGCGTGTGTACAGGGGCATAAACGCAGCAGTGATAGGATTGGAGAGGTTCGGTGAGCAAATGAAGACCCTTTGAAGTCATATTGCATGGGACCCATTCCACGGGTCTCAACTCTCCAGGTTTAAGGGATTCTTCCTTCAGCTAAAACATGCATGTGGAACCCAGAGTATGATCAACCGCGTGATCGGGAGACGTGTTCACATATGTCTCAGTTCTCGTCCCCTGGTACTCGGGTGCAACATTCCAGACGCTTTACTAACACTCTCCCGACTTGGAGAGTCAGTGCCTTTAACCTCCTGTTTGGCCCAGTTTGCAATTTCTGCGGAAGATGAACAGGAATAGGGAGAACCAATGAGAGACTAGCTGGAGGTGTCTGGACGGGCAAATTTAACTCTCATTTCCCACCAGGAAGAGGAATTAAGCAAAGGCTCAGCGTGCCGTGCCGGAACCAGATTAGGGCCTGAAGCAATCCTGTGGTGTTGCGGCCAGCTCACAAGAAAGCGAGTTGAAGAAAGGAGCTCAGGGGCACTGTAATTCACAAACCTGCAGAGTTATAAATGACAGCTATCGTCCAAAAATATACTGAAGTAAGGCTGCCAAGAGGACTTGAAAGCGGGGCAGAATTGCAGGAAACCGATTTCAGGAGGTAGACTGGAATTGCATTTAAAGCATAGGAAAAGAGGCAGAACGTCCACAATGATGCACTTGGCCAAAAAGGGCGTATGCGTTTTTTCCTGAATATATTCAGGAAAAAACGCATACGCCCTTTTTGGCCAACCAAGCAAGCTTGCAAAGGAAATCTGCACTACAATGAAGTCTCACTTACCCCCGGTCAAAAGGGCCATCTGAAAAAAGTGTAAAATCCAGAAAGGCAGGACAGGCCATGGAGAACTGGGAGCCTTGTTATGCTGATGGGCGGGATGTAAATTGCCAACAGCCACTCGGGAGAAGTGTATGGTGTTTCCTGAAACATCTAAAAAACAAAGCAACAGAGCCTAGGGCACTTCCACTTATGGCCCTATAGCTTAGGGAAATTAAAATAAAAAAGACACAGCCACCCCAAAGTTTGGGACAGCTCTGTTTCCAAGAACCTCGTTACGGTACAAGTTCAATATCGCAGAAAGCGAAAAATGGATAAAGAAGTTGTGGTACTTACGTACAATGCAATATCACTCAGCAATGAAATCTATGTCATCAGGCCCGTAGCAGCATAATGAGTGGATTTAGGTACGATAATTCTAAGTGAAATAAGTCACACAGAAAAAGAAACATCATAAGATATCACTAATACATGGAATGTAAACTTGGCTACACATGAACTGAATTACAAAAGAGGACAGGGTCTCACATTTGGAAAACCAACTTATGCTTGCTTAAGGGGAAAGGTGAGTTGGGGTGCTGCATAAAACCAGAGATTGAAATGAGCACAGATACCGTTCCATAAGACAAATATGTAATAGACAAGAGCTACTCCTTGCTCAACGAAATGGACTCAACACCCCATATTCAACGCATAGCAATATACGTGACTAGTTAGAAGCTTAAAACCTATGTATTTATATGTCTCCATAAGAGAATCAAGTGCGTGTACAGCGGCATAAATGCAGCAGTGAAAATCAGCTAAATCCCATTATAAAAATAAATTTCAAAGGGGTACCTGTGGAAGATAGTGGAAGAATTAGACGCGGAGATTACCTTCCTCCCCACAGGTACACCACAATTACATCTACACGTGGAACAACTCCTACAGAACTCCTATTGAATGCTGGCAGAAGACCTCAGACCTCCTCAAATGCAAGAAACTCCCCACGTACCTGGGTAGGGCAAAAAAAAAAAAACAAAAAACAGAGACAAAAGAATAGGGATGTCACCTGCACCAGTGGGAGGTAGCTGTGAAGGTGGAAAAGTTTCCACACACTAGGAAGCCTCTTCGCGGGTGAAGACTGCGAGAGGCGGAGGGGGTAGCTTCGGAGCCGCAGAGGAGTGTATAGCAACAGGGGTGTAGAGGGCAAAGCAGGGAGATTCCCGCACAGAGGTTTGGTGCCGACTGGCACTCACCAGCCCAAGAGACTTGTCTGCTCAGCCGCTGGGGCGGGCGGGGCTGCGAGCTGAGGCTCGGGTTTCAGTCGGAGCACAGGGAGAGGACTGGTGTTTGCGGCTTGAACAGGCTTGAACATATCGTGAAGAGGTTAGTTCACCACGGCTAGCTGGGAGGGAGTCCAGGGAAAAGCCTGCACCTGCCGAAGAGGCAAGAGACTTTTTCTTCCCTCTTTGTTTCCTGGTGCACTAGGAGAGGGGCTTAAGAGCACCGCTTAAAGGAACTCCAGAGACAGGCGCCAGCTGCGGCTAAAAGCGCGGACCCCAGAGCCGGGCGCGAGCTGCAGAAAGCACCTACCCCAGAGACGGGCGGGAGACGCTAAGGCTGCTGCTGCCGCCACCAAGGGTCCTGTGTGCGAGCACAGGTCACTATCCACATCTCTCTTCCGGGGAGCCTGTGCAGCCCGCCACTGCCAGGTTCCCGGGATCCAGGGACAACTTTCCTGGGAGAACGCATGGCGGGCCTCAGGCTGGTGCAACGTCACGCCAGTCTCTGCCGCCGCAGACCCGCACCGCATGCAGTGCCCCTCCCTCCCCCCAGCCTGAGTGTACCAGAACCCCCGAATCAGCGTCTCCTTTAACCCCGTCCTGTCTGAGCAAAACACAGACACCCTCCAGCAACCTACACGCAGAGGCAGAGCCAAATCCTATGCTGAGCCCCTGCGAACTGTGAGAACAAAGAAGAGAAAGGGAAATCCCTCCCAGCAGCCTCAGGAGCAGCGGATTAAATATCCACAATCAACTTGATGTACCTGCATCTGTGGAATACATGAATAGACAACGAGTCATCCCAAATTGAGGAGGTGGGCTTCGAGAGCAAGATGTATGATTTTTTTCCCCTTTTCCTCTTTTTGTGAACGTGTATGTGTATGCGTCTGTGTGAGAACTTGTCTGTATAGCTTTGCTTCCACCATTTGTCCTAGGGTTCTATCCGTCCATGTTTTTTTTTTAATCTTTTTTCTTAATAATTAATTTTAATTTTAATAACTTTATTATACTTTATCTTCTTTCTTTCTTTCTTTATTCCTTTCTTTCTTTCTTTCTTTCTTTCTTTCTTTCTTTCTTTCTTTCCTTCCTTCCTTTCCTCCTTTAGACAATGAATCATCCCAAATTGAGGACTTGGTCTCTGAGAGCAAGATTTATGATTTTTTCCCCTTTATCTCTTTTTGTGAGGGTGTATATATATGCTTATGTGTAAGATTTTGTCTGTATAGCTTTGCTTCCAACATTTGTCCTAAGGTTCTATCCATTTCCTTTTTTTCTCTTCTAAATAATTATTTTTTAATTCAATAACTTTATTATACTTTATTTTATTTTACTGTATGTTCTTTCTTTCTGTCTTTTTTCATTCCTTCCCTCCTTCCTTCCTTCCTCCCTCCCTCCTTTCTTTCCTTCTTGCCTTATTTCCTTCTCCGCATATTTCTTTCTTCCTTCCTTCCTTCCTTCCTTCCTTCTCCTTCCTTCCTTCTTTCCTTCCTTCCTTCCTTCCTTCCCTCCTTTCTTTCTTGCCTTCTTCATACTTCTACTAATTCTCTCTACTTTTTCTCCTTTTTATTCTGAGCCATGTGGTTGAAAGGCTCTTGGTGCTCCAGCCAGGAGTCAGGGCTCTGCCTCTGAGGTGGGAGACCCAACTTCAGGACACTGGTCCACAAGAGACCTCCCAGCTCCACATAATATCAAATGGCAAAAATCTCCCAGAGACCTCCATCTTAACACCAGCACCCAGCTTCACTCAACGACCAGCAAGCTACAGTGCTGGACAACCTATGCAAACAACTAGCAACACAGGAACACAGTCCCATCCATTAGCAGAGAGGCTGCCTAAAATCATAATAAGTCCACAGACACCCCAAAACACACCACCAGACGTGAACCTGCCCACTAGAGAGACAAGATCCAGCCTCATCCACCACAACACAGACACTAGTCCGCTCCACCAGGAAGCCTACACAACCCACTGAACCAACCTTAGCCACTGGAGACAGACACCAAAAACAACGGGAACTATGAACCTGCAGCCTGTAAAAAGGAGACCCCAAACACAGTGAGATAAGCAAAATGAGAAGACAGAAAAACGCACAGCAGACGAAGGAGCAAGATAAAAATGCACCAGACCTAATGAATGAAGAGGAAATAGGCAGTCTACCTGAAAAAGAATTCAGAATAATGATAGTAAGGATGATCCGAAATCTTGGAAATAGAATGGACAAAATGCAAGAAACAGTTAACAAGGACCTAGAAGAAATAAAGATGAAACAAGCAATGATGAACAACAAAATAAATGAAATTAAAAGTACTCTAGATGGGATCAATAGCAGAATAACTGAGGCAGAAGAACGGATAAGTGACTGGAAGATAAAATAGTGGAAATAAGTACTGCAGAGCAGAATAAAGAAAAAAGAATGAAAAGAACTGAGGACACCCTCAGAGACCTCTGGGACAACATTAAACGCACCAACATTCGCATTACAGGGGTTCCAGAAGAAGAAGAGAAAAAGAAAGGGACTGAGAAAATATTTGAAGAGATTATAGTTGAAAACTTCCCTAATATGGGAAAGGAAATAGTTAATCAAGTCCAGGAAGCACAGAGAGTCCCATACAGGATAAATCCAAGGAGAAACACGCCAAGACACATATTAATCAAACTGTTAAAAATTAAATACAAAGAAAGCATGTTAAAAGCGGCAAGGGAAAAACAACAAATAACACACAAGGGAATCCCCATAAGGTTAACAGCTGATCTCTCAGCAGAAACTCTGCAAGCCTGAAGGGAGTGGCAGGACATATTGAAAGTGATGAAGGAGAAAAACCTGCAACCAAGATTACTCTACCCAGCAAGGATCTCATTCAGATTTGATGGAGAAATTAAAACATTTACAGACAAGCAAAAGCTGAGAGAGTTCAGCACCACCAAACCAGCTTCACAACAAATGCTAAAGGAACTTCTCTAGGCAAGAAACACAAGAGAAGGAAAAGACCTATAATAACAAACACAAAACAATTTAGAAAATTGGAATAGGAACATATATATTGATAATTACCTTAAATGAAAATGGACTAAATGTTCCCACCAAAAGACACAGATTGGCTGAATGGATACAAAAACAAGACCCTTCTATATGCTGTCTACAAGAGACCCAATTCAGACCTAGAGACACATACAGACTGAAAGTAAGAGAATGGAGAAAGATATTCCATGCAAATGGAAACCAAAAGAAAGCTGGAGTAGCAATTCTCATATCAGACAAAACAGACTTTAAAATAAAGACTATTAGAAGAGACAAAGAAGGACACTACATAATGATCAAGGGATCGATCCAAGAAGAAGATATAACAATTGTAAATATTTATGCACCCAGCATAGTAGCACCTCAATACATAAGGTAAATACTAACAGCCATAAAAGGGGAAATCGACAGTAACACATTCATAGTAGGGGACTTTAACACCTCACTTTCACCAATGGACAGATCATCCAAAATGAAAATAAATAAGGAAACACAAGCTTTAAATGATACATTAAACAAGATGGACTTAATTGATATTTATAGGACACTCCATCCAAAAACGAAATATTTATGAAACAATATGATAAGCGTGTATAGAGAGATAAGCATAGACAGAAATGGGAGAAGGGCTGAAACTGAAGGATTCTACTTTTGAAATATACCATAGGCAGGCACATGTCCTATGGATATTTTATTGCAATACTCTTTTGAGTTAGATGCTCTCAGGGTTCAGCCTGTAGGAATATGATGATGATGATGATGATGATGATAGGATGATGATGAATAAATGATAATAATGATGATTGGTTTCTGAATTAGAGATAAACACCCAGCTTGTGCTGGTTGTCCAAGATGCTGGAAGCCCAGATTTGCTTCCTGCCTCTGACATCTGACCTGATCCCTTGCTCTAAGGCTGACAACCCCGTGATTCACATTATCCTACGTCACCTCCATATGTGCCCGATCATTCAGGGTCTTGAGGAATGCAGGTTCCTAAGCCATTTCTCTCTTGTTGGGAGAACTGAAAAACCAGGGAAAGAGTGGAGTGTTTGCTGGTAATTCTAGGAAGCCTTCTCCAGGGGCAAGCATTTGTATTCATTCCAATTCCTGTCCTCCACCTTTTAAAAGCTTTGATTCTGAGTGATGGAAATCTAAGATCTAAAAGACGATGACTTTGGCGATAATGTTGGTTTGGACAATCACTTAAAGTGCTGGTGTTCCATTCCTCACAGTAAGTTGGAGATGGATGAATAAAATGGTCTTGGATTCCAGTGACCAGGAGCAGAGCAGATGCTCCTTTACACGTGTCCTATCAGAGTTACTTAGAGCTCAGAGTTGGGAAAACTGACCCAGTGATGTTACATTGCTCTTCTGCAAGCTTTTACCTCTCCCATCTTACTCCTTCTTTACTTTCCTGCTGGTGACTCTCTAGATGTTCTATTCCAACTGCGACAAGGCTGTTGCAGATGGATGGTTTTAAGACACATTCAACTTGTAACACAAATACTTCTGGCTTCCATTGGGACCAGTCATAGTTTGGTCAGAATCTGACTTTGCCTGTAGGATTCCATTGCTCTGATGAATGGCATCTGTACTGGGTCTGTCAAGGCAAAAAAGAAGTTGAAAAACCTTTGAGAATGGGGTTATTGTACTCACAGTATTTTTTTATTTTTGTTTAACAGAAATTTAATAAACGCGTGGGAAAATGCTGAACATTAGGAATAATTAAAGACATGCAAATCCAAATTACAAAAGCCTATCAACTCACACCAGTCAGAATGGCAATCAGCAAAACTTCTGCAAACAATAAATGCTGAAGGGGTTGTGGAGAAATGCGTTCCCTCGGCTCTAAGTGGGACATGGTAAGAGCCAGTAATGAAAATACAAAAGAGGTGCCTTGAAAAGGAAAATATTGAGCTACACTTCAATCAAGCCTACGGACTGCTGGGCCTATCGCCTGAGAGGATGAGAATCAAACAGACACAGGCTGGCCATCGTGCACTCCAGCAATATTTACCATAGCCAACGAAAGTGACCGTCAACAGAGGAATGCAGGAAGAAGTAGTGGTCCATGTACACAATGGAATATTACTCCAATAAAAACAAATATAAATTCAATTTTAAAAACCAAACATAAGCAAGGAGACATCAGATTTTGGGGGTTTATGCGGGCACATTCCACTCTAATGTATAACCGAGGAACACCACGGGCAGAAAGGTCCGTTTCCCTAGTTCCCAGAGTGGGGAAAGCAGACATACTGCTGCCCAAAGGGCATTACCTGCAAAAGCAGATTTAAAACCTGTGCTAAGGGTCACTTCATATGCACAAGTACTGGAGGGCTGTAAGTGAAACTTGCCCTCAAAATGTCTTCAGGGAGGTAATGGCCAAAATATTTTGAAATGCGGCATATACTCCAAGAAATCCATTTGAAGAGGTAAGCTGTATTCACACTTTGAAGTAAAATAGGGCATGACTGAAAGCTGAATTTCAAGGGATTATGAGACGCATGCAAATCCAACCAAAAGGAGGTATCAACTCACACCACTCAAAATAAACATCATCAGAAACACTACAAAAAATAAATGTTGAAGGGGTTGTGGAGAAGTGCATACCCTCAACGTTAGGTGGGACGTAAGCTGGTAAGCGTCACTAATGAGAACAGAATGGAGGTGACTTTACAAGGTAAAAATCTGGCTACCATATGATCCAGCAGGCCCATCCTGGGCCTATAACCGAAGATACACAATTGGAAAGACACAGTCAGGCAAATGTGCATTGCAGCAGTATTACAACAGCCAAGACATGGAAGCAACCAAAAAGTCCATCAACAGATGAGTGGACAAAGAAGAAGTGGAACAGGTACAGATAGAATATTAGCCAAGGAGACAAATGACACAATGCCATTTTCAGCACCGTAGATGAGTCTGGAAGTAATCACGCAACTTGCAGTAAGTCAGAAAGTGAAAGACACATATCCTATATCACTTATAGGTGTTACCTAAAAATTGATACCAGTGAAGATATTTGCACAGAGACAGACAATGAGACATTCATTAAACAACCATAGGTTCACCAGTGGAAAGATGTGAGGATTGGATACATTAGGATGTCAGGGTAAACAGAGATATACAAACAGGTGAAGTATATAATCACCGAAAACCTACGGAATACCAAGGGAAGACTACTCAACATTGAGTCATAATCTACATGGGAAAAGGATCCAAATGACAATGGATATATGTGTGTGTGTGTGTGTGTGTGTGTGTGTGTGTGTGTGTGTGTGTGTGTGTAAAACAACCACATCTTGCACACCTAGAACAATCAAAACATCGTAATCAAACTTGCTGTGATAAAAAATGAAAATTACATTTACAAAACGAACAAGAAGTAGTGAGATATAAACTTAAGGGGCTTATTCCTGGCACATTCCATTCTAATTTGCAACCTAGAACACGACTTCCATTGAGGCTCTGTGGGCCTAGTAACCACAGTTGGTAAAGGAGAACTGCTGCCGCCTTGTGGCCGTTTCACACAACAGCAGCTCAAAACGCAGTGCTGACGGTTGCTTGATAGTCAACATAATTGCACGCCTGTAAATGACACCTGCCCTCTAATCAAATCCTTGGGTCGTAAATCGAGCAAAAATCACAAAAGACGTGCATATTTCAAAACGACATATTCAAGAGGCATATTTTATGCACATTTTTATTAGTTTTCTTTTTTTCTGGTGTTAAAAAATAGGGCATGGAAAAATGCTCAACATCAGGAATTAATAAAGCCATGCAAATCCAGTCTACAAAAACGTTCACCTCACAGCCGTCAGAATGATCATCAGCAAAAACGTCTACAAAGGGTAAATGCTGAAGGGGTTTTAGACAACTGTGTACCCTCTAGCTGCTGGTGGGATGTAAGCTGGTAACAGCCAGTACTGAGAACAGAATGGACGTGTGTTTAAAGGTGAAAATTGTGCTACCATGTGATCTGGTAGGCCCAGTGATGGGCCTAACACCTGAGTAGACCAGAATCAAAAAGACACAGGCTGGAAATCCTGCACTGCAGCAACATGTACCATAGCCAAGACCTGGAAGAAACCAAAATGTCCATCAACAGAAAAATGCACCAAGAAGAAGTCGTCCATGTACACAATGGAATATTAGCCATGGAAAAGCATGGAACAGTGCCGTGGGCACCACCATAGAAGGATCTAGAGATAATCACCCAGCTTGAACTAAGAAAGAAACCGAAAGACAGGTATCCTATTACATCACTTATAGGTGCTATGTAAAACTTGATACCCATGAAATAATTTCCAAGAGAAGGACACTCATAGATTCAGAAAACCAAATTATGTTGAACCAAAGGGAAAGGTGTAAGGAATGTACGAATTAGGATATGGGGGTTAACAGACATGTACTAATACATGTGAAATATATAATCATAAAATACCTATGCAATGCCAAGAGAGGTCTACTCAACACTCTGGAATAAACTACACGGGAAAGGATCCAACGATGAAGAGATCGAAACATAGACATAATGAACCACATTCTGTACACCTAGAACACACACAACATTTTTCTCAAATTTGCTCTGAATAAAAATTAAATATAAAAAACAAACAAGAAGTAACAAGATATAAGCTCTTGGGGGTTTGCCCTGGCACATTCCACTCTAATTTGCAGCCTACCAACACGATTTCCAGGAAAGCTCTGTTGCCCCAAAACCCACAGTTGGAAATGTAGAAATGCTGCCGCCTTGTGGCCGTTTCACGCAAGAGCGGCTGCAAAACCACAGTTAAGGGTCACTTAACATTCACAAGGACTCAGGGCTGTAAAGGACACCTGCCCTCAAAAATTGTGCTGAGGTATGGAATAGCCAAAAAAATTCAAAACTGGCAAATTTTTTGTGGAGATACTATGAAGAGGTAAGTTTTACTCACGATTTTTCCAAAAAAAAGCAAAATGGATAAAAGCTCAACATCAGGTATTATTAGACTCATGCAAATTTAGCCTACAAAAAGGTTTCAACTCACGCAACTCAACTACCATCAGCAAAAAGTATACAAACAATAAATGCTGAAGGTGTTTTAGAGAATTGTGTACCCTCTAGCTGCTGGTGAGATGTAAAGTGGTAAGAGCCAATAATGAGAACAGAAAGGAGCTGCGTTTAAAAGTAAAAATGGAGCCAGCATTCCATTCAGCAGGCCCAGCGCTGAGCCTCTCACCTGAGAAGACCAGAGTCGAGAAGGCACAGGCTGCAACATCTGCACTGCAGGAGTTTTCACAATAGCCAAGACACGGAAGCAACCAAAATGTCCATCAACAGATGAATGGATAAAGAACAAGTGGTCCATGAACAAAATGGAATATTAGCCATGGAAAACAGTGAAACACTGCTCTTTGAGGCACCACAGATGAGCCTAGAGATAATCACAGAACATAAGGTAAGTCGGAAAGCAAAAGACATATCCTAGGATATCACTTATAGGCGTTATCTAACAACTGACACAAATGAACGTATTTTCACAGAGAAAGACACTCACAGACAAAGAAAACAAATTATTCTTATGTAAAAGGAAAGGTGGGGGCAATGGAAAATTAAGATTAGGGTTACCATACGTGTACAAACACCTACTAAATAGATATATCAAAAAGACCGATCATATAGCAAGGGAGGTCTATGGAACACTCGGCAATAATTTACATGGGAAGAGAATCTGTACATGAATATATATATATATATATATATGTATATATATATATGTGTGTGTGTGTGTATATATATATATATATATACATATATATATATAGTGTTCAAATGAACCAGATTTTGTATACATAAGACAAACAATATTCTAATAATTACCCTGATTTAAAAAATTAAAACAACGAACAAGAAATAATGGGACATAAACTTACCGGGGCTTTTCCTGGCACATTCCATTCTCATTTACAACCTGGGAACTCGACTTCCAGAAAGGCTGTGCTACCCTAGTAACCAGAATTGGGAATGCAGAAATGCTGCCACCTTGTGGCTGTTTCCCACAACAGCAGCTTTCAACCCAGTGCTAATGGTCACTAAATATTCACACTCATTGCAGGCCTGTAAATGACACCTGCTGAAAAAAAAGAATCCTGGGTTCGAAAATTGACAAAAAAATTCAAAAGAGGGCAGCCTTTCCAGAAGACAATTTCAAGAGGTTTATTGTACTCACAGTTTTATCTGTTTTTGTTTAACAGAAATAAAAAAAGGCGTTGAATAATGCTGAACATTAGGAATTATTAGAGACATGCAAATCCAAATTACAAAAGCCTATCAGCTCACACCAGTCAGAATGGCAATCAGCAAAACTTCTGCAAACAATAAATGCTGAAGGGGTTGTGGAGAAATGCATTCCCTCGGCTCTAAGTGGGACATGGTAAGAGTCAGTAATGAAAACACAAAAGAGGTGCCTTGAAAAGGTAAATACTGAGCTACCATTCAATCAAGCATACCCACTGCTGGGCCTATTGCCTGAGAGGATGAGAATCAAACAGACACAGGCTGGCAATCCTGCACTCCAGCAATATTTACCATAGCCAACATTTGGAAGCAACGAAAGTGACCGTCAACAGAGGAATGCAGGAAGAAGTAGTGGTCCATGTACACAATGGAATATTACTCCAATAAAAACAAATATAAATTCAATTTTAAAAACCAAACATAAGCAAGGAGACATCAGTTTTGGGGGTTTATGCGGGCACATTCCACTCTAATGTATAACCGAGGAACACCACGGGCAGGAAGGTCTGTTTCCCTTGTTCCCAGAGTGGGGCAAGTGGAAATACTGCCGCCCAATGGCCGTTACCTGCAACAGCAGCTTTAAAACCTGTGCTGAGGGTCACTTCATATGCACAAGTACTGGAGGGCTGTAAATGAAACCTGACCTCAAAATGTCTTCAGGGAGGTAATGGCCAAAATATTTTGAAATGTGGCACATACTCCAAGAAATCCATTTGAAGAGGTAAGCTGTACTCACAGTTTGAAGAAAAATAGGGCATGACTGAAAGCTGAATTTCAAGGGATTATGAGACGCATGCAAATCCAACCAAAAGGAGGTATCAACTCACACCACTCAAAATAAACATCATCAGAAACACTACAAAAAATAAATGTTGAAGGGGTTGTGGAGAAGTGCATACCCTCAACGTTAGGTGGGACGTAAGCTGGTAAGCGCCACTAATGAGAACAGAATGGAGGTGACTTTACAAGGTAAAAATCTGGCTACCATATGATCCAGCAGGCCCACTCCTGGGCCTATAACCGAAGATACACAATTGGAAAGACACAGTCAGGCAAATGTGCATTGCAGCAGTATTACAATAGCCAAGACATGGAAGCAACCAAAAAGTCCATCAACAGATGAGTGGACAAAGAAGAAGTGGAACAGGTACAGACAGAATATTAGCCAAGGAGACAAATGACACAATGCCATTTGCAGCACCGTAGATGAGTCTGGAAGTAATCACGCAACTTGCAGTAAGTCAGAAAGTGAAAGACACATATCCTATATCACTTATAGGTGTTACCTAAAAATTGATACCAGTGAAGATATTTGCACAGAGACAGGCAATGAGACATTCATTAAACAAACTTAGGGTTCACCAATGGAAAGATGTGAGGATTGGATACATTAGGATGTCAGGGTAAACAGAGATATACAAACAGGTGAAGTATATAATCACCGAAAACCTACAAAATACCGAGAGAAGACTACTCAACATTGAGTCATAACCTAAATGGGAAAAGGATCCAAATTACAATGGATATATATATGTGTGTGTGTGTGTGTGTGTGTGTGTGTGTGTAAAACAACCACATCTTGCACAGCTAGAACAAGCAAAACATCGTAATCAAACTTGCTGTGATAAAAAATGAAAATTACATTTACAAAACGAACAAGAAGTAGTGAGATATAAACTTAAGGGGCTTATTCCTGGCACATTCCATTCTAATTTGCAACCTAGAACACGACTTCCATTGAGGCTCTGTGGGCCTAGTAACCACAGTTGGTAAAGGAGAACTGCTGCCGCCTTGTGGCCGTTTCACACAACAGCAACTCTAAACGCAGTGCTGATGGTTGCTTGATATTCAACATAATTGCACGCCTGTAAATGACACCTGCCCTCTAATCAAATCCTTGGGTCGTAAATCGAGCAAAAATCTCAAAAGACGTGCATATTTCAAAACGACATATTCGAGAGTCATATTTTATGCACATTTTGTATTTTTTTTCTGTTGTTAAAAAATAGGGCATGGAATAACGCTCAACATCAGGAATTAATAAAGCCATGCAAATCCAGTCTACAAAAACGTTCACCTCACAGCTGTCAGAATGATCATCAGCAAAAACGTCTACAAAGGGTAAATGCTGAAGGGGTTTTAGACAACTGTGTACCCTCTAGCTGCTGGTGGGATGTAAGCTGGTAACAGCCAGTACTGAGACCAGAATGGACGTGTGTTTAAAGGTGAAAATTGTGCTACCATGTGATCTGGTAGGCCCAGTGATGGGCCTATCACCTGAGTAGACCAGAATCAAAAAGACACAGGCTGGAAATCCTGCACTGCAGCAACATGTACCATAGCCAAGACCTGGAAGAAACCAAAATGTCCATCAACAGAAAAATGCACCAAGAAGAAGTCGTCCATGTACACAATGGAATATTAGCCATGGAAAAGCATGGAACAGTGCCGTTGGCACCACCATAGAAGGATCTAGAGATAATCACCCAACTTGAACTAAGAAAGAAACCGAAAGACAGGTATCCTATTACATCACTTATAGGTGCTATGTAAAACGTAATACCCATGAAATAATTTCCAAGAGAAGGACACTCATAGATTCAGAAAACCAAATTATGTTGAACCAAAGGGAAAGGTGTAAGGAATGTACGAATTAGGATATGGGGGTTAACAGACATGTACTAATACATGTGAAATATATAATCATAAAATACCTATGCAATGCCAAGAGAGGTCTACTCAACACTCTGGAATAAACTACACGGGAAAGGATCCAACGATGAAGAGATCGAAACATAGACATAATGAACCACATTCTGTACACCTAGAACACACACAACATTTTTCTCAAATTTGCTCTGAATAAAAATTAAATATAAAAAACAAACAAGAAGTAACAAGATATAAGCTCTTGGGGGTTTGCCCTGGCACATTCCACTCTAATTTGCAGCCTACTAACACGATTTCCAGGAAAGCTCTGTTGCCCCAAAACCCACAGTTGGAAATGTAGAAATGCTGCCGCCTTGTGGCCGTTTCACGCAAGAGCGGCTGCAAAACCACAGTTAAGGGTCACTTAACATTCACAAGGACTCAGGGCTGTAAAGGACACCTGCCCTCAAAAATTGTGCTGAGGTATGGAATGGCCGAAAAAAATCAAAACTGGCAAATTTTTTAAGAAGATACTATGAAGAGGTAAGTTTTACTCACGATTTTCCCAAAAAAAAGCAAAATGGATAAAAGCTCAACATCAGGTATTATTAGACTCATGCAAATCTAGCCTACAAAAAGGTTTCAACTCACGGAACTCAACCACCATCAGCAAAAAGTCTACAAACAATAAATGCTGAAGGTGTTTTAGGGAACTGTGTACCCTCTAGCTGCTGGTGAGATGTAAAGTGGTAAGAGCCAATAATGAGAACAGAAAGGAGCTGCGTTTAAAAGTAAAAATGGAGCCAGCATTCCATTCAGCAGGCCCAGCGCTAAGCCTCTCACCTGAGAAGACCAGAGTTGAGAAGGCACAGGCTGCAACATCTGCACTGCAGGAGTTTTCACAATAGCCAAGACACGGAAGCAACCAAAATGTCCATCAACAGATGAATGGATAAAGAACAAGTGGTCCATGTACACAATGGAATATTAGCCATGGAAAACAGTGAAACACTGCTCTTTGAGGCACCACAGATGAGCCTAGAGATAATCACAGAACATGAGGTAAGTCGGAAAGCAGTAGACATATACTATGATATCACTTACAGGCGTTAACTAACAACTGACACAAATGAACGTATTTTCACAGAGAAAGACACTCACAGACTAAGAAAACAAACTATTCTTATGTAAAAGGAAAGGTGGGGGCAATGGAAAATTAAGATTAGGGTTACCATACGTGTACAAATACCTATTAAATACATATACCTAAAAGACCGACCATATAGCAAGGGAGGTCTACGGAACACTCTGCAGTAATTTACATGGGAAGACGATCTGTACATGAATACATATATATATGTATATATATATGTATATATATATGTATATATATATGTATATATATATATAGAGAGAGAGAGAGAGAGAGAGAGAGAGAGTGAGAGAGAGAGGTTCCTGTTAGGAATGTCTGCAGATGTCTGTGCTAACCCTAGTTTGAGAAGCACTACATTAAACATGTCACATAAGCAGATCACTTGGCACCAATGCAATCATCAATAGAAATGCAAGCGTAGACCCTGAAATTGCATGGTAGCCCGTGGTTGTCAGATGGTTGACTACATAACCCAGAATTTGCCTGTATTATTATATCTTTAAGACCAACTTAGAAATGAACAAAATTTAATAATTCCCATAGAGAACTTAGGGACCCTTGAACATAGGTGCTTGGACTTCATCTGACTAAAAGCTAATTAAGGAGGAGCAGAGGACAGAGTAATCCAAGCAGCAGAAAAGAAAGGCGGAAAGGCCTGGGAAGTCATGGTAAGTCAGTGTACTGGTCTATTCACTCTTTCAAAGCGAGGTCTTTAGAACCTAAGGAAGATGGGGGAAAGGGAGGGAAGCCTTCCCTTAAACCAGCAAAGCCATGTTTTGGTTCCAGCAGTGTCTTGTGAGTCTCTCCTGTCCATATGAGCTCACACAGACCAGAGAGGCCAAGGACCAGGCCCTTTGTCAGTTCAATGGCGTTGTCCTGGCCAGGACTGCTTGGCCTACATTGCTTCCCACAGGCAGCTCTTGTAGGCTGTCTCACACCTGGATAAATATGGTTAATTTGTAAGGTACTATGTATATTACATTCAATATATAATATTAACATCATTTGGGGGTCATCATTTGTAAATTCTTAGGGTCTTAGCTCTAAAGACTATTCATTATTTTTGCGACCAAGTGATTCATTTGATTATGCATGCCAGTGAGTCTTCAGCAAACTTACCCATTTTAGCTGTGCTTCATAATGGACTTCTCATTTTTCATACAGTGAGAGCCACCTGAGTGAAGAATCCTAGGGCTGTAGTGAAAATGCCCCAAGGATGGAGACACAGATATTCAGCTCTCATTGCAGGAAGAACAAAACCACTTCATTGTTTAAGAGCTTTCCATTTTGGGGCTTCCCTGGTGGCGCAGTGGTTAAGAATCCACCTGCCAATGCAGGGGACACAGGTTTGAGCCCTGGTCCGGGAAGATCCCACATGCCGTGGAGCAGCTAAGCCGTGCACCACAACTACCTAGCCTGTGCTCTAGAGCCTGAAAGCCACAGCTACTGAGCCCGCATGCCACAACTACTGAAGCCCGCACGCCTAGAGCCTGTGCTCTGCAACAAGAGAAGCCACTGCAATGAGAAGCCCACGCACCACAATGAAGAGTAGCCCCTGCTCGCCACAACTAGAGAGAGCCCGCATGCAGCAACGAAGACCCAACGCAGCCAAAAATAAAAATTAATTAATTAATTTTTTTAAAAAAGAGCTTTCCATTTTCCCCTTGGTTTCCCTGATTACACTCAATAATTTGGGTTAATGGATGAGAAGGCTTGGGGCTCCTGCTAATACGCTGACCTTCTCAATCAATACATTTAGTTCCAGGCGTTTGTGTAGTCAATTCTCTACACCTACTCTTCAGCATCCTCTCTATATAAAATGTCTGGGTGTATTAAGTTAGAACCTTCCTTTCCTCATCAATATACCAACCTTATACACCAGCCTGCAAGGCATAGTTAGATGAAATGATTATTTTAACCCCAGTGGCTTGAAATTTCACCAATAATTCCCAAATCCTGTAACATTTCAAATGTCTCTCTATTCTTACAAAGCTACTACAGGAAAATAATTCTTTTAGGAAAACATGATCTGGGCTATAAACCTATTCTTAGACAAGCAAGATTTGTCAAATAGACTACTGTAGGGTAAAGGCTTACAAATTAATGACTAGCATGGAATCTCCCCTCACCTCCACCTCTTTATTTCAGTGTTTGAAATCATGAGTACTAATAGTATAGTTTATCATGATGCAAGCAGATTTTACACCCCTAAGTTTTGAACCTTAGATTTTCTCAATTCGTCATAAGATAGAGCAGTGTGATTCACGCTGACTTTAACGGGAATTGGGCATTTTTGTTCTGGTGAAAAGTGCATGGATTTGGAAGCAGACAGTGGATATAGATCTTAGCCCTATTGGTTATAGCCTGGAAGGTCTTGGATGAGCTACTTCAATTTAGAAACAATTCACTTAACCCCTTAAACTAACAAAATTTTCAAATTCAAGTATAGTTAACTTACAATGTTGTGTTGGTTTCAAGTGTACAGCAAAGTGATTCAGTTATACATACATACATATATATATATATATTCTTTTTCAGATTCTTTTCCTTTATAGGTTATTACAAGATACTGAGTGTAGCTCCCTGTGCTATACAATAGGTCCTTGTTGGTTATCTATTTTATATATAGTAGTGTGTGTATGTTAATCCCAGACTCCTAATTTATCTCCTCTGTGCACACCCATCCCCTTTGGTAACCATAAGTTTGTTTTCTATGCTGTGAGTCTATTTCTGTTTTGTAAATAAGTTCATTTGTATCATTTTTTTAGATTCTACATATAAGTGATATCATATATTTGTCTTTGTCTTCAGAGAAAGATTATCATATTACTTCACTTAATATGATAATCTCTAGGTCCATTCAGGTTGCTGCAAATGGCATTATTTCACTCTTTTTTGTGGCTAATGTTCCATTTTATATATATACATATATATATATATATACACACACACACACATACACACACTGCATCTTCTTTATCCATTCATCGATTGACTAAACTATAATTTTAACATTTATAAAAATATTAACTTATTCTTAACACTGCATGGAATGCCTGAAGAGCATATCTTATAGAATGCTGAAGAATTTAAAGGAGAAATGTCTTTAAAATTTGAAGATTGATCTTTACTAGAACATCACGTGGAAAGAATAGTGGTGAACAAGGCACACTAGTTGTTATTAACACATTTCCAATTAGGAAGCAATGTGATGAACCCCACTTAGAAATACACACTGCATTTGCCCATGTTTACTAAATTCTTGTGTCTGGTTTCCCAGGTAATTCAACAAGAGGATGACAAAGTAAGATGAGAAAGTAATAATCCTAGGGAGACTTGAGATGTTTTAGAAACCACTGAAAGGATTTGCATAAAATGTGGGAGGTTATCAGGTTTTAAAGGTAGGTGGCAATATAGTGGGAAGAGCATGGCTGGGCCCAGTCGTGGAGGAACTAGAGAGCTAGAAAGAGGGAATGAAGAAAGGAATGAAATCACAGGAAAGAGCAGATGTCCAGTTACTGGGACTGGAATAAGGCAGCAAAGCAAAGCAGAGTCTCTGTGCTCTAACTAGGGACTTGATTTTTTCAGAAGAGGGAGTAATGCTGCATGTACACATGGATGCCCATGATTCTGAGTTAGCTTTGGGGAGGCTATGAACAGCGAATATTTGTGTGTGTTTTTCACCTCACCAACCACGTGGAGTAGGCACTGTCTGCCTATTTTATAAATGAGGACGAGGCCATGGACTTACAGAAGTTCACAGCTTTAAATGTCACTCTGACTGAGACTGCTTGTTGCCTACCTAATATTCATTCTTCTCTCCTTTAATCAAGGAGTCCTGATATTTTTCAGGGCAGCAACTCCACTAAAAGAGTGTATTTCTCAGCTAGGTGTGGCCATATGACTGAGTTCTGGCCAATCTGAAAGCTGTTGGGCAGCACTTTTGGAAAGATTCCTTAAAAATGAATGCCCTTTATTATGCTGAGGAAAGTTCCCTCTATGCCTACTTTCTGGAGAGTTTTTATCATAAATGGGTGTTGAATTTTGTCAAAAGCTTTCTCTGCATCTATTGAGATGATCATATGGTTTTTCTCCTTCAGTGTGTTAATATGGTATATCACATTGATTGATTTGTGTATATTGAAGAATCCTTGCATTCCTGGGATAAACCCCACTTGATCATGGTGTAGGATCCTTTTAATGTGCTGTTGGATTCTGTTTGCTAGTATTTTGTTGAGGATTTTTATATCTATGTTCATCAGTGATACTGGCCTGTAGTTTTCTTTCTTTGTGACATCTTTGTCTGGTTTTGGTATCAGGATGATGGTGGCCTCGTAGAATGAGTTTGGGAGTGTTCCTCCCTCTGATGTATTTTGGAAGAGTTTGAGAAGGATAGGTGTTAGCTCTTCTCTAAATGTTTGATAGAGTTTGCCTGTGAAGCCATCTGGTCCTGGGCTTTTGTTCGTTGGAAGATTTTTCATCACAGTCTCAATTTCGGTGCTTGTGATTGGTCTGTTTATATTTTATATTTCTTCCTGGTTCAGTCTCGGAAGGTTGTGCTTTTCTAAGCGTTTGTCCATTTCTTCCAGGTTGTCCATTTTATTGGCATAGAGTTGCTTGTAGTAATCTCTCATGATCCTTTGTATTTCTGCAGTGTCAGTTGTTACTTCTCCTTTTTCATTTCTAATTCTGTTGATTTGAGTCTTCTCCCTTTTTTTCTTGATGAGTCTGGCCAATGGTTTATCAATTTGGTTTATCTTCTCAAAAACCAGCCTTTAGTTTTATTGATCTTTGTGATCTTTTCCTTCATTTCTTTTTATTTCTGATCTGATCTTTATGATTTCTTTCCTTCTGCTAACTTTGGGTTTATTTTTTGTTCTTCTTTCTCTAATTGCTTTAGGTGTATGGTTAGATTGTTTGAGCTTTTTCTTGTTTCTTGAGGTAGGATTGTATTGCTATAAACTTCCCTCTTAGAACTGCTTTTGCTGCATCCCATAGGTTTTGGGCTGCCATATTTTCATTGTCATTTGTTTCTAGGTATTTTTTGATTTCTTCTTTGATTTCTTCAGTGATCTCTTGGTTATTTAGTAGCATATTGTTTAGCCTCCATGTGTTCGTATTTTCTACCGTTTTTTCCCTGTAATTGATATCTAGTCTCATAGCGTTGTGGTCGGAAAAGATACTTGATATGATTTCAATTTTCTTAAATTTACCAAGCCTTGATTTGTGACCCAAGATATGATCTATCCTGGAGAAGGTTCCATGAGCACTTGAGAAGAAAGTGTATTCTGTTGTTTTTGGATGGAATGTCCTATAAATATCAATTAAGTCCATCTTGTTTAATGTATCATTTAAAGCTTGTGCTTCCTTATTTATTTTCATTTTGGTTGATCTGTCCATTGGTAACAGTGGGACATTGTGAACTATGTTACAGTACTCAAGTTCAAACAACGTGGGGATTTTCAGGAGTGGTTGAGAAAGGCCAGCAGCTCACAGACTCTGCCCAGCAGCTGTCGCCCCGAGCCAGGAACTATTCTCACCAGCAAACCACAGGTTGAGCTTCTGAATAATGTCTTTCACCACACCTGCGATCACAGTCACCTTCATGGGTGAAAGGGCAACTACTTCACTTCCTTGAGGGAATATTTTAAAGCAATAGTACTTTTCATTTATTATTTTATGTCTAATCATTTAGCACTGTTTTTTTTTCCAATGATGATGAAAGTAGTTCCCTTTAAGACGATATCTAAAATAGTCTACTTTGTATCCCTTGGCAATCTTTATGCTTCATGCAGTTGCTAAAATATCACTTCTGTTGCAGGGATTCTCAAACAGGTGATTCTGCACCTCGCCCCACCCCAGGGGAGGGCGCTCCTGGCATCTGGTGGGTGGAGGCCAGGGAAGCTGCTCAGCAGCCTGGAGTGCTCAGTTAGCCTCCCCTCAACCAACAGCAAAGAACTGCCTGGCCCAAATGACAGTAGTGCCCAGGCTGAGAAGCCCAGCTCTACTGGATTATACATTAATTATACCACTGCCATACGGAGGAGTACATCTGATGAAGACCTGCTCCTTGAAAAGGAGCGCCTAAGAGTGTAGAATTTCAGGTGTCAGGCCATCCTTCTTACAGAATGTTTTGAGCTGGGTGAAGGCTCACCCCAGAAGCCAAAAACTGTACCTTTACCTTGGCTAAATTCTGGTTGCCAGCAAGAATTTAGGGGCTGGCATAATGTGATGGGATTGTTTGTTCTACCAGACGATTTTGATTTAATTTTGGTGGGGGTCTGGGGCCTGAGGCCTTCCTCTTCCTCTGCAGTGTTTTTCCCAAGACTAAGGATTTTCTTAACCTATAGTCCCCGGTACAGCTTAATCATACTCCTTAAGAAGCAAACAGAATTGTAAAGAAAATAATAAACAGAAACCTTGATTAAATAGAGTCCAGACACCAGAAGGGGAGCTTTCATGCCATTTGATGACAGCAGAGTCCAACAGAAAGAAGAAAGACTCCTCTTCTTTCCTGGCAAGGGCTCAGCCAAAGAAGAGCCATGGACCCTGTTTACTATAACACTTTCCCCTCTATAAAGGTGTTCTTCCCTTGACAGGCGGAGACTTGCCTGTGGCTCGCCAAGGCTGCAGACCCTGAATTGCAATTCTCTGCTGATCCCAAATAAACACATCTTTCCTGGAGAAATATCCGGCAGTCTATTTATTTCAGGTCAGCAAGATCCAGAAAGCAAATGCAAGATCTTTTAAGATTGATTTCTCTGGTCTAAAAAATTAATAGTGGTACCAGCTGGGCTTGGGAGGAACTCGTGACCTTGTGAAGGTCTTCATAGGTCAGCTTGCCTTCTTTTCGTTCTAAGCCATGAAACTTCTAGAAAGCCAGTCTCATCCACAAAGTTCCATTTACTTTAACCCGCAGAGCCAATGTTCAAGGGAGGGTTTTTGTTGTTGTAAGCTCCCATTCTCATTTTAAAAATGATCAGTATATATTCTCTTAAAAACTAAGAGAACAGTAACCTCAAAACCCACCTTCGGAGATCAGCGTTTCCAGACTGCAGCATTATAGAGTGATAATGACGTTTCAGTTTTTGCCTTTCATTCCCAAATACCATGCTGCTCCTACTGGTGGAATAGACAGGGTCAGGCCCTCTTTGGTGGACATGGGATTCTTTGTAAGCAAATGTTCAAGAAAAGAATCAGATGATCTTTGTCTCTGGTCAGTTTCTAGTATAGTTCCTAGTTCTTAGTAAGAAACAGACTGTTAAAGATGCTAGTATTTTTAGGTTGGATGATGGCATTATGGTTATGTTTTTTAAAATGATCTTTATTTTTAGAGATAAATTCATAACTATTTATGGATTAAAACAGTATAATGTCTGGAAAGTGCTGCAAAATAGTTCAGGGGAAAGGGCATGGATGAAATAAAGTTCGCCATGAGTGGATAATTGTTTTAAACTGGTGATGAATACATGAAGGTGTATGTATGCTAATGGAAATGGTCCAGTGCAGCTGGAGCAATTGATGACCAAGAAGAGAGAAGAAACAGCCTAAGAAGCAAACATTCAAGACATGATGGACTACAAAGAGGTATCACCTCACACCAGTCAGAATGGCCACCATCTAAAAGTCTACAAACAATAAATGCTGGAGAGGGTGTGGAGAAAAGGGAACCCTCTTGCACTGTTGGTGGGAATCTAAATTGATACAGCCACTATGGAGAACAGTATAGAGGTTCCTTAAAAAACTAACAATAGAGCTAACATATGATCCAGCAATCTCACTCCTGGGCATATATCTGCAGAAAACATACTTTGAAAAGATACATGTACCCCAGTGTTCATTGCAGCACTATTTACAATAGCCAAGACATGGAAGCAACCTAAATGCCCATCAACGAATGAATGGATAAAGAAGGTTCCACCATATATATATACATAGTGGAATATTACTCAGCCATAAAAAGAACGAAATAATGCCATTTTCAGCAATATGGATGGACCTAGAAATTATCATATTAAATGAAGTAAGTCAAATATATGATATCACTTATATGTGGAATCTAAAAAAATGATACAAATGAACTTATTTACAAAAGAGAAACAGACTCACAGACTTAGAAAACAAGCTTATGGTTACCAAAGTGGAAAGAGGGGAGAGGGATAGATTAGGAGGTTGGGATTAACATACACACACTACTATATATAAAATAGATAACTAATAAGAACCTACTGTATAGCACAGGGAACTCTACTCAATTCCCTGTAACAACGTATATGGGAAAAGAATCTGAAAAAGAATACATATGTGTATATGTATAACTGAATCACTTTGCTGTACACCTGAAACTAACACAACGTTGTAAATCAACTATACTCCAATATAAAATAAAAATTTTTTAAAAAAGACATAATGGGACAGGAGGTAGATTTCAGAGACTAGAGTCTCTCAAGTCATCACTATAAATTCAGCCTGAATCTTGAGCATACTGAAAACATCTCCCTCCACCCTGGTCATTTTGCCAGATGTGGAGACATTTAGAAGATGAGGAAAGATGTTTCCAAGCCATATTAATTTACACTTTGGCTAGATTTTTCTCTTGATGTACTTAACATATTGGGAGCCACACTGCACAAATTTTGCTCCTTTAAATGTCAAGGGTTTATTGAAATTGTGAACCAATTTGCTTTTCTAAAATCTTGACCTTGTAAGGCTGATATCTGGGCTAGTATGGTCAGTGATTTTATGATAACATTTCGGTTGATGTCACTTTCTTACTCCCCCTCAAAATAACGAGTTGCATGGAACCGTAATGTTTCTTCCTCCATGAGGTCACAAGCGAGGGAACCTTTCAAGCTGCTATCACTTTTTCCAAATAATCTCACTCATTCTGACTCCTAATTAATCTACAGTATTATGTGGCAACCAAATAAATAATCTCCTAAAGAAAGCATCCTCTCCTTGGCTATTCCACAAAACTCTGCTGACTCATTTGGTGTTGGACTAGAATTTTTCAGGCACGTAATGCAAAAGAAGCCACACTTTCCCTGAGCCATTCCCCTGCCTCCCTGCCGCTACCAAACAGGGGAAGCTCACGAGAAGCTTTGCTTTGGGTTTTCAGTATCCTAGTGAGTGAGGGGGTTTAACATGGCTTTCGGAATCACTTCTAAAGAATATATTCTACAAGTTAAAGACCCCTTTGGTAAGTTTGTTTCCCCCACCCTGGAATTCCTTTAAATGTGTATCAGATAAACTTTTATGCTCAGGTCCTGGGCTCACAAGGATTGGATTACGGCCACCTCGGTTGCCCCTTCATCGCTGGGTGTTTCTTTTAGAGAATCTATTTAGATGATCTGACTCACCAGCGAGGGCTGATACGGAGGCTACCCAGTTGGGTAAAAGTGTGATTGGAAATACGAGTCCCAGCATCCAACAATAATAGATACAACGGTGGTAGCAACAATACTAAGATATTCCAAAACTACACATCCACCCCAAGAATACAAATAATAACAGTAAGATGGAATTCAATTTGCAGGAGAACCCTTCTGACGAAATCTTGCTAACTTGAAATTGGAATGCAAATGAGTCCAACTTAATTCAACTGCAAGTGATATCTTCTATTCTTTTTATTCTAGATATGATGGTTTTCATAATTCAAAAAGAGTCATGTACCAAATGTTCATTGCAGCTCTATTTACAATAGCCAGGAGATGGAAGCAACCTAAGTGTCCATCAACAGATGAATGGATAAAGAAGATGGGGCACATACATAAAATGGAATATTACTCAGCCATAAAGCAAAACGAAATTGAGTTATTTGTAGTGAGGTGGATGGACCTAGAGTCTGTCACACAGAGTGAAGTAAGTCAGAAAGAGAAAGACAAATACCGTATGCTAACACATTTATATGGAATCTAAGGGAAAAAAATGTCCTGAAGAACCTAGGGGTAAGACAGGAATAAAGACACAGACCTACTAGAGAATGGACTTAAGGATATGGGGAGGGGGAAGGGTAAGCTGTGACAAAGTGAGAGAGTGGCATGGACATATATACACTACCAAACGTAAAATAGATAGCTAGTGGGAAGCAGCCGCATAGCACAGGGAGATCAGCTCAGTGCTTTGTGACCACCTAGAGGGGTGGGATAGGGAGGGTGGGAGGGAACGCAAGAGGGAGGAGATATGGGGATATATGTATTTGTATAGCTGATTCATTTTGTTATAAAGCAGAAACTAACACACCATTGTAAAGCAATTATACTCCAATAAAGATGTAAAAAAAAAGTGTCTGATCTAGATATGACGGTTTTAACTGATATGAGGTCAGGTTTTTGAGCCTGGCCTCACTTGTGCTTATATTTTCATACTCGATTACCTAATGTATTCAAATCTACCCGAGGTTGGTGTGGCCTACGTGTGGGTACAAGTAGTTGCTCATTTAAAATCATGCACAGTAGAGTACACTAAAGTCAGTCTTCAGCTTATTGCCTATGGCATTTCCCTGTTTCCTTGATGGGAAACTCCAGCCTTCAGAAGACATGCCTTTCAAGGGTTCAGTGGTAGAGATTTACTTTGGTTTCCTAGCTCCATTTCCAGGAACTCTATCAATCAACTCCATTCAATCAACAGAGGGCACATGGAATAAGCAAAAAGAGCCCAGGGAATAGGGTAGCCTGACTAGTTTGAAACCTATTTTTGTCTGAGTGAATCACTTCAATTCTCTTGGCCTCAGTTTCTTCATCTGTAAAATGAGGGTTTAGAATGCTTAGTCTTTTTTTTCTTTTTAAAACCTTTAAAAATCTTGAAGGTTACTTTCCATTTACAGTTATTACAAAATATTGGCTATATGCCCTGTGCTGTATAGTACATCCTTGAGCCTATCTTACCCCCAGTAGTTTGCACCTCCCACCCTATCTTGCTGGCCCCCCACCCCACTGGTAACCACTAGTTTGTTCTCTATATCTGTGAGCCTACTTCTTTTTTGTTATTAGATTTCTTAGTCTTTAATTACTCTTTTTCCATTCTGATGGTCTATTTACTGAGGACTCTTTACTAGGTACAGTCCCTATAGGAAATGCAAAATTTTCTGAAACCTAACACCCACCTTCAGAATGCTTCCAATCTCAACGGGAAAAAATTTTCAACTAAAAAATACAGATATTATATGCCACGTCATGTGGTAGTGACAGGCAGATTACAAATGCTCAGACTTGAAGGGACCTTCATTTTGGTTGCTGTTTGGTAGGAAATGTGTGCAGAGGAAGATAATGAGGACTTGTCCCAAGTGCTGCTTCTAACTGAAATTGATTCATTCCCAGTACTGGGGTTGGAAGAGAAACACAAGAGTAAGGGTCTCTACAATCTAAAAGCTCCCAAAAGGGATACTACTATATATGGCTAGCAAAGCAATGCAATATGGTCCAAAGCCCAAGGGGCCTTATAAACTCTGAGGGATATCTGTTAACTTGAGTTGCATGGATGAGGAAAAGCTTCCCAAAGAGGTAACAACTGAGGTAGGCCTGGACTGTTGGAAGGAAGCCATTCCAATGAAAATCAACATGGTAACAGTTCCATGTTTCCCATACATGGCTGTGTGGAGCTCAGGAATCTATAGTTAAAAAAATATGATTCTGATGTTCAGCCAGATTTAAGATCCAATGCATTATTAGTCATATCTCCATGGAAGCACTGTGTTCAAATTAGGAACTTTTAGTTCAAAAGAGAGCTGTAGAGAGTTCAGAGAAAAGCAAGCAAAGCCATTAAAAGTTCGGATGGTGGAATTCTAGAAAAAAATGGTAAATGAAATAAAGAATGTTGAGGGGGAAATAAGACTTCAAATATGCAAATCACTGTTCTATGGGTGGTAGCTGACACTTGTTCTCTGGGTGCATCCAGAATGAGAAAGTCGGAGTGAGCAAAAATGGGAGCAGTTGGGATTTAAAACAGGTTGCAGGCAAAGTCCTGACAAGACCAGTGACATGCTGGTATCCATGTAGACTTTATTCAGGTATAATTTGCATTGATTTTAAAGGACAGGACTTAGACAAGGCAAAATGTTATTGCTTCATATATATTCAGATTACTCAGGGCTAACCCCTTATCTACATCTACCAAGGAACCACAAACAAGGGTAAGTTTGCAAAATTTAGATTCACACGTGCCTGGTGATTGTAGACACTTCGCATGTGCTTGAAGGATGGAGAATACATAGGGAGAGATCTTTTTTGTCCCTATAAGTGTTGGAGGAAAGAAAAAAACTGCATTGAGTTTTAAAAATTCTCAAGCTTTCCAGCAGTTGGCCATGATGGAGGTCCACGGCCATTGGTCCACTAAGTGGAGACAGCCTAGAATCAGAACACAGAATATTAGGTCTGGAAGGGAGCCCATCCAGGGCTTCTCCAAGTGTAGTTTAGAAACAATCAGAGTGGGGATGTCCTGAGTGTTCTTCTAAAAAAAGAAGGAATTCTGTGGTTTTATAAATTTATATAATCCTGAGTTTAAAAGTTAAACAGATTCACTTATTGCAGGGATTCCCAGAGGCTTCATTCTTACAGAAGGGCATAGTAACAAGCATTGTTGTATCTCATCAGATCATTTCTCTATGAAATACACTTTGAGACAAAGGGAATCATCTGGACCAGCTCCTTCCTCTATCCTTAAACAATAGCATCTGAAGTTCAGAGAGGTAAAGAGAGTTACCTGACGTTATACACAGGCAATGATAGATTGAAGAGTAGAAGCAAGTCTCCCAACTTTTTGGAGAGTGCCCTTTTCAGGACCCCATTCTGCGATAGCTATACACCCACGTTAGCCAAATAGTCACCAGGTCCAATGTACATTTGGGACAACCCAGTGTGTACAGTTGGTATACACCCAGTGGAGCAATGTTGAGAACCCAAAAGCCAAAGGGATCAACTGCTAAGCTCACAATGCCATGAGGACATGATGTGATACTGACCAGTAAAAACGTTGTGGCTGGAACTGACCTCGTACAGGGGAGAAAACTCTGCCACCCCAAACTGTGTCTCTTTGGCACGAGGATTAATTTAGGCTGATTCTTTTTAAGAAACAGAAGACTCAGGAAGTTTTCTTTTTACTTCCCTCTTAGCTGCTTAAAGACTTTAGATAAAGGGCCTGTGCCCAGAATAGAGCAGTCACCAGAAATATCTTCAAAGAATATGGGGCTAGGTGTAGTTGGGGTACTGGGCAGGCCCAGAGATCAGAGTCCACTCTGTGTCCCACTGTCTCTGCAGGACCCAGCAAACATTTGTTTACCAAACACGTGCTTTTCCATCTCCATGTCAATTGTCTTCCTCCCCTTTGAAGTCCCAAACTTCTACCCCAACATCCTCTTTTGTCTTTAGCTGAAGATGCTGTTTAAGGTGAGGGCTTTGGCCATTTTGGCGAGTAACTCAGTTTTCCTGGGTCTCTCCCATGTATACAAGTTATTAAACTTTTGATTTTCTCCTGTTGATCCGTCTCATGTCAATTTAATTCTTAGACCAGCTGGAAGAACTAGAAGGGTAGAACATTTCTTCCTCCCCGACATTTATAACCATTATATCTGTAGATTGTCTCAGGTCAGCGTTTTAACATACCCTGTATTATACCGCAATACAAAGTTCTGTGCAAAGGTCTCGATTTTTTTTATAGAAACTTCCTTTCTGAATGCTATTCTAGGATTTGGACATGTGGTTTATAGGTATATACACATTTACCTCAAGCTACCTAGAGGGTAGCAAAAGAGAATGGTTTGCAGAGGGGTGTTGGGAGTAAAGTAAACTGCCTGATGATGCCACCCATTAGGTGGTTTCTGATAAAGTGATTCCTTATGATAGTGAGATATATACCTATGCCACTTATACCCAAGAATAGAAAGTATTAACCTATGTATCTGAGTAGCGGCCACATATCACTATTCAATTATAATCTTTATTTTGGACCATTTTATACAAAATGGAATGAATTTACTTTTGAACAAAATATCCCGAGTAGTTAAAAGAAGTGAAACCAAATAATTGCTGTTTTCTAAAAATAAATATTTAAGAGATGTTTAGAGTCTCTGTTTTGGATGGAGTTTTTCAAAGCCTGCTACATTGGTGCCTGTTGGTAGAAGCTGACTCCTGCTGTCTATTGCTTGTGTGCAGGGGCAGAATATTCTGTGGGTGTATTTTAGCCGTTTGTATGCTGAGATGAATAGGCTATTTGAAGTGAAGGGAGAACTGGTAGTTCCTGTTGAAATAAAAGGATCATAAGTCCATTCATGCCAAACTGTGAACACAGTTAGACAATGCACTGAAGCCAACTTTTATTTGGTAATTACTGTCTTTGTTCAGAAGCTTTGCCAATGCTGACTGAAAAGCTCCCAGAATAAAACAGTGAAAGGATACAGTCCCCTCGTTAGCCTAAACTGCATTTGAATTATTCCTGCCTTTTGTGACATTCTGGTTTTCTTTTTAAACAAAGGGTTAATGTGCTTTTTAATTTGTGTATTTAAAATCAAGGGGGATGGGAGAGGATCTTTATCTCCTATCTTTCTAATCTTGACTAAACGGAGCCTTTGGAATGAGACCAACAGACTTTCTCCTTTGAGAGCTTTGCATTTATGGCTGTTTCCAGAAAGGGCAAGTGTCACCAAGTAAGTCAAGTGGCTACAAAATCTCCTGAAGATGGGAGGAATGAATAAGCGTACTGAAACATCTTTCCACTAAAAGCGAGTACACACAATGCCCATATTAGCAAATACTCTTTCTTTGGGGGCATCTTGAATCTCTGTTATATTATCATCAACATAGAGATATTTGGCTCTTGTAAGCCATTCCCTTAGTCCTTCAGGATGTCAATGCTGACAGAGAGAGAGAAAGAGAGAGACAGAGACAGAGACAGAGAGAGACTAGGAATGACTATATGACTATTATGGTCACTCAAGACTTCCATGCAAGGTTGCAGGTAAAATAAAGTCTTCTCTATCTTGTTTAAAGATCCATTATTCAATTCAAAGAACATTTATGGATAGAGGGAGGAGACAAGATGGCGGAGTAGAAGGACTTGAGCTCACCTCCTCTCATGAAAACACCAAAATCACAACTAACTGCTGAACAACTGTCAACAGAAAAGACTGGAACCTACCAAAAAAGATATGCTACAACCAAAGAAGTCACAACGAGATGGTAGAAGGGGCACGTTCACGATATAATCAAATCCCATACTCACCGGGTGGGCAACCCACAAACTGGAAATAATTATATCACAGGGATTCTCCCACAGGAGTGAGAGTTCTGAGCCCCGCTTAAGGCTCCCCAGCCTGGGGGTCTGGAGCCCCCAGAGCATTTGGCTTTGAAGGTCAGTGGGGCTTGAGTGCAGGAGCTCCACAGGACTGGGGGAAACAGAGACTCCACTCTTGCAGGGCATGCACAAGTTTTCACATGCACTGGGACACAGGGCAAAGCAGTGACTCCCATAGGAGCATAAGCCAGAACTACCTGAAGGTCTTTGAAGGTCTCCTGGGGAGGCGGGGGTTGGCTGTGGCTCACCGTGGGGGAAAGGACACTGGTGGCAGAGGCCCCAGGGAAAACTCATTGGTGTGAGCTCTCCTGGAGGTCGCTGTTTTGGCACCGAGACCTGGCCCCACCCAGCAGCCTGCAGGCTCCAGTGCTAGGATGCCTCAGGCCAAGCAACCAACAGGGTGGGAACACAGCCCCACCCATCAGCAGACAGCCCCTCTAAACACACCCCTTGACACGGCCCTGCCCAACAGAGGAACAAAACCCAGCTCCAATGACCAGTGCACAGGCACCAGTCCCTCTCACCAGGAAACCTGCACAAGCCCCTGAACCAACCTTACCCACCAGGAGGCAGACACCAGAAGCAAGAGGAACTACAAACCTGAAGCCTGAGAAACGACCAGAAGCACAGAAAGTGAGACAGAATGAGACGGCAGAGGAATATGTCCCAGATGCAGGAACAAGATAAAATCCGAGAAGAACAATTAAGTGAAATGGAGATAGGCAATCTGCCTGAAAAAGAATTCAGAATAATGACAGTAAAGATGATACAAGATCTCGGAAAAAGAATGGAAGCACAGACAGAGAAGATACAAGAAATGTTCAACAGCTAGAAGATTTAATGAACAGAGATGAACAATACGATAACTGAAATGAAAAATACACTAGAAGGAATCAATAGCAGAATAACTGAGGCAGAAGGACGAATAAGTGACCTGGAAGACAGATTGGTGGAAATCACTACTACAGAAAAAAGAATGAAAAGAAATGAGGACAGTCTAAGAGACCTCTGAGACAACATTAAACACACCAACACTCACATCACAGGGGTCCCAGAAGGAGAAGAAAAAGAGCCTGAGAAAATATTTGAAGAGATAATAGCCAAAAACTTCCCTAACATGGGAAAGGAAACATTCAAGTCCAGGAAGCGCAGAGAGTCCCATACAGGATAAAACGAAGGAGGAACATGCCAAGGCACATATTAATAAAACTGACAAAAATTAAAGACAAAGAGAAAATATTAAAAGCAAGGGAAAGGCAACAAATAACATACAAGGGGATCCCCATAAGGTTATCAGCTGACTTTTCAGCAGAAACTCTGCAGGCCAGAGTGATGAAAGGGAAAATCGTACAACCAAGAATACTCTACCCAGCAAGGCTCTCATTCAGATTCAATGGAAAAATCAAAAGCTTTACAGACAAGCAAAGGCTAAGAGAATCCAGCACCACCAAACCAGCTCTACAACAAATGCTAAAGGAACTTCTCTAGGTGGAGAAGAAAACTCCACAACTAGAGACAAGAAAATTATGAGTGGGAAAGCTCACCAGGTAAGGCAAACATACAATGAAACTAGGAAATCATCCACACACAAATAAGATATCACACCCAGCAATCATGAGAATACAGAGGCAGGATATTGGAAATGCATTTGAAATTAAGAGACCAGCAACTGCCGTATCAAAACCTCATGGTAACCACAAACCAAAAATCCACAATACATACACACACACAAAAGAAAAAGGAAGCCAAACACAACACTAAAGAGAAGAGAACAAAAGAGGAAGGGAAGAATAAAGACCTACAAAAACAAATCCTAGGACGTCCCTGGTGGCACAGTGGTTAAGAATCCACCTGCCAATGCAGGGGACACGGGTTCAAGCCCTGGTCCAGGAAGATCCCACAACTACTGAGCCTGTGCTCTAGAGCCCGTGAGCCACAACTACTGAGCCTGTGTGCCATAACTACTGAAGCCTGTGTGCCCAGAGCCCATGCTCCACAAGAGAAGCCACCGCAATCAGAAACCTGAGCACGGCAACAAAGAGTAGCCCCCGTCTGCTGCAACTAGAGAAAGCCCGCGCTCAGCAACGAAGATCCAACACAGCCAAAAATAAATAAATATATAAAGAAATTTATTAAAAAAACAAATCCTAAACAATCAACAAAATGGCAATAAGAACATACATATCGATAATTACTTAAATGTACATGGATTAAATGCCCCAACCAAAAGACACAGACTGGCTGAATGGATACAAAAACAAAACGCGTCAATAAAAAATAATAAAAACAAAACAAAACCCGTATATATGCTGTCTACAAGAGACCCATTTCAGATCTAGGAACACAAAAAGACTGAAAGTGAGGGGATGGAAAAAGGTACAAAGGGGAAAGGTAGGGGGGAGGGATAAATTAGGAGGTTGGGATTAGCATATACACACTACTATATATAAAATAATCAACAAGGACCTACTATATAACACAGGGAACTCTACTCAACACTCTGTAATAACCTATATGGGAAAAGAATCTGACAAAGAATGGAGATATATATATATATATATATATATGTATATGTATAACTGATTCACTTTGCTGTACACCTGAAACGAACTCAACATTATAAATCAACTATACTCCAGTGTAAAATTAAATTTAAAAATGAAGGGCTTCCCTGGTAGTGCAGTGGTTGAGAGTCCGCCTGCCGATGCAGGGTACACGGGTCCGTGTCCCGGTCCGGGAAGATCCCACATGCCGCGGAGCGGCTAGGCCCGTGAGCCATGGCCGCTGAGCCTGCACGTCCGGAGCCTGTGCTCCGCAACGGTAGAGGCCACAACAGTGAGAGGCCCGCGTACCGAGAAAAAAAAAAAAAAAAAGAAAACAAAACAAACAAAAAAACCCAGCAACAACAAAGAACACTTATGGAACACATTGCATGTGCTCAAAGTTACTTCCGGATTGTCTTTCTAACACTGCCAATAATCTAACTGGGTGACATGCTGCTTAGTATGTGGTTCTCTTTGGCCTGGAACTATTGGAAGATGAAGATACTACGTGAAAAGACATTCAATTCAACTACTGTTCATTGATACCGACTTTATGGTAGTTATTGGAGGTAGAAGATGAATAAGTCACAGCCCCTCCATTAAGAAGGCTGATAATTAAACAGTATCAGTGGTGCTCGTGTCCAAATATTTATTATTCAAATATTCACAGATTGTTCAGGGAAGCAAAAGTCAATGTAACATTTAAAAATATACCAAGGAACTGACTACTTAGTAAAACTTGTCCCCAGCCAAGCATCCCTCTTTGACACTAAGGCATATCCCTGCCTACTGTGTCGGCGTCTTTGGTAATGTCGACCAAAAAACTGCAGAAGGCTGCAAGTAAGAGTTTATTTGGGGTCTTAAGAATTGCAATTTGGGAGACACAGATTTGGGTAAAGCCAAAAGTGTTCTGGGTAAGAGCAAGAAACAGGAGCTTATAAAGGTGAAAGACGCAAGGCTGTACTCTGACACAAGAAATATTTGTACTTAAGGGATAGGCTGTCATGAGTTATTTTAGGGTAAGGGTCCAATAAGTGTTTTGAGTTTCTGGAACACTGTCCAGATGTTGTGGATGGCTGTGTTAAGACAATGAGTGGTCAAAAGGTCAGATTCCATCTGGGCTGAGATGTACATAAGTCATACTTCCTCAGTGGTCTCCTGGCTCCATTTTAGAGAGCTCTCTTAGCAATACTGACTCCATTTTTATTTTCCTTTCACACTAGTATTTGAAGATGAAGATCTTAAATGAAAAGCCATTAAATTCAGCTAACGTTAATTGGTGCCTACTTTATGCCAGTCATTGGCGGTACAAGATAACTCACATCCTCTCCATTAAAGAGTTCTTAATCTAGTGAAGGAGGCTGGTTAATAACTGTGTCATTGAACGTAGGTATTGTAAAATCTAACAAAGTAATGCAAATAGTTTTTAACTGAAGTCACACAGCTTGCTAACATGAAGCATTTCACGAAGCTGATGATCAGGAGAATGGCTCAAATGGTTGGCAAAGCCAAGATAAGAATCTGCTGGAGTTAACACTGGAAGAAGCGAAAATGAACAAGGATGGAATACTGTCCAGGATGAGTTATTCAGAGCAGCTGTCTTGTGTCCATTTCTCACTCTGAAGCAGCAATCCCACCCTCCCCTCCAAATGAAGGCTAACGGAATGCGGCCCCCCAAAATGTGCCTCTTTGGCATAAAGAATATTTTGAGCTGATTATTTTTGAGAAAAAGCAGACACGAAAGAAACTCTAAAAAGAGTAGAACTTACTCTTTTGTAAGGGAAATGTATATTTATAAAGGAAATCTCCGCTTGTGAGGGTGTCTCCCTCTGTATCAGGAAGAGAAATTCTTATCAATGGAGAAGGCAACCTTATCCCTGTTTACCGCGCTGAAGACAATATTTAAGGTGGTTATGGCTTAGACCATGTTTACTCAGTTTCCCTGGGTCTCTCCTATGTATATAGGAGGTGCACATGTTATGAAACTTCTCTTTGTCTTTCTCTTGTTAATCTTTCTCTTATTACAGGGGGTAGGGGTCTCAGCCAAGAACCTAGAAGGGTAGAGGGAAAATTACTTTTCCTCCTCTACAATGTCAGAGTATGGGGTTTGGAAAAAAAAAAAGATTGAATATCAAGGGCTTTAGCGAGGTCTCTGTGGGAAACTGAGGAAACCTTTAAATATTTTTATAAGATGACCTTTGAGACCGTGCCTGAAAGCCAACTGTGAAGAGAGGGCCATACAAAACCATCATACAGTTTTTCCAGAACAATTATGGCCGAAGAAAAATCAACATGTGTCATTGCTGTTCATTTTAAGAATATATGGCAATTGTATCGAATCTTTAATATTTGAGAGTGTATAAAATTATTTTCCTTTTTTTAAGACTAAATTTTTTTTTCAGAATGAAATTATGGTCCAATCTTTTTTTCCAGTACTACTAATGACATTTGGTTCCTATTTTAGGTGGATTTGTTTTAAATGGCCTTTTTCAGATACATATTATCCTTGGATAACGAAGCCTTCCAATATTTATGAAACAATATGATAAGCGTGTATAGAGAGATAAGCATAGACAGAAATGGGAGAAGGGCTGAAACTGAAGGATTCTACTTTTGAAATATACCATAGGCAGGCACATGTCCTATGGATATTTTATTGCAATACTCTTTTGAGTTAGATGCTCTCAGGGTTCAGCCTGTAGGAGTATGATAATGATGATGATGAATATGATAGGATGATGATGAATAAATGATAATAATGATGATTGGTTTCTGAATTAGAGATAAACACCCAGCTCGTGTTGGTTGTCCAAGATGCTGGAAGCCCAGATTTGCTTCCTGCCTCTGACATCTGACCTGATCCCTTGCTCTAAGGCTGACAACCCCGTGATTCACATCATCCTAGGTCACCTCCATATGTGCCCGATCATTCAGGGTCTTGAGGAATGCAGGTTCCTAAGCCATTTCTCTCTTGTTGGGAGAACTGAAAAACCAGGGAAAGAGTGGAGTGTTTGCTGGTAATTCTAGGAAGCCTTCTCCAGGGGCAAGCATTTGTATTCATTCCAATTCCTGTCCTCCACCTTTTAAAAGCTTTGATTCTGAGTGACGGAAATCTAAGATCTAAAAGACGATGACTTTGGCGATAATGTTAGTTTGGACAATCACTTAAAGTGCTGGTGTTCCATTCCTCACAGTAAGTTGGAGATGCATGAATAAAATGGTCTTGGATTCCAGTGACCAGGAGCAGAGCAGATGCTCCTTTACACGTGTCCTATCAGAGTTACTTAGAGCTCAGAGTTGGGAAAACTGACCCAGTGATGTTACATGGCTCTTCTGCAAGCTTTTACCTCTCCCATCTTACTCCTTCTTTCCTTTCCTGCTGGTGACTCTCTAGATGTTCTATTCCGACTGCGACAAGGCTGTTGCAGATGGATGGTTTTAAGACACATTCATGCTGTAACACAAATACTTCTGGCTTCCATTGGGACCAGTCATAAGTACAGAGTCACATTGCAAAACAACCAAAACTAACATTTTAAAAAGCATGCAAGTATAACTGATTCACTTTGTTATAAAGCAGAAACTAACACACCATTGTAAAGCAGTTATAATCCAATAAACATGTTTAAAAAAAGCATGGAAAACATATGTAACTTTATAGAAGTCTCAGCCTAAGGGCATTATGATTCAGAGCACACAGCCAAATTTCTAAAGATCACCAGAGATCTCCACCTCTGCAGTGCCACTCCACCTCTGCAGTGCCACTCGTACAGGGTGACAGCTTCAGCTCCACCTCCGACCCCCACTCTCCACCCTCAAAACCTTTTAAACTCTTACCTGAAGCCCCCTGGCTCGTCTCTGCCTCACAGCCTTTTCCTTTCAGGATTGTTTCTTCCTAAAAACAGCTCCTGCTTCTGCAGCATAAACCTGCCTGGCTTTCCTTCTTCCTGACCTCCATCTTGCCTCTCCAGGCCAAGGAAAACAGGCACAGCTGTGAAGGCTCATTTACCTTTGTCGTCCCTTAATATTTATGTCCTCTGAATATTTTGTCTCTGCCAGAATCCCCTTAAGGGAATTCTGCCGTTCCCTTGAGCAAAAATCCCTCTCACTTGGCTTTTCACAGATACTGAATGTCCTCCTGAAGTTTCTCTTCAAAGCGGCTCTGCAGACGTTTTCTGCAAAGGACCAAGTAGTAAATATGTTTGCCATTGCAGGTTTTAAGGCCTCTGTTGCACCTACTCAACTCTGCCATCGTGGCAGGAAAGCAGCCACAGGGGCTATATACATGAAGGGTGGCTATGTTCCAAAAAAAATCTTTATTTGTAAAAACAGGCTGGCGAGCCCCGCTCCAAACACTGCTTCTCAACTGTAGCTGTGCATCACAATCACCTGGGGAGCTTTTTAAACTCTTGGCACTCTGGCCACACCCCAGACCAATTAAATTACGATCTCTGGGGGCGGGACCCCAACGTCAGTATTTTAAAATTCCTCAGGTGAGTCCAATTGTTACCGAGTCCAAGCTCACTCCGCTCCCAGCAAGACAGGCCAATAAATCGGAGACGAGGTGTTGATGCAAGGAAGAAGACTTTATTCGGAAAGTCGGCAGACCGAGAAAATGGCAGACTAGAGTCTCTGAAAAACCATCTTATCGGGGTCAGGATGCCAGTTTCTTTTATAGCACACAGAGCGGGAGGAGATGAGGAAGTAGAGTAAAAAGGCTATACGTTTTGAAAATATCACCTGGAACGGCCAGCCTCGGGGAGGGGATGTGTTAATTTCTTCGTGCCTGTAGCCATTCACAGGTGGACGGGGTCTGGATGTTTCCCTGAACAAAGGCACTTTGGTTGAACATTCAGGCAGAAGGGAAGAGTTCCCCGAGGCAGGCCACTATGTCCAGAGACAGTATCCTTTTAGTGAACAAAAGCAGCGGAAAGCAAAGGTTAAAGTAAAAGAAACAGATCCAGTATGTAGGCAGATCTGGCTCTTCTCTGTTACACAGTGTGCAGCCAAGGTTGAAAACATCTGTTCTAAAATCTCTCATCAGTCCTGTATCCCACCTGGAGGATCGCATAGATATTAACCACCCCTGCCCCGACGATGGCCACGTGGGGTCTCCTGTGAGTAGCCTCACTGCTTGACCCTATGTTAGAGTTATTGAAATTCCTTGAACAAGAATAGGTGGGGCATTTTGGGGTTGTTTGGATAAGCTAAATTTAACCATTCACTCTTTTCTAAACTGAGAAATATCAATGCATTCAACTGACACTTCCTTGTTCTACAGGCTACATTTAAAACTGTGATTTTAACAGAATTGTCTCTCTCGAGTGAGATTAAAAAGAACTTGGTGTTTTCTGCCAGTAAATCAGAAATTCACACCTGAGTCCACAGCTGTGCTTCTTTTCAAATCTTCCAGAGCACGTCTGAGCTGGCCCCAGTGGAGGGCTGGATTAGGCTAATACTCCCCTATTTTCATTAGAAGCCAGGTTCAAGCAGATGAAAATGCTGTTTAAGTCATTCTGAAGTTCACTTGTCCACGACCATTTCACTTGAAGTACTGCACTTCCTAGAGACAAACGCTTCGTGGATGGGACTTCATAGTACCTGATGTATTGCTTCCCTGCCGTCATTGAGGAAAGCCTTGCAGCTGGCCATTGCCCAGGAGACGGATCAGCTGCTTTCCCCTTCCTCGGAAGCCATGGACTGTCATGAACTTTCAGTGTCTTCGGAATATTGACCTAACAAGAAGGCACTTCCGTCCGATTTTAGAGCTAGTAAAAACACTTTGTCCAGTATGGAGCTAGGATTATGAGGGTTAGGGGAGAATAAATGCCTGTGCACGTCCCTTTCCCCTCCTCTTACTTCGTGGAACACATGTTGGCTCATAGACTTTGGGCTGAGTCCCTGCAAAGCCCGCTCATGGCCTCACATACGATTAGCTCACGGCACACGCCCTCCTTGGTCCCACTGGGTTGACTCCAAAAACGCTATATGAGTTTATTAATGCAGGCTCAAGGGCGGCTAAGGATCCTTGCAAGAAAAGAGGGCACGGTCTGGGAAGATCCCACATGCTGCGGAGCGGCTGGACCCGTGAGCCATGGCCGCTAAGCCTGCGTGTCCGGAGCCTGCGCTCCGCAAAGGGAGAGGCCACAACAGTGAGAGGCCCACATACCGCAAAAAAAAAAAAAAAAAAAAGAGGGCAAATTCAAGGTCTTTTGGCATCTCAAGAGGCTTTCTGGAAATTTTCTCATAAGGGCAATGACTCAAGGTGGTCCTCTCCAAATTTTCAGTTCTTTCCACGGCAGCGCTGGGAGGAACTTAAGAACAGTGACCTATTTGGAAGGTTGGCAGGGTCTCAGAGATATGTCGGCAAAGGAATTCATCTTATCTTGAGAAAGTATTGTTGGTGCACATAAGCAAGGTGGAGGGGATCTGATGGAGATTAGGGCGGGAAATAAAGCCCCCTGACTTGTGAGCGTTCCACCCCCCACCCTCACCCTCGCCCCTGCCCTTGGCACTGCTCTTGAGTCCTTTGGATTCCCAACTTGAGTGGTCTTGTGTAGACCTAGAATCGGACTGGGCATTTTACAATGACTAGCTCTGACTTGAGTGAAGAACTGTAATGCAAGTAGGAAAAAAGTATGCTGCAGGGGGTAACAGGTGCCATTAGTATCTTTGCACAGAATTTTCTAGAAGACCCACTTTGCTTAGTCAAGATCTTCTTGTGGCTTGTGGGAGGGCAGAAGTGTCTACACACATGGCCACACCCAGAGAGAAGCAGCCCCAGTCTGTTATTGCCTCCCCAGAATCCAGCATAAGACAGATTCTTTCTGGCTCTGACCAAGTTCCTTGATCAGCACCTGGGGATATTGAGGTCAGATCCAGAGTGTTAGATGTGTTGGCACAGGATGGCCTGTCTTCACAAGGAGCTTACCAGCTGCCTAGAGAATCCACACAAAACATGAATGACGTCATTTAATAAGCACCAGCATTACTGGACGAATAACAAAACTAGGAGGCAGGATCCCATTAAAATCAGAAAGAGAACAAGGAGCTCTCCACCATTGTATCAGTTAATACAACTGTAGTAGGAACATTATTATTGAAAACGAGAAAACAAAAAGTATTATTTGGAGATGATATGATTGCCTATCGAGAAACCCCAAGATAATTAAAAACTGGTTATCTTTATGGATGTTTAGTAAAATGGCTGGTTGAAGATACGTGTATTAAAGTAACAAGCTTTCCCACCCTCCCCAAAGTAACAAAAAAATATTGAATACGTGAGGTTTTGCTCCACCTCAAAATATCCAGATATAACCTTAATGTTAAAAATGAATATATAAGGAACGTTGCAAAATTTACTGAGAGAGTTCAAAGAAAAAAATATGTAAAATCATAAAAGTAAATGATTATATACCCCCATATAATCAGGCGAGAAGAATGAATATTATAGAAGCATGTTTTGTCCAAGTTAGCGTATTGATTTAACACAATTCCAAGAGTAATTACTTGAGCTGCGCTGCTAGACATTAAAGCATAATACAAATTTAAAAAAATTATGTCAGTGGATCCTGGTTCAATACTACCTTTAGAAGAAGATGCATTATTTTATTGCTCTACTTTTTGTGTGTACATACACACACACACACACACACACACACACACACACACACATTTTAAAAAACTGTAGAAATAGAAACATCATGACCCTAGCATGAAAATGGATATATTCATCAATGGAAACAAAGCAAATGTAGAGAAAGAATCCTGATATATATGGGAAGATAACATATAATAAAGGAAGCATCACAAACCAGTGGTCAAGAGATAATTCATCAAACAGTTAAAAATAATTGACTGGAGGAAAAGTGTTAGATGTCACATCATACAGAGAACAAAATGCAAATGCTTTTAACAATTGCAAAAAATAATGAGAAGTGTTGATAGTTGACTGAAGTGGGGAAGGACCTTCAAAGTATAAGTCAGAGAGAGAAGTAAAAAGGAATAAGATTATCATAGAATAAGGAAATAGGATTATTTCCTTAAGAAAATAAGAAAAGGAATAAAATTATTAGATTTGACTATATAGAAGATATAATTTATTTATATCAGAAAGATTATGGCTTTATAATATATGTCTATAATTTCAAGTACGGTTTTTCCCAGCACAGAATTAATATTTTAACTTCTAGAATTCAATTAATGTTTTATATCATAAGACTAGAGCAAAAAAACTATATTTTTCTCAATTAATAAAAGAATTCAACAGAAGTAATTGTGATAAAAGCTTCTAGCAGACCAGGAATAGAAGAGAATTTCCTTTACCTGACAAGTTATATCTGTTATCAACCTTTCTAGCAGGTATCATACTTCATCAGAAACTTTGGAATCATTCCCATTTACATCAGGATTGAAAGAATAAACTCATTGGTCAATTTTGCATTGGAGGTTCTAGATAAGCAAAGAAATAAGATGTCTAAGAATATTTTAAAAGGAGATAAAACAGTCCTTATTTATAAACAATATGTTTATCTCCATAGAAAATTCAAGAGAATTTACAAAAAACTTTTAGACTGATAACAAAGTTTGGCAATGTGCTGGGTACAAAACCAACATACTAACATTTTTTGCACTCTTACACATAGCAGTAACCACTTAGAAAATGTTTTCAAACAGCATTCTCATTTTTCATAGCTACAAAAAGTATGTTTCATAGTTACAGTACCTAAGAATAAATTTATACAAGATGTGCAAAACCTTTTATGGAGAAAATTACAAAACAGTACTGAAGAATGTAAAATTTGATCTGAATATATGCAGAGATATAGCAGGTTCATGAAGAAAATACAAGATTAGGAAGACGACACTTGTCCCCATATTAATCTATAAATGCCATGGAATTAAAATTAAAATCCCAACAGAGTTTTCTATAGAGGTTGACAAGCTGACCCTAGTGTTTGTGTAGGAGAGAAATGAGACCATAATAAGATTCTCCAGAGAAACAAAAGCAATGGGACACAAAAGAAGATTTATCATGTGGAGTCGGGAACTGGCTCATGCAATTATGGAGGCTGAGAAGTCTCGTGATCTTCTGTCTGCAAACTGGAGGCCCAGAAGTGCTGACGGTTTAATCCAGTCCTGGGAACTAGGGGAACCGATGGCATAAATCCCAGTCCAAGGGCAGCAGAAGACCGAAGTCCTGACTCAAACACGCAGGCAGGAAGGGAAAAAAATCCTCCCTTCCTTTGCTTTTTTGTTCTATTTAGGCCCTCAGTGGACTAGATGATGACTGTCCACATTGGGGAGGGCAATCTAGTTTACTGAGTTCACCAATTCAAATGTTAATCTTATCCAGAAACACCCTCACGGACATACCCAGGAATAATGTTTAATCTGGGCACCCCATGGCCTAGTCAAGTTGACACATAAGATTAACCATCACAAAAGCCAAGACACAGCCAGAGAGCTTGCTCTACCAGATACCAAGACTTACTAATTAACTACTTATTAATCGTAATGCAGACAGCATGCTATTTGAGTTGGACAAAATAGGCCCCAGGCACATACAGAGACTTGATGCTGGACAGAGAGGACCCTATAAATCAGGACGGAATGTATGAACTAGTCAAGAAATGAGTCTGGGAAAATTAATTATCCTTCTGGGAAGAAAATTAAGTCACTATCTTACACCTTGCAAAGACAAATTCCAGGCAGATTAAATATCTAAATGTACAAAAGAAACCACTAAAACACCTGGAAGAGGATAAAAGAAAATCTCTGTATGACCCTGAATAAATCTTGAGGATTCCATAGACAAGCACAAGAAAAAAAAAACCCTTAATTAAGGAAAAGGTAGCCAAATATAACTACCTAAAATTATAAACTTAAATACAATGAAAAACCATCTTAAACAAAATTTAAAAGACAAGTCATAGACAGGAAGAAGATATTGAGTGCATATAATCGGCAAATGTTAGTATCTAAAATATGTAAAAATATTTTTATAATTCAGCAAGAAAAAGACAAATGCCCCCCAATGGGCAAAATATATCAAGAAGCAAATTCACAGAGGAGGAAATCTGAATATCAAATAAATGAAAAGTTGCTCTATCCCTTTAGCTATGCGGAAAATGCTATCTCATAGCCAACAGATTGGCAAAATGAAGAAAAAGGAGGTTTCATATACATTGTTGGTGTAGCTGTTACTTGATAAATCAGGATGGAGAAGAATTTCTCACTCCACCTTTGCAGATCTGTAACCTAGAGAAGGTCTCTGACCTGTGCATGAGGAAGCACACATCAGATTGTTCTTTGCAGCACTGTTTATGATGGTGAAAAATGGAAATAGCTTAAATGTTCATCAGCAGAAGAACAGGCAAGTACATTGTACTATATTCAGTAACAGAATATTATAGAGCAGTTCAAAAGAGGGAACTAGAACAACAAGGGTAAAACTCATCAAAACAATGAAAGAATGGGCGAGCTGCTGAATAACATCCCATACGACGCCACTTTCAAAACTATGGTCTTATTATGATACATGCACATATGGTAATAGTATAAAATATGCAGAAGCTTGATACCAGATGCGGTAATCACTACAGAAAGAAAGGGAATACATCAAAAGGTGGAAATGGAGAACGTAAAAGTGTTAACATCTGATAGACCCGAGTGTTGAGCATGTGGCTGGATGTCTGTTATCACTCTCCAGATTAATATACGTTTGAAGCATTTTATAACAAAATGGGGAAATTGTTGCCTGTACTTTATAAATTTCCTCCTGCTTGTAGAAAGTTTATGGTAAGAATCTTATTTCCCCTAAAACATTTGCCATCACCTTTGCTCCAAAACAACAGCTATTACTTGACTTCTTATTCTATGACCTGTACAACTGATAGTTTCTCAATCTTATATACAGTAAAAATAAAAACATCTTTAGAAAACTTTACTGTTCTTATTTACCATAATATAAATTCTAAGCTAAAAACTGTGTCTTTGCTGTGCAAACACAATTTCAAATATGTGTGCCTTCCCTCTTCCAGCCCTCAGCTCTACAAATTGTAGCTTCTAAGTCTGTCCTGCATAGAAATTCCATGGCCACCAGTTCATGTGGCCCTCCAAACACCATGGCAACATAAGTGTTTAGGAAGCTCTGGAGTTGTCCTTATCCATCAATGGCCAGAATTACAACTGGAGAATTATGCGCTCAACAGTCTATGGAACAAAACTAATTGATTCCGTGTATGTTGTGTGAGCATAAAACATCTTGGACATAGTTAATGCGTAGCTTCCATCTGGCATTTTTCATATTATGTAAAATTGTTATGTCAGCAACAGATGGTAGAGCTAAGTGTTAGGAGATCTTACTTATGCCCAACTATCAGGTTTGCAAATCTGAACATTAAACAGTTCACAGGTCTGTGGAAATGCACGAGGTGCTAGATTTTCTCCTGTTGCACTGTCTTGCAAAATATTAGTTTCTTGTTTCTTTCTCCTTCCCTCCTTCCTAACAATCCTTGATTTTCTTTTGATATCCTCATCTGAGCTCCTGAGATGACTCCTCCACTATTAGTTCAGCAAACCCTTGGCACATATTTTCGGTAAATTGAAGAAGGACTTACAAGCTTGTACGAGTGAAGTGTTCATATCTCTGTCTCTCACCTGATGTGGCCAAAGAAGATGCTAGACATGATTTCCTCCAGCAGCCATTTAGTCACCATGAGGAAACCTCAGATTTAGGATGAAGCTGGTGTTGAGGACAGTGGAAAGGAGACTCAGAGAAAGCATGGGTCTTTAACATTATCAAGTTGTCAATTACCTATCACCTGCCCAACCTCTGGACATGGTTTTGGTCAGGTGAAATATTCTCTTGTTCAAGTCTGTGTGAGTCAGGGTTTCTTTTACTTAGAGCCCAAAGCACCTTGATAAAAGATGGAGAAACTTTAATATTCATTCATTTAGAAGTCTCTTGCTATAAAATTCATGAAATACAGTTGATCCTTGAACAAAGCAGGGGTTAAGGGCATCAATCCTCTACACAGTTTAAAATACACACATAACTTATAGTTTGCCCTCCATATGCACAGTTCCTCTGTATTTGCCATTCCGTATCTGAGAATTCACCCAACTGCTCACAGATCGTGCAGTACTGTAGTATTTAGTATTGAAAAAAATCTAGGGAATTCTCTGGTGGTCCAGTGGTTAAGACTTGGTGGTTTCACTGCCCTGGGCCCGGGTTCGATCCCTGGTCAGGGAACTAAGATCCCACAAGCCGTAAGGCGTGGCCAAAAAAAGAAAAATATATCTGTGTGTAAGTAGACTCACAGGGTTCAAACCCATGTTCAAGGGTTAACTGTACTAAGAAATGGAACCGTAGACCTGGATCAAGAGCATTTAACTTCCTGTTTCCCCAGTTGGACGCTACTGTGTTCACTGTCATTCATTTGCAAAGCCAGAGCTCTGAAATCCAGCCTAGGACAGAAGGCTGGATTTACAGGTCTTACAATTGTTTAGCACTTCACAGCTTTTAAAATACTCCCATATATATGACCACCTCATCAACCATGTGAAGACGGCTATGTAGGCATTTTTTAAAAGTACAGGTTCAGGGGAGTTCAGTGACATTATCAAGGGCAAACAAGTTAGAAACAGATCTAAATTCAGGACCACTGAATTTTCTGCTGAGTCTTAATGACTCTTCAAATATTACGTATAAATAAGTCTTTGTGGAAGAAAAAACCCTATCAATACTTAATTATGTGATAATAAGTGTTTTGGAAATTGTAATGGTCAGGATGGGATAGGTTATGCTGCAGTAATAAATGCCCCCAAATGTCAGTCGCTTACAACAGCAAAGGATTATTTCTCACTGTTGGGAACAGTTGGGTTGGTCAACACCTCTGCTCCATGGGGTCCTCACTCCAGGCCCCAGGCTGATGGAATTATCTCTATCTGAATCATGGCTGGTCATCATGGCAGAGAAAAAGATGCATAGCAAATCACATGCTGGCTCTAGAACCTCTGCCTGTAAGTCACACGAGGTGGGTCCACTCTCATTTCATTGGCCAAAGTAACTTATACAACCAAGTGTGACATTAATGGGGTAGAGAAGGATGATCCTTCCCTGGAGAGTGCTAGTGACTATGAACACAGAAGACTTTCCATATTTCCAATGAACTTCTTTTCTAATTTTGTGTCCCCAGACCCAATAACATACAGACTTAAGAATGAACATTTCACAGGGCTGTGATGTCACTCAGGGTTGGATGTAACTCATGATTGATGTAGGAAAATGTTTCTCAAAGTGCATCCTCAAGAACACTAGTTGGGTGAGACATTGCTAAAGAATGGCTTGCATGGTCTTATGATTTGGGAAAACACTACATACCAAATTCTCCATTATAACTTGGCAATTGATGGTAGTATGTTCAAGTCTCTGAGAAGTCTTGCAAAATGCTGGACTTTGTTTAATCTCAAACCTTCTAAATCTAATTCATCATGGAGCTTTTAATTTTTCTTAACTTTGTTTTGTGTAATACCTATTGACATCCCATAGCACTTTGTTCCCTGGCTACACTTTGGGCTAGCTTGCTACAGTAAAACTGGGCTTGTGGTCAGGTCCAGGGTTTTAGCTCCACCTCTTTCACCAAATAGCCATGTGAACTTGGCACACCATTCATAATTCTTTAATTTCCACACTTGTTAAATGGAAATAACATTTCCTGTGAGCCTCTAGTGAGATCATTAATGTGAAGACTCCTTGAATGATACAGTGTTTTACACATGCCAGGAACCAGCCTTGGACAAATATTTCAAGAAGATCTCTCTCTTCTCTTTGCACTGCCCATGAACCCATGTCTTCGAGCCTGTGTCAGAATGGGGATAAACCATCAAATGGGCTTGATGTGAGCTGTAGCTCATATGCTTATTTTTACAGCTCAGCTGTAAGCGTCAAGCCCTCCTCTCCCTGATGGCTCCCAGATATGAACCATATATAAGATAGTATCTGGGTACATGCCTTGTAAACTACGATACAGATTCATTAATTTATGAATGAGACGTTTTCCCTTTATTATGTATTAGTTCTTTTCAAGATTTTGTTAAACAGTAAGTTGCCTTTCAAATGCTATATTTACTTCTGAATTCAATAAGGAGTCCTCTTTGGACATTTTGAGAATACACATATACATACAAGCACATTTTCATTCATTCATTCATTCTTGCAGCAAGCAGATATTGAGGGCGTATATTTATATATGTGTATACATATACACATACATACATACATATATATGTACACACACACACATACATATAACTAGTTTTATCTTCCCCTAAATTTGAAGTGGATTATAAATCCAAGGTGCAACAAAAGATAAATAATTTGATGAAAAGGGGGAGAAAAAATTAATTAGGGGTGGAAGAAATAAAATGAGTCCAGAAGCAATTCGGCTCCAACCCCCATAGATTCCATAAGGTCCTGCCCTGATGTTGTAGCCATTGGACACAAGCTCGACTTGGAGCTATCAATGGCAATACAAAGACTAAAACACAGTCCACTGCAGATCTCCTTCAAGAAAAGCTGGGAATGCAAATGATGATTTGCTATATTCCAAGTTTTAACTGTTGACAGCTAATTTAAATTCGTTTAAAAACTGTGCACTGAACAAAGTATTTGTGAAAGCTGAAATCTAACGCATGGGTCTCAAGTTTACAATCTCAAGTGCCTGGGTTGGGGGAGGGTGGCTTTCACACGGGGAGAGGCACGGATGCCGGGGCCCACTCTATCAAATGGATGCAGCACTGAATCTGGAGGAGGGGGAGTGCTATGATCTGAATTGCGTCCCCCTTGAATTCATACATTGAAGCCCTAACTCCCTATGTAATTGTATCTGGAGATGGGGCTTTAGGAGGTAATTTAGGTTAAAGGAGGTCATAAGGGTGGAGTCCTAATCCAATAGGATTGGTGGCTTTATAAGAGGGGGACCATCTCTCTCCCTGCGCATGCACTGAAGGAAGGCCCTGTGAGGACACCGTCTATAAGCCGGAAGAATGCTCTCACCAGAACCTGACCCTGTTGGCATTCTGATCTAGGATTGCCAGCTTCCAGAACTGTGAGGAAACCAAGTCCTCATGTTTGAGCCAGGCAGCCTGTGGTATCTTGTCATGGCAGCCGGGCAGACCAACACCGGGAGCTTAGTCTGCTTTGCTGGCCCCTGTGAGGGATGAGCTCCTGAGTCCCTCAAGGCAACCCCCGCAATGGCTCATTCATCTCTTCAGGATTCTGGAGACATGCTTTGGCAGGAAATGAAGAGGAGAGAAAAAGACTTGGGGAGAGTCTTCTATTTGCAGGCTGGGCTCCCAGAGGAAGTGACACAGGCCAGCCAAGACGAGCAGCAATAAATGCCTGGATTTCGGAAGACATGCGACAGGATGCTCCTGTCCCCAACACAGCTGCTGCTCGAGGTGTATTTCGTAGTTGGTATAAACTTTAAGAACCTTCGTAGCCTGCTTTGTGGTTTAATGGCATTTGATAGCCCAATTACCAGTCATGCCCTCCTCAGGGTTTTAGACAAGCAAAGGAGATTTTGTAAGAGAGCGGCGTTAAAGCCAGAGAGAAAAGCAAAAGCCGTGGTGTCACTGCTCATGGGGAGGCTGCCTTTCTCTTCTATTTGCATCTCCCCAAGCGGGTACCAAGGGAAGCCTCCAAATGCCCGCTCCAGAAGGGAGCAGCTCTTTCTGTGAGCAATGTCGCCTTAAGTTACCAGGGGAGCATAACACATTATCTCATCAATTTGTGCACCTGGGACTAAGTCCTTTATCAGAGTGATGGAAAAGTTACTTTCAGATGAGTTCCACTGAGGATATAATTAGTATTTGATGATAAATGAAAATCAGTCCATGCAAACTACAGATACCATTCAGAAGCCTTCCAATACATCTTCACGTTATATGACTGGACTTTTCAGACTGAAATGAACTGACCCCAGCCTACATTTCCAAGGTCTTCTGCTGCTTCTTTTCTCCATTCACTTTTGGTTACAGACACCTGGCTCTTCAAATATACCTGTGAATACTACCAGCTATGTTCCTGGAAGGCAGCTTGTCATCACATTTCAAGCAGGATTCTAAATCTAGGTTTGCGGATGCAAAGCCCAGCTATGACCATTACTCCGTGACTTTGGCCAAGTTACTTAATATCTTTGCGCCAATTTCTTTTATCTGCAATGTGGGGATGACATTAATAGTACTTACCTCCCAGGGAGGCTGTGAGGAGAAAATGAGTTAATATTTGTAAAACTTTTGCCACATTGCCTAGGAGACGGTAAGTTTTATGTGCTTAGTAAATAAAATGCCTCTTTGCCTTGTACGTGCTTTTCCTGCTGCCCAGATGCTTATCCTCCACTTTGTCAGACCCCACCCTACTCCTATGACTTTTTTAACAGCTTTACTGAGGTGGGACTGACATGCAATAAACCACACATATTTAAACTTTAGACATACGCAAATTCACGGTTACCAAAGGGGAAAGGTGGTAAGGGGGAGGGACAAATTGGGAGTTAGGGATTGACATATACACACTGCTGTATTTAAAATAGATAACCAACAAGGACCTAGTGTACAGCACAGGGAACTCTACTCAATATTCTGTAATAACCTAAATGGGAAAAGGATTTGAAAAAGGATAGTATATGTGTGTGTATAACTGAACCACTTTGCTGCACACCTGAAAGGAACACAACAGTGTAAATCAACTATACTCCAATATAAAATTAAAAATTTTTTTAAAGTTTTGACATGTATACATTCATGACCACATTACCCCAATCAAGATAATAAACATATCTACCCCCCCAAAGGTTTCTCATGCCCCTTATAATTCCTTTCTTCCCTCCCTGTCCCCTCCTCTCCCACACCTGTTAGTCTGCTTCCTGTCACTATAGATTTGTCTGAATCATCTAGAGTTTTATAACAATGCAATCATAACATAGAGCCCTTGGTGTCTGGCTCTTTTCACTAAGCATAATGTTTCTGAGGTTCCTCCATGTTGCAGCCCATATCAGTAGTTAGCTCTTTCTTATTGCTGAGTAGTCTTGCACTGTATGGATAGGCTATGATTTCTTTATTGGCCACCTGCTGACAGACACTGCGGCTTTGTCTCTTTGTAACAGTTGTTTTCCTAGTACCTTGAACACTGCCTGGCACATAGCAAGTACTCAATAAATAATTTTAAACAAATGAATGGAAGAATGTCCTTCTGATGTGCTTCAACTTGTCCTTGAAGCTCAAGTTAGTGCTGCCATGAATATTATGCAACCATTACAAACTATGTTTTCAAAGAATATTTGATCATATATAAGAATGCAAATGGGGACTTCCCTGGTGGCACAGTGGTTAAGAATCCACCTGACAATGTAGGGCACACAGGTTCGAGCCCCGGTCCAGGAAGATCCCACATGCCACGAAGCAACTAAGCCCGTGTGCCACAACTACTGAGCCTGTGCTCTAGAGCCCGTGAGCCACCACTACTGAGCCCATGTGCCACAACTACTGAAGCTCGCATGCCTAGAGCCCATGCTCCACAACAAGAGAAGCCACTGCTATGAGAAGCCTGTGCACCACAATGAAGAGGAGCCCCTGCTCACCGTAACTAGAGGAAGCCCACGTGCAGCAATGAAGACCCAATGTAGCCAAAAATAAAAATAAATAAATAAATAAGAATGCTGATTGATGATAGTAAGTTAGGTCATAAAAGGCAAAGCCCCAGAGTGTATAAAGGCATAGTATGCATGGAGAAGGACTCTAATATAAAAAATATCAACAGATGTAATCTCTTTGACTTTCCTTTTAATACTTGCCATATTTTCCAAAATTTTGACAATGAAAATAGACAAACCTTTTTTCAAAAATGGAATTTTATTATTTTTAAGAATAATCTGGGGCTTCCCTGGTGGCGCAGTGGTTGAGAGTCCGCCTGCCGATGCAGGGGACGCGGGTTCGTGCCCCGGTCCGGGAAGATCCCACATGCCGCGGAGCGGCTGGGCCTGTGAGCCATGGCCGCTGAGCCTGCGCATCCGGAGCCTGTGCCTTGCAACAGGAGAGGCCACAGCAGTGAGAGGCCCGCGTACCGCAAAACAAAACAAAACAATAATCTGCTTACATGTTACTTCCTCCATGAAGTCTTTACCTTCTCCCTCAGGCAGCATCAGTTACTCCTTCTGTTGGCAACATGATATGTATCAGTCAGCTCTTGCCAAAGTAATACTGCCTAAGAAGTCACCCAAATCTCAGTGATGTACAACTACAAGCCGTTGTTGCTCACTTTTGGATCTGCAGGCTGGCTAGGTGGGGGGTACACTGCTTTGCTTCAGGCAGGGTTTGACTGGGCGTCTGATCTTCTCCTGATATGGCTTCTCCTGGAAGAGATGAGGGCAAACACATGATGCCTCTCAAAGCTGAGGCTCAGAACTGGCTCACAGTCCTTTATACCCACATTCCATGGCCCAAACAAGACACACGCCAAGGTCACGCCAATGGGGCAGAATGATCCCTCCCATGGAGTTGGTGGGGGTAGGAGGCTACATACTTGCTGAACAATAATTTAATCTACCACATGAGAGAAGAAAAAACACGGTTTGGGGGTCTTTAAAACTTGGCTTTGGAAGCTGGCTGGACCAAATCAGGGCCAAGTGCTTTGGGGCAATTTATTTAAGCCCTGTTTCCCCTTTTGCTAACTGGAGATTATAAAATGCTTGGAAGAGGGGTTGTGAGCTTTGAACATGATAGCTGTGTGGTGACCATGGACATGCACCAGCCAGAGCTCCTTCTAGAGAATCTGCTGCTGGGAGCCTAAGTGTTTCACAGCCTCAGCTCTGGAACCTCCCGTGGGTTTGCACTGAGGCTGTGCTTCCCCTAGGCTGCAAGTGGGCGACAATGAAGCACAGCAGAGACACCCTTTCAGGCCCACTGCTGGGGGACAAGAGACTCCTCTGATGGGAGATGAGCTTGAAGATGACCCATTGATATGGCCCAAGACTTCGTAGACTGCACCGCCGCCTGAGGGCGCCCTCCCCAGCGCGCCTGCTCCCTTCCCTGCCTCCTCTCACCGGCATCAGACCTGGACCGCGGCCGGAAGACCCCCCTGGCCTGCTACTGTTTCCTCCACTCCATCCTGCACAAGGGTTTCCCCAATATGCCTCTAGCACGCTTCACTGATCATTTCCTCTTGGCATCCACTCCTTGGAGGACCTCGACTGACACAGACTATCAAGTACCTAGAAAAGGGTCTAAGAACTATATATATATATATATATATATATATATATATATATATATATATGTTTTTTGGTTTTTTTTTTTGCGGTACACGGTGCTCTCACTGTTGTGGCCTCTCCCGCTGCGGAGCACAGGCTCCGGATGCGCAGGCTCAGCAGCCATGGCTCACGGGCCCAGCCGCTCCGTGGTATGTGGGATCTTCCCAGACCGGGGCACAAACCCGTGTCCCTTGCATCAGCAGGCGGACTCTCAACCACTGCACTACCAGGGAAGCCCAATATATCTTGTTTTTAAAAATTTTTTTAACATCTTTATTGGAGTATAATTGCTTTACAATGGTGTGTTAGTCTCTGCTTTATAACAAAGTGGATCAGCTATACATATACATATATCCCCATATATCCTCCCTCTTGCATCTTCCTCCCACCCTCCCTAAAACACCCCTCTAGGTGGTCACAAAGCACAGAGCTGATCTCCCTGTGCTATGAGGCTGCTTCCCACTAGCTACCTATTTTACATTTGGTAGTATACATAAGTCCATGCCACTCTCTCACCTCGTTCCAGCTTACCCTTCCCCCTCCCCATGTCCTCAAGTCCATTCTCTACGTCTGCGTCTTTATTCCGGTCCTGCCCATAGGTTCCTCAGAACTTTTTTTTTCTTAGATTCCATATATATGTGTTAGCATATGGTATTTGTTTTTCTCTGACTCACTTCACTCTGTATGACAGACTCTAGGTCCATCCACCTCACTACAAACAACTCAATTTTGTTTCTTTTTATGGCTGAGTAATATTCCATTGTATATACGTGCCACATCTTCTTTATGCATTCATCTGATGATGGACACTTAGGTTGTTTCCATGTCCTGGCTATTGTAAATAGAGCTGCAATGAACACTGTGGTACGTGACTCTTTTGGAATTATGGTTTTCTCAGGGTATATGCCCAGTAGTGGGATTGCTGGGTCGTATGGTAGTTCTATTTTTAGTTTTTTAAAGAGCCTCCATACTGTTCTCCATAGTGGCTGTATCAATTTACAGTCCCACCAACAGTGCAAGAGGGCTCCCTTTTCTCCACACCCTCTCCAGAATTTATTGTTTGTAGATTTTTTGATGATGGCCATTCTGACAGGTGTGAGGTAATACCTCACTGTAGTTTTGATTTGCATTTCTCTGATGATTAGTGATGTTGAACATCCTTTCCTGTGTTTGTCGGCAATCTGTATATCTTCTTTGGAGAAAAGTCTATTCAGGTCTTCTGCCCATTTTTGGATTGGGTTGTTTGTTTTTTTGATATTGAGCTGCATGAGCTGTTTGTAAATTTTGGAGATTAACCCTTTCTCAGGTGCTTCATTTGCAAACATTTTCTCCCATTCTGAGGGCTGTCGTTTCATCTTATTTATGGTTTCCTTTGCTGTGCAAAAGCTTTGAAGTTTCATTAGGTCCCATTTGTTTATTTTTGTTTTTATATCCATTACTCTAGGAGGCGGGTCAAAAAGGATCTTGCTGTGATTTAGGTCATAGAGTGTTCTGCCTATGCTTTCCTCTAAGAATTTGATAGTGTCTGGCCTTACATTTAGGTTTTTAATCCATTTGGAGTTTATTTTTGTGTATGGTGTTAGGGTGTGTTCTAATTTCATTCTTTTACATGTAGCTGTCTGGTTTGCCCAGCACCAATTCCTGAAAAGGCTGTCTTTTCTCCATTGTATATTCTTGCCTCCTTTATCAAAAATAAGGTGACCATATGTGTGTGGGTTTAGCTCTGGGCTTTCTATCCTGTTCCATTGATCTATATTTCTATTTTTGTGCCAGTACCATACTGCCTTGATTACTGTAGCTTTGTAGTACAGTATGAAGTCCGGGAGCCTGATTCCTCCAGCTCTGTTTTGCTTTCTCAAGATTGCTTTGGCTATTCGGGGTCTTTTGTGTTTCCACACAAATTGTGAAATTCTTTGTTCTAGTTCTGTGAAAAATGCCATTGGTAGTTTGATAGGGATTGCACTGAATATGTAGATTGCTTTGGGTAGTATAGTCATTTTCATAATGTTGATTCTTCCAATCCAAGAACATGGTATATCTCTCCATCTGTTTGTATCATCTTTAATTTATTTCATCAGTGTTTTATAGTTTTCTTCATACAGGTCTTTTGTCTCCCTAGGTAGGTTTATTCCTAGGTATTTTATTCTTTTTGTTGCAATAGTAAATGGGACTATTTCCTTAATTCTCTTTCAGATTTTTCATCATTAGGGTATAGGGATTCAAGAGATTTCTGGGGCTTCACTGGTGGCGCAGTGGTTGAGAGTCCGCCTGCTGATGCAGGGGACGTGGGTTCATGCCCTGGTCTGGGAAGATCCCACATGCCACGGAGCGGCTGGGCCCATGAGCCATGGCTGCTGAGCCTGCACGTCCGGAGCCTGTGCTCCGCAACGGGAGAGGCTACAACGGTGATAGGCCCGCGTACCGCAAAAAAAAAAAAAAATTATGAGGCCCATCAAATGTATCCAGAAACTTGTAAGAGTTCAATGTCAACACCCTAGTTAGAGACACAATCCTGTCTTTGACGAGATAACTGCAAAAAGCCATGGTAAACAAAAAAATGATGAACAAAATGATAACTGACCTGGATACCTACATATCCTTCTGTCATTCCTAAGGAAAAACACACGTTATATTTAATCTCTAAAATCATAAGGGCTAATGCTTACTAGCATTGGTTGGGACAACATTTCTTACCTGAATACCTGCAAAAAAGGATGGTAACACAACAGTTAGAAACAATATCCACACTTCCCTAGATATCTGAAGATCAGATCGTCTGTTGTGTGCAAAAGGCCCACCTTATCACTTATCTGGATGCAAGCCATGTCCCTTTCATATCATTATGAGGTTCATCATGACCTCTCAACAGGAAACTGGAAAACACATTGTGACGAATGTGTCTATGGACCCACCTTTACTACCTGGACCCTGAAGATAACCCTGTCACCACCACTCTTGCAGGATTCATCAAATCTACCTGGAATCTTGCAGTAACTCCAAGGTCTAGGCCATTGCTAGACACAGCATTACCCCCGGATGCTCATCTGCAAAAAAAAAACATGATTACTACTGTGACACGCAGCTGTATGAGAGTTACCTGGATATCTGCAAGTCTCTCAACAATTACACACACATAAATTTTTTATAAAATAAAGAACAGGAGGATAACACGGTTTCCAGAATTGGTGAGACACTATCAATTCTTACCTGAAAACCTAGCCCTCAAAATGCCCTGGCAAAACAGGAACAAATATCACTTACCTAAGCATATGAAGACTGGATGGTCTCTATGGGGTGAAAGTGCCTATCATCACTTACCTGGATAACAGAAATGTCTCTGAAAACAAACATTGTCAGGTTCACCACAATCTCTTGACATGAACCTGAAAAAGGTATTATGATATATGTGTAAAAGGACACAACTTGTTCTAACATGACACCTGCAAAGAACATTCACTACTTTCATCATTATGAGAACATCAGCTCTAACTGAATACTGGCAGTAAGCCCAGTCAGGAATATTCTCAGGTAAGCTGACATTTCTTAAGGGAACACATGCAAAATTGCCATGGTCACTACCATGGCTGGGGCCATCATGCTAATTACATGGTTATGTGAAATTACTCAACACTCACAGAGAAAGACAAAAAGTTTCTTTAAAATATAATAAATGAAAACTCCTGGTTTCTAGAACTGGTAAGGGATCCATCATTTCCTATCTGAACGCCTGCAAGGAAATCATGGTAACAAGCGTGAGGGATATCATCATCACTTACCTGGCTACCTGGAGATCAGAAAGCCTGTGCTGTGGTTGAGGCCCATACCGTCACTTACCTGCATCCCAGCCATGTCCCACCATCCATGACCAATGTTAGGTTCACTGTGATCTCTTGAAGGAAACGTGAAAGACATGTTTTGAAACATTTGTTAGGGGCACAGTTTTTTCTACCAGGACACCTGCAAATAATCTTGGTCACTTAATCGTTCGGAGATATATCAACTTTACCTGGATACTTACAGTAATCCAAGGTCGATGCCAAGGTTGGAAAACTGTCATTTCTTGACTGGGCACCTATACAAATCCTATGGGTAGTACTGTGGTGGGGAAAATCATGATAAATACCTGTCTACCTGTAACCCTTGGGCATTCCTGGTGTTAAACATAAATTTTCCCTAACATATAAAAAGTGAAAACTCATGGTCTCTAGATTTGGTAAAGACTACCTGTTCATTTCTTACCTGAACACCTACAACAAAGTCACGGTGACAAGCAGCACTGACACTCGTCATCACTTACCTACGTACAGGAAGACTGGATGGTTTAGGCCCATGCCATCACTTATCTCAACACCAGCGATGTCCCGCCATCGAGTGCCATAGAGAGGCTCGCTGCCTGATCTCTTGGCAAGCCCTGAAAAACACAGTGTGAAAAATGTGCTTGGTACAGTGTCTCGTTCTACCTGTGCACCTGCAAATTCCCTTGTCATCTGTATCATTTTGGGACCACTCAACATGACTTGGATACTTGGAGAACTCTGAGGTCAAACCCTAGTAACACACACCTTCCTCCCACGAACAGCTACTTGCAAATATCCCACGGTTAATAACGCAGTTAGAACAATATGACAAACTACCTGGATGCTTGCAATCTGTCTACCACTACAAGTGAGAAATACACGTTATCTCTGTACAAGAATACAGTAAAAATTACCACTTGCTACTATTACTAGGGACAAATTAATTTGGCTTACACTTGCCAAAAAACAAGGTAAATATCAGATAATTACATAGATATGTGAAAATAAGCAATCCTCTAATGAGTTAATGTCACATCTCATACCTATGTACCACCAAAGACCTGAACAGAATACCTGCAAAAAAAAAAAAAAAATAGGGGAGCACAAGTGTTAGGGACACAATCATCACTTACTCATATGTGTGAAGATCACATGATCTGGGCTGTGGTTTAGGCCCAAATTATCACTTACCTCAATACCTGCTATGTGCCTTGTTACCTGCTGTTGATAGGTTCACTGTGATGTCTTTACATGAAGCTGAAAAAATTGTGTAAATTGTGTTTGGTATACATCTAATTCCACTGGGACACCCACAAATTCCTTGTTCAATTCTATCATTTCAAGACACATCGGCCTTCCATGGATAACTGGATATCTGAGATTAAACGTTAATAAGACATACCTTCCTCTCTTGAAGGGATGCCGGCAAAAATCCCAGGGTGAATAACAACCACTGATGGGAAGTATGAGAAACCACCTGGCCATCTACTGATCCATCTAGCACTCTGTATATATAAAACCCATAAACCCGGGCTTCCCTGGTGGCACGGTGGTTGAGAGTCCGCCTGCCAATGCAGGGGACACAGGTTCGTGCCCTGGTCTGGTAGGATCCCACATGTCATGGAGCAGCTGGGCCCGTGGGCCATGGCCGCTGAGCCTGTGCATCCGGAGCCTGTGCTCCGCAACGGGAGAGGCCACAACAGTGGCCGCGTACCACAAAAAAAAAAAAAAAACAACCCCCCCCCCCCATAATCCCTAAACAAGAATACAGTCAAATACCCTGCTCACTGGTATTGTTGGGGTGAATTTAATTTCTGAACTGCATACGTGCCAAAGCCATACTTAAAGTAGTCTTGAAAGCATCATCATTCACACATATGAAAATAAGAAGCTTTCTAATGAGCTAAAGTCACATAACCTAATACCTGCATATTAGGAAAGGACTTAACAAAACACTTTCAAAATGACAGGATAACACTGTGTTAGGGAAATCATATTCATTTACCCAGATATCTGAAGATCACATGGCCTGTCACCTGCAAAAGGCGCACACTATCACTTACTTGGATAAAAGCCATGTCCCTTTAATGATCATTAAGAAGTTCTCCATGATCCCTAGACAGGAACCTGGAAAACACATTGTGACAAATGTGCCTATGGACACAAGTTTACTTACTACCTGGACCCTGAAGATAACTCTGTCATGACCATCACTGCAGGACTCAGCAAACCTACTTGGAATCTTGCTATACTCCAAGGCCTAGGCCACTGTTACACAGACCATTATCTCCTGCATTTACACCTGCATGGAACCTTGGTTAGTACTGTGACTCATAGCTCTACGAGGATTACATGGATATCTGTCACTCAACAATCAGATGGTTAAATATCAAGTTTTCTAAAATATAAAACTATAGGATAACATGGTTGCTAGATGTGTAAGATGTCTACAATTTCTTACCTGACTACCTGCAAAAAAAGTCATGATAACAAGAAGCGTGAAGACACATCAGCACTACCTAGATATGTGAATGTTGATCATCTGTGTTGTGGTTTATACCCACATCATCACTTACCTCCACACCAAAACTCTGCAACGTTCACTACCACTGATGCGCTTACTGTGATGTGTTATCCTGAATCTGCAAAACAAATTGCAGTAAATGTAGTTGGTACACATGTCATTCTACCTCTACACCCCCAGATTCCCTTGGTCACTTCTGGTATGATTTTGGTACACATCAACACTACCTGGACACTACCTGCAGACACTACGTGGACACTACCTGGACACTACCTGCAGACACTGGGGTAGAGACACCTTCTTCTCAGAAGGGCTCCCTGCAATAATCCCTGAGCTTCTAATGCTGTGATGTCAACATGATAAATTACAAGAATCCCTGCACCTTTCATTAGTAGTTTAGTACATGTTACCTCTAAAGAAGGACATAAGAATCTTACTAGTATTATTAGGGACGTATTAACTTCGTAACCACATATATGAAAAAAATGAGGTAAATTTAAGAGTCTCCAAAACATTCATTTTGTAAATACTGATATTGGGAATGTCTCTGAGTTATTGTCACGTCATCTCATACCTGTTCACCATCAAAGACCTTAACAGGATCCCTGCAGAAAACCACGGTAACACTGTGTGAAGAGACCGCACGCTCACTTACCTAGGTGTCTGAGGTCAAATGACCTGTACTGGGGTAAAAGCCACTTTATCAAATACCTGTCAACTAGCAAAGAAAAATGGTAACAACAGTTGTTAGGGAAACGATCATAACTTACCCAGCTATGTAAATATCAAATGACCTGTGCTCTGGTTTACTCCATATCTGGTTTAGTCCATATGGTCACCTACCTGTACACAAGCAATGTCCCCCATTAATGAGCATTGTTAGTTTAATCAAGATCTCTTCACACAAACCTAGAAAGGTAATATGAAATGCCTGTTAAAGGACACAACGTTTTCTACCAGGACACCCACAAATAATGATGGTCACTTCATCATTAGGAGATGCATCCATTTACCCGCATACTTGCAGCAATCCAAGGTCAACACCAACATCAGATAAAATGTCCTTCTTTGACTGGACACCTGTACAAATCCTATGACTAGTACTGTGATGGGGAACGCCATGATAAATACCTGTATTCACATAATACCTCAGCATTCACACGGGTAAAAGTGAACATTTCCAGAAATAGAACAAATGAAAACTCATGGTATCTAGAAGCGGTAAAGACTATCATTCCCTACCTCGATACCTTCAAAAATCATGGTAACAAGACATAGGAGGACACATCATTACTTCCTTAGGTATATGAAGGTCAGATGGAATGTGCTGTGGTGTAGCCCCACACCAGCACCTATCTCCATACCAGCAATGACCCACAATAACTACCATTAATAGGCTCACCAGGATGTCTTGACATGAATCTGAAAAACACAGTGTGGAATATGGTTGGGGCAAATAAATCATCCTACCTCTAAAGCTGTAAATTTCCTTGGTCCCTTGTACCATTTTGGTACCCATCCACATTACCTGGCTAGTTGCAGGAGTTCAAGGTCAATTCCTGAGAAGAAACACCATCTTCTCTTGAAGGGATACCTGAAAAAATTCCCAGGGTCACTAACTCAATGATGGCAATATGATAAATTACCTGGATCACCTGCATATCTGTTCATCACTACAAGTATTAAATACATGTCATCTCTAAACAGAATACAAAAAGTCTCATTTGTACTAATATAATTAGGGTCAAATTAATTTCTTAACTACACACATGCCAACAACAAGGTAAGTATTAGAGTCTCAAAAATTAATTACATAGATATCTAAAAATCAGAATGTCTTTAATGAGTTAACATCACAACATCTCATACTTGTATACTAATAACTGAAAACAAACATGGTAACACGAACGTTTGGGACACAATACTTACTTACCTTCATATTGAAGATCAGAGGGTCTTCACTGTGGTAGGATCCACTTTATCACTTACCTGGTTGAAAGCAAGATTCTGTTAGCAACCACTGTTATGTTCACAGTGATCTCGTGACAGGAACCTAAAAAACACATTCAACAAATGTGTTTAAATATACCATTTGTGGGACTTCCCGGGTGGCGCAGTGGTTAGGAATCAACATGCCAATGCAGGGGGACACGGGTTCGAGCCCTGATCCGGGAAGATCTCACATGCCGCAGAACAACTAAGCCCGTGCGCCACAACTACTAAGCCTGCTCTCTAGAGCCCAAGAGCCACAACTACTGAAGCCCACGTGCCTAGAGCCCGTGCTCCACACAAGAAAAGCCACCATAATGGGAAGCCTGAGCAACACAACGAGGAGTAGCCCCTGCTCGCCACAACTAGAGAGAGCCCACAGGCAGCAGCAAAGACCCAACGCAGCCAAATTAAATAACTGAATTAATTTAAAAGAAAAAGATTAAAATTTGTTCTAGCAGGACACCTACACCTAACCTGGTTTACTTCCATTATTATGGAACACATCAACTCTACCTGGGTACGTGCGTTAATTCAGGTCAACAACAATGTCAGGTAAGACTTTCACCTCTTAACTGGACACCTGCAAAAACCTAATGGTTACGACTGTGGTGGCAACTTCAAAACACTTACAAGATATGATCAACCTACAACATTCACAGGGTTAAATATCACTAGCCTCTAAAACGTAAAAAACGTAAACTCATGGTTACTACAATTATTAAGAACTTTTAGCATTTCTTACCTGAATACCTGCAACAAAATCTAGCTAACAAGAAGTGTTAGGAATGCCATCAACACTTACCTACGTACATGAAAAACAGATGGTCTGATCTTCATGTACGTAGGTATATGAAAACTGAAAGCTAATGTTTGAAGAACTGGAAAGGAATCTGTCCTTACCTGAATACCTGCAAAGAAGTCATTGTAACAAGTGTCAGGCTCACACTCATAACTTACCTACGTATGCGCAGGTCAGATAGCCTGTGCTGTGGGTGAAGCCGAGATCGTCCCACAGCTGCCCCCCAACAGTGTTGCCCGTTGACACCAACGCTAGGTTCAGAGTGATGTCTGGACAGGAACCTGGAAAAGACATGAGATATGGCCTTCCTACCAGGACACCTTGATTACGTTATCATTATAAGACGCATCAACTCTATCTGGATACTTGCAGTACTCCAAGGTCAACACCAAGGTTGGAAAGCCATAGTTTCTTGACTGGACATCTGAAAAACCCTATGGGAAGTAGTGTGGTGGGAAATCCATAATAAATATCTGCATATGTGCAATCCCTCGACACTTAAGAGTGTTAAACTTTCTCTAAAATATAAAAAGGGAAAACGATTGTTTTCCAGACTGGCAAGGACACTATTATTTCTTACCCAGTTCCCTGAAAAAGACACACATGGTAACAGGAAGTGTTAGGACACATCCTTACTTACTAAGATATCCGGAGGTCAGAAGGCCTGTGCTGTGCTTTACGCTCACATCATCACTTACCTGGACACCAGCAAGGTCCCATCTGCAAATCCATCTCTCACTACTGTGTTAAATACATATTACCTCTAAAGGAGACTGCTAAAAATCTCATCCCTACCAGGATTATTAGGGACACATTAAATTCCTAACTGATCACATGTCAAAAATAAAGTCAATATGAGACACTGAAATCAGACATTATGTAGATATCTGAATATAAGAACATCTTGAATCAGTGAATATCACATGATCTCATACTGGCATAACAAGCAAAGATAGTAACATGATACCTGCAAAAAAAAAAGACATAAACACAACTGTTAGGAACAGCATCCTCACTTACCTAGACATTGAAGATCACAAGGTCTGCACTGTGGTAAGACGCACTTTAACACTTACCTGTTTAAGTGTTACGCTAGTAACCATGAGGTTCACCCTGTTCTCCTAACAGGAACCTGATGAAATACATGCAACAAATGTGTTCAAGACACAACTTGTTCTACCAGGATGCCTGCCCCTAACCTTGTTCACGTCCATTATTAAAGAACACATCAAGTCTACCTGGCTCCTTGCATCCATTCAAGGTCAACACTGTTGTCAGGAGAGACCAGTGGCACCTACCTGGGTACCTGCAAACATCTTATGGATATAACAGCGGAGAGATGTCACAACAACTACCTGGAGGTGAACGAGTCCTCAATACTTACAGGATTAAACAAATTGTAACTAAAATACGAAAAGTGTAAACTCGTGTTTACTAGAATTAGTAAGGACTCTTAGAAGTTCTTACCTGAACACCTGCAACAAAATCACGCTAACGAGAAGCGTTAGGAACGCCATCATCACTTACCTACGCACGCGAAGAACACAAGGTCTGTGATGTGCTTTAGGCCCACATCATCACTTACCTACATGCCAGCAACGTCCCCTGTTATCTACCACTGGTAGCTCACCATCATGTCCTGACAGGAGTGTGAAAACACATTTAGAGAATGTGTGTGATATCCATATCATTCTAGGGTACACCATCACATACCCTTGGCCAGTTGCATACTTTTGAGACTCATCCAAATTACCTGGATACTTGCAGAAGTCTAGGCTTAAACCCTAGTAAGAGATACCTTCTTCTCTTCACGAGGTATTTCAAATTCCATGCTCACTACTGTGGGGATGAACAATAGGATAAATTACCTGGATACCTGCATATCCCCTTATCAGTAGGAGGGTATCAAATGGTATTGTGAAACATGAATACAGTAAAATATCATGTTTACTTGTGTTGTTACGGACAAATTAATACCTTTACAGCGCACAAGCCAAAACTAAAGCTAAACAGTATCTGTAAGTTAAAATATAAAGAGTTTTCAAAATACCATTAATTACATACATACCTGAAAATAAGAAGCTCTAATGAATTCATGTGACATCTCGTACCTTTATACTAGGAAACACCGTAACAGGATATCTGCAGGGAAAAAAACTATGCGAACACTGTGTTCGGGGTTTGGGACATCATCCTCACTTATGCAGACATCTGAAGACCGTTGGTCTATACTCTGCTGTAAGGTCCTCAGCTCCACTTAACTGGTTACTTGCAGGGTCCCATTAACGACCGTCACTAGGTTCAGTGCAATGTCACCACTGATATAACATGAAGAAACACATCTGACAAGGGAGTTTACGGCAAAACAATCGTTTCACCTAAAGACAAAAATAAAAAAGCCTACCTGTAACTAATTCTGATTATTTACATCATTAGGGGAATCATCAACACTATGTGGGTCCTGCAGGCACTTCAAGGTTAACACCGCGGTTGGGCACACGATCATCTCTTGTCTGAGTACCTGTGAAAATTTCATGCTCAACGTGCTGGTGTGGAACAGCAGGAGAACTTACCCGGATTCCTGCATATCCCTCCATCACTGCTAAGGTGAAACACACATCATACCTAAACCCTAAACTGATTAGTAGCATTGGTTGGGACAATATCATTTCTGAACTGACCTCTGTAAGAAAAAAACATAGTAACAGAAAAGTTCGCAAACCATCCACACTTAACCTACCTGTCAGATGGGCAGATTATTTGTAGGGTCCTCAATAAAGATAGATCTACATCGTTACGTACAGATAAAAGCAGAGTCCCGTCATTGAGCGTTACGAGGTTTATCATGGTTTCTTGACAGAAACCTGAAAGACAAATTGTGACACATGTGTCTACAGAATATCTTTTCTCCCGGGACACTTCAAATAACCTTCTCCACTTCCACCACTGCAGGACCCATTAACTCTACTTGAACTCTTGTATGACTGCAAGGTCTATGCCATTGTGAGAAACCATCATGTTTGAACTACTTACCTGCAAAAATACTAGGGTAACCTGTGTGACCTACAACTCCATTTTTATTACATGAATACCCATGGATTGCTCAACACTCACATGCTTAAACACACATTTCCTCTTAAATATGAAAAAGTAAGATGTTTGCTAGCATTGGTAAAAAAACACTATTGTCATTTCGACCTGAATATCTGAAAAGAAAACACATGGTAAAACAAGTCCAAGCAATCAACATCAATTAACTAGATACACGGAGACCGGCGGGTCTCACGTAGCGAAGGGGCACCTCATGACATAGCTGGATACCAGAAATGTCCCCCCTTAACGACCACTGTCAGGGTCACTGAGGTAACACAACAGGAACCTGAAAAATACATCATGATGTACGTGTAAAAGGATGCAATTCTTCTTCCAGGACACCTGCGGGAACCTTGGTCACTGCATCATTATGAGACCATCAACTGTAACTGAATACTTGCTGTATCCCAAGGTCTAGACCACTGCCAGATAAGACAGTGTTTCTTTATGGGACACCTGCAAAGTTTCCACGGTTACTGCTGCGCTTGAGGACATAATGTTAATTACCTGGATATGGCAATGCATCAACTCTCACACGGTTCAACAGAAATGTTCTCTAAGTTATGAAAGGTGAAAACTACTTGTTTTTAGAATCAGTAAGGACTCTACTGCCTTACTGATTTAATTTTCTGCCTGAATACCAGCTAAGAAATTGTGGTAACAACAACCCTGAGAGACGCCATCATCCTTTAGCTGGCTCTCTGGAGATCAGAGGGATTGTGCCATGAGTTAGGCCCACATCATCACTTACCTGCACCCTTACAGTGTCCCCCGTTAACACCAACGCTAGGTTCAAAGGGATGCCTTGACAGGAATCTGAAAAAGACATTCAGAAAGCTCTGTTAAAGGACACAACTTTTTCTCCCAGGATATCTGCAAATATCCTTATGGAGTACACCAACCAAGCCTGGATGTTTTCATTAGTGAAAGATCAGTACTGATGTCAAATAAAATCATCATCACTTCGCTGGATACCTGCAAAAAATCTGTGGGTACTACTGGGGCTGGGGACACCATGATAAATACCTAGACATGTGCCAGCCTTCCACACGCACAGGGTTAAACACAAACTTTTTCTCATACAAAAAGCGAAAACATGTTTTCTAGAGTTGGTAAAGCTCTATCATTTCTTACAAGAACACCTGCACGAAAAAAAAGAAATCATGTTAATCTGAGTGTGAGAACACATCATCACTCACCAAGATACATGAAGGCCAGATGGCCTGTGCTGTGGTTTAGGCCCAGGCCATCACTTACCTCGATACCAGCAATGTCACATGTTAACTACCACTGGGAAGCCCACCTAGGTATCTTGACATGTATCTGAAAAACACATCACGCAAAATATGCTCAGTACACACCTCATTCTACCTGTGCACCTGCAAATTCCATTGATCAATTCTATCATTCACGGATGCATAAACATTATCTGCGTAACTGCAGAAACCTGAGGTCATACCGTAGTAAGAGAACCTTCCTCTTTTGAAGGGATACCTGCAAAACTCCCATGGTCAGTATCATGGGTATGGAAAATACAATAAATTACCTGGAAACCAACACAGTGGTGTAAAAAAATGATCTCTGAACAAAAATAGACTAATTTCTCATGCTGACTATTAGGGACAAACTCATTTCTGACATACTACATGCCAAAACAAGGTTAATTTAAGAATCTTCAAACTACCATTAATTACTTACCTATTTGAAAATAAGAAGGTATCTAGTGAATTAACCTCACACCGTCTGCTACGAGTACACGAGGCAAAGAACTTAACGGGAAACCTATAAAAAAGCATAGTACACTGTGTTAGAGACACCATTCTCATTCACCTAGATATCTGAAAACCTAATAACCTGCATTGGGGTAAGACTCACTTTATCACAAAGCTGGTTACTAGCAAGGTCCCACTGACAACGGTTATTTTGTTCATTATGACTTCACAATGAAGGCTAGAAACTTGAGAGATGCATTCCACAATTGTGTAAAGGACATGCTTCTTTACATGCAAAGTCAGTAGCAGTGCAAACAATCTTGGTCACTTCCATCGTTAGGGGAAGCACATACACTACCTGGACTTTGGAAGCACTTTAAGGTCAACACCACTGTTAGGCGCACTATCATCTCTTCTATGAGTACCTGTAGAAATCTCAACGTTAATATTTCCACAGTAGAAGAAGTTACCTGGACCTGCACTACCCTCTGTCACTGTTTAAACACGCGTTCTATTAAACACACATTCTATCAAAATTCTAATAAAAAAGGCAAACACTTACTAGCACTGCATGAGACAATGTCATTTCTTAACTGAATACCTGCTAGAAAAGCACCAAAACGAGACCATGGTAATACAACAGTTAGGAACACCATCCACACTAGCCTACGTATGTGACGATCAGACTGCTTGAGGCAGCTGAAGGCCCACGTCGTCACTTACCTGGATACAAGCCAAGTCCCATTGATGGTCATTTCGAGACTCACCATGACTTCTTGACAAGCATGTAAAGAACGCTTTGAGACAGATATGTCAGTGGACACACCTTCTCTACTAGGAGACTGCAAATCACCTTGCCCACTGCCATCACTGCAGGCCCTATCAGTTCTCCCTGGATTCATGCCGTACTCCAAGGTCTATGCCAGAGTTAGACACACCGTCATCAATTCCCAGCTCACTTGCAAACACGCCGTGCCACACAATTCCATCATCATGACCTGGATACCCACAACCTGCTCAACGCTCCCACGACTAAACACAAATTTTCTCTGAAATGGCAAACAGTAGCGTATCATGATTGCTACAACGGGTAAAATTCTATCATTTCTTACCTGATTACTCGGAAAAAAAACACACATGGTAAGTAACTTTACTCAATCACTAACACTGACCTACGAATGTGAAGAGCAGACGGTCTGATATGGTGAAGGTGCACATCATTACACATCATGACTTACCTGGACACCATAAATGTCCCCAGAGAATGACCACTGTAAGCTTCGTCTCTTGACAGGAACCTGAAAAGCACATGATGATATATGTGTAAAAGGACACAACTTGCTCTAGCAGGACACCTGCAAACCACCTTGGTCATGTCCATCATCATGAAATCAACTCTACCTCAATACTTCCAGGACACTCTGAGGTCAAGGACACTGTCAGGTAATAACGGTTCTTTACAACATACCTGCAGAATTTCCATGCTCACTACTGTGGCTGGGTTATCACGATAAATACCTGATATGTGTAATCCCTCGTGACACACAGAGTTCAAGATTTGCTCTAAAAAATGAACACTGAAAGCTAACGGTTTCAAGAATTGGTAAGTAATCTGTCCTTACCTGAATACCTGCATAGGAGACATGGTAACAAGTATCAGGCTCACAGTCATCACTTACCTAGATACCACCAACGTCCCCTGTTATCTACCACTGCTAGCTCACCATCATGTCCTGACATGAGTCTGAAAACACATTTAGAGAATGTGTGTGATATCCATATTTTTCTAGGGTACACCTTCAGATACCCTTGGCCAGCTGCATGCTTGTGAGACTCATCCAAATTACCTGGATACTTGCAGAAGTCTAGGCCTAAACCCTAGTAAGAGATACCTTCTTCTCTTCACGAGGTATTTCAAATTCTATGCTCACTACTGTGGGGATGAACAATAGGATAAATTACCTGGATACCTGCATATCCCCTTATCAGTAGGAGGGTATCAAACGGTATTCTGAAACATGAATACAGTAAAATATCATGTTTACTTGTGTTGTTAGGGACAAATTAATACCTTTACGGCGTACAAACCAAAAATAAAGCTAATACAGTCACTGTAAGTTAAAATATAAAGAGTCCTCAAAATACCATTAATTACATACATACCTGAACATAAGAAGGGCTAATGAATTCATGTGACATCACGTACCTTTACACTAGCAAAAACCGTAACAGGATATCTGCAGGGAAAAAAATATGGCAACCCTGTGTTCAGGGTTTGGGACATCATCCTCACTTATGTAGACATCTGAAGACCGTTGGTCTATACTCTGCTCTAAGTTCCGCAGTAACCTTACCTGGTTACTCGCAGGGTCCCATTAACGACCATTACTAGGTTCAGTGCAATGTCACCACTGATATAACATGAAGAAACACATTTGACAAGGGAGTTTACGGCAAAACAATCGTTTCACCTAAAGACAAAAATAAAAAAGCCTACCTGTAATTAATTCTGATTATTTACATCATTAGGGGAATCATCAACACAATGTGGGTCCTGCAGGCACTTCAAGGTTAACACCACGGTTGGGCACACGATCATCTCTTGTCTGAGTACCTGTGAAAATTTCATGCTCAACGTGCTGGTGTGGAACAGCAGGATACCTTACCCGGATTCCTGCATATCCCTCCATCACTGCTAAGGAGAAACACACATACGTAAACCCTAAACTGATTAGTAGCATTGGTGGGGACAATATCATTTCTTAACTGACCTCTTTAAGAAAAAAACATAGTAACAGATTCTGTCACTATTTTAACACATGTTCTATTCAACACACGTTATATCAAAATTCTAATCAAAAAGGTAAATACTTACTAGCACTGCATGAGACAATGTCATTTCTTAACTGAATACCTGCTAAAACAACACCAAAATGAAACCATGGTAATAGAACAGTTAGGAACACCATCCACACTTGCCTACGTATGTGACAATCAGACTGTTTTAGGCAGCTAAAGGCCCACATCATCACTTACCGGGATACAAGCTAAGTCCCATTGATGGTCATTTTGAGACTCACCATGACTTCTTGACAAGCATGTAAAGAACGCTTTGAGACAAATATGTCTGTGGACACACCTTTGCTACTAGGACACTGCAAATCATCTTGCCCACTGCCATCACTGCAAGCCCCATCAGTTCTCCCTGGATTCATGCCGTACTCCAAGGTCTATGCCAGAGTTAGACACACCGTCATCAATTCCCAGCTCACTTGCAAACACGCCGTGCCACACAATTCCATCATCATGACCTGGATACCCACAACCTGCTCAACGCTCCCACGACTAAACACAAATTTTCTCTGAAATGGCAAACAGTAGCGTATCATGGTTTCTTTAATGGGTAAAATTCTATCATTTCTTACCTAATTACTCAGAAAAAAGACACACAGGGTAAGTAACTTTAGTCAATCACTAACACTGACCTACGAATGTGAACAGCAGACGGTCTGATATGGTGAAGGTGCACATCATTACACATCATGACTTACCTGGACACCATAAATGTCCCCAGAGAATGACCACTGTAAGCTTCGTCTCTTGACAGGAACCTGAAAAGCACATGATGATATATGTGTAAAAGGACACAACTTGCTCTAGCAGGACACCTGCAAACCACCTTGGTCATGTCCATCATCATGAAATCAACTCTACCTCAATACTTCCAGGACACTCTGAGGTCAAGGACACTGTCAGGTAATAACGGTTCTTTACAACATACCATGCTCACTACTGTGGCTGGGTTATCACGATAAATACCTGATATGTGTACTCCCTCATGACACACAGAGTTCAAGATTTGCTCTTAAAAATGAAAACTGAAAGCTAATGGTTTCAAGAATTGGTAAGGAATGTGTCCTTACCTTAATACCTGCTAAGGAGTCATGGTAACAAGTGTCAGGCTCACAGTCATCACTTACCTACGTATGCGCAGGTCAGGTGGCCTGTGCTCTGGGTGAGGCCCACGTTGTCACATACCTGCCCAGCAACAGTGTCTCCCGTTAACACCAACGCTAGGTTCAGAGTGATGTCTGGACAGGAATCTGGAAAAGACATGAGATATGGCCTTCCTGCCAGGACACCTTGATTACGTTATCATTATAAGATGCATCAACTCTATCTGGATACCTGTAGTAGTCCTAGGTCAACACCAAGGTTGGAAAGCCATAGTTTCTTGACTGGACATCTGAGAAACCCTATGGGAAGTAGTGTGGTGGGAAATCCATAATAAATATCTGCATATGTGCAATCCCTCGACACTTAAGAGTGTTAAACTTTCTCTAAAATATAAAAAGGGAAAACGATTGTTTTCCAGACTGGCAAGGACACTATTATTTCTTACCCAGTTCCCTGAAAAAGACACACATGGTAACAGGAAGTGTTAGGACACATCCTTACTTACTAAGATATCCGGAGGTCAGAAGGCCTGTGCTGTGCTTTACGCTCACATCATCACTTACCTGGACACCAGCAAGGTCCCATCTGCAAATCCATCTCTCACTACTGTGTTAAATACATATTATCTCTAAAGAAGACTACTAAAACTCTCATCGCTACTAGTATTTTTAGGGACACATTAAATTCCTAACTGATCACATGTCAAAAAAAAGGTCAATATGAGACACTGAAATCAGGAATTATGTAGATATCTGAATATAAGAACGTCTTTAATCAGTGAATATCACATGATCTCATACTGGCATAACAAGCAAAGATCTTAACATGATACCTGCAAAAAAAAAAGACATTAACACAACTGTTAGGGACAGAATCCTCACTTACCTAGATATTGAAGTTCACACGGTCTGCACTGTGGTAAGACGCACTTTAACACTTACCTGTTTAAGTGTTACACTAGTAACCATTAGGTTCACCCTGTTCTCCTAACAGGAACCTGATGATATACATGCAACAAATGTGTTCAAGACACAACTTGTTCTACCAGGATGCCTGCACCTTACCTTGTTCACCTCCATTATTAAGGAACACATCAACTCTACCTGGCTCCTTGCATCCATTCAAGGTCAACACTGTTGTCAGGAGAGACCAGTGGCACCTACCTGGGTACCTGCAAACATCTTATGGATATAACAGCGGAGAGATGTCACAACAACTACCTGGAGGTGAACGAGTCCTCAATACTTACAGGATTAAACAAATTGTAACTAAAATACGAAAAGTGTAAACTCGTGTTTACTAGAATTAGTAAGGACTCTTAGAAGTTCTTACCCGAACACCTGCAACAAAATCACGCTAACGAAAAGCGTTAGGAACGCTATCATCACTTACCTACGTACGTGAAGAACACATGGTCTGTGATGTGCTTTAGGCCCACATCATCACTTACCTAGATACCAGCAACGTCCCCTGTTATCTACCACTGGTATCTCACCATCATGTCCTGACAGGAGTCCAAAAACACATTCAGAGAATGTGTGTGATATCCATATTATTCTAGGGTACACCATCAGATTTCCTCAGTCAACGGTATCATTTTGTATCCCATCAACGTTACCTGTGTACCTGCAGAACTGCAATGTCGTACCCTAGAAAGAGACGCCTTGCTCTCCTGAAGGGATACCTGCAAAAATTCCAGAGTCAATAAAGCAGTGGTCGACTATATGATAGATCACCTGGATACATATATGTTGCAGGATCATTCCAAGTGTTAAATATACAGTGTTTCCAAATAAATAATAAAATCTTATTCTTAGTAATATTATTGGGGACATGTTAATTTCTGAACTGCATACATGCCAAAAACAAAGTAAATTTAAGAGCCTTGAAAACATTAATTATGTAGAGATCTGAAAATAAGGAAGTCTCTAATAAGTTAATGCCACATCATCTCATATCTGTATACTAGCAAAGACCTTAACAGGATACCTGCCAAAAAAAAAACCAAAAACAAAACGAAAGTATGGTATCACCAGTGTTAGGACACCAACAACACTTAGGTGGATATTGAAAATTAGATAGTCTACATTGTGGTTAGACCCACTTTTCAGTTACTTGGTTATGAGCAAGCTTCCATTAACAACCATTCTTAGGTTCACTGTGTTCTCTTCACAGGAACTTGAAAAAACACATGGATAAAATGTGTTTAAGGACCCAACCTGTTCTACCAGTACACCTGCACATCACCCTGTTCACTTCTCTTATTACCTAACACATCAACTCTACCTGAATACTAGCATTAAATCACGGTTAATACCATGGTCATGAGAGACCATCATTCTTCACTGGACACCTGCAAAAATCCTATCCTTACCAGTGTGGTGAGAAACTCCAATTACCAACACGATCAATCCCTGAACACTGACACTGGTAAACATAACTTTTCTGTAAAATATGAAAGTATGAACACATGGTTACTAGAATTGGTAAGAACTCTATCATTTCTTACCTGAATACCTGCAAAGAAATCATTCTAACAGGAAGTGTGAGAGACACTTCCTATCACTTACCTAAATATATGTAGATCACACGATCTATGCTATTGTTTAGGTCCAAATCATCACTTACCTCCATACCTGCTAGGTGCCTTGTTAACTACCATTGAAATACCTGACAAACGTGTTGTGGGAAATGTTCAGTACATGTCCTGTTCTACCTGTACACCAAAAACATTCCCTTGGTCAGTTGTATCATTTTGTAACTCATCAGTGTTAGCTGGGTAACTGCAGAACTCCAAGGTCCAACCCTAGTAAGAGGTACCTTCTTTTTTTGAAGGGATACCTGTAAAAATTCTATGGTCAATATCGCTGTGATGGACAATGTGATAAATTACTTGGATACTTGCATATCTATTATCATGAGTATAAAAAACACATTATTTCTAAAAAAAAAAAAAACAAAAAAACACATTATTTCTAAACAAGAATACAGTTAATGCTCTTGCTTACTAGTGTTGTTCAGGAAGAATTAATTTCTTAACTGTATACATGCCAAAAGCAAGGTTATTATAAGAATCATGGGAACGTCACTAATTAATTACCTAGATGTGTGGAAACAACTGAAGTCTCTAATGAGTTAATATCCCATAATATCATACGTCCTTACTAGCAAAGACCTTAATGAGATACCGGCAATAAACATGATAACACATGTGTTAGGGACATCATCCTCACTTACTAGATACTGAAGATCAGACAGTCTGCATTGTAGTAAGACCCACTTTATCACTCACCTGGTTACTAGCGATGTCCTGGTAATGACCACTGTTAGATTCACCATGATTCCTTGACTGGAATCTCAAAAAAATATACATGACAAATACATTTAAGAAAACAACTTGCTCTACAATGACACCTGCAAATAATCTTGGTCACTTTCATCAATGAGGGAACCATCAACCTGGCAGTACTTCAAGGCCAATAATGTTCTTAGAGACACCACCACCTCTCTGCAGGGCACATGTAAAAATCTCCCAATCAGTACTGTGGTATGGACCTGTAGGGTCCCTTACCTGCATATACCTCTAGCACTACCTAGGTTCAACATACATTATATTTAAATTCTCATCCTGTAAGGTCTAATGCTTACCAGATTTGGTTGAGACAGTGTCACTTCTTACCTGAATATCTTTAAAAAAAAAAAACATGGTGCACAAATGTTAGACACACCATCCTCACTTACCAAGAAATCTGAAGATCAGATATTTGAAGGGGGCTTAAAGACACATCATCACTTACCTGGATATAAGCAAAGTCTCTGTTAACTATCACTTATGAAGTCACCATCGTCTCTTGATTGGACCCTGAAAAATACATTGTGACAAATGTGTCCAGGGAGACACATTTTCACCTGGATACCTTAAATGACCTTCCTCATCCATCACTGTAGGACCTATCAATCTACCTGATATTTGCAGTAGTCCAAGTTCTACACCACTGTTAGAGACGCCATCAACTCTTCACTGCACACCTGCAAATATCCCATGGTTACTACTGTGACATCATCTGCATTTACCTAAATCTGGAGATCACATGATCTGTAAGGTGCTTAAGGATCACATCATCACTTACTGGGATTCATGCAAAGTCTCTTGATGATGATGATGAGGTTCACTATGATCTCTTGACTGGAACCTGAAAAACACATTGTGACAAATGTTTTATCTACGGACACACATTTCCCACATGAATTCCTGCAAATAACCTTCTTCACTTCCACCGCTGCGGGACCCATCAACTAGATTTTTGCAGTATTCAAGGTCTAGCCATATTTAGCGACACCATCAACTCTTGACTTTACATCTACAAAACCCCATGGTTACTATTATGAAGCAGAATTCCAGAATAGTTACCTGAGTAAATGCAGATTACTCAATACTCACAGGGTTAAACATACATTTTCTGTGAAATATAAAACCGCAGAATAACACGGTCACTAGAACTGGCAAAACATTATCATTTCTTACCTGACTACCTGCTAAGCACTCACACATAAAACCCATGTAAGTGATCCAACATCATTTACGTGGATATATGAAGATCAGATGGTCTCTGATATGAAGATCATCACTTACCTAGATATCAGAAATGTCCCCCTGTTAATGACCACTGTTTAATTTATCACGGTATCTTGATAGGAACCTGACAACTACCTTGTGAAATATATGTTAAAGGACACAACTTTTTTTTACCAGAACACATGCAAATAACCATGGTGACTCCATCATTACAGAGCATATCAAGTCTATCTGGATACTTGGATTAATTCAAGGTCAATACCATTATCAGATAACATCATAATTTCTTGCAAAACCCCTATAAAAATCCCATGATTACCACCTGGGGGCGGGGATGGGGAAGACCATGATAATTACCTGGATACGTACAATACCTCAGCGATCACAGAGTTAAACATAATTTTTCCCTAAAATGTAAGATGTGGAAACCAATGGTTATAAGAATTGGTTAGGAATCTGTCATTTATTACTTGAATACTTGTAAAAATCATGGTAACAAGAAGTGTCAGGGATATATCACCCCTTACCTATATATATGAAGACCAGATGGTCTGTGCTGTGGTTTGGGACCAAATCATCACTTACCTTGATATTCCATGTTCACTATCATTTATTAGCTCACCACGACATCTTGACATGAATCTGAAAAACACATCGTGAAAAATGTGTTTGGTACACATCTTATTCTACCTGAACACCTGCAAATTCCCTTTGTCACTTATACGATTTCAGGACCCATCAATGTTGCCTGCATACTTGCAGAAGTCCAGAGTCATACCTTAGAAAAAGACATCATCCTCTCTTGGACGGATGCCTGCAAAAATCCCATGGTCGAGGACTTCCCTGGTGGTCCAGTGGTTAAGACCCCATGTTTCCACTGCACGGCGTATGGGTTCGATCCCTGGTCGGGGAACTAAGATCCCGCACACTGCATGGTGCGGCCAAAAATAAATGAATAAATCAATCAGTCCCATGGGCAATTAGGTGTGATGGAGAATAAGATATATTACTTGGATGCCTGCAAACCTATCACTGCGAATGTTAAATACACATTAGTTCTAAACAAGAAGATAGTAAAATCTCATGCTTATTAGTGTTCTTATGAACAAATTAACTTAACAGCATACATGCCAAATAAGAGGTCAATAAAAGAGTTTCTGTAACATCATTCATTTCTAGATATCTGAAATAAAGAAGGTCTCCCATGGGTTAATGTAACATAATTCCATATTTGTATACTATCAAAGACTGTAATGAGATACCAGCAAAAAAAATATGGTAACACAAATGTTAGGGACACCATCCTCGCTTACCTAGATATTTGAGGATCAGATTTGAGGTCTGTATTGTGGTAAGACCCACATTCTCTTTACCTGATTAAGAGCAAAATCCCACTGATGTCCACTGAGAGCTGAACTGTGATCTCTTAACCGGTACCTGAAAAAAATTTAACAAATGTGTTTAAGGACACAACCTCTTCTACCAGGGTATGTGTAAATAATCTTGGTTATTTCTATCATTATGGGACACATCAACTAGACATGGATACTTCCAGTACCCCAAGGTTAATACCATTGTCACGAGGCCATCATTTGGTGAATGGACACCTACAAAATCCCCACGTTACCTCTGTGTTGTGGAACACCATGATTGTTACCTGAATACATGCTCACTCAGCACTCTAATGGTTAAATATAAATTTTCTCTAAAATATAAAAAACGAAAACCCATGGTTTCTAGAATGGGAAGGACTCTACATTTTCATACCTCAATAGCATGCGATAAAATTATCTTAAGTATTATCGATACCATCATCACTTACCTATCTATCTGAAGATTAGATGGCCTGGGCTGTTGTTTAGGCCCTCATTATCACATACCTTGATACCAGCCATGTCTCACATTAAGTACCGATTATAGGCTACCCCCGATCATGGTTACTAGAATTGGTGAGGACCCTATTATTCTAAACGGAATAGCTGTACCAAATACACGGTCAGAAAGTGTTAGGGACACCATTACCACTTACCTACATTTCTGAAGGTCAGATGGCCTGTGCTCTGGTTTAGGCCCACATCATCACTTACCTGGACATTAGCAGTGTCCCCATTAATAAGCACTGTTAGGTTTACCATTATGTCTTGATAGGAGCCTGAAAAACATATTATGAAGTACGTGTCAAAGGACACAATTTATTCTACCAGCGTACCTGCAAATAACCTTGTTTACTTCTATTATTATGGGACACATCAACTCTACCTGCATATAAGCAGCATTCCAAGGTCAGCATCATTTTGGGGGTAAGACCGTCATTTCCTAACTGTATACCTGCAAACATCCCATGGTTACTACTGTAGGAAAGAACACCATAATTACCTGTAGACTTGTAACCTCTGGACACTTGGAAAGTAAAACAAATTTTCTCTCAAAATATAAAATGTAAACACTCATGGGCTCTAAAATTGGTAAGGACTCTATCATTTCCTACTTAAATAGCTATAATAAAAACATGTTAAGTGTTAGGGACACTATTATCACTTACTTAGATATCTGAAAATCAGATGGCCTGTGCTATGGTTTAGGCCCACATCATCACTTACCTGGACACCAGCAAAATCCCTGTCAATGACCATGGTAAAGTTCACACTTACCTGGACACCAGCAAAATCCCTGTCAATGACCATGGTAAAGTTCATCATGCTTAACTGACTGAAACCCGACAAACACATTGTTACAAATGTTTCTACTTACACATCTTTTTTCTCCTGGATACTTACTGTATTCCATTGTTTGCACCTTTGTTAGTAACAATATCCTTTGTTGACTGGACACTTGTAAAAAACCTAGTGAACAGTAAGGGCTAATTCTTAGTAGTGTTTATGAGAGCACTAACTTTTCTTACCTGATATCTGCAAAAACAAAGCAAAACATGGTGACACAGATGTTCGGGACACCATCATAATTTACCTAGATTTCTGAAGGTCAGAAGGGCTATAGCGTGGTAAGACTCATATAGTCACTTACTGCATCCAGCAAAGTGTCATTAACCACCATTGTTAGGGTCACTGTGATCCCCTGACTGGAACCTAAAAGAAACACACTGTGACAGATGTATTTAAGGACATAACTTTTCCTAGCAGGACACTGGCAAAGAACTTTTGTCACTTCCAACTTTATGGGCACATCAATGCTACCTGAACACTGGCAGAACTTCAAGGTTAACACTGTTGTTACAGGTACCATCATCTCTTGACCTTGTACCTGTAAAAATCTCATGGTCAACACTGTGGTGGAGAACGTTATGCATACTTACCTGGATACCTTCAAATCTCTCATTCATTCCTAAAGTTAAACACACATTATCTCTAAACTAGAAAACTGGCTAAACTAGATCTCACAGTTATCAGTGTTTGTAAGCCCCGTATCATTCTTTTATCTGAATATTTGCAAAAAACATGGTACTAACACGTGTTGGGGACACCATCATCGCTTACCTAGATTTCTGAAAATCAGATGGTCTATATAATATTTAAGGTCCACGTCATCACTTGCCTGGATTCCATGATCTTCACCATTATCTCATGATTTGAAGCCTACAAACACACATGATGGCAACTATGATTAGGGATACGTCTCCTACATGGACCTCAAAAAATCCTATGATCACTACTATCATTAGGGGAATCATGATCTCAACCTGGATCCTTTAGTTCTAAGGTCAACACTGTAGTTAGAAACACCATCATCTCTTGACTGAGATCTGAAAAAAACACATGGTGGCAACCCTGGTTAGGAAAACGTTTTTCCATCTGGGCCTCTGCTAATTCCATCTGTCAATTCCATTATGGCAACCACCAACTCTACCTGGATATCTAGAGATTTCTAAGGTCAACACCGTAGTTTTGGACACCATCTGCTATTCACTGGATACCTCAAAAATCCCATGGTCACTACTACAGTGAGGGCGCTGTGATATATTATCTGGATACTTACAAGTATCTTTGTCACTACTAAGTTTTAAGACAAAATCAACCCTAAACTAGAAAACAGTAAAATCTGATGGTTGATATTTTTGTTAGGGACATTAAAATTTCTTACCTGGATACCTACAAAAACACATGGTTTAGGGTGTTCTGAAGATGGCGGAAGAGTAAGACGCGGAGATCACCTTCCTCCCCACAGATACACCAGAAATACATCTACACGTGGAACAACTCCTACAGAACACCTACTGAATGCTGGCAGAAGACCTCAGACCTCCCAAAAGCCTCAGAAGCAGCAGATTAAAGCTCCACAATCAACTTGATGTACCTGCATCTGTGGAATACATGAATAGACAACGAATCATCCCAAATTGAGGAGGTGGACTTTGAGAGCAAGATTTATGATTTTTCCCCTTTTCCTGTTTTTGTGAGTGTGTATGTATATGCTTCTGTGTGAGATTTTGTCTGTATAGCTTTGCTTCCACCATTTGTCCTAAGGTTCTATCTGTCCGTTTTTTTGGGTTTTTTTAATTTTTTTTCTTAATTATTATTTTTTAATGTAATAACTTTATTAGATTTTACTTTATTTTATTTTACTTTATCTTCTTTCTTTTTTCCTTCCTTCCCTTCCTTCCTTCCTTCCTCCCACCGTCCCTCCCTCCCTCCCTCCCTCCTTTCTTTCATTCCTTCTTTTCTTCTTTCTTTCTTTCTTTCTTGCTTGCTTCCTTCCTTCCCTCCTTTCTTCCTTTCTTTCTTCCCACTTCTACTAACTCTTTCTCTCTACTTTTTCTCCCTTTTATTCTAAGCCATGTGGATGAAAGGCTCTTGGTGCTGCAGCCAGGAGTCAGTGCTGTGCCTCTGAGGTGGGAGACCCAATTTCAGGACACTGGTCCACAAGAGACCTCCCACCTCCACATAATATCAAAAGGCGAAAATCTCCCAGAGATCTCCATCTCAACACCAGCACCCAGCTTCACTCAACGACCAGCAAGCTACAGTGCTGGACACTCTATGCCAAACAACTAGCAAGACAGGAAAACAACCCCACCCGTTAGCAGAGAGGCTGTCTAAAATCATAATAAGGCCACAGACACCCCAAAACACACCACCAGATGTGGACCTGCCCACCAGAAAGACAAGATCCAGCCTCATCCACCAGAACACAGGCACTGGTCCCCTCCACCAGGAAGCCTACACAACCCACTGAACCAACCTTAGTGACTGGGGACAGACATCAAAAACAACGGGAACTATGAACGTGCAGCCTGCACAAAGGAGAACACAAACACAGTAAGATAAGCAAAATGGGAAGACAGAAAAACACACAGCAGATGAAGGAGCAAGATAAAAACCCACCAGACCAAACAAATGAAGAGGAAATAGGCAGTCTACCTGAAAAGGAATTCAGAATAATGATAGTAAATATGATCCAAAATCTTGGAAATAGAATAGATAAAATGCAAGGAACATTTAACAAGGACCTAGAAGAACTAAAGATGAAACAAACAATGATGAACAACACAATAAATGAAATGAAAAATACTCTAGATGGGATCAATAGCAGAATAACTGAGGCAGAAGAAAGGGTAAGTGACCTGGAAGATAAAATAGTGGAAATAAGTACTGCAGAGCAGAATAAAGAAAAAAGAATGAAAAGAACTGAGGACACTCTCAGAGACCTCTGGGACAACATTAAACGCACCAACATTCGAATTATAGGGGTTCCAGAGGAAGAAGAGAAAAAGAAAGGGACTGAGAAAATATTTGAAGAGATTACAGTTGAAAACTTCCCTCATATGGGAAAGGAAATAGTTAATCAAGTCCAGGAAGCAGAGAGTGTCCCATACAGGATAAATCCAAGGAGAAATACGCCAAGACACATATTAATCAAACTGTCAAAAATTAAATACAAAGAAAGCATATTAGAAGCAGCAAGGGTAAAACAACAAATAACACACAAGGGAATCCCCATAAGGTTAACAGCTGATCTCTCAGCAGAAACTCTGCAAGCCAGAAGGGAGTGGCAGGACACACTGAAAGTGATGAAGGAGAAAAACCTGCAACCAAGATTAATCTACCCAGCAAGGATCTCATTCAGATTTGATGGAGAAATTAAAACATTTACAGACAAGCAAAAGCTGAGAGAGTTCAGCACCACCAAACCAGCTTTACAACAAATGCTAAAGGAACTTCTCTAGGCAAGAAACACAAGAGAAGGAAAAGATCTACAATAACAAACTCAAAACAATTTAGAAAATGGGAATAGGAACATACATATCGATAATTACCTTAAATGTAAATGGAGTAAATGCTCCCACCAAAAGACACAGAATGGCTGAATGGATACAAAAACAAGACCCATATATATGCTGTCTACAAGAGACCCACTTCAGACCTAGAGACACATACAGACTGAAAGTAAGGGGATGGAAAAAGATATTCCGTGCAAATGGAAACCAGAAGAAAGCTGGAGTAGCAATTCTCGTATCAGACAAAATAGACTTTAAAATAAAGACTATTAGAAGAGACAAGGAAGGACACTACATAATGATCAAGGGATCGATCCAAGAAGAAGATATAACAATTGTAAATATTTATGCACCCAACATAGGAGCAACTCAATACATAAGGCAAATACTAACAGCCATAAAAGGGGAAATCAACAGTAACACAATCATAGTAGGGGACTTTAACACCCCACTTTCACCAATGGACAGATCATCCAAAATGAAAATAAATAAGGAAACACAAGCTTTAAATGATACATTAAACAAGATGGACTTAATTGATATTTACATAACACTCCATCCGAAAACAACAGAATACACATTTTTCTCAAGTGCTCATGAAACATTCTCCAGGATAGATCATATCTTGGCTCACAAATCAAGTTTTGGCAAATTTAAGAAAACTGAAATTGTATCAAGTATCTTTTCCGACCACAACGCCATAAGACTAGATATCAATTACAGGAAAAGATCTGTAAAAAAATACAAACACATGGAGGCTAAACAATACACTACTTAATAACGAAGTGATCACTGAAGAAATCAAAGAGGAAATAAAAAAATACCTAGAAACAAATGACAATGGAGACACGACGACCCAAAACCTATGGGATGCAGCAAAAGCAGTTCTAAGAGGGAAGTTTATAGCAATACAAGCTCACCTTAAGAAACAGGAAACATCTCGAATAAACAACCTAACCTTGCACCTAAAGCAATTAGAGAAAGAAGAACAAAAAAACCCCAAAGTCAGCAGAAGGAAAGAAATCATAAAAATCAGATCAGAAATAAATGAAAAAGAAATGAAGGAAACAATAGCAAAGATCAATAAAACTAAAAGCTGGTTCTTTGAGAAGATAAAATAGATAAATCATTAGCCAGACTCATCAAGAAAAAAAGGGAGAAGACTCAAATCAATAGAATTAGAAATGAAAAAGGAGAAGTAACAACTGACACTGCAGAAATAAAAAACATCATGCGAGATTACTACAAACAACTCTATGCCAATAAAATGGACAACCTGGAAGAAATGGACAAATTCTTAGAAATGCACAACCTGCGAAGACTGAATCAGGAAGAAATTGAAAATATGAACAGACCAATCACAAGCACTGAAATTGAAACTGTGATTAAAAATCTTCCAACAAAGAAAAGCCCAGGACCAGATGGCTTCACAGGTGAATTCTATCAAACATTTAGAGAAGAGCTAACACCTATCCTTCTCAAACTCTTCCAAAATATAGCAGAGAGAGGAACACTCCCAAATTCATTCTACGAGGCCAGCATCACCTTGATACCAAAACCAGACAAGGATGTCACAAAGAAAGAAAACTACAGGCCAATATCACTGATGAACATAGATGCAAAAATCCTCAACAAAATACTAGCAAACAGAATCCAACAGCACATTAAAAGGATCATACAGCATGATCAAGTGGGGTTTATTCCAGGAATGCAAGGATTCTTCAATATACGCAAATGTATCAATGTGATAAACCATATTAAAAAATTGAAGGAGAAAAACCATATGATCATCTCAATAGATGCAGAGAAAGCTTTTGACAAAATTCAACAGCCATTTATGATAAAAACCCTGCAGAAAGTAGGCATAGAGGGAACTTTCCTCAACATAATAAAGGCCATATATGACAAAACCACAGCCAACATCATCCTCAATGGTGAAAAACTGAAAGCATTTCCACTAAGATCAGGAAAAAGACAAGGTTGCCCACTCTCACCACTCTTATTCAACATAGTTTTGGGAGTTTTAGCCACAGCAATCAGAGAACAAAAGGAAATAAAAGGAATCCAAATCAGAAAAGAAGAAGTAAAGCTGTCACTGTTTGCAGATGACATGATACTACACATAGAGAATCCTAAAGATGCTACCAGAAAACTACTAGAGCTAATAAAGGAATCTGGTAAAGTTGCAGGAAACAAAATTAATGCACAGAAATCTCTTGCATTCCTATACACTAATGATGAAAAATCTTAAAGTGAAATCAAGAAAATACTCCCATTTACCACTGCCACAAAAAGAATAAAATATCTAGGAATAAACCTACCTAAGGAGACAAAAGACCTGTATGCAGAATATTATAAGACACTGATGAAAGAAATTAAAAAGGATACGAATAGATGGAGAGATATACCATGTTCTTGGATTGGAAGAATCAACATTGTGAAAATGACTCTACTACCCAAAGCAATCTACAGCTTCAATGCAATCCCTATCAAACTACCACTGGCATTTTTCACAGAACTAGAACAAAAAATTTCACAATTTGTATGGAAACACAAAAGACCCCGAATAGCCAAAGCAATCTTGAGAACGAAAAAAGGAGCTGGAGGAATCAGGCTCCCTGACTTCAGACAAAGCTACAGTCATCAAGACAGTATGGTACTGGCACAAAAACAGAAAGATAGATCAGTGGAACAGGATAGAAAGCCCAGAAATAAACCCAGGCACATATGGTCACCTTATCTTTGATAAAGGAGGCAGGAATGTACAGTGGAGAAAGGACAGCCTCTTCAATAAGTGGTGCTGGGAAAACTGGACAGCTACATGTACAAGTATGAGATTAGATCACTCCCTAACACCATACACAAAAATAAACTCCAAATGGATTAAAAACCTAAATGTAAGGCCAGAAACTATCAAACTCTTAGAGGAAAACATAGGCAGAACACTCTATGACATAAATCACAGCAAGATCCTTTTTGACCCACCTCCTAGAGAAATGGAAATAAAAACAAAAATAAACAAATGGGACCTAATGAAACTTCAAAGCTTCTGCACAGCAAAGGAAACCATAAACAAGACCAAAAGACAACCCTCAGAATGGGAGAAAATATTTGCAAATGAAGCAACTGACAAAGGATTAATTTACAAGCAGCTCATGCAGCTCAATAACAAATAAACAAACAACCCAATCCAAAAATGGGCAGAAGACCTAAATAGACATTTCTCCAAAGAAGATATACAGACTGCCAACAAACACATGAAAGAATGCTCAACATCATTAATCATTAGAGAAATGCAAATCAAAACTACAATGAGATATCATCTCACACCAGTCAGAATGGCCATCATCGAAAAATCTAGAAACAATAAATGCTGGAGAGGGTGTGGAGAAAAGGGAACACTCCTGCACTGCTGGTGGGAATGTGAATTGGTACCCCACTATGGAGAACAGTATGGAGGTTCCTTAAAAATCCACAAATAGAACTACCATATGACCCAGCAATCCCACTACTGGGCATATACCCTGAGAAAACCATAATTCAAAAAGAGTCATGTACCAAAATGTTCATTGCAGCTGTATTTACAATAGCCCAGAGATGGAAACAACCTAAGTGCCCATCGTCGGATGAATGGATAAAGAAGATGTGGCACATATATACAATGGAATATTACTCAGCCATAAAAAGAAATGAAATTGAGCTATTTGTAATGAGGTGGATAGACCTAGAGTCTGTCATACAGAGTGAAGTAAGTCAGAAAGAGAAAGACAAATACCGTATGCTAACACATATATATGGAATTTAAGGAAAAAAATGTCATGAAGAACCTGGGGTAAGACAGGAATAAAGACACAGATCTACTGGAGAATGGACTTGAGGATATGGGGAGGGGGAAGGGTGAGCTGTGACAAAGCGAGAGAGAGGCATGGACATATATATACACTACCAAACGTAAGGTGGATAGCTAGTGGGAAGCAGCTGCATGACACAGGGATATCAGCTCGGTGTTTTGTGACGGCCTGGAGGGGTGGGATAGGGAGGGTGGGAGGGAGGAAGATGCAAGAGGGAAGAGATATGGGAACATATGTATATGTATAACTGATTCACTTTGTTATAAAGCAGAAACTAACACACCACTGTAAAGCAATTATACCCCAATAAAGATGTTTAAAATAAATAAATAAAAATAAAATTAAATATATTTGATAGTCCAAAAAAACCACATGGCTACGATAAGAGTTTGGGACAGCATCATCACTCTTCTAGATATCTGAAAATCATATGTTCTCTAATGTGTTTAAGGCCCACATCATCTTTTACCTGGATATTAGCAAAGTCTCACATTTACTCCATTAGGTTCACCATCGTCTACTGATTGGAACCTGAAAAATTCCATGGTCTGTACTGTGGTGAGTGACACCATGATAACTTATCTGGACAGTTACAAAATACTGTGAAGTCTACTTGGTTAAAGCCCACATTCTTTCCTTGTCATATTAAATCCCATGGTTACTACTGTGGTAAATTTCAACTTCATTTCTTTACTGGAACCTGCAAAAAATCATGGTGACAATCTCAGAGATATATCATCTCTTACCAGAACACCTGAAAAACCCATGGTCATTGCCATGATTTAAGTCACCATCATTACTTAATGGATACTGAAGGGTAGCAGAGTATGCAACCACAAAATAGGCTTCCTTGGCACAAGGATTATTTTGAGCTTGTTATTTTGAGAAACTGAAGACATAGAAGCTCTAAAAGCAGGGTAGAAGTTACCCTTTTGTAAGGGAAATTTACATTAGAAAGGGGGCTTGCACCAGAAAGAGAGCTATTACTGGAGATCACTTTTTCACCTGAGAGACTTACCTTCATGGCAGGGCAAACTTTGTTTACCATCTATTTCTTCTTCTCGGCTTCCTGTAAATTGCCTTCCTCCCCTTGGAAACCCCAGACCCCTGTCTCTTCCCTTAGCTCAGGATGGTATGTATATAAGCCTCAGTTGCCTGGCTGCCTTTTCATATATCTTTGTGGGGCTCCCATATGTACGTATGTGCATATGTAATTAAAATCATTTGTTTTTCCCCTGTTAATCTGTCTTTTATTACAGGAGGGTTTCAGCCAAGAACCTAGAACACTAGAGGGAAAATGTGTTTTCTTCCCCTACAATACCTTCATAGTCCCATATTCACTCTAGGTTTACCATCAGTTCTTGACTAGATACTTGCAAAGTACCTTGGTTACCATACCGGTTTACGACACATCATCTTTACCTGGATAAATACAGAAGCCTGTAGTCTTTATTAGGTTTAGAAAAACATATCTTACACAGAGACCTACCAATTATCCAGATAAATGCCATTGTTAGGGACACATCATCTCTAACCTGGGTAACTATAAAGTATCTTGGTACTACCATTGTCAGCTATACATCATGTCTTACCTAGACACCTTCAACCCATGGTCGTCACATTTTTAGGGACACCAGCATCTCTAACCTGAATACTTACAAAATCCCTTGCTCAGTACTGGGGTTAGGATCACTAACATGTCTTGACTGCATATACCTGCAAAATCCCATCATCAATTTCATGGTTAAGGACACCATCATCTCTTCACTAAACCCCTGAAAAATCCCATGGTTGCTTTTGTGGTTAGGTTCACCATCATACCGGGACTACCATAAAACACCATGTTCACTAATGTGGTAAGGGACACGATCAGCTTCTACCTGCCTACCTGAGAAATCCCGATTTCAGTACTGTATTGATAGTTAAGGCCACTATTCTATCTTAACTGGATATCTACAAAATACCATGGTCACTCCCATGGTTACATCGATCATAATTTTGTAGGAACATGTTCCTAGGTAGGAACATCCTCATTTCCTACCTCGCTATTTACAAAGTCCCATGGATATAAACATAGTCAGGGTCTCTGCCGTCTTTTTACTCTCCATCTACAAAATCCCATGGCACTAACATAGTTAAGGATACCATCATTTCTTCCCAGGATTCCTTCAAAATACTGTGGTCACTACATTGGTGACAGCCACTGTCATCTCTTACCTGAACAACTGCCAAGTCCTATGGTCACTGAATCTCTTGACTAGACATTCAAGGCTCTTCATGTCTGACTCTGCCTGCCTCACCAGCCTCAGCACGTCATCCCCTCTCATCCTTTATGTGAACGTTCTAAACTGTTGAATTTCCCTGGTTACGGGCAGTAGAATTCTCAAGCCAGCCCTTACCATCTAACAGGAGCTGATAATTGCCATCTCTTGGCAACTCAGTGTTCAGCAGCCTTGAAATAGGCCATGGTGGAGTATTTACACCACAGAAACTGGCAAATGCTACACATCAGGCCCTTTCTTCCAGGTATTTACCAGGATGTACTGATGAATAAAGTAATAAATGAACAGACGGAGGCACTACTTAACATGACAACTCAATCTTGCTTTCTCATGAATCTGATGTGACTTTTGTAGATGAAGGAATGTGTCAGTTTATTCTACATATGCCTCAAAATTTATTATTTTTCCAAATTTGTATACTTAATGAAAAAAATGGATAAACACTTACATTACAAATTACTTAGTTTATACTAATGTTGAACTCAGTTTATACAACATTAATGTATATTAATGTTGATCAGGGACTTACTGGATCTCAATATGTCCAAAGTTGACAAATTTGCAAAAAACCCCAATAGTTAAATATTATTACACCTAACCAAAAAATTATATATATATTATATATATATATATAAAATTTAATATATGTATCACCCCATTTACCAGAGCAAATCTTTTATCTCCCTTACCACTAAATTTCTTTTTTTTTTTTTTTTTTTTTTTTTGGTGGTACGCGGGCCTCTCACTGTTGTGGCCTCTCCCGTTGCGGAGCACAGGCTCCGGACGCGCAGGCCCAGCGGCCATGGCTCATGGGCGCAGCCGCTCCGCGGCATGTGGGATCTTCCCGGACCGGGGCACGAACCCGTGTCCCCTGCATCGGCAGGCGGACTCTCAACCACTGCGCCACCAGGGAAGCCCACCACTAAATTTCTTATTGGGCTTTTCATGACAATCTAGATTTCTATCAGTAACCATATTTGAATTTCATAAAGTTCTTAGTCACCTTTCCTTCGAAAATCAAGTGAAATGTCAAGAGAGAGAAGTAGCAATCCACACCCCCTCGTTTTAGGTCCACAGTGTGGGAACCAATTTTATGGTGATTCTTGGGGGAAAAAAGCTCCACGTGATGGCTGCAATTTTGATGGCTGTGTCCTTCAGATTGCCCAAAGGCTAAAAGAAGCAGAATGCAATTAGTAAAGGCTCCACTTCTCATGTTGAGGTTGGTTTCAGCTTCAAACTTCTTTATTTCTCCTTGCACCCTCACTTTTCTGCAACCCTTCCTGATAACAGAAAACTGATAAGTTAAATGGACCACAGAGATGATAAACACTAAGTAAAACTGATAGACCGGGGCTTCCCTGGTGGCGCAGTGGTTGAGGGTCCGCCTGCCGATGCAGGGGACACGGGTTCATGCCCCAGTCCGGGAGGATCCCACATGCCGCGGAGTGGCCGCTGAGCCTGCGCGTCCGGAGCCTGTGCTCCGCAACGGGAGTGGCCACAACAGTGAGAGGCCCGCTTACACCAAAAAAGGAAAAAAAAAAAAAACTGATGGACCACCAGGCAATTTTCCTTTTATAAAGAAAACCTTCTATTTCTTAATGATTATTCTTAGCTACTAGCCATTTCTACTCACCAAGATCAGCCATCACCCGTGAGAAACGATACTGGTGACAAATTAATGCAGCAACCGGGGCACAAAGGGTCCCTGAGAGCACCTTTCTGTCTACTAAACCTACATCCCACCTAATTCACTCTTTCCTTTTTCAAAGTGAAAAAGATGATCTTCTTTGCTAGTACTGTAATGATCTTGTTACATGCACTGGTTGAATTCATATGGAATTATTTCCTGCCTTGTAGGAAATTAAATGTGCTTTAAAATTATAATGTGCTACCAACTGGGTTTTTATGTTCAAAACTCCTGGGGTCAGATTCATGTGGGGCTCTCCCTTTATATTTTGACACTAGGAGAGAAAACGCTTTACAGTCAGATCTATTACCAGTATGAAAGAGCAACTGAAGAGCTTGCCTCTCTGTGTTTATCAGCACCTACCGGGCAACAAGAGACAGCTGGGCCCTGCTGTAGGCAGCACAGAGGGCAAAGTCTGGCATTTGGGCTTCCAGCTATGGCACTTCCTGACTCAGCAAGGACCCTTGTCTTTGCAGCCTTGCAGCCTCTCAGGCCACGACTGAGAGGACTTCCAAAGTGAATTCTGTACTTTATATATCTCATGTCTCGACTATTATCTCTGAATACAATCACAATACTATATAGCTGTTATTATACACATGATATATATCATACATATTAGTATAAATCCTAATAATAACTTCATTTTATGTAAGCTTGGAACTCCAGGGGTTGATACTAAAATTACTATTACTAAAATTACTATTTTGGTTCTTAAGGTGCTAAGAACAATGATAACATGTATGGGGGGATTCCCCACACCAGCTGGGTGTCCCACAAATTTAATTCAATTCTGACCCTAACTACCAAGAGAGAGCATCAGATCCCACAGGTTAGGGATTCAGTCTCACAACACTGTTCCCCACCACCACTTCACATGCCAATTGCAAGTCCAGACTGTTCTCTGTACTTCTGGCCTATAAATCAGAGGTTCCCACAACCCCCTCCTCGTGTTTGATTAATTTGCTGGAATGGCTCACAGAACTCAGGAAAACATTTTACTCATTAGACCACTGGATTATTATAAAAGAAGGTACCTCAGGAACAACCAAATTGGATGAGAGGCAGAGGGCAAGGTATGGGGAAGTGGCACAGAACTCCAAAGCCCTCTCCGAGCACCCCACTCTCCCAGCACCTCTACAGGTTCACCAACCCAGAAGCCCCCCAAATCACATCCTTCTGGGTTTCTATGGAGGCTTCATTATACAAGTATAATTGACTGACTCACTGGCCACTGGCGATTGATTCACCCTCCAGCCCCTCTCCCCTCTCCCTTCCCTGGAAAGCAGGGGGTGGGACTGAAAGTTCCAACCCCCTCATCAAGGTTGGTTCCCCTGGCAACCGGCCCCCCTCCCTAGGAGCTTTCCAAAAGTCACCTCAAGAACACAAACCCGGTAGTAGTGGAAAGGCCTTGTTTTGAATAACAAGACACCCATTTCACCTTTATGGCTCTGAAGGGATTTCAGGAACTGAGGACAGGAGACCAGATATTATAACAAAAGACACTCTCGTTTACTCTTTTCACTCAGGAAATTCCAAGGGTTTGGGGAAGCTGTGAGCCAGAAACCATGAACGAAGAGGTTGCCACTTCTAAGCATACTATTTATCTTAAAAATGAAACTCTATTTATGAATTCTGATTACTTAACTTCATTATCCTTTCCCTCTTTTTAAGCAAACACCAAACAATGAGATGTTCTAGGCCCAGTAAAAAATATCAACATCACTGTACATGGATTTGTATATCATTTAACAGATATTTATAAAACCCAGCATTGTTCGTGTCAAATGACAAAACTAAATTTAGTAATGAATCTGATGCCCTTTATTCAAGGGAAAACAATCCGTGGAGTAGGGGTACAGTGCCTCACAAGCAGCAGACTGCTCTTCTTGAGGGATTATGGGCAAGAGAGAGTTTTAGAGGATATTGGAAGAGGCAACGTGCGAACAGCACACAGCTGGCTAGGAGGCTGTGGATCTCCTTACAAGACGGGCAATCCTATTGTTACGGAATCCAAGCTCGCTCTGCTCACCACACGACAGGTCAATGAATCGGACACGAGGTGTGATTCAAGGAAGACGGCTGACCGAGAAGACGGCAGACTAGAGTCTCCGAGAAACCCTCCTATCGGGGTCTCGATGCGGGTTTCTTTTATGAAATCAGAGAGGGAGAGGCAGTGAGGAAGTAAAGTAAAAGGGCCATCAGTCTTGCAAAACATCTCCTGGAATGGCAAGCCTCAGAGGGGATCTGTTAGTTTCTTGTAGCCATTCCCAGGCGGCAGGGTCAGATTATCTCCCTGAGAGCTGAACAGCGGAGGGGCAGGGTTCCCTGCGGCAGGCCATTATGTATGATTATAATAACAAAAGCAACGAAAAGCAAGGGCTAAAGTCAAAGAAACAGATCCAACATGGAGTCCATTTAGCTCTTCCCTGTTACACTATTTTCTAGGGTAAGGTGAGCGACCTGAAGCTGAGTTGGAGGGCTGTGGCTGGTGTGTGTTAGGTTCCCTTGAGAGGTATTTCTCCTAAGTGCAGGCTGACTTAGGGTTAGAATTGTGATGTGGGCCGTGCCGAGGGCGTGGCCTCCATTTTGTGGGCGCCGATATACGCATTGACCTTACCATTAGATGTAACAGAAAGTCAAAGATGGTAGTATTTCTTTTTTGTTGTAGAAGTTCGGTGTTTGGTGCTATTCAAGAGGACAGAAGTACTCTTGTCTGTTTGTTTGTTTTTCGGTGCGCGGGCCTCTCACTGTTGTGGCCTCTCCCGCCATTGCGGAGCACAGGCTCTGGACGCGCAGGCTCAGCGGCCATGGCTCAGGGGCCCAGCCGCTCCGCGGCATGTGGGATCTTCCCAGACCGGGGCACGAACCCGTGTCCCCTGCATCGGCAGGCTGACTCTCAACCACTGCGCCACCAGGGAAGCCCTAGACTACCAATTTTAAGATGCAACATCTTTAATACTAACTTTCTGAAGAGAAAGAATATTGTCACCTTATACCAAAATGTACCCTGATATATAATAAAGGAAGAAAAATGTGTATCTTGGAATTGAGGAAATATGTAAATTCAAAAGGAGAAAAATCCATATGTATAAAGACATTTACAGAAGTTATTAATAATTTTTTTAAAAAACAGCATTTGCATCCAATAATAAGGAAATGATTAAATAAAGTATATATATTATATATAAATACAATGGAATGTAACATGGTTATCAAAAATTTATGATAAAAGTGAAAATCAAGGGAAAGTGTTTCTAAAATAATGTTACAAAACGCATAAAATTTTTACATGTATAATATATATATAGTTTGATGAACTTAGAAGCAATATATCCATATGGATAAAAGTTTCAAAGAACTCCAAACAAATGCAAATCATTATGTTGTTGAGATATTGGAATTATGTACATTTTTAAAATGTCCTTCATATATTTTAAAAACACTTTAATCACAAATAAAGGTTTTACAAACATTCCCATCTTAAGTCATTCTCTTCCCTGTTTTTCCTTGGGTCCAGTTTTCTCCCCTCCTTGGCAGAGTGGGGCATTTAGATATTTAGCTGGGCAGCCAGGAAGAAGCCATGTTGTGATTTTTGGTAATGACATGTAATGTGTTTACACAACCACTTCCATTTTGTTTCATGAGTAAAGAGTATAATTATGTAGCCACCGAGGGCCAGAGCCAATCAAGCAATCACTGGTCTGTACCCAAGAATCCTGCCCTCACTTTCCAGGAAGGGGAGGGGCCGGTGAGAATGCAGCACCCTGGTCACTGGTAACAAACCTCAGCACCTCTGCTGGTATTTCTCTTTCCTCACCTGGTGCTGGCTAGCCCTGGAACAATCTGAAGGCTTTTTGGGTAAACGTAGAGCCAGCATTCTGAGGAAAAAAAGAAGGGTCTAGAAAAGCAGGCCTTATATAGCGGTAGCCAAATGGAGTGAGAAAAGGTGGAACAGAACTGGGTCTTCTTTGCCTGTGTGTCATACCGAACATATCCATTGAATTTCTAAAGCTGCAAGCACCTCTCTGTTTATGATGAATGAAGTCAGGAAATCTCATGGGCTGTACATTAATGAGAGGAAGCATTTGGAAAGTCATCTTATTTCCTCTTCTAGTGTCATCTCCAGATGCCTTTGTGTGAGGCAAGTTAATACGGCAGCCTTTCCGGGAAAAGGGAGCCATAATACCAGCGGCCATTACTGAGCAGACAGCATGGACCAGGGACTCTACTAGGTAATACCTCCTTTCTCCACTGCAGATGATGATTGTTTTTGAAGGGAACTTGCTAATTTTACTCATTTTTATATTTTTTTCTGATTGTGCTAAATGAATAAGATACATTGAACCCCATTAAAAAATAGCAATTTTGAAGGGAAAGTCCCCTTCCTTCTCTGAAAGTGATGGGAGGTGATTTGAAAAAGATTTGGATTAAGCAGTTTTTGCTATTCCCTGGAGTTATATTCTAAAGAATTCAGCAGCGACAAACACATTTTGAAGAAAGTTACTTCCCAGGCTCTATGTATTTATTGATTTTGTACTAGGCACTGAGTTTATAAGAGTAATTGCATGGTCACTGCTTGCCTGGAGTCTTCATTTGGGGGAGGAAAAAAAGTGGTCCTTTTTTTGGAATCACTAGGAGAGTTTTTAAAAATGCTGATGCCTGTGTCTCATCTTTAGAGATTCTGATGTAATGAACTCAGGATGTGCAGCCAAGGCTGAGACCCCTTGCAGATGGACACGAGCGAAGTGTCTGGAGCACAGGGCAGCAGGATTCATTGGCTGGGGGGTGATAGGACGTGACAGCTTTGAGCTGATTTGAAGGATGAATAGGAGTTTCCCAGGCACACAAATCAGGTAAGTTATTTTGAGAAATGTTGCGTGTGAAGGTCCAAAGAGAGGAGAGAGCGTGACATTTTGAGGGTGTTGCCCTTAATGAGTATTGCTGGCAGGTAACATGTGATGGGGAAGGGTCGAGGGCGATGAGTCAGAAGGCAAGTCACAGAGCCTTCCCTGGTGGTCCAGCGGCTAAGACTCCTGACTCCCAATGCAGGGGGCCCGGGTTCGATCCCTGGTCAGGGAACTAGATCCCACATGCCACAATCACAGATGCTGTGAGTCCAGGCTAATAAGGTTAAGTTTTTTATTTCATAGGCAGTGGAGAGCTATTCTTCAAAAGCCCTTGAGCAGCAGCGTTTGAGCAAGATGAGATCTGAGAAAATGGGGAGACCATCGCTCGAAATAATCCAGTCCCCTGCAGGCTTTTATACCATGTTTCATTGTCAAATGAAGGAGAGAAAGTCCTTTAAAAACTGTGTCTTGTACAGAAATGAAGGACAGTAGAGTGAGTTTGTTTCTGTATGAGTTAAGTTCTTCCAGTTTCAAATGTGCCAATTATATGGGCACAAGTTCTCATGAGATCCCAGAGATCTGTGGGATACATGGAGTATAGGCTTAAAATACAACAGGTGGAGGAAGTAGTAGAAAACTTGTCTGTTCTTTGATAAAACTGTTTAAATGCCTGCTCTGGAGTCATGAACTTCTCAAGGGAACACTAAAAGGATTTTTAATCCTTAGCCCCAAGGGGGGACCATTTTAAAGGGTTTGAAGGTCATCCTATGCCTTTGCTGGCTGGCTAGGGTGGACATTCAGATCCACAAGTTGTAAGGACCTGACTTTGATGATTACCCCAAAAAACCCATTATAAATGATTCATGTAGCTCCTGCTTCAAATGTAGAGGCAGAAGAATGGAGAACAATTGATGGTTTTGCCTCTAAGGAGGAGTCATGTACTGTCACCGTCTCTTTCACAGACGCAGAAGAATGGAGAATGCATTTAAGGATGGCCTTGCCTCTAAATTGAAGTCATCCATTGTCATGGTCACTCTCAAGCTTAACAGTGAAGAAAATCACCGCCATAGCATTTGCTAAAGAAGGGCAAAGAAAATTATCACACAATTCATCTATCTTCTCTCGGCTGCCATGTGAGGCCCTTTTCCAATCCAGCAAATAGATTTGTTATGTATCATGCAGGCAGTACAGTGAATTTAATCAATCAGAATAAGACTTTTTGCTGTCCCTCTAAGGTCTTAAAAAATAATGAATAAATTACTCTTCTGTTGTCTCTCCTTAAGCCGAGAGTTGTAAAATTGAAGTCAGTATAAGAAAAAGAATCACATTTAAATGGGGGTGGGAAGATTAGAACATGAGAGGAAATTTGCCATTGCCTAGAGATCAGTCCTGGTTCACCCTCTGACGTCGCCTTCAGTGACAGGACATGGGCGTGGACTCCTCCAGCACACCAAATGGAATTCTGCATTTGACTGATTTTCAAAGGCAATTCCTGTCTGCTGGAGACCAGCCTCTCCCATGGGACTATAACTCCATACTCAACTGCACTACAAGCTAGTTCTAAATCTTACGCTTGTTATTTGCCAGAGTTTTCAAATATTTGGAAATACGACATTAACAAACAGGATTTTTCCTCCCTCAAACCTTAAGGTAAACTCTTATTCCTGATCATAAATTTCTTTCAGAATGTTCAGATCCTGGAATAATCCAATTTGTGGGGTGTGTTTGTGTGTGTATTTGAAGGAGGTTGAATCGGTGGAGGAAAATGAACTGGGGCTGGGGATGGGATTATCCACGTGAAATTTTCAATCTCAAGAATGTTCCACAGGGAATAGAGAAGCTCATTGGTGCTCTCTTGAGCAGGATAGACAGTTTTTCCTAAGCTAGCCTTCAGAATACTTCAGAATTTTCACAAGGCACCTGGGAATCTTCATGCGATGGATGGATGACATAAAAGCCTAACTGGTATACTGAGACACCATCCCGACCTTTCTTTAGCATGGAGGGCATAAATGAGATTTTCCTCCCATGGTTTGACAAACATGTTATCCTTAGAAGATTGTATTCCTTCTGCCTGCCTGCTCCTGTGGGCTTTTATCTCTGAACTTCCTGAAAATATGTCATTTTCATTTGTTTCCAGAAATAAGACCTTTTACTCTTGCTTTTCCAGGATTAAATATCTAATCTATTGGTTAGTTTTGCCAGCAAACAATGAAACAGGAAGCAGGTATTGGGGTCTAGGAAAGATCACATGGTCTGTAAACTAGACCCCCAGATCCTCCTGGTGGCTCTGCAGCCCCAAGTGTGACAGGACGACGGCTCTTATTTATATATTTATACCACACTGTTTAAAACACACACACACACAAGATGGCTTAGATACAAACACACATAAAACTGGGTTCATGCACCAGCCGTAGAAAACTAAAATTGTGAAAAGGCAGAAAGCCTGATAAGCAAGCCACAAAGGTTAATATAGTTACTGTCAATAAATGGAAAATTTAACGTGGGCAAAAATGTAAGCAAGGCAGTCACATATAACCCTTCTGAGTTTACAGAGTTGGTTTCTCTTAATGCTAAAATCTAAACCCTTTATTCAGGAGACCTTGAACTACACATTACACAATGATTTAAACCAATTTATTAAGAAATCAAGAATGTTAGGGTCAAATGGCTAGTAAGAGCAAATACAGGTCAACAGTTGGAGACTGTTAACCTGGGATTTGCAAATCCCAAGTCTGTGTGGAGAATTCATGGGACCTGTGGGCTTGGATGTAAGAGAACTGTATCCTTACCTTCATCAAGGTAAGTCTTAAATACCTTTTTTTACCTTTTTTTAATTATTATTTTTTTAACTTAATTTTTTAATATACCAGGTTCTTATTATCTATTTTATACATATTCGTGTATCCATGTCAATCCCAATCTCCCAATTCATCCCACCACCACCCCCCCACCCACTTTCCACCCTTGGTGTCCATACAATTGTTCTCTACATCTGTGTCTGTATTTCTGCCTTGCAAACCGGTTCACCTGTACTATTTTTCTAGATCCCTCATATATGCGTTAATATACGATATTTGTTTTTCTCTTTCTGACTTCACTCTGTATGACAGTCCTTAGGTCCATCCACATCTCTACAAATGACCCAATTTCATTCCTTTTTATGGCTGAGTAATATTCCATTGTATATACATATCACATCCTCTTTTCCATTCGTCTGTCGATGAGCATTTAGGTTGCTTCCATGACCTGGCTATTGTAAATAGTGCAATGAGAAGATACATGCACCCCTGTGTTCATAGCAGCACTATTTATAATAGCCAAGACATGGAAACAACCTAAATTCTGATCAACAGATGAATGGATAAAGAAGATGTGGTACATATATACAATGGAATACGACTTAGCCATAAAAAAGAATGAAATAATGCCATTTGCAGCAACATGGATGGATCTAGAGATTATTATATTAAGCAAAGTAAGTCAGAAATAGAAAAACAAATACCATATGATATCACTTATAGGTGGAATCTAAAATACAACACAAATGAACAAATCTATGAAACAGAAACAGACTTACAGACATAGAGAACAGACTTGTGGTTGCCAAGGGGGAGAGAGGGTAGGGGAGGCAGGGATTGGGAGTTTGGGGTTAGCAGATGCAAGCTATGCTATATAGGATGGAAAAACAACAAGGTCCTACTGTAGAGCACAGGGAACTATATTCAATATCCTGTGATAAACCATAATGGAAAAGACTATGAAAAAGAATATATATGTGTATAACTGAATCACTTTGCTGTACAGCAGAAATTAAACGCAACTTCGTAAATCAGTTATACTTCAATAAAATTCTAAAAAATTAAGTCAAAATAGATTAAAGACCTAAACTTAAGACTTAAAACTATGAAATTCTCAGAAGGAAACAGAGGGAAGAGCTTCAGGACTTCATATTTGACAATGATTTCTTGGACATGACACCAAAATTACAGCAAACAAAAGCAATAATAATACAAATGGCACTATATCCAACTTAAAAACTTCTGTGCATTAAAGGACACAGTCAACAGAGTGAAAAGGCAATCTATGGAGTGGGAGAAAATATTTGCAAATTATATATCTGATAAGGAATAAACATCTAAAATATATAAAGAACTAGAACTCGATAACAACAAAAAACTGAAATAACACGATTAAAAATGGTCAAAGGACTTGAATAGACATTTCTCCGAAGAAGACAAATGGTCACCAAGCATAGGAAAAGATACTCCACATCACTAATCATTAGAGAAATGCAAATCAAAAACACAATGAGGTACCACCTCATACCCATTATGATGGCTAATGTAAACAAACAAACCAGAAGATAACAAGTACTGGCAAGGATGGGGAGTAACTGGAACCCTTGTGAACTGCTGATGGGACTGTAAAATGGTGCAGCCACTATGGAAAAGAATGTGACAATTCCTCAAAAAACTAAATATAGGACTACTATATGAGCCAGGAATCTCACTTCTGGGTATATATATTCAAAAGAATTGAAAGCAGGGTCTCAGAGATTGCTTGCTTCTGAGGGAAGCAAACTGCTATATTCTGAGTAGGCCCATGGGAGACCTGCGGCTTTTGGCCAAAAGTCCACGAGGAGTTGAGGCCTGCCAATAGCTACCTGCGTGAGCCTGCAAACCAATCTTCCAGCCCCAGGGAAATCTTCAGATGACTGCAGCCCTGGTCAACAGCTCGACTGCAACCTCAGGCAAGTGTGTGAGGCACCACCCGGCTAAGGTGCTCTTGAATTCCTGATCCACAGAAATGGTGGAATAATAAATGTTTGCTGGTTTAAACTAAGATTTCGGGGAGTTTGTTGTGTAGCAATAGAAAACCAGCAGATAACCCTAACATTCGGAATGGAATTCATGATATTCATACATAACTACAGAGAACATTCAAACATAACTACAGAGAACATTCAAACATAACTACAGAGAACCACCCCTGCTTTTCAGCTGTTTTACATTTATGCGGAAAAGAAGGAGTTCACTGTTTAAAGTGCTTTTTAAACGTACATAAGCATGGCTGTTTCTTATAGTGGTGAGAATGACATACATAGTCAAATATCAGAACTAGAACACACAGAGGATTATATGCAGTCACTTCAGAATGTGACCACTGGTACACGAGGGATCAAAATAATGTATTTTGAATAACTGGAAAATGTTGACCTCATATACCCTAGCGGTATTTTCGTTTCATATTCGAGCTATTCAGATGATAGGCTGCATTCACTGGCATCCCATGCTCCGGATCACAGAACACTGCCTCCCCTCATGATTGGGAAAATTCTGTTCGATATTTCACTGCAATTACGATTTTCAGGAATGACAAGTGCTGAATAATTATGGGAAAATTGCTTTAATACGCTTCCATAAAATTTACATGTTCCCAAACCTGGCCCTTGTTGAGACTGTAACCCCCATGCTTGAAGATGTGTAGACACATGTTAAAGATCAAAAAACAATCTAAATATTTTATAAGATTTCTTTGAATACTTTGGCTGCTTTACAGCGTCAGGCAGAGGGAAATGAGAATTCTGTGAATTATCTAGTCAACCAATTTTTTTTGTTTTATTTGTCCCGAATTGTCATTTTAAAAAACATGGAATATATGACTCCTCCCTAAGATGAAAGGTTGGAATAGATGCTAGATAAATTTTAAGGTCCATTTTATGTGTCAGAATGTAAGTGTATCTAAGAAGTGACTTGTGGGGCTAAAATGAGGCATCTTAGGCTAGTCTAGGAGCCCTCTGACCAGCTAGTGTATGGCCCTCTGGGGAGGGGTCAGCTCTCTCTGAGTAGTCAGAATGGAAAGCAGACTGACCCGAAGTAAGATACAAGTTATCCTGATAAGGATGGAATCAACGATAGGAATGTCCTAGACTCTAGGCTCTTTGTTGGGGTTCCACAGCAGGGAGGCTGGTTTTTCTGAGCAAAGATCAAACGGAAGCCTTGGGCAGAACCCTTGGTGTGTGGCCAATCCACTCAGGAGTCACAAAGCAGCAACAGAAATGTGTGTGTGTGTGTGTGTGTGTGTGTCTGCACATGCATAGGAGCGCCTTTAGGGGCCACTTTATATAAGCACACAGATCTCAATGAGGGGACAGTAAACCCTGGACAAGTTGGAAGGGATGTTTCCAGGCTCCCTTGTACTGATATGTGGCATGCTTGAGGAATCATAACAGAGAAGTGTCTGTCAAGATGCAACTGAGAAAGGAGGAAACACACCAGTTACTTTAACAGAGATAATTTAATATAGGGACTCGGGGAAAAAGGACTGAGAAGAGAAGGAGGCAAGACTGAGGTAACACAGAGGTAGTCACTGCTACTTGGAAGCAAGGCCCACTCCTAGGCCTGCAGGAACAAATGGAAGAAAGTGACATTATCAGAACCTAAAGTCTATGAGCAGAGGCTTGCAGAGCTGGGACCAAGGCCTCCAGGGAGGCAGCTACCAGTTGGCTGGGGCTAATACCTTTAAAGAGCTGGAGAATAATACTGGAAATTGGAACCAATTGTTACTGGAAGCAACTGCTGCCATGGCAAGGAAGCATGGCTGGGATGACACTGACAGGACCAGCAAGCAAAGGGGAAGAATTCCTGGCCTGGCCTCCACCTAGCACCCCTTCCTGGCAGAGCCCAACAGGGAGACAGGCGGCAAACGGGCAGTGACGTTTGCAGAGTTCCAGCCCCAGCATCAGCGCACAGAGTCTAGAAGGGAGGGCTTGAGACAGTACAAAAAAGAGGGGGCTGTGGTCCTAAGTGAACCTAGGAGGAAAGAACAGCAGGATTGGCACTGCTAACAGAGTAGCAGGAAGCCATGGAATAGACATTCATGGGAAAAACAGGTAACCCATGGATTAGACCCCTGGGGGCAGCAGAAGGCACAGGGGCCTGGGGGGTTCAGGCCTCAAGTTTGGGTTTGGACGGGGCTCAATTTCAGCCACTGTTCAGTGAAAAATTTTGTGAGAGAGCAGGGTAAGGCTTCATCCATTTACCTAGGCCGTTAAGAAAAAGAAATTGCTGCATTTAGGTTTAGCTCAGAAAATAATTCAGAAAAATTTAACTTGCATACATCCAATGGTGTTGGAATTTAGGTGTTAAAATGCTGTGAAAAATGATTAAGAGTTTCCTGACTTGTCACTAGGTGAAATAGGAAGTTTCTGTCTACTTGTATTCTGAATTTGAGGGAACGGGGTTGGGTGAGTAGGAACTAACAGAACCTCTGAAACATGTATTACACCTGTATTTGCATTTGTGTGAGTGTTAGTGTATGGGTCAGGATTAGGCTACGAGTTAGGGTAATGGTTAGGGTTAAGTTTAGGGTTAGGGTTAGGGAACGGGTACAGTTTAGGGTACAGGTTAGGGTACGAAAACAGGTTAGGGTTAGGGTAAGTGTCAAGGTACGGGTTAGTGTTATTGTACGGGTTAGGATTAGGGTACGGGTTAGGGTTAGGGAACGGGTACAGTTTAGGGTATAGGTTAGGGTATGACAACGGATTAGGGTTAGGGTACATGTTAGGGTACAGGTTAATGTTATTGTACAGGTTAGGATTAAGGTTCGAGATAGGGTAAGGTTTAGGGTTAGGGTTAGTGTTAGGTTTAGGGAACACGTACGACTTAGGGTACAGGTTAGGGTACGACAACGGGTTAGATTTAGGATACGTGTTACGGTATGGGTTAGTGTTAGTGTACGGGTTACGATTAGGGTATGGGTTAGGGTAAGGGTTAGATTTAGGGTTAGGGTTAGGGAACGGGTACGGTTTAGGGTACAGGTTAGGCTACGTGTTAGGATAAAGGTTAGGGTTAGAATTAGGGAACAGGTACTGTTTAGGGTACAGGATAGTGTACGATAACGGGTTAGGTTTGGGTACGTGTTAGGGTACGGGTTAGTGTTAGTGTAGGGGTTAGGATTAGGGTATGGGTTAGGGTAAGGCTTCGGGTAAGGGTTAGGGTTAGGGTTAGGGTTAGGGGACGGGTACAGTTTAGGGTAGAGGTTAGGGTACGACAACGGGTTTGGGTTTGGGTACGTGTTAGGGTACGGGTTAGTGTTAGTTTATGGGTTAGGATTAGGATACGGGTTAGGGTTACGGTTAGGGTACGGTTTAGGGTACAGCTTAGGGTACGACAACGGGTTAGGGTTAGGGTACGTGTTAGGGTACGAGTTAGGATTAGAGTACGGTTTAGGGTTAGGGTTTGGGTTAGGGTTGGGGAACGGGTACGGTTTAGGGTACAGGTTAGGGTACGACAAGGGGTTAGGGTAGGGTACGTGTTAGGGTACGGGTTAGTGTTAGTGTTCGGGTTAGGATTAGGGTACAGGTTAGGGTAAGCGTTAGGGTTAGGGTTAGGGAACGGGTACGGTTTAGGGTACAGTTTAGTGTACGACAACATCACCTTTTGGGGGTTTATCCGGGAACATTCCTCTCCAGTGTATAACCGAGGAACATCACTAGCCGGAAAGACTGTTTCCCTAGTTACCAGAGTGGGGAAAGCAGAAATGCTGCCGCCCAATGGCCGTTACCGGCAACAGCAGCTTTAAAACCTGTGCTGAGGGTCACTTCATATGCACAAGTACTGGAGGGCTGTAAGTGAAACCTGCCCTCAAAATGTCTTCAGGGAGGTAATGGCCAAAATATTTCGAAATGTGGCACATACTCCAAGAAAACCATTTGAGGAGGTAAGCTGTACTCACAGTTTGAAGAAAAATAGGACATGCCTGAAAGCTGAATTTCAAGGGATTATGAGATGCATGCAAATCCAACCACAAAGAGGTATCAGCTCACAGCAGTCAGAATAAACGTCAGCAGAAAAACTACAAACAATAAATCCTGAAGGGGTTGTGGAGAAGTGGATACGCTCAACTTTAGGTGGGACGTAAGCTGGTAAGCGCCGCTAATGAGAACAGAATGGAGGTGCCTTTACAAGGTAAACATTTGGCTACCGTATGACCCAGCAGGCCCACATCTGGGCCTATAACCGAAGAAGACAGAATTGGAAAGACACAGTCAGGCAAATGTGCATTGCAGCAGTATAACAATAGCCAAGACATGGAAGCAACCAAAAAGTCCATCAACAGATATGAGTGGACAAAGAAGAACTGGTACAGGTACAGATGGAATATTAGCCAAGGAGAAAAATGACACAATGCCATTTGCAGCACCGTAGATGAGTGCAGAAGTAATTACGCAACTTGTAGTAAGTCAGAAAGCGAAAGACACATATCCTATGATATCCCTTATAGGTGTTACCTAAAAATTGATACCAGTGAAGATATTTCCACAGATAAAGGCAATCACAGATTCATTAAACAAACTTATGGTTCACCAATGGAAAGGTGTGAGGACTGGATACATTAGGATGTCAGGGTTAACAGAGATATAAAAACACAGGTGAAGTATATAATCACCAAAGACCTACGGAATACCAAGAGAGGAGTACTCAACATTGTGTCATAACCTATTGGGAAAAGGATCCAAATAACAATGGATATGTGTGTGTGTGTGTGTGTGTGTGTGTGTGTGTGTGTGTGTGTGTGTGTGTGTAAAACAACCACATCTTGCACACCTAGAACAAGCAAAACATTGTAATCACACTTGCTGTGATAAAAAATGAAAATTACATTTACAAAACGAACAAGAAGTAGTGAGATATAAACTTAAGGGGCTTCTTCCCGGCACATTCCATTCTAATTTACAACCTAGAACACGACTTCCATTGAGGCTCTATTGCCCTAGTAACCAGATTTGGTCAAGGAGAACTGCTGCCACCTTGTGGCCGTTTCACACAACAGCAGCTCTAAACCCAGTGCTAATGGTAACTTGATATTCAAAATAATTGCAGGCCTGTAAATGACACCTGTGCTCTAAACAAATCCTTGGGTCGTAAATCGAGCAAAAATCTCAAAAGACGTGCATATTTCAAAACAAAAACTTCAAGAGGCATATTTTACGCACACTTTGTATTCTCTTTTTCTTTTTTTTGTTAAAAAAAAGGGCATGGAAAAATGCTCAACAACAGGAATTAATAAAGCCATGCAAATCCAGTCTACAAAAACACTCACCTCACAGCCGTAAGAAGGATCATCAGCAAAAAAGTCTACAAAGTATAAATGCTGAAGGGGTTTTAGAGAACTGTGTACCCTCTAGCTGCTGGTGGGATGTAAGCTGGTAACAGCCAGTACTGAGAACAGAATGGACGTGTGTTTAAAGGTAAAAATTGAGCTACCATGTGATCTGGTAGGCCCAGTGATGGGCCTATCACCTGAGTAGACCAGAATCAAAAAGACACAGGCTGGAAATCCTGCACTGCAGCAACATGTACCATAGCCAAGACCTGGAAGAAACCAAAATGTCCATCAACAGAAAAATGCACCAAGAAGAAGTCGTCCGTGTACACAATGGAATATTAGCCATGGAAAAGCATGGAACAGTGCCGTTGGCACCACCATAGAAGGATCTAGAGATAATCACCCAGCTTGAACTAAGAAAGAAACCGAAAGACAAGTATCCTATTACATCACTTATAGGTGCTATGTAAAACTTGATACCCATGAAGTAATTTCCAAGAGAAGGACACTCATAGATTCAGAAAACCAAATTATGTTGAACCAAAGGGAAAGGTGTAAGGAATGTACGAATTAGGATATGGGGGTTAACAGACATGTACTAATACATGTGAAATATATAATCATAAAATACCTGTGGAATGCCAAGAGAGGTCTACTCAACACTCTGGAATAAACTACACGGGAAAGGATCCAAAGATGAATAGATCGATACATAGATATAATGAACCAGATTCTGTACACCTAGAACACACACATTTTTTTCTCAAATTTGCTCTGATAATTAGTAAAGATTAAATTTAAAAACCAAACAAGAAGTAAGGAGATATAAGCCCTTGGGGGTTTGCCCTGGCACATTCCACTCTAATTTGCAGCCTACTAACACGATTTCCAGGAAAGCTCTGTTGCCCAAAAACCCACAGTTGGAAATGTAGAAATGCTGCCGCCTTGTGGCCGTTTCCCGCAAGAGCGGCTTTAAACCCATAAACCCACAGCTAACGGTCACTTAACATTCACAAGGACTCAGGGCTGTAAGGACACCTGCCCTCAAAAATTGTGCTGAGTCAGGGAGATCAGCTCGGTGCTTTGTGACCGCCTGGAGGGGTGGGATAGGGAGGGTGGGAGGGAGGGAGACGTAAGAGGAAAGAGATATGGGAACATATGTATATGTATAACTGATTCACTTTGTTATACAGCAGAAACTAACACACCATTGTAAAGCAATTATACTCCAATAAAGATGTTTTAAAAAAAATTGTGCTGAGGTATCGGATGGCCAAAAAAATTCAAAACTGGCAACTTTTTCAAGGAGATAGTATGAAGAGGTAAGTTTTACTCATGATTTTTCAAAAAAAGGAAAATGGATAAAAGCTCAACATCAGGTAATTAGACTCGTGCAAATCTAGCCAACAAAAAGGTTTCAACTCACGCAAGTCAACTATCATCAGCAAAAAGTCTACAAACAATAAATGCTGAAGGGGTTTTAGAGAACTGTGTACCCTCTAGCTGCTGGTGGGATGTAAACTGGTAACAGCCAGTAGTGAGAACAGAGTGGAGGTGCATTTCAATGTAAAAATTGAGCTACCATAGGATCTGGTAGGCCCACTGCTGGGCCTATCACCTGAGAAGGCCAGAATCAAAAAGACACAGGCTGGCAATCCTGCACTGCAGCAATATTTACCATAGCCAAGACACGGAAGCAACCAAAATGTCCATCAACAGATCAATACACAAAGCAGAAGTGGTCCATGAAGACAATGGAATTGTCAAAAGAATTGAACAGTGCTGTTTGCACCACCATTGAAGGACCTAGAGATAATCACACATATTGAAGTAAGAAAGAAACTGAAAGACAGACATCCTATGATATTACTTACAGGCGTTACTTAAATATTGATACCCATGAACTTATTTCCAAGAGAAGGACACTCACGGATTAAGAAAACAAAATTATGGTAAACCGAATGGAAAGGTGTGAGGAATGGATAAAGTAGGGTATGGGGGTTGACAGACATATACTAATACATATGAAATATATAATCACCAAAGACCTACGGAATGCCGAGAGGTCTACTCAATACTCTGTAATAACCTACATGGGAAAGGATCCAAAGATGAATAGATAGACACATAGATATAATGAACCAGATTCTGTACACCTAGAAAAAACACAACATTTTTAGCCAATTTTCTCTGATCAAAAATTAAATTTAAAAAACAAACAAGAAGTAAGGAGATATAAGTTCTTGGAGGTTTGCCCTGGCACATTCCACTCTAATTTGCAGCCTACTAACACGATTTCCAGGAAGGCTCTGTTGCCCAAATACCCAGAATTGAAAATGCAGAAATGCTGCTGCCTTGAGGCCGTTTCCCCGCAAGAGCAGCTTTAAACCCACAGCTAATGGTCGCATAACATTCACAAAGACTGAGGGCTGTAAATGACACCTGCCCTCAAAAAATGTCCAGAGGTAGGGAATGGCCAAAAAAAACTCAAAACAGAGCAAATTTTTCAGGAAGATAGTATGAAAAGGTAAGTTTCACTCACTCTCAAAAAAAAAAGAAAATGGATAAAAACTCAACATCAGGAATTATTAGACTCATTCGAATCTAATTTACAAAAAGGTTTCAACTCACACCAGTCAACTGACCATCAGCAAAAAGTCTACAAACAATAAATGCTGAAGGTGTTTTGGAGAACTGTGTACCCTCTAGCTTCTGGTGAGATGTAAAGTGGTAAGAGCCAATAATGAGAACAGAAAGGAGCTGCGTTTAAAAGTAAAAATTGAGCTACCATTCGATGCAGCAGGGCCATCGCTGGGCCTATCACCTGAGAAGACCAGAATCGAGAAGACACAGGCTGCAACATCTGCACTGCAGGAGTTTTCACAATAGCCAAGACACGGAAGCAACCAAAATGTCCATCAACAGATGAATGGATACAGAACAAGTGGTCCATGAACAAAATGGAATACTAACCATGGAAAACAGTGAAACACTGCTCTTTGAGGCACCACAGATGAGCCTAGAGATAATCACAGAACATGAAGTAAGTCAGAAAGCAAAAAACAATATCCTATGAAATCACTTAAAAGTGTTATCTAACAACTGACACAAATGAACATATTTCCACAGAGAAAGACACTCACAGACTTAGAAAACAACCTATGCATATCTAAAAGGAAAGGTGGAAGGAATGGATAAATTAAGATGAAGGTTTCCATACCTATACAAATACATATTAAATATATATATCAAAAAGACCGACCAGGGCTTCCCTGGTGGCTCAGTGGTTAACAGTGCACCTGCCGATGCAGGGGACGCGGGTTAGTGCCCCGTTCCGGGAAGATCCCACATGCCGCGGAGCGGCTGGGCCCGTGAGCCATGGCCGCTGAGCCTGTGCGTCCAGAGCCTGTGCTCTGCAACGGGAGAGCCCTCAGCAGTGAGAGGCCCGTGTACCACACACACAAAAAAAAAGACCGGCCATATACCAAGGGAGGTCTACTGAACGCTCTGTAATAATTTACATGGGAAGTGGATGTGTACATGGATATATATAATGTACAAATGAACCAGATTGTGTACACCTAGAACAAACAATATTCTACTCATTACTCCGATTAAAAAATTACATTAAAACAACGAACAACAAGTAATGAGACATAAACTTATGCGTTTCTTTCCTGGCACATTCCATTCTCATTTACAACCGAGGAACACAACTTCCAGGAAGGGCTCTGTTGCCCTAGTAAACAGATTTGGGAATGAAGAAATGCTGCCGCCTTGTGGCCATTTTCCGCAACAACAGCTTTAAGCCCAGTGTTAATGGTCACTTAATATTCACAGGGAATGCAAGGCTTTAAATGACACCTGCCCTCAAAAAATGTCCTGTGGGGCTTCCCTGGTGGCGCAGTGGTTGCGAGTCCGCCTGCCGATGCAGGGGACACGGGTTCGTGCCCCGGTCCGGGAAGATCCCACATGCTGCGGAGTGGCTGGGCCCGTGAGCCATGGCCGCTGAGCCTGTGCTCCGCAACGGGAGAGGCCACAACAGTGAGAGCCCCGCGTACCACCAAAAAAAAAAAAAAAAAAATGTCCTGCGGTCAGGAATGGACATTAATATTCAAAACAGGGCAAACTCTCGAGAAGACAATTTCAAAAGGTAAATTTGCTCACAGTTTTTTTTGTTGTTTTTAAAAAGAACATGAAAAAATGTTCAACATCAAGAATTACTGGAGACATGCACATTTAAACTACAAAAAGGTATCACATTACACTAGTCTGAATGGCCATCAGAAAAAATGTCTGCAAACAATAAATGCTGAATAAGTTTCCGAGAGTGGGTACCCTCCTATGCTGTTGCTGGGATGTGAAGTGGTAACAGCCACTAATCAGAACAGAATGAAGGTGCCTTTTAAAGGTAACAGTTGAGCTACTATGTGATCCTGCCAAACCACTAATGGGCCTATTAGCCGAGAAGACCAGAATTCAGAAAGACACAGGCACCCAAACGTGCACTGCAGCGATATTTACAATAGCCAGACACGGATGCAACCAAAATGTCCAGCTACAGATGAGCGGACAAAAAAGAAGTGGTCCATGTACACAATGGAATATTAGCCATGGAAAAGATGAAACAATGCCTTCTGCAGCACCACAGGTGAGCCTAGAGATAATCATACTACGTAAAGTAAGTCAGAAGGAGAAAGACAAATACGATGATATCATTTACTGGCGTTATCTAAAAATTGATACCCATGAACATATTTCCACAGAGAAAGACCCATACAGACTTAGAAAAAGGTGAAAGGAATGGAAAAATTAGGATGTTAGGTTAACAGACATTTAATAATACATATAAAATAAATTATCAAGAAGGACCTATTGGATGCCAAGGGAGGTCTACTCAATGCTCTGTAATGACCAACATGGCAAAGAATCTAAACCTGATTAGATATATGTATACGTATGAATAAACCAGATTCTGTACACCTAGAACACAACATTGTAATCAAATTTATTCTGATAGGAAATAAAAATTAAACAAGAAGCAACGTGACAGAAGCTTTTGGGTATTTGTCCTGGCACTTTCCACTCTAATTTACAACCTAGGAACAGGAGTTCCACTAAGGCTCTGTTTTCCCTAGCAATCAAGATGAATATGAATAACTTCCGCTGCCTGGTTGCCCTTTCCTGCAATGACAACTTTAAAACCAACGCTTATGGGTACTTAATATTCACAAGGACCGTAGGGCTGTAAATGACACCTGCCATCAGGGAATGTCCAGGGGTAGGTAAGCAAAAAAAAATTCAAAAGAAACAGACTTTCAATGTCCTATTTCAATAGGTAAATTTTACACTGTTTAAAAGAAAAACACTTAAAAAGATGCTCTAATTCGTGTATTATTAGCAGCATGGATATCAAAACTACAATGGGGGATCACTTCACGTGAGTCAGAATAGCCATCATCAAAAACTCTACAAACAATAAATGCTTGAGAGACTGTAGAAACAAGAGAACCCTCCTATACTGTTGTTGGGATCTAAGGTGGTAACAGCCACTATAAATAACAGTATGGAGGTGCTTTACAAGGTAAAATTATAGCTACCATATGATCCAGCAATCCCACCCCCAGGCGTATAACAAGAGAAAACCAGAACCGGAAAACACACATGCACCCAATGTGCACTGCAGCACAATTTACAATGTCTAAGACATGGAAGCAACCCAAATATCCATCAGCACATGCATGGATAAAGAAGTGGTACATGTTCACAGTGAAATATTACTCAGAAATGAAAAAGAATGAAAGAATGCTGTTTGCAGCATCATGGATGGACCTAGAGATAATCATGCTAAGTGAAGTAAGTCAGAAAGAGAATGTAAAATATCATATGATACCACTTATAGATGAAATTTAAAAATTGATACCAATGAACTAATTTACAAGAGAGAAACAGGAACTTTCCCAGTGGTCCAATGGTTAAGAATCCATGCTTCCATTGCAGGGGGCGTGGTTTCGATCCCTGGTGTTGGGAGAACTAATATCCCACATGCCTTGCAGTGCAGCCAAAAAAATAAAATAAAAGAGAGAGAAACAGACAGACTTAGAAAACAAACTTATGGTTACCCAATGAGAAAGGTGAGGGGAAGGAATAAATCAAGAGGTTGGGAAAAACATTTACACACTAATACATGTAAAATAGATCATCAACAAGGACCTACTATAAAACAAAGGGAAGTCTATTCAACACTCTCTAATAACCTATATGGGAAAAGTACCTGAAGATGAATAGACATATGAATATACATAACTGAACAAGATTCTGTACGCCTATCACAAACAATATTTTAAATCAACTTTACTCCAATAAAAAAAGAAAAATTAAATTTAAAAAAAACAAGAAGTAACAAAGCACAAGATTTTGGGTGTTCGTTGTGGCACAGTCCACACTAATTTACAATCCAGGAGCCTGTCTTTCACAGTGGCTGCGGTTACCCAAGTAACCAGAGAGGGGCATGAAGGAAATCCTACCGCTTGTACCCATTTCCGCAACAGCAACTTTAAAACATGTGCTTATGGGCACTTAATATTCACAAGGACTGCCAGGGTGTAAATGACACCTGCCCTTAATAAATGTCCTGTGGTAGTTATCGAACAAAACTTCAAAACAGTCAGACTTTCAAAAAGCCAAAGTCAAATGTAACTTTTTCTCACAGTGCTTAAAAAAACCACATGCAAAGATGCTCAACATCCCGAATTATTAGCACATGCAAATCAAAACTACAAGAAGGTATCACCTCGCACAGTCAGAACGGCCATCATCAAAAAGTTTACAAACCATAAATGCTGGAGAGGACATGGAGAAAAGGGAACCCTCCTATGCTGTTGGTGAGATGTAAGCTGGTAACAGCCATTATAAAGCACAGTATGGAGAAGCCTTTAAAAAGTAAAAATAGAGCTACCTTATCATCCAGCAGTCCTACTTCTGGGCATACATCTGCAGAAAACCAGAATTCAAAAAGACAAATGCGGGCTTCCCTGGTGGCGCAGTGGTTGAGAGTCCGCCTGCCGATGCAGGGGACGCGGGTTCATGCCCCAGTCTGGGAGGATCCTGTGTGCCACGGAGTGGCTGGGCCCGTGAGCCATGGCTGCTGAGCCTGCGCGTCCAGAGCCTGTGCTCCGCAAAGGGGGAGGCCGCAGCAGTGAGAGGCCCGCGTACCGCAAAAAACAACAACAACAACAACAACAACAACAACAAAAAAAAGTCAAAAAAAGACAAATGCACCCAAACCCAAACATGCACTGTAGCACTATTTACAACAGCCAAGATATGGAGGCAACCGAAATGTCCACCAACAGATGAAGGGATAAAGAAGTGGTACATGTACACGATCGATTATTACACAGAAATGAAAAAGCATGATCATCTCTAGATCCATCCCCGTTGCTGCAAATGCCATTATTTCATTCTAAGTGAAGTAAGTCAGATAGAAAAAGACAAATATCCTATGATATCACTTACAGTGGAGTCTAAAAAATGATAGAAATGAACTAATTTATAAAACAGAAACAAACCGACAGACTTCAGATATCCTTTAGGGAGAAAAATTTTTTAATCAGTTACCAATCATTAAATGTCAACCTGAAAAAATTAAGCAATAAATAACATTGTAAAGGTATTAATTCTCCTCAAATTAGCCTACACCAGGCATTAGCAAACTCAACCTGGAGATCACATCCAGCCTATCACCTTCTTTTGTAAATTAAATTTCATGAATGACCCACAAAAAAACCCACAATGAGACGTCACGTCACACCTCTCAACATGGCTATTATTCCAAAGTCTACAAATATGAAATGTTGTTCATGACGTGGAGAGAAGGGAATCCTAGTACACTGTTGGTGGGATTGTAAAATTGGTACACCCACTATGAAAACAATGTCGAGGTGCTGAAAAAAACTAAAAGTAGAACTATCGTATTAGGCAACAATTCCACCGCTTGGTATATGTGCCAAGAAAATGAAGACACCAGTTTGAGAAGATACATGCATCCCAGTGTTCATAGCAGCATAATTTACAATTGCCAACATATGGAAGCAAACTAAATATCCATCAACACATGAGTGGATAAAGAAGATGTGGTATCTATACACAATAGACTATTACTCAGCCATTAGAAAGGATCAAATTCTGCCACTTGCAACAACGTGGATAGGCCTAAAATATGTATACCTCCTTAAATACGTTAGAAAAAGACAAATACTCTATGTTCTCACTTCTCTGTGGAATCTAAAAAATTCAAGAAAGGAATGTACATAACAAAATAGAAAAAGACTCACAGAGAACAAATTAGTGGTTACTGGTGGGGTGAGTGAAGTGGGGAAGGAAAGACAGTAGTTTGTTTCTCTAAATCCAATACCCCTATGTCTGAACTAAACAAACAAGGATATATAGTACAGCACGGGGAAATATAGCCATTATTTTGTAATCACTTTAGTGGAGCATTATCTATAAAAATATTAAATCCATATGTTGTACCACTGAGACTAACGTAATACTGTAAATCAATGATACTTCAATTTAAATAATCCATAGGGTGGCTGAATGGATTAAAGAAAGTTCAATTATATACTGTGTACAAGAGATTCATGTTAACGTTAAATCCATATATAGCATAAAATTGAATGAGAAAAAAATACTCCATAAAAATCATACTTGCCTGACTAGTATATTATCAGGCAAAAAAGACTTGAAGTCAAACCTCTCAAAGGAAAGATGGTTATCATATAATGATAAAGGGATTAATTCATCAAGAAATTACGACAATTATAAATATGTATGTATCCAGCATTGGAGTCTCTCAACATATAAAGAAAATATTAACCCACATGAAAGGGAAAATGTGCAGAAATAAAATAATGGTAAGAAACATCAATACCCAACTTTCAACACTGTATAGATCATCCGGACAGAATATCAATCAGGAAACACTGAACTTGAACACACACTTGATATCAAATGAACCTAACAGACATATACAGTACATTCCACTCAACAGCAGCAAAATTGCCATTCTTCTTCAGTACACATAGAACATTTCCTAGGGTAGATCCTATGTTAAGCCACAAAACAAGCCTTCAAAAATCCAAGAATACTGAAATCTTACCAAGGATCATTTCCAACCACAGTTGTATGAAACTGAAATTCAATATTAAAAAGAATAATTGAAAATTCAAGAACACTTAGAAATTGAACAAAATAAGCTCCTGAATAGCCAATGCATACAGGAATAAATCAAAAGGGAAATTTTGGGACTTCCCTGGCAGTCCAGTGGTTAAGACGCTGTGCTTCCACTGCAGGGGGCACAGGTTCGATCCCTGGGTCAGGGAACTAAGATCCCACATGCCGCGCGGCTTGGCCAAATAAAAAAAAAAAAAAAAGGGGAAATTTTAAAAAGTATCTTAAAGCAAACACATTTACAAACACAAAGAACCTAAATTTATGGACTACAGGAAAAACAATGCAATACAAAGAGTTATGTTTACAGTAATAAATGCATATATTTTAAAAGAATTCTTGAGAGGGGATTAAGATGAAAGAGTAGGAAGATACTGAGCTCCATTCCTGCCACGGACACACCCAAATTACTACAACTTACATGGAAATTATCTCTGAGAATGACCTAAAGACGAGCAAGGAAGTTTTTCCACAACTAAAGATATAAGGAAGGAGAAACCACAAGGCAGGTAGGAGGACCGGAAACACAGTCTAGTTGGAACCCACGCCTCGAGCACAGTGACCCACAGCTGGAAGATATCACAATCGCATCGGTCCTCCCCACGGAGGGACGGGTCTGAACCCTGCATCAGGCTGCTCAGCCCAGGGTTCCTGCACTGGGAAGAAAAGAACACAGCAGGTCTGGCTTTGAAAACCTGCAGGCTTACTTTCAGGAAAGCTGGAGGCTAAAGAAAACTGAGACTTTGCTCTCATACGTCACACACAAATCTCACATGTTCTCAGTCCCTGTGCAGAGCCAGTAGTGTGAAAGACACCTGGGTCAGACCCACTTGCTAATCTCGGAGAGCTTCTTGGAAAGGCAAGAGGCAGCTGGGACTCCCGCTAGGAACTGAGACATTGGCAAGCAACATTTTAGAGTCTTCCCTGGAACTGATTAGAATCAGGGGCCTGCCCCGTTTACCACCATGTCCATAGCACTCCTGCACCACAAGGCCTCACAACCAGACACACTGGGGGCCTACCCTGTCCACCTATGCACACAGCCACCCATAACGGAGGGCTGCCTTGGCTACGGCAATCACATACTGCAGGGCCTTACCGCCATTTAGGCCAGGGTCCAATACCGCCTACCAGCTTGTCCACAGAAGGTGGCTCTGCCGTAAGAGAAAGGTGTGTGCAGCCCACACAGGGGACACCCCTGGAGCATGTGGCTCTGCTGGCCAGAGGACAATGTGCTGCTGGGCCCTATCAGTCATCTCCTACATAAGGCCAGTTCTCTGAGACCCGGGAATGTAACAACCTGAACCTAATGAGTAGAAATGCACAGAGAATTAGGATACATAAGGAAATAGAGGAATATGTTACAAATGAAGTAACAAGACACGACATCAGAAAAAGAACTGAATAAAACAGGGATAAGCGTTCTACCCGATAAAAAAAAGTGTTCACAGTAATGATTATAAAGACGCTCACCCAAGTCAGGAGAAGAATAGACGGACATAGTGAGAACTTCAACAAACAGCAACAAAATGTCAAAAAGAACCAAACAGCTGAAAAATGCAGTAAATGAGATTAAAACACACACACACACACATACACGAGGGAAGCAACATTATATTATATGATACAGAAGAACAGATCAGTGAAATGGAAAACAGAGTAGTGAAAACCACCCGAGCTGAATAGCACAAAGTGAAAAGAATTAAGACTATAGGTAAAGGGACCTCTGAGACATCATCAAGAATATTCACATGAGCATCACAGGGGTCCCAAAAAGAGGAGGAGAGAAAGCGGCAGAGAACATATTAGAGGATATAGTAACTGATAACTTTCTTAACCTGGGGAAGGAAACACACATCCAAGTCCAGGAAACACAGAGTCCCAAAGAAGATGAAGACAGACAGGTCCACACCAAGACATATTTTAAAGTGCTATAAATTTAAGGTAAAGAGGGGTCATAGAAGCAGTGAAATAAAAGCATCTAGTTATGTTCAAGGTATTCCCATAAGACTGTCAGCTGACTTTTCAGCAGACTTTGCAGACTAGGAAGGAATGACAGGATATATTCAATGGGCTAAAAGGAAAAAGCCTACAACAAGAATACTCTACCAGGAAGATTATGATCCAGAATTGAAGGAGAGGGCTTCCCTGGTGGTGCAGTGGTTGAGAGTCCGCCTGCTGATGCAGGGGACACGGGTTCGTGCCCCGGTCTGGGAAGATCCCACATGACGCGGAGCGGCTGGGCCCGTGAGCCATGGCCGCTGAGCGTGTGCATCCGGAGCCTGTGCTCCGCAACAGGAGAGGCCACAACAGTGAGAGGGCCGCGTACGGCAAAAAAAAAAAAAATTGTCAAGAACTTGTTGTCACAGGTCATGCCCCACTCAAGACACTTGATATGAGGGTCATCTGCCATGCACAGCCTTACATTAAGAGCTCTGGGGCTTCCCTGGTGGTGCAGTGGTTGAGAGTCCACCTGCCGATGCAGGGGACACAGGTTAGTGCCCCGGTCCGGGAGGATCCCACATGCTGCAGAGCGGCTGGGCCCCTCCCTTTCATTACAAGGGGGATCTCAATAAAGAACAGAGTAGAGGCAAAATTATTTTTCCTCTCATATATATGCCATGCAATAGTATTCAGAGATATAAAGGAATGGACCATCAACCCGTGTAAAAATAAATAAATAAATAAAAATAAAGATGAATCTAACACTTACATTGCTAAGTGAAAGAATCCAGTCTGAAGTGCTACTCACTGTATGACCTCATTTATATGATATTCCAGAAAAGGCAAAACAGACATGTTTTGGAAACAGTTTATGGAACATGTGGTTGAAACAGTTCACATGATATTTTAGAGCTATGAATACCTGCCACGATCCATTTGTCTACACCCACAGATTTTTACAACCCAATGAGTAAATTATAATCTATTCAAATTTAGTTACTTAGGATATGGAAGTGTCAAAGGCTGGACTACACAATGTAACAAAGAATCTAACTGATTTAGAAATGTATGAAAAAACTCACTGTTGGTGGTGGGACAAAATAGGCTGACATAAATGAACTGTGGAAATGAACAGAATCTGTAGACCAAAGGCAAAATGTGCCATACATACACAGTGGACTCAGAGTTCTTGCCCATGGTGGGTAGCAGCTAACAGAACTGAAACTACTGTATCCGTCATTGAACAGAACAAGCACTGAATTTAATAAATGACAAATGGTGGCAGCCAGGTTTCTTACCACTGGAGTGGGAAGTCACAGACAAAGGGAGAAGGTTACAATATCCATGTCATAACAGATCAGGCTGGAGACATCAGTATAAACTCTCTTTAGCCTGACAGAGGTACACATAGCTCCCCATGGAAATGTTTATAATTATGTGTATAATGCATAGGCTGGGATACGTGCATATACTTCCAAGCATTGTCAGCTGAGCAAATTTAGCTACCACAAGTACACTTTTAATATCATTCTCTAATAAAAGGAACAAGGGCTCTGTGAAGAAAGGGCTGAGTCAGTAAATATGTGAAGCAAGATAATCTTAAAATATCAGAAAGTAAAGAAATACCGAAAGAAAAAAAAACACAAGAGAAAAATTATGTAAGGGACTTCCCTGGTGGTGCAGTGGTTAAGAATCTACCTGCCAATGCAGGGGACATGGGTTCGAGCCCTGATCTAGGAAGATTCCACATGCCGCGGAGCAACTAAGCTCATGCGCCACAACTACTGAGCCTGTGCTCTAGAGCCCGGGAGCCACAACTAGTGAGCCTGCGTGCTGCAACTACTGAAACCCACGTGCCTAGAGCCCGTGCTCTGCAACAAGAGAAGCCACAGTGAGAAGCCCGCGCACCACAACAAAAAGCAGCCCCCGCTCACTGCTACTAGAGAATGCCTGCGCGTAGCAACAAAGACCCAACGTGGACAAAAATAATTTTTAAAAAAGAAAAAGAAAAAGAAAAATTATGTAAAATGAAAACAGGAGCAAATGGAAAAAGCTCTCAACAGCCAAAGCAAGAATGAACTAAGCAGTCTAATAACGTAGTGCTGGATTATAAGCAAAAGTTTACAATAATTATTCATGTATCCACGCTGGTAAAAATAAATTACATAGTTTTTGATGAATGGTGTTAAACAGAAATCTCCTATGCAGAAAGCTTCTAAACAATTCATACAGACACTCAGCTGTCCATCAGGGATGTGAAGCTAACCCCTCTCTCCTCAAGTGTGGGTTCTGCATTATGACTTCTTCCTAAATAAGACACACAGGATGGACATGGGGAAAAATTAACTTCATGGGACTTCCCTGGTGGCTCAGTGGTTAATACTCCATGCTCCCAATGCAGGGGGCCCGGGTTCGATTCCTGCTCAGGGAACTAGATTCCACAAACATGCCGCAACTAAGAGTTTGTATGCTACAACTAAGGAGCCAGCGAGCCTCAAATAAGGAGCCTGCCTGTCACAACTAAGACCCGGCACAACCAAATAAATAAAATAAATTAAAAGGTAAAATAAATTTTAAAAAATGAACCTCACTGTGGGAAAACTTGACAAACACTACCTCAGCTAGGTGATCAAAGTTGAGATTATAAGTGAGAAGTTCCCTTGAGAGCCTGTTCTCTCGATATATAGTGAAGAAGAAGCACTTCACCTCTGTGATTTGCTTTTTCAAAGGCTAGTCTAATCACGACCAAAACACCAAGCAAATCGCAGTGCAGAGCAGTCTATAAAATACCTGAGCAGCCCTCCTCCACACTGTTAAGTTCATGGAAACAAGGAGAGTCTGAGCAACTGTCAGAGCCTGGAAGAGACTAAACAGACATGACTGAGGCAGGAGACAGACGGGCCCCCCGGGCAAACGGTTTGAGTTAATTCCCTGTGAACCAATACTCCGAGACGGGAATAACAGACAATTGAGAGACGAGGCTGGGCCCTGCCCAGATAGAAGATAAGAGATCACATATTCCTCATTCTTAAAGTCAGGAGACCTCCCCAACTACATGTGCAGAAAGGCTCCCAGGAGGTCAAAAGAGAAGTGATGCTAAGGGGCTAAGTCTACCCATAGGCCTCTTCGGTAGAATCCATCTTGGCTAAGAGATGCACATGCATGCATGGGAAGATCCCAAGATACACCAAATAAGGACTCTGAACCAGGCAAATCAAAATGATTGGCCAAAGGAAACATGGAAGAAATGTCCCATAAAAGTGATTCAAACTGCCTCTAGAGCACAACTCTCTCTCTGAGACCGCCCGTGTGTCTAGCCACACGTACTCTACTCTTTTTTTTTCTAATAAATACTTTACTTGTCTCAATACTTTCCATCTTTGTGGGAATTCTTTTCTGCAAAGCCGTAGGGCCAGGACCTTGTCACTGACCACTGGTCTAGTGGCTAGGATACGGTCCTCTCACCGCCGCGACCCGACCTCAATCACTGGCCGCGAACCAAAACCCTGCTTCAAGCCACTGCAGGCTGAGGCCACCCAAAATCATGATGACCACATGTCATTTGTGATCCTGGGACAAGGAAAGGTATAACAAAGGGAACATGAATATGGACTTGAGTTGATAATAAATTATCAATATTTGTTCATTATTTGTGATGATTCTGTAGATAAAGATGGGAAAAATTAAAAGTCAAATAAGAAAAACCTATTGTAACAAACTGGAAATCGAGAGGAAATGGGTGATTTCTTTGTAAAAACACATTACCAAAATGGACCCTAAATTAAGGAAAACACAAAAAGACTCTTCCCCTACTGGTTATCCTATCACTGTTCCAGGCTTTCCCTCTCTCGGGACAGGGAAGGAACAGGGACAGAGCTGTTTGGCAGCTCCCCTAATATCTGACCCCACCCAGTGTCTTCACCTCCCCCAGCCACGCCTACCCAGTGAGGACACCTGAGGAAGGGTCAGGGATTATTGACTCAGATGTGTCAACTAGGAATTTTTCTTTTCCCAGCGACTGGACACACTTACTGAAGTAAAATAAATTAGTGTTTATTGTAAGGGTAGAAATAAAGAAATACTTGCAAGTGGCAAGTTGAAGAATGGGTTTGGACCTGGCAGGTCCAGTGGCTCACACTGTCTCAGTGTGACCTTGCTTCTCTCCAAACCTCTGTCCCTCTCAGTGCCTTTGGGGGACCCCATTCACAGGCAGGCTCTCTCACTGCCCTTGGGCCAACAGCAGTTCTAGGCTGACAACCACTCACCATCCATTTTCCGAGAAAGTTTCTCCTTTTCTTGGGTTCCAAGAAAAATCATGGTTTTAAATGCCTTTGGTCTGGCTTGGGTTGCATTCTTATCCTTGACCCATCACCAGAAAATGGAAAATGGGACTGGCTAGATGTGGGCTATAAACCCATCTTCGAGCTGGGTGCAACTTGGGGTCATCCTTCTGGAACTGTCTGGACTGGAAGCAGGGGAGATGTAATTCCCGAAGGAAAACTCAGGCACTAGACTTGGGCATGAGAACAGATGCTAGCTGGGAGAAAGCAACAGATTCTACGTCAATCACAGCTCACTGCACAGCACAGAATCTGACACAAAAGGAAGAAAGGGGTTCACTTAGGGTCAGGGGCTGCAGCGACTCATCCAGGGCTCTTACTGTCCCTCCCAAGACTGCAAGAAGTTCTTTCACTTGCTGAAAAGGCAGGAATTGGTGGTGGTAAACTCAAGTCTCTTTCCTTGGGCATCAGGTCCTCACATCTCAGAGCCTGGCCCAGAACAGCCCATGTGCCGTCAGAAGACACACACACCTCATTCCTGCCCCTGAGAGGTGGGAGCCCTTGAGCTATGCCATCTCCCTGGCCATATCAATTGCCCATCCCTGAAAAACAATACTGCTCCTTTTCCACTTTCTTCTCTCTCCTTCACTAAGGGAAGAAACCAAATGCTAGGGTGGTAAGGAAACTCTTGTGCAATGAAGTAACGGGAGGCTCGAGAATTATTCCTTGACATGGAACCCATAATCGGCAGGCTTTCCAGAGGCCACATGGATGCATATGGCTCTCCAGGACAATGCAGTCTCAGTGTAAACCTCCCACTGGGAGGTCCAGTTGCTCCCATATCTTCGATTCTTAATGAGTATGAATGTCAAAAGTTTCCTACAACTGGAAGGCCAAAGGATTGCAGGGCCATGGTCTGCTGCATGGGTGTTGTGTCAGAGCCACACTCCAATGTCTAGAGGATTATTACCTCTCTTGGCAAGCTACGAGGCTGTGAGGGGGAGGGCTTTTTCTCAGCCACATGCATGTTGGTGGTTGAAACTTCTCAAAGGAATGTCTACACTGCCCGGGTAGCTCTTGAATTGCCCGGCATCATGGTCAGCTCCGTAGCTGTACATGAGGGCATGACAATGCCCAGGCTGGACTGAGCTAGAGGACCACAGATGCCTGCCTGGATAGTCAGAGGTCGAGGGCTGTCCTGCCTGAGACTTGATCATCTATTCATGCCCACTCAGATGGGACAAAGGATGCCTCCAGTGCCAGGAGGGCCCCAGCAGCCCTCAAGAAGGCAGCATCTGGGGGCTGGCAGGTCACTGCACCCAGTCCTGTATAAATCCACACATGTCCACTGAGTGCCCTCCTGTCTGGGCTGTGCTGGAACCCGGGGCTGCCCAGGCAGAGTAAGGCCAGCATCACCCTTCCCAGGTAGGAGGGCAGAAGGAAACCACGCATGGCTTCTGACACCCTCCCCAATCCTTGACAGAGGTCGAGTTGGATACGAAACAGTCCAAGACAAGAACAGACATTTCATTCTTCTCTCAGAGCTCAGGACTGGGGGAGAGGAGGCCAGAAAACAGTTATTGACCTCAGCTCCCTGACTCCTGTTTGACACTGGGCAAATCCTATCCATCTTGGAGGCCTCAGAGGGGAGAAGGGAAAGGCAATGGAGGCCAGTTATGCTTAAACCTAACCCTAACCCTAAAGAACCCTAACCTCTAACCCTAACACCCTAACCCCAGACCCCGAGACCCTCTACCCTGACTCTCCAACCCTGACCCCTGACCCTGATCCCTAAACCCTGACACTGACTCAAACCCCAGACCTAAACCCTAGCCCAGTGGATACCGAGGGATGACAGTATTCTGGAATAAACCAAGGGATTCATGACCTTACATTTAGCAATAGTTTCTTAGATCTGACACTAAAACACACGCAATAACAGAAAAAATAAACTGGAGTTCCTCAAAATTACAAACCTTTGTGCATCAAAAGAGGCTATCCAGGGACTTCCCTGGTGGCTCAGTGGTTAGGAATCCACCTGCCAAAGCAGGGCACACGGGTTCGAGCCCTGGTCCAGGAAGATCCCACATGTCGTGGAGCAACTAAGCCCGTGCGCCACAACTATTGAGCCTGCGCTCTAGAGCCCGTGAGCCACAACTACTGAAGCCCACATGCCTAGAGCCCGTGCTCTGCCACAAAAGAAGCCACCGCAATGAGAAGCCCACGCACCGCAACAAAGAGTAGCCCCTGCTCGCCGCAACTAGAGAAAAGCCCACGTGCAACAAAGACCCAAGGCAGCCAAAAATAAATTAATTTTTTTAAAAAAGAAATATATGGAAAAAACTCACTGTATGGGGATGGGGTAAGAGTTGCTGACCTAAGTTACCTTTGGAAATGAATGGAATCTATAGACTAAAGGCAAAATGGCATGTACATAAACAGAGGGCTTTATTTTATGAAGTTCTTTCCAGGGTGTCGTAGCTAACAATTCTGAAACCTCTGCACATGTAATCTGGAAAGGAGCAATGCGTAAATAAATGGCAAGTGGTGGGAGCCAGGCTCCTTGCTGTGGGAGTGGGAAGTTACAGATAAGCAAGGAGAGAGCCTCTGCCCTCGTAATCGTGGATCTGGGCTTCCTGGGAGGATACTGACTGGCGGGGGAAACACACACATCTTCATGCTGGGAAGACCCTGAAGACATAGGAACTTCACACCCCATCTTTCCACCCATACCTGCTGGAAACATTCAGCCCTCCGGAAGTAATCAGTCAATTGTAGCATTTAAGACATTCTCACCCCCAGGCAGATAAAGGAACATGAGGGTCTTGCTTACCTCTAAGCTGTCCCAGAATCCAGGCCCTGGGGGTGGAGCCAGGATGGGGGCTCCTGGGCCTCTGAATCCAGGCCTTGGGGGTGGAGCCAGGTTGGGGGTTCCTGGGCCTCTGACCAGCAGGTGAGAGGAGGGAGGAAGACCGGTCCTGAGGACAGAGGTTCCCTCAAGTCTGTGAGCCCAGGAGCCCCGACGGGGTTCATTCCCAGAGAGGACATGGGCGGGGCCTGCAGTGGTTCTCTGTTCCCCCTGGCCCCTTAGATGAAGCCATGGCAGCACTGGGCCCAGACGTCTCAGGGCGGTGTCTCAAACTCTGACACAGCGGTTTTACAAAGGAACAGGAGAATGCAGCTGAGCCCCTGACAGCCTCTCCTTTCTGGCTCTGAGTTGCTTCCAACAGGACCGCAGTCACCTGCACATAGTCTGCTGTGACCTACCTGCCCCCACTGGCCTTTCCTCTCCCTCCCTGTGATGATTCCAGTGACATCTCCAGCCTGGACCCCTCTCCCAGGCCAGACGCCTCTGTCCAGCCACTGCACCCCCATCTCACCTTGGGGGCTAACAGGGCCCTCAGAGGACTGGGATCCTGCAGCTCCCCACACCCAGGAGCAGCCCCACCTTCCCAGGTTGCTGAGCCCAGGCACTGGGTGTAACCGAGCAGGACCCTCCGGGGCCTTCCCAGGACAGACCCCTCCCCCATATCCTCTGCTGTCGCTCCTCTCTGAAGTACCTGGATAACAGTGTCTGATGCACGCTTCCTCCACCGCCAAGTGGAAGGAATTAACTACTTGATGATCATGAACAGCTAGCCCCAGAGCTTCTGGCGCCTAAGAATTTATAATGTTAACCACCTGTTACCTCACCATCAGCCAGAGAGTTGTGCACCAGCAGATCACATACCCTGCGACCGCCCCCCTCCTTAAACTGGCCTTTAAAATGCTTTGCTGAAATCCCTCAGGGAGCTTGGGCTTTTAGAGCACAAGCCAACTGTCCTCCTTGTATTGGCGCCTTTGCAGTTAAAGCTGCACTTGCCTTCACCACAACTGGTGTCAGTAGATTGGCTTTACTGCACTCGGGCAGGCAGACCCAAGCGGTTCGGTAATACTGGGTCCTCCCAGGCTCCCGCTCTCCTTGTGCCCCAGTGACTGTCAGCTCCTCCTCCGGAGTCTGTGGCCAGTTCCCACACTAATTCCCCTCTACGCCCACAGCCCTGGCCCAAGCCCGATCTTGTGCCTGGTTCCTCCATCAGGCCTGACAAAGCTCCCTGCCCACACGGTGCGTTTCACAATCCCACCCCAACGTGGTCTTTCTGAAGCATAAATGAGACTGACTCTCTCCTACCTGTAATCCCCCAAATGTTTCCCCACTTTCGCTAGGGTATCTGCCGGGAGAGACATCTTCCAAGGCCCTGAGAGTCCCCAGCATCCCCACTAGGCTGCTGGCTCCTGAGCTCCCTGACAATGAGCACCTCAGCAGGCCGGGAGACACGGCAGGAAACCCCAGAACTGCTCACCTCAGGACTGCTCACCTCAGGACAGGGCAGGCCTGATCAGAGAGAGCAGAGGAGGCTTCCCCAGCTGGGACACACACTCTGCACGAGTGGCCTCTCCTTGAGCCATTACATCACCTCCTGTGACTTGAGGGAAGGAAGGACTGAAGCACACTTGGTTCCTAAGGAGGATGCTATAGGCTCAGTCACGTCCCTCCAAATTCATATGCTGAATCCCTAGCCCCCAGGACCCCAAGATACGGCTGTATTTGGAGATGGGATTTTTAAAGAGGTGATCAAGGTAAAAATGAGGTCACAGGGTGGATCCTAATCCAATAGGATTGATGTCCTACGAGAAGAGATTAGGACACAGATAGGCACAGGGCGAGACCATGTGAGGACCTGAGAAGACGGCTGTCTAAGCACCAAGGAGAGAGGCCTCAGGAGAAGCCAGCGTGCACACACCTTGATCTCCGACAGCATCCAGGGCTGGGAGATAGGTCTGTTATTCAAGCTGCCCTGTCTGTGCTATTTGTTACGGCGGTCCTGAGCAGACTCACACGCAGGGTAACTCAGGGCTCAGACTGGACAGAACCCACTCTCCATCCCCCTGTATGTGAGTTACAGAAACCCCAGGAACTGAGGAGGGGGTCCGTGACGGGAGGCACAAGACGGATTTTAGGCATAACACGACTGCATTCACGTTAAACGTGTCTGATCTACATTCACACAAGATGGTTTCGTCCTGCACGTACATCAGCAACTTCAGTGTGAACTGCGGATCTTTGGCTTCCCCACCTCCACGGAGAGCATTAGCTTCACTACAGGATTTCCAGAACCACGAAGCATCGAAGCTTCACAGGACCCAGAGTGTGTGCGCTAGCATCCAGGTGACCCTCACGGCAGAGCCGCGCAGCTGCCCATCAGAACCGATTTCCCTTTTACCTGTGCACGGCTAACCCGCACCTCCCAGGCCTCCCACCCCTTGAAACTGGTGCGCAGTGTCTTCGTGTTACCAAGGGGTGGAGGTGGTGAGGGCCTTGACCAGCCTGCATCCTAGGACGGAGGGCATGATGCCCACCTGGTTACCCCACCCTGCTGGTTGGAGCCCTCACCTGGAAGCAGGGAGGAGAGGCAAGGGGGACAGAGCCTGGGACCTGACACCCACCTGCCCTGGACTCTCACAAGAAAGGGACAAAGATATCTTGAGCTTCGGCCCATATTTGGGAGACACTCTGTTTTAGCAACAAAGCGAAGTGCTTTTAAGGCACTTTTAAGGTGCTTTACAAACCCCTCCCAGCTGTCACAGAAAGTCAGGCTCAATCTCATCACACTCTTCGCAAACCCCAACTCACGGTGAGACCACCGCTCAGGTGATGGTGCTTCAGAGCAGCCCCTTTAAAAGACCCCTGGAGTTCCGCTCTCCCAGCCCTGCCTTCAGTTTAAGGGAGACGTTTCCTTGACTACCTTGACAAACCTGCTCAGTTTCCTTAACAACCAAGCTTGGGAATCTCCCAAAGTCTTCTTCAAACATTCCTATTCTAGGCTGGATGAGCCTAAAGAGACAGTGCTGTCATCACTGCCAGAAACCGACTCCCCCAAGCCTGTAGTTATTGGTTACATGATGCTATTGATGATGAGATCCCAGAAGAGCCAGCTTTGCAACATAACCACTTCTGGACTCGGCACTGGGTCCCTTTCCACGGACAGAGTTGAGTGGCTGTTTCCACGGGCCCCATGGTGGAAGAGCTCACCTAACGCAGCCAGGACTTCATCCTCTCCAGGTGATTCCAGGGTCCTCACTCTGCCCAGACCCCACCCACATGGCTGCTGTCTGTGCCAATCTATACGGGACCTTGGTAATCTCCTAAAATGAGGGGTATTTTATACACAGATAATGGGTTGAATGCTGGTCCCAAAAGATGTGTCCCCCCCAGAACACGTGAACAGGACCATATCTGGGAAAAGGGTCTTTGTATATGTAGTTAAGGATCTCGAGGTGAGGTCATCTTGGGTTAGGGTGGCCCTCAATCCAATTGAGAGCGTCCTTATGAGAGACAAAAGAGGGGAGACACAGACAGAGTAGAAGTCACGTGAAGACAGAGGCAGAGACGGGAGGGATGCAGCCACAAGCCTGGGGACGCCTGGAGCCCCCAAAAGTGGGAAAACGCAGAAAGAACCCTATCCTGGAGCCTCTGGAGGGACTTCCATCCTGAAACACCTTGATCTCAGATGTCTGGTCTCCAGGACTTGCGGGGGATGAATTCCTGTTGTTTTAAACGACCCAGCTTGTTGTCATTTGTTACAGAAGCCACAGAACAGTCACACAGACCCTGCTCTGTAGGATCCTAGAAGTTCAGGTCTCACTGAGGCCGACAGAGGCTGGATTGCAGAACCCTTAGAGTCAGCACTGGGGCCCAGAAAACCTAAAGCAGAGGCTGGACACCAGACTGTTGAGGGGTCAGTCGGAAGCCCATCCCTGAGGTTGCCGGCTGCACACGGCCTCCCCAGGTCTTTACGCCTGTACCTGTTGGGGACAAGTATTTCCATCCTGATTCAGGACCTCTGATGTCACCATTCACGTTGCTAATTAAGAACCCACCAGTTACACAGATGAAAACCCGATCAGGGCACTTGCTCCAGTGGTAAACAATTCTGAAATTGGTCAGAGGTGGGAATCGTCTCCCATGCAGCCAGCAGCTCCCCCGCAAGGAGCGTCCTCATTGCAAAGCTGGGGGACTGTGCCGAGGCGTCTGTGAGTAAACGTGAGCTGAGCCCCAGGCCAGCTGCTGCTGAACTGTTCCCACCCGTCCCAGGTAAAACACCTGAATATATACAAGGACTTGAAAGCCTAGAGGAAGGGCCATAGAGCCACACGAGCGACAGCATGCCGGCCGACTTGGTGCCTGCAGGCCAGCCAGGATGGTCCTGGCCCTGGGTGCTCTTCTGGAAGATTTCCATTTCCCTGCCTGAGATACCCGTCCTGTCCCGGCCCCCACTGCTTTTTTCCTTCCTCACCTCTGCCCGGGGAGAAATTCCAGCGGCAGTTACGGGTGACACATCCTCTTCTTTAGCAGGTGGCAGCCTGGCAACTCCTGCAGAAAGTCCAGCAGAGCCCCACTCACACCGGGCCACCCACAAAGCCGTGGCCGCTCACTCCCTCCCACCAGCCCAGCCCCGAGACTGCTGACAGGGCAGAGAAAATGGCGTCAGGCACGGCTGCAGGAGCTCTTGCTGCCTGGAGCGGTGTTTATATTGACCTCAACCCAGGCACACCTGGGGAGGGCTGGCCCGCACGGTCAGGCTGCCCAGGTCAGCCAATCCTCGCCCCTCAGGGGCTCATAGCTTCAGAAAATGGGCCTTGCTGAACCAGCCAGGTCCAAAGAACAGGTGTGGGCTCCTGAGAGTCAGGATAGACAAGGGGCTGCAGCTCTAGCTTGTTTTCTAATCATTTTATCTGGCCCATGAGTGGGAGACAACTTCAAGAAGACCCTCTCCTAATGAGAGGAACCCAGGGGTCAGGGAGAGGAGGGGTGGTGGGTGGAGACAGAGGCCTGGTGCCCCGGGTGCAGTGGAAGTCTCTGGAAGACCAGGTGGAAGAAGGCTGCAAAGAGTGAAGCCCAGGGTCACAGACCTGTCGGAGCTGCTGTTTGTTAGTTCAGGTCCTGCTCTGAGGTGCTCTGTGCCAGCTCTGACCGACAGGTGGGCTGGGGGTGCTCTGCAAGGAGGGCTATGTGCACGGTTCCTGTGTGCCCAGCCTTGCTGGGTGTCTGCCCAGGGGAGCTCCATATCCTGGGAGGGGCCTGACCACGAGAGCCCCGAGAGCCCCGTGGGCTGGGAGGGGGGCGTGTGTATGCGCATCCTCTCTGTGCAGCCGGCACAGAGTTGCTTAGCAACTTCCCTGTGGGCAGTGCTGGGATGAAATGAGAACCAGGAGATGCCACGGGGCCCCTGAACCCCTGTCCCTCTAGAATGATGAGGTCAGTAGGCAGGTGCTGGCCACTGTGCTGGGTGAGGGAGGCCCCACAGGTACCTCTTGTTCATCCACCTGACACCACAGAGGCCTCCCCAGGACAGAGCAGACAGCCTGCCTCGGGCAGGTGGGAGCTCCTGGTGACGCTGCAGGGGACATGAGAGGGACAGACCAGGCAGGAGGGGGTGGGAGCCCAGGCAGAGCCATGGGGCTCGGGGCCGAGGGGGCCTTTCTGGGTCTGAGCTGAGAGTGGACGTGCAGGTGGTGAGTGTGATTCAGGAAAGCTGCCCTGGTGACGTGAGGCTGATCCTGCTTCAGAGTGACAAGCCTTCCGGATGATCCCAGAACAGGACAGTGAGACGGATCCTGTTAGAAGAAGGTAAGTGAGTCCCCCCAGGAGGAGGCTCTGTGAGCTGGCCCCGGGAGGGGGTGAAGGGAACAGGCGTGGAAGCTGCAGGGAGTGGGCAGTCCCCCTGGGCGGGCGGCGGGTGCAGACCCCGCTCCGTGGTCCCACAGCTGTGCTTCCGGCTGGATTACTTGGCTTCTCAGAGCCTCAGCTTCCTGGTCTGCTCGTGGGGTGATGGTAGCATGGACTGACTAGTAATTTGCTCAGAACAGGGTAGGAAGGGGTCTAGTGGAAATTCCACAGGACACCGTCAGTGTGGGAATCGCAGGCCCTGTTTCCCGCAGGTCTGTCTTCAGGATCGGGAGAGCAAAGCCGAGCAGACTGGCAGCAGAGCCTGGGGACGGGCTCCGTTTGGTGGGTGCCCCTGTTTCCTGAGTCTCGGAAGGGGCAGCTCCAGCGGGCAGTGGCAGCTTCATCCCACACCTGGGAGCATCCAGACCTCAAGGCCCAGCAGCCCCGAGCCCTGTGTCTGGGCCCCCGGGAGGCAGGCGGGACAGGCCGGCGTCCTCCTCGGCCCTCTTCCTGCCCAGAAAATTCGGGGTCCAGGCCGTCATTAGGGAGAAGCAGGGATGGGGGTGTCCCATGCGGGAACAGGACACAGAGCAGCTTGTGCACGTGGACGTCCACGCCGGGAATGGGGGTCGGTGGGACGCGGGCACAGGGAGGGGCAGGTGGTGGGCCTGAGGAAGCATGGCGGGGCCGGGGGTCCCGGGGAGGGTACGAGATTTGCCTGTGCCGGGCCTCAGACTCCCCAGGACTTCCCTCCCCTGGTCACTGGGGAGGAGGGGCCGAGCAGCGTTGGTGGAGGGACCCCTCGCGTCCCCAGGCCCTGACAGCATCAGCCCTCCAGGCTCTGGGTCGGGGAGCCTGAGGGGCGCAGGCCCAGATGTGCCCACAGGGAGGCCTGGAGGGGTTGGGCAGGAAGCTCGGATGTGGTCTCACCTGTGCAGAAGCTCCCGAGCCAGTGTCCAGTGGGAGCCCTCACCTCACACGTGGGTTTCAAGTCCACGGCTCAGATCAGCTTCTAGCCGCTTGGTTTGTTTTCTAGACACAAAGTCCTAATATCTCCTATGTCCCCTGCCCGTGAAAAGGCACGTCTCACCTGGCACCAGGTGCTGCCTCTGGTCCCTCCTGACTGGACGCCCAGCAGCCAGTGTCACCGCGTCACGACTGTCAGGGGGTGTCAGGCGTGGGGGGACGAGCGCACACGGTCCAGGCCCACGAGGGGCCGTGCCGTCCACGGGGCCGGTGCTGTGGCTGTAGGTGTTCCCCAGCCCGCGGGCAGAGACCACCGTCCCCTTACAGACTGTTACCAGGTGAAGTCATGTGCACCCTGCTCGGGCCCCAGCCTGCGAGGCACTCTGCCCCAGTGGGGAAGGTTTCCTTTTTCCACGTGGGTTCAAGTACGCAAATAACAGAACCAAAGCCAAGACCAACACAGCACAGCCTCTATTCAGTGGCCAAAGAATGGAGAAGCGGGAACTGAGTTCACAGGTCACCTTCTCGCCCCCCTGGAGAGAGAGGTTTAATTTTAAAGAGTAAAGACAAAGGGAGGAGGAGTGAGGCTAGTGATGGGATGAAGAAGCCTTCCGGGGGGGGGAAGGGGCGGGGCTTCTTCCAAGGGGCTGGGGTACCACCTCCTTTTACCTGTTTCTGGTCCTTCATGTCTAGTCATGGCCGCCGGTGGGTGTGTCACCTAATATGCAGATATAGTAAATTCAACACGTGATGAGACTCGGGGTCGGTTGGAGGTCACATTCGTTGCCGTCTTGGTCCCAGCTGGTTCCATGTTTGTTTGTTTGTTTGTAGCTTCCTTTCTTATCTCTGGACCCCTTCACTTAAATACTTAGGTGAACTCCTGCTGAAGGTGGGGGTGCAGGACAGCCCTGTGAAAGGTGGGTGCACGGGGCTTGAGCAGGGCCTGGAGCAGCTCTGACAGCAAGAGGAGGCTGAGACGGGCGGTCAGTCTGACGCCCGCACTGGGGCCTGTGCTCGGCATGTGGAGGGGGTCAGCCGGGGGCACGTGTCAGGGAAGGTTCTCGGTGTTTACACAGAAGATGTGAACGTGGGTCCAGATGCAGAGCTGCCTGCAGGTGCTGCTACAGAAACCCCCGATTCTTTCCTGAGAAAACTGGTGGGCGGTCATTCAGGCAACAGGGCAAACTGCTTGCTCTGGAGGCTCTTGTGGGGAAGTGGGGACTTAGCAACGGGGGCTCAGCCTGCATAACCCCAGAAGCCCTCCCAGAACAGCCCCAGAACCGCTTCTGGAATGGCAAGCAGAAGTGGGTCTTCCACCTACTAGACGTGGAGGAAAGGGCTGGGGTCTGCAGGGCCGCCCTCACCTTCAGGTACCGGCTGGGAGGCTCACAGGACCCGGCACATGCTTGTGACTTGTGTCCTCACAGCTGACATGGGTCACAGCACACAGTACGGATGCCGGGGGGGGAGGGCCCCTGCTCCGGTCACCTCGTGACCCGTCATGCCCCCTCCTTCCCTCGAGGGTCTCTAGGGTGTCTCTTCCCCCAGCGACAAGGGCAGAACCATGACAGTTACCCGCACCCCCGTGACCCCAGGGAAGCTCTCTAGAGACTTGGCACCCGGCTGGGGGCTGGTCACGTGGTGTGCTCTTCCCTCACCCTCCAAAATGCCGGTGCCCAGAAGGGGAGCCGGGGTTCAGCATGAACCACATGGTTTGTGCACACAGCACAGGCGCAGGGGGCTGCCCCTAACGGGAGGCGGGAGGGTTTAGATCAGCCAGGGAGCTGCTCACCAGCTGCATTAGCTTCCCAGGACAGCTGTGACAAATGACCACAAACGGAGGCTCAGAGCAACAGAAACCTGTCCTCTCTCAGTCCTGGAGGCCAGACGTCCGAGATCAAGTTGTCCCAGGGTCGCCCTCCCTCTCGAGTCTCCAGGGGAGGGTCCTGCCTGCCTCTTCCAGCTTCTGGGGGCTCCAGACGTCCCTGGGCTTGTGGCCGCATCCCTCCCGTCTCTGCCTCCATCTTCACATGGTGTCTCCTGTGTGTCTGTGTCTCTCCTCTTGTCTCTTCGAAGGACACTGTCACTGATTCAGGGCCACCCGGATCCAGGATGACCTCATCTTCAGATCCGTAACTAATTATACCTGCAAAGAACCTACTTCCAAATAAGGTTCCATTCTCAGATTTGGGGGGGGCATGACATGGATATAAATTTTGGGGTGACCCCCCCATTCAAACCACCATAGCACCCAGTTCCCAGATGCCAGCCGACCTTCCTCAGGACAGCATCAGGCTGTGATGTTCTGTCTTTCTGCACCGAGTTGTCTCTTGTTTCTTGTGGTAACAGTGAGGTTGGATGGGGGGCGCTTCTGGCTGACCTCCCGGTCATTCCAGGGACCATGCTGACGTGTCCTTCCCGGGAGAGTGCGAGCACGGCCAGGGTTCCCTGGGAATACTCCACACTGACCGCTCGGTGGTCAGACACGTGCATGGGCTGGACCGGTCCCCGGACCTCTGCACCTTCTACCACATCCACAGCCTGGTGGACTCTGTGCGGACCTATGACTGTGAGGTATGGACTGGCAGGGTCGGTGGGAGCCCTCCTGCCTGCCACGAGGCCTCCAGCCCACCACAGACCCTCCAGTCCTGCCATGGACATGCCCATCACATTAACCCCCAAGAGGGCTTCTGGGAGGGGTGAGAATTTGACCATGAAGAAGACAGGACAGGCCCTACTGCAGCAGGTGGAGGCAAGTACTGGGGGTGCTTGACTATTTGTCCCCAAAAGACCCCGAATATGGGCTCTGACTTGATGGGTCCACCTCCACCTGGGCTCACCTGGGGGGTCACTGCAGGGAGAGTGTGTCCTAGGGTGATTTTCCAACTCTCCCCACATCTGCCTCACTCCCTGGGCCCCCCTGGCCCCATTAATAGTCTTTAAATAGTGTCTCTCACCCATCAGGCCTGCGTGGGAGATTTTAATATTGTGCGGGAGTCCAGCCACCAGCGCCCATGTGTCCTGTGTGTCTTGGGAGGGGAGGGAGCCTCGCTCTCACATTCCTGCCCCAGTGCACCTGGGGTCGGGGGCAGCAGACCCAGGCTCTGTTCCGGCAGAAGCTCCCTTTCTGTGAACAGGTCTTCCCCCACTCCCGTTATCCTCCCTGGAGACTCAGGAGGCCACAGCATCGGGGCACCTCCAGCACCAGGACCCCACCCTAGGGAATCTCTCAAGAGCAGGGACCAGGCCTGCAGGTGGAGGGGAGGAGGGAGCCGGCCTCTTCAGGATCCCCGGGGCTAGGAAGCCTCCTACGCAGGAGGGCCTTGGACTTAGCTTAACTACCACCCGGGGTCTCCCACCCCTCCCCTGGTAGGGGGGCCCTTCAGATTCCAGGGCCCCAAGATCCTCCCCACCGACTTCTGACCCCAACTGCAGGGTAGGGGACCCAGAGATCCCCTCCGCGGCTTCTTTTTTCTTGCTCCCAGAATTCCCTGAAGCTGTTATCCTCAGGGTTTATTATGGTGAAGGATGCAAGTTAAAATCAGCGAGGACAGGGGGACGAGCAGGGTCCAGCCTCCTCGGCTGTGGCAGCCCAGGGAAGCCCACCTGAGTCCTGAGGTACAGGGCTTATTGGGTCTGTCAAGTCGACGTGAGGGACCCAGGAAGCCCCACCAGGCCTCATGCCATCAGCATGCCTCGCACCAGCCTGGAGCGAGGCCCACGGAGCGCAGACACTCCCGTCAGACTCAAGGTGACCTCCCGGAGCCAGGAGCAGAGGCCCGGCCTCTCTGTGGGCAGATGAACCCACACCGCACGGGCCCTGGTGCAGTGCCCGTTCCGCGTGGTCAGCACGGGTGCGCACAGGTCAGCCAGTGTCACTGTTCTTCAGCCTCTGACCGTTGACCACACTGTCCCGCTCTGCTCACAAGAGCGAGGCCAGTGGAGGGACAACAGGGGTGGGAACAAAGCCGGGTCACGGTCCGGCTGGGCGAGAAAGGGTCCAAGGAGCGAGAACCCGGCTGCCCTCGCCTGGTGAGCCGAGAGCGGACGTCCGCCTGTGGTCGGTCTGTCTCCCCACATCCCGCAGGAGGGCTGGTTTTCCTGCCCCCTGGGGCAGGGTCATGCCTGTGTATACAGCAGGACACACAGCAGAGCATGCAGCAGACCTGATGCCCGCCCTCGCCATGTAGTTGGGGGCTTGGTGAGGGTGGAACAACCTGACGGGATATGGGGCCGACCCTGGGGAAGATGTTGGGGTGAAATGTTTGGAGCTTCCAGAGGGAACATTCACCTGTCCCCATGGGAGGACTGAGGACACAGACCAAGGGTGGGCAGGCGGGGAGCCCAGGGAGGGTCCTGGGCCATCCATGAGGCAGGACCAGGGGTGTGGAGCTAGGGTTGGGCGCGGCGGGGATGAGAGGCTGATCGCCAGACAGTGAAGGGACGGACCATCCGAGGCAGGGGGAAGATGGAGACCGTGCCTGACGGGAGGACGGAGAGACCAGCAGGTGGCGCTTTAGGCGCGGGATCAGGGCTGCTCCCTGCAGGGTGGCGCCCGAGCCCACACCGCTGGAAACCACCCGGTGCCCGACCAGGCACCCAGAGGATGGGGGACCGTATGGGCGGGAAGAGATTGGACAAGTCACCCCATCTCCACATCTGCTGGTGCTCGGGTTTCCCCTCCAGCCTCTTTCCTTAGCGTCTCCCCACCTGGGGAAGTCAGCACCTTCAACAGCCGGATGCCTGGCTTGGAATTGTCCAGGGGATGGAGGGGAAGGTGGGGAAGGAATGAAACAAAATCCCTACACGTTTGGACAGGCACAAGCCGCTCTAAATTCCAATCAGGAGGAGGAGTTTCCCTAAGGCTCAGGTTGCCCCGGTAACCAGAATGGGGATTGAAGCAATATTAAGGAAAAACCCTTACACCTTTTTGGGCCAACCAGACATGCAGGAAATGCAAATCAACACTACAAAGGGGTATCACTTCCCACCAGTCAGAAGAGCCAACCTCACAAAGTGTAGACACAAGAAATGCAGAAGAGGGCATGGAGAAAAGGGAACCCTGCTAAGCTGATGGTGGGAGTGTAAATTGCTAACAGCCACCCTGGAGAAGTGTATGGTGTTTCCTTAAAAATCTAGAACATAGAGCTACAGCACAAACGGCACTTCCACTCGTGGGCGTATACGTTGGGAAAACCATAAATGGAAAGGACATGTGCACCCAGTTTGCAAGAGCCTCGACTTGGGGGCAACCTAAATGTCCTTGGAAGGAAAATAATGATAAAGAAGATGTGGTACTTATGTACAATGGAATATTACTCAGCCATGAAATGAATGAAATAAGGCCAGTTGAAGCAGCTCGCATGGGACAATATAGGATCATAGTGACATAAGTCAGACAGAGAAAAAGACATCATATTATGTCACTTATAAGTGGATTCTAAACATGGATACAAATGAACTAACATACAAAACAAACAGAGTCACAGATTTAGAAAACACACTTATGGCTGCTAAAGGGGAAAGGCGGGGTGGGGGGAGGCATAAACCAGGAGGTTGAAATGAGCATAGATACCCTTCCACAGGCAAAATAGGTAATCGACAGGGACCTACTGTATAGGACATAGAAGTTGACTCAACACACTGTAATCACCAGAATAGAATCTGTAAGACTGGTAAGAATCTGGAAAATAATACCTAGATGTCACTCTGTAAGTGAATCAAGGGCATATACACTGGAGGGAGACACAGCATTGCAAAGCAGCTATACTCCACTATAAAAAAAAAAGATAATTAAAGAAGACAGAGAGAGGGGGTGAGAGAGAGAGAGAAATTCTTAGTAAATTCTTCAAGGGCAGTGACCGAACCTAGTGTCGCATCTTGCAGACGCATAGCTGTCTAGGCGCCTAACAGTGGACACTCGTGGGGCTGCGTGACCTGGTGAGGATGTACCAGCAAATGCAGCCTCACTGCAGCTGTACTGCCCCATCATCACTCCATGAGCCCTAAATCTCCAGGCACAGGGAGCCGACCTACAGCTAAAACACGCCTGGGACACCCAGAGGGTGGTGGACCATCTGGGTTGGAAGAGTTTGGAAAAGTCACCTCATCTCCACATCTCCCGGGGGTGGGGTTTCCCCCTCCATCCTCTTTCCATAGAGTCTCCACACCTTGGGAAGGAGGCTCCCTCAACAGCCGGTTTGCACATCTTGTAATAATTCCGGGTGATAAAGGGGAAGCAGGGGGTGGGGAAGGAATGAGACACAAGCTCCAGGTGATTGGACAGGCACATTCCACTCTAACTTCCAATCAGGAAGAGGTGGTTCCCAAAAGTTCAGGGTGCCCCTGACACCAGAATTGGGCGTGAAGCAATCCTGCTCTTTTGTGGTCGGTAACAACAGTGTGAAAATCGGTGCTCAGGGTCACTGCAATTCACAAAGCCTGCAGCGATGTAAATGACACCGAGTGTCGAAAAATGTCTCGGGGTACTTAAGAAAAGGACTTGAAAACAAGGCCCAATTGCTGGAACATGATTTCAAGGGGTAGATTGGACTCGCCATTACAGCACATGAAAAGCTGCTCAACACCACCGCCGATGATTCCCTGGCCAAAAAGGGCTTAAGGAGTTTTCCTTAAAGCCGCATGCACTTTTTGCGCAACGAGACAAGAGTGAAAAGTAAATCAACACTACAAAGAGCTATCACTTCACACCACTCAAAATGGCCCTCCTCACAAAGTGTAAAAACAAGAAACGCGAGAGAGGGAGTGGAGAAAAGGGATCCCTGCTACCCTGATAGTGGGAACGGACATTGCTAACAGCCATTCTGGAGAAAGGCACAGAGTTTCCTAAAAAAATCCACAAAATAGAGCTACAGAGCACACGGCATTCCACCCCTGGGTGTATATCGTGCGAAAACCATAAATCGGCAGGACACAGGCACCCAACCTTTAAGGCAGCCCCGTTTACAGGAGCCTTGACCTGGCAGCAACCTCAATGTCCTTGGACGGCAAAAATGGATAAAGAAGATGTGGTACTTCTGTACAATGGAATAGTACTTAGCCGTGAAGTTAATGAAGCAAGGGCAGTTGCAGCAACTCACATGGACCTAGATAGGATCATACTAAGTGACATAAGTCAGACAGAGAAAGAGACTTTTCCTACGATATCACTTATAGATGGAATCTAAAAATGGATACAAATGAACTAATCTGCAAAACACAGAGACCTAGATTTAGAAAACACACTTCTGGCTACTAAACGGGAAAGGTGAGGTCAGGAAAGACCTAAACCAGGAGGTTAAAATTAGCACACATACCCTTCCACAGACAAAATAGGTGATCAACACGGAGATACAGTATAGCACACAGAACTCGACTCAACACACTGTATTCACCGGGAAAGAATATATAAGACAGGTAAGAATCTGGAAAAGAATACATAGATGTCTCTCTGTAAGTGAATCAAGTGGATGTACACCAGAAAGAAACACAGCATTCAGCTATACTCCACATTAAAAATAAAGAGAGAGAGACAGAGAGGAATTCTAAGTAAATTCTTTCAGGGGCCACCACCCAACCTGGTGTCACGTCATGTACACCCAGAGCTGGCTAGGGTCGTAAGGCTGGACACTCGTGGGGCTGAGCGACCTGGTGAGGATGGGTCAGCAAATGCAACCCCACTGGAGTGGAAGTGCATGTCCCCGCTGCATAGGTCCCTAATCTCCAGGTGCAGGGAGTTTACCTACAGCTGAAACATGCCAGGGACACACAGAGGGTGGTGGACCGTCTGGGCAGGAGGAGATTGGAAAAGTCACCCCATCTCCACATCTCCTGTTCGTGGGGTCCCCCCCACAGCCTCTTTCCTTGGAGTCTTCCCACCGGGGGAAGTCAGCACCCTCAACAGCAGGTCTGCGCTGCTTCGAATTTGTCCAGGGCATGAGAGGGAAGCGGGGAGAGGAATGAGACACAAGCCCTAGGTGTTTGGAAGGCACATACCACTCTAATCTCCAATCAAGGAGAGGAATTGCCCGAAGGCTCAGGTTGCCCCAGTAAGCAGAATGGGGCCTGAGGCAATCCTGCCGCTTTGTGGCCGGTTCCAGAAACAAGTTGAAAACCTGTGCTCAGGGGCACTGCAATGCACAAACCTGCAGGACTGTAAATGACACCTAGCGTTGAAAAATGGGGTAAGTGTTTGAGAAAGACTTGAAAACAAGGCAGAACTGCAGGAACCGTATTTCAAGAGGTAGATTGGACTCGCCGTGAGAGCAGATGAGAAGCTGTTCAACATCGCCTACGATTCGGGCGGCCAAAAACCCGAACGCCCTTTTTGGCCACCCAAACCTGGGGAAATGCAAATCCACAGTACAAAGAGGTATCACTTTGCGCCAGTCAGAATGGCCACCGTCACAAACTTAAAAACAAGAAATGCAGGAGACGGCGTGGAGAAAAGGGAGCCCTGCTACGCTGATGGTGGGAATGTAAATTACCAACGGCCACTCTGGAGAAGTGTACGTTGTTTCCTAAAAAATCCACAAAATAGAGCTACAGAGCACACGGCATTCCACTCCTGGGCGTATCTCGTGGGAAAACCATAAATCGCCAGGACACAGGCACCCCAACTTTTAGTGGAGCCCTGTTTACAAGAGCCTCGACTTGGAAACAACCTTAATGTCCTTGGAAGGTAACAATGGATAAAGAAGATGTGCTACTTATGTACAGTGGAATAATTCTCCGCCATGAAATGAATGAAATAAGGCCAGTCGCAGCAACTCGCATGGAACTAGATAGGATCATACTAAGTGACATAAGTCAGACAGAGAAAGAGTCTTATCATATGATATTACTGACAGGTGGAATCTAACAGTGGATACCAATGAACTTACAAAACAGAAGCAGAGTCACAGATTTAGAAAACAAACTTATGGCTACCAAAGTGGAAAGGTGGAATGGGGCCAGGCATAAACAAGGAGGTTGAAATTAGCAGGCACATCCTTCCATAGAGAAAATAGATCATCGGTAAGGGCCTAATTGCACAGCACAGAGATCTCGACTCAGTACACTGTAATCCTCGGAAAAGAACATACCAGAAACACACACACAGATACAGAAAGCAAACTTGCGGTTGTCAAGAAGGGGGTGAGGGAAACATTGTGAATTTTGGAGTAGCAGATGCACACTATTATACATAGGATGGATAAACCCAAGGTCTTACTATATAGCAGAGGGAACTATATTCAATATCCTGTGATAAGCTATAATGGAAAAGAATATATATATATATATATATATATATATGTAACTGAATCACTTTGGTTCACAGCAGAAATTAACATAACATTGTATATATGCTGGAAAGGATGTGGAAAATAGGGAACCCTCCTGAACTGTTGGTGGGAATGTAAATTGATACAGCCACTATGGAAAACAGTACAGAGATTCCTTAAAAACTAAAAATAGAACTACCATTTGACCCTGCACTTCCACTATTGGGCATATACCCTGAGAAAACCATAATTCAAAAAGATACATGTACCACAATGTTCACTGCAGCACTACTTACAATAGCCAGGTCATGGAAGCAACCTAAATGTCCATCGACAGTTGAATGGATAAAGATGATGTGGCACATATATATACAATGGAATATTACTCAGTGATAAAAAGGAACAAAATTGAGTTATTTCTAGTGAGGTGGTTGGATCTAGAGTCTTTCATACAGAGTGAGGTAAGTTAGAAAGAGAAAAACAAATACCGTACGCTAATGCATATATATGTAATCTGAAAAGTGGTACTGACGAACCTAGTGACACGGCAGTAATAAAGACACAGATGTAGAGAACAGACTTGAGGACACAGGGGGCAGAAGGGAGGCTGGGACGTAGTGAGAGAATAGCATTGACATATATTCACTACCAAATGTAAAATAACAAGTGGGAAGCTGCTGCATAGCACAGGGAGATCAGCTCGGTGCTTTGTGATGACCTAGAGGGGTGGGATAGTGAGGGTGGTAAGGAGGCTCAAGAGGGAGGGGATATGAGGAATATATGTATACATATGGCTGATTCACTTTTTTGTACAGCAGAAACTACCACAACGTTATAAAGCAATTATACTCCAAAAAAGTATTAAAAAGAAATTCAACATTGTAAATCATCTATACTTGAAAATATTTCCTAAATGTAAGTTTTTTGTGTGTAGGTACCACAGGTTCAATATATAAATTATGTCAAATTGATTACATTGTTTTCCAAAGTCAAGTATTTTTGATATTTTACATCAGCTTCATAATATAAATGCAGAAAAACTATATTATTTTTTTCTTAAAGTTCAGAAGTAGCCATTTTGCTCATTCTGTATTCTATAAACCACTAACTTTATTAAAAATGGATTCGTGACCTCTTCCCTCCAAAGAAATATTTCTCCACTCTCACAAGTTTAATAGAATGTTCCACTAGGAACTGACTTCCCACCATAGAGACATGAGATTTGCATCCTGAAATCTCTTTCTTGCAAAAATGCCCAATTCTCATCCAAGCATTACAGAAAGGAAACGCTTTTTTACAGATCTCAAATTCCATGCGACTTTACTCAAGACACCATGTATTTTTAAATTATCAACACTCACTTGAGGTCTTTAAAAATCAACAAAAACATAATTTTGTGTTCTCTTTCATTTATTCTGGTTCTAAGTTGCCATTTCTAAATGAAAGTATTTAAGTATGTTAATGTCACCTTATAACATCCTATTTCAAATGACTACCGTCTCTCCAAAGATGAAATATGAGGAACTCATAACTGGGCTCTCCAAAGTATTACTCTCTGAATCTGTCTTACCCTTCTGCTGAACTCCACACGGTTCATTATTCTCTGAGAATAGTCTTTTTCTTGTATGGCCATCTCACATGGTGTTTCATTTCCCGTACCTTTTTGCTACAATTTTATGCCTAGTTTATTTCTGGGAAAATGCATTATTTCAAATTGATAATTATAGACATAAAGACTTCTCTATAATTCCCTGATTGTTTCAAGAACTCCTTTTTTTTTTTAATACCTAGATTCTGAGGCTCTCCACAAGCATTACTAAAATTGCATCTACATAAGTATCTATATATTAATCACACAATAATGCATTTACAATTGTATTATGATTTATTGCTAATTTTGGAGCATAAACGTAGCTGTCTTATTTACCACCCTCTTGTAAATCACTTTACTATTTGCACTTAGGACTTGAAAGAGAAGATAAATAAACTGAAGAATATGCAAATACAATTTATATATTTCTCATAAAATTAGGTGATTGTCTAAGCTTTATCCAGAAAAAAAGAAGAGCCCAGATATTCTGCAGGCATGATACTTGAGAATGGAGGGTCTTACAGCAGGAAAACACACAATAATCCATGCAGCAGAGTTTACCTGAGACCAGCTGGGGTCAGTGACCTATGCATTCCTTCATGAAACATATCAGTAGTGGAAAATGGAATTTGTCAGTTGTGGAAATAAGTATAATGAAATATTGTAGCAGGTCATGCTCAAACATTCAACACAGGTACCATCAAAATTATACTCAATTCTAGTAAATCTAAGTCTGTATCTGTTACTTTGCCTTTAACTATGAAATGTCAGAACTGACTTACAAAAAAAAAGGTGTTTGTTTGTTTGTTTGTTTTAATTACGGTCTTGGTAAGACATAGCCCAGCACTGCTAATGTGACTTAGTGATTCTCTCATCAGGAAACACAGTTTCTACTTCCTTGTTTATTCTCCACATCCTGTAGTAAGTAAAGTTTCGACGAAAGATAAATCTACATGGCGAAGAGAAAAGAAAACTTACATGTGTTGATAAGATCATTTCTGACAGGTTTTACCACCTGTCAGTGTTTCTGGCGATGGACACAAGCCAGAGTTTGTGACATTTTCACTGATGTCATTCCCCTTGACCCTCAATGTGAAAGTGGATAAAAATGTTTTCTACGTTTTCTTCTTTAAGAAATGAATCTCTCCTGATTAGAACATTTCAAGGTCTCTCCCTGTGCTAATTTAGTAAGGGTAAAAGAGAAACAAGAAAGAGCAAACTATGCAGGAAGCAATATATAGGATTCCTTTACTTAATGTATTTATCTGATATACCCAAATATTGAGAAATACAGATCCATTTCATAATGGTCAAGGAAAGAGGAGGAGGGACCTCCATGCCAACAGTATATATAAAATGGAATCAATATTGCATAAGCTGCAGTTTAAGCTTGGCTACAAGGTACTAACTCTTCTCATAAAGAAGCAATAACTCTCCGTCATTTGAAGCACACTGAGGACTCAGACAGTTGGACTCTGAGGGTGTAGTCTCCTCACTCGAATTCTGTACCTGCATCACAGAGCAATGAAATATTCCCAAAGAATTATTAAGGATGAGGTGGGAGGCCGAAATAAGAAACATGAATCCACAGTCTGCCCTACCATCTGTTCTGCGGGATATTACCACCATCGTGGCCCAATATGACCTTCCCACTTTTCTCTGGGCCTCCCTACGTTCCACCTCCAACCTCTCATTATATCTTACCTACACTTGGAAACGACTCTAGTTTTTCCACTGATCTTTATCAACAAGTAATCCAAATAGCAACTGAATGTATAACCGCTTAGAAATCTCAGGTCTGACTCAGTAATCCATGACCTTAGAAGTCTAAAGTTTTCCTAATTCTCTTTATTGTTTTTTTCCTAATTTCCATGTACTTACACTCTCAGGGTCTCCACTGTTCTCAAGTTCGTCTTCCCTGCAAAATCTGTCAACCTAGACATAGACTTAAGTACCACCCTCTAATTATCCCATAGGGAATCTAGTTTTTTAAAAAGCATCAGCAAGCCTTATGGACTTTATTAAAGGTTCTTTAAGATGATGCACGGCGGCTTCCCTGGTGGCGCAGTGGTAGAGAGTTCGCTTGTCGATGTAGAGGACACGGGTTCGTGCCCCGATTCGGGAAGATCCCACGTACCGCGAAGCGGCTGGGTCCGTGAGCCATGGCCGCTGAACTTGCGCGTTTGGAGCCTGTGCTCCGCAACGGGAGAGGCCCCAACAGTGAGTAGGCCCGCGTACCACAGAAAAAAAAAAAAAAAAAGATAACGCATGGGAGATAGCAGTACACCCATAAATATCTATATAATAAATACACCCTCAGAGTAATATTTTTTTTTATAAAGTCTCTTCTGGCCAATGAAACTCTCAGCTCTTCTTCTTCAACATAGGCAATGTCTCACCCTTCTGACTACTCTCTGCTCTACCCCAGGTCCACTCCTTTTCCTGATAGTACATTCTTTCCCAATTTTTTATGTTGGTAAATTCAAATAACATAAAATATAACATGTTTATTATAAAGTGCACTGTTCAGTGATATTAAATACATTCACATTATTGGGCAACCAACATCACCATTTATCTTTCTAACTCTTTTCTATCTTTTAAAATGGTCACTCTATATCCTTTAAACATAACTTCCCTTTTTGTTCCATAACCACCTGAAAAGCATCATTACCCTCTCAATTTCTGTGATTTTGACTACACTAAGTGCCTCATATAACTGAACTGAAATAAGTACTTGTATTGTAATGACTCGCTAAAAGTCACAAAAATGGCATTTTTGGTAGCTAGATTTTCTCAAGATTCATCCATGTTGTAGCTTATTCCTAGGTCTTTTCATTCTTAAGACTGAATAATATTCTATTATATGGGTATACCACATTTTGCTTATCCAGGGACTGGTGGATAAACACTTAGGTTCCTTTCATATTTTAGCTACCGTGATTATTACTGCTATAAACATCGGAGTACAAATATTTCTTTAAGACCCCGATTTCAATTCCTTTGGGTATACCTCATAATAAAATCACTGGATCATGTAGTAATTCTATTTTGCAATATCTGAAAAATTACCATACTGTTTTGTGAAGCAGCTGCATCATTCTACGTTCCCACTGACATAGCACAAGGGTTCCATTTTCCTTCACATCCTCACCAATACTTGTTTTCTGCTTGTGTGTGTGTGTGTGTGTGTGTGTTTGCGTGTGTATGCACGCACACAAGTAGACAAACATGCATTTAGTGATACGGAGCATCTTTTCAAGGGCTTAGTCATTTGTACATCTTTTCTTGAAGAACCATCTATTCAAGTCTTTTATTCATTTTTGAATCAGGGTGTTTGCTTTTTGTTGAGTTGTAGGAGTTCTCTGTATATTCTGAATAGAAATCTCTTGTCAGATAGATGGCTTTCAAATATTTTCTCCCATCTTGTGGGTTGCCATTTTATTCTGTTTACATTTCTTTGATACACACTTGTTAAAAAAAATTATGTACTGCAAATTGTTTATTTTTTTCTTAGCTGTGGCTTTGTTGTTCCTTCGTTTCATATTGAGGGAAACACTGCCAACTCCAATGTCATGAAGCTCTTGTGTCCTGTGTCTTCTTCTAAGACTTTTTATCTTATTAGGTCTTATATTCCGTTTCTTGATACATTTTCAGTAATTTTTTGTATATAATGTTAGCCAAGGGTCCATCTCCCTTCTTTTGCATGTTGACAACAAGACTTCTCAGCACCCTTTGTTGAAAAGACTACCCTTTCTCCTTTGAAAAGCTTTGGCAACTTGTCAAAAATCATTTGGCCATATAGCAGGGTTTATTTCTGGATGTTCTATTCTGTTCTATTGGTCTTGAATAAGGGAGAAAATAGTATAATCTATCCAGGTTGATGAAGAGCATAAAGAAAGACCAGGACTGAGAATTAGAAGGGCAATATAAAACAGCAGGGAGTAAAAGACAGTGTGAGAGAACATCTTGTACTTGCAAGTTCATGGCAATATGATCATGCTAAAACCACTAAAAGCCTGACTTTGAACAACAGAGTAAATGTGTTAGCAAGAAACATAACATTTACCCACCTCTGGGAAATATAGTACGGGCATAAAGATGAACCACACACAAATATATTAAAAAAGGGAAGGGTTTTCATGGTGTGAGAATATTGTGGCATTTGAAATGCAATTTAATTCTGTTCTACCACTGTCTCTAAAATTTATCAAAGTGTATATACAAGCAATTCCAATTCTGGTGATGTGTTTGACAGGTTTATATCTGAACTTCAGCAGAGCCAGTAAATGTACATTCATAGTAGGACTATTCCCTAAAGCAAAAAAAAAAAAAAAAAAAAAACCTGGAAAGACTATAATTCACTTTGTCAACACACATACAGATGTAATGATGGTTAACAGTCCAAAAACAGAGGGTGAGCATGGGTGCAAGAGGTTAATCCCCAGGCTGGGGTGGGGTGCAGAGTTTGAGGGTAACAGGTAGAAAAGTCTTTTGTCATATCCTTGATTTTTGAGTTATGGAAATTCACAGGTCACTACCTTCATTCCAAAATGAATGAACGCACTCTTCAATTTTTTAAAACAGACAAGTAAACATGAGTTATAATAAATTTCAAACTGTCACAAATCAAATAGGATACTATGAAAAATTACATAATATGATTTAAGAATGAAGTGGAGAGATTGTCCAAGATGGTGGCGTAGAAAGACCCAGAGCCTGATGCCTCGGGCACATGGGCATGTGACTAAAGTCACAACTATTTGCAGAGCACCAATTGATGAAAAAGGACGGGACCTACCATAAAACATCTTTCACAGCTAAAGACATAAAAGGACACCACAACAAGACAGGAAGGAAGGGCAAAATCTAGTATAGTTAAGACCCATACCACCAGGTGGGTGGTCCACAAATGGGAGAATAATTACAATTTCAGAAGTGTTCCCAGGCAGCAAGGGGTATGAACCCAACATTGGGCTCCCAAGCCCAGGGATCCTGTGCTGGGAAGAAGAGTCTCTAGAAAGTTGGGCTTTGCAGACCAGTCGGGCTTATTTTCCAGAGAGCCAGAGGACTGTGGGAAATGGAGATTCCACTCTTAAAGGATTCCCACAAAATCCCACATGCTCCGGAAATCAGAACAGAAGCGGTAATTTGAAAGGATCCCGGGTCACACCTACCTCCTCATCTTGGAGTCTCCCGGAGAGGCAGGAGGCAACTACAGCTCACCCTCAGGTCACAGACAGTGGCAGCAGCCATTTTTGGGAGCTCCTTCTACCTCATGGACACTGGTACCAGCAGCTTAAGTTCAGAATCCTCCCCCTAGCTTATTAGCCTCGGGACCTAGCCCCACCCATTTCCACCAGTCTACAGACACAAGTACTAGCATGCTGCAGGCCAAGCAACTAACTGAGCAGGGGCACAGCCCCATCTACCAGCAAACAAGCTGCCTTAAGTCCCCCTCAACGCACAGCTGGCCCTGGACATGGACCAGCCACCAAAAGCCCCAGGACCAGCCTCCACACCTCAGTGCACAGGCACTAGACCCAGGACCCCCAGGGCCTTCCAGCCAGAGACCCTGGATCTCAACTCCACCCACCAGTGGGAAGGCACCAGCCCCAGAATCCCTGGTCACTCCGACAAGTGAGCCTGCTCTGGCCTTGGAATCAGCCTCACCTGTCGGCAGGTGATTACTGCACAGGGACTGGATGGAGCTTGGACCTACCCCACAGCAAAGCTGCTCTAGCCTTGGGATCAGCCTCATACACCAACAGGTACACACCAGCTCCAGGAATACCACAGCCCAGCAGCCTGTGTAACCAGGCCACTCAATTGCAGGCCAGAAGCAGCCATGGACTCAGCTGGGTCCTGACCCTGCCCAACAGAACGCCAACACAAGTTGTGGGATACCCCAGACCCTGCAGATAGCTGTGTCAGGAACAGCGATCCAACATCAACTCTGGGACTCCTGGGCCCTGCAGCCAGAGCTCAGGACCTGTGTCTTCCTCCCAGTAGCCAGCATAGCCCCAGGAGCAGTGACTGGGCACTAGCCCTGATATCACCTGGACTGCAATTCTACCCATAAGTGAACCAGCACTAGATTTGGTGTCCCCCAGCACTGTGCAGCCAGCTGCCTTATGATTTAGTCCCAGCAAGCAGCACAGACAGCCTCCATACATGGCAGAGCCTGCAAAACAAGCAGTCTGTGGGCAGCCAGGCCTACCAGACCACCCACAGGAGTCAGCCCACCACAACAGAAGAGCCCAAGCAGTCCACATAGGGGGTACAAATAGAACATATAGTCTAGTGACCGGGGACAGTGGGCTGCTGGGACACATTGGACCTCTCCTACAAAAGGCCACTTCTACAAGTTCAGGAAATGTAACAAACCTACTACATACATAGCAATAAAAACAGCAAGTTAAGAAAAATGAGGTGACACAGAAACACGATCCAAATGAAAGAACGAGATAAGAACCCAGAAGAAGATCTAAGAGAAGTGCAGATAGCCAATCTACTCAAGAAAGAGTTCAAGGTAAGGGCTGTAAAGATGATCAAAGAACTCAGGAGAAGAACCGATGACCAGAGCAAGATGTTAGAATTTTTTTAAAAAGAGTTAGACCATTAAAGAACAACAAAACAGAGATGAGGAATACAATAACTGAAATGAAAAATACACTAAAAGGACACTACTGTAGACTAAATGATACAGAGGAATGAAACAGAAAACTGAAGGACAGAGTACTGGCCATCACTGTAGATGAACAGTAAAACAATAAAATAAAATGAAACGAGGAAAGTTTAACAGACCTGTGAACAACGTCAAGTGTACTAACATTTGCATTATACTGGTCCCAGAAGCAAAAAGGAAAGAGAAAGGGGTGGAGAACATACCTGAAGGCACACAAGCTGAAAACTTCCCTAACCTGGGAAAGAAAACAGACATCCAAGTCCAGTGAATACAGCAAGGCCAAAACAGGATGAACCCAAAGAGGACCACACCAAGACACATTGTAATTAAAATGGCAAAAAAAAAAAAAGATCAAAAAGACACTATTAAAAGGAGCAAAGGAAAAACAATACAAACATGGGAACTTGCTTAAAGTTATCAGCTGACTTTTCAGGATAAACTCTGCATGCCAGAGGGAGTGGCATGGTATATTTAAAGTCATGAAAGGGAAAATCCTATAACCAAAAGTACTCTACCCAGCAAGGCTCTCCTTCGGATTTGATGGAGAGATCTAAAGTTTTACAGACAAGCAAAACTAAAAGAATTCAGCACCGCCAAACCAGCTTTATGAGAAATCTTAAAGGGGCTTCACGAGGTGAAAAAGAAAAGGCCACGACTGAAACATAAAAATAATGAAGGGAAAATTACTAAAGGAAAAACCTCATTGGTCAAGGCAAATATATTCAGTAAAGGTAGTAAATCAACCATGTACACAGCTAGTAGGAAGGATGAAAGAAAAAAGGGATAAAATCATCTATATCCACAATAAGAAGTTAAGGGACACACAAAGCAAGTAGATGTAAAACATAATGTCAAATTCAGTAGTTGTGGTGAAGGAGAGTGAAAATGCAGCTTTGTTCATGTGCATTTGAAATTAAGGGATCAGCAACTTAAAATAATCATACACACACACACACACACACACACACACACACACACACACACACACACAAAACTGAAAGAAATCCAAACATTAAAGATAGGACTCCCCTGGTGGCGCAGTGGTTGAGAATCTGCCTGCCAATGCAAGGGACAAGGGTTCAAGCCCTGGTCTGGGAAAATCCCACATGCCGCGAAGCAACTAAGCCCGCGAGCCACAGCTACTGAGCCTGCGTGCCGCAACTACTGAAGCCCGTGTGCCTAGAGCCCGTGATCCACAACAAAGAGAAGTCACCACAATGAGAAGCCTGCACACTGCAACAAAGAGTAGCCCCCACTCACCACCACTAGAGAAAGCTCGTGTGCAGCAACGAAGACCCAACACAACCAAAAGTAAATAAATAAATTAATTAATTAAAAATATGTATATTAAAGATAGTCCTCACATCTCAGATGAAGGGAATAAAAGGGGAAGAAAAGAACACTGAAGAAATGAGAAGACAGAACAATCAACCAAGATGGTGAATTTACTGAGAAACAGTCATTCTTTCTCCCTCTTCCTTTTCTTTTCCTCCTTTTCCAGGTCTCTTTCGGTTCCAATCGAGAGAAGTCTTGAGAGTTCTGAGAATATTTCTTTGAGGGCTTCAAATCACCATACCTACATCCTCTGTCACAACTACACATACAGGAACAAAAATAATCCTCTGCTATCTACTGTGTAGGAGGGATTCATGCAAAATAAACTCCTACATGGAGACCGACAGGTGAGTTTTCCACCTGTTCTTTATAATGTCCTTCCATTATAGTGAATCCCACACATTATGAGGCAGAAGAGGTTATGTGGACTTTTCCTTGAAGTCAAAAAACTTGCAGTCATTTCAAGTACCTGGTGATCATAGGGTACAGCCAGGGAGGGTGCCGTTCCCCTGGGCGGGGGGGTGGATGGGCGCCCGCACCTGCGCACCCTCTGATGTACAGCTTCTGGAGAAACAAAAGGTGGTCACACCACAGACAGCCTGTCAGGCTGCCGGGCCACTGGGCAAACCGACCAGCCTGGAAGTGCCCCATCAGATGCTGAAAGCAAAACTCTGTCCCCCCTTTGAAGCCAGGCAATTTGGGCCAGAAGGTCAGAGGAGACCAGTAATCAACACCTCCTCTCTGCTCACCTCCTTGGGGTTACAGCAACCCCATCTCCAAACCCAACTCTGATCCTGGGGTGCCAAATTGGGAGCCGCAGGTGGGCTCTGACGGCGCTTCTGTGCCCTCTGGGGGCTGTCTGCTCTAATGGCAACTCTCAGCCCCTCCTCCCCCCTGCTTCCCTAGTCCTGGGGGCTGCATGGCTTCTTGCAGCTGCTGGCCTGATTTCATTCCTCTTCTTCCTCTAATTGCAATGAAGTGTCCTACAGAGGTTTAGAATCTCTTGGAGAAGGAAGATCTTTTAGTCAATACACCTTAACCGTGAGAAGTTGGTTTCAAGAATGAACCTGAAATACTTTTTTCTCCTGATGGTTCCAAGGAGAGACAGCTCATTTTCTAAGTCATAAGAATAACCAAGTTATAAATATGATATTCCGAGCCAGAGATGAAAAAGAAGATTTTAGCACCCCGCCTCATGTCATATGACCGGGATTTAAATCAATCAGCTGCCACTTTCTTTCTTTTTTTTTTTTCTGGCTGTGTTGGGTCTTCGTTGCTGCGTGCGGGCTTTCTCCAGTTGTGGTGAGCAGGAGCTACTCTTCGTTGTGGTGCGCGGGCTTCTCATTGCGGTGGCTTCTCTTGTTGAGGAGCACAGCTCTAGGCATGCGGGCTCAGTAGTTGTGGCTCGCGGGCTCTAGAGCGCAGGCTTCAGTAGTTGTGGTGCATGGGTTTAGTTGCTCTGCAGCACGTGGGATCTTCCCTGACCAGGGCTTGAACCCGTGTCCCCTGCATTGGCAGGCAGATTCTTAACCACTATGCCACCAGGGAAGTCGCCTGCCACTGGTTTTTAAATCACATGACCCGACTTTAAATCCATCAGCTGGACAAAGAGGAGCCTGAACCAAGATGGCGGAGCAGAAGGACATGCTCTCACTCCCTCTTGTGAGAACACCAGAATCACAACTAGCTGCTGGACAAACATTGACAGGAAGACACTGGAACTCACCAAAAAAAGATACCCCACATCTAAAGACAAAGGAGAAGCCAAAATGAGACGGTAAGAGGGGCGCAATCACAGCAAAATCAAATCCCATAACTGCTGGGTGGGTGACTCACAGACTGGAGAACACGTATACCACAGAAGTCCACCCACTGGAGTTAAGGTTCTGAGCCCCACGTCAGGCTTCCCAACCTGGGGGTCCGGCAACGGGAGGAGATTCCTAGAGAATCAGACTTTTAAGGCTAGTGGAATTTGATTGCAAGACTTCGACAGGACTGGGGGAAACAGAGACTCCACTCTTGGAGGGCACACACAAAGTAGTGTGCACATCGGGACCCAGGGGAAGGAGCAGTGACCCCAGGGGGGACTGAACCAGACCTGCCTGCTAGTGTTGGAGGGTCTCCTGCAGAGGTGGGGGGAGGGTGCTGTGGCTCACCGTGGGGACAAGGACACTGACAGCAGAAGTTCTGGGAAGTAATCCTTGGCGTGAGCCCTACCAGAGTCTGCCATTAGCCCTACCAAAGAGCCCAGGTAGGCTCCACTGTTGGGTTGCCTCAGGCCAAACAACCAACAGTGAGGGAACCCTGCCCCACCCATCAGCAGTCAAGCAGATTAAAGTTTTACTGAGCTCTGCCCACCAGAGCAACATTCAGCTCTACCCACCACCAGTCCCTCCCATCAGGAAACCTGCACAAGCCGCTTAGATAGCCTCATCCACCAGAGGGCAGACAGCAGAAGCAAGAAGAACTACAATCCTGCAGCCTGTGGAACAAAAACCATATTCACAGAAAGACAGACAAGATGAAAAGGCAGAGGGCTATGTACCAGATGAAGGAACAAGATAAAACCCTAGAAAAACAACTAAATGAAGTGGAGATAGGCAACCTTCCAGAAAAAGAATTCAGAATAATGATAGTGAAGATGATCCAGGACCTTGGAAAAACAATGGAGGCAAAGATCGAGAAGATGTAAGAAATGTTTAACAAAGACCTAGAAGAATTAAAGAACAAACAGAGATGAACAATACAATAACTGAAATGAAAAATACTCTAGAAGGAATCAATAGCAGAATAACTGAGGCAGAAGAACAGATAAGTGACCTGGAAGACAGAATGGTGGAATTCACTGCTGAGGAACAGAATAAAGAAAAAAGAATGAAAAGAAATGAAGACAGCCTAAGAGACCTCTGGGACAACATTAAATGCAACAACATTCACATTATAGGGGTCCCAGAAGGAGAAGAGAGAGAAAAAGGACCCGAGAAAATATTTGAAGAGATTAGAGTCGAAATCTTCCCTAACATGGGAAAGGAAATAGACACCCAAGTCCAGGAAGCACATAGAGTCCCAGGCAGGATAAACCCAAGGAGAAACACTCCAAGACACATAGTAATCAAACTGACAAAAATTAAAGGCAAAGAAAAATTATTGAAAGCAGCAAGGGAAAAATGACAAATAACATACAAGGGAACTCCCATAAGGTTAATAGCTGATGTCTCAGCAGAAACTCTACAAGCCAGAAGGGAGTGGCATGATATATTTAAAGTGATGAAGGGGAAGAACCTACAACCAAGATTACTCTACCCGGCAAGGATCTCATTCAGATTCGATGGAGATATCAAAAGCTTTACAGACAAGCAAAAGCTAAGAGAATTCAGCACCACCAAACCAACTCTACAACAAATGCTAAAGGAACCTTTCTAGGCAAGAAACACAAGAGAAGAAAAAGACCCACAAAAACAAACCCAAATCAATTAAGAAAATGGTAATAGGAACATACATATTGATAATCATCTTGAATGTAAATGGATTAAATGCTCCAACCAAAAGACACAGACTGGCTGAATAGATACAAAAAGAAGACCCATATATATGCTGTCTACAAGAGACCCACTTCAGACCTAGGGACACACAGACTGAAAGTGAGGGGATGGAAAAAGATATTCCATGTAAATGGATATCAAAGGAAAGCTGGAATAGCAATACTCATATCAGATAAAATAGACTTTAAAATAAAGAATGCTACAAGAGACAAGGAAGGACACTACATAATGATCAAGGGATCAATCCAACAAGAAGATATAACTATTATAAAGGTATATGCACCCAACATGGGAGCACCGCAATACATAAGGCAACTGCTAACAGCTATAAAAGAAGAAATCGACAGTAACACAGTAATAATGGGGGACTTCAACACCTCACTTACACCAATGGACAGATCATCCAAACAGAAAATTAGTAAGGAAACACAAGCTTTAAATGACACAATAGACCAGATAGACTTAATTGATATTTATAGGACATTCAGTCCAAAAAGAGCAGGTTACACTTTCTTCTCAAGTGCGCATGGAATATTCTCCAGGATAGATCACATCTTGGGTCACAAATCAAGCCTCAGTAAATTTTTAAAAATTGAAATCATATCAAGCATCTTTTCCAACCACAACGCTATGAGATTAGAAATCAATTACAGGGAAAAAAAGTAAAAAACACAAATTCATGGAGACTAAACAATACGTTACTAAACTACCAAGAGATCACTGAAGAAATCAAAGAGGAAATCAAAAACTACTTAGAGACAAATGACAATGAAAACACGACTATCCAAAACCTATGGGATGCAGCAAAAGCAGTTCTAAGAGGGAAGTTTATAGCAATACAAGCCTACCTCAAGAAACAAGAAAAATCTCAAATAAACAATCTAAACTTACACCTAAAGAACTAGAGAAAGAAGAACAAACAAAACCCAAAGTTAGCAGAAGAAAAGAAATCATACAGATCAGAGCAGAAATAAATGAAATAGAAATTAAAAAAAAGAGCAAAGATCAATAAAACTAAAAGCTTGTTCTTTGAGAAGATAAACAAAATTGATAAACCATTAGCCAGACTCATCAAGAAAAAGAGGGAGAGGACTCAAATCAATAAAATTAGAAATGAAAAAGGAGAAGTTACAACAGACACCACAGAAATACAAAGCATCCTAAGAGACTACTACAAGCAACTCTATGCCAATAAAATGGACAACCTGGAAGAAATGGACAAATTCTTAGAAAGGTATAACCTTCCAAGACTGAACCAGGAAGAAACAGAAAATATGAACAGACCAATCACAAGTAATGAAATTGAAACTGTGATTAAAAATCTTCCAACAAACAAAAGTCCAGGACCAGATGGCTTCACAGGTGAATTCTGTCAAATATTTAGAGAAGAGCTAACACCCATCCTTCTCAAACTCTTCCAAAAAATTACAGAGGAATGAACACTCCCAAACTCATTCTGTGAGGTCACCATCACCCTGATACTAAAACCAGACAAAGGTACTACAAAAGAAGAAAATTACAGACCAATACCACTGATGAATATAGATGCAAAAATCCTCAACAAAATACTAGGAAACAGAATCCAACAACACATTAAAAGGATCATACACCATGATCAAGTGGGATTTACCCCAAGGATGCAAGGATTCTTCAGTATACGCAAATCAATCAATGTGATACACCATATTAACAAACTGAAGAAGAAAAACCATATGATCATCTCAATAGATGCAGAAAAAGCTTTTGACAAAATTCAACACTCATGTATTATAAAAACTCTCCAGAAAGTGGGCATAGAGGCAACCTACCCCAACATAATAAAGGCTATATATGACAAACCCACAGCAAACATCATTCTCAATGGTGAAAAACTGAAAGCATTTCCTCTAAGATCAGGAACGAGACAAGGATGCCCACTCTGACCACCGTTATTCAGCATTGTTTTGGAAGTCTTAGCCACGGCAGTCAGAGAAGAAAAAGAAATAAAAGGAATACAAATTGGAAAAGAAGAAGTAAAACTGTCACTGTTTGCAGATGGCATGGTACTATACATAGAGAATCCTAAAGATGCCACCAGAAAATTACTAGATCTAATCAATGAATTTGGTAAAGTTGCAGGGTACAAAATTAATGCACAGAAATCTCTTGCATTCCTATATACTAATGATGAAAAATATGAAAGAGAAATTAAGGAAACACTCCCATTTACCATTGCAACAAAAAGAATAAAATACCTAGGAATAAACCTACCTAGGGAGAAAAAAGATATGTATGCAGAAAACTATAAGACACTGATGAAAGAAATTAAAGATGATACCAACAGATGGAGAGATATGCCATGTTCTTGGATTGGAAGAATCAATATTGTGAAAATGACTATACTACCCAAAGCAATCTACAAATTCAATGCAATCCCTATCAAATTATCAATGGCATTTTAAATTTGTGTGGAGACACAAAAGACCCCAAATAGCCAAAGCACTCTTGCGGGAAAAAAATGGAGCTGGAGAAATCAGACTCTTTGACTTCACACTATACTACAAAGCTACAGTAATCAAGACAATAGGTTACTGGCACAAAAATAGAAACATAGATCAATGGAACAAGATGCAAAGACCAGAGATAAACCCACACACCTATGGTCAACTAATCTATGACAAAGGAGGCAAGGACATACAATGGAGAAAGACAGTCTCTTCAATAAGTGGTGCTGGGGAAACTGGACAACTACATGCAAAAGAATGAAATTAGAACACTCCCTAACACCATACATAAAAATAAACTCAAAATGGATTAGAGACCTAAATGTAAGACCAGACACTATAAAACTCTTAGAGGAAAACATAGGAAGAACACTCTTTGACATAAATCACAGCAAGATCTTTTTTGACCCACCTCCTAGAGTAATGGAAATAAAAACAAAAAGAAACAAATGGGACCTAATGAAACTTCAAAGCTTTTGCACAGCAAAGGAAACCATAAACAAGACAAAAAGACAACCCTCAGAATGGGAGAAAATATTTGCAAACGAATCAATGGACAAAGGATTAATCTCCAAAATATATAAAGAGCTCATGCAGCTCAATATTAAAAAAACAAACAACCCAATCCAAAAAATGGCCAGAAGACCTAAATAGACATTTCTCCAAAGAAGACATACAGATGGCCAAGAAGCACATGAAAAGCTGCTCAACATCACTAATTATTAGAGAAATGCAAATCAAAACTACAATGAGGTATCACCTCACACCAGTTAGAATGGGCATCATCAGAAAATCTACAAACAACAAATGCTGGAGAGGGTGTGGAGAAAAGGGAACCTTCTTGCACTGTTGTGGGAATGTAAATTGATACAGCCACTATGGAGAACAGTATGGAGGTTCCTTAAAAAACTAAAAATAAAATTACCATATGATCCAGCAATCCTACTACTGGGCATATACCCAGAGAAAACCATAATTCAAAAAGACACATGCACCCCCATGTTCCTTGCAGCACTATTTACAATAGCCAGGTCCTGGAAGCAACGTAAATGCCCATCGACAGACGAATGGATAAAGAAGATGTGGTACGTATATACAATGGAATATTATTCAGCCATAAAAAGGAACGAATCTGGGTCACTTCTTGAGACGTGGATGGATCTAGAGACTGTCATACAGAGTGAAGTAAGTCAGAAAGAGAAAAACAAATATCGTATATTAACGCATATATGTGGAATGTAGAAAAATGGTTCAGATGAACCGGTTTGCAGGGCAGAAATTGAGACACAGATGTAGAGAACAAACGTATGGACACCAAGGGGGGAAAGCCGTGGGGGCGGGGGGGGTGCTGAATTGGGCAATTGGGATTGACATGTATACACTGATGTGTATAAAACTGATGACTAATAAGAACCTGCTGTATACAAAAATAAATAAAATTTAATTTAATTTTTTTAAAAGTTACAGAACTCTAAAGGTGATTTTACCATGTGTAAATTATATCTTAATTTACAAAAGGGAAAAATCCACAGTGAGATACCAGCACACACCTGCTAGAATGGTTAAAACCAAAGGACTGAAATACCAGGTGTTGCCAAAGATGTGGATGAGCGTTGCTGGTGGGAATGCAAAGTGGTGCAGCCAGTCTGCAAAACAGCCTGGCCGTTTCTTACAAAAGTAAATCTGTAGCTACCACACAAACCAGCCGTCCCACTCTTACCCAAAAACTTGCCCATGAATTTTTTAGAGCAGCTTTATTCATTGTAGCCAAAAGCTGAAACAACTCAAATGTTCATCAGAAGTCATAAAGAGATTAACATAAATAAATTGTAGACAAGGCAAACTATACTGATAGAAACCGTATCAGTGGTTTTCTGGGACTGGGGATTGGGGGGGCCAGGGGAGGACAGAGATTGACCACAAAGCAGCTTTCTAGGGGGACAGGACTGTTCTATATCCTGAGGATGGTAACGGTGGTTCTATAACTGCAAACATTTGTTAAAATTCAATGAACTGTATGCTAAAAATGGTTTGTAAGTTATATGTCAATAAAGCTGACTTTAAAACTAAAAAAATAATAATACATTATTCTCTTCAAAATGCCATGGTTTAGGCACAAGTTTAGAAAACCATCCCTGAGAAATAGGGATGTAGAGAAACCTAATTTATCATAGAGATGGTGCTGCAAATGCCTGGGGAGAGCAAACAGCACCAGGATGCGTAGTCATCCACATGAGAAGCTAGGATGACTGAAACCCTAACACACGTGCCTACTGAAAACTCCATCCTGCGTAACTCCAAGAAGAACACACAGGAGACCATCATTATGACCTCAGAGCTGGGGAGAGGGGAGACGATGTGATACTATTCACAGCATAGTAAAGATAGATAGATCGGTGGAACTACATAGAGTAAAACTAGCCTCAGGCTTACACAGTTACTGGATTTTGACAAGATGTCAAGGAAATTCAGAAGGCAAGGGAAGCTGTTTTCCAAAAATGGTGCTGAAACAACTGGATATCAGTGCAAAAAAAATGAACCTCAACCCCTACCTCACCCCATATGCAAATATGAATTTGAGATGAACGCAGACCTAAAGGTAAAAACTAACACTATATTCTGCACAGTGAAGGAAACATCAACAAAATGAAAAGGCAGCCTACTGAATAGGAGAAAATGTTTATTTGCAAGATATTTATCTGATAAGGGGTTAATATCCAAAATATATAAGGGACTCACTGAACCCCATAGCAGAAAAAAATAGCCCAATTAAAAGTGGACAAAGGACCTTTATAGACATTTCTCAAAAGAAGACATACAAGTGACCAACAGGTACATGAAAAGATACTCAATGTCCCCAATCATCAGGGAAAATCAAACCAAAACCACTATGAGATATCACCTCACTTCTGTTAGAATTGCTTTCACTAAATTTTTTTTTTAAGGTAAGCGTTGGTGAGGATGTGGGGAAGAGTGAACGCTTGTACACGGTTGGTGGGAACATAAACTAGCACAGCCATTATGGGAGTTCCTCAAAAAATTAAAAATAGAACTAACTTCTGATCCAGCAATCCCACTTCTTGGTACTTATATATCCAAAGGAATTGGAATCAGGTTATCCAAAAGACGTCTGCGCTCCCATGTTCATAGCAGCACTCTTCACAATGCCAAGGCAGGAAACAACCTAAATGTCCATCGACAGAGGAATGGATAAAGAAGATGTGGTATATAAAGGTATACAGTGAAGTATTGTGCAGCCTTTAAAAAGGTGGAAATCCTGCCATTTGTGACAACATTGGTGAACTGGGAGGACATTATACTAAGTGAAATAAGCTAGACACAGAAAGACAAACATTGCATGATCTCATTTATGTGTAAAATCTAAAATAATGAAACTCAGAGAAGCAGAGTAGAATGTTGGTTGCCAGGGGCCGGGGGAAGGGAGAAGTGCGGAGATCTTATCAAAGGATGTGAAGATTCATAAGTTTTGGGGATCTAATGCACAGCAATGTGACTATAGTTAACAATGCTGTATTTTATACATGAAATTTGCTAAGAGGGTAGGTCTTAAGGGCCTTAAGATTAATAACAAAAGAAAGAAAACAAAAGAAGAGAAGAGAAGAGAGAGAAGGAAGGAAAGAAGGAAATGGTAACCATGAGAGGTGATGGGTATGTTATTTAGATTGTGGTGATTATTTCACAATGTAAATGTGTATCAAAGTATCAAGTTGTACACTTAAAACATATATAATTTTTATTTGTCAGCTGTACCTCAATAAAGCTGCGGGGAGAGACCAAAATTGTAAAGCTTCTAGAAAGAAACATAAGAGAATATCTTTGCAACCCTGTAGTATACAATATTTCTTAAACAGGATTTTAAAAATCACTGACCATAAAAGGAAAAAGTAATAAATTGTACATCAAGGTTACACATAACTGTTAATTCAAAAAAATGTTCTAGATCTTCTCTAACCACCCTAACTTCAATACAAAACTTTTAATAGTTTTTGTTTGTTTGCTTTTTTGTTTTTTGATTCCCAGAGGAGAAAGAGGGAGGGAAAAGAGAGCAAAAATTGGGAGAAGATTCAAAGTGGGGAAGAGAGGGGGAGGAGAAAAGTTTTTAGTTCAAAAAGTTATGCCCTGTTAGAAGGCTACAGTTTTTAGATAGATGGCCTTGTCAAAACAACACTATTATGGATAAAGAAAATGTGATAAAGAAATAGATAGGGGCTTCTCTGGTGGTGCAGTGGTTCGGGGTCCGCCTGCCTATGCAGGGGACGCGGGTTCGTGCCCCGGTCCAGGAAGATCCCACATGCCGCAGAGCGGCTGGGCCCGTGAGCCATGGCCGCTGAGCCTGCGCGTCCCGAGCCTGTGCTCTGCAACGGGAGAGGCCACAACAGCGAGAGGCCCGCGTACCAAAAAAAAAAAAAAAAAAAACCCATAAATGAAGGGACTTCCCTGGTGGCATAGTGGATAAGGCTCCGCGCTCCCAATGCAGGGGGCCCAGGTTCGATCCCTGATCAGGGAAGTAGATCCCACATGCATGCCGCAACTAAGGAGCCTGCCTGCTACAACTAAGACCCGGTGCAACCAAATAAATAAATATTTTTAAAAAAAAACATAAATGAGGAGGTTTGTAGTCTTTTCTTGGTTTTGAAATATTTCCTAAATTTAAACTTATGAAAGAAATCTTTGAATATAACTAATTGTCTCTCACTGGGATATTTATTCTCCCAATTCATTAGAAACAGAATAACATCATGGGATACCATGTATACATCTAAGAGAGATAAAAATTCCCATGTTCCATGCATTTTGTGTTGACCAGTAAAATGAAAGCAAAGTCTTAGGGTGAGGTTTCCGTTTAAAAATTCCAATAAGGGCTTTTTCAGCTGACAAAATCCTTTTTTGCATTGGCCTGGTAATTCTTTACCTTGTTATTTTGCTATGGCTCTCAATCAGACGCTATGTATATTTTGTTCAGCTGTTCTAGTTGTCTTCACTGAGAAGTTTCAAATTACCTAGGTTGCTATTATAAAAAAACTTTTATGTACGACTTGAAAAGATCTTCAAGACACAACCATTAAATGAAAACACTCTGGCTTCAATACAGTAGATTCATTACAAAACTATTAATTAATGCAAAAAAAACTACACATTTCTGTTCAGTGTAATTACAAATAAAGAAACTACAGAAGATTCTGTTACTGGTGGTTTGTCTGACTATGAAACCTATAAAAACTCTCTTGATTAAAACAACTAAATATGCTACACATAACACTTAAAAGCTGTTGTTATGTGGATCACTGGAATGAAAACAATATGAGAAATTCTCAGAGACCAAAAAATTAAACAAAACTAGGACTCCAGATAGGTAAATAAGGCCTGAAGCTGGCTTTTGTCCTGAGGGAATTAGTCAAGTGCCTGTGACACTGGGCTGAGCAGGGTGCGAGGGACGGGAAAAGGTCAGGATAACCTAGGATTTCAAGATACGGGAGACAACCACGTAAAGACGCAACAGCAAGGGCTGCACATTCAACAGAGAGAACTAGGGAAAAATACACACCACTGAACGGGACAGAAGCAAAATCTACTAGAGGGGAAAATACCTCCCCTGATATTCCCAAAGACAAGCTGTCCCTTGTGTAGATTTGCAGCCACCTGAATCAACACTACGAGGTGATCTCAAAAATCTCCAGCCAAGATAATATTTTCAATTGGCCACCACTCAAGTTGGTAATTTCCGCCAAGATGCCCGGAAAAGGCAAATACAAATCTTTTGAAGCATTTAGGACTCAAAGAATCCTCACAAAGTTCTAAAGAATAGAAGCTCATAGTAAAAAAAAAAAAAAAAAAAATCGCAAAACACACAAGGAAATAAGACACCATAGTGAGAACCAGAAGAAAAAAAAAATCATTATTGTATTAACTTCAAATATTAGGTTAAAATATTCACGTTAAATTTCTAGGATAACTCCAAAGGCTAGAAAGAGTGTTTACTGCCAAAACCAGAGAGAGGGAGAGAAAAAAAAAAAGTAATGAGAAAGAAAAGAAAAATTCAGCCAGGTCTCCTGAAAGGCAAAAAGAGAGGGAGAAAAAAGAAAAGTAGAAGAGACTTGATGTAATAGCATAAATTCATAAATATAAATATTACCTGATAGATGAAAATGAACCAAACTCATTAGCTAAAAAAGATTGTCTTAATTTAAAACAATATACAGCTTTTCCTATTTATAAGAGATAACAGAAAACCTAATAGAGAGATAACCTAATAACAGAAGAGAGATAACCTAATAGAGATAACCTAATAACAGAAAAGCTGGAAGAAACAGCATGGAAAAAAGATATACCTGGCTAATACCACTAAAATAAATGATATCCGACAAGACAGACATCAAGGGGGAGAAAAAAAGAAGCATCACCAGAGATAAAGAAGATCGAGACATATCTTTGGGGTTGTTTGATGAAAGATGAACCTTCCTAGGGAGCTAAAACAATGTATTTAACTGTAGACTTTACCTCAAGGAGACAGAATTAGTATTAACAAAACACCCAAGGAGAAATTGCTAAATTCACCATCGTAGTGGGAGATTCTAACATATCTCAGTAACTGATAGATCTACAATGCTCTCCCCAGCCAAAAAACAAAATTAGTAAGGTTGGAATACAATCAACCAGCTTGATCCAATGGGCACATATAGAACATTGCATCCTTTATAATTTTTTTAAAGGCATACATGGAACATACATGAAAATTGACTGGGAAGCATCTCAACAAGTCCCGAAGAATTGAAGTGACACCCCAAGTTCACTGACAACAATACAATTAGCTTCTAACCTGCCTGTTTTCTAAATTAGTGATAAAAAGAAAGATTTTTAAACCCATATTTTTTAACATACACACATATTTCTAAATAATTCATAAGCTAAAGAAAAAGAGTAATGGAAGTTAGAAAATATTTAGAACTGAACCATAATGGAATTACTAATAGGAAAAGTTGGGTCATGCAGTTAATCCTGTTCTTGAAGGAAATTTATAGGCTTAAGTGAAAATGAGTGAGACTATAAATTATAAAATAAACAAGACTAAAAATTAAACAGGTAAGCATCCATCATAAGAATTTAGTAAACTAGAAGAAACAAAAAGCAATGAAAATATAAGGAAAGAAATCTTCAATATAGGCTGAATTTAATGGCATATGAAGAAACATAATGAAGAGAAAGAAATGGCAAGCCACGCAGTGGGAGGAGTATTGTAGTACATAGAACAAGGAACGTCCACCCAGAAATGTATAAAGAACTAGTACAGATGAATGAGAAAAAGGCAGGCAACCCAGTGGGCCAAAAACTTCAACAAGGAACTTTGCAAAAGAAGAAGTGTTTCAAAAGGGGCTCATCTCATTTCTCCTCAGGGAACAGCAAATAAAAATTTAAATGGCTAAAACTAAAAAGACTGAAGTGCCGCATGTTGGAAAGGATGTATCAGAGAACAAGGATTGGTAAACTATGGCCCATGGACCAAACACAGTCCACCAACTGCTTTGCAAACACAGCTGTATCGGAGCACAGCCATGATCAACTGTCTATACATTGTCTAGGACCGCTTTCATGCTGCAAGGCCAGAGTTGAATAGCAGCCACAGAGGCTGTGTAGTTCACAAAATCTAGACTATTTACTGTCTGGCCCTTTACAGAAATATTTGTCAACTTCTGATGTGGAAAAGCAAGACTTCTCATCACTACTGGTGGAAGTGCAAACCGGCCCAATCACTTTAGGAAACTGTTTGCAGAATCCACTGCATCAAATATCGTGCACCTGACGATGGGGCAATCCCATTCCTAGGTAAACATTCAAGTACCTGTGCCCCAGGAGACATGTACGACAGTGTATACAGGAGCATTATTTGTAATGGTCACAAATTGGAGGCAACCCAAACGAACGTCAGTAGTAGACCGGGTAAATAAATTTGATCTAATCATACAACGGAACACTACTCAGCAATGAAAATGAATAAACTACTCTCACAACGATACGGATAAATCTCACAAACATAACGCAGAAAAGAAGCTAGATACAAAAGACCACATACTGTACGATCCCATTTATATAAATTCCTAAAAGAGGCAAAACTAAGAGTCACCTCCACATTATTTGAGGCCAAAACCCAAGTCTTACCTACTGTGGAAGTTTCTCCCTACAGTCACTTTGCTCAAAGGAGAAGCCAAGAAGAAGTCACCTAAGAGAAAAATCAGTGGGACACAGAGACAATCAATGTCCTTCAGAGTCACATATATAGTTGTTTTAATCAGGAGAGTTTTTATAGGGTTCATAGTCAGACAAACCACCAGTAACAGAATCTTCTGTAGTTTCTTTATTTGTAATTACACTGAACAGAAATGTGTAGTTTTTTGCATTAATTAATAATTTTGTAGTGAATCTACTGTATTGAAGCGTGAGCGTTTTCATTTAATGGTTGTGTCGTGAAGATCTCTTCAAGTCGCACATAAAAGTTTTTTTATAATAGCAATCTAGGTAATTTGAAACTTCTCAGTGAAGACAACTAGAACAGCTGAACAAATATATACATAGCGTCTGGTTGAGAGCCATAGCAAAATAACAAGGTAAAGAAGAATTACCAGGCCAATGCAAAAAAAGGTTTTTGTCAGCTGAAAAAGCTCTTTTCGGAATTTTTAAACGGAAACCTCACCCTAAGACTTTGCTTTCATTTTACTGGTCAACACAAAATGCATGGAACATGGGAATTTTTATCTTTCTTAGACGTATACATGACTGAGAAGGGTGGTTGTCTCAGGAGGCTGGAATTAGGGGGCTCTTCTGAGCCTGGAGCTTCACCACGCATTGTCCAGTCTGGTGAAGACCATTCTGAGCTGGCCTGGAACATGGCTGGATGGTGGCGGATGGGGCCACGTGCAGGCCTGGGCAGGAATCAGGTGACTTCTCTGGTGGGTAGGCTGGAGGTCAGTGCTCGTCACCTAAGCAGTGTCCTTTGGGTCACTTGGGGGTGTCTCTCTGTGTCCAAATCCAGACTGGAGAGTCTGGACGGCCTCCCAGAACAGTCTCTGAGTACTTTTCTGTGGGTCTGTGAGGGGTTGCGTATCAGCTTATTTGAGGGATTTTGGCAATCCTGGATGAGGATCTACTACCTGTTTTTGTAAGTAAAATTTTATTAGAACGTAGTAACTTTTATTCATTTACGTATTATCTATGGCTGCTTTCATGCTATAACAGCAAAGCAGAATAATTGTTACACAGGCCGTATGCCACCAAAATATTTACCATCTGACCCAAACAGAAAAAGGTTGCCAACTCAGACACACACAGAGCGAAGACCATGTGAACGCACAGTGAGAAGAAGACGGGCATCTACAGGCTAGGGAGAGAGGCCTCAGGAGAAATCAAGAGCAAACGTCAGGGCTTCCCTGGTGGCGCAGTGGTAGAGAGTCCGCCTGCCGATGCAGGGGACACAGGTTCGTGCCCCGGTCCGGGAAGATCCCACATGCCGCGGAGCGGCTGGGCCCGTGAGCCATGGCCGCTGAGCCTGCGCTTCCGGAGCCTGTGCTCCGCAACGGGAGAGGCCACAACAGTGAGGGGCCCGCGTACCGCAAAAAAAAAAAAAAAAAAGAGCAAACGTCAACCAGGCTGGGAACTGGGTATGAGAGGGAATGGGCATCTCGGCCGATGTGTGGCTCATGGCCCTCAGCATCTGTTACCGTCTCCTCCTGTCCCCCACCTCTGCTGCCAGCAGGGCTCAGCTCGAATCTCTAGCCGGGCATCATCACTGTCTGCAGAGAGTCATTGTAGCAGCTGATATCTGTTGAGTGTTTTGTTCTATGACAGGCCACATGTTAAGCACATTACATGTCTCATAGCACTTATCTATCGGTAGACAGGAATCAGAAAGAAGTTGAGGAAGTCGTCCAGGTTCTGATTCAGTCCAGTCTGCCCCCAAAGCCAGGTCTTTGGCCCCGGGGGCTGGAGAATCCAGATCCAGATGAGAAGCTTGATCTGGACCCAAAAGGAGCTCCTGAATGAGCCTGATGGCATGAGGGCCTGGCCATGTGAGCAAAACCAGTCACGGAAGCAGGAAATGAAGATGCCACTGTCATTCCCGAGGAGACTTGGCCAGCCTGTGAATCCTCTGGTTGAAAGTCTGCCCTTTGAAGAACTAACGTGACAACACAATGATCAGTTTCCTGCTCTACTTTGAGCCTGTCTCTCTCTGAACGCCAGATTCCTCCCTGCTAAGCAATTTGCAGACTTGGAGATTTCCAGTTCCAGCTTGGTGTGGTTCTACGTTTGACAGGACTCCCTCCCTGTTCGACGCTAAGTGGTCTTAGTAGCAGGAACAGAAGGCTGGGGAGGAGGGTCTGGAGCTGCAGCCCCTCCTTGTAGGAGTACCTGGGAGCCGAGTCCGGAGGAAAGAGGTGGGGCGCGGAGTGACCCCGCCCCTACAGGGCCCCGCCCAGGCATGCCCCGCCCCTCCATGCCCCGCCTCCTGCCCGCCCCGCGGCGCATTGTGGGATCTGGGCGCTGGCTGCGAGGTGGAGGACGCGGCTCTTGAAGATGGGGTTGCAGCCGGTGAGACTCTCGCTCCGTATCGCGCACCAGGGGACTCCGCCCCTTCTGGTTCCCCACTCAGGTCCGGACCAGGGGCTCTCACCGCCGACCCCGCCCCGCAGGGCTTTACACCCGCCCTGGATGCCGGGGTCTCGGTACCGCACGCTCGGGCTGGGGACCCCACCCAGGCTGCCCCCTGAGCTCGGCTTGCTCCTGCGCTGGAGTTCGGGGTCGCCACCCGGGGGGCAGGTCGTAGGGGCCCGTCACCGCCCACGCCCTGGGCTCTTCCCCGGCGCGACGGTCACGCTGCCCCCTCTGCCCGCAGAGCCCAGTCCTGCTGGCCTCCCTGGGGGTGGGGCTGCTGACTCTGCTCGGCCTGGCTCTGGGCTCCTACCTGGTGCGGAGGTCCCGCCGGCCGCGGATCACGCTCCTGGACCCCAATGAGAAGTACCTGCTGCGACTGCTAGACAAGACAGTGAGTTGTGGAGTAGCGGAGGGGACCGGAGTTCCGCCTGGCTGTGGTTGGGATGCCCCGGGGAGTTGGCGACACCAGACCTGCCTGGTGAGACGCTTGTCATCCATCCTCCAGACCGTGAACCACAACACCAAGAGGTTCCGCTTTGCCCTGCCCACCGCCCACCACGTTCTGGGGCTGCCTGTGGGTAAGAACTGCGGCGTGGGCTCCTTTCCCTGGTATTCTAATAGGGTGAGCCCCTTTCTGGGGTCTCCTGAAACGCGCTGCTTCAGTCTTGTGCCTTCCCACCCCATCACCCTTTCCACACCAGGCTGCTTATCCTCCAGGCTGTGAGGTGCCCTGGGCCACTCTAGGGTGTGGCTTCTGTGCCCCCAGACATCTTCAACTCTCAGCAGTGCTCCCTCCTTCCTGCAGGATTTGCTTATATCCCCGCTGAGCAAGCACTAATCTTTTCCCCATTGCCCAGACCCTCAACTCACTGCTAAGGTCCTGGGCAGTCATTGATAAGAATCTCAGCAGAGGGGAGTTTATGAGGGATCCAGCTGGGGGCTCAAAGGGGTGAATCCTCCCTGCTTGGTTGCTCACTGGGACCCCAACACGGAGCAAGATGCTTCTGTCCTCTCAAACCTCCCAGATTATTTTGAAAGGTAACAGGAATGCAGCACCTCCACAGGAGCCCTTATGTAGCTCTGCACGTGGTCCCCAGGCCAACATGTCTACCTCTCTGCCCGGATCGATGGCAGCCTGGTCATCAGGCCGTACACTCCCGTCACCAGCGATGAGGACCAAGGCTATGTGGATCTTGTCATCAAGGTAAGAAGGTTGGAAGGAGCCCCAGGAGCCCCTTATCCTCCTCCCTCTGGGACCTGTAGAAACTTCCAAGATGTGTTTGATAGGAGGAGATGCGTGTCCTTTGTGGACATGAAGAAAGTATGTGGAATGGGAAGAGAGAGCATGTGTGTCATCCCTGCCCTGCTTCAGGCAGGTTCAGTCAGCAGGGGGCTCAGAAACCAGGGACATTCCAAACAAAGTACTTTCCATTCTGTCTTATCAGGTCTACCTGAAGGGTGTGCACCCCAAATTTCCTGAGGGGGGAAAGATGTCTCAGTACCTGGATAGCCTGAAGACTGGGGACATGGTGGAGTTTCGGGGGCCAAGTGGGTTGCTCACTTACGCTGGGAAAGGTAACGGCCTAGCTCCCACGTCTCCGGTGCACGGCGTCCTTTCCACACAGTGTGGTTCTGTGTGTCCATGTGTGTGTGTGCACGTGGGTAAAGGCCAGCTGCCCCTCCTGTAAACACAGCCCTGACGTTATAGAAAGGCGTGTTCCTCAGCCCCTCTTGACACAGGGATCCGTTCTCCATCCACATGAATTCACCCACTGTGACAGCCCTGGCGATGACTAATGCAAACGCGGGCCTCTCTTTCTCTCCCTCAGAGAGCCGCCCCTCAGGCCGAGCTATGCAGAGAGCCAGAGATTACGTTCAGCCCTTCCAGTGGGAACAGCTGGGTGCATTAGCAAGCCTGGGAGCTGCTCTGTGCCACTTGGGAAAATAGATTCACACCTGGCCTCATGCCTGTCGCCCTGAGCAGGGAGTGACCCTCTGTGGGAGTTAGCTTATGACTCACTGTGTGTTCCTAAACTGACTCGTAGCTCATAATATGGGACAGACAGTCCTGGCCCCGTTGCCCCTGAAGTGTCTTGTCAGGGCTGGCTCAACACCTAAGCTCCAGGATCAGATTCCACAGCAGCTGCAGAACTGGCCTGGGACGTATTTTCGATTTTGCATTTGTTTACTTAGTTCCCTGAATTGACTGTTCTTTCACCCCTCTCTCCACTCGACTTCTCAGGGATGTTTAGCATTCAGCCCAACAAAAAGTCTCCACCAGAACCGCGAGTGGCCAGGAAACTGGGAATGATTGCCGGCGGCACAGGTTCTTGTCCCCTGCTCCCTCCCACCATTGTGACTGTTGCCATGGCAGCTTCCAGGTGACCCTCAGAAGGTTTGGTAATCATGGCCAGACTTAATCAGGGCATTCCCAGCAATGCCTAGAGCTCCCCAGTTGCTGCAAAACAAAATCATAATGAGGTAGAAATCCCCCAAAATCTATTTTAACTGACAGAATGAGAGAAACAAATCATGTGGGCTCTCCGGAGACCTCAGATGGAATGAATCTAATAAATTTTAGGTGAGAACAGAGAAGCAGCTAAGAATAGGACAGTGGAGAAGATAGAAAATTAACATTGGACATTTCCCTATGTTAGACACTCTGCTGGACTCTATATGTGTCTGTGACATAGGTACAAGCCTTCCCATTTTACGGATGGGAACACAGAGGTTCAGAGAGGTTGAATCATTTCCACATGGGTAGAGGCAGGGTTAGTGTGCAGCTCTGCTCAGTTCCAAAGCACGTGCACTTAACCTGCATGTCCAGGGCTCCAGGCATCTCAGCATTGAATCAGTAGGTACTTGCAGTCATCTGTGATACTGGAGCCTTAGCCTCCAAGGGACTTCCAGAGAGTCTAGGATTGGTTCCTTAGAAGGATTTCAGCAATATGAATTTATGTGAATTTTGGGCACGTGACCACAATTCACCCACAAGATATGAATTTTAGTGAGTTTGGGGTAAAGGGCCTATCTGTCCAGAAATGTAGGTGCTGTGAAGACACAGGGGAAGTGTAGAGAATTAGGACACAAAGGAAAACAGAGTGAAGGGGTGAGTGAGTAGAATTAAAATGAAAGGGTTGGGCAACTAAGGAGCAGGGATGGGGAGGGTGGCCACTGCATCTCACCGTGGGGCATCTGTGTGCAGGAATCACCCCAATGCTGCAGCTGATCCAGGCCATCCTGAAAGACCCAGAAGATCCAACCCAGTGCTTTCTGCTTTTTGCCAACCAGGTTGCGTTGCTTTTCTCAGTTCTGGGACTTCAGAGTTACTGTGTGGGGAGAGGTATGGTACCAACGGGCAAAACTAGCCCAGTGCCTGGCTCAGCCTCTGGCCAAGGCCTCCCTGCGGGTAGAGGGCCCTCTTCCACAATAAGGAGGACAGAGCACTGAGCCACATTCCCTCCCTGGCCCACAAGGAAAGAAAAAAAGAAAACATTTAAGGAGTCTAGTCCTGAGTATAGAAACTTGCTCCTTGAGTCTCCTTTGTTAAATATTCTGTCTTTATTCCTTCATACTGTGTAAATAAAGGCTGTTCCCCTCTCCCTCCCCGCATCCTAACTCCCTAAAACCCTTGCTTATTCCCTAGAACTTCAATTTTCTTTTTCTTTCCTGGTTGGAAAGTTGTTACAGCAGAGAACTTTATGTTGTTGTGCTTAGGAACCTGAGAAGGTTCCTAAAGACTTTGCTTCTCCTCTTCATTTCAGACTGAAAAGGACATAATCTTACGGGAGGACTTAGAGGAGCTGCAGGCCCGACACCCCGACCACTTTACGCTCTGGTTCACTCTGGATCACCCCCCAGAAGGTACCCTCCCCATTTCTGGACATCCCCAAATCAGGGCCTCGCCCATCTGTGGGTTCTGGTTTCAGCGAAACCGACCCTGCCCGACACTGCCAAACTCTGAGCTCATGGACACAGTGGTCTCCTGGACTCTTCCCTGCGGTTCCTGTTTACCGGGTGGGTGCAGGGCTGGCCGTGCCGCCGAAGCAGGCTGAGTAGACCCGTCCAGCTGCCGCTACGGCTCTGTACCCTCTCAGGAGCCTTTCTGGACTGCCACCACCCCACCCCGGCCCCGCAAGGCACCCCACTGCCAGCATGGATCTGGAGTGTCATTCTCTCCTCTCCCCATGCAGATTGGGCCTACAGCAAGGGCTTTGTGTCTGCCGACATGATCCAGGAGCACCTGCCTGCCCCAGGGGAGGATGTGCTGCTGCTGCTCTGTGGGCCACCCGCGATGGTGCAGCTGGCCTGCCACCCCAACTTGGACAAACTGGGCTACTCGCAAAGGATGCGATTTACCTACTGAGCATCCCCTCACTTCCCTGGTCCCGCTGCCGGCACTTGCCCCCAGTCAGCCCTCAAATGCTATAAGCCCTAGATGCCCTTCCCGACAGTGTCAGCCTTTTCGTCTTTCTCCGGAGCTGGAATCTGGATGGTCCCTGCGGGAACAACATCCTTATAGCCATGGAAGAGGGCCAAAGCCGAGTCATCTCCTGGAAGGCTCCCCAGTCTCCCTGTGATGAAACATCCAGGTCAGGCTCAAGGAGCAGACTCTTCCATGGGTCAGAAAGAAGGGAGCACGTACATTTGTTCCAAGACTGGCCAGTTCCTTCATGGCATCACACTCTTCTTTGTGTCTGTGGTTAAAGAGCAACCTGTTTAATGGGTTTGATTTAACATTTGGTGCTTAACCCATAGCAGACTGTGTGTGCGGTGGGGGGTGCAGACTTAGAAAGCTAATCTTTTAGAGGCAACAGGAGAGGAGGAGATGGTCTCTTCAGACCTCAGAGAAAGGGATCTGAAAGATGTGTTTGTGCGTCTGTCTCCCTCTGCCCCTGCCGAGGCTGGAGGGAAAGGGCTCCCCACGATCTAAGACTGTTACTGTGGCAGAAACCTCTGGCTTATGCAAATAAATGGGGCTAAGGCCCTTGTGTTCTACCGAAGAGGTGGTTGTGTCTGGGGTCCTTTTTTCCAAGGCTTTTCACGCCTGAGAATCTTGGGAGGAAGGGTTTCCCAGCACAGAATTTCCCCCGGGTCTTCCAAAGAACCTTTGAGCGGTTGTACACTGTGCTGAAATGTGAGCTGCCACCAAACTCCACACTCATCTTAGCAGCTGTCTCTGCAGAGCCAGAGGCTCAACTTCTCCCTGGAGAACTTCTAAGGTGGAGGAAGGAGAATACAAGTGAGAGGGAAGCTTTTGGAGCCCAGGTACCCCTCACAGTGGTCCTTGGTTTGGCCACTCCTTCCCTCCTTCCTTCTCTTGGCCCTTTCTTCACTGCATTTATCCTTCAGGGTACCTGGCATATAAGTCAAGGTATTGTCTTTCTATTTGGAAGAGAAGCCTTGTCCTTTAAAAAGTAACCTGACACCACCAGCCCTAGCCAGACTGGTTGGTGCCTGGACAGAGTTGGCCCCCAGGTACATCTGTCCTGACCGCCCTTCTCCTGCTCCAACAGCCTGGCCCAGTCCACTCCCTCCCAGCATCACACCAGGGCCACCTCTTCAGATCTTCTCTTAGTCACACTGGAACAGAACAATGCATCAGGTCAGGAGGAAGGTCGGCATTGTTTTTCTGCATGGAACTGCGTACTGCTTCCCCTGGGGCCCCTGGAAGAAAGGCTTGTGGACGCTCCCCAGGGTAGAACCATCACTAAATTGTGTTACTGGTATTCCATCAGACATGTCTTGATCAGCTGGTGTGTGTGTGTACTGGGCTCTGTGAGACACACTCGGCTACCTCACCTCCAAAAAGGAAAATCTTGCCTAGGGTTGTTGGGCTCACACAGTGAAGCAGCCCAGCAAAGAGACTTTCCCACACAGAAGCTCATTCCTTGTCTCGCACGGGTTCCTGCCTTATCCACTCAATATACAAACATTAAGGTCCTGCCACATGCCAAGCACTGTGCTAGGTCCTGAGGATTCAACCATGCCCAAGACTGTTCTTAGACCCCAAACAACTCATCTTCTAGAGTAAGACAGCGATAAATAATTACAACACAGTGTGGTTAATACTATAGAAGAGATACAAGGTGCAGATGGGAAGGGTTTGGAAAAGATTCTGAGAAGGAGGAAGAGAAGAAAAAAAGTTTTTTAGTTAACAGCCTCGTAGCAGGTGCTGTGCTAAATGATCATTGTGTAATTGAATCCTTATTATAATCCTGTGAGTCTGAGATTAAGGATATGCAGAAGGTCATACAGCTGGTCAGTGGCTGGCAGAGCCTGAATATGAAGCTAGGATTGTCTCAATCCAAAGCCAAACCTAGAACTGGGAATTGTAAGTTGCTTGGATCCTTTGGCAGAGAATGGGGGCATGAGCAATCCAACAGAAAGACCAGCATGTGCAAAAGCCTGAGGAGCAGAAGAGAAGTTCATATTTGGAGAACCAGGCAAGTTCATTGAGGCCCAAATGCCAGAGGGAAAGTGGAGGAAGACGAGGCCTGGGAGCAGGTAAGAGCCTGGTAACGCCATGCTGAGAAACACACTCAGTCCTGTGGACAGCACACGTTTCTGAGGGTTTTATACAGCGGGCAGCACATAATAGCTAAGGTTTGTGAAGCATTTACGATTTGCCAAGCATCAAACTAAGAGCCTGCATAAATTATCTCAATCCTGACAAAGAGCCCGTGAAACAGCACTATTTTATTCCTGTTTTTCAGACAAGGTACTTATGATGTGGAGCGTTCGGTAACGTGCTCAAGGTGAGAGCCTGGCCAGGGACAGAAGCCTGGGTCTATGTGACTCCAGAGCCTGCTACGCTTTTAACCAGCGCCAGAATTAATCCCACTGCCCTGAAGCATCCATACAGGATCATACTAAAGTACCTTCTCTCTGCATCTAGAATAGACTGGTCACGTACCAGCCTTGGGAGAAGTGAGAAGTGTCAGTCGCCCAGGCGAGGGCTGCAGCACCCCGCGGTCGCCTTCTGGCCGCAGCGGGAGCCCGGGGCGGAGCAGGGAGTCCCCGAGGAAGACCAGTCAGCGCCGCCGCGCTGTTTCTAACCAGGAGCCTGCCTGCCTCGTGCCTCGCACACGACTGGCGCTCAGTAAATATTTACGGAAGGGAGGGAGGAGCCATGAGGTTGAAAAAGAGAGATTAAGAAGTGCCCAGCCTAGAGGACAAGGTGCAGGGTAGGAAATTCGGCATTCCTTCGCAGGGTTCGGTCTAATTCCCTGAAATTCCATCCCCATCACGCGCCCTAGTTTGCAGCTTGGGGGCGTGGTCCCCGCAAGGCCTTGAGAGGGGGTTTTTACGATTGGAGCAGAGCGAGGGGGCGGGGCCCGAGCGCAGGAGGCGGGGCCGAGGGGAGAGGACCTGCGATTGGGACTTGAGGCACCGCCGAGCCGCGGAGGGGGCGGGGGCCGTCAGGAGGGGCGGGGACCCGCGATGGGGAGGCGGGGCCGAGGGAGCGGGCCTGTGATTGGGACTGAGGAAAGATTGTCGGGCTGGAGGGAGCGGGGCTAGATGGAGGGGCGGGTCCCGCTCTGGGCGGGGCTGAGAAGCCGGCCTGTGATTGGGCCTCGCTGAGGCCAAGGGGGCGGAGCGCCCGTGATGACGTGACGCTCCCGCGGAGGTGACGCCGTGCGGTTGCGCGCCCCTTCCGGCGCGGGGAGGGCGCAGAAGATTCGGGCCGCTCGGCCACAGGCCGTCTCTAGCGCCGCGGGATGTAGCGCGGGGTCCGCGGCCCCGAGCAGAGCCCGCCGCCCGCCGTAAGTTTCCCGGGGCTCCGCGGCGAGCGGGTGGGAGGGCGGGGGTCGACCGGAGCGCGAGGACCCCCGGGAACCTCGGCGTGGGCCTGAGGCGGCAGCCGTGGAGCCGGCCTGCCCGGGCGTCCCGAGGACTCCCAGGGCCCCGAGACCCCCGCCCGAAGCCGGCCGCGCCTCCGGCCACTCCGCGTCGGGTGTCCACGTTCGTGGCCCCTCCCGTGCGCGCCGCGTCCCCCGCTGCCAACAGCCGCGGTGGCTGCCGTGCCTCCCAGTCGTCGGGGTGAGACGTCCGGATTTGGGCTCCGACTCGGGCCCGCCAGGCCGGAGCTGAGCCTGGTCCCAACGCCGCGCGAGGCCAGCGCGGAGGGGCTGCAGGCCTGGGTCGCGGAACCGCCTCTCGGCTGGGAGTACCCGCCTGTGGTGGCCTGAGGAGCTCCAAGGTTCCTAGACCGTGAGTGTGCGCCCACCTTGATGGGGGAGAAGGGGACGTTGGTGGACAATTTGCCTTTGTTTAAGGTAGTCCCAAAAGCTGCAATGTGAGCAAAACCTAAAGTACGTTAGGGAGAAACGAAATTTCATTCCCTCAGAAATCTCTCATTGATGCCATCCTATGTTTGAGATTTTTGGTCAAGCCTTCGAGTTTGAAGAAAATAGGTATGTTTCTCCTCGGTTTCTGGTGCTACATTGGCGAAAGGGAAACTGACAAGGCGAATTTCATTTACATAGTTGCAGGTGTCAGAGGAGCAACAGGAGGCTTACCAAGTACTTAGCTGGATTAACCAGTTTCCCCCCAGTATGTAGAAGAAAGGCTAGAAAACACAGCAGGGACTATATAGGCCACTGGCTTAACTCAAGCGAGCGCTATAATGGCTGGTTCTTTTCTGGAATGAAGTGATCTTGGGATCTGTCTCCAGCTTTTCTCTCTTATTGGGGTTGCGGCGCCGGTGATGGAGCAACTGTTGTTCCTTAGGTTTTGTAGCATCCATACAGTACTAGGAACTTAGGCAGGGTGGTGTCAAGCAGGTTGCAGCGTCAGGGTTATAGTTCCCAGCTTGCAGCCACTAAGTTTCTTCATCTCAGGAGTAACTTCTGTGTTACCTTATAGTGGTTGATACCTGGGGAATCAATCTTGTTCCCTGTGAGCAACGTCTTAGGGTTAGACCTCCACAAAACTATCCCTAACTTCTGAGTAGAATCTGAAAGCATTCCATGCTCAGTGGCCAAGAAATTACATGATCCCCAGGGGATAAACAAATTTTAAGCAAACACTTTGCCTGCGACTAGGAAGGAAACTCAGACAAGGGCGCAGCCTTAACCCGGTAGGCTCCCCATTGCTAATGGATAAAGTGCACCACCGTAGGTAGGCTTTTAGGCTGTCTCCAGTTTCTTAAGTCTGGCCTCACTTTACCTTTCCAAGACTTCCTTATGGAAGGTGGATTATTCACTGCCCTGGGGACTTTGTTCTTTCAAGCCTGCCTAGGTTCATAGCACTACCCTTCTGGAATGCCTGGATTGCATTTTTACCTATCAAGATCCTTTCTTAAAATCTTCCACCATACCTTTCCTGATTATTCCAACTAAAATTGAGCTTTTCTTCTGAATTCCTCCAGCACTTTATGGCATTTAGCTTTGTAGTGGTTTTAGTAGAAAACAGAAGTTACTGCCTCCTCTTAAAATAGAGGCCAGCAGCCATGCGAAGCCACTAACTGGTCTCTTTGCCTTCTCTGTAGCCGGACAGTGCCACGCGTGTTGTGTATAATCAATGGTATTCGCAGATGGATAAAAGACATTTGCACTTCGTTCTCGGCCCGAAAGTTTTTTCTCTATTTTTCCCTAAGAAATCTCCTTGACTCCTTCACGATAAAGCCACAAGGAAAGTCTTTAACGCGCTTGCTATAGTCTCCTGTCCCATCTACTTGTGATCATGCTGGTGAACTAAACAGTCATCTTTAAATCCAGACGCTTTATTAATACTAGTGGGGTATTTTCTGGTGCTGGTACTCATCAAAGTTGTTACATTTTGTCCTTAATGTCCATTTGTCCCTCGTGGCACCCACTGGACTTTGTTCCTCTCACTGAACTCAAAGTTGATTCCCTTTTCCCGCTCAGAAATGTTGGGGACGTGATTAATGTTCATAAAGTTTTAGCTATCTTGGATTGAAGAGATCCTTGAAAGTGCCCTCTAGGCAAACTGATTCCAAGTGATTGGCTTTTAGACTTGCACCTAGTTTGCTTTTGTTTCATCGGGGCTTTCACAGTATAAAGTTATCACTATAATGTGTAACTATAGTGGCCATATATGTGTAATTTACTTAAAAGCCAGGTATTAAAAACAAGGACTGGTACGAAACGCCTTCATATTCCTGTATACTTTACTTTTTTTCTTTTTGTCATGGCATTTGAAAAGCTTACCTGTCTCTGGGATCAAAAAAAACAGACCCCTTCTGTTGGGATAGCTTTATCTGGAGAAGAGCTACAAAGAAAGCTACGTTGTGATTTTTCGCTGCAGACTCTAAGTCAGTGACACTGTGATCAAATAGGAAAGCTGAGGCTCCCTTACTGCAATTTGATAGTTTTCAAACATAAGTCTTTGCCTTGACTCATTTACCCCCCAGCAGTGCTATGAAAGCACCTTCCCTAAGAAAGAGAGCAGATAGAGGAGAAGATGGCTGTGTTCTTTGTCTTTACTGCTAGGCTAGCCTTGCTTTAGAACAATGTGAGTCATGTAGCCCTAAGATGGAGCTTACCCATGGAACCTCTGAGCGCCCAGGGACCCCAGATTAAAAACTCCTAGAAGAAGTTTTGTGCCTTTGACTCCAGGGAAGGAGTGTGCTGTAGCCTGGAAAACTTGGGAACTGGTTCACAAAATAAATGTCTCCAAAAGTGTGAGCTAAATAAACTCACCAGTAAATGCTGGCAGTTAAGAATCAGTCCTTTCCCTAGTTTGGCACCAGATGATCTTATTTATAGGAGCACAAGCGCCTCCCCGCCTCCACAGCTTTATTCTCTAGTGTCATAGGGTTATCCAGCTGGAAAGCTTAGTGGTAAAGATTTATCAGCGTGAATTGAAGAAATCCCATCAAAAATGCACTCAGTGCAGTCTGGCCCAATTATAATTGCTATATTGGGTGTGGTGAGTTTGAGGGAAAATATGTTTCCTCTAAAATAGGTAAGGATAGGAAGGCTAGTAGAAAGCTGAAGTACCTTCGGCTCTCCTGAGGTTCCCAGAGTCAGTCTTAACACTTTAGGGGCGGAGGCTGGTGGTATATAGTAGAAACTGAAACGCTTGCTTGCAGTAATTCCCAGCTGTTTGTGAGTGGCCCACGCTGTCAAGTGATATTTTCAGGTCCTAGCATTCATCATTGGTTTTTCTTTCTTGCCACACCTCCGACCCCTCTCTCTCCCTTTCCTGTCCCTGTGTTGTTACAGTTTAGAAGACCCAGCTGGGCAGTGGACTTTGCTCACTGTGGTGACATGACAGCACTCAAAGTAACTGAACTTAGTGTGTGGCCATCCTAGTTTAGGGGTTCTCTGTCCACTGTCCTCCTGGAGCAGTGCAGTTGTATCACTTGTTTTGTACATATCACAAATTACCTTATGCCATCTGATTACAGGCTCTTCCAAGACAATGACTTAACTTGTTCAACTTTGTATTTTGCACAGTACCTTAAAGTGCCTTAGGGTGCTGGCCCTAAATACATTTGTTAAGTATTCAGTGAATGTGTTGGCTTACCCTGGGGAGAGGGACAGGAGGAAGCCCTACAAGCACAAGTCCATAAACCCTTAGCTAGCAACAGAAGCTAATAGGTCGTATGCTTCTTGCTGGAATGCTGCCTCATTCATTCATTCATTCATTCATTCATTTTGAAATACGTGTTCTGACCAAAATCAGGGATATGTATAAATTTGTGATCCATGTAGTGTTGTATCCCAGAACCCGAGAATATCTGTATCTATATATCTGGCTTAAGCCTTAGTGGCCACCCCTCAAATACTGGCAGCAGTATTCTAGAATAGCTGAGTATATTCCCCTTTTCAGACTTCTCCAAGATGCCCAAAGCTATTTATGTTTTTGCCCCAGTATAAATTATTTCTTATTTAAGCTGTTTATTCAGTAGTACTTCACTTTGAGGAAATATGTTTTGTGGTCAGCTTATTGAGAAAGATTTCCCAATGTTTCTGCTTACGTGGGTTGCCTATCTCTTGAGGTTTCAGAGGCCTCCAATTTCCTGTTCTCCTTGGGCTCAGTTGTTGGCTATGACTATGGGCTGGCGTCTCTCTTGTCAGAGTCTTGCACATTTGGAGGAAGAGGAACTGCCTGTGTGTTGACACCGAAGACAGGTCTGCGTGCACTGAGTTATGGGCGTCTGTTCTCTTGAACCAGCTCTGCCAGTAGCTTTCAGCTGTGCTTGTGTGTTGAGCGTAGCATGACTGTTTTCAAACTTGAGGATTGCCCTCACCTGACTGCATATATCGCATGATAATCCCTGAGAAGGAATTGAGATCACTGTTGGGTAAACAAAGAACTGGTACAAGATGCCAAAGGTGGATGTCTGTGAACAGCCACCGGGGACGGACACGGTGCGCAGGGCTGTGCTGACTGCCCATAGGAAAGGTGTGGGTTGCCCGAGCTTCCGTTTCCTCCCTGTCATGCAGCTCGCCCCGAGTGCAGGTGTTGCCTGGCTCTCTTTGCACTGCCCTGTGCTTTTCGGGGCTCAGGTGACCCCAGTGCAAGAAAATGTGGATATTCTGGCTCCTCCTGCTGCGAGCAGGAAACGCCTTTGTTGCGGCGCTGGAAATCTTGGGGCACTTTTCCCCTCCTTTCCATACGCCTTCATCTCCCTGGGACCTGATTAAAGACTGCTTCCTTACAGGATCTATGTGCCTGTCTCAGGTCTCTGAAAAACTCGTCTGAGTGGGGCGTAGGTCATCAGCTATGGCTACTGGGACAACTCGCTGAGCCGGTTGTTTGGTGGCAGAGGGCAAGGCTGGGCTGCCTCCTGCCTTCAGCCTCCCGCATCCAGGCAAGTTATTGCTGCTGTGAGGGGCGGCTGTGTGGAAAGCTTGCTGTCCAGGTGTCGAACCCGGGCTGTGATCCTATAAGAGAAGTAGTAGACCTGGCAGAGAAACTAACCGCTGGGCACCTAGCCCACAGCCGAGTTCCTTTTGTGTGCGAGGCACACGTGTCAGCATTTGTAGGTAAGGCCCACCGAGTTCAGTCGGCAGTTAGCTCAGTCTAAGCCGGGGGCCTCGCAGCGGTCACAGCAGGTGTCGGCCTCCTCGTCTGCCTCCTGAGTCTCAGGGCCAGGACTTTGCAGGGCAGACTAGCTCTGGGGCTGGTGGGCTAAACTCCGCTCTGTGCGCGTGGGAGGGACTTGCGGGTGGGTAGCTGTTCTTCTGTGGTGACCGTTTGGTGCAAAAACCAAATCCTTTGGAGGCAAGCAACTAGGTTTTCAGCCTTATCTTTAAGATTAGTGAGGTTCCAAGTAAAGGGTGATAGTTAAGAGGAGAACAAAAGCACTTAACTGGCCTCGAGGACTGGAGGGGCTGTGAGTCCAGGGGCTGTGTCTTAGTCCCTGTGTATTGTGTTTGGTGTTTGTGTTTGCTTTCAGTGTCTTCCATCACAAGGAACTCTCTGCCCCCTGGGGCCGAGAGACCCCACCCTTTCCCCAAGCTGAAGCCGCAGAGCATTGAGGTACCAGCCAGATGTCTTCTCACAAAGGACCTGTGGTGGCCCAGGGCAGTGGGGCTCCTGCCGGGAACAGGGAGGCGGACACAGTGGAGCTGGCTGAGCTGGGCCCCCTGCTAGAGGAGCAGGGCAAGCGGGGCGTCGCCAGCCCAACCAAAGTAAGTTGTCCCCCCAGGGCCCGCCTCTCCCCTGTTGGTCTCCCAAAGGGACTCTCCCGACCCCAGTCCTCATCACGCTGTAGTGTAGCTCTTTTTATCTGTTTTTCCCACTAAGCGGTTGCTTATACCCCAGTGCTTAGCACAAGACCTGAAATCCTGCAAGTGGCCAGTGCCTGTCTGTGGTTGAAGCAAGGAAGCAGTCAGGCAAGATTAGGCTGGGCTTCGTATAATGAACAAACAAAAACCCCTGTAGCGAGTGAAGTAAGCCAGAAAGAGAAAAACAAATACTGTATGCTAACACATATATATGGAACCTAAAAAAAATGGTTCTGAAGAACCTAGGGGCAGGACAGGAATAAAGACGCAGACATAGAGAATGGACTTGGGGACACGGAGAGGGGGAAGGGGAAGCTGGGACGAAGTGAGAGAGTGGCATGGACATATATACACTACCAAACGTAAAACAGATAGCTAGTGGGAAGCAGCCGCATAGCATAGGGAGATCAGCTCGGTGCTTTGTGACCACCTAAAGAGGTGGGATAGGGAGGGTGGGAGGGAGGAGATATGGGGATGTATGTATATGTATAGCTGATTCACTTTGTTATACAGCAGAAGCTAACACAACAGTGTAAAGCAGTTATACTCCAATAAAGATGTTTAAAAAAAGCCAACGTGTAGCTTTGACAAGGTGGAAGTCTCTCTCGTAGAGAGAGAGTTTTGGAAGTAGCCGCCACAGGCTGGTATGGACGCTGCACCCGGGAGGCACCTGTCCTGCTCTTCCATCTCATTCTTACTGTGTCACCGAGGGGCGGGGCTGGGGGAGCAGGGCCCACCCTTCCTGAAAGCACCTGGCAGCGCTTCATGCACATCGGTGTGGTCTTTTCATTTTGCCCGAGCAAAATTGCGGTAGCATTGCCACCCTGAGTGAAACCAAGGACTCCGTTACGGAGGGGGAGAGGGGTCTGCATCAGTCTGTGTCGCGAAATCTAAGAGGAAGCATCACAGGGGAAAGAACAGCCGGGAGGAGGAGCTGCCCGCACACGGCCCGGAGCCTCTCCTTGGGAGGCGAGGGCTGTCGGACTGCACACTGTGTGTCAGGCTTCTGTGCAGCTCAGGAGGGCCTGCAGCTTCTTTCCGGAACCAGTTCTGAGGCCCTGCTCCTCCTGGGAGCTGCTGTGTGCAGAGTTTCAGTCGCCGTGGCACCCCCAGAGCCAGTGAACAGAGAACTGCACAGATTTAAATTGTTAGGGGAATCTCTGAAACTCCGTCTTTTTCATTCTTTTGAGCATTCAGTGATCTGGAAGAGAGAAATATTCGGGAAAATGGGGCAAGTTCAGAACTGCAGTGTTAGCGATAAGGGTGGGCTTTTGGGACTTGCAGAGCATGTAGGCCTGGTGCGCTAGTCCCGTGTGCCTCGAGTGCCAGTCTCCATCCGTCTGTCCCCCATGTGCTGCGTTGGGCTTTCGCTCCAGCATTTACGGAGTTGTAAACTCGTGCACTGTCATGCCGTAGGAGAAAAGGCCACAAGGCCGGTGTGTGGGAGAGACGCTGGGCAGAGAGCAGTGAGTTGGGGTTTCTCTGGATCGCTCACTCTGGACTAGGGAACTCCTGGGGTGTGTGTGTGTTTCCTTCGTTCCTGCAGGCCGAAGAGGAGCGGGCACGTGCAGTGCCTCAGGAAGAGGAGGAGGAGGTGCGGGTGCTGACGCTGCCCCTGCAAGCCCACCATGCCATGGAGAAGATGGAGGAGTTTGTGTACAAGGTCCTGTCCTGGAACGGGGAGGGCAGGCTCACCTGGGCTCCCCGCACCTGGCGGGCACGCCCTGGGGGGAAGAGCTTTCGCTCCTGTGCGTGGGCTTGCTTTCCTTTACGGTGAAGTAAATCAAGGGGAATCTGGCTAAATTTTTACTGCCTACTGTGTTGGCGTTGCTCAGAATATATTCTAAAACAGGAGTTCTTACCTGTTTTTGCTATCAGTCCCTTTGGCAGTCATCAAAATGTTAGAATGTGATATAGTAACACGGCACCTTTATTAATACGTTAGCTATGCATGACAAGCTATAATGTATTTTATTAGAATTTATCATTTCTAAGTGGTAATCAGTAGAAATAATATTTTGATATCTGCAAAACTAGTGTATGAAAATATCTGTGATTTCTATTGGTGACAGAGTCACAAATTCTAATACTAGACTTGCTCACACTTAACAACTGGGGGAAATGTTAAATTTAGTTAGAAATGATTGAAAATAAAAATTTTTTTCCATCCAAATTTCCAACACAGTCCATTGTCCATACGTCCCAGGTTAAGAAGCCCTGCTTTGAAAAGTCATAGGCTCAACCCAGTGAGAACGTAGTATCTAAAGGGGGGAAAGGATGGACAGGCGGCCACCAGAGTCTCCGGGGGCAGAGGGCAGAGGGGTAAATGTATATTTTTAAAACCATATATATAATTTCTATTTCCTTGTTTTCATTGACTACATCTACTGAATTTTAAAACTCAAGTAGCTGAAGGGAGGTCCTGCCATATTCTCTTTAAAGACTGAGAAACACTTATCTACTTACCTAAGCATATCCAGGTGAACTATCATGACACAGAACAAAGCCATTCACGAGTCGTCGGTCCTGGGGCGGCCTCGCTCGTGCTGTGTCTTGGCTTCTCTGGCCTCAGGCTGGCCCCACCGTTCCCTGGGCCCCTCTGGAGCCAGGCTGACGCTCTCCTTCACCCCTTGTCCTTGGGGCGGCTCGCGTCCTCGGGGCCCTGCTCAGAGAGTGTGTGGTTGCAGGTCTGGGAGGGGCGCTGGAGGGTCATCCCATACGACGTGCTCCCCGACTGGCTGCAGGACAACGACTACCTGTTGCACGGCCACAGGCCGCCCATGCCCTCCTTCCGCGCCTGCTTCCAGAGCATCTTCCGCATCCACACGGAGACCGGCAACATCTGGACCCACCTGCTTGGTGAGTGGTATGGGTGGAGGATTGGACTTTCTGTCTCCTTAAACGCCAGCACTTGTACAGCCTTTGTCCATGGGAAAGAAAAGCAACGTTGTTGTGACAGTTTGACAGCTGGCATCGTGCCTTTAAACTACCAGTGAGCTTGCTGGGCCCTTCGTCGCTGGTCTGTAAGGCGGGGGTGGGGGGGCCTAGAAGCGGAGGAGATGACGTCCTCTGTGGTCAGAACCATCCCCGGTGCAGGCAGCTCCTCCCACTTCACAGTCCCCGCGGTAGAAACAAAACGCCAGCATTTCAGAGGATGCTCTTTCTGTCTGGGTTTGTGTGACGGGTGCCGTTTTCTCCGGAAGTTGTCGACTGCGGTGCCCACAGCTCAGCCTGTAGCTTTAATGCTGGCTTAAATCATCACACGTTCCCTTTTTCCTCAGGCCTCTTTTCTCTCCGTCCTGTAGGTTTTGTGCTGTTTCTCTTTCTGGGAATCCTGACCATGCTGAGACCAAACATGTACTTCATGGCCCCCCTTCAGGAGAAGGTGGTGTTCGGGATGTTCTTCCTGGGCGCGGTGCTCTGCCTCAGCTTCTCCTGGCTCTTTCACACCGTCTATTGTCACTCAGAGAAGGTCTCTCGGACCTTTTCCAAGTGAGTGAGAAGAACGTCGGTAGGGACACCTTGTGATCCAGGTCCTGGCAGCGTCCTGGAAACTCCAGCAACTCCTAAAGATTCCCTGATGTGCCAGAGGAAGGGCTTTCTGTTTTGCTGGTATAAGAGGATCAGGAAACTTTTCTCTTAAGTCCTTCATGAGAAGTTTCACTGCAGCCTCCTCAACAGATGGAGCCCAGTTGTGGGTATATTTTCTCCCTGTGCAGTGCTGCCCTTTGTGAAACTTGGAGTACCAGTGGGCTGCTCTCTCGGACCGAGTACCCAGTCCTGTCCTACCTTCCTGGTGGCCCAAGCCGTTCAGGGCGTGGCAAAGTTTCTGTGCTCCGTCCTGCTAGAGCTCCGACCCACTGGTCCAGTGAAGCTTATCTTTGCTGCCCGCCTATTGCTGGAAGCCCCAGATGTCCATCCTCTAAGGCTCCCCTTATTCCCCAGTTCTGAGCCTGGAGTTCTGTTTGTTTGCTTTTTTTGTTGTTGGTGGTGGTGGTTTTGGAGGTGATGGTGAGTTATTTTGTTTTTCTCAGTAACACCGGTAACAAGAATACATTTTTATCTTTAAGAAGTCGACTAAAACAGAACAGTACACCTTAATAATACTCCCAATTTAAGGGTTTTGTTTTTAGAACTCAACCTATCCGAACTGGGGAATACTCAGAGCCCTTCCTGCGTGGAAGCTGGAGACTGGCTGGAATATGGCGGAATTCCTGAATTTAAGTATCCATGAGGGGGATGTAGCTGTTCACAGCCAGGGGAAAGGGATACAGTTCAGACTTTTCCACTGCAAAATAGAAGTGCTTGACCTCATGGGGTTTTTATTCAGGATATAGGACAGATCGTATGGGAAGTGAGGGGCTGGGGGCGGTCACGTCTGAGAGCCGCTGGAGAACAGAAAGCCCTAGGAGCTCTTCACTTCTCCCACCGCTCCGCTCATTCTGTGGCTTTTTTCAGGCTGGACTACTCAGGGATCGCCCTGCTCATCATGGGGAGCTTCGTGCCCTGGCTCTATTACTCCTTCTACTGCTCCCCGCAGCCACGGCTCATCTACCTCTCCAGCGTCTGTGTCCTGGGCATCTCTGCCATCATTGTGGCCCAGTGGGACCGGTTTGCCACTCCTAAGCACCGGCAGACAAGAGCAGGTGGGTCGGAAGACAGAGCGGAAACCTCATAGGTATTTGGACCTTGAGTCCAAGGGGGTCAACCCTGGGCCCTGACCTGTGTTTAGAACTGATCTGTGTTTAGAACTGATCTGTGTTTAGAACTTTCAAAACAGCGTGTATTTTCAAAGCTCAGTTCTCCCCCAGGTTTCATACTATTTCAGTAAAATGTTAATAGGACAGATAATTACCAACCTGGTCAATGAGCTACAAGTATAGAAATGACTGCTCTTATATTTGGTTTGAGGAAGTTAAAAAATGTACAAAGCAGTCATTTTAGTAACCTGAGGGTCGCTGAGCTCAAACCACGGGGCTAAAATTAAACCACCCGAAGTTACTTTACTAAGGGATGGAAGGCTTGGCTTGGCAAGTGAAATACCTTGGGCATAAACACTGCTACCAAGTAACATGATGGCTGTGAGCATAAACATCTTCCTGTTGTCTCATCCAGACTCGAGCTTTATTACTCGCAGCAACACATCGATTAGCACTAGTCTTCGGTCCCTTTAGACTTAACATCTGCTGCGTTTTAACCTTCATTTAAAATAATTAAGTATTCATCAGGTGCCGACCATGTGCCAGACTGATGCTTTACCAAGGCCGTCTGCAGAAACGGAGAGGCAGTCCCTGCCCTGTGGTTGCGTGTACGGCCGTGGTGTTGAGCCGGCACCCGTTCTGTCCGTCCGTTTACTTACTTTGTGTCCAGTGGCCACTGACGACTTCCAGTCTGGGTCTCTCTGTCTCCTCAGGAGGTCAGGGTCCTGACCTTAATGGGAAACCTGTCTTGCTCCTCCCTGGCTGGCAAACTACCTGAGGCCTCACCATGTCGGTTCTGTACCCAAGGCAGCCATCAGGAAGTTCTGACCTACATGGTCGCCTCGGCTGTTTCACGGATAGTGAAGAATGTGAGACGTTTGTTCTTGGCGCTCCTTAGGAGGGAATAGCTATATCAGCATCTACACAGCCTTCTTCCCATTCTGAATGTTAAAGAAGTGTCTGCTGAGTGTTCTCCATCTTGCGCTAAATTTCCAATAAACGTGTACTGTTTACCAGAAAGTAGCTCATCAGAGTGAGACAGCAGTGCCTTCCAAGCGGTACTGTTTCCATGCCTGACACTCTTGTGTCTGCTTTGTTCAGGGGTGTTCCTGGGGCTTGGCTTGAGCGGCGTCGTGCCCACCATGCACTTTACAATCGCAGAGGGCTTTGTCAAGGCCACCACGGTGGGCCAGATGGGCTGGTTCTTCCTCATGGCTGTGATGTACATCACCGGAGCCGGCCTTTATGCCGCGCGGATTCCTGAGCGCTTCTTCCCTGGAAAATTCGACATATGGGTAAGAAACGACACTTCAGTGGGGCCTGTGGTGGTGAGACTGGCCCACAGGTAGAGCTCGGAGTCAGAGGCAGTGAGAGACATGGGTCAGGTAGTGTCTGGGGGTGCACACGAGTTCCTACATGCATGTCCATGCATGTAGGTGGGAGAATGGCGGGGAGGGGAGTGACCGATAGTAACATTTTGGCGTATCCCTGACAGGGCTTAAAAATTTTTTTTCTCCAACAAATCTATCACTTTTATGACGTAAAAAACTTTAGGGAGGAACGAGGAGAGGCGAGTGCCTTCTCCACTGCCTCCAGCCTTCCGTGCCGTCACCCTGAGGCCCCTCTCTTGTGTCCCTGCAGTTCCAGTCTCATCAGATCTTCCACGTCCTGGTGGTGGCAGCCGCCTTCGTCCACTTCTACGGGGTCTCCAACCTTCAGGAGTTCCGATACGGCCTGGAAGGGGGCTGTACTGACGACTCCCTCCTCTGAGCCGCCCCGCAAGGGCACAGCAGGAACTTCCCAAGTGCTTTTAAAATAACTTCTTTGCTGAAGTGAGAGGAAGAGTCTGAGTTGTCTTGTTTCTAGAAGAAACCTCTTAGAGAATTCAGAACCAACCGAGCTTCAGCCCACTTCACACTCACTGGGCAATAAACTCTCCATTCCCTCGCTGAGAGCAGTGGGGATGGGCAGACGTGGCCGCACGCCCCTCGGTAAGGCGACTACTGTCCCCTCACAGAGACGGGGCTTTGAAGCTCATGTTGAGAGTTTACCCCTCCTCCAGCCGTTCTGGGGAAAAATGATGGACTGGGACTCTTCAGAAATTCTGTTTCTGGAAGAAACTGTCCCTCCCTCACCCCTGTCTTGACTTTGTAACCTGGCTTACAACAGGCCATCCGTTTTTGTAGCACACTTTTGAGAAACAGTTACAACCTCGTCCATCTTTCTAGGGCCTGGACTTGCTCACACAGCAGGAAGAGCAAAGCCACCAACTTTTACACAGCTGGCTAATCATGGAAGTGTGTCCAGGCTTCAAATAACTTGAGTTTTAATGTTTTCTTGGCAGAGTAATGTAAAATTAAAGTGGGGAAAGATATTTAATATTTAATACTAAGCTTTAAAAAGAAACCTGCTATCATTGCTATGTATCTTGATGCAAAGACTATGATGATAATAAAAGAGTACAGAAGACACTTGGCATTCAAAGATTTAACATGTGTGGTCTCAGCTATTTGCAAAGGATTAAGTCCAAAGGATTAAAACCAGTAAAATCATTGCAGATTCTGCTGAGGCACAAATCTGAATCCTAGGTATTGACAGGCTGGCGTGTGCGGGCCAGCGAATGAGCCTAACTGAACTTCTAGCACGTGCTGCTCCAGGCCACTTTACGTGTCTCCACTTAGCGCACAGACATTTCCTGGAGAAGTTGGTGTCGTGCTGCAGTAGAGTTCAGTAATTAGAAGATACCGGGCTTCCCTGGTGGCGCAGTGGTTGAGAATCTGCCTGCTAATGCAGGGGACACAGGTTCGAGCCCTGGTCTGGGAAGATCCCACATGCTGTGGAGCAACTAGGCCCGTGAGCCACAACTACTGAGCCTGCGCGTCTGGAGCCTATGCTCCACAACAAGAGAGGCAGCGATAGTGAGAGGCCCGCGCACCGCCATGAAGAGTGGCCCCCGCTCGCCACAACTAGAGAAAGCCCTCGCACAGAAACAAAGACCCAACACAGCCATAAATAAATAAATAAAATTTAAAAAAAAAAGAAGATACCTGCCTTGTGAGCATCAAAGGTCTACTACATGATATTAATACTCTAGACTTTAGTTCTTTTAAAACTGCCCTGATTAAGGTCTCTTCAAGAGGTTATTCCATGCCTTTTTGTGCCTTTGCAAATTTTCCCCAGCCTGACAACGAGTTCTGTTCATTGGATGCAAAAGGCCTGCAGTAGTCACTTCTGAGCTAGTGTAGGCATTGGACGGGAATCTTTTTTTTTTTTTAATTTAATTTCTGGCTACGCCGGTCTTAGTTGCAGCACGAGGGATCTTCGTTGCAGCATGCAGACTTCTTAGTTGCAGCATGTGGACTCTTAGTTGCAGCATGTATGTGGGATCTAGTTCCCTGACTAGGGATCGAACCCGGGCCCCTTGCATTGAGAGCGTGGAGTCTTACCCACTGGACCACCAGGGAAGTCCCCAGATGGGAATCTTATTGAGTTGCAGAGTTGGGTTCACTTTAAGGGTCAAGTTTGTACAACTAGGAGAACAAGTGATCCTTTTAAAACTAATCCAACTAGGCCAACAAATCTACCTCCGGTGGTAATCAGGGAAATGTAAATTAAAACCAAACTGATAAACCATTTTACTCCTACCAGATTGGCACAAATTAAAAGTCCTAAGACTGAGTGTTGGTATGGATGTGAAGCAGACCAGATGCTGCTGGTGGAACCATAGGACCACTTTGGACATGGTGGAGTATACATGTTACAACATTCAAACATTACATGAAACAATACAATGTGAGATGCATCTGATATCTATCCTAGGTTACTTCATTTAAAAAATGCTGGTTCTGGGGTTTCCCTGGTGGCACAGTGGTTGAGAATCCGCCTGCCAACGCAGGGTACACGGGTTCGAGCCCTGGTCTGGGAAGATCCCACGTGCCGCAGAGCAACTAAGCCTGTGTGCCACAACTACCGAGCCTGCGCTCTAGAGCCCGCAAGCCACAACTACTGAAGCCCGCGCACCTAGAGCCCGTGCTCCGCAACAAGAGAGGCCACCGCAGTGAGAAGCCCGTGCACCACAATGAAGAGTGACCCACTGCTTGCCGCAACTGAAGAAAGCCCGCGCACAGTGACACAGCCAAAAATAAATTTTTTTTTAAATGCTGGTTCTGACCCACTAAGTTTCATAACTCATCAATGGGTCACAACTCACATTCTGAAAAACATTACCCTTGAGAAACTTAGCTTGTACTAACAGATTCATTGTAGCTTTGCCTAGTAGCAACATACTGCAGACAAGCCAACCATCCAGAACTTTGAGTGGAAAAATAAATCTTGGTTTATTCTTATGATGAAACACTATTTAGCAGTGAGAGCTAGTTACAGTGATGACAACATGGTTGAATCTCAAGATTCGGAGGAGGGAGTGGGGCTGCTTGGAGTAATATATCTGGTGTGATTGCACTGATGTACTGTTCAGAAATGTGCAAAGTTAATGATAGCTTAAGGGTATAAACATGGTAAATACTTTAAAAAAGGAAATGTTAATTCAGAAAAATGGTTACCTCTGAAGGGGAAAGGACAGGGTAACATACTGGATATTTCTAAAGTAAAGCTTATATTTATTAAATTGGAGGTGCATACCTGGGTATTCTTTATACTGTGATCACTTTTTCTTGCATATATAATAAGTATATCTGTTTAATACAAAACATTTTTAAATTTAAAAAAGTACTTAGGGAGCTGATAGCAGAAGTCTCAAAACTGCTGACCTGCAGGCCGCAAACATTCACAAACGTGACCTGTTTGGAAACAGTCAACCTCGGCCCAATAGCGGCTGTGTCTTTACAGAGGGCTGCACTCTCAGGTTCATCCTCGGCCCTACCCAGCAGTGTGGTCACCTGCTTGGCCCCCGGAGGCATCTGAGTTTGCACCCACTAGTATAGAAAGAACTGGAAGGAAACAGACCACATCTGGTCCAACTCCATCCATGTTGTGCTTGAGGAAATATGAGACCCCCAGCAATTGGTGAGACCCCATGTGTATGTGCTTCATCATCTTCCAGTAGACAGGACCAGGGAAACAGTCTGAGCGAGACATCTTCTTTGATGTCTTGAGCATCTTCTTTGTACTTTTCATGTTATTTTGTCTTTATTTTTAACCCTGTTAAGTAGGTGGTATTATCCCATTCCACAGATGAAGAAATTAAGGCCCCAAAAGGCCAAAACTTTTCCACAAGATGACAGGATTGCAGTATCTGAATCCAGATCATTCTGACTTAAACCCCAGGTTCTAAAGCCTCAGATCATTTAAAAATCCTGATTTCACTATCCCTTACCTTTACCAAAACTGCTAACTAGCAGCAGGTGAATATTACCTTCTTTCTCTAACTGCATGCTATCGTTCATTCACTTCCTAAATACTTGTTGAGGACCTGCGGTGTGCCAGGCAATATAGGAGAAAAGTAAGTGATGACAGAAACATTGATAAGTTTTGATTAAAGAGAGGCCAAGAATAAAAGCTAAGAATCTGACTCTATCCTCTTCCTATCAATAAGTAAACAATTAGGGAACAGACTAATCTGTAGCTATAGAACATCTATTGTCTTGCAATCTAAGAAAGGTTCAGCACCTTTGGAAAAGTTTGGGAGAAGTCCTTGATGTAAAAGCGGCTCACAGAGGAGTCCCATCTCCCCCAGAAAGTGCCTTCCTTAGTATCTGTGTTATCACTGGTCAGGGGCAGGAACCAGCCCTTGGGAGGCATGAGGTAGGCCTGGGTGCAAATTCATGATGAATTTCAAAGCAGCAGCTGGGCCCCTGCTGTGATTACATTCAGTAATTAAGAGGCACATTCTCATTTCTGCCATACTCTGGTGGCACAAAAATGCAATGCACTCTGCCTAGCTGGTTTAGAGATTTGACCTATATTCTACGTACTTGATCTAGAGTTCCACAGCACATCCCCGTTTTCCCTTACTGAAACCCTTCAGTAGCTGTAAACACCCAGAGTCATCCCTGGAGTCCAAACAAAAAGGCAGGGCAATGTGTGGAACCTGGGTGATTTGACTCACCTCATGCAGACACGGCCCTCCAACAACGGACTTAAGAAACTCAGAATCACTCTGGGCTGTAGCGTACTGAGTCAGATGTCCAAACGACTCGAAATATTCTCACTTGAGGACTGTGTTCCCACAACTTAAGCACTCAGAACATGCTAGGGCTGTACCCTTGAAGAAAACAGAAGCCTGAACTAGTTCCCACAGTGTGCTGGCTTTCTTGCTAGCAGTTTCTCCATCTTTTACTCTCAGGAAAAGGAGTGCGCATATTCTAAACAAAGCCTCTTTTATTAAGTTCCCTCTCATATTTGGAAAAACTCAGTTTAGCAGCCAGGAATTAGGCAATATCATTAAAGCATCTGGGTGCTATTCTGCAACCCGAAAACAAGGGATTATTTTTATTTAAATTATACATATTTTTAATTCACATGATGCAAAATTCAAAAGGCATAAAAATATAGAGGAAAAAATCTCCCGCCCTGTCTCCCAACCAACCAGTTCCTCTCTCCAAAGAAACTAATGTTACTACTCTATTTTGTATTATTCCAAATGCAATTTTTATACATATACAGGCAAGTACGACTATTTATATTTCCCCAACCCTTTTACACAACTAATAGCAAAGTATGCACACTTTTCTCAACTTCATGGTATTGAACTGTATGGATGTACTATACGTTACTGAACCAGTCCCCTACTGATGGGCGTTAAACTTGTTTTCAATACAATCTACAAACAACCTTGCACACACATCATTTTACATGTGTGTGAATGTATACACAGGATAGATTTATTAAAATCGCTGTTAAAGGATATCTGCATTCATCACATTTTGGTGAACTTTTCCAAAATGCCCCCCATAAAACTTGTACCAATCCTGCACTCACAATATGTAAATCAGAGAATTTTAGATCAGAGATACGATATGAGAGATGGAAACACTACGTAAAATGAGACTGCTACCCACTTGGCTATAGTTTTATTATCCCTAAAGAATCAAAGGCCCCACAGAGGAAAACAGTACAAACACAACTGGTTTGGACCTTCACATGAACCGAATCAAGGAACCTCATTCCCTTCTGAGCTACTGAGATAAGTGCGCCGAAATCAATCAGAAGCTCCGCATCCAAGAGCTGTGAAAGGCAGCAGAGGCGGAATAGGGAGACGAGGACTCCCGGGACTTCTAAGAAGATCCTTCGCAATCTCCCTCGCAGTGTGCAGCTTCTAGAGACCGCCAGTTCCTTCCACTTAACCGTCTCGGAGTGCAGAAGCAGAGGAGAACCACCCAGTGGTGATGACAGGCCCGACTGTGATGCAGAGAACGCTGAAGTCCATGGTCGAAGGACTCAGAGGATTCTCACCACAGCGATGGTCGGCCCGAAAAGGCCATTGTGGACAATGGAAGTGAAGAAATTGTAAGCCTCCGTGGGTTTTCTCGATGTAAGAGGGCTCCTGAATACCTGTCAGGTAAAACACGCCCTGCAGTCAGCCCCTTAGCTTAGAAAGCTCTGGAATCCTCTCAGTCCGCCGCGCCTCGCGGCCCTGGGGAACATCGTCTCAGCCGGTCACCTGGCTGGGGCTGCACCCAGGCCCTCGCGCCCGAACCCCCCTCCGCCCCCAGTTCCCCGCCCCCAGTCACCCAAACCCTCCTCGCTGCTTTCTCCAGGCTCGCAGAAGCCGGCAATGCACACCCGCGGGTCACGTGACGTGGCCACTCACGTGACAGGACGGGCGTGACGTCATCAGCGCGCGCGGCCGCCGGGACCGCGCCGGAGCCTCCGGGTCGGGGCGGCGGCGCTTGGGTTCTTCCCGGGCCGCCCGCTCGCCCCGCGCCCAGCCCGCGGGCCGGAGCGCAGGTGAGTGGCCCGGGGGCGGCGGCCGAGGCCCTTCCCTCCCGCCCCTCCCACCGTCGTCCCCTCCGGGCGAGGAGGAGTCTACTGGCGTGCAGCGCCCCGACCTCCACCTGCAGGCTGTCGGGTAGGACAGCATCGCTCCTCGCCCGCCGGGAAGGCGGCCCCTCCGCAATTCGACGCCGCCCAAGGCTTCCGCGGCGCAGCCGCTCCACCGGGAGGCTGGCGGGAGCCCTGGGCCAGGTCACCTCTGGGCGGAGGGCGGAGGTCGAGAACCCCGGGAGGGAGACCGAGCCGCGTTGGGGTAGCGTGGTTTGACAGGCCGAGCCAGGTCGTAACCCCCCGAGAAGGTCTTCACCGTAAAGGGGGGAGGGGGAGGGGTCTGTGCAGACCTTTCTCACATCTCCAGAGTTGAAACTAAGTTGACTTAAGGAAAATCTTTTTGAAAATCATCTTATGCTTTGATGAATCACGTTTTCTGTAAAATGGGTCTTGCGGAGTGGTTGGAGCGCTCATAGAATAATACGCTAAATATAAACAGGAGTAGATGAGAATTTAGGATCTCGTTTTTCCTATTCATATGAAATTATGGTTGTGAGTTGTGAAAACCATAGATTGATTTTATTTTCTTGGATCCTTTCAGAAAATTTTGGATTCCACATAAGACAGACTCTCTTAATAACCACCCCATTTCATTCCCCAGAAATTGTCCTGGAAGCAAATAAACAACAACAACAAAAAAATAGTGTGACTAAAGCCTGTCAACAACCACGAAAGTACTTCTTACATTGATTCTTTTTTATATGTAACCTGTTGATATTACTGAGTTCATTTAATTGATGCATACAGGTGAACTTTACAAGTGACTGGCTATGGCCGTAAAATTAGTAGTAGAGTTTTGATAGGTTTCTATCCTAGTAAGTTTCTCTCTCTCAGTATAGAAGAATTACTGCAAATATTGATTTGTTAATGCTGATTGATGTTTACAAATAGAGTAGGGAGACCCTTCTATAGAAGAGCTTCAGTAGCTTAAGAGAGAGTTCATAAATAAGCTTGCATGGTTTCCATTATTCAGTATAGGTATTGGGTCCTCCTTTGAAGTTTCACTTTAAGAAGAAATCCAGATATAGTTGGAAGTCATCATAAATAATTATTTGTGTGCTTCTTTAGAAAAAAGTTTATTTTTACTGATACTGGCCTTTATTGCCCTAGGTTGAATATGCAGTTTTTCTTTTCTTGTGTTCAATTACTAACCATTTATTATACACTTGCTAGGAGAGAAAAAAATATATAAAACAGGGTCCCCACCCTCTAAATATTTACCTACTTAATCTACTTAAGAGTTAGGGTTATATTAAAAATAGCGATGTCACACTGTTAAGAAATTTTATCTTCTCACTTTATCATGTGAGACAGCAGCCTTGTGAAGATAGGCAGGAAATGTATAGTCTCTTTCTACTTACAGTACAGTTGCATACTGATTACAGTAAATGTCAAGTGGTTTGGGTACTCGATGATAATGGAATTCAGAGGAAGAAGAGATCATTTTTAATTAGACGATTAGTGGCTAGATTGTGTTGGTAATACCAGGAATAGGAGTGCTTCCTACTTGTGGATGTTTGAGTCTGATGGAGCCTCCTTAATTTGTAAAGCTGATTGAATATATTTAGTTTCTCCAGTCCTACAAATATGCTCATTGTTTTTTTTTTTTCCTCTCTCTTGTACCTGCAGAATCCAAGGATCCCTTTAATTCTCTCTCCATATTGCCTGTTGGGAGGCATTATGGCCCCCAAAGACATAATGACAAATACTCATGCTAAATCCATCCTCAATTCCATGAACTCCCTCAGGAAGAGCAATACCCTCTGTGATGTGACACTGAGAGTGGAACAGAAAGACTTCCCTGCCCATCGGATTGTGTTGGCTGCCTGCAGCGATTACTTCTGTGCCATGTTCACCAGTGAGGTAAGTGGTGAGTCATCTCCTCACAAGTGGAACCTCACACATGTCACTTCACAGTTGTCTCATTTCACTGAATAAAATAGTAGAAGTCTGATGTAATAGTGAATTTGTATAGTATGGTGTTAAATGGGCCAACTCTGGATAAGATCTGCCACTTAGTTTTCTCATCTCTGAATGAGGGATAATAGTAATACACAATAGCATACGGTTACTGTTACAGTTACTTGAGAAAATTACATATGACGTGCTTAGAACAATGTCTAGCATGTAGTAAAACAAATACCAGCTATTGGATTTTACTTACTGCCTTTTTAATTTAAATTTATTTATTTATTTATTTTTGGCTGTGTTGGGTCTTCATTTCTGTGTGAGGGCTCTCTCCAGTTGTGGCAAGCGGGGGCCACTCTTTATCACGGTGCGCGGGCCTCTCACTGTCGCGGCCTCTCTTGTTGTGGAGCACAGGTTCCAGATGCGCAGGCTCAGTAGTTGTGGCTCACGGGCCTAGTTGCTCCGCGGCATGTGGGATCCTCCCAGACCAGGGCTCGAACCCGCGTCCCCTGCATCGGCAGGCAGATTCTCAACCACTGCGCCACCAGGGAAGCGCTACTTACTGTTCTTTAAATTTGTTTTCCTTCTTCTAAAGTTTAATATTTTAAAGTGAATACTGGGGAAGAGGGAGGGGGGAAGGAAAGAGGAGTGAGCCTCAGTCCTCATGCCATTCCTTCTAACAATATGTGGAGAAAATCAGTCTTCATTCTACCAGTGAAGGCTTTAGAGTAATTGCAAATGAGAGGGAGAGGGCTTAGTGCCTGACTCTCTGGGTGTTTGCAGTATCACCTAGAAAAATATGCTGGCTCTGGAGCACAAGCCTTTAACAAGGGAATTAGAAACAGGTTGGCTTGGCAAGAAAAGAGGTAGTGCTCTCAGAGTACTAGGAAAAAGACTGCCTTAGTAATTGCCTGGCCAGACAGCTAAGATGTGAAGGAGGCTGCTTGGTGAATCGTGAGGGACTCAGCTGCGCAGAGGGGACCACTGCAGACCTCAGCTCCCAATATCTCAAGTCTGATTTTTTAATTTTAAATAAATTGTCTTCATTTCTTTTTAAGCTTGAATGGTGAGTACACCACTTGATTATATCGTTTATCTCTACTTATATGTATGGCTGACATATTTCATTACAGTAACACTTTTTTAAAAGTCCTCTCAACCACCAGGGTTTTATCAGTGCAGGTGTTGCTGCTGACCTGAGTGGGAGAGATCGTGTCATGAGAATGTCAGTAACTGCCTTTTATGGGTAGATGCTGTGTTAGGTGATTGTCGCCTCCCACTCACCCCAGGGGTGGTTGTTACCGTCTCATTTTGCAAATGAAGAAATAAGGTCTCAGGTGCTAAATGCCTTATAGCTTGTAAATGGTAGAGGGGATTTAATCCTAAATTAACTTAGCTTGATTCTGATTTTGCTGTTCTAATTGTAAAGCCAGAGTCGTGTGTGCTGCTGAACCAGCGCTCAGTCACATGGCTGGTGGGGAGAATGCGGAAGCCTGACACGTCGCCCCAGTAGACCCAGGCTAATTTTTTTCTTTTAATATTTATTTATTTATTTATTTATGGCTGAGTTGGGTCTTAGTTGCTGCACACGGGCTTTCTCTAGTTGCAGCGAGCGGGGGGCTACTCTTCATTGCGGTGTGCGGGCTTCTCATTGCAGTGACTTCTCTTGTCACGGAGCACGGGCTCTAGGTGCGTGAGCTTCAGTAGTTGCAGCACTTGGGCTCAATAGTTGTGGCTTGCGGGCTCTAGAGCGCAGACTCAGTAGTTGTGGCCCGTGGGCTCTAGAGCACAGGCCCAGTAGCTGTGGCGCACGGGCTTAGTTGCTCCGCGGCATGTGGGATCTTCCCAGACCAGGGTTCGAACCCGTGTCCCCTGCATTGGCAGGCGGATTCTTAACCACTGCGCCACCAGGGAAGCCCCAGGCTAATTTTAAAGTGACCCTGTGCAGGGCGACATTACAGACCCTGTCCTGTACGGTACCCCAAGGAGCACCAGAAGTGGTGGTATTTATTTAACTGGGCAAATGTCATGGCTGCCAGCAGGAAGCACTGAGGACTCGGACTGCTGGCTGCTCACTACATGTTGTGCATCCTGTCTTCACTCTTTCTCTGCACGTTCAGGAATTAGTGTGGAGTTCTGTAAAAGAACTCTTTTATTTTTTGTCTCACCAGTGATTATTTTATAGTCTTTCTTTAAAAACTGACAGCAGGCAAGAAAGTGTCAAATGGTCTTGTCTTTTTCAACTGAAGTATAATTAACCTACAACCCTATGTTTGAGGTGCACAACATAGTAATTCATTATTTCTATACAATATAAAATGATCACCGCAACAAATCTAGTTACCATCTGTCACTGTTCAAAGGTATTACAGTATTATTCACTTTATTCCTCATGCTGTACATGTCATCTCTGTGACTCATTTATTTTGTAATTGGAAGTTTGTACCTCTTAATCTCCCTCATCTGTTCCACTCATCCTCCTATCCCCTTGAGGTTTTTTTTTTTTAATTGAAGTATAGTTGATTTACAACATTGTGTTAGTTTCACGTGTACGGCAAAGTAATTCAATTATACATGTGTGTTGTATATTCTTTTTCAGATTCTATTGCATTATAGTTATTGCAAGATATTGAATATAGTTCCCTGTGCTATAGAGTAGGTCCTTGTTGTTTACCTATTTTATATATAGTAGTGTGTATCTGTTAATCCCAAACTGCTAATTTTCCCTCCCCCCAACTTTGGTAACCATAAATTTCTTTCCTGTGTCTGTGAGTCTATTTCTGTTTTGTAAATAAGTTCATTTGTATCACTTTTTAAGACTCCATACAGAAGTAATGTCATATGGTATTTGTCTTTCTCTGTCTGATTTACCTCACTTACTATGATAATCTTTAGGCCCATCCATGTTGCTGCAAATGGCACAATTGTTTTTATTACTATTTTATGGCTGAGTAATATTCCATTGTGTGTGTGTGTATATACATATATATACACACACAATATATGTATACACAACACATCTTCTTTATCCTTTCATCTGTTGATGGACACTTAGGTTTCTTACATGTCTTGGTTATTGTAAATAGAGCTGCTATGAACATTGGGGTGCATGTGTCTTTTCAAATTAAAGTTTCCATCTTTTCCGGATACATGCCCAGGAGTGCAATAACTCTATGTTTAGTTTTTTAAGAACCTCCATACTGTTCTGCATACCCTTGCATTTAAGTTGTTTAAAGGAGTGGTTCCAGAGACCTGGATTTTTTTCTTTAACATCTTTATTGGAGTATAATTGCTTTACAATGGTGTGTTAGTTTCTGCTGTATAACAAAGTGAATCACAGCTATACGTATGTATAGCTGAATAACAGCTATACATATACATATATCCCCATAGCCCCTCCCTCCTGCGTCTCCCTCCCACCCCTCTAGGTGGTCACAAAGCACAGAGCTGATCTCCCTGTGCTATGCGGCTGCTTCCCACTAGCTATCTATTTTACATTTGGTAGTATACATAAGTCCATGCCACTCTCTCACTTCATTCCAGCTTACCCTTCCCCCTCCCCGTGTCCTCAAGTCCATTCTCTACATCTGAGTCTTTATTCCTATCCTGCCCCTAGGTTCTTCAGAATCTTTTTTTTTTTTTTTTTTAGATTCCATATATATGTGTTAACATACAGTATTTGTTTTCATCTTTCTGACTTACTTCACTCTGTATGACAGACTCTAGGGCCATCCACCTCACTACAAATAACTCAATTTCGTTTCTTTTTATGGCTGAGTAATATTCCATTGTATATATGTGCCACATCTTCTTTATCCATTCATCTGTTGATGGACACTTAGGTTGTTTCCATCTCCTGGCTATTGTAAATAGAGCTGCAATGAACATTGTGGTACATGACTCTTTTTGAATTATGGTTTTCTCAGGGTATATGCCCAGTAGTGGGATTGCTGGGTCTTATGGTAGTTCTATTTGTAGTTTTTTAAGGAACCTCCGTACCATTCTCCATAGTGACTGTATCAATTTACATTCCCACCAACAGTGCAAGAGGGTTCACTTTTCTCCACACCCTCTCCAGCATTTATTGTTTGTAGATTTTTTGATGATGGCCATTCTGACTGGTGTGAGATGATACCTCATTGTAGCTTTTTTTTGTTTTTTGTTTGTTTGTTTGTTTTTGCGGTACGCAGGCCTCTCACTGTTGTGGCCTCTCCCGTTGCGGAGCACAGGCTCCGGACGCGCAGGCCCAGTGGCCATGGCTCACGGGCCCAGCCGCTCCGCGGCATGTGGGATCCTCCCGGACCGGGGCACGAACCCGCGTCCCCTGCATCAGCAGGCAGACTCTCAACCACTGTGCCACCAGGGAAGCCCCTCATTGTAGCTTTGATTTGCATTTCTCTAATGATTAGTGATGTTGAGCATCCTTTCATGTCTTTGTTGGCAATCTGTATATCTTCTTTGGAGAAATGTCTATTTAGGTCTTCTGCCCATTTTTGGATTGTGTTGTTTGCTTTTTTTGATATTGAGCTGCATGAGCTGCTTGTAAATTTTGGAGGTTAATCCTCTGTCAGTTGCTCCATTTGCAAATATTTTCTCCCATTCTGAGGGTTGTCTTTTTGTCTTGTTTGTAGTTTCCTTTGCTGTGCAAAAGCTTTTAAGTTTCATTAGGTCCCATTTGTTTATTTTTGTTTTTATTTTCATTTCTCTAGGAGGTGGGAGAGACCTGGATTTTAGGTTCAGTTCTCTTAGTAATTCTGTGTGAACCCTGGTGACCATCTAACCTCACTAGGTTGTCTGTAGAACAGGGTGATTGAACTTGATGGCTTCTTCGTTCTCTTCCATCCCTAAATTGTTCCTTAAATGTGGTGCAACTGAAAGAGCACAGGGTGAGGCAGGAGGCCTGGCTCTGATCTGTCGCTTATTAGTTGAGGCCTTGGTTAAGTCACATAACTTCTCTGAACCTTAGATCCTTTAGTCTTAAAGGGCAGTAATATCGGACCTAACTGCCTTACCAGGTTGCTGTGAGAATCAGATGAAATAATAGTAAATGAGAGGCACCCTGAAAAGTTGTAAAGCAAATATTAATGCGAAATACTACAGTTACTCTAGGTTATTACATAGTGATCTCATTTATATATTTAAGCTGTTTGGCTAATGGGAATATAGTTTATTGACTAAGAAATTCCTGACATAAATGTACTCATGTTTCTGTTTGTAAATACTGTGTTAAATGTTAGTAAAATGTTTTTCCAAAATAATGTACTGGTGACTTTTTGTATTGTTAGGGATTTATTTTGTTCTTGGCTTTGGTAGAGAATACTTTCTGATTATTATTCTGGGCTGATGATAAAGACATTTAGTTCATAATGGACGTGCACTGGAATTTTGTAAGTAATTGGAATCTCTAAACTAAGATTACAATCTAATACAATTTTTGTAAGGTAATCAGTTTTCAGATAGTTTACTATCCTGTAAAACTGAAGATTTCTACCCTTAGCTAAACCATTTTCTATGATTATCTGGCCTCAACTATACTCATAACTCCAAGGATATAGTCTAGACTAAATGTACCACCAGTAATTCGGTAATCCCAAAAGAGAGTCAACCCAGTATTTGAAAAAGTATCAAACAATCCTGTTGTCTTCAGTGGTACAGCAGAAGCCCTCTCAAGATGACCTGCGTGTTGTCTAGGGACGGATAGGACAGTGCTGGCTCATCCTGGAGGGTCTGGAGCTGCAACTCCTGGGGCATCTACAAGCATGAAATCTCAGCGAAGTTTGTATTTCATCTCAGAAGCTCATGGACACTAGTGGCATGCTCATGGCAACTTTTGGTTCTATCTGGTGTTACGTCTGTATTTGTTTTAATATGAAAGCAGCATTTAAAATTATTCACAAGTAAAATTAATATTCCAGGAAGGTGTCATCTCTGTATCTTCTTGGGTTACACATAGCTCCCCCCATTTGAAAAGCTACAAATATATGCCATGTTTGCTTTGTACAAATCAAACAAAATAGTCGATCTTTTTTTTTAGATCTTTCAGCACATAGACAAAAATAGGATTTGAATTCCCAAAGCATAAAATTTCTAATCTGATTCTTAGGCGTTGAGCCAGGGTTCCTCCTTATATTCAGTTAATATTGTTAATGTCCCTTCAAGCTTTTGTATATGAGACTCTGCCTTAATCTTGTGGAATTATAACCACCATGATTTCATACCCTTTGAACTTTCAGCTTTCAGAGAAGGGGAAGCCGTATGTAGATATCCAGGGTTTAACTGCCTCGACCATGGAAATCCTGTTGGACTTTGTGTACACAGAGACCGTGCACGTGACGGTGGAGAATGTCCAGGAACTGCTCCCTGCAGCCTGCCTGCTTCAGCTGAAAGGTAGAGATGCTAAGTTGTTCGTGCCACAGTGACCCTGGAGATGTTTAAAATTCGTGATGTAAACTTAATCGTGAAAATTAAGGAGACAGACTGTGGGCCTCATGTTTACTGCCCATGGCACAGAGGTTGAGATTTCAGTTGCGGTATAGAGTAGCCTCCAAATGTGAGTCTTTGGCTCTTTGGGAGAGAGCATTTACTTTTTGTTTTTAAAAAAGTGGAGGAGGGGATAATAGATGCCTTTCCTTCCATGTACGTGCACAACAGTCCTGCAGGGAAACACAGAAAACTGATACACGTCGTTGCCTCCGTGGAAGGGAACTAGATGGCCAGGTGGGTAGGGAGGCTAGGGGGACTATTCATATAAACCCTTCTACCTTTAGTTTGTTGAATCATTTAAATTATCTATTAAAAATTTAAATTGGGGCTTCCCTGGTGGTGCAGTGGTTGAGAGTCCGCCTGCCGATGCAGGGGACACGGGTTCGTGCCCCGGTCCGGGAGGATCCCACATGCCGCGGAGCGGCTGGGCCCGTGAGCCATGGCCGCTGAGCCTGCGCGTCCGGAGCCTGTGTTCCACAACGGGAGAGGCCACAACAGTAAGAGGCCCACGTACAGCAAAAAAAAAAAAAAATTAAATTGACACACAAAAATGAAAGTGTAAAGTTTTCACAGGATTGGAGATGCTCCCCCTTCCAGTTCCCAACCTGTCTGTCCTAACCTCCAGTTCTGTTTCTGTTATTTTCAGTTTTTGATACATGATTGAAACAGTGTGAGGTTTTTGCATTAGTGCACAGCTCCAACATTAATTTTATACTCTGAGCTTTTCAGTTAGACAAATATGAGATTGTTATCCGTATCTCCTATTTTTCCTTCACCGGAGTCTTTGAGTAAGTTTTCATGTGGAGGAGAAATTAGGTACACTGTGCTAAGTTAAGCTGAGTTTATAGCTTGATTCCCAGGAGTTTTGTAGGCATGTTTGTTTAACTGTGGCGGTGTCCACGGAAGCAATTCGTCTTGCCATACTTGTTCTAATGCAGCAGCAGACATTTGTAAAGTCCTTGCAGAAGGCCAGACAGCACATAAGACAAAAATAGGATTTGAATTTCCAAAGCATAAAATTTCTAACCTGGTTCTCAGGTGTTGAGCCAGGGTTCCTCTGATACAACGTGATGTTGTGATCCAAGAATATAGGCCCATCCACCTGGCCGAGTGTCCTCAAGGACTCACTGTTTTTGTCTGTCCTAGGCGTGAAGCAAGCCTGCTGTGAGTTCTTGGAAAGCCAGCTGGACCCTTCTAACTGCCTGGGTATCAGGGACTTTGCGGAAACTCACAACTGTGTTGATCTGATGCAAGCAGCTGAGGTTTTTAGCCAGAAGCATTTTCCTGAAGTGGTGCAGCATGAAGAATTCATTCTTCTCAGTCAAGGAGAGGTGGAAAAGCTCATCAAGTGTGATGAGATCCAGGTACAGACTTGGCTTGGCATTAGCTCTCGTCAGGACTGGGCCGGAAGACCAGAAAGCAAGGCGGAGTTGTTGTACTTCTGTAGCAGGGCCCATATTAAGCTCTGAGGTTTCATTAAATGTCCCTGAAATTGCATGCCAAACGTATTTGCCTATTTACGGAAGGGAGTTCGCTACCTCCCTCAATGAAATTTGTGATCCCAGTGGTTAAGAATCACTATTAAACAGTATGGAATAAGCATTTTACAACATTTACCAAGAATGTCTTCCTGTATAGCCGTCGCCATGCCAGGTGCTGGGGAGCCAAGAGTGCGTAAGAGACAGTCTTGTTTCCAGAGAATTCACAGTGTAGTAGTGGCGACAAACAGGAAGACAGAAATGATGACTGAGTGTCAGGAGAATAATGAGCCTGTTCAAGGCGAGGAAATTCCATAGAGGAAAGAAGAAAACCTTCTGGATTTAAACGGGATCGTAAAGGGAGCGGGTCAGAAAGGACGGGGCAGCAGGTTGGAGATGGTGAGCCAGAGGCAGCTCATCAGTGCCCGTGGGAGGAGAGGGCCCTGCAGACCAGGCGTTGAAGCGGTAGGGTCCCGCCTCCGTGTGCCAAGCGCCCAGGGACGCGGCCCAGCAGGGAGCGAGCCTTCGTCCTCCGCTGAGCAGAGCGGGGGTGGGGTGTGGGGGGTGGGGTGCTGCGTGTGGATCTGTCGTTAGGCTGGGAGCTGCAGTGAGTGCAGCGGGGGCTGTGCGTGTCGCCGCAGCCAGGCATTCCTCTCCAGGGCTCCAGCCCTCTGGTTAGGAGCTTCTGGAAGACGCCTAGCAGAGCCAAGTGCTGGGGAGGAGTCCACCTGTTGGGTTTGTTTTCCCCAGTGAGGAGACATTCGATTCTCTAAGGAGGCGAAGAGTTATTTTATTTTTTTTTCCTCTCTCATTCTCCTGAGATAGTAATGAGAAACGACTTTAAACGTTTACTTATTTATTTATTTATTTGGCTGCGCCGGGGCTTAGTTGCGGCATGCAGGCTCTATCTAGTTCCCTGACCAGGGATCGAACCCTGGCCCCTACGTTGGGAGCACAGAGTCTTAACCGCTGGACTGCCGGGGAAGTCCGGCATTTGTAAATCTTGTTCAGTTCTCAGAACCGTGTCCATTTTTCAGAGGAGGAAACTGGCGCTGTGATTAGTCACCACCCTCACACAGCTGGGAGGGGCAGGACTTGTGTCGCCCATCTGCATCCACAGTCTGTTCTGTTCACCATGGAGCTGTGAGCTGTGTTTCTATTTGACCAGATCTGGAAGTAGTCACAGCAACCATTTATTTTAGAACAGTGGAGACTGGGGGATAAAACCGGATGGAACAGGGAGGGCAAACAACTGACCTCTGCAGAAGCCGGGATGAGCTCTTTTGTACGGTCTTCCTTAAGTGTCCAGCGAGACTGGCCTTTGCTTTTTTTCAGCAAATGACATTTTTTCTCTTTCATATACCAGCCAGAAGCAGGAACCAGATGTCTGGCCCCGGGGCTAACGCTTCCTCTGGACCATGTAAAACAATAGTACTTGAAACAGTGGTGGCAGCGTGTCACGTTGTTTGAAACAGCACGGGCTTCAGGGTCACGCTGGGGTTTGGGCTTGGCTGTGTGACGCGTGTCCCCTAACCGCTGACCTTCAGATCCCTCTCCCATAAAATGTAGATAACAGTCGTACTTACTACGTAGGGCTGTTCTGAGCGTTAAATAAGAATGTCAGTGCCTGATACATAAACGAAGTCTCTGGGAAAATTTATTATGGAGACTATTTTCTCCATAGTGAAGCATTAGTATTGGGGGTTTTTTCTTCCCAGTTTAGCTGTTTCTCTGCAATTCTAGTTTATTCTGTCCTCAGTAAGATCAAGGATCTCTACTCATGACTGAAAACCCCATTTTAAATGGATATGTCTCATTTAAACCTAGAACGTGTCACAGTCTAGCACGCAGCTGTTCAGAACTATTAGCCTGTCATCCTTGCCTTTAACCAAAGTTTATCTAAAACATCATGACCACCCTTCTGCACCCTCACCTGCCTGTAAACCGTGAGTAGGCTGGGTTAGCTTGACCTCCCATAAATTTGCTTACACAGATTCTGTCATCACTGTCGTAGTCTAAGCATCATCACCTTTTGCCTGATGGACCAGAGTAGCCTCTAACTGGCCTCCCAGCTCTTAGCCCTTCTAAACCGCCCTCCCGTGGCTCTCGGAGTAATCTTTACCAGACATCAGTGTGGCCCAACACTGGCCTACTTGAAGCCTGTTAACGGTTTAGAGTGAAATCCAGTCTCCTGATGCTCTGTTTACTTCTCCAGCTTGACCTTTTTCGTCCCCTCCCTCATTCATTCTGCCACACCAGCCTCTGTCGTTTCCCAAGCTGTCCAATAGAAAGTTCTGTGAAGGTGGAAAGGACCTGTGTCTGTGCTGTCCAGTTCACTGGCCACTAGCTTGAAATGTGGCCAGTGTGACTAAGAAGCTGAATTTTTTTTTTTTTGCCACGTTCATTGCTATTAAGGACAGACTTTGGGGGTTTTGGGGGTTTTTTTAGCCACACCACACGGCTTTCGGGATCGTAGTTGCCCGGCCAGGGATCGAACCTGTGCTCCCTGCAATGGAAGCGTAGAGTCCTAACCACTGGACCACCAGGGAATTCCCGAAGCTGAATTTTTAATTTAACTTCATTTTAATTAATGTAGATGTAAATACCACATGTGGCTCATGGCTACTGTGTTGGACGGTGCAGTTGTAGGGCTTTTCCAAGTGCTTTCTGTCTGCCCCGAGGCTAACCGCTACTCTTCCATCAGGTTTAAACCTGTTGCTCCTGCAGGGAGGCATTCCCTGTCCCATCAGGCTAAATGAAGAAATCTCGTGTTATTCTGTCTCATAGCCCCTGTACTTTTCCTATGTGGTACATAATGACAGAATGGGATTGTTCGTTTTTCTGATTTAACAATTATCTCCCCACTTAAGAGGAAGGTTCATGTCTGATTTGTTCACCATTGTATAATTACCCTCCACAGTTCCTGGCACTAGTAGGTGTTTGGTAAATCCATCAAATGAATGAACATTCTGAAACATTTTCTGTATTTTCAGCTCTTGAGAGAAGTCCACAGAGTGATGTCTTTGTCTGGGCACTGTCACACTCTGAAAGTTATCTCAGAACAGACACACTCCAGGGGCTGATGGAGGGACACAGGCCTAGTCCTCAGGTGTCAGTCTCGGGGAGGTACTAGGTGTTACTGTACCTTGTGCTTGTCCAGGGATGTAATGTAGGTTTTCTAGGGTGTGTCTTATCCAGTCTGTCATATGTAGCTTAGGCCTAAGTTCCCCAAATGATTAATTATATGTGTCATCTCAAATAGCATGGTGACTAATACAGAGTAGTTGCTCAAATACTAATTGACAGTGCTTTGCAGACCCTGCACTCTTTACGATGCCGTAAGGGAAGTTCCTGCTCACAGCCTTGGCTGAGGGGTCCGAGAGTGAGCATGGAGGTCCTTAGACAACACCTATGAATATAAGTTATTTTAGGAGCCAGTCTCGGGGGCTTCCCTGGTGGCGCAGTGGTTAAGAATCTGCCTGCCAATGCAGGGGGCACAGGTTCGAGCCCTGGTCCGGGAAGATCCCACATGCCGCGGAGCAACTAAGCCCGTGTGCCACAACTACTGAGCCTGCGCTCTAGATCCCGCGAGCCACAACTGCTGAGCCCGCGTGCCACAACAACTGAAGCCCGTGCGCCTAGAGCCCATGCTCTGCAACAAGAGAAGCCACCGCGATGAGAAGCCCACGCACCGCAACGAAGCCTAGCCCCCCGCTCGCCACAACTAGAGAAAGCCCGCGTGCAGCAACAAAGACCCAACACAGCCAAAAATAAAAATAAAATTTTTTTTTTTAAAAAAAGAGCCAGTTTCAAATAGGGCAGCAGATTCCCCCTTCCCCTGCTGAAGTTTCAGAAATGACCAGAAAAAAATTCAGGAATGGGGAAAATTCTGAATTAAAAGCCGGTTTGTGACTGATGGTCTATTAGGTACTCTCTCTCTTAGGTTTTTTCCACCGAATCTGACTATAACTCTCTTCATGATATCAGCAAGTTGTGTCTGAAACGATTGTTTTCCCAAGAGCCTACTTATTTCTGGGAGATGGGAAATAACGGTGGCGGGAATGGGGCGGGAAGGGAAGGGAAGCGAGGTTACAGAGCAGCCCCACCATGTGGTCACGCACTCGCAGGTGGACTCTGAAGAGCCGGTCTTCGAGGCCGTCATCAACTGGGTGAAGCACGCCAGGGAGGGGCGGGAAGAGTCTCTGCCGGACCTGCTACAGTACGTCCGTATGCCCCTGCTGACGCCCAGGTACATCACGGATGTCATAGATGCCGAGGTGAGCCACACAGGACCCAGGGCTGTGGGCGTCTCTTGTAGCTTCGTGTCGTGAACTCAGAACTGGTCACCTCAGAGGAGGCACGAGCGTCCTGGGAAGCATGTCCCGGGGGGCCTGGGGCGGGGAGTCTGCAGGCGGTCGCTTGGCCGGTCAGTCTCCTGGCAGAAATGAAAGTCTATGGCTTAATTTAATTTTGTGCTTTGTTGTCTTTTCATTTTACATGCTCCTCAGTGTTTTGCATAAGTAACATCGGATGATAAATTTTGTCCTCTTCTCTGTTAAACAGAAATTTTTCCAAATTGCCTTGGAAAAGATGCTTTGCTCACCTAGTCTCTATTTTTGACTTCTGGTGAGGCCAGCATGAAAGGAGTTTGATGCGTTTATTGGGTTGGCCAAAAGGTTCCTTCAGTTTTTAAGTAAAAATATAAGACACATTTTTCATTTTCACCAAGAACTTTATTGAAAGACGTATTCACCGTTCTGTTCCACTACCTTCTGCCGTTTTTCAGGCAACTTCATAATTCCATCTTCCCAAAACTTTTTATATTTTTGAGCAAAGAACTGTTCCAGATGCATTTTACAGTATTCCAGGGAATTGGAATTTTTTCCATTAAGAGAATTTTGTAAAGACCAAAATAAGTGGAGATCCGAAGGTACAATGTCTGGCAGGTGAATCAGAACTTCCCAGCCAAACTGTAACAGTTTTTGCCTGGTCATCAAAGAAACATGCAGTCTTGCGTTATCCTGATGGAAGATTATGTGTTTTCTATTGACTAATTCTGGATGCTTTTCGTCGAGTGCTGCTTTCAGTTGGTCTAATTGGGAGCAGTACTTGTTGAAATTAATTTCGTTTTCCGGAAGGAGCTCATCATAGAGGACTCCCTTCCAATCCCACCATATACACAACATCACCTTCTTTGGATGAAGACCGGCCTTTGGTGTGATTGGCTGGTGCTTCATTTCGCTTGCCCCACGATCTCTTCCGTTCCACATTGTTGTACACTATCCACTTTTCATCATCCGTCACAATTTAAAAACGGAACATTTTTGTTACCTTTCAGTAGAGAATCGCTTGCGGTAATACGGTCAAGAAGGTTTTTTTCCACTTAATACTGAGCCCAGACATCAAAGCAATTCACGTAACCAGGCTGGTGCAAATGATTTTCAATGCTTGACTTGGATATTTTCAGTACGTCGGCTACCTCCCGCGTGGTGTAATGTTGATTTTCTCAATGAATGTCTCGATTTGATCACTATCAACTGGTCTCCCAGACCGTGGAGCATCGTCCAGTGAGAAATCTCCAGCACGAAACTTCGCAAGCCACTTTTGACACATTTGATTAGTCACAGCACCTTCTCCATACACTACACAAATCTTTTTCTGCGTTTCAGTTGCGTTTTTAACCTTTCTTGAAATAATAAAGCATGATATGCCAAGAATGTTGCTTTTTTTTTTTCCATCTTCGGTATTAAAATGGCTACAGAAAAATTCACCAATTTTGATAAGTGTTTTTTAATGCATGCTATGACAGCTGTCACAATACAATCTAAGAATATTGTTTCGAATGAAGTTAAAGTCAGCTAAGTGCTACTAGAGCCAGCTTAGGAGAAAACCGAACGAACTTTTTGGTCAACCCAATAATATCAACTTGGATCATATCGTGTTTGTTTATAAGTGTTTCTCCAGCCTGAGATCTCGGTGGTGCGTTTTCTGACCTTCACCATGCGCATTACCTGGACGCTACCCTCGGGGCCGCTGATTTGTAATGTGTAGGTGAGGCCCAGACGGGCATCGCATGTGCTCCTGCTTCTGGCCCAACCCTGGTCTCTTTGGAAGTTAATTACAGACACAGCTTTGCAGTCGTTTGCATTAGAAAAGATGCCGGTGCTTAGTGTCACATCTCAAATTCTTTGCCTCCTGTTTGTAATTTCTTCCTTAATAGTCCACTCACATACCCCACACATACCTTTGAATCATGTAACGTCTATTCAAAAAATCTTTTTTTAATCATTCCAGAAGCCCATAGCATAATTATTACCAGCAGCCCTCCTGGAACCACAGGGCTTTGGAAACTGGTTTTCTGTGTTAAGAATTTAATTCTTTATATGTGCCATTTATGCTTTTATTAGAGGTGGTCCTGCAGCTCACTCTCCTACCTGCTGTATTTCAGCCTTTCATCCGCTGTAGTTTACAGTGCAGGGACCTTGTTGATGAAGCAAAGAAGTTTCATCTGAGGCCTGAGCTGCGCAGTCAGATGCAGGGACCCAGGACAAGGGCGCGTCTAGGTAAGCTGGCATCTTGTATTAATTGTGTCAATTTGTACAAGTCCCTTTACCACCCGGAGCTTTCTTTCCTATAAACCAAGGATATCTTCCCTTCTATTTCACATAACTCTTTGGAGGATTACATGAGATAAAGTGTGTGAAAGCACTTCATAAGTTGTCAAGTATTATGCGCCATAAGTTATCACTGTTATTTCAGTATATTTGGAGCCTGTGAATTAGAAATATCTCAAATGCCATGTAGTGGGTAAGTGGTCTGCTTCCCCCACCTCTGCCCTTCTCCACGTGAAGACGAAGGGGAAGCAGCAGCGTGGTGAACTGCAGAGGAGTCCAGGGTGGTCAGAGGCAATGGCATGCAGTGGTCAAGGGCCTGGACTCAAGCGAGACTGTGGGTTGGGTGCAGGTCCCCATTTACCACTTGCCAGTTGTTCGGCAGGAAACTCAGCCTCTCTGTGTCAGTTGCCTCATCTGTAAAATGGGGGCCATCATAGCTCCTCCCTTGAAGGTTGTCGTGAAGAGCAAGTGAAAGGCTGAGAACGGCTCTCGGCACACGGGAGTGCTGTGCACGGAGGCTGTCATGTCAGCAGACAGACCTGGGTTCAGATCCCAGCCCAGCCAGTGACTGGCTGGTTGTGAGCCTGGGCAGGGTGTCCACTTGTCTGAGCCGATGCTTCCGCCTCTGAAATGAGGACGCTAATGTCTTATCACACTGGTTGTTGTGGAGGCCCAATGACATCACGCATGTAAGATGCCTGACATTGCAGCTGGCACATAATCTGTGCTCAAATGTTACGTCACTTCCATTTCACTGTCCCAGGATCCTAGATACTGTATGGAATAGCATTTCATAGGTTATAAATTACTCTGTGTATATGGGGTGGTATCTTGTTTTTATCACTTCCTATTTTTGCTCTTATCTGACTGTGGACTCAAGTGTGCTAAGGTGTTAATTGATAATTAAGCCTTTCATTGATAGATTTAAGTAGAATGATGATTTATCTTATTTTTTAATCGCATAAGTAGTACATAGCTGTAGAAGTTTTAGAAATACAGAGAAGCAAAAAATAAATAAATGAGTCATCCATAATTCCACCACCCAGAGATACTACTTTTTGTTATTGTTGTTTTTAAAGGGATACTGTTCTGTTAATTCCTGGGAGATGACAAAATGTGATCTGTATCGCTTGTTATAGACAGAGATATGTAATCAACACAAGATAAATGGAAAAAATACAAAAGGAAATTTTTTTTAAAAGATTGAAGGGCTAAGTGAAAAATCATGAAAATATTAGAAGAAATTATACGAAAATTATTTGATTAACTTCTGGGTGGGAGCCGTTTTTTTCTATTTTTAACTGTGGTAAAATACACATAACATAAAATTTACCATCTTCTCCGTTTTAAGTGTACAGATGAGCGGTGTTAAATACATTCACACGGTTGTACAACCCGTATCCAGAACTCTTCTCATCTTACAAAACTGAGATTCTGTATCCATGAGAGAGCAACCTCCCTTCTCTCCACTCCCCTTTTTGAACTAAAACAGAGAAACCTAGAACTCTTCAAGGTTACTTGACTGCATCAGTTTTTTGGGGGTTTTTGTTTTTTTTTAATTGATGGCAAAAGACGTAAAGTCAAAAGACGGGGACTGGGAGAAAATATACTCAATATGTATGACAGAAGGCTAACATTTCTACTGTAAAAAGAACCCATATGTATCAACAAGAAAAAGAGCAGTGACCCCACAGAAGGCGGCACGGGAGGCGCACAGGTAGCACACAGAGGAGGACGCGTGAGGGAGCACCGTGCGCTTAGCAGATGCTCCACTAGGAGGTCTGGAACCACAGATCAGAACAAGGTAATCACTGGAGTTTAAAATGGGCACACCCTGTGTGTCCCACCTCCGGGAATCTGTACTGTAGAAACAGCGTGTCAGTACAGAAATAAGCACATATGGGGAAAGACATATGCATAAGAACGTTTACTATAAATTGCTAATATCCAGAGAAAAATGAATACAGCCTGAACGCCAAGTAAAGGGGGATTAATGGTTGACTGAATTATAGCACAGCTGTACCATGGAATGTCACGAAACTGTTAAAAGCATTGAGTCAGATACACGTAAGATTAATTGTGCACGCTGCGTGGGGGAAAAGAAGGAAGCAAAACCTCCTACATATGTGTGTTTGCCTGAGCATAAACAAACGATATGTATACAGGATAAACACTAAACCTTTAATAAAGTGAGATTGCGGGGGAATATTAACTACTAGTGTTTTGTTTCTATACCTCCGTGTTATTACCATAAGCTGACAGAGAAGATAACAGATATATATTCTGTAAGTAGCAGGTGAGCCGGTGATGTAGAGGAAAGAATCTGGCACTAGGAGGTAAGACATTTCGCTTACTTTGATGTTTTCCTCCCGGTTCTGTTAGTCTGCTAACGTGCTGTTTGAACTTGGACAAGTCCTTCAGCTTCTCTGGATTACCATTTCTTCTTTGGCATATGAAAGGAGTTAAATTCAGCCACTAGAGCTCTTTCCAATACAGAAGATGTGTTTCTTTCTCGTAGAGCCAGAAGTGTCCCAACCAGTACATAATTGCTTGTTAAATCGAACGAAGTCCAATAAAAATTTGTGTGAACCACCAAACCCAGAAGGTCCTTTAGAGTGCATTTCCTGCTTTTCTTTGAACAGGCAGCAGAAGGCTCCTATTTGCTTGGAGAACTTGCTTATTGTCCTGACCTTGAGGGATTAGAATATGACTCTACACGCCCTCATAGTTTCGAGGTCATTTTCTCAAAAGTTCTAGGAAGGAAATAATGAAACTGTTCCCTACGAGATTCTTAATTTAGCATCTCCACGTTAGTACCTTAGAAGTAAATTGTTCCAGCCATCCTGTCCTCTGCCCGTCTCTATTCGTAGAGGTTGCTAAGTCAGTTACCAGGATGATGGCTCTTTGCATACAGCATAAGGAAATTAATATACAGCTGAGGAAAAATAGCATGCCAAATAACGTGTGGGGATTTTGTTTTAATTGTTAATCTTACCCATTACTCTCTCATAAAAGATGTAATAGAAATTGTAGTTCCTACTTTGTCACTGGCTTTTCTGAGCACGTGGAAATGTCGGTCCCTGAACCTGTTCTTAGCAGTCCTGCAGCCTGTCTGCACTTTCCTCCAACAAAACACCCCAGCGCACACACATTCCCCCCGCCCCCAAAAAAACAGTGACTGGCACTGTCGGGAGGCCTCTGTGTGAGTAATGTGCCTTTTCACACTGCTCTTACCAGGTGTTTTAGACACATTTTCCCCATCATAAAGATAAAAATCTAACTTGGCAAGTGCCCCATTCCTTGGCAGAGAACAAACAGGCTTCCTTCTGGTCAGCCCTTCCCCTGGCTCTTTCTCACATTAGTAAGTCTGCTGGAGTAGTGGTCCGAGCTGAGGGTCCAAAGACAGTGAAACCCTAGGAGTTCCTCTGAGGGAGGAAGACTTTCTAGGCACAAAGCAATAGAAGAAGTTGCAAAAGAAAAGGCCAGTGTACTTGACTAAATAAAAATCATGTACAACATTGTAAGACAAATCAGGAAAATAAATCTGCTGCAGCCACGGCAAAAGGTTAAAGTCGTTTGCATGCAAACAGCTCATAAAAATGCACGCAAGAAAGAAACACTAGAGACTTGAGTGTGCAGCTCATAGAAGCAGAGTCCTGCTAAATAAAAGGGGCAAGATTCAGCCGAAGTAGTTATAAAGTCTTAGCAGTGCTAAGGCAAGAGTTAAAACAATAAATACAATTTTTTGCCTACCAAAGTATCAAAGAATAAAAAGACAGTACCAGTGCTACAGAGAGTAGAATGGATTGGCGCCTTTAGAGTGTTGGTGGGAATGGAATTTGTTTCAACCTCAGTATCTTATAATATAGATCCAAAGACTTCTTTAAGGTTCATGTTCTTCACTAGGCAGCCCTCCCATTACTGTGTTAAGAAAATGACTGGGAAACGTTTCATATTCAAGGATGTTTATCATAGGATTATATGTGATTATTTATAACCCCAAATCATGAACTCCTGAAATGCCTAAGAATATTAAAATCATATAGTAGAGGATTTTGTTAATATTTTGAGAAAATGAAATAAAAACAGGACGCACTATGCAATATGGTCCCATTTATGTTTTATAAATATTTAGAAACAAAGCTGGAAGGAAATAATCTTATGTTTTGCTGTGTCTTTGTATTGTGGAATTATAGCTAAATTTTTTCATAACACTTTCTTTTTAAGCTTTTTAACAGTGAAAATGTATTTTATATATTATATGTTTTATAATCACAAGACATAATATTCTTAAATCTTTTTAACCAAAGGGTGGGTAACATGTGAGTGAGGATGACAGTCATACTAGCCCTTGAGTTATTTTTTAAACTTTTTAAAAGAAAATCATTTTTGTGTTAGAAAAAGCTACACAGGCTAAACAGACATCAGAATTGACTAAAATGACACGTTTTCAGTGTTAAAACACTGGCCCTCTTGTCCTTATCAAAAGCTCTGTTGGCACTGACATGAACTCCGGCCGCAGTGGGGAAGTTAACCACTTAAACTCACGTGGCAGGCAGTCTTTCAAAACACAGGATCTTTCAGGGAAAGTAATGAAAATAGGCCTTCCTTGCAGAGAGGTTCGGACACCCCAGCCTCTAGTGGTCTAGGAGCCCCAGGGTTCAGAGCCATAAGTCGCTGAGCGACTCACGCTGACACCCTGCCCACGTTCCTCTGTGGATGCAGGTTACCAGGACGTTTACTGAGAAGCCTGGAGCCAACGGGAGCACTACTGGTCCTCCAGAGTTTGAAATTAAAGCTGAAAATCAATGGTATTTTTTTTAATGTGCGAAGCATAGAAAATCCCCTCGGTTGTGGTGGGTGCTTTCGGGACTCATCACTGTCTCACCTCCTCTGCTCAAGTCAGAGGGGGAGAAAGGGGCAGATGGCGGGGAAGTGCTGCCAACGCAGGCCCTGGCCTGCCCCAGCTTGGAGGGATTTCAGAAATAAAATCTGCATCATACAAAAGGGCCCTTTGTTCAAATGCTTTGTTTTCTAAAAGAAGATGGCTGCTCACGTTGGAGAAGGGGCCACATACTTTATTTGGCAAGTTCACAGACAGGTGCCCTCTCAGAGGGGGAGGTTAAAGTCCGTGCTTTATGTGTGGGTTTAAGAAAAATTTCAAACATGTATAAAAACAGAATAATATAAAGATTTCCCCCATACCTATTGTCCAGTTTCAACAATTATCAACTCATAGCCTACGTATTTTGAAGCAAATCCCAGACAGGATAAACTTCCATCCATATATATTACGCTTTTGTGTGTATCTCTAAAAGATAAGAAACACACAGCCAAGTATTTATCTTCATCAGGTATCAAGCACACATACACACTTCCTCAGTTTTCCCGTAATTGATTTTTCTTTGTTTTTTATACTTCAGTTGCTCCAATCAGGATCCAGACAAGGCCCACACATTGCACTGAGTTCATAGCACTCTTTCATCTCTTTTATTTTATTTTGAAACTATTTTTTTCCACATATTTTTTGTTGGGCTTTATTTATTTATTTTTGGCTGTGTTGGGTCTTCGTTGCTGCGCGTGAGCTTTCTCTGGTTGCAGCGAGCTGGGGCTAGTCTTCGTTGTGGTGCGTGGGCTTCTCGTTGCGGTGCGTGGGCTTCTCATTGCGATGGCTTCTCTTGTTGCGGAGCCCTTGCTCTAGGCGCACAGGCTTCAGTAGTTGTGGCACGTGGGCTCAGTAGTTGTGGCTCGCAGGCTCTAGAGCGCAGGCTCAGTAGTTGTGGCGCACGGGCTTAGTTGCTCCGTGGCATGTGGGATCTTCCTGGACCAGGGTTTGAACCCGTGTCCCCTGCATTGGTAGGCAGATTCTTAACCACTGCGCCACCAGGGAAGTCCTCTTTAGTCTCTTTTAATCCATAGTTTTTTCCCTCCTGCTTTGGTTTCCCTTTGCAATTTATCTGTTAAAGCAACCTGTAGAATTTCCCACAGTCTAGATTCTGTTGACTGCATCCAAGTAGTCTCATTTCACACATTCTTCTGTCCCCTATATTTCCTGTAAACTGGTGGTTAGACTAGACACTTGATAAGATTCAAGATTCAGCCTCGATTTTTCTGCGAGAATACTTCGTAATTGATGGTGGCGTGCTTCCTGCTGAGTGTTCTGAAGCCGTATATGAGCTTTCCCCTGACGGTCATAGCAGCTGTGGATGACTGTCACAGCCGTGACTTCATTAGGGGCTTGTCTGTATTCCTTGTCAGTTTAAAGGTACTGCATTTGCTCTTTCAAGTCCAGGTCAACAAAATGCCCTCCTGGGGACTGAATTTCCCTAAATGCTCCAGCTAAGTGTTCTCTCCAGTAGCACAATACACGGGGGACTTCCTCAAAAGAAATATTATCAGAATAAGATTATCCAAATAAGTCCTTAGGGGAAAGGGGACGATACAAAAGCTATCAAAATGTCTTGTTTGGGAAAATAGTAGAGAAGAAGACTCCCTTTAGAAGCCTAGTCTTATGATTACCTGGCAGTTTTGACGAATTAGCAGGGAATGTGGTTGTATAGTTGGCTAATTTGGAAAAATAAAAGTCATGGAAAAGATTTTTTTAATCTATCATTTGGTTCCTAAGCCACAACTCTCAACTTTTGGGGGACAAGGTTAGGAGAGCATTCTTTGCCATGGCAAAAAAACTCCCTTTTTGAGTTTTACGGGGTGAGAAGGGCAGAGAGAGCTCCTCCAGCCTCCAGCCTGCACTTGGAGCCTGTTGTGAAATCAGCCAGAGTTGTCTGGATGGGTTGAAATGGTGTAGGGTGTGTTCACGCTTGCCTTCCGGAGTTTTAATGTTGTCCAGAAATTTAAATTTCAGAGATTCACGTTCTCAGGAAGAAATAATTTCCTATTAGGCAGCCTTATGATGAATCTCCTATTTCAGATGGCTTCTCTGGGCTGCAGAGAACAAGGTATCCTAGCCCTGTTTCTCCTTCTCCTTCCCTGTGAGGAGTTACCCAGCAGCGATGGGGAAGTGACCTCTCTCCTTCTTCCTTGTCCTCAGGAGCCAACGAAGTGCTTCTGGTGGTCGGGGGCTTCGGAAGCCAGCAGTCTCCAATCGACGTGGTAGAGAAGTATGACCCCAAGACTCAGGAGTGGAGCTTTTTGCCAGTAAGTAGTGGTGGAACCACGCCTGGGGAAAGAGCTTAAATGCAGTCCCTGGCTCCAGATCATAACGAATCCAGCCCTTAGAGTAGAAAAGCCTGGTAACAGCATCGTGTTCCTTACAGCAGTTAGTTTCAGTAGTTAGTTATTGACTAATTAGACATAAGAAATATTAATGACCCTGTGCCAAGTTACACTCAGCTGGCTGCCACCATTCCCGCGCCTTCCCAAGCTGCCTGTGCAACTCGCAGGGTGCTACCCTCGTGCCCTGTTAACCTGAACACTGTGTTAAACTGTGCTAAGCTGAACTGGCATCCAGTGGAACTTGGAAGTTTGTATCTCTCTCCTTTGGTGTGTCTCTGTTTCAGTGCTGAATGAACAATAGTAATTCTGAGAAAACTTGGAAATCTTTTGATCATGTCTCGTAACTTTTCGGGTCTTCAGGTCCTGGCCCTTAGATAGCACTGTGGTAATAGCTTTCTACTTTATGGAAGGATACCGGTCTTTAGCCCAGTGCCTTATGGAATAGAGAGGAATCGGATACTGGATGACAGGAGGACATTAGGTCCTTTGGAAGCCTTGGAAGGAGGCAAATGTACAGAAGGCTTTAATCTGTAAGAGCATCACAACAAGCAAGAGGTTCTCATCCAGACAGCAGATGAACCTCTGCTCAGAAGGCTTCACAGTGGCAGGTGAAGAAGCAGAGGTGCGCAGATAAAAACAGGAAGGACAGCAAAAGGTGAGGCCTAAGACTGGCATGACTGAAATGACAGAGGCACCTCTTCCCTCCTGAATCCTAGAGCATCACTCGGAAGAGACGCTACGTAGCCTCAGTGTCCCTCCACGACCGGATCTACGTGATTGGCGGCTATGATGGCCGTTCCCGCCTCAGCTCAGTGGAGTGTCTAGACTACACAGCAGATGAAGATGGGGTCTGGTATTCTGTGGCCCCTATGAATGTCCGTCGAGGCCTGGCCGGAGCCACCACCTTAGGAGGTAGGCTGGTGCACAGGGCAGTGTTTGCATTTTGGGGTGGCTGGATCGGGGTTCATACCTCTCTATGAAATGTGGAGGCTACTGGTAAGATCAGATACGCCTTTCTGCTTTCAGAAATACTCCTGGGTGTTTCAACGCTGACAACAGAGTTGGTAAATCAAGTTCCAGTGTGCTGAGTGGGGAATTGGCACTAGTTGTATTTTTGCAAATTCCCATCTAGTCTTGGAATGTTTCTGAAGATTCCGTCTTACCCCATTCTTTTTACATGTCTCGATTGTGCTGTCCTCTTTAAAAAGGACTTAATTGACTTATCCCTTAAAAAACACTTGTTTTTGCCCCCAAACATTGGAAAGAGTTGTGGGACATTTGTAGAGAAAAGAGTTACTAGAAGGCTGTCGTTCTCTAATAGCTGTGACTTGTTCATTCTGAGCAGATATGATCTATGTCTCTGGGGGCTTTGACGGAAGCAGGCGTCACACAAGTATGGAGCGGTATGACCCAAACATCGACCAGTGGAGCATGCTGGGAGACATGCAGACGGCCCGGGAAGGCGCAGGCCTCGTGGTGGCCAGCGGGGTCATCTACTGCCTAGGTGTGCGGGCTGGGACGCGGGGAGAACTGATGGGCGGCAGCCTCGGGGTGGGATCCTTTTTACCAGAATGAAGTTCGTAGACTTCCTTCCACTAAAACCCTGGTCTGCCACAGTATATTTTTCATTAACTGGGATTCTCCTTTTCATGGAAGCAGAAAACAGGGTACTGCCAGATTTCTTTTTGGATTATTGGAACCCTTGAGGGAGAACTGGAACTAAAAGACTTAGTTGAAACACTCGAGAAAGGCAGAATGGGAATGGGCATCAGGACTTACCATTCTTTCTGGAGTGGGGTCTGCTTTGTCTTTCAGGAGGATATGATGGCTTGAATATCTTAAATTCAGTTGAGAAATATGATCCCCATACAGGACACTGGACTAATGTCACACCGATGGCCACCAAGCGCTCTGGTAAGACCAGTCAGATCTTGGGGGGCAACAGACGGAGCTGTCCAAACCTTGTATGTGCAGTGAGGGTGCAGCCACAGGCCAGGCATCGGACCAGGGCTGCAGCCCCGTCTTCACTGGAGACAGAGGGGAACATGAGTCAGGTCCATTCTCCTCCAGCCTGTTGTCTCTAAATACAGTGAGACTAAAGGCAGCCTAAACTTTGACTAGGGTACAGTTTGAGGGCGAAGGCTTCCTGTCTTACTCGTTTTTTGCATCTGGGCCCCTCCCTGCATCCTAGCAGCCAGTCCAGCTCTGTGCATGTGGTGCACACTGCCTGAGGGAATGTGCGTGTGCAGCGAAGGGGCTTCCTGAGCCCCCGGGCTGGGGTAAGGTAAGGAGAGCACCCTTCCTCTGGGCAAGATGTGCTCCAGAGCCAGTCACAACCCCTTTCCTCCCTTTATTGCCTTCTTTTTTCCACTTCCTTCTTTTCTGCTGATAAGGGTTGGGCTGTGAATTAACGAAGGTGAAGATGACAGCCAGTTCAAGAGGGTTTACAGGCGGGTAACCTGTGCAGGACTAGATTCTTCCAGGCCTGTCTGGCCCCGTCCCCATCCCTCGGCCATTCCGGAATTCAGCTAGCCGTCAGTGACAGTGTTTTGTTTCTAGAATTCAGATCCTGAGCTTAGCAGTATTCATTTGCTGTACCTTTTCTTCCCCAGGTGCGGGAGTAGCCCTGCTGAATGACCATATTTATGTGGTTGGGGGATTCGATGGTACAGCCCACCTTTCTTCTGTCGAAGCGTACAACATTCGCACCGATTCCTGGACAACGGTCACTAGCATGACCACCCCGCGATGCTACGTCGGGGCCACGGTGCTTCGGGGGAGACTTTATGCAATTGCAGGGTGAGGGTTAAACCAGGCATCTAGAGCGGTGTGATCCGAGCCGCATCGGGGGTGGAGATGGGGTTTGGTCCGGGAGGGAGACGCCTTGTGCGGGAGGGGGCCATGCGGCTGCAGAGCTCAGTCCCGCCTCTTCCCCCTCAGCTACGACGGGAACTCCCTGCTGAGCAGCATCGAGTGCTACGACCCCATCATCGACAGCTGGGAGGTCGTGACCTCCATGGGAACCCAGCGCTGCGACGCTGGTGTGTGTGTTCTCCGCGAGAAGTGACCGGTCCGACACAGTTTGCAGGGAACCAAGGATCCTTTCCAGAATGTCTGCTTCTCACTGTGTGCACAGGGTGATTACAGGCACCAGTGCCGCGATGATTGTGCTTATTTGACGCCCCTTGCACTGGTGGTTTTCCCCGAGGAGGGTGGGCTGCAGACCCTCGGGGAGGAGGCTGCACACTGAGTGGGTGTGGGAGGCCAGACCACCTCTCCTCCCGGCCGCGGGGGCACTCTCCCCTTGTTTCTGACTCAGCGTGCGCTTGGGAGAACATACATTTAAGTTGTGCCTCGCGTGTTGCAGAGAATTAAGGTATGAGCGCAGCGCCGGGGTGTGGGCGGTATCCAGCCTCGATCATTGGAAGGGTACCAACTCTTGTTTCACAACAATAAATATCTTTCCTAGTCTACAGGTAGCAGGGGCAACACAGTTCCGATCTGGAGGGAAACAGAGGAAAGAGCCCTGTCAAAACTTTGGGGGCTGGGGACAGGGGGACAGGGTTGGCGTCAGAGCTGGGTGTAGAGTGTGGGAAGGGAGCTGGACGTGGTGGGATGGGAGTGAACCTGCGACAGCCAGAAGGCTGAGGAGGGAGTGTTATTTGAGGGTCTTTCCGTGGTCCCCTGGTACTTGTGGGTCCTGGGGACTGAGAGAGTGACAGAGCCAGCACATGTTAGGTGAGCAGAGGTGGAGGAGAATGGGCCTTCAGTGGGCCAGGGATAAACCAGAAGTTCCTGTGATTTCACAGTAGTCCTCCCTGCCGTGACTCATCTATACGGGGAAGGTCTTCCTCTGTTGAAGCAAGTGCTACTCACTCCACTGTTATGCGTCCATACTGTTTAGAGGGGGTGGGGGAGGGGCGGGGGGCAGCTGCCTAGAAGTTCAGCTGCCTCATTACTCCCTCATTCTTTTAAGAACATACTTCTGCTAAGGTGTGGTTTTTACTGCTGTGTTTTGTACATGTAGTTCTTTGCTATTAGAATCCCCCTTCCCTGTCTTTCAAGTGGATTTTATTCATCCCAGGACAGAATAATCAACGACAACTAAACTCCTTTTGTTAGTTTCGGTACCCGCTGTCCCTCCAAGGCTCCCCTGTGCTGTGCAGTGACATTCCTGCTCTGTGGGTATTGGGAGTGTGGGGACGTGATCACCTAAGGAAGGATGCATTTTCCCTTTGCTCTGAAATTCCTTTTTTTCCTCTTTCCCTGAGTTGTACTGACCTCAAGTTCATTTGTTTGTATTTTTTTAAGAAAATATTGAAAATCAGTGGTCTCAAGTGCCTGTCTTGCAGACATTTTGGGGGACCAGGCATAGGGATCAGCTGCAGGTCCTGTCTCTTCAGCCCGTTCACCTGTGTGTTTGCCAACTAGCTCTGCTGTGTCTCTGTTAGACAGGTAAGAGATCTCTGGAGACTCCCATCAATTCAAGGTTAACTGAATTGCATATTCACGGACTCTCACAGTTGGACTTTACTTAGAAACCACAGGGGATAAAGAAGAGGCAATCTTGGGCTCGTTTTGTAACCACTTGAATTTTAGGGTTTTAGTCGCCCCAGTCCTTTTTCCGTTTGCCTCGATTTGTGCCACAAACAGCTGTTTGTGATGCAAACAGCTATGCGGAAGGCTTGCAGAAATGCAAAAATCTTGATACTCCCAGAGCAAAGGGAAGGGGGAGCCAGAGAGGTTCAGCAAAGAGGCCGGCCGGCCGGCCTTTCTCTAGCAGAGGGATTGTGCCTGCCGATTAAATCGAACTGTGAGACATGTGACTTGTTCTCTCAGGAAGAGACCAGGGGAGGCAGAGGAGGGGAGGGGGTGAAGAACCCATGGCTCTGGGCTCTGGGCTGTCTTCACGGCTGACTTCTGAGTTTCAGACCAAATTCCCAAATAGTTCTTTGATGGCAGCCACCGCTGAATAGCCCCCTCCATCCCTTTCCACTCTTTCCCCAATCTTCTGTGCTTTCCCCTGCTCATGGACCTACACACAGCTACCCCTTATTTGGTGGTTCCTCCTGTTTTTCTAGCTCCCGTTAACTGGCAGGCAGCCACTAAGTTATGCAACCTCTGAAAGCTAAAGCTACCTTCATCTTGTGTCACCTGTCACCTCCACCACCATACAGACATCCGATTAGTTTTTAGGTTGTACATGAGTTTAACTGTTCCAAATCCATTCCTGTATTTTTTTTCCCTATCTTTTGCCCAGACTCATGGAGCACCGTCTCCTGATACCCTTACCTCTACTCTTCTCTTGCTTTCCAGTCTAGCCCCTCCATTTTGTCATCAGTTATCTTGCTAAAGCACGGACAGGGCCATTACAATACCAAACATACAGCACATTTTCAGTAAATATCAAACAGATATTTCTGGCCTAGAAGTCCATAGATTCCCGTTGTCCATGTTATAAGGTTTGAATTCCTTAGCATGACATTAGACCCATGGTGATCTGGACTCACGGCACCTTTCTGAACTTGCCGCCTCTACCACCCTCACTTCCCCCAGGTATCAACGTGCTTCATCCACAGTGGTCTTAACCATTCCTAAATCTGTTCTCACCCTTGGGGATATATTACACTGTTCCTTCTATCTGAAATAATCTTGCTGTCCCGGCAAAATCCTAGTCACCTTTTAATGCCCAATTCAAGTGTCACCTAGGTAAAGCCTTTTCTGACTCCCCATGTGGAATTACCCCTGATCTGTGCTTCCATTTACTTTGTTCCCTGGATCGTCTTTATCACATGTCCTTGGGTTTGGGTCTGTCTTCCTGTTTAAACTGTGTTCTCCAGTACAAAGTGCCTATCGTCGTAGTATCCTCAGGGTGTAGCATATTCTGTAATTGCTCAGCAAATGTTGAATTAATGAAGGACAAAGAGGAAGAAGAAAAACGTGCCGCCGACAGGGGGTGCTGGGTAGATGAGACGTTTCTCAGGTGGCTTGGCTCCCCTTCTATCTGCCTCCCCTGCCATCTCGGGAAGGCCACGCCTGCCGCACTACAACTAGTAAGACATCCGAAGACGAACCGGAGAGAGTGAGACACAGCGTAACGACCCAGCAGTGGCTCTAGGGCCATGCCTGGACCCGTGGGCCCTGGAAGGCAGCCTTTCCGACTTCTACCGCTTCAGTGCGCTACGACCGACCCATAGGGAAACTGGGACTCGAGACGTTTCTGGAAGCGCGTCAACACCACGTCTTGCCACGTAGTTAGTGGTCCGTATGATGAGAACAGAGAGCAGCAACTGAAGCTTCCAGGCGCCTGCCTCCGCCCACAAGGCAGGTGTCCCTGTAGGTCGCGTCCCGTGTGAGCCACTGCGGCTGAGATTTGCTGATGGGGGTCTGACCCCAGGACGTCCCCGTCGTTCACGGGACTAAACGCACACCTGGACTGGCTCAGGTTTCACTCAGTGTAAGGGAAGCCCAACGCCCAGGTGAGCCTGGGCAGAAGCTCTGTCACATCCCAGGAGACATCTGTTACAAAACCACGCCGGCCGCCTGGGCGGCGGCGAACGGCCGCGCCTGCGCACTGGCCTCCAGGGCCGGGAAGCGGCGCCTGCGCTGAAGGCGCGCCGCCGCGACCGCGCCTGCGCGGTGCGAAGAAGTCGCCCTGAGACCGCGCCTGCGCGTCGCCGCCAAGGGCCCGGGTAGAGGCCATGGAGCCCGCGGCGCCGCCGAGCGACCTGGTGTCGGCGGAGGGCCGGAACCGGAAGGCGGTGCTGTGCCAGCGCTGTGGCTCCCGCGTGCTGCAGCCGGGCACGGCGCTCTTCTCCCGCCGGCAGGTGAGGGGACGCGGGGGGGGGGAGGGGCGGCGACACCGGGTCCAGTTCGGCTTGGACCCGGACGCACGACCGGACACTGGCGCCCCGGGGCCGCGCCTGCCGACCGCGGGGTCCCGACGCCGGGCCGCTGCAGACCGACCTTCTAGGGAGCCTGAGTGTTACTTCCTCAGGCTCAGGTGTCGGTGCCCTTCGTCCAGCTGTCACGTTCCGCAGCCTCCTTCCCACTGCGCCGCCACGCCCCGCCCCGGGAGTGGGCGCGGAGTCCCGGGGGGGGGGAGTGGGCGGGGAAACCGGGGGGCGGTTCGCAGGGACTGGGCGGGTGGGCACGGGGTGGGGAGGGACGGGACGCGGGGGCCGTCCTGGGGGCGAGGCCCGAACCCTCAGAGCGCTCGCTCGCTCCCGGGTCTGTGATCCCCGTCGACGTCGTGAATCACTAGGAGTGTCGTTCACACCGCTGCACAGACCCCGTGTCCCGCGCCCGCTGCCCCGAGACTGCGCGCGCGTGAGGGAGGACACAGACTTTGGAATATTAAGTAAATGAGGGAGTGAAGTTCTCAGTCCGTGAGACTAAGGGTTAGAGCAGGCGGAGCGAATCCGTGTGTCGCAGGCGCCATCGATCACCCGACGTGTCCTTTTTTTTAAGTCCTGTGAACGGTTTCTTTATAAAATGTTCAGACCCCCGACTCGGTCCTTTGTGAAATCTCACCTGCAGTCTGGGGCAGAGGAGAAAATTACAGTCACAGAGGAAAGAAACACCAAAGAGCTTGATAATGTAGGGAAAGGGTGATGAGTTAGAGAAGGGAATAGTTGCTTTCTTACCTTTTGAGGGAGAGGGCAGTTGGGGCAGGAGAGGGGGGTGGAAGATGAGATTGTGGGAGAGAAAGGATAGAGCACTGTTTGGGTGAGAATGAGAGCAAACCGAGACATTATTCTCAAACTAAGCATGCACCTAACATAGGACCCAGCAAGTGTTCTCCGGGCCTTTATCCCTGGCGGGATGAAAACATGTTCACACCAAACCTGTGCACAAATGTTCACTGCACCTTTGTTCCTAAGAGCCGAAAACCAGAAACAGCCCAGCAGGCATTCTGCTGGTGAATGATGCCACACCACGGGCACCACAACTTGGATGAGGATGAATCTCCCGGGAATTATGCTGAGTGAAGAAAGCTGGTCCCAAAAGATTACTATTGTGTCATTCCATTTATATGACATTTTTGAATTTTAGAAATGGTCAACAGATTAGTGATTGCCAGGGTTTAGGAAGCGGGGGCGGGTCAGGGGTGTTGGCAAGTGTGGTTATAAAAGGGTAGACGGATGGTGGTGATGGTTGCACAGTAATGTGAATGTACTTAATGGCACCAAACTGCCCACTTAAAAATTATTTAAATGGTACAGTTTATGTTATGTATAGTTTATCACAGTGAAAAATCAGGAATTAAAATGGAACATGCCTCAGGTGTGTTGGGCAGTGTTGTTCTAGTTATTGCTGCATAACAAAATCACCCCAGACAGTGACTTAAAACATGAACGTTTATTTTGCTCACAAATTTGGGGGTTGGCAGGGCCCAGCTCGGCAGTTCTCTCATTCATGGTGTTTCACGGGGCAGCAGTTAGAGGGGTCATCTCAGAAGCTTGCCCGCTCCCGTGTCTGCCTGTGGACTGAGAGGATTCAGGCACCTGGGACAGGCTGTGATGGGCCGCTCCTCCCGGTATACGCCAGGAGGCCTCAGGGTAGCCATGGTTCTTCCAGGGTCACCAGGGCTCCCAGAGCAACTGTTCCAAGAGCAACCTGCGAAAGTGGCCCAGCCTTCCCTAGCCTAGCCTGCCCCACCTTGGCCTGCCCAGGCTCAAGGGGAGAGGCATAGTCTCCACATCTTGGAAAGGTTGCCAGAGAATCTGTGGACATTTGTGTGGTTTTAAAACCACTACAAAGGACTTCCCTGGTGGCGCAGTGGTTGAGAATCCGCCTGCCAGTGCAGGAGACACGGGTTTGAGCCCTGGTCCTGGAAGATGCCACATGCCGCGGAGCAACTAAGCCCGTGCGCCACAAGTACTGAGCCCGCACACTGCAACTACCAAAGCCCGTGCGCGTAGAGCCCGTGCTCCACAACAAGAGAAGCCACTGCAATGAGAAGCCCGCGCACCCCAACGAAGAGTAGCCCCCACTCACTGCAACTAGAGAAAACCACGCGCGGCAACGAAGACCCAATGCAGTGATAAATAAATAAATAAATAAATATATATATATATATATATATATATATATATATATGAGACGGGTTCTTTCCCCATGTCAGTATTTTTTAAAAAATAATAATAAAAAATAATAAAACCACCACATGTACTCACTGAAGGGGGAAAAATTACAAAAAAGGTTAACAGAAGTTTACTTTGTACTGTGACAGTTTTTATTCTCATCTATAGTACAGCATGCTTGCCAAGTTCTCTATAATGAGAATGTATTTTTACAAAGAGAAAGAAAATATTTTATTTTTTAACGGGTACTGTTAATAGTTCTTGAAGAAAGCAAAAGAAGTTTCAGTGAGACATCAGCAGAATCTCAGCGTCGTGGTGTTCGATGCGTCTCAGAGAGCTGGCCGGGATCAGGGGTGCTGGCCGGGGCCCTGGCCGCACAGCTAACCCACCTCGTCAGGGGTCTGGTGACTTTGGCCGCCAGACAGCCGAGTTGGCCACCTCAAATTAGGTATTGATTTCTAGATTTCCACCCCAGTAGTCTGTCCAGAAAGCCTCATTGTGTCCCACATGATACATCCCACAGCGTGACCCTAGCGTTGTCCTCTACTTTGTTGAGATCCAGGCACAGATACACAGACGAGTGCAAATACATGGGTCTGACTTAACAGGATTTCAGTAAAAATGGGCATGTTGAGGAAGAGCGGGAACAGGACCCAGTGTGACTGACCCCTTGAATGAATGGGTAGTAATAGTCCTGCCCTTTAGTCACTAATCAAATGGGAGACAGCAGAGGTGGCCTTATGCACTGCAAACGGGGACAGTGTGGGGGATTCGTGCTCCTTTGCTAGACATGTCCTGAGGGCTAACGCTTATATAGTCTTTGATCTTCTCCCCTCACATTTCACTCCTCTTGCATTTAGTTAAGATGTGATTTCACACCGACGGTATAGGAGGTAGGCTGGAAATGTACCTAGGGACGTTTAGGCCCACAGAAAATTACTCATAGGACTGGAATTCAGGTTTTCTGGTTCCTGAATTTTGATTCCTACCTCTCTTTGCCTCTGCCTGTTCCCATTTTCACTCAGGGTAAAACAAAGCATTAGGGACTCATTTAACCATCAGATGAGGCAAAAAGAGTGGCTGGAATGACAATATAACAGGAAGAGGGACTATCATATTTTATGATGTCCTCAGATGAAGCCTCAGGTGACACAGCAAAGGGAAATGCACAGATGTGTTTTAACAAGCCGAGTGCTTGGAGGACAGGGAGGGGGAATGTTCTGGATCAGAGCTCCCTCCTCCCTGCCAGGGATACCCTACCAGCGTCTGCAGGCCTGGAGTTCAGAAGTGCGGGCTCCAGGGTGTTTCACACACTGGCGGCTCTTGTGGCCTTCCTGACGTTCTCATCCCCACCAGAGCATTGATGTCAGTCGAATTTTTAAAAAACTTTTTAAATTGTTTGCTTTTGTCCTCATTGCCAATGCCAGGCTAGCACATTAAGGCCGTCCTATTTTATTAGAGTTTGGGGGTGCGTTGGAAGTGAATTAAGGGGTGGGAAATACTCCGCGCCTTGGCGGCAGCCATAGTCTGGAGCAGGAAGGGAGCTTGGCTGACGTGTCCTTCAGTGGGCGGCAGCTGAGGCGTCCGCTAACCACGTGGAAGAAGTCAAAGGGATTGCATGCGTGCGTGCGTGTGTGCGCATGCTTTCTCCTCGTGAATGGGAGATGCAAGGGTCCTAGAGATAATATTGCAAATTCTAGAACTAGATTTTCCTTTTTAATGTTCCTTTTATAAGATAAACCCAGTATCTTCGTAACAACAGTGGTGGAATAGCGTGAAGCCAGACATCCTGTGTTTACCCTTGTCCCAGATATTTGCGTTCTGCTCTGTGTCTCTTGCTGTTCCAGGCAGTGGGGATGTGGTAATGAACAGGAAAAGTGAGCTGGTGGAGGGAGCCCCCTGGTAAGTAACTGAGCCAGTAAACTGATGATTTCAGAAAACAACGAGTAGGAAATGGAGCAGCATGAGGAAATTTGGGGGTGACGAATATGCTCGTTCTCTTGATCGTGGTAAAGCTTTGTTGGTGTGCGGTATACGTGTGCCAGAATGTGTCAGATGTCCACTTTGGATCTGTGCAGTGTGCGTCAGCTATGCCTCAGCCGAGCCACTTTGAAGAATACACATGCAGTGGGCAGCATGGGAAGCTCGTGCAGGTTGTCCGGTTGGGGGGGACCCTGAGGAGGCCACGTGGGAGCCGAGTGTCCGGGAGGAGCTGGCCCTGGAGGGTCCGGGGGCGGGGGCGGGGAGGAACAGGCTGGTCCTGAGGACCCAGGGCGTCCCGGTTACCGCGGCAACCAGGCGGCGCTTCTCCCCCTTCTCCTGAGAGGCGGGTGAGGACCGGGGCAGCCTGGGGCTTACTGCCGGGCGCCTGGGCTGGGGGAGCTTCGGGGGCCGGCCGTGCGGAGTGAGCAGGGCTCTGCTGTGTTCTGTCCACGCAGCTCTGCCTCCCGCCCATGAGGAAGAAGCCGGCGCTGGCCGACGGCGGCAGCCCTGAGGGCGACCTTCTGCAGGACCACTGGCTGGTGGAGGACATGTTCACTTTCGAGAACGTGGGCTTCACCAAGGACGTGGGCAACATCAAGTTCCTGGTCTGCGCAGACTGCGAGATCGGCCCCATCGGCTGGCACTGCCTGGACGACAAGAACAGTTTCTATGTGGCCTTGGAACGGGTTTCCCATGAGTGACTGAGGGGAGGGGACTCAGCTCCACCCCCACTATAAAATCTACTCCCCACAAGGACGGCCGCGTCGCCTTCTCTGCACTAACGTCAGTCACGGGCGTCAGCCCGCCCCGTCCAGCACGCGTCCACGTGCTTCCTCACGGCCTCAGCGCCGGCCTCCTGCTTAGTTCACAGGCGTTACCGCCTTTGCTCAGCCCCCTTTCCCCCCGGGTTTAGGACACGGGGCGCTTCCACAGATCTGCTCCCCTCCCAGCCTCCTGCTGTCCTGTACCCTGGGACTCTCACCCTCCGAGCAGTTATGCAAACTTTTAGCCGTGATGACACGTGACGGATGGTGCTCATGAGGTGCTGACGGTTGAAACCCGCCTTTTTCTCATTCAGGAAAGTGCACGGACGTCTGCTGTGTGGCTAACTTTACAGTAATTTATTCTTTCTAAAAGTAAAACATTTCCCAACTGCAGTATTTAAACCACTAATCAGAAATACATTCCTTTGGACATGCCTCTAAGACCACGTTTAGGGGCCTCTCCTCTAGGCTGACAGCGACTTTATTGTCAAGGTGGGTGTGGCCACTCTTCCCTTCAAATCTTGATGTAGTTTTTCTTTGTGTTAGCTCCGCACTGCTATATATAGCCTGTAAGCTGAAAGTCAGATTTCCAACCCCATCTGTCAGCTACCCCGAGGAAAACTCAGCCCTGGCTGTGTTCCCAAGATCTCCTGGAGTCAGCGGAGAGAGCAGGACGTAGGGGGCGGGCCTTTGCCGCATCATACATGACTTCATTGGTTTGTCTTACGTGGACTCATATGACTCTCATATAACTCTCTCTTTGCTCCTAGGACAGACTTCTTAAGTGGATGGTGGCATCATTACTGCATGCGCTGGGCGTGGTCCTCACAGATTTCTGATTCAGTTGGAATCTCTAGACTAACCCAGAATACAGACTTTCCATCCAGATGCCTCTCTTTGTAGCTGTGGGGTTGCTCTGACAGTTTGATGTTCAGTACGATTGATTCTCAGTTCTGTCATTTCTCTTCTGGAATGACTCACCATCTCAGAAGGAATCTGTGAAACCAGGTTCCAGGCATCCTCCCATCTTCCGTGCCTCTAAGGCTCAGGAGACCTAGAATGCAAATGAGGGCTAAGTGGAGACCTTACAGGCATTCCTTCGGACCTGTTTTCCAGTTGCTTCCTCCCTCCTTCTCCCCAGAACTTGGTCTAAGGGCCCCCCAACTAAAGTGCGGGCCTTGGGCACAGTTTTGCCACCAACCTCCTCCCCTAGAAAGGTGGCTTCCGTCCCCGGCCGTAGCCTCACGAGCTCTGGTAGAAAATGAGAGAACTGTTTTCTAGACGAATGGTCAGATGTCCATGATTATGGCATTTGCAGAAAAACTGTGAGAATATCCACTCAGGTCAGAAGGAACAAAACCACGTAGATGCCTCTGGGGACGTGTGGCCCCTCATATCATGAGCCAAAACCTGGGCAAGGCGTTTTTTAAATTAGACTTTTACTTTTCTTTCCTTTTTTAATCACAGAAATAGCAGATAAATACAAAAGTAGGTATACGGGGATATGTGTATATGTATAGCTGATTCACTGTGTTGTAGGGCAGAAACTAACACACCATTGTAAAGCAATTATACTCCAACCAAGATGTTAAAAAAAAAGTAGGTATAAAAATGTTTTTAATCACTCATATTTTCACCACGCAGAGATTGCCGACGGTAGTGTGGTGTTATGTTCTTCTCAGTGTTTTTCAGTATGTACTGTATAAATAAACGTAGGGTTTTTAAAACAAAGATGAGATCATGTGGCACTCTCATAACTTGCTTTTTCCATTTAACAAAATACTGACTTCCCACGTCGGTGACGTCCATCTCCGCCGTTGTATTTCTGTACTGTAATTTATTTTACAGTCCCCTGTTAGATTGTCTCCAGCCTCTCCTAAACCGTGTGATATAAGGTGCAACCTTGTGGCTGAATCTGTCCAGGCTTTTCTACTGTTTCCCCGGCTGCGTCAGCAGCAGCGGGCTTGCAGGGTGTGTGCGTCTTCACGGCTCTGCTGACTGACGCGCACAGCTCGGAACGGCTGTGCGGCTTTACCCTCCTCCCCAGCAGTTCCTAACACTGGGTATTTATTGTCTTAAATGAATATGTTGATACTTTAATAGTAGGAAAAATAGCGTCTCATTGTTTTAATTTGCATTTATTTTATTTCTAATGAAATTTTTATATATTTACTGGCCACTTGTGTTTCGTTTCTTGAGAATTCCCAAACTTTGTTCCTCCAGTAGCCAAAATATCAAGTTGTTATTCTGCCTTTTCAGCTTGATTTGAAAGAAATAAAGGCATTTAAACAGTGACAATTAGATTCTTCCACGTCCTTGGGAAGAATGTATAATTGGAAACAGAGACGAGGGCTGAAACCTGCGCCTTAGGATTTACCCTGGGGTCTGTTGGCTGAGGAATCAGCCCTTCAGTGTCTGTCGTGGAATGAAGGTCGTCTCCCTGCCCCCCATACATGGTGGGCTCTGGGGAAAGCCTTGTGAGTCAGGTCGCTGTGTGCGCCGGGGCACAAGGGGGAGCCCACGACCGCGGCTGTGAGTATCGAGGCTGCAGCTGCAGTGGGGGAGCAGTTGATTTTTCCAGGGCCTTCCTGTTTTGACACAGAATTAAAGGTGGACAGCGGTGTACTGACACTTTACTGCTGTTAGCGCACTGTATGAGGCTCCTCAGAACTCCGCCATGTGGCTATGAGGACCTCTGCTCCCAGTACTGGTGGACTGACCATCCCAGTGAGGGCAGCTCGAAAGGCTGGATACGTACTTTAAAAGTCCGGAGGCATCAGGGCGCTAACACAAGTTTGGAGAATTACTGGATCTGGACCACGGAGAAGATGGAGGCCCCGGGCAGTGGGCCTAGCGTGATGGACGCTCTCCTCCTGGGGGTGTTTCCCAGCTTAGAGGAGGCAGTTCGGAGGGTGATGGGTGGTCCTGACGGCCTTGCAGAAGGCAGGGACAGGGCCTGTCACAGGGTGTGGACCAGGCGGCCTGCCCTCACTTCGGGTTGGTGCCCTCGGTCCTTTGCCCCCGGAAGCAGGGCAAGGCAGGGTGGGGAGTAGAAAGTTTCTAAGATGGATTGCAGCTCAGCCTCAAAATCTCAGCCCTTGAAATTGGATTAAGGTGATCCCAAGTGGTCGTTGCCCCAGGCCTTTGGCATGAGCAAACAAAAACCCTCTCTAGAGGAAGATGTCACCATCCTAAACTTCAAATTCTTTCTGCAAACAATTTTGCTAAGACAATATACTGAATATAATAAAATGTAACCAAGCATATGAGACAAGATGATAAAACCAGTAAAACAAAAGGCCATGGGAACAGGCCCACTGAGGCTGGGGAAACAGGAGCTTTCAGAGGTAGACGGTAAAGTAACTGCTTACTCTGCAAAGGAGATACCAGACATGTGAGAAAAAAAAAATAGTGAATTCTAGAATCTAAAAAATCCAAAACCAGAAGTGAGAATTCACCGGAAGGTTTTAATAGAAGATTAGACACAGCTGGAGAGAGAACTAGGAAATTGGGAGCTGCCAGTAGATTTGCAAGCCCGCAACGCAAGACCTCATACGGCGTTACCCAGAGAAGTTGAAGGAAAACAAGCAAATTCACAGGGCCAGAAAACCACAGCCCAGATCCATTCAAGCTGACATCTGATTTACTGAGATTCAGGAGCCTGTGAATTAAGGCTGGTTTTTGCCTACATAAAATTCTCAGTTTGGCCTCTTAGCCCACAAAGCCTAAAATATTTATCTGGTCCTTAAAGAAAACTTTTGCCAACTCATGACTAATTGTAAAGATGTTGACTTTTCCCCAAACTGATGTATATAAATTTAATAAAATCCCAATCAAAAACCCAACAGGTTTTGTGTGTGTGAAATTCAACAAACTGAGTCTAAAAGTTATATGTAAGGGGACTTCCCTGATGATCCAGTGGCTAAGACCCCGAGCTCCCAATGCAGGGGACCCAGGTTTGATCCCGGGTCAGGGAAATAGATCCCACGTGCATGCCACAACTAAAGATCCTGCACTCAGCAATGGAGATCCCGAGTGCTGCGACTAAGACCTGGCACAGCCAAATAAATAGATAAATATTTTTTTAAATAAAGTAATAAAATAAAATAAAAGTTATATGTAAGTGCAGAGGACTAAGACTAGCCAAGACGGTCAAGGAGAAAAAGCAGATGCGAGAGTTTCTCCTTTGGAGAGACAACCAGACGGGAGAGTTTCTCCTTTGGAGAGACAACCAGATGGGAGAGTTTCTGCTTTGAAGAGACACCACAGTTTGTCACAAGGGTAAAACAAAATCTCCCAGAAACAGCACCATGCATATGGATACTTGATTTATGACAAAGGTGGGGGTCATGATCTGGAAGGGCAGGGTCAGGAGGGCTGCTGCAAGGTTGGTAACGTTCTAGTTTTTAAATATCTGCATAGTGGTTATGTCATAAATTAAGCTGTACATCTTTTGTGCGCTTTTCTGAACATGTTATATTTTCATAATAAAAAGATTTTTAAAAGAAAGTAACTAATGGTCCTATACAGAGCCCACTTTTGTAAGCAATTCAGTCATTTGAAAGCAGGACCAACCTGCACAGCCTTGTCACTGGCTCAAGAATGATGAGCCTGGGCATGGCCCTGGTGTCTCCCTGGTACCCTGATTGTTCACCAAGAGGATAATCTTGTTCCCACAAAGACTCTCCCTCTTCCTTTGCCCCTCCCCTGCCCAGGCTCACCATGTTTGTCATTGCAGTTACATGTCATTTTGTTGCTACATGATGGGGGAGCATGGCGCAGGGGTGCCGAGAGGAAAAGGATGCAGACTTGTCAGGATTCTTCAGATGGCTTGAAAACTAGAGTTGACCGTGGGCCTTCCCCTCCAACCTTGGGAGTATTTTAAATTCCTGGAGCTGAGATGAGTGTGTGTGTGCGGGGTGTGTGTGAGAAGAAATCAAGGAACCTCATCTTACATGGAGTGGGGAGGCCGGAAGGGGGGCCTTTCACGCTCGTGCCTGCATCACCAGCAGGAAGAGGGAAGATAAGATGTTGCTTTTTTCCCTCTGGTACAAGGGAGGGCATTTTTCACATAGGCAGTTTATCTCCTGCTTAAAAAAAAAGGGAAGGAAAGTCCCTCCCTACCCAGTGGTGGTCCCACTCTGACCACCCCCGGCAGCCAATGAGAAGCCTCACAGCCTCGGACCCCTGTTCTTCCCCTGTGTCCTGTTCAGAACACATGTCCCCAAGCTCCTCCTAAACCTGGTGAAAGCATGTCCCTCCGCACTCTCCCAGCTTACCTGCGATTCACCACAGCTTGCCTGTCCCAAGTCGAAATTCTCTGCCATTCCTGAGTAAACCCATTTTGCTGGTAAAATAACTGCCTTTTATTTTTGAGGTTAACAGGAGATATAGAGAAAGGGAGGAGGAAAAGTCAGAAATAAAAATCTAAACTTGGAAATAGTCTAGATAGTAGACATAAATCCAAATACCTTGTAAAAAGGACTAATTTTAATTGGTGTGATGTAAAGAAACATGGTGTCAAGGGGGCGGTGTCATTTCCACAAGTAACACTGAGGATGTCACTGTTTCAAATGTATTTATAATCCCTGGGTCGGAGGGGCTCTATCCAGTAGGGGGATGGAAGGACTGTAACTGGGTGACTCTGCCAGCGGGTGGGATGAATGCCAAAGAGGCAAAGGGAGAGACGATGGTGTTGAGTTCATGGCCAGGCAGCTTCACTCTGATCATTGAAGGGCCCACCTTCAGCAGGACACCCCGTGAAAATTGTTTTGTTCAAGGCAGTGACAGGCAATAGGTTACATCTGAGCTTTGTACACATGAGGTTTCAAAGCACTCACTTGAATGTCCACCCACACATTCTCCCCTTATCCCTTGACCGGAACATCCACTTTAGAGTTGGCAGCCTCAGAAAACCCCACACTTGAGACCAAATGACACTTTTCAGAGTTCCAGGTTCAGCTGGGCACCCTGGACTTAAGCCACCTGAGACACCTGGGCATTTAGTTTTTTGGGTTTTTTTAAATTTATTTATTTTTGGCTGCATTGGGTCTTCGTTGCTACAAGCGGGCTTTCTCTAGTTGTGGCGAGTGGGGGCTACTCTTCGTTGCAGTGAGTGGGCTTCTCATTGCGGTGGCTTCTCTTGTTACAGAGCACGGGCTCTGGGCGCACAGGCTTCAGTAGTTGTGGCACGTGGGCTCAGTAGTTGTGGCTTGAGGGCTCTAGAGCTCAGGCTCAGTAGTTGTGGCACACGGGCTTAGTTGCTCCGTGGCACGTGGGATCTTCCCAGGCCAGGGCTCAAACCCATGTCCCCTGCATTGGCAGGCGGCTTCTTAACCACTGCATCACCAGGGAAGCCTGGGCATTTTTTTTTTTATTTTTATTTTATTTTTTTTGCGGTACGTGGGCCTCTCACTGTTGTGGCCTCTCCCGTTGCAGAGCACAGGCTCGGGACGCACAGGCTCAGTGGCCATGGCTCACGGGCCTAGCCGCTCCGCGGCATGTGGGATCTTCCTGGACCGGGGCACGAACCCATGTTCCCTGCATTGGCAGGCGGACTCTCAACCACTGCGCCACCAGGAAGCCCCCTGGGCATTTAGTTTTAAAATATTTCAGGATACTTTCAAATGACATGGCTAGTGTCTTGTGGGTAAACAGGTGCAGGAATCCAGGGGCACTGGTGGGTGACTCTAACTTTGTCTTCCTGAGCTCTACCAGCAGGAAGTCATTACCGCTGCAGGTTTTCCAAGTCAAGAATCCAAGCCTCCAAGGCCGACCCACATACACTGGGTGCAGTCACCTGTCCACAGGAGATGACAGGTGCGTGAGGTCCTTTGGACGGCGCTGCACAATAGTGAGGGTATCATTGCGGGGGCCCCAATCATCTTATAAAACCAGACAACAGGGCTTCCCTGGTGGCGCAGTGGTTGAGAGTCCGCCTGCCGACCCAGGGAACACGGGTTCGTGCCCCGGTCCGGGAAGATCCCACATGCCGCGGAGCGGCTGGGCCCGTGAGCCATGGCCGCTGAGCCTGCGCGTCCGGAGCCTGTGCTCCGCAACGGGAGAGGCCACAGCAGTGAGAGGCCCGCGTACCGCAAAACAAACAAACAAACAGAAAAAAAAAAACAAAAAAAAAACCAGACGACAGCCAGCCTCTCACGCTACAAGATGGACCAGCGAGTTTCACTTAGGTATTTAGAAGTAAAACCTCATCTCAGAGGTCCCTCATTTGACAGCTTGGGGAGAGGGAAAACGTGTGTATGCCCTTCATCATGGAAAAATACGAAACCACTACTGGGGGGAAAAAAAGTACATCTGTGTACTGTCTAAAATGCTTCTCTGATCACATCACTCCTCTAATCAAAACCCCTGGGGACTTCCCTGGCGATCCAGCGGTTAAGACACCGCGCTTCTAATGCAGAGGTCGAGGGTTCGATCCCTGGTCAGGGCACTGTGATCCCACATGCAGCGTGGCCGCAGCCAGAAAAAAAAACCCCAAAACCTCAATGGCGCCCCATCGCCGGTGCAATGATGTGCATACTCTCCCAACTAGCATCCAAGGCCCTTTCCATCTCCAGCCACGAGTTCTCTTGCATCTGCCTCAGGCAGCCTGGACCCCTCGCCCTTTGGGGGACTGAAGTCACCTGAACTGGAGCAGGGGCCCCAGTCAAAGGGCAGGTAAGGTTTTTTGTTTTTTTTTTTTTTAATTAATTGATTTTTGGCTGCGTTGGGTCCTCGTTGCTGCGCAGGGGCTTTCTCTAGCTGTGGCGAGCGGGGGCTACCCTTCGTTGCTGTGCAGGGGCTTCTCATGTTGCCAAGAAGGGCTCTAGGCGCGCGGACTCAGTAGTTGTGGTGCGCGGGCTCTAGAGCGCAGGCTCAGTAGTTTTGGCACACGGGCTTAGTTGCTCCGCTGCATGTGGGAATCATGCCGGACCAGGGCTCGAACTCATGTCCCCTGCATTGGCAGGCCTATTCTTAACCACTGCGCCACCAGGGAAGCCCCCAAGGGCAGGTAAGTTTCAGTCACCAGCACCTGCGATGCTCTCCCCACAGCTGTCTGCCACCCCTCCCCCAGCCACATTCTGTCCCGCCTTCGAACCTCCCCGCACCTGGTTCTCATCACAGCATCTCTCCCTCTCTGGTGGTTGCGCACCTCAAGTCTGCACCACCCTCCGGTTACGCACTTTTCCGACAGGTCTGCGGTGTTACCCTAAGATAAAAACGGAACGAAGGCTCTGCCCAGCGCTTCAAGCTCTCAGCCCGGCACACAGGCCACCGGGGAAGTGGGTCGAGCTGGCCAGAGGGACTCGACGCTCGCGGCTTTCCCTCCCTTGGGCTACAACCTGCCCAGTGACCGGTGGGGCGGGGTTCTTTCATAATCGGCCGCCCAATAGCGGCGCGAGGGGGCCTCGTGTGGGCGGGCAGCGCGAGAGCGCGGGGTAGGGGCGGCAAGGCGACCGCTGCGGGGAGGTAGACCCCTCTAGGCAGCCGGTGCCTGGGTTGGGGGCGCCGCTCGGGGTAGCGCGTCTGCTTTGAGGTTCTCGGAGTCCGCGGTGCGGGGCTGGGCACCGTCGGGCGTCCGCAGCGACTGCGCGCTGCGCGGAAAGGCGTGTGGCGTGGGACGCACGCGCCGAGGAGCCCGGGCGCAGCGGCGGGAGTTCGCGGGACCTCTCCGCCCCCGGGTGGGCGGGGCTCCCGCGGGCTGTCCAGTTCCGAGCCGGCTCTTCTGCACTCCAGCCCGAGGTCAGAGGCGCCCGACCTTTGGCCCAGCTAACCAGGGTGTTCCCGGCGGCCCTCTCTCCGCCGTCGGTGCCCAGGACGCGAAGTCCCTCCGTGGAACGAAAAGCCCGGGTGTCTCCCCGGGTCCCGGCGCCTCTCGGGAACCTGTGATCCCACCCCGTGCCGAGCCCCTGCCAGGGCCCTGAGGCCGTCCTGAGGGAGCTCCTAACTAAACGGTTGAACGGCTGCGGGTGTAGACGACCCGACCAGCTCCAGCGGGCTGCGCGCAGGACCAGAAGCGGGAGTCCGCCCGGCTCCGGACTCGCTGGAGTGAGGAGAGCTGACATGGGGGGTGAGTCTTCTGCCTCCGCGGTGACCCCCGGGCAGTCCTCATCTGGATTAGCTCTTCTGCACTGCAGGGGACCGCGACAGGTGTCCAGAGGAGGGCCACAGCCCCCAAAAGAGGACCGTGTGGGCGAGCTTTCAAACCGGCTTCGCTCCGGAGCCTCTGCCTCTGTTAGCCCACGGCCCTGAACTCAGCCCTCTGCCCCTCGGGGTGTAGGGCTCACAGGGTGCCGGCGTGGAGACCCCTCTCCGAGGGGCCCGGAACTAGAAGCACGCAGGACTCTGGGCCTCCCCAGCCGCTCCGACCCAGCAGACAGGGAGGGGGGCCGGGGGGGGTGCTGCTTGGTGTCGGTTTTCTCTAGTTCCTGCCCCTGGAGACCTCAAGTCCTGGGCGCATGAAGAGAAAACGAGGGCCTTAAAGCAGGGAGGGGGGCCTGGAAAGGGAGTCCAGTCTCTGGGTTTCAGACTAGGTAACGCACTAAGAGGCGTCAGACTCCTGGAGAATCTCAGGCCCCCCTCCTCTCCCCACGCCCTGCTCGGATTCCCCCGCCCCTACCTCCACCCGGGGGCGGGGCCAGGCGGGCAGTGCCAGCCCGAGGGCGCCATGCCCAGGCACACGGCCTGGGGACCTAAGAGGCCCCTCACCACCCTGGCCAGCTCCGCACAAAGCTGCCTCTGTGGACCTGGAGCCTGGAAACTCTCTCTCCTACCCTCAGACTCTTGAGCATAGCGTGGCCGAAGGAGAACATTCCCAGGGGCCCCTGCTCGGCCTGAACTGAGGCGGCCCTGGTAGGATGTGCCGCCAGCTCCCGGGGTCCTGGCCGTCTCCCTTCTGCATCTGGATCCTCCTCAGTTTCCTGTTCCTGGAAAACCCTCCCCGTCTTTCTAAAGACATGTTGTAGGTGTTAAGCTGTGGCCTGGGCTTTCTACATTAGACTGTGTTCTTATCCCAATCAAAAGTCAAGTGAGGGGCTTCCCTGGTGGCGCAGTGGTTGAGAGTCCGCCTGCCGATGCAGGGGACGCGGGTTCATGTCCCAGTCCGGGAAGATCCCACATGCCGCGGAGCGGCTGGGCCTGTGGGCCATGGCTGCTGAGCCTGTGCATCCAGAGCCTGTGCTCCGCAACGGGAGAGGCCACAACAGTGAGAGGCCCACATACCGCAAAAAAAAAAAAAAAAAAAAATTAAAAAAAAAAAGTCAAGTGAGGGGCTTCCCTGGTGGCGCAGTGGTTGAGAGTCCGCCTGCCGATGCAGGGGACGCAGGTTCGTGCCCTGGTCCGGGAAGATCCCACATGCCGCGGAGCGGCTGGGCCCGTGAGCCATGGCCGCTGAGCCTGCGCGTCCGGAGCCTGTGCTCCGCAACGGGAGAGGCCACAACAGTGAGAGGCCCGCATACGGTAAAAAAAAAAAAAAGTCAAGTGAGATCTCCCTAAACACCCCGATTCCTCACCTAGCAGGATGAGGTGTCTGTGATCTGAGGGACGGCTGGTACGGGACCCCTGAGTCCCCCTCCCTGCCCAGGCAGGAGGCAGGACTGGCTGAGAAGTGGGCCTCGGGTCCCTCATGCCCTGTTGTGGGCTCCACCTGGGGGCTTAGCCGCACAGTCCTCGTGCCCCGTGTCCTTGTGGGGGATGGACCTCGCTTCGCCTCTGGATGGGGTAAAAATTGGCATTTACAGGCACCCACCCTGAGCCGCTGGCATCTTGTGAGGAAGATGCAGCCAGCAACTCTGCCCGAGGCCACCGCACACGGGGAAGGAGATGCTCCAGCCAGTGCTGGACCAACTGGACATTGGTGAGTGGGCCATGTGCCCTGGGCACCTGCAGGAGATCAGCATGTCTGGAGCCTCCTCTCTGGCCCAGGAGGCTGGATGCATGTGGAAGCAGAGGAACAACCGGATGTGGGCTGTGGCCGGTGCCAGTGGCATCCGCATGCTTCCTCTGGCCTGTCTGTCCACTCGGCTTCCCCTGGGGCTGCTGTGTGTCCCGGGTGTGGATCAGGGACAGAAGCCTGAGCTGCCAGCCCTGCCCTGAGACTGTGGACACAGGCCGTGCCGGCTGGCTCCTGGCTTTGCCGTCTGACTGTCTGATCCGAGCCTCCTTTGAACTCTGGTCCGTGTCTAGCCCAGCAGGTGGGAGGAATTGGCCGTGATGCTCTGCTTGTTCTTAGACTCCTGAGCAGGGCTTTCCAGGTGGGAGGGGCTCCTGCTTACCTTCTAGCCCATTCTCCAGGTCACCCCATCCCCTGCCCGAGGCCTGGAGAGCCAGGGGTGAGGCCAGCTGGGAGCCAGCAGTTGGTACTGGACCTTTAGAGGCATGTCCAGATTCTGTCTGCTGCTTGGTGACCTGAGGACATAACACACCCCTAGGCTTAGATCTTTCTTAAAAGGAGAATTTTCTTTTTTTTAGTCAACAACTTGCATAAAACCTGCTTTTTTTTCTTTCTTTCTTTCCTTTTGCTTTTCTTTTTTAAAATTGATTTTTACTGATATACAATAGGCAACATTCTATTAGTTTCAGGTGCACAACATAATGACTTGGTACGTGTATATATTGCGAGTAAATGGAGAATTTTTATACTGTCACTACTGTGTGTCTGCTGTAGATTGGTGCTTTTCTAGTCCAGGGGGCACCAAGGGCGCTTGTTAAACCTGCAGGTTCCTGGGTTCCCATCTGAGGCGGGGCCTGGGAATCTGCATGCTCTACAAGGTACCCCACCCCCACTCTACCGCAGCAGGGTGGGCGGCCAAGCTCTGACGACATGCCCTCTGTCCCCCAGCCCTCATCTCCCCTACCTCACCTCCCCCATCACACACACACACACACACACACGCACAGCACGGCCTTCCACGTCGTATGTCTCCCCAGGACTCCAAGCCCCTGTGGGCATTCTCTTGTCACCTCTGAACAGGTGAAGCAGCACAGCGTGAGAGAGAGGGATGGGGATTTCTATATCTTCTCTGGCTTGTTCTCTAGGTCCATACATTTGTCGTATCGCTCACTGCACATATAGTAAAGCATATGCACTTAAGTGTAAAGTATGCTTCAAAGTCTTGTTTTTGACATACAGAAGTGGACACAGTTGTATTAGGTCACAGTGGTTTTCTAGACAGAAAAGGGCCCTGTCTGGAGAAGAGGGCTGGGCAGGTGATGTGCCGTCTGCATCCTTACGGTGTTGCTCCCGCCTTGGATGGACCGGGGCACTGGCTTCAGCCTCCCACAGGGGCTCCCACAGGGGCTGTGGCTCCCACAGGGGCTGGGGCGGGGCGGGGCGGCCGTGGGGGTAACAGAAAGGCCTCCATTCAGATAACGGACAACACAGGGTCAGAGGTCTAAGAACACGTCTCTTCCTTTTGAGTAATTGGTTTCCCCTCCACCCTCTCGTCAGTTCACAGTCCCGGAGGGAACCTGGCGTTAAGACCTGGTGCAAGTTTTATGGGTTTTCTTCCAGGGTGAGACTCTAGCAGCTGTGGCGTTTAAGAAACAGGCAGCTTTGCCACCCTGTTACCCTGCTGCCCGCGTGAGCATATGAAGGGAGGGCAGGCAGGGCTCCTGATCACAAAGGTAATAATGAAGAGGTGTCTGTAGCTCAGCACGAGGGCAGCAGGGCAGCGTGTCTGGGAGGCTGCACGTTCGGAAAGCTGTGGCTTCTCGGGGCGGAGCAGCTGCCCTCAGGAAGTAGCACCCTTGCCGTCCTCAGAGGCTTTGAGGGGAAGATGCCCTTTTTTTAAAAAAAACTTTTTTATTGAAGTATAGTTGATTCACAAGGTTGTGTTAATTTATGCTGTACAGCAAGATGATTCAATTATACATATATCTATCCTTTTTCTGATTCTTGTCCCATATAGGTCATTTCAGAGTGTTGACTGTAGTTCCCTGTGCTATACAGTAGGACCTTGTTGTTTATCTGTTTTATATACAGTAGTGTGTATCTGTTAATCCCAAACTCCTAATTTATCCCTTCCCCACCTTTCCCCTTTTGTAACCATGAGTTTGTTTTCTATGTCTGTGAGTCTGTTTCCGTTTCGCAGATAAGTTCATTTGTGTCATATTTTAGATTTCACATGTAAGTGACAGCATATGGTATTTGTCTTTCTCTGTCTGACTTGCTTCACTCAGTATGATAATCTCTAGGTCCATCCACGTTGCTGCAAATGGCATCATTTCATTCTTTTTTTATGGCTGAGTAGTATTCCCTTGTGTGTATGTACCACATGAAGTTGCCCTTTTTTTTTTTTTTTTTTTCCTGCGTTACGCGGGCCTCTCACTGTTGTGGCCTCTCCGATTGCGGAGCACAGGCTCCGGACGCGCAGGCTCAGCGGCCATGGCTCACGGGCGCAGCCGCTCCGCGGCATGTGGGATCTTCCCGGACCGGGGCACGAACCCGTGTCCCCTGCATCGGCAGGCAGACTCTCAACCACTGCGCCACCAGGGAAGCCCGAAGTTGCCCTTTTTTAAAACACATTTCCTGAATAAGAAATGTATTTATATATCCTGAACAGAGCAGTGTTTAAAGTAGGTTAAGTTTAGATCCAATTGGAGATTGTCACAAGGTTTTATATTTTTTAAACTATTAATTTTCTAAACTACAGGAAAGTGGTGAGACTAGTGTAATTAATGCCCATATACCCACTACCTGGATTCAGTATGAGTCTACTGTGTTTATTTTGCTCTGCTGACCCACTTAAACTCACTGATAGCTATTACATAACACACAAATCTGTTTTTTGTGACTAATGAAACTAATAATACTTCCCCAAATAATACCTAATCAGTATTCAAACTTTCCCAGTTGCCACAAAATTTGAGTCAGTTTTTCAAAGTCAGCATGTAATCAAGGACCAAGTGTTGTATTTATTTGTGTCTTAAATTTTTTGCCATAAAGCAGCCACCCTTTTTCTGGACTGTGATTTTGAAGGGACTCGTCTCACCGTCTTGAATGCCCCACGTTCTGGAGTTCTGTTCCCTGGTGGTGGGCAGCACGTTGCTCTGTGCCTTCGTTTCTTGCAGGCTGGCAGACCAACCGCAGGTGACCGCCCTTCCCAGTTATAAGAACCCTTGTACAGACAACTTCCAGGGAACACAGACGCAGGCACTAGTGCTACTTGCTGGTTCTCCTTAGCTCGACATCAGCCACCAGCCCCGCGGTGGCGCCGGGAGACAGCGGGGGGGGGGGGTGGGGGTCTGCATGGTCGGCTGAGGCCCCAGCCACGCCCCCCCCGGTGCCCAGTGTGTGGGTGCCAGGGGGGAGGACAGGAGTCCCCTGAGGACCTGGCCGCCTTGGAAGGCCGTGAAGAGGGGCACAGGGTGGGAGGATGGCGAGGACGAGAGTGAGGACCCGGATGTTAAGCCGTCTCTCCGCACTTCTGCATCCTCCGTCCGCTGTTCCCACGCCCCGGGCGGGCGGAACTGTGATGCGGGATTCCGCCGGGCAGTGGGCCGTCTCCAACCTTCCAACGCCCTTGCCCTCCTTCCAAGGTAGCGCAGGGTGGCCTCCGCCCGCAGCGGCGCCCGTGGTCCCGGGTGAGCCCCACGGGTGTTAGGACCGGCCTCAAGGAAAGGTGAGCCGCGCCGCCTAGGGGCTCCGGCTGGAGCTGCTGCGGGTGCGCCTGCCCGGGAGCCGAGGGAGAGCGTCTCAGTCCCTGGGCCCAGGAGATTGTCCCCGCGAGGGCAGTGGACGCTGAGGCCCTGTGCACTCGCAGGCCGGTCCGCGAGCGTCTTACCACGGCTCCACCCGACACCTTGTTAAGGCACGGCGTCCAAGAACCAGGATTCCAAAAGACGAGCCCCTGAAATGATTTACAAAGTGCCCATGAGCCTCTTACGCGAGGAGGTCTATAGCTTTTATTCTCAACGAGGTCCCCAAAGAGAAAGGAACTACTTTTCTAGGGTCTGTGGTCCGAGAGATCAGTGTGTTGTCAGTGCAAGGGCACGGCAGGAGGCAAGGGCTGGGCGACGCCCTGCCAGCGCAGCCCGGGGTCCAGGCGGCTGGAGAGGCCCCTTCGGCAAGGGGCGCGGGGTCCCGTGCTCTCGGCCTGGGGCTCCCTGCTCTGATTTTTGGACACCCACTTCTGGCCTATAGCTCAGGATGTGTGTCTGTGCCAGTGAGCCCTGGGGCTGCCTAGGAATGTCACTGGAGGCCTTGCCTTTGGTGTGGGGACGAGATACTAGCGTTAACCTAGGAACTGACCCCAGCGTCTGTGAGCCCTGCCTGATGGACCCCTGGGAGGGGTTTGCTGAGAGGATGGTGCCCAGCCCCACCCCGTGACCCCCACGGGGCCCGCATGTGCGTGTCATGGGGGCTGTCAGTCCCAGGCTGTGGCTCTGGCCCCCCAGCTTCCTCTGTCCCCACAGGTCTGGGGGCAGAGGTCTGACAGTCCCCGCTTGACCAGGCCCTCAGCCTATTCTACTGGTTTGTCTTAATCTTAAAAAGCCCAGCTCTGGCCCTGGCCTGGGCCTTCCTTACCTGCACCCCTTTCTTCCATTTTAGGGAACAGAGTCTCCCTTGCTAGAGGTGTTAACTTTTTTTTTTTTTTTTTTTATCTTTGGCTGCGATGGGTCTTCGTTGCTGTGCGCAGGCTTTCTGTTGTGGTGAGCGGGGGCTACTCTTCTCTGCTGTGCAGAGGCTTCTCATTGTGGTGGCTTCTCTTGTTGTGGAGCACGTGCTCTAGGTGTGTGGACTTCAGTAGTTGTGGCGTGTGGGCTCGGTAACTGTGGCTCGCGGGCTCTAGAGCACAGGCTCAGTAGTTGTGGCGCACGGGCTTAGTTGCTCCTCAGCATGTGGGATCTTCCCGGATCAGGGCTCGAACCCTTGTCCCCTGCCTTGGCAGGCGGATTCTTAACCACTGTGGCACCAGGGAAGCCCCTAGAGCTGTTAACTTTCTACTTAAGAACCTTTTAACCTCCTGGTTCCTCTAGGACTCTGGGGGCTGGGATTGGAGGGGCAGTTAAGGAACAAGAGGAAAGGGGGGTGGTCAGAGAAACCTTCCCCGGGGACACGTCAAGGATCTGGGTCTATGTTGGGTGGGTCCATCCAGCCTGCTCTGCTGGAATCTTACCTGGACACCAACAGCCGACATTCTCTTTCCTCTCATCCTTTCTCTGCTTTTTCCCTTGCTGGGCACATGAATTCATACATATCAATGTTAGCAGTCCTTCTGTTTGTTCAAAGCACCAAGGAGAGCGACCACCCCTCATCACACAGGAGCCCAGGCAACGGGAAGGAGGAAAGGCCAGGGAGGGTCAGACACGTCACCCTGCACCGAGCCCCCCCGCCCCAGCCCCCGCCACGGTCCCGTACCAGATAGTGAGTCAGTCACTGGTGGGCAGAGCAAGCCGCGTGACTCACCTGGATAAAGTCCCAGCTGCCGTCTCCTCCTCTCGTGGCCCTAAACTGGAATAGATGTGAGTCATGCTCCTTTCCCACCTCCCATCCTTTTCAAAGTCTTTAAATAAGCAGGGAGGATCTTTGTTAAATCTGTGCTGGACGCCACCTCCAAGACCCAGCTGGAGCCAAGTCCCTCGGTCCCCAGGGAGAGCCTTGCCCGGGTTCCTTTCAAAGTAGGGAGCCCTTGGCAGGGTGAGGATGGAAGGAGAAAGCATTGCCTTCGGAGTTGTGGCCCGAACTGGAGATACCTGAAGCCAGTAGGTGCTCTGCCTAACGCGTGAGCGTGAAGTGACCGCTTCCCCGGCGGGGCTGGGATTTTCTCAAAGCTGCTGTTACTGGGCTGCAGTTGGAGCTCTAGGACCACGGTCCTGGCCACAGCAGAGGTCCGAACCCAGGAGGCTTCCTGCAGGCACCACCACCTCCCCTGACCCGGCCCCCGGGGGAAGTTGGTGGTTCTCCTGCTGATGGCGCAGGGCAGAAGACGACAGGGAATTAGCCCCATACCTGCGGGAAGGCTAGAGCACCTGGCCCGTAGCCCAGGCAAAAGTGAAACTTCCTGCGCTCGGAGACCCTATGGATGGGGCGGGAGGCGGTTCCTCTCCGTGGTGCCCGGTTTCAGGCTGGCTCCACACCTGAGCTGTGCCCGGGTGCCTGAGACCAGAGCCTTTAGATCTGACCCCTCTCAGGGGTAAGTTTGTCTTCTGTCGGACGCGTTAACAGGTTTCCGCACGTATAAGGTGGAAGACAGGCTCCCGGGTGGAACTGTTCCTTTGTGAAGCTTTAACAGTCTTCCTAGTCTCATTTCCCCGCCTCCTCCCCCGGGACAGCTGCGATGTGAGAACCTGCTGGCTCTGTCCATCCTTAGAGCTCCGGCGAATTGCATGAGAACTGTGTGGATGAGCCTGGAGGGCACGGGGGGCCCCGGCCCAGCCCAACGGAGGCTTCCGGGAGCCGGGTGCTGAAGGTGGCAGAGGCGGGTGTAGGAAAAGGTGCGGGAAATGTGGGCACACTTATGCTCAGGTGATGCTGAGTCGTTTGTAGCTGAAACTCGAGGTGGAGGAAGAGGCAGCTAGAGAAAAGCTTACAGAGCTGGATGACCTTGGCTTTGCATTTCTTTCTCAAGTATTTATCGAGCATTTCTACGTGCCATGGATTTTTCTAGACGCTATAGGGAACCAGTGGGGAACAAAGGAGTTTAACTTCCTCCTGTATGAAATCTTCAGGTGCCGCACTTGGGAAGAACCTGTCCTCAGGACAGTGGTTCTCAGCCTGCGGTGAAGCCGCGAGATGTTTTAGGTTGTCACACTGGGGCACGTGGTAGGTAGAGACCAGGGGCGCTGTTCTACACCCTACAAAGCACAGGACAGGTCCCCACCACAAGAATGATCGCTCCCCCAAATGTCATTAGTGCTGAGCTGGGAAGACCTAGCCTCAAAGGATGGCTTGGTGTTTGCAGGAGGGGAGCTTTCGGGGTGGGCAGGTCTCCACGCACGGGCGGTGAAGGGACAGAGGCAGCTGTAGTGACCAAGGTGGTGAATAGGCTTCACTCGGAGCAGTGAGGTGGGGGAGGGAGGGGCTGGGGTCACGGCACTTGGTGGCCAGATGACGTGTCACGTGGAGCGGAGCGTGGTTGACTTTAGATTCCTGCCTCGGCCCTCACGCGATGCTGTCCCTGCCATGTGGTTGCATCTGGATTTGGAGATGGATTCAGCTCTGGACGTTGTATGACTCCCCTGAGGCTGCCGTAACAGAGTCCCACAGGCTGGGAGCCTTCAACCACAGAAGTTAATTTTCTCACCGTTCTGGGGGCTGGACGTCCACCATCAAGGTGTCAGCACGGTTGGATTCTTCTGAGGCCTTTCTCCTCGCTTCACAGACAGCCGTCTTCCTCCTGCGTCTTCCCTCTGCCTACGTCCTAATTCTCTCTTCTGTAAGGACACCAGTCATACAGGGCTCACCCGATGACCTCAGTTTGTCCTCATCACCTCTTTAAAGGTCCTGTCTCCAAACGGTCCCATTCTGAGGTGCTGGGGCCAGGACTTCAGGGGCATAGTTCAGCCCCTAGTAGCTCGTTCAGCTCGAGGTGCCCAGGGGCTGCTCTGGAGCCTGAGGTCAGGGCGAGGTCAGCTGTGGGGAGTGTGGAAGGACAGAGGGGACAGTCGGGGTGTGGCTGTCCACAGCGGGAGAGACACCCAGCCACGAGAGGAGAGCCACGGACGGCTAGAGCACAGGATGTGTTCTGGTGCAGAGTACGAGGCTCAAAGACGCGGTGACAGCTGGGTGCTTGGACAGGTGCGTCTGAAGGTGGGAAGTTGGACTTCCTGGGAGAAGAATTCATTTTATTTATTCACATGAATGCAAGACACGAGTCAGACAGTCTTTAAGACTTTTGATCTTCTGGGGGGAGGGGAAGAAACACCTGCAGCGAGATGACCCCCCCAGCACCCTCAGGGCCCATGACGTCAGCTCCCCAAGCAGTCCACGTGGCCCCACCCCCCGAACCCTGGGGCCTCAACACAGCCACTACCAAGGGGTCCCTGGCACAGGGGCTGCGACACCTGCCGTTGGAGTCTAAGCTTAGGAGGGAAGAAACAAAGTCAGGGGAGGAAGCTCTGTGAACAGGCCACAGTACAATGTGACTGTGAACCTGGGCAGACGGTCCCCGTGGGGTTGACTGAATGGGTTTTCAAGGCTGCATAGGAGTTGACCAGGCCAATTGGAAGGAATGAGGCAGAGGGCACAGCCTGACATCTCAGAACTACACCCAGCTTTCCCTGGAGGAGCAGGGCAGGGTGGTGAAAACAGGTGAAAACTACGGAGCAGGCGGTTCACGGGAGAGGGACCCCTGCCCAGACAGGAGCCCCCTGGTGAGGAATGAGGGCCCCGGAGGCAGGGCCTAGTTGCGGCGAGCGGGGGCTACTCTTCTTTGCGGTGCGCGGGCTTCTCATTGCGGTGGCTTCTCTTGTTGCGGAGCACAGGCATCAGTAGTTGTGGCACGCGGGCTCAGTAGTTGTGGCTTGTGGGCTCAGTAGCTGTGGCTCGCGGGCTCTAGAGCACAGGCTCAGTAGCTGTGGCTCACGGGCTCTAGAGCGCAGGCTCAGTAATTGTGGTGCACGGGCTTAGTTGCTCCGCGGCATGTGGGATCTTCCCGGACGAGGGCTCGAACCCATATCCCCTGCATTGGCAGGCGGATTCTTAACCACTGCGCCACCAGGGTCCCTGTGTGGGTGCATCCCACGAGGCACGTGGCCAGCTCGGAGCCAGGTGAAAGGTCTCGGGGCAAGGTGAGGGGGAGCTGTGGTGCTCGGCTGTGGGCAGAGAAGGGCAGTGACCCCACCTGAGACCTCAGGAGTGCAGGGGTTAAGGTTCAAGGGGCGGTCATAAAGGTTGGTCCTCCCTGTGTCCCTGACACCTCAGCCCCACCTCACCGTGAGGCCAGCTCATCGCCCGGGGAGATGCAGCTGGTGACCTAAAACCTGCTCAGAAGGACCCAGCAGGACCCAGCCGAGGGGCGTTGTGGGCCCCCCTGGGGTTTCCTCCCCTCTGCACCCCCGTCCTCGGGAAGAAAGCCCGGTGAGTGTGCTGCTGGGAGGAGGAATTCTTTCCTCGGGTCTCTCCTTCTCTGTAAACTGAGGGGTGTGGACTAGATCTCCAGCTGAGGACACCCCTGTGTCTCTCTGGGCGAGGACGCAGAACCCAGGCAACGGGGGAGAAGTTGAAGGAGGGCTCGTCTGCGGTTCTTCCCAGCAGGTCCAGGCCACTGCCGGCCTCTCCCGGGAGGGGCGGCTTTCCTGCCATCGGAAGGGCAGCAGGCGAGTCCCACGCAGGATTTCATGCAGCAGCAGCTAGTGGGGAGGCGGCAGACCCCGGCCCGTTTGGCCGTCTTCTTCTAGAGAGCAGCTCGGGGGCAAGAGGCCCCACCCCTGGTGGCCGGGCCCCTCGGTGTGGATTTTATTAGCCCTGAGCACAAGTCACATCTACTTGTTGCGTTTAAGGCTCTGCAGAGGTGTGAGGGGCCGCGTGGGAATCCAGCAGTGTTACTCGTGCTTGAGAGCACACACTCTGAAGCCGGACTGGCCAGATGTGAGTCCCAGCTTTGCTGCTCAAGAACTGTGTGTGGCCCCTGTCCAGTCGCTGGGCCTCAGTTTCCCATCTATAAACTGAGACCGAAACAGTAGGACCCGCGGCTGAGGGCTGTGGGGAGGATTAAATGCCTAGAACAGCACCTGGGGCACCTCGAGGGTCCCCGGTGTTGGCTGTGGTCAGCGTGGCCGTCAGCAGAAGCCCGCCGCCAAGCCCCGGGACTGATCTGAGCGGTCACCTTCCAACGGTGCTCTGCACACAGTGAGCCTCTGTTCTGAGTCGAAGGACTCCCTTCTTTGTGCTTCCCTGTAGCTCTTCCTTTCCCCCAAATTAAGCGCTTCTGAAGACACTTGCTGTCTGGTTAATCATCCCGATTTGTGCAGCCGAGGCCTCTCACCAGCCGTGCTCAGTGTCCGGAGCCGCGCGACTGGCCCCGAGCGTCCGGGCTCATGGCACGAAGTGACTCCCGGCCCCTCCCGCTCGCGCTCTCACTGCCAGACACGCCGCCCGCCCCCGAGCTCCCAGCAGCTTGGACGTAGGTCAGAGGGGCCATTCATTAGGTACAGGCAGAGCTCTGTCCTCATTCCCAGCCACTCCGCCAGCAGTGAGACCCGCGTACTTTATCGGAGTGATGGGCCGGCGCTGGTTCCTGGCAGAAGGGCCTCCGACAGAAGGAATGCGCGTTAGTGACCAGGCTGCGGGCCTGAGGCTCGTGGCACTCGTCTCACACCTTGTGTCAAGCCACCCCAAATCTGGTGCCGGGCAACCACCACCGCGTATTCGCTCAGGACTGTGTGAGCGGGCAGGGCTTGTGCAGGTGGCCCGCCGCCCCCCTGCCCCCCAGGTAGGGTGGGCGGGGCCACCTCCACTAAGGTGGCTGGACCGTGGCGTGGCCTGGGCCTCCCTCCCTCTGCCAAGCCTCTGGGTCCAGGGCCCCCCCCCCCAGCAGGGGGACACTTTGTTCACGGGCGGCCGCTTCCAGGGGGTGCACGGAAACCAGGGGGACTCGAAGGACCCAGGCCCAAGGCCCAGGTTCAGCGGGACGTGTTACACGCCGAACACCACCCCCCCTCCCCGCGGCCAAACCGCATGCTGAGGTCCTAACCCTCAGTTCCTCAGGACCTGAACGTCACTGGAAGTAGGGTCTCTGCGGATGTAACTGGAGGAGGGTGGACCCCGAATCCGACCTGACTGGTGTCCATATGTAAGGGGGAGTTTGGACACAGACACGTACAAAGGAGAAGGTCCGTGAAGATTGGAGTTATGCGCCCCCCCGTTACCAGATCCTAGGAAAGAGGCCTGACAACCCCTCGACCTTGGAATTCCGGCCCCCGGAACTGTCAGACAATGAGTTTCTGTTGTGTAAGCCACCCGGTTTGTGGCGCTTCGTGACCACAGCCCAGCAAGCTAATACCGAAGGGGAATGACGGCCACGCTGGATGGGAGGGGTGCCCTCCGCGTCCAGGCTGGGGCACTGCGGTGGCTGTGTTTGCAGACCCCCTGCTGTCCCCCGAGGGCTTGCCGGCGGCCGTGGGGAAGCCGTCCCTCCTTCTCATCCTAGAGAAGACGTGCTTCCTCATTATCCAGCTTTAAAACTGTGCCTCCCTGAGGGTTCTTTCTCCTGGATCAGAATCTCCTGGAGGGCTTGTCCACACAGACTGCTGGTCCCACCGCCCGACAACTGTCCGACCCAGCAGGTGGGGGCCTGACGCTCTGCCCTTCTGCCAGGTTCTCTCAGGAGCACACAGGGAGCGGCCTGGAGGGCCCGGCGTCAGGGTCACTGGGGCTCGCCTGGCGTGGCGTCCAGGCTCTGGTGTTGAGAGAGCTGAGCTGGGGGACAAGCGCTGCTCCCGGGGCCCCAGACCATGAGGGGCCTGCACGACGGGACCAGGTCAGGGCACACCTTTTTAGAAAAACTTTCCTCAGTGACACACACAGCCCAAGCAAGACAGAGCTTTAGTAAAACAAAGAGAAAAGTGTTGCCGGGAGTTCCCTGGCGGTCCGGTGGTTAGGACGCGGTGCTCTCACTGCCGAGGGCCCAGGTTTGATCCCTGGTCGGGGAACTAAGATCCTGCAAGCCGCGTGGCAAGTGTTCCTGACTCCCCGAGGTTACAGACCTGACTGCCCTGCAAGTCCCTGTGTCCTCCTCCCAACACTCTGGACCTGCCTCCGGTCCCAGCGTCCCTATGGCCATCAACAGTTACAGGCCAAGAGAGGGCGGGGCTCACTCCTAGAGGCCAAGAAGAGGGTCCCTGTCTCGGACGCGGCCTCGCAGGGGCCCCACGTGGGCGCCGGGCCGCACCCTTCCCACTGCGTCAGCGCCTTGTGGGCCAGGATCAGAGTCACCTGAACCGACCCTGGCCTGACAGGGCCAGCGTGCGGGTGGGAAGGAGCCCCGAGGACGCCGACGGACTCTAAGGGAAACGGATCCATCGTGCTGACACACTGCCGAGGTGCTGGACGGCCTGACACGCAGGCAGTGATGGCGTCCCTCGAGGTTTCAGCTTCTTGGGGAAGTGGCATTCCTGTTCCTCAGGTGCGGAAACTGACTTCCAGCCAGGACAGGCCCTGCTCCTGGGTTGGCAGGGAGGGGAGGGAAAGCCTGGAGGTTGGCCGACGGGGCTAACCTGGCAGTGGGACCTGACGCGGTGTGTCTCTTGAGACTGACCCCTCACACGTGCAGCCTTCATTTTCTCCCTCAGCAGCCCTGAATGTCTTCGTCCTACAGATGAGACCACTTGGGATCACGGAGGTCCAGACCCCACCCCATGCTCCTGCCCCACAAGGGAGCTGCCCCAGTGCCCAGGGAGCAGGGAGCCCTGGCTGCCCTGTCTGTCAGCCCTCTGGGTGACGGTACTGCTTCCAGGGATCCAACCAGATCCTAAAGCAGCCCAACCAGAAAGAGGAGGTGCGCGCCCTGAGGCCTTTTGGTGGGAAGTCTGCCCCTCCCCACCCACCTGGGGTCAGGCAGGCAACACAGTGAAAACTCCTACCTGCCCGGGCCTGCGGAGGCTCCCAGGAGGGAGGGAAGGAGCTCAGACCTGTAGTAGGAGCCCCGGGATGCGCCAGCAGGGAGCCCCCCAGACACTGCCTGGGAGTGAGTGGAGGCCTGGGGTCCTCCTCCGTGGGGGTGGGGGGAGGGCTGGGGGCTCTACACGCTGAGCCTTGGCGCCCAGAGTGAACGGGCAGACAAGCTGATGCACCTGGGGGTCTGGCACCTGCCTCACAGGTTTGATTCCCTTTACCCCTCGTGCCAACGCCGTGTGGCGGGTGGAATCCTCGGTCAGAGTGGGGAGACGGCTCCGAGGGGTTAACAACGTTTTAAGATCTCTCAGCTCGGAAGCGGAGCTGGGACTAAAACCCAGGTTTGGTGACAACAAAGCCTCCGTCCGGGTTTTCCATTGAGGCTGGTTAACCCGTGGATAGAGCCCAAGGCTTCAGGAGAAGGGAAAGTTTGCACAGGTGCCTGGCACCCCTTGGGTACTCAGTCAAGGTTTGGATGAATGAAAAGCTGGAAGCAAAGGGTTGCCGCTGGGTCCTGGACTGGGGCCGGCGTGGGGGAATGGAGGCAGTGGGCTCTCCCCAGCTCCCTGGTGATGGGTGTCCAGGCCTCCCCAGTCTCACCGGGAAGCCAGGTCCTGTCCTGCCGGGCCAGCACTTGGGAGCAGGAGCCCAGCTCCCAAGACACAGAGGCAATCCATGAGGACGCAAAGCAGAGGATGTGGCAGGCGTGGAGGGAGGGAAAAGGTCAGCGGGGACTGACCTGAGGGGAGCCCGACAGGCTGCTGAGGGACCACTCGGAGGGCGTGGGGGGCTGGTGGGAACTTTGATTCCTCCCCACCCGCACCGAAGCCCCACCTAACGACCAAGATCCCCAAGAAGCGGGGAGCTTGCTGTGAAAATTAGCAGAAGCCTCAATGAAAAGAGAGTCAGGAGGCCATCAGGGGATTGCAAAGCCCAGGGGAAGAGAGCCTGAGCGGAGCACGGGCTCTAGGCATGTGGGCTTCAGTAGTTGCAGCCCGTGGGCTCAGTAGTTGTGGCTCGTGGGCTCTAGAGCGCAGGCTCACTGGCTGTGGCGCACGGGCTTTGTTGCTCCACGGCATGTGGGATCTTCCCGGACCAGGGCTCCAACCTGTGTCCCCTGCATTGGCAGGTGGATTCTTAACCACTGCACCACCAGGGAGCTTCCCTTCTGGCAGGAGCTCAGCCAGCGAGAGGCCTCCAGCCTTCCTGACCTCCCTGCCCCTGTAACAGAGCTCTCTCCCTGGTGTGGGGTCCTGCACGGGGCTCGCCAAGGCGGCAGACCCTCGGGCCCCGGAGACGCGGCGGGGAGGGGAGGCCCTGGTGGGACCTCAGGCCACTTGCTCGCATGCTTCCTTCCACTTCCCTGTCTGAGGACACCGCACCTGTTGGCTGTCACCTCCTCTGGGAAGCCTCCCCTGATCCCTCTCCTCTGCCCCTTTTAATTAATTAATTAATTAATTTATTTATTTATTTCTGGCTGCATTGGGTCTTCGTTGCTGCGTGTGGGCTTTCTCTAGCTGCGGCGAGCAGGGGCTACTGTTTGTTGTGGTGTGCGAGCTTCTCATTGTCCTGGCTTCTCCTGTTATAGAGCATGGGCTCTAGGTGCAAGGACGTCCGTAATTGTGGCACGCGGGCTCAGTAGTTGTGGCTCACGAGCTCTAGAGCGCAGGCTCAGTAGTTGTGGCGCACGGGCATAGTTGCTCCACGACATGTGGGATCTTCCCGGACTAGGGCTCGAACCTGTGTCCCCTGCATTGGCAGGCAGATTCTTAACCACTGCACCACCAGGGAAGTCCCTTCTCTGCCCCGTTAATGCAGTATTTCACTTGTCTCTCTCTCTGGACTAGAAGCTCTTCAAGGCCAGAGTCCACAGGCTTTTACTCTGTCCCTGTGCCCGGGGCCTGACATGTAGTGGTCAGTCAGGAAAAGTTCGGACATGAGCCTAAGCGGCAGGCCCAGACTGGGGTGGATGGGAAAGTAGGAGCTTGCAGCAGTTGAAGCACTTTGATGGGAGAATGAGCAAGGCTGGGTGAAAGCATTTTAAATAAGCAATTCCAGGGGATTCTGATGCAAGTGGTTCATAGACCATTTTTTCAAAGCACTGGTTTAGGATTTTGAGTTTATGTATGTAAGGCAACCATTGCCAGAAACACATACAAGCTGAAGAATTTGGTGTCAGACGTGCTGGGCTGAGGTGACAGTTAAACCCAAGTGGAGAGTGTCGTCATCAGCTGGACACGGGACTCGGAGGCTCAGATTGGACACCCCAGAGGGTGATGTCGACATGGGTGGTGCCTCAAAGTTCCTTCAGGTAAGGCTCTGACCGTGATTGAAAGTCATCAAAGAAAGAAGATACGACAGAGTGAAAGACCTCGGAATTTTCCCACATTTAGGGATGGCGGAGATGGAGACCACGACTAGTCAGAGAGGTAGGTGGAAAAACAGGTTAGTTTATGATTGATTGGTGAGAAGAAAGCTGAGGGCTGGAAGGAGGAAGGGGAGGGAGTGCCTGTCCCGAGCCAAGTTCTCATCGGCTGCCTATCCTGACCCCCTGGCTGCCCCACCGGGATGCCTGGGGTGACCCCCCAAAGCACGAACAGTCACTCCGCTCTCCTGCTCAGAACTGCTCCGTGATTCTCTGTTGCCACCAGGGTGTTCTAAACCCTTTCATTTGCTTCTACAGCTTTTAAACAAACAGCTGCCTTACTGAGATATAATTCACATACCCTAAAATTCACTCTTCTTGAAGTGTACAATTCAATAGTTTGTAGTATATTCGCAGAGTGCAGCCATTACCACAATCAATGTTAGCACATTTTCATCACCCCCATATGAGTCCCTTTGGACCTGCTTATTGTGAACATTTCATACAAGTGGAATCATACACTATGTGACCTTTTGTGACTGATTTCTTTCACGTAGCCCAGTGTTTTGAAGGTTTGTGCGTGTTGTAGCGTGTATCAGTATTCCATTCCTTTTTGTAGCTGAGTAGTATTTCATTTTCATCATCTGATGTACCACATTTTGTTTATTCATCCATCAGTTGCTGGACATGTGGATTGTTTCCACATGTTGGTTATTATAATGCCGCTATGACCATTCATGTGTAAGTCTTTGTGTGGATATATGTTTTCATTTTTTCATTCATTTTCATTCCTACAGACCTAGGAGTGGAATTGCTGGATCATATGGTAACTCTATCTAACATTTTGAGGATTGTTCAGTGGTTTTCCAAAGTGGCTGCCCCATTTTACAACCCCACCATCATGTATGAGGCTCCAATTTCTCCACACCTCGCCAACACTTATTTTCTGTTATTTATTTATTCATTTTATTCATTTATTTTGGCTGCGTTGGGTCTTCGTTGCTGAGCGCGGGCTTTCTCTAGCTGCGGCGAGCAGGGGCTGCTCTTCACTGCGGTGCACGAGTTTCTCATTGCAGTGGCTTCTCTTGTTGCAGAGCACGGGCTCTAGGTGCACGGGCTTCAGTAGTTGTGGCACGTGGGCTCAGTAGTTGTGCCTCGCAGGCTCAGTAGTTGTGGCGCACGGGCTTAGAGTTGCTCCGCGGCATGTGGGGTCTTCCTGGACCAGGGCTTGAACCCGTGTCCCCTGCGTTGGCAGGTGGCTTCTTAATCACTGTGCCACCCGGGAAGCCCTTATTTTCTGTTTTTAAATAGCTGTCCTAGTGGGTGTGAAGTGGGATTTCACTGTGGTTCTGACTTGCATTTCCCTAATGACTAATGATGAGTGTCTTTTCACCTGCTTATTGGCCATTTTTGTATCTTCTTTGGAGACATGTCTATTCAGACCCTTTGCCCATTTTTAATTGGGTTATTTGTCTTTTTATTATTGTGTGTAGGCTTTCTTTATATATTCTGGACACCAGTCTCTCATCAGACATATGATTTGCAAATATGTTCTTCCATTCTGTGGGTTGTCTTTTCACTTTATTGATAGTGTCCTATGAACCACAAAAATTTTAAATTTTGATGAAGTCCAATTTATCTATTCTTTGACGACTGGTGCTTTTGGTGTCATACCTAATAATCTATTGCCTAAGCCAAGGTCACAACGATGTACACCTGTGTTTTCTTCTAAGCGTTTTATAGCTTTTAGCTCTTACAACTAGGTCTGTGATCCATTCTGAGTTCACTTTTAATACAAGGTGAGGTAGGAGTCACACTTCCTTCCTTTGCACACAGGTATTCAGCTGTTCCACCACCACTTGTTGAAAAGACTATTCTTTCCCCCACTGAACTGTCCATGGTCCTTTGTAAGCAGGTCTTTTCTTAGTCCTGTGGCCTCATCTTCTGTCCCACCACTACTCCAGCTTGCCCTCCATCGCCAGCCCCACTAAATGATTTTTTTCCCCAAATGAGCCAGGTTTCTTCTCACCTCTGGCCCACTTCTCTACATGCTGTTTCTTTTACTGGAAAATTTCCCTGACCTTCTTTCCTCATCACCTGGCTATCTTCCCCAATTATCTGGCAGGTCTAGGCTTACACGTCTTCCAAAAAGCCTTTCCTAAGCTCCCAACAGAGTTTCAACACAGGTCTGTACTCCCCCAAGGACCCTGTACTTCTTAACCCCAAGAGGAGCTTTTTTTGTCCCTGGCACACAGTGGGGATTCAGTCATTCTGATGAATGGATGAAGCCCAGAAGTCAAGGAAGAAGACTGATTTGTACTGTGTACCTGCTGCAGCGAGTGAAGGAGAATGAGATCTGAAAACAAAAATGCCACTAGGTTTTGACTATTTTTGTCTTTACAGATAGGAGTTTCAGCAGCGCTGGGATGCAGAAGCCAGAATGCAGAATGCGGAGGAGAAAGTGAAGCTTCGGTTACAAGCTATTTGTGCCCGAGTTCGTTTGTGAGGGAAGAAGGGAACTAGATTGGCGCCACGGAACGGCTTAAAAGGACAGAGTCAGGGGCTTAGTTTTATTGGTATGCGTCCATCTGCTGCATTCCAGAGCCTCAGAGAGTTCGACTTCTGATGAGAGGCCCTTCCTTGGCTTCTTATGATGGAAATTCCAGGGCCTGGCCATGATTTCCCCTCCTGCTACCCCTCACCCCTGGCCTCTAACTATGTGCGAACACACACACCAACACCCTGTATTTGTGCTGATCTCAGCATCCCAGGGATAGATTCTGGGAATGACCAAGGCCTTGTCCCAAACTGGGCTAAGCTATATCCAGCCCAGAAAAGGACAACCTATAAGAGTCGCTTGTTTGGGTAGGAAAAGGAAGGAACAGGTCTAACATCTCGGCGGCACCAGAAGAACGACCACGTCTTCCCTCTCTGCCCCTCATTCCCTGGCATCCCCACCCCGCCCCCGGGTCACTCAGATAGGCTAGAATGACAGCGCTGCAAGACTTTAAGTTTTCTTCGCCTTATTGAGTTATCTTCCTCCTGAGCGGCCCCCATGTCCCCGGCATGTTCCTCCCAGAGGTCGATGTGCCGGATGCTGAGCCCACCCACCTGGTTAGCGTTCGCCACCAGCCTCACGCAGCTCACCTCGTGCCCCACGCTCTGTGGAACCACCTCCTGATCCGGCTGCCCTTCCAGGAGGTGGCCCAGCAAGGCGAGGCTGGTGCAGCGCTGCGGTGTCCCCTCGGGCTCGTAGCCCAGCTCCACCTGCCCCTTCTCCAGGGCGTGCCTGCCATCCACGATGGTGCCCGGCAGTACCTGCACCCTCCTCAGGTCCGCTGGGTGGTTCAGGATGACAGTCAGCTGGTTCCCTGCGCTGTGGGCCCAAAAGAAGGACTCGTCCAGACTGTAGGCCTGCCAGGGGAAATGGACCTCAAAAACCTTCATGTCTGTGAACGCGGCTCCTGGTGGGTTGTCAGGGGCTTAGGGGCTCTTTTTCTGCGTGCCCGAGGCCTTCTGGCTGTGTCGTTCGGCGCATGGTAGGGGACTCGGTGGTAGAACAGGAACGGTCTGCAGAGGATCGGCTCCTTCTGGGCCAGGAGGGTGCGGAAGTGAGGGAGGAGCCTGGCGAGGGGCTTCTCCCCGTAGAAGAGGAGGAGGAAGTGGGCCAGCACCGGGGGTCCCCGCTGCGGAAGAGCCTGCCCTGGAAGCCCAGGTTGGAGAACTCCAGGAGCGCTCAGGGCTGGGACCCCAGGGTGTCCGCTTTCCACTGAACGTGGTGATGAAGTTGGGGGCGCACAAGGTGCCGTCCTCCAGCAGCAGGAAGTACTCCGAGAGCTTCGCGGCGCAGCTCATGAGGAAGGCGTGGTCCGTGGTCCGCTGGGAGTAGGGCTCCTGGCGAGAGGCCCCGCCCCGACACCGCCCTCGTGGGGATGGGCCTCCGGCGGGGCGGGAATCGGCGCTGCCCCGCCGAGACCTGTGGGCCGAAGAGGCTGGAAATGCGGAGGCCGGCCTCCCTGAGCCAGGCCAGGCCAGCGCCCGCCAGGTGGGCAGCAGTGTGTACGGGAGGCCGCTGCGGTCCGACCGGGGCCTCGAGCAGGTGCCGACCGTCAGCCACGCTGGGGCGGCCAGCTGCGCGGTCAGCGTGCAGGCAGGCCGGGTGGATGCTCTGCGGCACCAGCAGATGCTCTTCCCGCAGATGCTCGTCCCGCCCTCGCTGCTCGGCTATTTCCCACCCCGGGGGGCAGGTTCAGATCCTCGCTACGCAAAGCGTGGGCGTTAGTCCAGCAACATCGCCCCGTTTGGAAGCTTATTAGACGTGCAGAATCTAGTGAAGCAGAGTCTGCATTTTAACAAGGTCACCAGGTGCCTGAGCTGGGGTGCTGCGTCCCCACGGGCCTCTGAGGCTTCTTTGAACTGGAATTTTGTGGCACATGGTTAAAGTACTCAATATTAGCTTTTTTTTTTTTTTTTTAATTTTTGTCTGTGCCACTCTGCTTGTGGAATCTTAGTTCCCCCACCAGGGATCAAATCTGTGCCCTCGTCAGTGAGCGCGCCGGGCCCTACCCGCTGGGCCGCCAGGGAACTGCCAATATTAGCTATTTTTACAGCCATTATCACTCCTTTTGACTTTACCCAGCTCATCTTCCCAAAGCTCTCCTTTAAAGAAGATCTACTAGAAAAAGCCCTTCTCCTGGGGGTCAGGAGTCCAAGACTATTGTCTCAGCTCTGCCACTGACTATGTGGCCTCCAGCGGGTCCCTGTACCCCTGAGCTTAACACTGGGTGAACTGGACACGTGGCCCGAAGGCCCCCTCGCCCCCCAGGGTTCTCTCACGCCGTGATCCCACCCTCCTGGAGCGGCCGCGTTACCTCTTCCCTCCTTCCCCCTCCACACAAAGGCCTTGGCAGGGAGAGGACTGTCTGCCGGGCCCGATGCCCCCCACCTTCCCCCCTTCTTCCCTCTGAGCCCCTTCTTCTCCTGATGCTTCTTCCCCCCTGGGGAGCCCACTCCCCTCCTCGGAACGCACTCTTCTTTCTCTGCTGGATTTTTTCCAAATATTTGAAGGTGAGATTCTGCCAGTCTTCTAGTGGTTCCAGATCCTTCCTTCTCCTATAACGGCCCTCCTGCGGCCTGGGCAGAGGCAACTCCTGGTCCTCCTTTCATAAAAAGAACAGGGTTTAACCTCTACTGGTTTCCCATGAGCCTTTCCAGGGAAATAGCGGGTCAGTCTCCCCAGGGCAAGCCCAGCACATTCTCAGGATGTCTGACCACTGGCCAGAGTACCCAGGGCTCAAGCAGTATTTGCTGTCTTCCTTGCCTTAACAGATATGGGGGGGAATGCAGCTTCTCTGTGGGCCAGTGGGTCCGGCCAGCTGCGCACCCACCCCCTCGGAGTCTCCTGCTCTCCGGTGAGAGGTACAGGGCATTTCCGAGACTCTACCTGTCCACACCCACCACACACCCTTAATCCCCACAGTGAGAGCAAAGCTGCTACTTGGGCTTCGATAGCCATCCTGTTCTGGTCGTCTTCAATTTCCCTGGGGACTTTCAGAGTGAACGAGAGTCACAGGAACCCACCGCCCACCAAGGTGACGCAGCAGCGCCGGACGGAAGCCTGCATGGCAGTTCCTACAGCAAGAGGGCAGGAGGGCAACAGGATGGCAGGGGGTGCTCCCTGGTCCATGCCTCCACCTCCCCGACTCCTGGGAGCCTGGCCCTCCCGACGGCCCTATTCCAGCCTTCCTCTCACCATGGTTAACTCACTTCCCAGGCCCGCCTTTCTGCCTGACCTGGGCACCTGAGCCTTCTTCCCGGCCTCACGAGGGGAGGCCACCTGTCCTGGGACGTGTGCTGCCTTCTCTTTGTAGGTTTGTCTGGAGATTCCACTTCCCCAGGGCTCTCCCTGCTCAAGTGATAACAGTCTGCTGGGCCTTCAGTGATGAGGGCCGTTTAGCTTAGAAAGATGGTCACCACCCACCCCTACGCGGGCCTCTCACTGTTGTGGCCTCTCCCGTTGCGGAGCACAGGCTCCGGACGTGCAGGCCCGGCGACCATGGCTCACGGGCCCAGCCGCTCCGCGGCATGTGGGATCCTCCCGGACCGGGGCACGAACCCGCGTCCCCTGCATCGGCAGGCGGACTCTCAACCACTGCCCCACCAGGGAAGCCCCCCCTACTTTTTTAAACAAAAGTCAAACAATTTATTAAAATAGCTGAACTTGAAGTGTTGCTAAGTGCTAAGCGATTTGGTGCCTTTCTTACTTCTTGTAAAGGGCGTCCTTAATTTATCCCAATCCTTAATCTCATTCACAGACCTTGATTAGAACATGATTCTGGGACTTCCCTGGTGGCGCAGTGGTTAAGAATCCATCTGCCAATGCAGGGGACACAGGTTCGAGCCCTGGTCCGGGAAGATCCCACATGCCGCGGAGCAACTAAGCCCGTGCACCACAACTACTGAGCCCACGCTCTAGAGCCCATGCTCCGCAACAAAAAAAGAACATGATTCTGTTAACTCAGAGTAAAAAAAAAAAATCCTTTTGTGAGTGGTGGGCTGCTGGAATTCAGGCTGGCTCAGACTCAGAAGCACTTGTGGGCTGCTTTTTCCCTGTTAGTGTCTTTTCTCTGGAGAGAATGTGTTTTTCTGATTGTTTCTAAATGATCAGAGGAAAGGCTCTGATATACCTTGTCTCCCACTCTTGGTCATTTGTCTGCCTAGTCAGGACACAAAAGGAAAGAAATCGTAGTAATTTCTATGCCCCCAAGGCTATACTATTCTCTAATTTCCCCATTTGCATGGTTCCCTGCCAGTTTAGTATTTTGGTAGCGGTTACCATGCTTCCCTCCCTTAACCATTTAGCCTTTTGATAAGAGTTACAAAAACAGTACTTATATATGGTAGGAAGGCTTAAACTTTCCTTACCTGGTTTCCTTAAGTCAGATAGGTCATTCAGATACAAACCACTACATGTAACAGAAATAGGCTTCTTTTTTCTAGATCATAAATACATGGATACAAATACTGACTGAATAAAAGGCTCTACAAGTATAGCCGGAGGAATTCACCCTCAAGGGAACAGCCCTGTCCCCTCTGCCCCTCCTGTGCGGTTTACCTGTCACACCAGCGGGAGCGCTGCCCTCGCTGAGCCCTGAGTTTGACAGGCTCCTGGGAGACCAGGAGAGAGAGAAAGAGGAGTTGGGGTGCTGAGGATCCGCACAGCGACTGGGCCCCTCCCCCCAGCTCTCCAGCCTTGAGCTAAGCTCCTCTGTGACGTTGCTCTGTGTCCTGCCACCTGTCCCATCATCAGGGCTACACCCGGCCAGGACTTACCTGTGGGCGGTGCTTACCTGAGAAGCACGGAACTGCCCCCCAGCACGCCCTCCCTCTACCCCGTCCCTCCCGCCCTCGGTGGTTGGCTGGCTCCCGACTCTCATTCCCTCTCACCTTCTGACTTTGTCACCCCTGCAGTTACCCTTTTTCACTTCTGCAACGTTGCCACTTCTCCCGGTCTCCTGGACCATTCCCGTCACTGTAAAAAGGACGTCTGCTATCTTCCGGTGGGTAAAAAAAGCAAAAAGCAAATCCCTCCCTGAATTCATGTTCTCTCCAAATCCTGCCCCGTCCCTCTGCAGCCCTCAAGAGCAACACCCCTGGAAAGCTGTGTCGTCATCATCAGTCTCACTTCGCCGCCATTTCCTCCTGCATCTCACTCAGCCCCTTCCTCCCTGAGACACCCTTCCCGTGCAGCGCTCGCCAGCCTGGCCTTCCTTCCCTGGTTCTTTCCCTGGCTTCTCCTCTTCCCAGCCAGTGACTGTCGAGCGTCCCAGGGTTCTGACCCAGTCCCGTGGCTTTAAGTGCTGTGTACATTACAGGCGTGTGCATACACGTGTGTACATACATACACATATAAGGTGTGTGCATATCTACATATATCCTTTCATATATACGTACGTTTCATATATACGTGCACGCACACACAGACACACACACACACATGCACACACTGAGAACTCCTAGGGCCGATCTTACCTCCAGCTTTGGCCTCTGTCCTGAGCTCCAAATTACCTGACTCTTCACCACCTCCTTTTGGATTACAGGTATCTCAATTTTAACAGAGCCAAATAGAATTATAGACTCTTCCTATTTCCCAAATCTTTTCCTCCCCAAGTTTTCCCCATCTCAATAAATGGCACCACCATTTTTCCAGCTACTCATGGGAAAAATCCTCAATGCCTCTCTCTCCTTAACACTCCACGTTCCATCTACTCAGTCCTGTTATCTTTTCCTCCAAAATGCATCCGGAATACGACCCTTTCTCTCCATCTCTGCTGCTACAACCCGAGTCCACACCACCATCATCTGCTGCCTGGACCACTGCCACCACCCAACTGGTCCCTCCTCTCCACCCGTGTTCTCCTGCAACCTTCCCTCCACGCGGCAAAGAGGTCTTTTACATTGTAGACCGAGTGATATCCCTTCGCGAACTCCAGACCGCAGCCTCCTGGGTCCTGCCTGACTGGCCATCTGTCTCTTTGACTCCATCTCCCGTTCCCCCCCCACTCCCCGCCCCTGCTCCCCCTTGGGGGAGGGGGCATCCCTCGGACAAACCAAGGTGTTTCTCAACTCAGGCCTTTGCATTTGGTCTTCTTCTTAGAACTTTCCTCCGGAGACTTTCCAAGAGCCGACCCCTCCCAATACCCACATCGGAGCTCAGACGTTCTTTCTCCGGCCTCCAGTCATCGTGGCTAAAGTCGCCTCTCGCCACCTCTCCCGTCCTCCCGTTGCGCCACCACGCATTCTGTTTTCTTAGCATTTCTTGCTACCAGAAGCTATCCTCCTTGTGTGTGTCGCTGTCTGTCTCTATCCACTAGGCTGATGGCCCGGCCTTTGTTTTACCCAATGCCGCATCCACAGCACTTCGCACAGCACCTGGCCCAGAGAGCGAGCTCAACAGGTGTGTATCAAGTCACTAGTTATCGGGATGATGCGATACGGTGAGTGGTCATCTACCTCTTCCACACACATGTGCTAGGTTCCAGGGACACAGCAGTGCCAGGAGGACCGGGCAGTACAACAGAGGAGGGCAATACGTGTGCGATGGTTAAGAGCTCAGATTCTCGACGTAGACTCAGACTCGGGCCAGAATGTGCTTCTGCTAAACTTCCTGGCCAGGCGACCTTGGCCGAATGACTCAGTCTCTCTGACCCCAGTTCCTCATCTAGAAACTAAAGATAACGATGGCTACTCTCAGGTGTTCTTAAGAGGATGAGAAGAAATCATCCACAGGAAAATGCCCAGCATACAGCAAACACTCAATAAATGTCAGCACTTTTGTGATAACAATGACTGTTTTTCGAACACGGAGACCAGCGATGCCTTCCTTTCTGTCATATTTGAGACGCCCATCTCCCTTTATTCCTAAATCCCCACCCAAATTTTTACTTTTAGACTCTTAAACAGACGCACAGCACTTTGAGAACACTTCTGCATCTTGGCACCTCATTCGCACTCCTCTGAGGGCCTTAGAGGGGGCAAACAGTGGAGGAAGAGGGGAAAATAGGTATTTTTTAATTGAAGCACAGTGGATGTAAAATGAAAATAAATACTAAACAAGCCCTGGCAGGTCCCTCGGCAGCAGCGCAGATCGGGGTGAGCCGTCTGAGATGCTGTGCCTGTTGCCATGGTGTGTCCCAGGTGTGGGCTCCAGACTTTGCTGCAAGTTAGAGCTCTCCTTCCAGCCTAGAAGCATGAACTTGAGCCCCGGCAGGGAGGTGGGGAGCTGGGCAGGAGCTCACTTCTAGCCCTCAGCATCTCTCTCTGGTGCTCCCTTGGTAACCATTGTTCTCCCTGAAGGTCAGCAAACTCATCATCCCACCAGCCTCTCCAGGGAGGTGGCTCCACGCAGAACACACTCGGACCACAAGCATGTCTGGTTGGGCCACACACTGTTTTTTAGAAATTTGATTGAAGATAGAACATCTAAAAATCAGGAGAGATTGCATAAATAATTAGACTTCTGGCTTCTCTGGAAAATTGCAACTTGCTGCCACCCTGGCCTGAGCAGTGATGGCCCCGGTCGCCGGACGTGCATTCTCTTCTTCAGAGTCCACCTGGCTGGTTTCTCTCATTTATTTCTGTCCCCTGAAGGCATTTGAGTCTTTGGCCTTTGCTCTAAGTCAGGTCTTGGGAGACTTGAAGACTATGCTAGGTCCTGGTCTTATACTGGGCACCTGAAAAGATGGGGCACAAAGTGACCCCTTGAGTTGAAGGGCTGTGGGCAGAGGTAGGAGGGAACTGAATAGAAGATTGCAGCCAAGTGAATGATAAACAGTACAAAACAGACTGAAGAGACAAGCAATAGGGATTGATCTTGTATGTGACGTGGACAGCGTTCTGGAGGATGTAGGGAAGACATGGCAAGAAGCAATGGCCAAACCTTGAGGTGAGGTGGGTGTGAAGAAACTACTGCAGCTACATCTTCTTGAAAGCCAGCCAACAACAGGAAAAACTAACCTCCAAGCAGCATTTCTCCAACCGAGGGCCAGAATCCATAACAGGTTACAAAGCCAACCTCATGAGTCTCAACCGGCACGTGCGTCACTGTATAAGGGCAAGTATTGTTTTGTGAATCCGTTAGAATGTAAGTGAAGGTATTATAGATGACAGTCCAGAAAGTGTGAAACCAGCGTGGCTTAGAGGGGAGAGAATGGACACATGTTGGCAGCTGCAGGGCCAGCTGGTGGTCAGATTTGGGGTGGGGTTTCCATGTTCTCTTTCCTCAGCTTGGTGTTTAGGGAAGATCACAGGCTCCAGTGTTCCCATTCCAGTCCTAGCTCTGTTGTTACCTGTGTGATTTTGCCTAATAAACTCTTCTGAGTCTCAGTTTCTCCATTTGAAAAATGGCGACAGTATCACCCATCTACTTCACGGGGTTGGTATGTCCCATAGACTATGAATTACTCCCCAGCCACTGGTGTGGTCCTATTCCTGGTCGCACAGTATCTCTAGGTGCGCAGATAGCATCCCTTCCTGCCAGCGGAGAGAAGAAAGGGACTCAGCGTTAGGATTTTGTGTCAGACCCTGTGCCGGACATGTGACAGGATTTGGTTGAACGCTGGATTTCAAACGAGCACGGTGGATTCGGGAGTGCTCTGGGAAGTTCAGATATAATTAGTGTAGAAGTCCTTTTATTCCTGTTGCAAGACTTTCATCCTGGATGCAGAGAATTTCAAACATTCCAACCATCCAAGGCCCTAGAGCATGCTGAGAGGGGTCCTCAGTCCAGAGACCTTCCTTAGGGGTGACGGTGGCGGCTGCAGTGTGAACAAGGAACTTGAGTTCTTCTCTCTGCCTCTCACCTTTTCCCAGCAGAGTCCAGAACCTCCAAAGTGGCCCAACCTGAATGGGAGGAAACATCCCGAAGGGAGTGTGGGTAACGCTGCTACCCTGCCCCAGCCCTATGGGCAGGGTTGGCGGCACCAGGACTGAGGCTCCCTGGGGAGGGACCCACAAACCCAGGTAAACCAAAGTCCTGATCCTGGATCCCTTTGGGCTGAGCCAGAGAGAAGGGGTCCCATGACTGGAGAGGAAGAGAGGATGCTCCCAGGGACAGAAGCCCAGGGATGAGACCCTTGTCTCCGTGGGAGCTGATCTGCAAGGGCAGCCCCCATAGCTGCGGCTGGGGCAGAACCGGGAGCACAGAAGTCCCACCAAAGAGACGTGCAGCAGAGCAGGAGGGGTTGCTGGTTCCAGGGAAATAAGCAGGGCGGGGGAGCTGGGGAATGTCAGGGGCGCATCCCAGTGCGTGCCGCCCCCCCCCCCCCCGCCACTGATCTGTTGTGAGACCTCTTCCTGCTTACCCTGGACAACCAGATTCTTCTCCTTGTCCGGTCCAAAACTCCATCCTCGGCCAGACAGAGCCACAGACACTAAAGGCCATTTCCCTTCCCCTTCAACAAACGTGTGGAGCTCCTACCACGTGCCTGGTCCCGGGCTGGAGGCCGTGACTCCCTCCCTGCAGCGGTTTACAATCCGGTGGAGACCCTTGCCTGTGTACGGCACGAGGGCAGGGATGGCAGTGGAAAAAGACAAATGCCTGGTTAAAGGAACAGGAATAGAGAGACGCCGTGGGAGTGCACAAAATAAAGCAAAACACGGAGACCACCAAGGCGGCAGCTCATCCTGAGATCTCAAGGTCTGTGGGTCTGTCTCCACAGGGGACATCTGACACCAAGCATTCGGGCCCCAAAAGGGGTGGGAGAGGACGACAGTGGACTAGAGGGAGGGGCCGAGCTGGTTCGTGAGGAGGCTAAGGAAAGGCCTGTGCGTCGGTGAAATTAGAGGAAAGGAGAGGAGAGAGGAGGTCCAGCAGCGTTGGGGAGGGATGAGCGCTGTGCAAAGGACGCTCGCAGAGACCGGGGGCCGCGCGGAGGGCAGACGCACGCCCACCCCGCGCGCCAGGAAAGCAGCCGGAGGCGGCGGCGGCCTCGGGGCGGGAGGTGCCCTCCACGTGCGCTACGTGCCGCGCGGGCCGCCCCCTTCGCGGCCGCCGGGGAGCCGGCCTCCCCACTCCTGGAGCCCAGTCCGGAGGAGGGCGCGGGACCAGGTCGCCCCCCCAGTTTGCGAGTCTGCGGCGCCCGGAAGGAACGCGGGGGCGCCCCATCACCGGGCGGCCGGCCCGGGGTGCAGGATGCAGAGCCAGGGGCGCGGGCCGGGTGGGGTCGGGCAGGCTGTTCGGGAGGCCTGGGGGCTGAGCGGGCAGGAGGAGGATAGAGACCCCAGGGACGTGTGCGAGGCTCCGGGGCCGCACACAGGCGGCGGCTGGAGACGGAGCCCGGCGGGGCGGGGTGTCGTCCCGGGTGAGGAGGGGTTCCTGGACACGTGGCACCCGGACAGGGCTCGGTTACGCTCCGGCCGCCGGGACTGCCACCCACCGGCCGCGGCACCGGACGCGGCCGCGACGCCAGCCCGCCCCTGCCTCGCGGCCAGCTTCCCAGAGACCCGGACCTCCGACCGAGAGCGCAGCACAGCCACTGGGGAGCCCTGCGGCCGCTGAGCAGACAATGAGGCGCGTGCCCCGCCCCCAAGCGCCGCGCCGTCCGCCCAATCAGCGCCCACGCCGGCCGGCCAATCAGCGCCCGCGGCCGGGCTCTTTAAAAAAAGAAGGACCGGCGCGGCGCCGCTGTCAGCTGGGTGGATCCCTCCGCGCATGTAAACACACATCATAAAGGGCCGGGAGCGTCTCCGCCTCCCCGCGGGAGGAGCGGCCGCGGGCGCAGCGCCTTTTACCGGAGCAGCTCTATGGTCCCCTCGCCGCCCGGCGGCCGACCCTCTCTCAGCGTCACGACGCGTCCGCGGGGAGCCGACAGCCGCTGCGCCGTCTGGAGCCACGAAATCCCGTGGCTGGGGTTGCTACCGGAAGTTGGGGACGCGAGGCCGGGAGGGGCGGGGGCGGCCCGCGGGCAGCTGGGGACTGGAGAGTTTTCTGTGGGTTCGCTGTCCTGCATCACGGTCGTAATCCGTACGTGTCTAGAGTTTTCCTCAAAGTTATGCCTACCTGGCTTGGCGGATGCCAATGCTAAGTGTGAAAATAGTCTTAACGTTGCTCCTAGGAAAGAGCACATGACAGGAAATCAAGTCTAGCGAGACCCTCTAAAGCACAGACCGCCCAAGGCAAAGAGCAACAACGAGGATTTTTTTCTCCCCAGCGTTTTACTGTGAAAAAATTTGAAAGATTCAGCAAAGTTAAAACCATCTTTTGCAGCCGACTCCTCTATCCCCCGCACCTAGATTCTAACTTGCTATCTCATATCCTTCTTACACCGATGACTTTTTCTCTACTAGGATGCCAGCTGCCCTTGGCCTCAGTCTCCATTGTCATGGCTTAGGTAGGTCCCAAAGCCCTAGACAAATAAGGCCTGCCTTCTCCAAGGACCTTTCGGTTTACTTAAGAGTTTACTGAAGAGGAGCTTTCTCCCCTCGCCGGCCTTTTAGTCGAAGAATCCTCAAGGATGAGATCTGTTTACTCCAGGTGAATCTAAAAGCAGGGCTAGAACTCTGTTGACACCTCCCTACGAAGGAGGCCCTGGCAAACGGTCCTTCCATGGGTTTGGCTGCTTTCTGGATAAAAGAGGCCTTTTTAAATGTTGAAGTCCTACTTTTTGAGTTCTCTCCCCTTTTCTGGGGAAGGATATTACCTGACCCCCCCCCCCCACCATGTGTCAAAATTGTTCTTACCTCTTAAAGCGCCTTCATGATCTGCTCTGCAAAATGGGGGTAATAGCAGTGCCTCCCAAGCGGGGTGGGAGTGAAGCTTCAAGGAGCGAATATACCACTACACACAAGGCATTTACAAGGATGTCTTACACACAGTAAGCATCAGATAAAGAAGGGCTCTCATTCAGGCTAATCACTCCCAGATTTACATCTCCACTTCTGATCTCTCCCCTTCTGATTTACACGCTGAGCCTGTTGGGTATCTCCAACTGTCCCAGACACCTCAGACTCAACATGGCCAGAAGTGGACCCACGAGCTCCCTCCCCAGACTGACTTCTTGTTCCCCAGCGATGCCAGTGGCCGCACCCACTCAGGCATGTACCTATACCCCTGAATCGCTCCTCCCCAATTTGTCACTTTTATGCCCTCCATTTGCATTCCTCCCTCCTAATGAATAGCATCACTGCCTTGATTTAGGCCCCATCATTCCTCATCTGGATTATTTCAAGGCTCCCGCTCTTCTCATATCCAGCCTCGCCGTGTATTGCTCGCGGACCACACTTCCCTGCAACACCCTACTCCAATAAGTGAAGTCTCCACCACTTGTTAACCTAGGAATTTGGGCAAATTTCTTAATCAACCTATGCCTCTCTGTCGTTATTTGTAAAATGGAAACGAGTACCTGCCTCGTAGGGTTGCTGTGTATATTAAAGATTAATCATGAAAGCACGTGGCACAGGGCCTAGGAGATGAAGTGATCAGAGTGTTAGTTTATTATCCTCCTAACTGTTGTCTCACCTACAGGCTGTTGTCACGTTCAAGCTCTTCCCTCTACCTGGAAAAGCCTCCTCCGTCCCCGACACCCTGCGCCCCTCGGGGTCTGACCAGGTGTCCTTGCACTTCCACCACGGCGCTTCCCACGGGGCGGGACGGGACGGAGCGTACACCCGTGGGCCCGGCTTTTCCCCCAGACCTGTAACTTCCCGAGGGAGGGAAGGGGCTCTGGCACGTAGTCAGTGGTCAGTGGGTGCCGGCTGGGCTGGACCGTGAGGACGAGCTCCGTCCCCCGGGGGCCGCCCCGCCCGGCCCGGGGCGGGCGCTCAGCACGGGCCGGGTGGGGGTGGGGTGGGACTCCTTTTCCTCGCCGTGGCGGCGGAGGCGCACGGCGTGGCTGGCGCGGCGCGGCGTCGTCGGTCGGTGTCGGAGTCGGAGTCGGAGTCGGAGTCGGAGTCGCCGGAGTCTCAGGAACCGGATCCGAGGCTGAGGAGAAGGAGGAGAAGAGGAGAAGGAAGAGGAGGAGAAGAAGAAGGAGAAGGATTAGGAGGAAGGCCAAGGAACCGGAGGAGACCAAGAACCGTCGCTCAGCCGCGTCCGCGGCGCCGCGAGGATGGAGGCCCCCGGCCCGCGCCCCGCGCCGGCCCTCGGCGGCCCCGGCCCGCTGGGCGAGTTCCTGCCGCCGCCCGAGTGCCCGGTCTTCGAGCCCAGCTGGGAGGAGTTCGCCGACCCTTTCGCCTTCATCCACAAGATTCGGCCCATAGCCGAGCAGACAGGAATCTGCAAGGTGCGGCCGCCGCCGGTGAGTCTCGAGCGGGGCTCGCGGCCGGCCGGCGGGCGGCTGGGCCTCTGCGCGGGGCGAGGGGACAGCGGACGGAGCGCGGCCGGGGTTCGTATCCGGACGGAGAGGCGGCAGCACCACCGGCACCGGGGTCGTGGCCGTGCGCCGGAGCCCGCGGGGCGGAGGGCGGGCTGGCGCGGAGGCCCCCGGGCGCGGGTGCGGCGGGTGCGGGGCGCCAGGGGTGCGGGGTGCGCGCCCCGCGAGTTGTCGCGAGGAGGAAAGTTTTCAATATGGCGGCGGAGCCCCTGGTCCTTTGTGTGGAGGCGGCGGCGGCCCGGGCGGCTTCACCTGGCGCCCCACCCTCCGGCCCCGGACCCCCCGCCCCGGCCCGGACCCCTGGCGGGCCCCCCGGGCCGGGGACTAGGCGGGGCGACGGAGCCAGACGGGGGCACCGCGGGCCGGGCCGAGCGGACGTGCTGAGGGGGCGTGAGCGTGGGGTTCGGGGGGCGGCCGCCCAGAGGCTCCCCGGCCCCCGCCCCGAGAGCTGCACGCGGCGGGCGGTGTCAGCCCCGAAGGCGGAGGCCGCCCCGCGTCCCGACCCGGAGCGGAGGCCCCAGCGCAGCCCCCTGCCCGGGTGGGCGTGAGGGTGGGTGTTCCCGAAACGGTCACCAACGGCTGCAACGTCGGCGGAGAAGCCCTGCCGGCCCCTGCCCCCTCCCCTCCTCCTTTCCTCCGCTCCCCCCTCCCCTCCCCTCCCGTCACTTCCCCTCCCCCTCCCCCAGCCCCCGGCCGCAAACTCCGGACCCCTGGGCTGTGCCCACCTTTCGGCCCGGCCGAGGCGGCCTCAGCAGTTGGATGGGCCGGGACCGTTGGCCGGAGGTTTAACTGCTTTTCCGACAGTTTGAGAAGCTTCTCCCCGCTCCGCCCCCGCTCCCTCGGAGGAAGCCCCCCCTCCCGCCCCTTTCTTTCTTAGGCTTGTTCTTTGTAATGACGTTGGAGTTGAGGGGTTCTGTGCGTAACCGCTCAGCCTGGAGAGCTGTGTCGAGGGAGATCCCAACTGAGTCTGTCTGATCCCAAGTCCCCCCTCCCCCCGATTGAAATGCGGACTCTGTATTGGAGTTTTTCTTGGACTAGTTTGAAATGGAGATGAAATACCTGTCTCCGGGAATAACTGGTCAGTTAGGATGGGGGAGATGATTGAGAATAGACGCCTTTCTCTCAAGAAGTAGACAAGGTTGATTGTCGTTGCTCAAGGGAAGTGCGTGTCGGTTGGAGCGCTGAGGCCTGCAGAAGTTGTGCGGTGATTGGGGCCAGGGTTTTAGTTGTGGAAGAATAGGGCATGGACAGGTAGCAGCGGAGCTTTGTGTCAGCGTTAGGGACGGGGACTGTGAATAGTCCGCGTTCGCATCCATGGGCGTCCATTCTGAAACTAGGCAACTTGAGCAAGTTCTCGGTAGCCCAAGTGTGCAGTCGGTTCCTGGGGGGGAGTTGTCCTCCATGTTGGTATTGTGGTGCACTAGGGCTGGGGTAAGCCCTTTATCTACTTTCTTTTCCTATTCCTTTTGTCGGGTTCTTTTCCTAGAAAGATAGTGTTGCTCTGGTTAGGTTTCGCTACTCATTTCAGCATCTTGGCCAGAATATTAATGGTAAGCTCTGCAAAATGTGTGATCTTTCTGCCTTTCCCCATCCTGAATGTCAGACAGACGTGATGGCCACCATTTTGTATTGAGAGTGGTACTTACTACAGCCGAGGAAGGGTATTAAAGAGGCACAAATAGATAATCCACAAACATAACCAGTGCTCTGTTTTGGAGACCTCCTTTGTGTGGAGGAGGCTTCTTCCTCCTTTGTTTAACAAACTCCTGTGCCAACTGGAAAGAGTTTGGGAGTATTTCTAGTTGATATAACCGCAAAAAGGGAAACCTTTCCAGAAGTTGTAGCTCTTGAAGAAGGGTCTTGTTGGAACAAAGGGATCTTAAGAGATGGAGATGTAAACAAGTCTTTGTTTTAGAAACCGTTTTCTTTTAGAAAGCTAACTGTGAACAAGTGGTTTCATATGGTTGAAATAAAGCAACAACAAGCCAAGAGATAAGAAATATTTTCCATGGCGATAGCTATATAATGCCCGTGTTTCTAGATGATTTGTTACCACTAAGTTTTTGGAATTCAAGTGACTGTATTTAAAATGGGGATTGGGTTTATTGGTATTTTATTTCTCGGAGATAAGGGGAAGAATTACAAAGCATTTCTATTTGCTTTTGTCCTTAACTTTGCATCTTTAATTAATGGTACTTAACGTAGCTTCAATTTATAGCTGCTTCTTAGTGATGGTCCTAAACTGCTTTGCTACTGAAACTTGAGGTTCACAGAAATTTGTTAATGAAAATATAGTAAGATAAATATGATTAAAGGTAATAAAATCAAGAAGATGTTATTCAGATCCTGAGTTATAAGTTTAAAGAGGGTAGTAAACAAACCTATTTCAAATTACATCAAGTATGTAGGATAACTAGGCTTGTTTCCTGGACTTTTTTTTTTTTCCAATTTACAATTAATCTGACTTCTGGTTTGTTACCTTTAGATGCAAATTTTCATTTCCTTCTTGATGTACTTAGATTTCTTTTTAAGGACAAATTTTCCATGTCACTTTGTGGTATTTGCGGATGATTAATTTTAGGGGTGTAACTATTAGGCAAAAAATAGTGGACTGCTCAGTAAATACTTTTCTCAGTCTCTCGAGTTTGATAGGAATATATTTGATGGCTTCAGTAATTTACTCTGTTGCTCTCAAACATGTAACATTTGGCCATAGATAGGCAGATTCCACAAATTTCTTCTCTGGAGGTGTCCAGACGTTAGAGATTTAAGTCAAACCCCAGATGGCACAATAGACACATTTTTCAACTTTAACTTCCTGTGGTCATTAGTTTGATCCCTTAGGCTTCATAGCCAAAGTGTAAAACTTTCAAATGTTCTAATACAGTGTCTTAATCCAGTCAGTGTCTTTGATTGAGCCTGTTGGTTCCGCCCTTAGAACATGAAGGAACTTAAATATACTTCTCTTTGTACGGGGGGAGGTGTGAGTGATACAGAGCTCTTTTACTCTCATTCCAGCCCATCATTCTCCCTAATGTTAGGTTTGCTTGACTGTGGCCTAATCCTCTCTGTTGTTTTTCCAGTTTCTTTGGTGTCATGAAATTTTTCTCTAGTTGTGATTCCTTGCCACCTTAAACCTTTTAATATTTGGGGGAAAAGCTTATCAATAGAAATATCCTTGAGCAAAGGAAGAACTTATAATTACTTTTTTAAAATAACAGTTTTGTTCAGACATAATATATTTACCATACAATTCATCAATTTAAAGTGTGCAATTCAGTAGTTTTTAGTATTTTCATGGAGTTTTACAACCATCATCACAATCAGTGTTAGAACATGTTTATCACCCGCAAAAGAAACCCTGTACCCAATTGTAACTAGTTTTTAAAGAGAAATTTAGAACTATACCTCTCAAAAGAAGAACTTTTTTTTCTCACTTGGTAGGAGGCTGGATTAAGTCCTACAGTTTTAGTTTAAATGCGTCTGCCTTAAAGTAAAAACAAACTTCATTTGTTGTAGCCTTTGAATGGGTGATTGGCTAAATTTGACTTTGCCAGTGGTAGATTGGTCACACTCACAGACATCCATCTAGCTGTAACTCTTAGTGAACTAATCAACAAGTTAATAATAGACTCTTAGAATGGAATGTGAGTGATATTGCAAATATATGAGACAGCTTTAGGTTTACATCCCCACCCCCACTGGAAAAGTTTTCTTTCCTGTGGTTGTAGGATTTGTTTTTAAACATGCAGTCTAAACCTTTTCTAAAGAGCAGAATGACTAGAGAATTGCCTTTGAAGAGTCTTAATAAATGTTCTGATTTAAAGCTGGGGTGTTGAGTTCATTATTGAGAGACACTGATAAGGAAAATTAGAGAAAATGATCAACCCTCGGTTTCATTCTTTGTCTCTAAGGTCCTTAATTTTTTTTATTTCCGATTGACAGATCAGTAGTAAACTCAATTACTTAGTTGTTTAGTTTGGGAGACAAAAACAAAGTTCAGGATGCTTACAATACTTTAATATAGGCAGACAGAAATCTGCCAGTGAGAGAATTTTCTTTTAGAAAGGCAAAAATATCATTGTGAACTATTCAATTTAAAATAAAAACAAAAAGGAATCTGGTTTATGTGCTGTAAGTGGGAGCTTTTTGCAGGCTTTGGTAACCTCTCGTTGTTTTAATTGGGCCACATTAAAGTTTGGTTGTAGAAAAGGATAGAGGGAGACCTCATGCCCCCAAATGAAAGTGCTGATTAATTAGGTTCCTGGATTTAGGTTCCACGAAGCCTACTTGTGTATCTCTTGGCAAAGGCCATCTATGGGTTTAAAAACCAGTAACCTGGAAAGACCTTGCTTTCCTCATTGTACAGTCCTTGCATTGAGCTGGTGGTGTGATTTTTCCTTTCTAAGAGAATTAGATATTCTTTGGAGATTATGCTAATATACCTGTTTTATGTGTAGAAGATCACTGCAGTCTCAAAAAAATTTTTTTTTAATAATGTGGAATAAATGTTGGGAACTGAAGGACTGACTATACTTTCAGAAAGTTCTAAGTTTGGGTCCCTTGAAGAGGAATCATCTGAAGCACACCAGTGAGTCTCTTTGGGGTGAGTGGGTCCGTGCCATTATCACTGGGCCACTCTGATTTACTTTCGATTACTTAGGGTTTGAGAAACTAATAACTGGATTTTAAAATCTGAGTTGTGAGAAACTTGTCTAAGACATGAGAATTGTATGCAGCTTAACAAGGATTTCTTAAGTATTTATCAACTGCTGTGTCCTAGCATGGGATTAAAGAGAAAAATGAGACATTACCTTTGTACACCTAAAACAAATTCTTCTAAAAATGCTTTTTCTGTCATTAAATATTAGATGAGTTCAGTGGTGACTTTGCTTTTTCAATCTCCAAGTTTATGAAGACTAACGGGGAGAAGCCGCCTCTAGGGCAGTGGGACATTTCTGTTTCGTAACTGTAAGATGGAAGAATTTGACTAAATGTATTCTTGTCTTTTAAAATTTTTTTTTAAACATTCAGAATTTTAATTGTAGACCATTCCTCTTAAAGCATTATTGCCATATGCCTTTGGACATGGCCTAGAGTCATCCCATCTGTTCCTCTGTTTTATTTCTTTTAATCATTTAAGTTTTCTTTCTGGACTTAAGACCAGTTACTTTGCTCTGCTAGAGCCTTCATTTCCAGGGTATAAATGACATTTTTTAAATTATGAAAATAATTCAAGCATACACAAAAGTGTAGAGAATATAGTCCCTTTACGTATTTTCCTGGGTGTAAGAGGGCGGAAAGCAGAGCAGCAGTGTTGGAATTGAGAGCAAACTAGTGACCTCAGGTGTAGAGAACAACTTGGCTTAGCTTTTGTCTTATTCAGGGTGAGTGAGATTTGGGCAATTAGGAATGAGGTTTCTAGCCTTTAGTGAGAGATGGCCACTCTTTGCCTAATCAGGATGGGGATTGGATTTCTCAGTCTTTCCAGGGTCTTTGTTGCTTTGTGACACGTTTGTTGGAGCCTGTGTGGGAACCTGACCGCTGTCAGGCCAGCTCCTGGATGCAGAGGCGTGGTGGTCAGAGGTGGTGGTTGGTGGTGGTGCCTGTCGCTCCCTTTTCTGCCCTTGGTCCATTTTCCTGTCTGACGTCATCTCAGCAGCATAGAGCTGGGAGTCGGGGGTGACCAAGAAGTAGAACGAAGTCCCTTCTGGAAAAGGAGTTTGAAGGAAATGAGAGTCAAAGGGTCTAATGAGTGGCTGGTCAGGATGTCATTAGGTTCACTTTACTGTGAAGATGGTGGTTCCACTTCCAGCCTCGATGATGCAGTTCCTGTTTCAGCAGAATTGCTGATGAACACTTAGGTAGCCTCAGATGTTCAAAAGAAGTGAGTTAAAAGTCAAGCCATTGAAAAATATTTTCTGTAAATAACCCCTTAACGTCTAAGCACTCTCCTCCCCAAAATAATAACTTCATTTTTCAGGAACTAAGGTAAACATCACTAGGCAGAAGGTGACATAATAAACAGGTTTTTTTTAAACTTGTTGATTCCATTTCATTTGGAAATGTTATTTTACAACTGATGTAAATTTTAAGAAATATTTTGCAGGGATAAAAATAAGCTTTATCAAGGGGAGTGTATGTGGATTTTTACTTTTTCTATTACGTAAAAGAAGGAGTCAGTGTTTCTAAATTTTTTTAAATGAGTGGGTAGAGTCTTGAATCTAATACCATCATGACCTTGGACAAAGTTATTTTTTTCCAGTGTATGCCTTCTTATCTGCTATAAGGAGATCTGACACTGACTTAGAGCTGTTGTCCAGATTAATTGATGGATTGCAAGGAGCTTAAATTCCAAAGCTTTTACTTGCTTGCTGCTAAGAAGGGTCTGGGGACAGATTTAGAGAGACGAGGGTTAGTGCCAAATACATATCCCTCACTTCTCCTACAGCGAAGGGATTTTTAAAAGTGAAACTTGAAAAGTCAAAAGCCCAACATCAAAACTAGAATATACAAAGTGTAAATTCTTCTGTTAAGATGAAGCTTTTCTGTACCTGGATGTTCTTTTAAATTAGTTGAAATAAAAAAGTTTTTTCAGGTAGAGCTGTTATAAATTATTTCAGAAATTTTGCAGTGTATGTGTGTTATACAGGCAGGAGGTTGGTAAGCTTTAAGAAGTGTTTAAAATTATTTAATTTTCCCTAGTGTGGGAAGGCTGTGATGCTGTGGAAGCCCTGCAGATGGAGAGCATTATATTTTGTCTAACATAATTTAAATAGTCCCAATTCTTGCCTGAAGGGTTAGTAGATTGAGTCTTTAATAAGTTGCTTGTAAAGTGAGGAGAAAAGTAGAAGAGGTGTCAGGGAAAAGGTTTATTTTGGTCTTCAGGACAGATCCCGATTATATTTTATTCTTTTACTAAGAAGTAGGCAGACTTTTTTTTTTTTTTAATCTAATTAACGTTTCTATATGATCATACAGATTTGGATTCACCGTGGGTTTTTTTTGGTTTTTTTTTTTTGCGGTACGCGGGCCTGTCTCGGCTGTGGCCTCTCCCGCTGTGGAGCACAGGCTCCAGACGTGCAGGCTCAGCGGCCATGGCTCACGGGCCCAGCCGCTCCGCGGCATGTGGGATCTTCCCAGACCGGGGCACGACCCTGTGTCCCCTGCATCGGCAGGCGGACTCTCAACCACTGCACCACCAGGGAAGCCCCACCGTGTTTTTTTGTTCAAATATGTTATGGGATTTCATAACATTGCTTCTTAGGTGGACCCGTATATATTGTATTTCTACTATTGTGGCTTTTTTGTTTTTGTCTTGAATCAAGCAATTCACTCAATACGGTTTTCTGCATGTGTTAAAACACTGTCTAGTGGTGTACATATGAAGTTTTAAAATCTTTAAATGTTGAAAGTGTTTGTTTAATTGCGAGCACGTAGCTAGGCTGAGCTTCTCTTCCCAGCTATGTTCCTTGTGTGGCCCTAGGCAGATTTTTGTGCATTCCTACATTAATTCTTGCCACCTCAGAGCTTGATCAGATTGTAGTGTTAGAGAACTAAGTTTAAACCTGAGTGTGTTTTTAGCAGTTGGCTGAAGCTTTTGTTAAGCATGCGTTCCTATGAGGCGTACAGATACCTGAACATGGCCATCTACTCCACTGCTAACTCCAGAGACAAAGGACAAATCCTGTCAAAACCACATAATTTCAAGGTCTTTAAGGCAAGATCCTCCCAATTTTCTGTGCGGTTGTACCAACTCATCATTTGGTGATATTTAAACCAGATGGGAACATGTCACCCTTGCCAGGCTTTAACTTGGACGGGGAGAGTGAGGATCTCTTAGGATTTGTACACTGGTGTCTTTTCATTTGTGGGACGGGGGTGAGGCCATAGAGATGAGCAAGGTCTAGAAAGAATTTTGGGACTATAACCTCCATTTTGTAAAATTCCAGATATTCCAAGCTTTTTCCTCTCCCAGAGAGGCTCTTATGCAATATTTTGGACAAATTGAGAACAGCCACCAGATTTTCCAGCGGAAGGCTGGCTTCGGGGATTTGTGTAGGGTGTGAGTTTGAGGTTTTTAAAGATTGTACTTAATGGCAGCCCATTCTGCCATTCTTTCTATAAGTACTTTTTTTTTCTACTGCTAACCTTGTGGCTTTTCTTGTCTTCCAAGTGTAAAATACATCCTTGACTTATGTTAATAGATAATTGCTCATCAGATTTTTTTTTGAGGGGAACAGGGTTTAAAGTTTGATTTAGGATCCAAGGTAATTTGTTTTTGGCGGTTGGTATTAGCTAGCTAGGACGTGAAAACTTGCAGAGAATAGGGATTTCATGGAAAAATCGTTGAGCAGGAATCCAAACATTTGGCTTCTGATGTGTGTTCCATTATCTTCATGTTATCCTTGAGCTTCCAGCCTTGAGGTTGGAATTTCAAGGTTTTATTCCATTAACCTGCCTTTTTTTGTTTGTTTTAATAAATGTATTTATTTATTTATTTTTGGCTGCCTTGTGCGTGGGCTTTCTCTGGTTGTGGCGAGCATGGCTCCTCTTATGTGTGCAGGCTTCTCATTTTGGTGGCTTCTCTTGTTGCGGAGCACGGGCTCTAGGCGCGTGGGCTTCAGTAGCTGTGGCATGTGGGCTCAGTAGTTGTGGCTCACGGGCTCTAGAGTGCAGGCTCAGTAGTTGTGGCACACAGGCTTAGTTGCTCCGTGGCATGTGGTATCTTCCCAGACCAGGGCTCGAACCTGTGCCCACTGCATTGGCAGGCAGATTCTTAACCACTGCGCCACCAGGGAAGCCCTAACCTGCCTTTTAAAATGAGGATAATTCTGGCCCTGCTTTACATGATGAGGCATAAAGAGGTAAGTAAACATGCTCAAGGTCACCTGACTGCTAAGTGGAGGAGCCTGATATGAGCCCACACAGTACTCTTAACCATTATTTATATTGCCTATATCCACATGAAATTGGGATTACATGAGACGGCAGATGGAAAATTATGAATCTTTTTATTCTTTTTTTTTAAATTGAAGTGTAGTTGATTTACAGTATTGTGTTAGTTTCAGGTGTACAGCAAAGTAGTTCAGTTATATATATGCTTTTTTGTATAATTTTCCATTATAGGTTATTGCAAGCTATTGAATATTGCTCCCTGTGTTATGCAGTAAACCCTTGTTGCTTATCTATTCTATGTATAGTAGTTTGTATCTGTTGATCCCATACTCCTAATTTATCCCTCCCCGACCCTCCCTTTGCCCCTTGGTACCCCTAAGTTTGTTTTCTCTGTCTGTGAGTCTGTTTCTGTGTTGTACATAGATTCATTGCTGTTATCTTTTAGATTTCACATATAACTGATATCATATATTTGTCTTTGATTTACTTCACTCAGTATGATAATTTCTAGGTCCATCCATGTTGCTGCAAATGGCATCATTTCGTTCTTTTTTATGGATGCATAATAATCCATTGTATGTATGTACCACATCTTTATCCATTCATCTGTTGATGGACACTTAGGTTGCTTCCGTGTCTTGGCGGTTGTTAATAGTGCTGCTATGAACATTGGGGTGCATGTAGCTTTTCAAAGTGTGGTTTTCTCCAGATACAGGCCCAGGAGTGGGATTGCTGGATCCTATGGTAACTCTGTTTTTAGTTTTTAAGGAACGTCCATACTGTTCTCCATAGTGGCTGCACCAATTTACATTCCTACCAGCAGCGTAGGAGGGTTCCCTTTTCCCTTTTGTTAACTTAGTTCTTGCTGCTAAGGTAGGATTTTTTTCCCCCCCCCTGTGCTGTGCGGCTTGCAGGATCTTAGTTTCCCGACCAGGGACTGAACTGAACCCGGGCCCATGGCATTGAAAGCGCCGAGTCCTAACCACTGGACTGCCAGTGAATTCCAAGGACAATTTTATAGATAAAGTTCAGTGTTCTTCTTTCTAATATGTGGTGGGCAGTGGCTCCTTTCGTAGATCCCAGAAATTAGCTGGGCTTTTGGGGAAGGAGAGTGTGATCTTCCTTTGCTTCTTTCTGGTTATCCTAACGCACTGAAGGAAAATCAGTACTAGAAAGCTGCCCTTATGTGATAACAAAGTACCGTACCATTTTATTTTGTCTGTTATAGTTGCCTGTAAAATGTAATTATAAAATTTTAAGTAAACCGGGTGCCCTTATTTTTTAACTAAACAATGTGTATGAGCTTGGCCATTCCATATACTTTTGGTTGGTTGGCTCATTTGTGTGGAAACTCCTGGCTCATCAGTTTCAGTGACCACTTAGCTTCAATTGGAAGAATATGGAAGAAGCTCCTCTGGCCATTGGAAAGCTCAGCTAGGTTTGAGAACTACTAGTTTAGGTAATTCCTTGATGAGGTTTAGGCAGCTGTTAATATAAGGAATTTTCTTACCTGTTGACTTTGAATTAATAGAAATTCTCAGCTCCACTACAAGAAACTAAGGAATCCTTTCCGTCAGCTCTGGTGAATGAAGAAATGGATTGGGTCCTTGGGGTTGGTTATGGGTTCAATTCAGTACATTTACTGATATGTCAGTAAGTGCCAGGAATTGTGTTAAGGTTCTGCAGTTTACAACTTTGACTTAAAGGAACTCATAGTCTGCTGGTGAGAAAGATCAGTAATTAGATTATATAGTAGGATGTGTGCAAGTAATGGAAACTGCATATAGAATGGTTGAAGATAATAGGGTTGGGGGAATATGGAGGTGGGTGGAGTATGGGGAGAGGGGGCTGCCGGGGGGCATCTGGGAAAGCATTGGGTTAGGGAGGAAATAGGAGTGTAGAATGAGAGTGAGGGTCATGAGAACTCGCAGAAACACCAACGTTTAAGGAATAAAGAGGATCTAGTTGGAGGCCGCAGGAAATGTGCAGGGAAGCCAAGGAGAGAAAAAAGCTGGTTTGTTGAGCCTGTATTTCAGACTTACATGACTTCTTGGTGATGATTTTCTTAAGTCTCAACTGTAGACTCAGCTGTAAAATCCTCTATTTAAAATCTGGGAAAGTAGGTAATAGAAGAGTTTTTATAGTGTGTCCCATTGATACCAGGCAGCCATTCAAATGAGGACCAGTTTTATCAGGCTGGAGCTTCCTCATATTTTAGGTTAAAGTGGGTCATCTTTTAAATCAAATTGATTATTATTATTTTTAGCCGTGCCACATGGCTTGCAGGATCTTAGTTCCCCCACCAGGGATTGAACCTGGGCCCTGGCAATGAAAGCGCAGAGTCCTAACCACTGGACCTCCAGGGGATTCCCCCAATTGATTATTAAATGTGGCAATAAATGTGAAAGAAGTAAGATAGTGCTCTCTCTAAAACAGTAGCACTGAGATACATTATAAATTTATTTTAAGAGTTTTGGACATGAGATTTATTTATCTACCGTCCTAAATTGAGCTTGCCTGTGTAATAGTACACCCTTTTATCTTTCATACAGGAGATCTAGCCTTGAAGCATGGTCAGAATTAGAGTATACTGAATAGACTATCAGGTTGTCCTTGTGTAAATATTAGATGATCGGCAGTGGGATAAACAGAGCAGCTTCCTAGCAATTCCAGTTCAGGTTCAAGCTTCAGTCTTTTACTTCAGATATGGCTATGGATCATATGTGTTCTAAAATTATTTCCACTTTTATTGCTAGACGTATAGTTAATATATCTTAATTGCAGCAGGACTGAAGAGCTGTTAAATATTTGCTTTTAGTGAAATGTATGGCTTACTATTTGTTTCTTTTTTGTTTGTTTTTTTAGTGCAGTTGCAAATGTGTCTTGAGATGGAACATCAAACAAAACAAAGATTTAGTATCTTCTCTGAGGCTCAGGCTGATTTTTAGTGTCACTACTGTCCCTTTCCTGACTTTGAATCTCCAGGAGTGACCACCAGTTTGTAAAGTACTAAAGGTGTAGAGCAGCAAGTGTTTACAGATCTAATGAGGCCTTAAAGTTAGGGTGTGGGATGTTTAACTTTCCCTGCCCTTGGTGCCCAGGTGGGTTTGGGTGTTGCTGAGTGAAGGTTGAGGGGGCAGAGTTCAACCTTGTTCCTAAACCCCTTCCCCGACAAATCTTTTTTTTTTTTTTGACAAATCATTTTTTAAAAAATATTTATTTATTTTTGGCTGCATTGGATCTTCGTTGCTGCGTGCAGGCTTTCTCCAGTTGTGGCAAGCGGGGCCTACTCTTCGTTGTGGTGCTCAGGCTTCTCGTTGCGGTGGCTTCTCTTGTTGTGGAGCATGGGCTCTAGGCATGCGGCCTTCAGTAGCTGTGGCATGTGGGCTCAGTAGTTGTGGCTCTTGGGCTCTAGAGCGCAGGTTCAGTAGTTGTGGCGCACGGGTTTAGTTGCTTCGTGGCATGTGGGATCTTCCTGGACCAGGGCTCAAACCCATGTTCCCTGCATTGGCAGGCAAATTCTTAACCACTGTGCCACCAAGGAAGCCTGACAAATCATTTTTTGAACCTTTCTGAAGTATGTAATCTTTTCTTAACTTTAGCAGTCTCAGTTTTCTGTCAGAAAATTGCCTTTTCCTCACTGGGATCCTAGGTATGAAAGAAAACAATCAAAACTACTTACTAACTAATTTCCTTGCAGGGGAGGAACCGTGGCACTGTAGCTACTTGATCATAATATGGTTTGGTGTAGGCATATTGAAGTAACGTTTGCACCAGTTATAATTGCTGTAAGGGAGAAGGATCTGAAATTTCTTCTGGACTCGTTCAGTGACCATAAGATGTCTGTGAATGGCCTGAAATGAATAATGCTTTCCTGTTAACTTTTCATGATTGACCATCATGTTGTCAGCCCATTTAAGTGGAAGATGATTTGTTCTAGGGATTTAGCTTTCTTAGAAGCCTTCCTTGTGAATTTTATAATTTTTTTAAAAAATAAATGTATTTATTTATTTGGCTGCACTGGGTCTTCGTTGCTGCGTGCAGGCTTTCTCTTGTGGCGAGCAGGGGCTACTCTTCATTGTGGTGCGTGGGCTTCTCATTGCGGTGGCTTCTCTTGTTGCAGAGCACGGGCTCTAGGTGCGTGGTCTTCAGTAGTTGTGGCACGAGGGCTCAGTAGTTGTGGCTTGCAGGCTCTAAAGCGCAGGCTCAGTAGTTGTAGCGCACTGGTTTAGTTGCTCCGTGGCATGTGGGATCTTCCTGGCCCAGGGCTGGAATCCGTGTCCCCTGCATTGGCAGGTGGATTTTTAACCACTGTGCCACTAGGGAAGCCTCCTCTGTGAATTTAAAAGGATACTTCCATTATAGGCTTGATGAGACTTTTGGGATGTGCAAAAATCTGTATGAATCACTCCAGGTAACTTTGGTAGCTATCTATTAAGGACATTTTGGAAGAGTAAGATGGCCTCCATATGATCTAGTTATTCCCTCTTACTGTTTATAAACCAGATTATACTTAGCTTGTTCGTACAGAGGGGCCGGGGAGGAAACTATTTCTTTGAGGTTTGAGAAGCAGTATCATTGGGAGGACTGTTTTATGTCAATATTTTCATATGGCTTTAACAATAATAAATTTAAGTAATTTAGAGGCCGTATAAATACAGATTATCATTTCCAAGATTTATTAAAAGTGGTGGAAAAGGAATTTATTGGGACTAATGCTTAATAAGTAAACACCATGACATGCCTCTTATGTATGTATTTATTTATTTATTTTTGGCCATCCTGGGTCATAGTTGCAGCACGCGGGATCTTTCATTGCAGCATGTGGGTTTAATTGCCCCACGGCATGTGGGGTCTTAGTTCCCCAACCAGGGATCGAACCCACATCCTTTGCATTGGAAGACGGATTCTTAACCACTGGACCACCAGGGAAGTCCCGACATGTCTCTTTTTTACTGGTGTATTTTCATTTACTAATAGATGGTCCATAGAAACAATGCTTTGCCTTCCCAAATACTTAATATTCAGAAATTAAAACACTCTTTTAAACAAGAAGTTGTGTAAAACTGAAAACTGGCTCTTACCAAGCCCCACCTATAGGAGTTAAAACTTTAACAAATGTTCTTATTCCTGGTACTTATTATCTTAGTACAACTATCAAAAGTCCGTGTATGTTTGCAAATGATTGCATTGGTATTTTCAGGTTCTTTTTGGTGGTAGGACTTTAGGGAAGAATGGGTTGCCATATGCTTTTCTAAAAACGTTGGCATTACACAAGCAGGTCAAGAAATCATTGTTAGTGAATGGAGAAAACACTTGAAGTGGCCGCTTTTAAAATCTGTGTGGACAGAGTTCTCTGGAGGGGCAGATTGGATGGGGAACCCTGTAGGGGTCTGTTAGTTGTTTCCAAGGTTTGGGCTGTTGTTTTCAAGGTTTGGGCTGAGGACTTTTGGAGAGTTCACAGGACCTTTTCAGCAGGTCCGCGGGAACTTCCTCTTTTCAACTAAATGTTTATCTGTGACGAGCTTATCTTCATATATTTTAACCAAAACAACATATACAACAACTGATTGACAGCAGAAGATATGAAACTCCAGCTTATTTCTATTAAGCCAGACATTAAAGAGATTTGCAAAATAAAACTCTTCTCACCAATTCTTTGCTTATTATTAAATGAATTTTTTTTAATGTCTTTTAATTTCTAATGCAATAAAAATGAATGGATAGAACCCATCTGAAGTAAAACTCTTCGAAGCCGTCAATTTTTAAGAGTTTAAAGGGGACCTAAGGCCAAAAATTTGAGAGTGGCAGTACTAAAAAAGGAACTTAACTTCTGCAAAGGCTTGACTCAATAGGAATAAATCTAGGACCTATGCATAAGCAGTTTCTCTTTGTGCTCAACCTTTGAAGAGGATATTATAACACCAGTAGAGGGTTTGGTAAAAACTTCCCTTATTCACCTATCTGTTGCTTCTGTGAAGTGAAAATTTTAAAGTGTTTTCAAAAAGGCAAACAGTAAGTTTTTCCACATAGCCAGTAACAACTGAACTGTCGAAGTGGGCCTTTATGGTCTCATTTTGTCAAGTTTAAATTTTTTTATATTAAAGATATGATTGTGTTTCATTTGTTGAGAGCTCTCTATTGGAATCAGAAGGGTTTGGAACACAAAAGATAAAAATTGATCCAAATGATTGACTTTTTATTTTGAACTGTTTTAAATATACAGAAAAATTGAGAAGATAGTTGAGTTCCCATATACTTCTCACCTCATTTCCCAGTTTCTTACCATTCTGCATTATCAGTATGACACATTTATTATAATCAGTGAACCACTGTTGTTATTAACCCAAGTCCATGAACTTACACAGATGAACTCAGGTTTTACCTAACGTCCTCTTCTGTTCCAGGATCTCATTCAGGACACCACATTGCGTTTGGTTGTCAGGTCTCTTTAGGCTCTTCTTAGCTGTGGCAGTTTCTCAGATTTCTTGGTTTTGATGACCTTGACCGTTTTGAGGAGGACTGACTGGGTATATGGGCAAATTTTTTTTCTTTTTTTTAAAGGGACATTTATTCTTGCAGTCTTTTCTGTTGGCTGTGGAATGATTTAAACACTAAAGCTGTGGGAGTTTTTGTATTACACTTAACTAAAGTAAACCCTGTGCTACAGTATGAACCTTGCTTGATACAGTTGCCCGTATCTAAATAAGGAGCATGATGTTTTTTTGTGTGTGTGTGTGTGTTTTTTTTTTTTTTTGCGGTACGCGGGCCTCTCACTGTTGTGGCCTCTCCCGCTGTGGAGCACAGGCTCCGGACGCGCAGGCTCAGCGGCCATGGCTCACGGGCCCAGCCACTCTGCGGCATGTGGGATCTTCCTGGACCGGGGCACGAACCCATGTCCCCTGCATCGGCAGGCGGACTCTCAACCACTGCGCCACCAGGGAAGCCCGCATGATGTGTTTTTACTAAAACATTGTTCTCTTTGTTTCCAAATTCTTGTCACCAGGTTTTCTTCATTGGCAAATTTTTAGCAGAGCTTTTTTGATTTTATATTTTTTAATCTTTAGCTTTACAGAGACATTTAAAATTAATTAGACTTTTTACTTGTTCAGTAACATTTATTGAACATCCATTGCACTGTTCTAGGAAGGTAGTTTTCATTTTAGATTCTTCCTTAATAACCATTTTTACACTTCTCTATAGAGGCAGAACACGCCATCATTAATAAAAGGCAGTCTCAGGCAGGCATCTGCAATCACTGTGATCATGTTGATTTCTTTTTTCCTGTAACTGCAGTATGTAAAATGTGACCCTGAATGGAGCTGAAACAAGCTTCCTAGAAGGTATAGATATTTTGTTTATAATGACTAACATTGGAAAGTAAAGGAAATAGCCTAAATGTCAAATACTAAGAAATTTTTTAAGTATCAATACAATGAAATGTTAATGTTCCCAGTATAGTAATAAGTAGAAGGCAATATAATTTTTTTTGGTTTGAAATTATGAAGATAAGCATTTTGGAAAAAATACTGGAAGGACGTGTAACAAAATGTAACAGGTTTTTCTCTGAGATTTTGGCTCATTTTTTCTTCCTTATATGTTTTTTTCTGCAATTTCATCAGTAAGCGTTACTTTTGTATTAGGAAAAAAGTATCAGGAAGTTTTATGTAGTGGATATACAGGAAATGGCTTGATCAATATAAAATACTGATATGGGACCGTATGTAGGCTTGCCCACTAGAGTGTTGTTTTTTGTGTTACAGAAGCTGAATTCCATTGCCACCCTAGCAGCTCCTCTCTTGGCAGATCCATGCCTCTACCCTTGGATTAATAAACCTAAGACAATCTTATAGGAAGCGCGCTCTTTTTTTTTTTTTTTTTTTTTTTTGCGATACAATGGCCTCTCACTGTTGGGGCCCCTCCCGTTGCGGAGCACAGGCTCCAGACGCGCAGGCTCAGCAGCCATGGCTCTCGGGCCTAGCCGCTCCGCGGCATGTGGGATCTTCCCGGACCGGGGCACGATCCCGTGTCCCCTGCATCGGCAGGTGGACTCTCAACCACTGCGCCACCAGGGAAGCCCTCTTTTTTCTTTCTTTGTTTCCTTTTTTTTTTGGCCACACCACGCGGCATGTGGGATCTTATTTCCCCGACCAGGGATTGAACCTGGGCGTAGAGTCCTAACCACTGGACCGCCAGGGAATCCCCTAGGAAGCTCTTTAAGCATGGAAATATGACAGTACATTCTCTGACTTTAAAAAGCAAGATGCATGTATCTCAATGCTGGAAAAAGAGTACAGCAAAAAAATAGATTAATGGACCTTGAGTAGTATATATTAATGAATTCTATCTTATACAGATTTATAATGAAGATTAGAGAATCAAAACCACTGTGTTAAACATAACCAATCAAAAACAAAAACAAGGTTGTAGTAGGCTTCCTGGAAACTACAAAGCTTTGCAACATGAACATTCCCTAATCATTGTCTTTTTTTTTTTTTTTTAACCATTTACTTTGTAAATGCCAGGCACCTGTCTAAAGGCTTTGCCCCTATTATTTTATTTAAGCCTCTTGGTTTCCCCTTTTTACATGTACCTAAGGCACAGGAAGATGAACCTAGTTCAGACCCACACAGTAGAGTCAGGATTTGAACCCAGGCAGTGTGACTGAGAGCCTACCCTCTTTAACATCTGTTCTACTGTACAGGAGGTGGTAAAGGGCACCACTGTGCCTTAAAACTCAGCACTGAAGAAATGACAGATGAGGATGATACAGGGGAGCCCTTTTTTGTTTTTGCTTTTAATTTTATATAAGTTTATTCTGACTTTATTGAGTTAAATGTATAAAATAGCAATGTGTATACAGAGGGATTTAATACATAATATATATAATTATCTTTAAAAAGTCAGGATGCAAGTTAAAACAAAAAGTTATTTTCTCTCCCAAATATACTGTTATTTCTTTTTTAAAAAATGTTGCTTTTGGGCTTCCCTGGTGGCACAGTGGTTGAGAATCTGCCTGCCAATGCAGGGGACACGGGTTCGAGCCCTGGTCTGGGACGATCCCACATGCCGCGGAGCAACTGGGCCTGTGAGCCACAACTACTGAGTCTGTGCGTCTGGAGCCTGTGCTCCGCAACAAGAGAGGCCATGACAGTGAGAGGCCCGCGCACTGTGATGAAGAATGGCCCCTGCTCGCCGCAACTAGAGAAAGCCCGCACGCAGCAACGAAGACCCAACACAACCAAAAATAAATAAATAAATATATTTAATTAAAAAAAATGTTGCTTTCTTCTTTTTTTAAAGGGAACTTTATTATATATTTATTTATTTTTGGCTACATTGGGTCTTTGTTGCTGTGCGCGGGCTTTCTTCAGTTGCGGTGAGCGGGGGCTACTCTTCCTTGCGGTGTGCGGGCTTCTCATTGCGGTGGCTTCTCATTGCAGAGCATGGGCTCTAGGCGCGTGGGCTTCAGTAGTTGTGCAGGCTTTGGTAGTTGTGGCATGCAGGCTCGCAGGCTCTTGAGCACAGGCTCAGTAGTTGTGGCGCACGGGCTTAGTTGCTCCCCGGCATGTGGGATCTTCCTGGACCAGGGCTTGAACCCTTGTCCCCTGCATTGGCAGGCTGATTCTTAACCACTGCGCTGCCAGGGAAGCTCTCTTCTTTTTTAAAGGTTATACTCCATTTATAGTTATTGTAAAATGTTTGCTTTATTTAGGGGAACTCTTTAACCTGTGTTGAAATTGCTATGATGAAAAGTGCTGGTTGGCCACTAGATGCTAACTAGAGTTAGGCTGAAAGGATGGGGTCCTTAAAGGTAAACTTCAGAGGTCAGTTGCTCCTTGAAAGTTGAGGTTGCATTCACTTCTTGTTAGAGGAAAATTACATTTCAGTGGTCAGAACTTAATGTCATGTAATACTTGTTATTTTTGCTTTATAATAAAACAAACTTTACATTTGTAATTTCAGTTCTTACCATAGTCCTGAAAGTAGCTATTGTTCGTACTTTACAGATGGAAAAGTTGAGATTCCTGAAGTGGTGGTAAGAGAAACGAATCGCAAATTCTGGTCTTCTGACTTTCAGTGCGTTGCTCTTTTTTTTTTTTGGTCCTATACTAATCGCCTGCTTACATTCTGAGGAACAAGTGTCTTATCCATTATTAATATGCTTGGTTAAGTAAAAAGAGAAGGGATTGAAAGAAAGTGGGTTGGGGTAGTGAGATAAGAACCTGAAGGTGCAAAATTTTTAAAGGAAAGCCGGACATATTCTCAGGACCTTTGTTTGGTTACAGACCCCTTTGAGACCCTGGTGAAAGCTGTGAGCCTTCCCAGAAAAATCCACATACACTCAGTTCTATTTACAATTTAAATGCCTAGGCTTTAGGGTATAAAAGTGTGGTTCCATAGTCTAAAAAGGAAATCCTCAAAATAAAGTGTTTTTACTAGTGGCTCACTGAGGACCGGAGATCTTAAACAGGCTTTGAACAAATTGGTGGCTAATTAAAGCTGCTTGGGGCCAAGTCTGCCCGGAGGGAAGTAAGAAGCTGCACTAGCATTCTATTTACCTTTTTGGGAAGACTTGGAACGAGGCCTTTTGTATTGCAGAGCTTTCCTGACAGACACCGCCTTCAGTGTTGTCAGGAGCCGCATAGGTGCCTGGGGGTTCGTAAACAGTACGTCTGTTCTTGTCATTTATAAGTGGGAATTTATAATGATTATGCTGTGCCATGTACTACCTCTTCCATTTGTGCAGGTGTCTTAAGGATATCTTACTGACAGACCATTTAATTGATGAGAAAGTAGTCTTTTAAATTGTATTTCATATATGTGTTACTGAAATCTTTATTAAGGTTGATAAATCTTAGGCTCAACAGAAAGCTTTTCTAACTTGCCTTAAAATACTAAGATAAATTCTTTGTTTGGATCCTTAAAAGTTTCCCCGAAGTTCTGTGGTAATGTTGATAACACAGAAACTATAAGAACCTGTATTAACAACACTGAGTTTACCTCTGCTGGCATTGGATTAAAATCCTGTGAGTGCATTTATTCAGTGATGACTGGGTTTGATAGAATATACGCAATTAGAAAAATGCTTTGGTTCTTAATTCATGTTGTTATTTGTAAACTAACCAGAATGTGCTTTTGAGGCTGATTTTTAATTGGTTTTGTCTGCAGGGAATCAGAGAACTAACTTGTAGTGAGCTCTGTAGAGGGTATACTTTCTTGTTTTGCTGATCATTAGGTCTTAACCTCTAGAAAGATTAAAACAGTATTCCAGTATGTTAAGTATGTGGATGCTAACAGTGGATCATTTACAGAGTGAATTTTCATGGTGTTTTTGAAATATCTTTAGCACTCGATGAAAGTTATTTTCATACTGGCCAATTTTATAATTTCAAACATTTCTCTCAGTTAAATGTGTGGTAACTTACTTTTGCTTGGTTAGTGCTAGGACTAAGGAAAATGTTTACCTGGTGTTTCTCAGGCCTCTCTGAGGGTTTTTAAGCGTCGATGGCCTACTTAACTGCTTTCCCAAGGAATATGTTTTTTAATGCTCAGGAAAATAATTGAGCTTTTAAATAAAATAGTTGTACTTTTATTCTGAAAGGGTTAAAATAAAACCATTTTAAAGTTTTTAAAGGAAATTAAGATGAATTTTAGCAGGGAATTTACATGGAACTCCTTGTAGTCTATTATCTTGTTTGTATGGAAATGCTGTTTTTTTTTTAAAAAAAATTATTAATTAATTAATTAATTTTTGGCTGCATTGGGTCTTCGTTGCTGAGTGTGGGCTTTCTCTAGTTGCGGTGAGCAGGAGCTACTCTTAGTGGCGGTGCGCGGGCTTCTCACCGTGGTGGCTTCTCTTGTTGTGGAGCGTGGGCTCTAGGTGTGCGGGCTTCAGGAGTTGTGGCATGCGGTCTCAGTAGTTGTGGCTTGTGGGCTCTAGCGTGCAGTCTCAGTAGTTGTGGCGCACGGGCTTAGTTGCTCCACAGCATGTGGGATCTTCCTGGACCAGGGCTCGAACGCATGTCCCCTGCATTGGCAGGCAGATTCTTAACTTGTGCGCCACCAGGTGAAGCCCTGGAAATGCTATTTTTATGTTAGGAAAAAAATGATTTTATGAACCATTTTATTGGTAGAGGCTAAAAGTTTTGGTTAGATTACATGATATCCCTTTTAGATACTTAAGTGTCAAACCAAAAATTATCACGTTTCTAAATGGAGATTTTCATTGTTTATTTGACTACTTAATTTGTTTTTTTGACTACTTAATTTGAGGATTATATTCCTGTTTGAAATTTTTCACTTCTTAGAGGCTTTAATATGGTCTCGTTCCTTCTCTGATGACTTTTTTGTTGTTACCTCTTTATTTACTTTTTCTTTCTTTTTTTTTTTTTGCGGTGCGTGGGCCTCTCACTGTTGTGGCCTCTCCCACTGCGGAGCACAGGATCCGGACGCGCAGGCTCAGCGGCCATGGCTCACGGGGCCCAGCCGCTCCGCGGCATGTGGGATCTTCACGGACCGGGGCACGAACCCGTGTCCCCTGCATCGGCAGGTGGACTCTCAACCACTGCGCCACCAGGGAAGCCCTGATGGCTTTTTTTTTTAATTAAAAATCTTTTTATTGAAATTAGTTGATTTACAATGTTGTGTAAATGGCTTTTTTCTGCATGTAGAAGTCATGGCCCAAAGAGGCCAGACTTTGCCAAGAATATCTTTGTTCTAATATGACAGTGAGCATTGCAAATAATATGTAATCGTTTTATTGGAGTAGAGCTTTACAGCTGACAAAGTCTCAAAACCGAATGACATTTATCCCATTTTCTCTCATTCTTTGTAACCAGAGGAGGAGACAATTTGCAGTGATCTGTGTTTAATGAAGGAATGATCTACTGACACAGTTTTAGTTTTAAACGTATTATACCCACTGTGTGAACTTCCTTAGTGACAGATACATAGTGTTTTCACTTTGATGTTTTAGGATTTATTTTATTTGAAAATGGGTTCAGGCTAAAACAAGTATAAATTAAATAACATACATACATACAAAGACACAGCTCACCTTAATTTATAAAACTTTAATATGTAGACTTAAGATGAGATTAATTTTTGTATCGTATTTTGGGAGTAGAAGGCATATTTGATTCATTGGAGGATATCATTATACATTACTCATAAATCTTAATCTATAAAAATTGCAGGTCATTTGGACAGTATGTTAATCATTTACTTGTATATTCTGACACATTATCTTTGATATATTTTTGGTCTAACCTTCAACCCAGATCAATTCATTTCAGAAAGCCTACAGCTTCTATAAAGTATTAGAGAGCAAAGCTCTGAGCAATATCAAGTCTTCCATTAGCCTGCCACAGAATATTAAGAAGCGATGGGATTTCCTTCTGCTACGTTGTATTATGTGTAATTAAACACATTGCTTTCTTTATCTTCAGTTATCAAGGTAAACAAAAATCACTGTAATCATTTTGACCCAGGATGGCGTAGGTAGTATTTTTTTAAGTTTATTAGCAGTACAGTATATCTTTAACTGGCATTTAAACATTAGCCATAGTCTTTGTTGAAGAGGCTGTATGACAGCATTAGGCTCTTGAAGTCCTGATCTGTCATTGACTTCTTAAACAGTATTGCCATTTTTTCTTTTCTTTTTTTTTCTTCCTATTCTTTTTTGGGGTGGTAGTAAATAGCTTTGTACCAATTTGTAATCCGCTTTTTTCCTTTGAAAAACAGTTGTAAAATTTACTTTTTAACATAACATTTAATCAGGCATTGCTGGTGGGCATTTTTACTTAAGTGTTTGTATCACAAAAACAAAACCTGTTTTACTTTTAAACTAAAAGCAGTGATAAACTCCAGCAGTATAAATTTGCAGTAAATAACCTCTTTCCCCCTTCCTATTACAACAGTCTTTAAAATTTACATATGTTAACACAAATTGCCATGTTTCAGTTTTTTACTCATCCGCTGTTGGCTATCTTTCCATGTTTATAACATCTAGGTATTCTTTATTACTGCTGTAGAGTATTTTATTGTCATTTACAGATGTACCAACATTTGTATTAACTTGTTCTCTTACTCTAAAATAATTTATTATTTAATAGGTATTACTTGGTGTATTTAATATATTTCCGATCGTATTTAAGATGGGTAAGGAAGCAAAAGAAAAATCACCTATAATCCTACCAAAGACAAACCGCTGTTAACCATTTTGCTGTCTCTTTCCAGTGTTTTATTTTTCTATTGCACGGCCTGTTTTTCTTTCTTTCATAAAATATATATAAGGAAAATTTTCAGTGTCAATAGAGCTATATAACAGCATGAACGTTTTTATCTTAAAAAATTATGTTGAAATATTAAAATACTGAATAATATAAAATATACCATTGTGACCATTTTAAGGGTGCATGCAATTCAGTAACATTAAATACATTCACAGTGTTGTACAACCATCACCACTGTCCGTCTCCAGAACCTTTTCATTATTCCAAACTGAAACTCTACCTATTAACACAGCATAATTTTTATGCCTTTAAACTATTCTCTTATCATGAACATTTAAGTTGTTTCCAGTTTTCTCCACTTACAGACAACAGTCCATACACATTCTCCTTCCTGTCTGTTTTCTCCTGATAGCAATTCTTCCAAGAACCTGTATCAGTAGATATGTTAAGGGTGATTCTTAAAATTGGTTTTGGATGTCAGTTTTTTTCTTTTCCCCCCACAGAAGAACTTATCCTCAACTTTATAATAAAAGTTAATGTAGGGCTTCCCTGGCGGCGCAGTGGTTGAGGGTCCGCCTGCTGGTGCGGGGGACGCGGGTTCATGTCCCGGTTCTGGAGGATCCCACGTGCCGCGGAGCGGCTGGGCCCGTGAGCCGTGGCCGCTGGGCCTGCGCGTCCGGAGCCTGTGCTCTGCAGCGGGAGAGGCCGCAGCAGTGAGAGGCCCGCGTACCACAAAAAAAAAAAAAAAAAAAGTTAATGTAACTGGGTTACATATATTAAAATACAGTCTGTAGATAATTTGACATTAATATAGCTATTTTGTAGGAGGAGAGATACTTATGGAATAGAGGAGTCAAAGTCTTTTTTTGCCTGAGTTGATGATTTTTCAACGGCGGTTGAGGCTCAGTGACGTTGTTGGTTGGAGGAGTGCTAGGCGGGGTGTGTGCAGAATGTGTCATTTGGAGAAGGGTCATCATACATATTCTGCTGTTCTGGTGGAAAAAGAGTTAAACTACTGCCCTGTGTTCTGACTCAGTAGAGATAACGTGCTTTACTTAACCAGGGTTTTAACTTTAAAACCATTTTTGAAATGTCAGAATTATAAATTTTTCTAATGAAAACCTTTGCTTCTCCACTAGGATTGGCAGCCACCATTTGCATGTGATGTTGACAAACTTCATTTTACCCCACGTATCCAGAGGCTGAATGAGTTGGAGGTAATGTCTTAACTACAATGCTGGTTGCCTGTATTCCAGCGGGGGCTTCTTTGAAAGAGGCTGTGTCACAAATCTAGTGGTTTCAGTGAAGCGAAAACATGGCTAGTAACTGATAATCATGGTAAAACAAATGGCGATAAGCCTTTGCAACCAACCCAGTTTCATTAAAAACACTGATTTTTGTCAGTAATTGCCAGCCTATTAATTAATAAATGCATTTAAATCCTTCTCAATCTAGGTGACAACCAATAGAGTTTAGGTTTTGAAAGGCATGTGCTTTCAGAACCATTTAATGGAAAAGATTCTCCAGCTCTGATATTCTTCCAAAATACATGTCTTCAGTTAGATTTAATAACACACTTTACTTTTCCTAGGAGGAGTGAATAGCACAGGGGATTCTCTAGAGAAGAGGTAGTATTTCTTCTTTAGTCTGTGGGCGACTTAAGCCCTAAAGTGCTGGGTGAATAAGGCTTGGGTATTGATAGCATAGAGGTTCATTGTTTATATGAATGTTTTGCTAATCTGATTTTCATATTGAACCATGTTTTGTTTTTCTATACTAAACCAAACATTCTTAACTTAAATGGCACATATGCCCACTGGAATTCTGTGGGCATTGGCAGTAGTAGCGTCTAGTGTATGTATTTTCAAGTATTTCAATGTATTTTCATGTTGAGCTTGAAAGATGGGGAGGTGGGTATTAACTTTGACGTGGTTGGGAATTTCTGAATATTGATCTCAATTTTGGTCTTGTGCAAGATAAAAGTCTTAAAACTGTCTGACTTAATTTCACAATGAGCGGAAAGAAAAATGACAAAATTTTAAAAAATGACTTGTAGGTGACATTAATAATCTGTTAAGGGAATAACATTTAAGAAAGTTTCTGGTTTTCTGTTATCTTTAAGTTATCAGGACTTTAAAGATAAGTGGTTCTGTTGTAAATCTGCTTTTAGATTTGTGTTTGAGCAAATCAGAAAATTTGTATTCTTAGAGAACAAGACTTTAAAATACCCAAACTGTAAAAGGACGAAAGGGGCATATAGAATCTTACTTATGATACTCCATAAATAAAGCACCTCTCAGGTCGCCTATTTATGTTACGAGAGGACTTACTGAGTGTGTAACTACTACTTACCTGGCACATGGTAGGGGCTGAATTAAATTTTTGTTGAGTTAACGTATAATTATTTAACCAGTTTTATTCTGTATATTCTGGGGAAGTTTCCCCTATTGAATTCATAAGTGGTATTGCACTTAAATAGTCTAAGAATGAAAATATCACATGCACAGGTAATAGACAGGAGCTTTATAATAAGCTAGGTAAAAGTAAAACTCAGTTCTTTGTCATTTAGGCTCAAACTCGTGTAAAATTAAATTTCTTGGACCAGATTGCAAAGTACTGGGAATTACAGGGAAGTACTCTGAAAATTCCACATGTGGAGAGGAAGATCTTGGACTTGTTTCAGCTTAATAAGGTAAAAGCCTAATGACCATCTTTCTCATTGAATAATTTTTCTGACAGCATGAATTTGATCTTCTTTGCCTTAAAATAAGAAACTTACTGCTTGAAATATGTAAAATAAAATTCTTCATTTAGTTTTGTGATTAAATTGGTCTCTGCTTGTCTGGTCTGAAAGCCTTATCTCATGAAATATTTTGCTGCCACCTGTTTTTTGGTAATTTTTAAACTTCGTAATGGTCCTCGTAGATATTCCTGTCTGTTTTATTGCAGACAAGACAACAGAGGCTTTCAGTGTCCAAGTTGACCAACTGAAAAAGCTGAGTTATAATTCTATATCTTAAAGTTCATTTCAGTCTAAAGCCTGCATTATTTCCACCAGACATGCTGCCGTTCTTGCTACTCCTCAGTTTACTAGAACCTTTTCTTTATCAGAGATTTCATTGCTAATTTAATTCTTCCTCATGGAAAATCTTGGCTGCTTTGGGGAACTGAGAAGTAGCTTTTGGAGGGGTACAAAAAGTTTATGGAATATGCTGTTAAAAGCAGTGTTTAAAATTTCTAGTTTAAAATTAATAGTGCATATATATATATATTTTACTTGGAAAATGTATTTTTAAAAGATGACCACAGCCAAAAACTAATTTCCTTTGCTGTTTTATTTAACAGTTAGTTGCAGAGGAAGGTGGATTTGCAGTTGTTTGCAAGGATAGAAAATGGACCAAAATTGCCACCAAGATGGGGTTTGCTCCTGGCAAAGCTGTGGGCTCCCATATCAGAGGGCATTATGAGCGAATTCTCAACCCCTACAACTTATTCCTGTCTGGAGACAGTTTGAGGGTGAGTGGGGCTAGCCTTAACCTGTTTTATTTCACTGCTTATTGGCACATGGTCTTTGGGAGGAATGAAAAAGCCTTGATTATGGGTGGAAGACTTGCTTGGAAGACTTTTGTTTTATGGATTTTTTCCTCCAATGTTTTAGTTCTGTTTTGAGAGCAACCATACTAAGAAGGTTTGGAGTGAATAAGGTTACAGAGGAAATATTCCTTTGTTGTCAAAAACTGAAATCTGTATTAACTTTGCTATAGATGTTCCTTTCTTACAGCAGTTGGTTATTACCTACTTGTTGCGGCTTATGCTTTTGCATTCACTTACTGTTTAAAGTGTATTCCTGGTTGTCACATGAAAATACAACATGTGAAATAACTTGCCTGCCTGCTCTCTTTTGCCAGCTGAGGTCTCTGAGGTCTCCAAGGAGATTTTCATAGGATGTTGACATTGGTAGGGAGTAGGGGACTCAGTAATGCTGGACAGCTCATGGAGCCCTCTGCTAATAGTTCCTATGTAACTGTGTTTGTTTCCTTACAAAGGTGGTATTTGCCAAATTATTCAGATAAAAACATTTGTTCTAATTAAAAGCAAAACAATATTATAAAAACTTCCCACTTATTTTAGGCCCTGGTAGAAAGCAGAATGTCATAATTGTTTACACCCTTTGAGATATTCTACACTAGAGCAGTGAGCCCTGTAATTTTAGAAATCGTTACTGTGCTATAGAGAGGGAGGAAGATCACAGCATAGTTTCCGAGGGTAAACCTGCTAATCAAAACTCTGTCTTGATACAGACATACCATCTGGAATGCTTAAATCCTATAGGTTTTCGTAGCATTGTGTTTTTCTTTTCTCTCTCCCTTGATTCCAGGTGGGCTTTCTTCTTAGCCTAGAAAATGTGACTGATACTCAGAAACTTGTTTAAAGAAATGTGCACTGTGTGAATGTTTAGTGAACCCATGGATGAAATTGTTTAAAATGTTGTATATGGAGCCTTTATGTCTCTGTTTTATGGTCAGATCTACATACAGTTGCCCACAATAGATTTTCTCCTTTGAACCTTCTTATCTCGGTGTAGAAGTTAGAAGAATAAAGGGAGAGAGAGAGTCTCTCTGCTTTATGGGTTTAGAAATAGCTCGTCTGTATACTTAGAGGGGCCCTAAGTTTCATAGTTGAAAAGTGGGTAAGCATTTATACAATCATAGTCTGAAAGGAACAGGTATTCAAAGATACCGTTTACAAACATTACATCTACAACACAGATAAATATCTGTTGAAGGGCCTACTGATACATGTTCACTGTGGAAAGTATAAAAACAAAGGAAAGTATGATGAAAATAAATCCCTCCTAATCCTCTCATCTGTTTTTTCTTTCAAGGCTATTTTTATGCACATACACACAAATTGGAAGTGTATTCTTTACGTATACAGTATTTTTCCTGCTTAACGTGTCACTGTATATTTTTGAAGATACAGGTCTTTTGGGGTTTTTTTTTCAATTTATTTATTTTTGGCTGTGTTGGGTCTTCGTTGCTGCGTGCAGGCTTTCTCTAGTTATGACGAGCTGGGGCTACTCTTCGTTGAGGTACTCAGGCTTCTGGTGGGGTGACTTCTCTTTTGCAGAGCATGGGCTCTAGGCATTCAGGCTTCAGTAGTGGCAGCACACGGGCTCAGTAGTTGTGGCTCGCAGGCTCTAGAGGGCAGGCTCAGTAGTTGTGACGCATGGGCTTGGTTGCTCCACAGCATGTGGGATCTTCCCAGACCAGGGCTCGAACCCGTGTCCCCTGCATTGGCAGGCGGATTCTTAACCATTGTGCCACCAGGGAAGCCTGAAGATACAGATTTTAATGACTCTGTGTCATTCCATTTTTATACCCAGAACTTGATTTGATTTCTCCTGTTGCTGAATTCTTTTTTTCTTTTTGGAATTTTATTTTATTTTTTATACAGCAGGTTCTCATTAGTTATCTATTTTATACATATTAGTGTATATATGTCAATCCTAATCTCCCAGTTCATCCCACCACCCTCACCCTATCCCGCCACTTTCCCCCCTTGGTGTCCATACGTTTGTTCTCTACATCTGTATCTCAATTTCTGCCCTGCAAACCAGTTTATCCGTACCATTTTTCTAGGTTCCACATATATGCGTTAATATACGATATTTGTTTTTCTCTTTCTGACTCACTTCACTCTGTACGACAGTCTCTAGATCCATCCACGTCTCTACAAATGACCCAATTTCACTCCTTTTTATGGCTGGGTAATACTCCATTGTATATATGTACAACATCTTCTTTATCCATTCGTCTGTCAATGGGCATTTAGTTTGCTTCCATGACCTGGCTATTGTAAATAGTGCTACAATGAACATTGGGGTGTAATGAACATAGCGGTCTTTTTGAATTATGGTTTTCTCTGGGTATATGCCCAGTAGTGGGATTGCTGGGTCGTATGGTGATTCTATTTTTAGTTTTTTAAGGAACCTCCATACTGTTCTCCAGAGTGGCTGTATCAATTTACTTTCCCACAACAGTGCAAGAGGGTTCCCTTTTCTCCACACCCTCTCCAGCATTTGTTGTTTGTAGATTTTCTGATGATGCCCATTCTTAACTGGTGTGAGGTGATAACCTCATTGTAATTATGATTTGCATTTCTCTAATAATTAGTGATGTTGAGCAGTTTTTATGTGCTTCTTGGCCATCTGTATGTCTTCTTTGGAGAAATGTCTATTTAGGTCTTCTGCCCATTTTTGGATTGGGTTGTTTGCTTTTTTAATATTGAGCTGCATGAGCTGTTTATATATTTTGGAGATTAATCCTTTGTCCGTTGATTCGTTTGCAAATATTTTCTCCCATTCTGAGGGTTGTCTTTTTGTCTTGTTCGTAGTTTCCTTTGCTGTGCAAAAGCTTTTAAGTTTCATTAGGTCCCATTTGTTTCTTTTTGTTTTTATTTCCATTACTCTAGGAGGTGGATCACAAAAGATCTTGCTGTGATTTATGTCAAAGAGTGTTCCTCCTGTGTTTTCCTCTATGAGTTTTATAGTGTCTGGTCTTACATTTAGCTCTCTAATCCATTTTGAGTTTATTTTTGTATATGGTGTTAGGGAGTGTTCTAATTTCATTCTTTTACATGTAGCTGTCCAGTTTTCCCAGCACCACTTATTGAAGAAACTGTCTTTTCTCCATTGTATATCCTTGCCTCCTTTGTCATAGATTAGTTGCACCATAGGTGCATGTCTTTATCTCTGGGCTTTCTATCCTATTCCATTGATCTGTATTTCTGTTTTTATGCCAGTACCACATTGTCTTGATTACTGTAGCTTTGTAGTGTAGTCTGAAGTCAGGGAGTCTGATTCCTCCAGCTCCGTTTTTTCCCCTCAAGACTGCTTTGGCTATTTGGGGTCTTTTGTGTCTACATACAGATTTTAAGATTTTTTCTTCTAGCTGCGTAAAAACTGCCATTGGTAATTTGATAGGTATTGCATTGAATCTGTAGATTGCTTTGGGTAGTGTAGTCATTTTCACAGTATCGTTTCTTCCAATCCAAGAACATGGTATATCTCTCCATCTGTTTGTGTCATCTTTTTTTTTTTTTTTTTTTTTTTTTTTTTTTGCGGTACGCAGGCCTCTCACTGTTGTGGCCTCTCCCGTTGCAGAGCACAGGCTCCGGACACGCAGGCTCAGCGACCATGGCTCACGGGCCCAGCCACTCCGTGGCCCGTGGGATCTTCCCAGACCGGGACACGAACCCGTGTCCCCTGCATCGGCGGGTGGACTCTCAACTACTGTGCCACCAGGGAAGCCCTGTTTGTGTCATCTTTGATTTCTTTCATCAGTGTCTTACAGTTTTCTGAATGCAGGTCTTTTACCTCCTTAGGAAGGTTTATTCCTAGGTATTTTATTCTTTTTGTTGCAATGGTAAATGGGATTGTTTCCTTAATTTCTCTTCCTGATCTTTTGTTGTTAATGTATAGGAATGCAAGAGATTTCTGTGCATTAATTTTGTATCCTGCAACTTTACCAAATTCATTGATTAGCTCTAGTAGTTTTCTGGTGGCATTTTTAGGATTCTCTATGTATAGTATCATGTCATCTGCAAACAGTGACAGTTTTACTTCTTCTTTTCCAATTTGTATTCCTTTTATTTCTTTTTCTTCTCTGATTGCCGTGGCTAGGACTTCCAAAACGATGTTGAATAATAGTGATGAGAGTGGACATCCTTGTCTTGTTTCTGATCTTAGAGGAAATGCTTTCAGTTTTTCACCATTGAGAATGATGTTTGCTGTGGGTTTGTCACATATGGCCTTTATTATGTTGAGGTAGGTTCCCTCTGTGCCCACTTTCTGGAGAATTTTTATCATAAATGGGTGTTGAATTTTGTCAAAAGCTTTTTCTGTATCTATTGAGATGATCATATGGTTTTTCTTCTTTAGTTGGTTAATATGGTGTATCACATTGATTGACTTGCGTATACTGAAGAATCCTTGCATCCCTGGGATAAATCCCACTTGATCGTGGTGTGTGATCCTTTTATTTTTTAATTTTTTTCCCAACTTCATTCATTTATTCTATTATTCAGTGTTTGAACAAATATTTATTAAACATATATGTATGAAGACCCTGTTAGATAGTTGAAGCACTCTGGGGTGAATAGAGGCATCAACAGATACAGTTCTGTCCTTATACAGGTTACAGTCCAAAGGGATGATTGTGCAATAACCAAACCATACAAATACATAATTACCAGCTGTGAGATCTTGTACCAGTTACTCAAGCATACTAAGGTTTAATTTCCTCATCTGTAAAATGTGTCATTAATAGTGTCAACATTATAGTGTTTTGTAGGGAAATGAAATGATAAAATGCATATAAGATACAACACAGTGCCTGACATACAGGTAGTGAAAACTACCTGTAAGTTTTCAACGAACAGTCACTATAGCATTCTGCATGTGAACACTAATTGAGAGTAAAGATATGGGACAAATTTTCCTTTTCTAATTCTTGTAAGGCCACATATCACGCATCCAGAGGAGCGCTGGGGACCCTCGTGGAGCCTTGTGTGAAAGATGGTGTTCTTCAGTTCACCTGCTCTTCCCGACTTTTATTCTTTTATTTTCTGTTGTTTTTTTTTTCACACACCACACTGTATTTTATTTTTACAAGAGATAAATCAACTGATACCAAGCATTGTAAATGGATGACCACAACAAGAGCAACAATGATTGCAATTACCAAACACGAAACACACTCACACTATGTCATAATATTGACATTCAGTTCAGGAATCCTCAACTGTAACAGCTCCTTTACTTTGCTGTGAAAATTGATTTGTATATTTTTTGTCTCTGAGTCCTTGTGGGATTTTTTTTTTATTCAAACAGAAAGTCATAAAAATTATAATCATCCTCATCAGTTCACTCAGTCCCATGTAATTAACTGTGTTTTCATATTGATCTTTTGTTAGCACTTTTATGAATTCATCAGTTTTCCGTTAGAGTTCTGAAAATGCTTATTCATTCAGTTCAGCAGTATAGTCAGTTACCAGAAACCTGTACTTGTCAGTCTTTTCCATGAATTCCTTGAAGGTGAAACCCTTTTATAGGAACATTTTTGCAAAAGCATCAGAGTACACCCAGAACTGTCTGTAAATGACAAAAGACTTAAAAATGACCACGGTTAAAGATTTGATGAAAGTTCATAATAATGCAATTGACAAGGAAATTTAGTTATTTGTGAGATGTACATTTTAAAGTAGTAACTAGAATTATGACTTATAACATTATACCAGAACATACAAGATTTTTAGAAATTTCATGTAATGTCTGAAACATTTATATTAACATATTTCCATACAAATAACCCAAAGAAAGTTTAGTATAAGTTGTTTCCTGTTTGTTTGTTTGTTTTCTTATACTGCAGGTTCTTATTAGTCATCAACTTTATACGCATCAGTGTATACATGTCAATCCCAATTGCCCAATTCAGCACACCACCATCCCCACCCCACTGTGGTTTTCCCCCCTTGGTGTCCATACGTTTGTTCTCTGCATCTGTGTCTCAGCTTCTGCCCTGCAAACCGGTTCATCTGTACCATTTTTCTAGGTTCCACATACATGTGTTAATATATGGTATTTGTTTTTCTCTTTCTGACTTACTTCACTCTGTATGACAGTCTCTAGGTCCATCCACGTCTCAACAAATGACTCAATTTCCTTTTTATGGCTGAGTAATATTCCATTGTATATATGTACCACAACTTCTTTATCCATTCATCTGTTGATGGACATTTAGGTTGCTTCCATGACCTGGCTATTGTAAATAGTGCTGCAGTGAACATTGGGGTGCATGTGTCTCTCTTTTTTTTTTTTTCCTGTATGCGGGCCTCTCACTGTTGTGGCCTCTCCGGTTGCTGAGCACAGGCTCCGGATGCACAGGCCCAGCGGCCATCACTCACCGGCCTAGCCGCTCTGCGGCATGTGGGATCTTCCCGGACTAGGGCACGAACCCGTATCCCCTGCGTCGGCAGGCGGACTCTCAACCAGTGCGCCACCAGGGAAGCCTGCATGTGTCTTTTTGAATTATGGTTTTCTCTGGGTATATGCCCAGTAGTGGGATTGCTGGATCATATGGTAATTTTATTTTTAGTTTTTTAAGGAACCTCCATACTGTTCTCCAGAGTGGCTGTATCAGTTTACATTCCAACCAACAGTGCAAGAGAGTTCCCTTTTCTCCACATCCTCTCCAGCATTTGTTGTTTGTAGATTTTCTGATGATGCCCATTCTAACTGGTGTGAGGTGATAACCTCATTGTAATTTTGATTTGCATTTCTCTAATAATTAGTGATGTTGAGCAGCTTTTCATGTGCTTCTTGGCCATCTGTATGTCTTCTTTGGAGAAATGTCTATTTAGGTCCTCTGCCCATTTTTGGATTGGGTTGTTTGTTTCTTTAATATTGAACTGCATGAGCTGTTTATATACTTTGGAGATTAATCCTTTGTCCGTTGATTCATTTGCAAATATTTCTCCCATTCTGAGGGCTGTGTTTTCGTCTTGTTTATGGTTTCCTTTGCTGTGCAAAAGCTTTTAAGTTTCATTAGGTCCCATTTGTTTCTTTTTGTTTTTATTTCCATTACTCTAGGAGGTGGATCACAAAAGATCTTGCTGTGATTTATGTCAAAGAGTGTTCTTCTATGTTTTCCTCTAAGAGTTTTATAGTGTCTGGTCTTACATTTAGCTCTCTAATCCATTTTGAGTTTATTTTTGTGTATGGTGTTAGGGAGTGTTCTAATTTCATTCTTTTACATGTAGCTGTCCAGTTTTCCCAGCACCACTTACTGAAGAGACTGTCTTTTCTCCATTATATATCTTTGCCTCCTTTGTCATAGATTAGTTGACCATGGGTGTGTGGGTTTATCTCTGGGCGCTCTATCTTGTTCCATTGATCTATGTTTCTGTTTTTGTGCTAGTACCATATTGTCTTGATTACTGTAGCTTTGTAGTATAGTCTGAAGTCAGAGAAACTGATTCCTCCAGCTCCATTTTTTTCCCTCAAGACTGCTTTGGCTATTTGGGGTCTTTTGTGTCTCCATACAAATTTTAAGATGATTTGTCTAGTTGCGTAAAAAATGCCATTGGTAACTTGATACGGATTTTGTTGAATCTACTTTTGCAAAGCAAAGTAGATTGCTTTGGGTAGTATAGTCATTTTCACAATATTGATTCTTCCAATCCAGGAACATGGTATATCTCTCCATCTCTTGGTATCATCTTTAATTTCTTTGATCAGTGTCTTATAGTTTTCTGCATACAGATCTTTTGTCTCCCTAGGTAGGTTTATTCCTAGGTATTTTATTCTTTTTGTTGCAATGGTAAGTGGGAGTGTTTCCTTAATTCCTCTTTCTGGTCTTTCGTTGTTAATGTGTAGGAATGCAAGAAATTTCTGTGCAAAACCAAATTCATTGATTAGCTCTAGTAGTTTTCTGGTGGCATTTTTAGGATTCTCTATGTATAGTATCATGTCATCTGCAAACAGTGACAGTTTTACTTCTTCTTTTCCAATTTGTATTCCTTTTATTTCTTCTTCTTCTCTGATTGCCATGGCTAGGACTTCCAAAACGATGTTGAATAATAGTGGTGAGAGTGGGCATCCTTGTCTCGTTACTGATCTTAGAGGAAATGCTTTCAGTTTTTCACCATTGAGAATGATGTTTGCTGTGGGTTTGTTGTATATGGCCTTTATTATGTTGAGGTAGGTTCCCTCTATGCCCACTTTCTGGAGAGTTTTTATCATAAATGGGTGTTGAGTTTTGTCAGAAGCTTTTTCTGCATCTATTGAGATGATCATATGGTTTTTCTTCTTTAGTTGGTTAATATGGTGTATCACATTGATTGATTTGTGTATACTGAAGAATCCTTGCATCCCTGGGATAAATCCCACTTGATCATGGTGTATGATCCTTTTAATGTGTTGTTGGATTCTGTTTGCTAGTATTTTGTTGAGGATTTTTGCATCGATATTCATCAGTGATATTGGTCTGTAATTTTCTTTTTTTGTAGTATCTTTGTCTGGTTTTGGTATCAGGGTGATGGTGGCCTCATAGAATGAGTTTGGGAGTGTTCCTTCCTCTGCAATTTTTTGGAAGAGTTTGAAAAGGATGGATGATAGCTCTTCTCAAAATGTTTGATAGAATTCACCTGTGAAGCCATCTGGTCCTGGACTTTTGTTTGTTGGAAGATTTTTAATCACAGTTTCAATTTCATTACTTGTGATTGGTCTGTTCATATTTTCTGTTTCTTCCTGGTTCAGTCTTGGAAGGTTATACCTTTCTAAGAATTTGTCCATTTCTTCCAGGTTGTCCATTTTATTGGCATAGAGTTGCTTGTAGTAGTCTCTTAGGATGCTTTGTATTTCTGTGGTGTCTGTTGTTACTTCTCCTTTTTCATTTCTAATTTCATTGATTTGAGTCCTCTCCCTCTTTTTCTTGATGAGTCTGGCTAATGGTTTATCAATTTTGTTTATCTTCTCAAAGAACAAGCTTTTAGTTTTATTGATCTTTGCTGTTGTTTTCTTTATTTCTATTTCATTTATTTCTGCTCTGATCTGTGTGATTTCTTTTCTTCTGCTAACTTTGGGTTTTGTTTGTTCTTCTTTCTCTAGTTCTTTAGATGTAAGCTTAGATTGTTTATTTGAGATTTTTCTTGTTTCTTGAGGTAGGCTTGTATTGCTATAAACTTCCCTCTTAGAACTGCTTTTGCTGCATCCCATAGGTTTTGGATCCTCATGTTTTCATTGTCATTTGTCTCTAGGTATTTTGTGATGTCCTCTTTGATTTCTTCAGTGATCTCTTGGTTATTTAGTAACGTATTATTTAGCCTCCATGTGTTTGTGTTTTTTACGTCTTTTCCCCCTGTAATTGATTTTTTTAAAAAACAAATTTATTTATTTTATTTATTTAATTCTGGCTGCGTTGGGTCTTCATTGCTGGGCACGGGCTTTCTCTAGTTGCAGAGAGCTGGGGTTACTCTTCCTTGTGGTGCGTGGGCTTCTCACTCTGGTGGCTTCTCTTGTTGCAGAGCACAGGCTTTAGGCGTGAGCTTCAGTAGTTGTGACTCGCAGGCTCAGTAGTTGTGGCTCGCGGGATCTAGAGTGCAGGCTCATTAGTTGTGGCGCACGGGATTAGTTGCTCTGTGGCATGTGGGATCTTCCTGGCCAGGGCTCGAACCCATGTCCCCTGCATTGGCAGGCAGATTCTTAACCACTGTGCCACCAGGGAAACCCGCCTCTAATTGATTTCTAATCTCATAGCATTGTGGTCGGAAAACATGCTTGATACGATTTCAATTTTCTTAAATTTACCGAGGCTTGATTTGTGACCCAAGATGTGACCTATCCTGGAGAATGTTCTGTGTGCACCTGAGAAGAAAGTGTAATCTGCTGTTTTTGGATGGAATGTCCTATAAATATCAATTAAATCTATCTGGTCTATTGTGTCAATTCAAGCTTGTGTTTTCTTACTAACTTTCTGTCTGGATGATCTGTCCATTGGTGTAAGTAAGGTGTTAAAAGTCCCCCACTATTATTGTGTTACTGTTGATGTCCTCTTTTTTTTAAAATTTTTTAATTATTTTTTAAAAAGTTATTTATTTATTTATTTTGGGCTGTGTTGGGTCTTTGTTGCTGTGCGCAGGCAACGAAGTTGTGGTGAGCAGGGGCTGCTCTTTGTTGAGGTGTGCATGCTTCTTATTGCAGTGGCTTCTCTTGTTGCGGAGCACAAGCTCTAGGCGTGAGAGCTTCAGTAGTTGTGGCTCACGGGCTCTAGAGTGCAGGGTCAGTAGTTGTGGTGCATGGGCTTAGTTGCTCCGCGGCATGTGGGATCTTCCGGACCAGGGCTCGAACCCGTGTCCCCTGCATTGGCAGGCGGATTCTTGACCACTGTGCCACCGGGGAAGTCCCTCCATTTCCTCTGTTATAGCTGTTAGCAGTTGTCTTATGCATTGAGGTGCTCCTGTGTTGGGTGCATATATATTTATAATTGTTATATCTTCTTGGATTGATCCCTTGATCATTATGTAGTGTTCCTCCTTGTCTCTTATAACATTCTTTATTTAAAAGTCTATTTTATCTGATATGAGTATTGCTACTCCACTTTTCTTTTGATTTCCATTTGCCTGGAATATCTTTTTCCATCTGCTCACTTTCAGTCTGTATGTGTCCCTAGGTCTGAAGTGGGTCTCTTGTAGACAGCATATATATGGGTCTTGTTTTTGTATCCATTCAGCAAGCCTGTGTTTTTTGGTTAGAGCATTTAATCCATTAACGTTTAAGGTAATTATCGATATGTATGTTCCTGTTACCATTTTCTTAATTGTTATGGGTTTGTTTTTGTAGGTCCTTTTCTTCTCTTGTGTTTCCCACTTAGAGAAGTTCCTTTAGCATTTGTTGTAGAGCTGGTTTGGTGGTGCTGAATTCTCTTAACATTTGCTTGTCTGTAAAACTTTTGATTTCTCTGTCAAATCTGAATGAAATCCTTGGCAGGTAAAGTAATCTTGGTTGTATGTTCTTCCCTTTCATCACTTTAAATATATCATGCCACTCCCTTCTGGCTTGTAGAGTTTCTGCTGAGGCATCAGCTGTTAACCGTTCCCTTGTATGTTATTTGTCGTTTTTTCCTTGTTGCTTTCAATAATTTTTCTTTGCCTTTAATTTTTGTCAATTTGATTACTATGTGCCTCGGCGTGTTTCTCCTTGGGTTTATCCTGCCTGGGACTCGCTGCACTTCCTGGACTTGGGTGGCTATTTCCTTTGCCATGTCAGGGAATTTTTTGACTACAATCTCTTCAAATGTTTCTTGGGTCCCTTCTCTCTCTCTTCTCCTTCTGGGACCCCCTATAATGCAAATGTTGGTGCGATAAATGTTGTCCCAGAGGTCTCTTAGGCTGTCTTCATTTCTTTTCATTCTTTTTTCTTCATTCTGTTCCACAGCAGTGAATTCCACCATTCTGTTTTCCAGGTCATTTATCCATTCTTCTGCCTCAGTTATTCTGATATTGATTCCTTCTAGTGTATTTTTCATTTCAGTTATTGTATTGTTCATCTCTGTTTGTTCTTTAATTCTTCTAGGTGTTTGTTCTTTAATTCTTCTAGGTCTTTGTTAAACATTTCTTGCATCTTCTTGATCTTTGCCTCCATTCTTTTTCCAAGGTCCTGGATCATCTTCACTATCATTATTCTGAATTCTTTTTCTGGAAGGTTGCCTCTCTCCACTTCATTTAATTGTTTTTCTGCGGTTTTATTAGTTCCTTCTTCTGGTACAAAGTACTCTGCCTTTTCATTTTGTTCATCCTTCTGTGAATGTCTCTTCTTGCTGAATTATTTGTGCATAAATTTTTATGCCATTTCTGATTTTTGAAAATAATCCTTAGAGGAAAGGAGAATTAAAATACATATTTTTTTAAAAAAAGAATGGAAAACAGCAATGAGACACCACTACACACCATTAGAATGACCAATATTCAGAACATGACAACACCAAATGCTGGCGAGGATGTGGAGCAACAGGAACGTTTTTCCATTGCTGGTCGAATACAAAATGGAACTGCCACTTTGGAAGACAGTTGGGCAATTTCTTAGAAAACTAATAAACATGCTTTTATCATACAATGCAGCAATCACACTCCTTGGTATTTACCCAAAGGAGTTGCAAACTTATATCCACACAGAAACCTGCACCTGGATATTTGTAGCAGGTTTGTTATTCATAATTGTCAAAAGTTGGAAGTAAGCAAGATGTCCTTTAGTAGGTGAATGGATAAACAAATTATGGTACAGCCAGATGATGGAGGCTAAAAAACAATGAGCTGTCCAGTCATGAGAGGACAAGAAGGAACCTTAAGTGCATTTTTTTTTTTAGGATTTATTTATTTGTTTTATTTATTTTTGGCTGCGTTGGGTCTTAGTTGTGGCATGCGGAATCCTTCGTGGTGGTGCGTGGGCTTCCCTCTAGTTGTGGTGTGCAGGTTTTTTTCTCTTCTCTAGTTGTGGCATGTGGGCTCTCGAGCGCGTGGGCTCTGTAGTTTGTGGCCCGCAGGCTCTAGTTGAGGTGTGTGAGCTCAGGAGTTGTGGCGCATGGGCTTAGTTGCCCTGCAGCATGTGGGATCTTGGTTCCCTGACCACTGATTGAGCCCGCGTTCCCTGCATTGTAAGGTGGATTCTTTACCACTGGACCATCAGGGAAGTCCCAAGTGCATATTTTTATGAAAGTTAAAGAAGCCAATGTGAAAGGACTGCATGTACTGTAGGATTCCAACTCAGTGGTATTCTGGAAAAGAACTATGGAGACGGTAAAAAGATCAGTGGTTGCAAGGGGCTGAGGGCAGGAGTGTAAGATGAATAGGCAGAGCACAGAGGATTGATAGGGCAGTGAAAGTACTCTAGATGATCCTCCACCTTTGTCCAAACTCATAGAATGTACAGCACCAAGAGTGAATCCTGATGTGTGAACTGTGGACTTTGGGTGATGTGTGAATGTAGGTTCATCAGTTGTAGCAAATGTTCTACTACTCTGGTGGGGGATGTTGATGATGGGAGAGGCTGTGCATGTGTGGGGACAGCTGGTGTATGGTAAATCTAGGTACCTTCCTCTCAACTAGGCTGTAAACCTAAAACTGCTCTTAAAGAATAAACCCGTAATAAAGGGGGCAGGGGTAGAGTGCACAATGAAGGAACTGTGGCAAAAGGGTAAACTTAGGCCTAAAGTAAGTTTCGGGAAACTTGAGAGAAGTTGTGTGGTGATGTGCTGGATAACGGGACAGAAGCCTCAGTCTTGTATCCCTGTGTTTTCTAAATGTCTTAAGGGATTGCTCTGCCCCTGTAGGGTGATGTCATTACGGTGTGATGATATAAATCACCTCTAAATTCCAGTTTCTCAAACAAAGGTTTAAGAGTTGGCATGCGATAGCATTAAATATAAAACAAACACATCAAGTGTATGTTTTGAATCCTGGTTTGAAACAAAATAATCTCTTCATATATATTCTAAAGAGCTTCTGAGCTTGATTTTATCTTAGTTCTTCAAAGTCCTTATACAGCCGAGCAGGCCATGGATTACAGAACCATTTAGACTAGTGGGAGATGAGAACCACATACATAACATCTGAATTTCTGACCATCCACTTAATAGAATGTCTGTGATTCAGCTCAGTTCATATCTCCACAACCACACATACTTTCAGGTCTCAATAGAAAGTGTATATAATACACGAAGGAGGTTAATTTAGATGGAGGACAGGTTTTTTTCCCATCTGCATGTTTTCATTGAACATACTCTAAACCCTCAATTGAGGACTTGTTGTGGAGTGGGCAGTGATATTCCATACTAGTGGAGTTGATGTTTCTAGATCAGATCAGTGTGTAGGTTTAATTAGAAGAAGCAGAATATTTAATATTATAGGTTGTGCTCCCAGTGGTAGATTCGTTCTTGTTTAGAGTATCAAGAAATCTATTCTAGTATTTTTTTAATAGTACATATTACTTAAATGTCAGAAATAGATTGTGTTAGATGGTTGCTCTGTATTTTCTTTTGTCCTTCTCCCCATTCTCTGGATTCTTTCTGCAAATGTCAGGAGGAAGGAGCCAATCATGTTAGTGACACTGCATGGTTGTAATGGTGCTCGCAGAGCCAAGAGTTGTAGAAGGTTATAGTTTCAGTGTATCTTATTACAAGTATGGATAATACAGTAGACCTTCAGTGGTTACATTTTGGAGCCTGCTTTTAAAAATGCTTCCTGTGGCATTTGTAGGACCTCTTATAAAGGAGTGGTATTTACTTGAAATTCATATTAGATTCAGTGGTAATATTTTGTGGTCACTGTGTTTTGTTGTATTGGCATTAAATACTCTTTTTCGGTGAGCTTAGAATCGAACTAAAAAGAAAAATCAAAGCAAGAAGAGATTCTTGTATGATCAGAACCAAAGTTATTGCTGTGGGCTATCTATTAACCTTTTTCTTGTGAGTTAGACTTTGTAGGAATATATTGAAGAAAAGGAAAGCTTTAATAAGGGATAATAGTCACATGGTCTGTTCTCTCAATTCAAATGATATCTTTTTGATAATAGAAGGTTGCTAATTATGTTTAAACCTACAAGATTGTAAAATTTAGAAAAATTACTGGATTCCATATTTTATTACTGTAAACATTTTAAAAATGAGATATTCTGATTATGGAAAGCTATTTGGGGAACATACAGGGGGCCTTTCTAGCAGTTTGGGCCTTCACTTAATTTACAGTTGCAAGCAGGGATAATTGTTGGCTCATGGAGACTGCCTCGAGCCTGCTGTGGCCTGTTGTAACCTGATGAGGTGATATCAACAATTAAATGAATTGAAGCAACACCATTCACCTCCTGAAAAAAAGTCAAGCTGTTAATATAACTATATGTGTGTGTATATGGTTGGTAACTGCAGACTTGTCTTTGTGTTTATTTAGATTTTAAAAATTGCACACCTGTTATGTATTTCCATAAATTATTGTAAAATATACCCTGCAAAAATCCAGTGAAATTCTCTTAAGATTAAAAAAGGGGGAAGGGACTTCCCTGGTGGCGCCGTGGTTAAGAATCCTCCTGCCAATGCAGAGGACACAGGTTCGAGCCCTGCTCTGGGAAGATCCCACATGCTGCAGAGCAACTAAGCCCGTGCGCCACAACTACTGAGGCTTCGCTCTAGAGCCCGCGAGCCACAGCTACTGAGCCCGCGTGCCACAACTACTGAAGCCCACGCGCCCAGAGCCTGTGCTCCTCAACAAGAGAAGCCACTGCAATGAGAAGCCCGCATACCGCAATGAAGAGTAGCCCCCGCTCACCGCAACTAGAGAAAGCCCATGCGCAGCAACGAAGACCCAACACAGCCAAAATTAAAAATAAATAAATTTATTTTTTTAAAAAAGGGGTTGGGGAGAATTCATCAGTACAGTTGTGTTTTATTTCCAGTGTCTGCAGAAGCCAAACCTGACCACAGACACAAAGGACAAGGAGTACAAACCCCATGATATTCCCCAGAGGCAGTCTGTGCAGCCCTTGGAAACGTGTCCCCCAGCTCGACGAGCAAAACGCATGAGAGCGGAGGTGAGAGCCTCGTGAGGTTGATCAGACAGGCCTCAAGTCCCGGTGCTAATGTGTGTCTGACCCTGGATTTCTCTCATGCACGTGCTCTTCATAGATTGAACTTTACTAACCTCACAGAGGGATGCTGTTTATACTCTGGCTTTTACACTTGGGGGAATTGCACTGTCAGAGGGGTGAGGAATTGAAATCTTTCTAGGTTTATGCTGCCTGGACAGTCAGCTGCTGCATGGTTAATGGTCAGAGGCTAGGAAGAATAGGTGAATAGGCGTTCATTGTGACCCTCGTGATGTTGGGCAAGATTTATTGGGAATTAAGGTTAGTAGGAGTGAAGTTGGAGATTTTTGCTGAAAAGTACTGTTTTTGAGAGGTTACGAAGAAGGTAGTGAAAGCTATTTTTCTCAGACTTCCTGAAGAGGAGTATGGAATCTGTGGCAAACATTTATGCTAAGCCAGAAAATATTCAGGGAGCAAGGGGGCTGGTGATGTAACACACAGGTAACATGAGAGTGAAGCCTGAGGGAAGATGAGGAGTGAAAGACTTAAGAAAGACAAGTTGCTCTTAGATTTTTCTGCTCTGAGAGGTTTCTCCTGGAAAGGGAGAAGAGTGTTCTCCCAGTTACCTTGTTCCCACACAGAGCTGGGTAGGTTTTGGGTTCCTTGATGGACATATGAGTATGAAGAGTCAGTGATTAATATATTAGGAACAGTTTAGAACTGGGAAGCCGCATGGCATTAGTTAGGTTTCTGAATCAATAGTTGGGTTATTTAATAATTATTGGTGAGGATGAAAAAAATCAGCCATTTTGGTTTCTGAGGAAATGGATAAATAAGAGAATTACTTTTCACTTAGGTAAGTTGGAGATATGAAAAAATTTAGCGACTCCATTTTTTTGAAGTGAGAATCCCTCAGAATAGGAACATATATGGTTATTTGAAGCCCACAAGCAGGCTGCAGGTTTATTCGTCTTAAAGTCAGTTCTTGTTTGAGCACATCTTGATCTTTAAATGTGTAAGACATGCCCAGTGCTGTGGATGCCTAGGTCTGTCTTGATGACACATCATGGTGATGGTATGGCCCTGGAAGAAATCGTGTTAGCAGTAGATATCCTGATTGTGCATGAATGAACACAGGCACAGTTCCACAATGTCACTTGTGTCCCAGAGCAGACAAGGCTTTGCTTATCAACCAGTATGAGCACTTCGTGGACACCAGGTACTGAGACTGGCTCACAGGCTCTCACTGATGAGGGAGCCGTGACTCAGCGGTGTTGGGGGAGCAGTTTGTAGTGACAGTTCACTACAAGAATTAATAGAAACTTGTTGTGGAAGCTGAGTTTTCCTTGAATGCTGTCATACTTTGGAAGAGCCAGCAAACTCTTCTAGGCTGATGAAATTACGTTATTTATGTAACTGTTCAGGATTTGGCTAAGTTTTGTAAGTTGTGAGTAGATGAGAACTGAGGAGCTTCTAGGAGGAAATACACACTGTTCCCAATTTGGGTAGTAACACTTCCTATAAGTCATCCCTGATCCTTTTGACTTTTTCCTAAATTTTTGACCTGTTGAAGTGGAGAATACTCCTAACTTCTAAGTTTCCTCATTCATTCCTTAAGTAATAATAATATTAAGGGTGGAATCTCTGCTCTAAGGGAGAGAATTTTGAATGTCCTGTTAATAGAGAGAATTTATAAGATTATAGGCACTTTGTGATTCCAATTGGATTTTAGAAGATTTCTTTTTAAAGGAAATATTCATGTATATGACAAATTTTTTTAAGGCCATGAATATTAAAATAGAACCAGAAGAGACAGCAGAAGCCAGAACTCATAACCTGAGACGTCGAATGGGATGTCCAGCTCCAAAGTGTGAAAATGGTAAGAAAGTTCATCCATGAATAGGAAGGAAGAGTGAATAAGTAAAAACAATCATTCATCTGGTAGTTAAGAAAATATTGGAGCAACTTTACATACTAGTCACTGGGTTGTGCCTTGAGAAATAAAATCTTATTATATTAATATCCTTGTTTTCATAATTAGATGACTGGAAAGAGAGATAAACAAATGAATATATGCATATTAGAAATGTGATTGAATTTCTCAACTGTAACTAGTTGCTTTTGAGTTGGCCAGAGAGTTCATTCGGTCAGTGAATATGTTGTTCCATACAGTTCTTGGTGAAAATGAAAAATGTGTCTTATTTTTACTTAAAACCAAGCAAACTTTTTGGCCAACCCAATACTTTGAAATTTGGTTCAGTAGCATTAATTGTAAAGAAGTGATTTGTGAGAAGCATAGGTGCCTTTGCCTGAATATCTGATAGGCTTGTTTCAGGCATGGCAGGCAGGCAGGCTTTCTTAATCTGAGTTTTAATTGACAGATGCTCGCCTGGTCACTGCTTGATGTCAGCCACTGAAAGGTAGGTTTGACACTGTCTTGAGAGAAATTCTATATAGGCAGGCACTTAGTGATGAAGAAGTAGTTATTGAAATGGGCTTTTCTTAGTGACTGGTGAGTTAGTGGGAAAGGCAGCACAATGTAATGGAAAGTAGATGGAGTTGTAAAAATACAGATCTGAATCTGAATCCTGGCTCAGCCACTAACTAGTTGTATGACCTTAGAGATACTTCTTGACTTCTTTTAATGTCAGTTTTCTTGTCTTTGAAACAGATTGGTTGCAAAGGGTTATATGATTGATATAATAACAATTGATGGAAAGCATTTAGCGCAATACCTTCCGCAGAATAGCTCATTAATTGATAGCTAGTGTTTTAGAAAATTCTCAGTCTTTGAAACCAGGAAGCTAGAGAGGCTAGTAATCTTAGATCATGGAGGGATAATCTGTAACGTGGAGGGGGTGCTGTTGGTGAACGGTCAGTGTCTTATGGTCAAGATCAAGAGGAATTTGCTTTCACCAGCATATGTTATGTCTTAGTCTTAAGAAGAGCATATCTTCAGCTCGCAATTTGAAAGCATACAGACCTGAGCAACATCTGGTATCATAGCTTGTGCTTGTATCTTGGAATTTGAATGGTGTGAGAGTTATACGTCACCCTAAAGTAGGCAGCACGGAGCTCCTGAACGTAGTAACTCTGGGTGCTGCTGTGCTGGAGCGAGCAGAGAACTGTGTCCGGGGCACCCCAGCAGCAGGAGGGATGAGCACGGGAGGGAGCTGACGGGGCAGAGCAGAGGGAGTGCTGACCTGGACTGCCTCCTACAGAGAAAGACGGGAAAAGCAGCCTCAAGCAAGAACCTGCTGAGAGGAAGGAGTGTATTACAGAGAGCGAGAAGGAGAAACCCAGGAGTCGAGCGAAAAAAACCACCAGTGCTGTGAGTCGACATCTTTAAACACTTTTACAGCCCGGTTTATACTTAGTGCCTTACCTGGGACTGCTGGCTCAGTGTCTCACAATGAAGAGACTTTTAGAGGTGGTTTGTAGTATCAGTTTATAAACAGGGAAACACGGATGCATCATGAAATCAGTAGTAACAGCTGGGGGCGTTGACAGCCATTTTTCTGGAGGACGTTCAGTTTAGCACTGAATATTGGTGAGCTCGATCCTATGGAGAATTGTCGATAAGCGACTAGCCCACCTCCAAGCGAGCTGAAGGTAGATCAGAAATCAAGATGATGTTTTCCAACTTTACAGCAAGGAAGGATAAGGGAAGGAGTGTGCAGGTAGGAGGGAGGCTAGGGCCTAGCAGGGTCAGAGGCCTGGGGAGCTGTTCACTCAGGTGGAAACAAAAAGCCAAGCTCTCTTCCTCAGCCCCCTTCTGAGCACCTGGGAGCAGCTTGATGACCAGTCATACTGGATTAGGGCCCACCCATATGACCTTTTTAACGACCTCTTTAAGACCCTGTCTTCAAATACAGTCACATTCTGAGGTACTGGGGGTTAGGACTTCAACATAGGAATTTTGGGGAAACACGATACAATGCATAGTAGATAATGACTGTGTAGTTTTATTACTGTGTATTTGGGGGAACTTCTTAACTATGACTAATTAGAATGTAAAGTGGTAATTTAATGTGGTTAGTTAACTTCAGTTTTGCCATGTTAAAAGGAAACTAAGTTTTGTAAAAACTGTAAAATCTTTGCCTTTTAACATGGCAAAATAGAACTTTTCCTTTATTAGTTCTGTTTTTGGTTAGGTGGATAATTTATTGCCTAACATGTTATTCTTCTAGAAGACTATCTTTCTGTAAGCTACTAAACGCTGGATATTTAAGTAACAAACTTTAATTAAAACACACAATTGAGAAATCTTGGAGATCACTCTTCAGAGTTGGGAGTGCATGAGATATTTTGAAATATCCCATAATAGAAGGTGAAACATTTTTATTTAACATGTCCCTTATAGAGGGTGAAACATTTTCACTTGCAGCATATTGGAGAGACTAGATTATGCCTCAGATCCATTTCATTCCTAGAGTTTCACAGAATCAAACAGCAGCTCATGACCCTGTGTTCTGTGCCCATTTTCATGCTGCAGGTTGACCTGTATGTCTGCCTCTTGTGTGGCAGTGGCAACGATGAGGACCGGCTTCTCTTGTGTGATGGGTGTGATGACAGTTACCACACCTTCTGCCTGATCCCGCCACTCCATGATGTTCCCAAGGGAGACTGGAGGTGTCCTAAGTGTTTGGCTCAGGTCAGAATTAATAGCAGAGGTGGCATTAGAAAATTTCCTTAAGAAGGTGTTTTCTTCACCTTCCGGTTTTAGATTTGGCAATTGATAATAAGGAGTATCATGACAAAAATTGGGGTGGGCCTGAATAGGAAAGAGGTCTTGGAAGTGAGCTACACAGCTATGCAGCAAGCTGAGAGTCAGAAAAACATTTTAATAGCTACATTTTTAAAAATTTCATTTAAAAAAAGCATTGCATGCTCTTTGGAAAAATTCTTAGGCACTGAACAACTTAAAAAATAGATAATTTCATAGTCCATAGATAATCACTGTTAATATTTCGATGTATATTCATCCAAGTGGAAATTGCACAAATGGAATTACACTACACAAGTAATTTTAGTAAACATATATAATTTCTCATATATACATATATATGTGAACCATAAGTAAATATACATATAAATAAATATCTTTCCTTTTTCTTTCTTTGTGTTTTGACAGGAGTGCAGTAAGCCACAAGAAGCATTTGGCTTTGAACAGGCAGCCAGGGACTATACCCTCCGTACTTTCGGGGAAATGGCAGATGCGTTTAAATCTGATTACTTCAACATGCCAGTCCATGTATGTACACACATAACTGCTTCAATTTAGGATTTTAATAACTTTGGGGAAAGGTATATCTGAAGACGTTTGAGTTGGCCCTTATCTCTGATAGTCAGTCAGTGTCTTGCACAATGAAACCTTTAATTTGTTCAGTAGTATTAACATTCCACAGTACTTCAAAATGCATTCTAATTTTTCATTTGATTAAAGATAGGCTTTTTGAGACAAATCATATAGCGACAGTAACAGAATACTAATGAAAGGAAATCACCAGCAATCCTTTCAGCTCAACAAATAAAATTCAAAGAAAACTTCGCAAAATTTATTGAATGACTCCTGTGTGCCAATCCATGTGCTGTGCCCTGGGGGCACATTTACCTCTTGTTATGTTGTCATAAGTTAGCACTGTAAACTTTAGGATTTTATATTTATTTATTTATTTGGCTTCGTCGGGTCTTAGTTGCAGTGCATGGGCTCTTTGGAGCACGGGGCTCTCTCTAGTTGTGGCACGCGGGCTTAGTTGCTCTGCGGCATGTGGGATTTTAGTTCCCCGACCAGGGATCGAACCCACGTCCCCTGCATTGGAAGGCAGATTCTTAACCACTGGACCGCCAGGGAAGTCCCTAAACGTTAGTATTTTAAATTCTCCTTTATTCCCTTAGAAGCATAAGCATGCTTCATTCAGCATTTACTATTCCATCAAATGAGTACACTAAAATGAATGGTTTCCTACCATACTTCTGGATATTTAAGCTGTTTTTCCTCACTAGCAACAAAGTGCTATAGCAGACATTGTATACATCTCCTTTTGGCGGGGGGCGGGGGCTGTGTTGGGTCTACATTGCTGCGCGTGAGCTTTCTGTAGTTGCGGCGAACAGGCACTATTCTTTTTTACGGTGCATGGGCCTTGCATTGTGGTGGCTTCTCTCGTTGAGGAGCGCAGGCTCTAGGCTTCAGTAGTTGCGGCACATGGGCCCTAGGGCACACGGGCTATAGTAGCTGTGACGCGAGGGCTCTAGAGCGCAGGCTCAGTAGTTGTGGCACACAGGCTTAGTTGCTCCACAGCATGTGGGATCTTCCCGGACCAGGGATCCGGGAACCAGTCGGGATCTGGTTGTTGAGCCCACCTGTGTCCCCTGCATTGGCAGATGGATTCTTAACCACTGCGCCACCAGGGAAGTCCTGTATGCGTCTATTTAATTGGATTATTTTCTTAATATTTATCCATTTTTTTCCCATCTAATAGCTGTATCATTTACGGGACCATAGCAGTGTATGAGTCAACCTGCTTTGCCTCACATCACTAACATTAACTGTTAAGTTACTTAAAATGTCCCCTTATTTAACAGACTTATAAATTCAAGTAATATTCCCTTTGAATTTTCAGTTCTTTTTACCCCTCCTGCATTACATATTATTTCCCCATATGTTCGCTTAACCAGTCCTGGTGCCTCTTGTAGTTGTGGTTGGCTTTTTGCACTTTGAGGGACAGGCCTCTGGTCTCATATCAGATTAGTGCAGATCCTAAGCACTCAGCCTGGCCAGCCCTTTACACTTGGGCCTGCAGCTGCAGAGTTGTTGCACCCTGCCTTTTCCTCGTGGCTGCCCACACTACTCTCCGCAAGGTCTAGTGGAAAGAGTGAGAGGGTGGACTCAGGTGATGTGTTTGAACGCATTTCAGAGGATAAAGCATTGTTCAAATACAGCTAAGCTAACTACTGTTACTAAACAGAAGTCAACCAGGTTGTATATTAGATTCCTCAAAACAGAAAAACATCTCCAGTTCTTAAATCTTAGCACTTTGCTTTCCTTGAGTCCTTTTACAGTAGTGGCCAGGTTGTTGATAGAGGAACATGAATTCTTAGTCAGCTCTTGGTTATAAAATTCCTTTTAGAAAATGAGGTTCATGTCTGAGTTGTCGGGGGCCAGTTGAGGAACACTTGGGACGTCATGTACAATTCTTCCTCAGGCTGCTATCCTGGGATTCCTGTCACTTAGCCTGTCTAGTCAGATTGGTCACCGGCAGTTTGTGAGTGTCTGAGGAGAGTCACTCTCTTTACTTCCTTGTTTTGTATGCAGATGGTTCCCACAGAACTGGTTGAGAAAGAATTTTGGCGACTGGTGAGCACTATTGAAGAGGATGTTACCGTGGAGTATGGAGCTGATATCGCCTCGAAGGAGTTCGGCAGTGGCTTCCCAGTCCGAGACGGGAAAGTGAAGCTCTCGCCTGAGGAGGAGGTAGGTGTGGCTGTGAGCACGTGGACTTGCGGGGGCGCCGGCGGGACGGGCAGGGGGCGCCTTTAGAGCGAGCCCACTGTTGATCCAGAGGTCATCACGCTGGGCTAGTAGCAGCTGTGCTACAACACGTATGTCACTTGGAACTTGAGATAGTCATGGAAATTTGTTGGTTGGCTTGAAGTAATTTATGATACTTTCAGCAAATCCTTAATTACCAGATTTTTAATGATTTCAAGAATAGCAGAAAGAACCCATAGAAGAATTCTAGTCCCAACTAGATGATAAGGGAGAATCACTTACCTCCCTTTGACTTCCGATTCTGTAACTTTGGTTTCTCGTTCTGAAGAAAATCTGAGGGATTGGAACCAGATACACACACATAATATAGACACACACACACAGACACACACACACAAGTCCATTTATGTAAAGCGCAGAGCTGGGCAGAAGTAATCTATGGGCATCCAGGAGGTAAGCATAGTGGCCCCCCCGCCATTCTTTTTATTTTGAAGGAGACTTTTCAGCTTGCTTTTTGAAACCAGCAGAGTTCCAAAATGTTAGCATGATAAAGAATTTAAGTATAAAGTATAAACCTTTATTTATACTTTATTTATAATGTCAAGATATTCTCCTTATTTTTAGGAATATCTTGACAGTGGCTGGAATTTGAACAACATGCCAGTGATGGAGCAGTCTGTCCTCGCTCACATCACCGCTGACATATGCGGCATGAAGCTTCCTTGGTTGTACGTGGGAATGTGCTTTTCTTCCTTCTGTTGGCATATTGAAGACCACTGGAGCTATTCCATTAACTACCTGCACTGGTAAGGGGTTCCAGAGAACCTACAGATGGTATGCACGCTGAGTTGGAAAACTTACCCACCTCTTAGTTGTGACACATCTCTTAACTGAGTCTGAAGAGTGATGAGGTTTTTTTTACAAATTTTATTACTATGGGGCAGGTATCCTAACAATTTAAGACAAAGGTTCTTAAGAATCCATAGGAAATCCATGAAACCCTGCACTTGCACATGAGTTTTCAAGTATAACAGGCTTCTGGGGAGAAGATAAGACAGCTTTTCACTAATTGTCAAAGAAGTCTTTACTCGCAGAAAGGTTAGAAAGCACCAAGTTGCTTTTACTGCGGAAACCCCTTCCTGTTCGGTGGGCCTGGCGGCCCAGATAGCCCTTTGGGCGAGGAGTGGGGCATGGGGCGTGTGGGTCCTCCAGGACCTCGGGACTGACCGCTCCTGACGGCCTGCTGAGTTCTAGCATCACTGTGCACCGTAGGTAGAGTGCGCCCCATCCGCGCGTGTCTGTGTGTGTGTGTGTGTGTGTGGTGGGCTGGGGCGGATATTTGGGCTTTCTAAGCTTTTATTTCACATCTGTTTCCCTCCCCTCCATTTCCCTTGCTTTCTGAGTACAAAAATATTTGAAGATCTGTAACTCACTTAAATTCCCACACAGGGAATTTGAGGATGTACCACAAGAAAGAGGGAGCTGGCCTTTTACGTGCAGAGAGTCAGTCCTGCTTCCCCAGGCAATTGCTCCCAGCTGTGAAATGATGTTTACCATACCTCACAGGGATGTTACAGATTAATTGGTTGACAGTTAAATGTGCTTTGAAGAGGAGCTCTTTAGAAATGCTAATCGCCTTACTTAGAGTTTGGTTTAACTCGCTGTCAGGGCGGAGAGTTGCCATCCCTTGCTAGTTGCTGTAGGAAATTGTGGTGACCACATACCCTGTAGCTAACATAATACCTTATATTCTTAGAAATGCTAGATATCTACATTTTCTGAAGGGTCAAGGGTCAGGTAAAATGGGAGGGAAAAGAGGGACCTCAGATGGGAAGTCTCATGTTTAAACTTTATCCTTGAAGAGGGAAAATGCATTACATATGTTCAGATCATATTTCTGGTGATACTTCTTCAGTTTGAACATTGCCTTACAAAGCAGGATCTAAAAAATAGGAACTGGTTAACCATCTTGTTTGCATTGGTGTTTGCTGGTTGATTTTGTGTATGAGTTGAAGAAGCTACTGAAATTTCATGTGAATTTTGAGATTGATCTGCTTTTACAATCTATTTTAGGGGTGAGCCAAAGACCTGGTATGGAGTCCCAGGGTACGCTGCCGAGCAGCTGGAGACCGTGATGAAAAGGCTGGCCCCGGAGCTCTTCATCTCCCAGCCCGACCTCCTCCACCAGCTCGTCACCATCATGAACCCCAATACCCTGATGACTCACGAAGTGCCTGTATGTTTTGGGTCAATCCTCCTGCCACCCAGGCTTAACTCCCCACTTCTCTTTTTCCCTGTTGCTCACGTTTTTATGAAGCTGATTTGGCTGGGTAGAAACAGCTGTTTGGTGTCATTTAGTACAATATTGCATTAAGCCAGTGGGACTGGATCCTCAGACACCATAGAAAGCTGAGTTGTTGCAGCTGATGACTAGATTGCTGAGCAGCCTTACTTTGCAATAGTGACTGTGAGGCTGTCTCTTCCTTTCCTTTCTGGTGTTCAGTTCAGAGTACATTCACAGGTTGTACACCATCACCATTCCTGCTTTCTAAACTATAACTTTTGTTTATAACTTCAGACCTTCAACACAGCAAAACAAAAACGGTAAAAAATAAGTGTTGTTAGTATAAATTAGTTTACTCTGAAAATGGCTAGGTTCTGTTATTGATATAATTAGATCTAAACTCTTGTGTCAGAATCCTTCATACTCCATCCCTACTTTAGAAAATAACTCATTGAATTTACATGGTGACATGCTTGGTGGATCTTACATTCTCCCTGCTGCCCCTAATTAAGCTTAAGAGAAAATTTATTTCAGTGTCTTGAGCTTGGATTTCAGGGTTCCCACTCTAGACTGAAAGATGCTATTGGTGCTTTTTCCTATGAGGTTTTTCTACGAAGTGACAGTTATTTTTGCTTAGTGGCTTCCTTTCGGAGGAAACTCTGAAGGCATTTTGGGAGGCCAGATTGAGATGTATGAAGTTGAAGAATCCATCTTAGTTAGCTCAGCCAAATGTAAATGATACATTTACAATGTTAAGAGGAATTCTTGATCTTGCGACCTTCATTTTATGCTTTTGGGTTCACAGGCCAGTAAATGGGGGCAGATGGAAAGGAATTTTCTTTGAGGGATCATAAAATATTCATGGGCCAAAGCTTAGAAAATAAGGACCAGTAGTCATCAAAATACCACCATCTCCTCGTTGTTGGCATTTTCCATCTTGACACCCCCACCCCCCCGCCCTACGTTGATGGGTCTTTCCGATCTGTTATGAGTCGCTGGCTTTAGAAGAGACCTCTCGCCCTGTTCTTTAATAGTTGAGCAAACCACGTGGGGCTAGACTCTGGACCTAGAGAGGTAGGTGAATGAACTCGTGCATTCGGGAACTCACAGTGTAAGGGAAAGACAGCGTTTACACAGATCACGGAAGAGTGGTGTGGTTTGACAGTGGTGTTGACTCGGGGGCTGAGCCATTAACTCTGAAAGGGCTGGAAAGGGCTCCTAATGGCGTTTGAACCGAGGCGTGGGCTCTGAAGGGGAGTGCGTGTGGCAGAGAGTTGAGGAGGAGGCCCTCCCGTTGGAGGGCTGGAGGGCTGTGCTCCTGCCGCTGTTGCCGACTGCAGACTTGGCCTGTCAGAGCCCGGAAGGGCGTGTTCCAGCACAGGGCGGAGCCTCAGCCCGAGTTGCACGGCCTTGTGGCCTGGGTGCTGCTTGAGAATTGGCATTTCCAACAAGTTCCCAGTTGCTGTTGCTGCTTTTGGAATGGGAACTACATTTTGGAGAACCGCTGGTGGAGAGATATGTATTGAAAAGACATCTAATATTATTACTATTATGTAGTAGTTCGTTCAGTCTGAGGATTTTGTGCCTAGAGCAATATAGGTGTTTTTCGGGTAGAGGGAAAAGGGGAATTGCTGGTGGGAGGTAAGTTTGAGGCCCAAATGAAGAAGATCTCTGTGTGGAATGAGATCCTTGAAATAGAGTGGAATTTCTTCAATTGGTGGTAGGAGATCCTATTTCAGTATGATAATATTTGGAAAGATGTGTCCTGATCCTGGATGTAGCCAGATTTTTGTGGTGTAAGCTGTTTTCTCTTGAGATACTTACCAACCTGGCAGTCTGGGGAACTACTCCATCTTGTGGCAGAAATGAATATCTTTAGGTAATATTCAGCCATACTTTTTTCCCTACCCTTTCTGGAGAATCATCTGATAGTCTATGTCTAGATTGTCTTTCGTGAGGATGTCACTGAAAATCTCCAATTTCTGTCTCCTTAGGTTTACCGAACTAATCAGTGTGCTGGGGAGTTTGTGATCACATTTCCAAGAGCCTACCACAGCGGTTTCAATCAAGGTTTTAATTTCGCTGAGGCCGTTAACTTCTGCACTGTCGATTGGGTGTGTAATTATGACCTAGCAAGCCTTTTCACATTTACCATTTTTCCTGCAGAAATGGTATAGAATGCTTAGAAACTGTCATGTGTCTAGTTGCTTAAACCAGTTGCTGCTGAAATGGCGGGTCAGCCAGCTGTGTACCTTCCCAGCAAGAGAGGCCCTGGCCCTGCAGTGTCACCCAAGACCTGGTGAAGAGTCTGCTGAGTGACGTCTTGGCTGAAGCTTAGTATCTCATTGCAAACTGATAGCAACCAGTTCCAGTCTTAAGACTGTACTTTATGCAGCACTGGCTTAAATTATCCAAACACAGTAATTTTTAATGACATTTGATTTCAGGTAGTTGTAAAGTGGAGTTTTTATATTAGTATTAATACTTTTCATTTGCCTAAGAACTACCTAGTTTAAGTGGGTGTGGTGTTAAATCTAATAAATTATGACCTTCAGTGCCTTTTTTTTTTTAAATAATACCGGGTTGGCCAAAAAGTTCCTTCAGGTTTTTCCGTAACATGTCAGGGAAAAACCCAAATGAACTTTTTGGCCAACCCAAAATAGTTGGCCCAATAAAATAGTACCCAGTAGTAATACCTACATCTATAATTATTTTCTGTTCTATAGTTTTTAGAGCATTATTGTTCCCTGAAGTAGATTAACCACACCAGTTCCACACAGTTGTTTCAGGAAATGTGTAAATTCATATTTCCAATTAGATTCTACATTGTTGTAGACATTACTGCATTATTAATACATTGGGTTTTTAAACCAGATTTTAATCAATGTACCTAATTTGCCAGATCCTTGAGGTGCAAAGATTTTAAAAGGTCCAAGGCTTGTCAGAGTCTAGTTTTAGGATTGATACACGATATCAATATATGACCCAAGATGTGATATTTGGTAATTGATAATAAAGGTCAGGAGTCTTTGGAAACAGGAAGGAGAGAGATGAATGTCACGTGTCCTCCCTGTCTTTTGGCACAGCTGCCCTTAGGCCGACAGTGCGTAGAGCATTACCGCCTGCTGCACCGCTACTGTGTATTTTCCCACGACGAGATGATTTGCAAGATGGCCTCCAAGGCGGACGTACTAGACGTTGTAGTGGCATCAACTGTTCAGAAAGACATGGCCATTATGATTGAGGACGAGAAGGCTCTAAGGGAAACTGTTCGTAAATTGGTAAGGTTTCTGGAACCCCAACTGCATGTCATTGGGTGTTACTTAGTAAAGTTCTTATGCACTTTGATACCATTTTAAGGAAACTTTTCCTTAATTTCCTTTAAGGCCATTCTAATAGATGTATATTGACGTCTTATTGTGCTTTTACTTTTCATTTTTCTAATGGCTAATGATATATTGAACATCTTATCATGTATTTATTTACTACCTGCATATGTATCTCTTTGGTGAAGTGTCTGCTCACATGTCTTGCTCTACCCCTTTTTCACTGGATTGTTGGGAGACTTCCCTTTATTCTAGACACCAGTCCTTTATCAGATAAATGTTCTGCAAGTATTTTCTTCCAGCTAGTGGCTTGTCTTTTCATTCTCTTAGCAGTGTCTTTCAAAGAGCAGAAGTTTTTCATTTTGATGAAGTTCAGTTTATCAGTGTTTTCTTTTATGGATCTTTCTTGGTGTGTCCTTCTTAAGAAATCTTTGCCTAACCAAAGTCACAAAGGTTTTCTCATGTGTAGTCATCTAGATTTTCTAGGTTTAGATTTTACATTTAAGTGTTTAATCCTCTTAAGTAATTTTTGTTTATGGCAAGGTGTGGGTTGAGATCATTGTTTTTGCATATGGCTGTCTAACTGTTCCAGCAACATTTCTTGAAAAGACTCCTTTTTCCATTGAATTGCCCTGGCACCTTTGTTGAAAATTAATTCACACATGTGTGGAGCTACTTCTGGACTCTGTTCTAGTCTGTTAGTCTGTGCATTTGTCCTATTGCTAATACCATATGGTCTTGATTACTGTAACTTTCTAGTAAGTTTTGAAATGAGGTAGTGTGAGTCCTCCAACTTTGTTCCTTTTAAAAATTGTTTTGCCTATTTTAGTTCCTTTGCTTTTCCATATAAAGTTTAGAATCAGCTTACTGATTTCTATCAAAAAGCCTGTTGGCATTTTGATTGGAACTGCATTAAACCTATGGATAGTTTGGGGGAGAATTGACATCTTAACAATACTGAGTCTTCCAATCCATGGACATAGTCTATCCCCTCATTTATTTAGGTGTTCTTGATTTCTTTCAGTATTTTGTAGACTGCAGCACACAGATTTTACACATATTTTCTTGGATTTGTAATTAGGTATTTCTTATTTTTTGGTACTATTATGAATGGTACTTTAAAATTTTTTTTGATTTCCAATTGTTTATTGCTAGTATTTAAAAATACAATTGAGGGCTTCCCCGGTGGCACAGTGGTTGAGAGTCCGCCTGCCGATGCAGGGGATGTGGGTTTGTGCCCCGGTCCGGGAGGATCCCACATGCTGCGGAGCGGCTGGGCCCATGAACCGTGGCTGCTGAGCCTGTGCATCCAGGGCCTGTGCTCCGCGACGGGAGAGGCCACAACAGATACAGTTGACTTTCCAAAATTGACTCTGTATCCTACCTCCTTGCTAAATCCAGTAGTTTTTTGTAGATTCTTTTGGGACAGTCATATCCACAAATAGTCACATTGATTTTTTTTTTCTTCTTTTATGTGCCTCTTTAGAATGTTGGCTCCGTGGAGCTCACCTTGAACCAACAGCTCACTTTCCCCTGATATTGTACAATTGGGAAAACAATGCCCAGAGGGTTTAAGCGTCTTACCAAGGTCTTTGGAACTTTGAGCACGCATAATTTTTTTCCCAGATGTAGAAATTTACAAATTAAAATTGGGTGAACTGGGGCTTCCCTGGTGGCGCAGTGGTTGAGAGTCCACCTGCCGATGCAAGGGACGCAGGTTCGTGCCCTGGTCCGGGAGGATCCCACACGCCACGGAGCGGCTGGGCCCGTGAGCCATGGCCGCTGAGCCTGCGCGTCCAGAGCCTGTGCTCCGCAACGGGAGAGGCCACAACAGTGAGAAGCCCGCGTACCGCAAAAAAAAAAAAAAAAAAAAAGAAACTTCCTGGTTCAAGACCTCATTTATCTTGACAGTATCAATTGGGAAATTCCTTGTTACGATTACAGTCTCTGTTGCACAGATTGTCGAACCTTTTCCAAGAACTTTCCATATAAGAGGCTAATAGACCACTCAGCGTCTTCACATTGACAGTTCCTGCATGGTAGTCTTTTTTACCTGCCCCATCTTCTTTCCTTTCATTTATATTTGTTCTTTTTGTGGATTCTCCAGCAACATTACTCTGAAGCCCTGTATAGCATGTTTGCTGTAGTAGAAAGTATATGCATTTCTTTTGCTCTTATCTAGACCCAAAATATGGACAAGGCCAATTTGGAGTAGAATAAACAGCTAATCTCCGTAGTTTTATGGGCCTGTTAATAACTGTTCTCATACTCAGATCAAAATGGCCAAACATAAGGACCTACCGTGTCCAGAAGGGGTTTTCCCTAGATGGGTGAAATAGATTAACTTGCCCACATTTGCTAGGTCCACACACATTTTTTAAAATTTATTTATTTTTGGCTGCGTTGAGTCTTTGTTGCTGTGCGCGGGCCTTTCTCTAGTTGCGGCGAGTGGGGGCTACTCTTCGTTGTGGTGCATGTACTTCTCATTGCGGTGGCTTCTCTTGTTGTGGAGCACGGGCTCTAGGCGCGCGGGCTTCAGTAGTTGTGGCTCGCAGGCTCAGTAGTTGTGGCTCCCAGACTTAGTTGCTCCGCGGCATGTGGGATCTTCCCGGACCAGGGACGAACCCATGTCCCCTGCATTGGCGGGCGGATTCTTAACCACTGCGCCACCAGGGAATTCCCCCACACATTTTTAATCACGCACTCTCTACTCTCTACTTTGGTAAGGCTCTTTTTTTTTTTTTTTTAATTTAAGCTCAACTATTACATGTTTGTCTTGGGGGCTGATGGATTGTATTATCCTTTGGAGATCTCTAAAGTACACACTTTATTCTAGGGAGTAATTGATTCAGAAAGAATGGATTTTGAGCTGTTGCCAGATGATGAGCGTCAGTGTGTAAAATGCAAAACCACATGCTTCATGTCTGCCATCTCCTGTTCTTGTAAACCTGGCCTGCTTGTTTGCCTGCATCATGTAAAGGAATTATGTTCCTGTCCTTCTTATAAATATAAACTGCGGTGAGTAGGAAGAATGATTTTTTTTCTATGGAAAACACTAAATCCTTAGTATAAAACATCTCATTTCCTCCAGAGCCCCATATCTCAGAGCTAAGCCTGCTATTCTGTTTCCAGGTATAGATACACTCTGGATGATCTCTACCCCATGATGAATGCACTGAAGCTTCGAGCAGAATCTTACAACGAATGGGCCTTGAATGTGAACGAAGCTTTGGAGGCGAAGATTAATAAGAAGAAAAGTATGTGGTATATAGAAAGTGTGACTTAGTGATTGGCAAATTGGGACTGATTGTAACATAGCCAACTTAAAGTTATCAGCAAATGGATTACTTGAAGCAGCCTGACTTAGCCCATCTGTGCAGCGAGGTTTGGACATTTAGCAGAGGTTTTAAAGGCAAGAGTGAATGAGGCATATGTCCTTACATCAAAGTGAAGTCTTGATATATGAGTTTTGCAGGATCGTGTATTTAACAAATATCGTATTGCTACCAAATAACCTTTACACCTCTTTGTCTCAGAAATAAAAGTATTTCACATTTTATATGGACCTTTAGAAAAGGTTTTTGTTTGTTTTGCTTGTTTTTGAACTAGATCTCAGGACAAAGACAGCATATCATTAAATTAAGAGTCTGTGAAATGCTGGTTTATTACTTCTTAGTTCTAGCCAAAGTCTCTGTCTCTTGTTATTACATTTGAAAGTTACTGCTTCCCTTCAAAGCGTTTTCATTTGCTTTCCTTTCTGTCGCTCAGCAGGTGACTCTTCCCTCTCCTGTTTAGGGGTGGGTGCAGGTCACTGTCTCTGAGCCCACCAGTTCCCTGCCAGGTGCAGAGTAAAATGCAGGAGGAAAAGGTGGTTCCAGCCACAAGAAGAATTGCATTTGCTCTGTTTTGACAAGGCAGGGGTTCTTTGTTTCTTAAACATTTCCACATTGAAGGGCAGCTCTAGGCACTTTTTAAAGTATTCCACTCTCAGCCAAAAAAAAAGAACAAATTTATTAGAGGTAAAGCATTGCAAATATCCATAGGTAAGAACTGATCAAATCGAACCTCCCCCTCTGTATTTCATACCAGTATTTCATACATAATGATCACAGAAAAGGTGATCCTTTCTTTATTCCTAGGCCTCGTCAGCTTTAAGGCTTTGATTGAGGAATCTGAGATGAAGAAATTCCCGGACAACGATCTTTTACGTCACCTCCGCTTAGTGACACAGGACGCGGAGAAATGTGCCTCTGTCGCCCAGCAGCTGCTTAACGGCAAGAGGCAGACGAGGTGGGCACTGTGCACGCCCTGGCTTGGGCTCTTCGGCAGCCTGTTGTGGCTGGTTTTACCCATGACGTTGGAGTCTGGGGCTGGTGGGGAACCTGCTCTCATGCAGTCTCCTTGGGCCTTTGTCTGTCTAGGTATCGATCTGGTGGAGGGAAATCCCACAATCAGTTGACAGTGAATGAGCTCCGACAGTTCGTGAGCCAGCTGCACGCCCTGCCCTGTGTCCTCAGTCAGACGCCACTGCTGAAGGTACCTGGATGGGGAGGTGGGGGTGCCCGCCTTCCTGTGTTTTGTACACAAGCCCAGGTCACATGATCAAGTTGTCTTCCCCTGTGGTTAATTTGTACGTTTATTTGCAAATGCTTTTAGTAACCCGTTGAGTGGTACGTGTATATAAAGAGATTGTAACAGGCCTGCAGAGGAGAGAGAAGGTTGGAAATTTTTATCTTTCACAGTGACCACCAGCTACTATAGTTGGTACAAGTCTCTCTTAGAGTCACTTGTGTAACTGTCAGTTGGCTTATGTATTTATTACCTTGTTTACCTGTATTGTTGCTAGAATCAAGTGAAATGGCAGAGGGTCATGTTGAACATGCACTGAAGATTGAGTTTTCAAGAAGCCAGTTACCGAAAATATTGTTTTGATGCAACAATCTGTGTTTTTTAAGGATCTCTTGAATCGTGTAGAAGATTTCCAACAGCATAGCCAGAAATTGCTCTCTGAAGAGATGCCCAGTGCCGCTGAGCTGCAAGACTTGCTAGACGTCAGCTTTGAATTTGATGTCGAGCTTCCCCAGCTTGCTGACATGCGTGTCCGGCTGGAGCAGGCCCATTGGCTGGAGGAGGTGCAGCAGGCTTGCCTAGACCCCAGCTCCCTCACCTTAGATGATATGAGACGTCTCATAGACCTGGGGGTGGGTCTGGCCCCATATTCAGCTGTGGAGAAGGCTATGGCACGGCTTCAAGAACTGCTGACGGTATCAGAGCACTGGGATGACAAAGCCAGGAGTCTCCTCAAGGCCAGGTAAACAAGCACGCCCATGCCTCTGCCCGGGGAAGGCTGGCACTGCGTCCGTCCGGGAGCACGGAGCATGGGTAGTAGGGCGGCATGTGGGCACAGTAGCTGAGCTGTGTGTGCAGAAATAGCTGAGCTGTTCGGAGCTGCTTCGGAGCTTGGGCAAAAGAATATTAATTTCTTTCCTTGCGTAACCGATTGTGAAATGAATGGTTCAAATGGAGATACCTTTTCTAGAGTTGGTTTAATGAAATTTCCCTGGACCTCGAGGATAACATCTTTGAGAGAAGAAAGCATTTACAAATAAGTGGAACTGTTTAAACCCACAGTTAATGAAAAAGATCCCAAGGAGTCTTAAAGAGAAACATCTGAGAGTCAGTGTGCACTGTCTTTAAGGTGAAAATGGTGCCGTAATTCTCCACATTAGTGCTGTTGCTTTGTGACCTTATCTATACGCGAGAGATGGGTTGGATTCAAGCTAACCATCCGAGGGGAGAAGATGATTCCCTCCCTATTCTTGCTTTCTGTCTGACAGATCTTTACTATTCCAACTGACAAGATAAAGTACAAGAAATACCTAGGTTCCAGACATTATTTTGTAATCCTAAAATAGTGGTCATTGAGCAGAGAGTACAAAAGTTTTGGGTTCTGTGCTTTTGGTATGTTGATATCCTGGAGATTTTTCATTTTCTTAGTGAAGCTGTATGAGTCTTGATAGCGTATCTAGTTTAACATAACGTAAATTATCCCTAAGTTATCTTTTGCAAGTGGAAGTTTATGGTTATTCCAATGTCAAATCAGAAATAAGTAGAACTTAAATGCTTCACTGAGTTATTTGCTATTCTGAATATCCTTTGAAGTGATTTTTCTTTTTTGTGGCAAGCGGGGGCTATTCTTCGTTGAGGTGCGCGGGCTTCTCATTGCAGTGGCTTCTCTTGTTGCAAAGCATGGGCTCTAGGCGCACGAGCTTCCGTAGCTGTGGCGTGCAGTCTCAGTAGTTGTGGCTCACGGGCTCTAGAGCACAGGCTCAGTAGTTGTGGCGCAGGAGCTTTGTTGCTCCGCAGCATGTGGGATCTTCCTAGACCAGGGCTCGAACCCATGTCCCCTGCATTGGCAGGTGGATTCTTAACCACTGTGCCACCAGGGAAGTCCCTGAAGTGATTTTCCTATTTTCTCTGGTAAGTAAACCATGAGAAAAGTGAGCCACAGTGTAAAAGCTGAGTAGTGTCATTTTGCTTTTGTAGGCCTCGGCATTCATTGAACAGCCTTGCTACGGTGGTTAAGGAGATCGAGGATATCCCCGCGTACCTGCCCAATGGTGCGGCTCTGAAAGACTCTGTGCAGAGAGCCAGAGACTGGCTTCAGGACGTAGAGGCCCTGCAGGTAGGTTTACAAAATGTCCCGTGTGTGTAAGTGCATCTGTAAAGAGCAGTAATGTAAACACTTGCAAAGGGGAATATGTTGGATCTCACTACACAGGTTCAGTGTTTGGGTTGGCCGGATTACTGATTCTCTTCAACCTTGTGTAGATGCACTTAACCCACCCCATCTACTGTCCTGACTAGTTGACTCAGTATTTAAAGCTTAGGTAATTTAACCAACCTTTTCTGGGAGCTTGGGACCCTCCCATAACAGACTTAATTACTTGGTTGGGGTTGAAGAAAAAGAGCTAAAAATGAAGTTGTGGGAGAAACACAGTTTCTAACGTCTGACAAGTACAGCTATCTCTTGCTGGCTTGCCGACTACTTGGAGTTTACATAATGAAGAGTAGCAGATTCAGTGAGTCTTGATACATGATTACATGGCCAAACTAGGCCCTCAGGCCCAGGACTTTCACCAAGTAATGACTTAAATGTGCTCCATACCTACAAAAGCAGTGAGATGAGCACGTTCTAAAGTAACTGTCCAAAGTAATCAGCACTGAGTATCTGTGCCCCTGTGCTAGATGTTGTACTTGCTAAGACTTACTTATAAGTTAAAATAGAAAATTAAATTCACTTGTAACATTATTAAGGTATAGACAGAATATATTCTATGTTTTTCCCAATTTTCAGCTGGATAACTTCATTTGAAAAGTGGTTGGTGGGAGTGTCTTCCTTTTTCTAACGATCATAAACCAGTGGGTCTTACGGGCCTATTGAGAAAAAAGATCTTTGAATTATTTAAAGGGATAGGTTTTTAAAATTTTAATTTATATTGTTCTTGAGGCTCAAATTCTGTTTTGTTGAAGCCATCAGATTCTAGGAATAAAATACCATCTGGTCTTCTGAATATCTATGTAATTTTAAGTGGTGCTAATTAACCAATTGCTAATGAGAAATGCCAAACAGGACAGTTTTAGCCACGTGTTTTCAACAAAACATCTGGACATCTATTCTTGTTAATAGGGAAGAGAAGATACATTGTTTGATAAATATTACATAATTAAGGGGTGACCCCAGCCCGTCAAAGAAAAAACCAAGGAAAGTGTTTGCTGTGTACGTAAACTTCCCCAGTGAGGTTTTTGATGCAGGCTCTTGTCTGTGGTTGTTGGAACTGTAGTGGGTATAGTCACGGTCCCCCCTTCCACTCATGGTTGCTGGCAGCCAGAAGGTGAGGTCATGACGACGACGAGAGGTGAGCATATGAAATCAGAAGCAAGGACACATGTCTGGGTGGGTTTGCTCCCTTCATGTGCTGTAATGTATGTACTACTTAGTACGGTGTTTGCAACAATGTCCATAAGGATGAAAAGCAAGTTTTGCTCCATTCCTGAAATAATAGCCTGGTCTTTCCTTGCGTCATATATTTAAGGACTAGTAGAGAGGTGTGACCAACAACAAGGGACCTCTTCGTGTTTAGTGGATTATTTATTTTAAAAGGTCATCCAGTATTCTGCTGTTCACTTAGGGAGTACTCCATATGTTTCTAAATGGAGTACCATAGGCATAGCATATAATTTGTGAGTCACCTTTTTTACGCATCCAGCAGAATACCTATGCCCTTACAGTTTCAATCCTGTGAGAATAAATAGAAGGCCCCCAGGTGATTCTTAATGAATAATAAAGTTGGAGAGCCAGTGGGCTTTCACAACTCATTTTTTGTTTCCTCAATAATCTATACTGAGTTACTGTAATTCATCATTGGTGAGTGAATTGGAGTAAAATATTTGTTTTGTTGCTTTTCTTTCTCTAAGTCAGTATGGAAATCCTTTGAGTTATTACAAATTTACATTTCTGTTGAATTTTTTTCACACCATCCATAGGGACCAAAATGACAAGTGAATTGACAAGGGCATAAACAGTCTGAACAAAGGGAGCACAGTATATGCCAGGTCCAAAGTTGTATCCATGGGCCCAGCACAAAGTAGCTTCTTACTTGTCGAGTGGAAGAACCCACACTGCTCCACCTCCACCACCATCGGCCAGGTTTTGTCAGCACCCGTCCGTGAATTTAATATGTTGAAATCATGGGGTAGGCCCGGTCCGAATGGTACTCGTCCCACTTACATAGAAGTAATTTTTTTCCCCTTGATTTATTAGGCTGGAGGACGTGTGCCAGTGTTAGACACACTGATAGAACTTGTTACACGAGGACGATCTATCCCGGTGCATCTGAATTCTTTACCGAGACTGGAGTCACTAGTAGCTGAGGTTCACGTTTGGAAAGAATGTGCTGCTAATACATTCCTGACTGAGAATTCGTCCTATTCTCTCTTGGAGGTAAGTTTGCAGTTAGCCCACCTACAAGACCTTGGGTCCCCCAGCCTGGCAAAACATGTAGTCCCTCACACACAGAGGTGGCATCACTGACTGATCTATGCTCTAGGAGTTACTTTTCTCAGTGGAGCCAGGGAGATTCTTCTAAGTTTCTACTGAAACTTTCAATTGAAACTTAGAAGAATCTTAAAATGTTTTCTGCATATGTTTAAGGATAGCATTCACTGTCTAAGGAAGAAATTTTCCTCCTTGAAGTTCCTCAGTTTGTTGAAATTGGACGTTTAACCTTGGCCATGCTTCACCACTTGCTTTTAACAAGCTCAATAAAAGATCTCATCCACCTCTCAAAGTACTATAGTTGCACTTCTTGTGTTTTTTTGTAAGCTGATGCTGGTCACACATTATGACTGGGATCATTCTGTATCACATTTTTTTACTTACTGTTTGATTGAATCTGGAATCAAAGTCTATCTTTTTGTGAGATTTCCTTCTTTCTTTCCTCCCTCTCTTCCTTTCTTCCTTCCTTTGTAGAAGAGAGTTTCTGGCTTCAGGGAGGCATGTTACACAGAAAATACTAAGAAGCTCACATCCTTCCCACTCCTTAGGCTTTTATTTGGTGACTTCCTAATGCTTCATCTGAAATCCATTTTACCAGCGGTGGTGCTTTGTCCACATTAGGTGCTGTGTCCTCGATGTGATATTGGCCTTTTGGGATTGAAGAGGAAGCAGAGAAAGTTAAAGGAGCCCTTGCCAAGTGGCAAGAAGAGAAGCCCCAGAGTAGAGAGTCTGAGTGACCTGGAGAGAGCTCTGACTGAAAGCAGAGAGACTGCTTCAGCTGTACGTACTGGGGTTTTTCCTCCTCTTTTCTCCATGGGGCAGGATAATTTCTAACTCTTCTCTTACTTACTGGTCATATTGGGAAGGCAAGTAGAAGAATAACTTTAAAAGTACTCTGTTTTACCAAAACGACTTTGGGAGAATTGTCATTTGTAAAAGTTTTGAATGGAAGGTGCATAGAGGTGCAGAGGATTCAGGGAAGGCCTCCCAGATTCAGAAATAGTCTTTCCAGTGCCCAAGGCTTGGTCCAGGGATGCAGACTCAGGACACCCAGGCTAACGGATATGTGAACTGCAATGCCAACTTACTAGTTTACAACAAGAAATACACCTAAAAGGGTACTGGATACTTGAGTCTGACCTGCATTTAGCATAAGCCCTGTTGATTCAAAGACTGTATCATCTTCAGGAAGGTGAAGCAGTATCTAGCTAATGTTTAGTGAGCAGAGTATCAAAACAGAAGAAGATAGCTATGTGATCTGGATGCTTTTTGAAAATTAAAAAAAAATTTTTTTTTAATTGAGCTATAGTTGACCTGTAATATTATATTAGTTTCAGGTGTATAGTACAATGGTTCAGTATATGTATATATTGCAGAATGAGCACTGTAAATCTAGTTAATATCCATCACTACACATGGTTGCAGTTTTTTTTTCTTGTGATGAGAAGTTTTAAGATCTACTCTCTTGGCAACTTTCAAATATATAACATAGTATTAATGACTATAGTCATACCATGCTGTACATCACATCCTCAGGACTTATTTTGACCTTTTGATCCTCTTCACCCATCTCCCCCACCAGTTGCCTTTGGCAACTGCCAGTCTGTTCTCTGTATCTGTGGGGTTGTTTTTGTTTTGTTTTGTTTTGTTTTTGTAGATTCCACATATAAGTGAGATCATGCAGTACTTGTCTTTCTCTGACTTATTTCACTTAGCATGATGGTCTCAGAGTTCATGTTCTTGCAAATGGCAGGATTTTCTTCTTTTCTGTGGCTGATAATATTCCATTGTATATACATACCACATTTTCTTTATCCGTTCATCCATCAGCGGACATGTAGGTTGTTTCCATATCTTGGCTATTGTGAATAATGCTGCACTGGACATGGGGGTACAGATAATCTTTTCAAGTTAGTGTTTTCGTTGCCTTTAGATGTATACCCAGAAGTGGAATTGCTGGGTCATATGGTAGTTCTATTTTTAGTTTTTAAGGACCCTCCATACTGTTTTCCACAGTGGCTGCGCCAGTTTACATTCCCACCAGTGGTGCACGAGGGTTCCCTTGTTTCCACATCCTGACCAACACTTGTTATTTCTTGTCTTGTTGATGACAGTCATTTTAACAGGTGTGAGGTGATAATCTCAGTGTGGTTTTGATTTGCATATCCCTGATGATTAGTGATGTTGAGCATCTTATCACATACCTGTTGTCCATCTGTATATCTGCTTTGGAAAAATGTCTACTGGATCCTCTGCCCATTTTAATTGGATTTTTGTTTTTAGTAGTGGTGATGGTGTTTTGTTTGTTCTATTGAGATGTATGAGTTCTTCATTGAGTTGGGGTATTGACCCCTATCAAATTATAATTTGCCAATATTTTCTGCCATTCTGTAAGTTGTCTTTTCATTTTGCTGATGATTTCCTTCCCTGTGCAGAAGCTTTTTGGTTTGATGAAGTCAGACTTTCAGGATGGTTTTGAAGGCACAAAGCATTGTCCATCCCAGAGCAAGAACATAGCTGCTACTGGGCCTGGGCTCGTCCTTGGTGCAGGCACCTTCTTTATGGTCTGATCCTTCGTAGCTGCCTGACCTCTCTTGTGATTGACATGGGATTGCCCTGATGTGTTTGTGTATTTTGACACAGACTTTGGCATGTTTGTCCCTTACTTCAGGCTCTAATCAGATGCGGCTGCCTGAGCATAATTCTGGTGTTTTCAAGGTGCTGCTTTCCACTGTTATGTGGTTCGTTTTTGTAAAGACACTGTCTTGATCTTTGCTTGTCTGGTCTTGCTGATCTAGTCTGTGAACCTCTGTACATTACCTGTTGATCACTTTGTGGTCACATAACCCGTATATGCCGCCTGTACATTGTTTTTAGCTAGAAAAATAAGTAGGTTTCTTAAATATACCAAAGGTTTGTTAGGTGGTTTACTTCTAGATCTGTTTCTTCCCTAATCCATCATTCATACATTTTCTTCTCTCATCCAGAAGAGTCGATCTGGCCTTAGGACTCAGCTTCCTCTTCTGGTGAATCGGGATGGATCTGGTGGTGGCTGGATCCGATCATCGAGAATGGTTTAACTATGACAAATTAACGTTTTAAGGACTTGCTTATAGGAATAGACTTGGGAAGGGAATGGTTCCTGCAGCCTGTAGTTTTTATTTCTAAAGGGGAAGGCTCAGTTTTAAAGGCCTATGTTTACCCCCTGTTGCTCTGTATTTCTCCTTCTGTGAAGTATTAGGATTTTGGTGGTCCAGCCTTCCGCTGTGGAAGATGGATGTGTTAAGTTCGAGGCGGTAGTGACTAACTCTGACATAGCTAGTGATTTGAATTGGTCACCCTTAGGCAGCTTTTACTTCATGGTGCGAGGTGAATAAATCTGTAATGCCTGGAGTGGTTTATGCAGTGGGCGCCTGGTCTGTCCACGTAGAAGTCCCTTGTATGGACAGCTTGCACATACTGGTCAGAAACATGTTCAGTGTCACTTCAGCTTTTTGTTGTGAAGCTGATTATGTTTGTGTTTTCAAGTCGCTTATACAGATAAACTGAACTCAGAACTTTGCTGAGACATGGCTCTCGTTTTAACAGAGAGAAAAGACTTTATAATGAGTATACTTGCCACTTTCTGCAGAAAAGCGGCTTGCTTTTATCTCTGCCCTAGTGATCTTACAGCGTGTGAGTGTGTGTGTGTGTGCATGTGTGTAAGGGAAGTCTGGTGAAGTGGTTCTGTTTCTTTCGTGAGGGACCCAGCTTCACTACACACAGTTCTGGTGTCCAGCACACATGTAAGGTGTAATGTTAAAGGCAGTAAGAGACACAGGTTACTACGGCTGTTTAACAGACTTTCTCATCTAAAGTGCCTTTCTGGAAGAACTCAAAAGCTACTGGAACTGAAAACAAATCGAAAACCTCAGAAATTAGTACACCCAGACTGTGAAAAGCCTGTATCTTTCAAGAGAGGTACATTTTCTAAGAGAGAAATGTGTGAGGAATTTGGACTTGGAAGAATGGTGTGTGTTAGGTAGCTGCTCACACTGAGGGTTTGCTGGGTGCCAGTCAGAGCGTCTGTCACACAGCCCGTGTCATCGTCATGGCGGCCCTGTGAGGTGGGCACTGTTACCGACTCTATACGTGTGGAAATTTAGCCACAGTGGGATGTTGTTGCCCACCTGACTTAGTGAGGCAGGCAGAGTCTACTCTGGAGCCCGGTGTTCTTAGCCACCAGGACCCTAGTTTTAGGAGAAGGCTGAGTTCTCTGTGACATTGTCCCTGATTGTTTTCTCCTTTCTAGATGGCAACGCTTGGGGAAGCCCGCTTACGAGAAATGGAAGCCTTGCAGTCTCTCAGACAAGCCAATGAGGGGAAATTGCTGTCGCCAGTCCAGGATGTGGAGATGAAGGTCTGCCTGTGTCAGAAGGCCCCAGCTGCACCCATGATCCAGTGTGAACTCTGCAGGGATGCTTTCCACACCGGCTGTGTGGCAGTACCCAGTATTGCGCAGGGCCCCCGGATCTGGCTGTGTCCCCATTGTCGGAGGTCAGAGAAACCTCCATTAGAGAAAATTCTGCCCCTGCTGGCCTCCCTCCAGCGTATCCGAGTTCGCCTTCCCGAGGGAGATGCGCTGCGGTATATGATTGAAAGAACCGTGAACTGGCAGCACAGAGCCCGACAGCTGCTCTCGTCAGGTAACCTCCAGCCCACGCAGGAGCGGACGGGCTCAGGACTGTTATGTGGCAGACGGCAGGCCGCAGCAGGACAGGCGCCAGAGACAAGCAAGGTGAGCTGCAACGCTCCTTCACTGGTTATCGGACTCAGCTCTGTGCCTTCTTCCGGAGCCGGTAGCTCTGGTGGTGCCACCGGTACCAGCGCCCACTTTACCTTCGAGGGTTGCGCGCACCTGCCGCGTTGCCTCAGTTCCCTCTGCTCCCGATAGCCGGGCACGCGTCCTGTGGAGCAGATTTCACCTCTTCGTATGCGCATGTGATTTTTCCATTGATGTGTGGGAACCAGATGTGTTTCTTTGTTTTTGTTTTCGTCTTTTTTGCGGTACGCGGGCCTCTCGCTGTTGTGGCCTCTCCCGTTGCGGAGCACAGGCTCCGGACGCGCAGGCTCAGCGGCCATGGCTCACGGGCCCAGCCGTTCTGCGGCATGTGGGATCTTCCCGGACCAGGGCACGAACCTGCGTCCCCTGCATCTGCAGGCGGACTCTCAACCACTGCGCCACCAGGGAAGCCCCAGATGTATTTTTAATATACGTGTGTTTTAAAATTCTTTGCTTGGCTGTTTTTTTCCTGCTTCCTCTCGTGTAAGTCACCGAGGAGAAAGGGAAAGTGCCTCCTCCTGTCTCTGGTTGCCTTTTGAGGAAGAAGAGCTTTTGATGTGTCTTGAGTGTTAGTAAGTTGCTTCAGAGCAGAGGCGGTGGGTTTCATACCATCTGTGGTCTTTCTGCCAAAGCCAGATTCCCCTGAGTGTCACTGGGACGGCCGGGCTTCTGTCTTCTTCCGTGGGAGACAAGGAGTGCAGCCAGGCAGGCAGTACTCAGGCCTGTCATAATGTTAACCTGGTGACTTCCAAGTCTGGCAGATTCTCTTGCAGATACTACGCGTCCCTTGTGCTGCACCAGCAGAGATGTGTGAAGTGTAGGAGTTGAAGGTCATACAGATTAGGGACGAGGACAGAAGATTGGTCTCTGTTGTATTTGTTTCCTTGTCTTTTTAAGTTCTCCCCAGGCTTCTGAAATACAGTGCCTGGCACTTAGCAAATGATGTGTTACATTTCTGTCTCATAGTTGAGTTGTGGGTATTTGGGCAGCCTACGCTGGAGACATTTGTGTTCCTTACACACGATGTGCTAGGAGTTCACCTATGTTAATAAAAGGGAAAGGCACAGCTGTTATTTACTTAGTAATTTGTGGTCAAAGGACTGTTTCTCCCAGCTCCTCTCATAAGCTCTGGTGAAGGTGGGGACGTGGGTGTGAATGCTTTCTGGCAGTTCCTCAGTTGGTTTACCCAGAGCGGGTACACGTCTGTGTCAGTCGGGTTATAATCTTCAGAAGGAGGATTACCTAGAGATTAAAAGGCTGTGTGATCTGTTGCCACGCAGAGAAAATGACTTATTTCCCAGTGGTGCTCTTCACCTCTGCAGTCAGTCCAGGTACAACCAGGAAGACCAAAGGCTTGGTGGATATGAGTTGGTTTGGCCGAATCTGAGATGCCAGGAGACTTCTTTCAGTTTGGGAAAATCAAGCCTTTCTCTTTGCTGGTTGCTGCCTGATAACCCAAGCTACTTCTCTTGGGGTGGTGGGAGTGGCTTCAGACCTGGAGAAGCCTCACTGTGCGATGTTCTCCTTCCGCCAGCTATCTCAGCCTCCTGCCTCCACGTCCTTCTCCTTGCCCGGTGCCTGGGACGGCAGAACCTCATACTTACACTCTCCCTTCTCTGCTGGACGGAGCTGTATCCCCCTCCATGGTCTGTATTTATTATTATCATCACCATTATTATTGTTATGATTTTGAGGGCTGAAGAGTAAAAAGTGATGGTGCAGTAGGTTTTTGTTGCAGATAAACTAGGAACCATTAAAAAGGATTTTATCCTCATATGTAGGATATGGATTACTATGTATTTGCAAGGTAGGAGAAGAATCGTAGTTAAAGGCTTATAAATGCAAAAGAAACAGAAAGGAAGTCTTTATATCCGTTGCTTTCAGGGATGAAAGGGTTCGTCCCATGCCAACTGATAATTAAACACCAAGCATCTTGGTCATCAGATGCTAAGCCATGGGTTCCCTTGTTGCTTCATTACTTAGGAGACTTGAGGGGGCTCTAGAGACCCTGCCTCCTTCCTCCTGTCCTTCCCTGAGGGCAACTCTCCCCCATGAGTTGTGCCTGGAACCTTGGGCCCACTCAGAGTGCCCAGGCCCTGGCTCTTCTGTGCTTCTGTGAAAGCAGAGGTATCTCCCTCCTGCATCAGCGGGAGTCCTCCTAGTCACTGATGGACTTACACAGTCCAGTTTGGGCCTGCTACGCTGTGGCTCTGGGCCTGTGGAGTGAACCTCACTTGAAGGGAAAGGGTGGTAATGGGAGCGGTGGTCTTCCTCCACTCATGTCTCAGGTGGGTGTCACCGTGATCTGGTCTTGTCTCCGACAGGTCTAAGCCCAGAAGTGAGTGAGCTGTTGATGGAGGCCCAGCTGCTCCAGGTGTCCCTTCCTGAAATTCAGGAGCTCTACCAGATGCTACTCGCAAAGCCCAGCCCTGCGCAGCAAGCTGACCGCAGCTCTCCAGTGAGACCCAGCAGTGAGAAGGTGGGTGTCGGGGTCTGGGCGGCAGCGTGCTTCGGAGTGTCATGATCCTTCAATAGCTCGGGGACGAGATGCTGTCTTTGGTCCAGGAAAGGATGCAGACCACCTGCCCCACAGCCCTGCTCCAACGGCTGTCACTGAGCACTTTGGGCTCACAACCTGGATTTTGATGCTGGTTTTTAAGCCACTGTGTGAAATTGTTTTTTCTTTTTAGCAAGGTGTGCTTCTCATCATTTCCATGTGATAATAGCTAGAAGCAGGATTATTTTTCTTCAGTAAGAGAATTACTGTAGAGATGAAAATGTAATTATAGCTGGAAAGGCCTTTGGGATAAAGCCTTCATTCTTGGAGTCAACATGTAACAAATGCTTTAACTCTTCTAAACCAAACCCAGCAGCTGGTGTGAGGACCAGGTGACTAGACCAAGGGTACCCTTTTTTTGTTTGTTTGTTTTTTGGGTATTTTTTGGCCACACCGCACGGCATACGGGATCTTTAGTTCTCTGACTAGGGATTGAACCCATGCCCCCTGCAGTGGAAGCAAGGAGTCTTAACCACTGGACCGCCAGGGAAGTCCCAAGGGTGCCCGTTTTGAGTGCTGACTTACTTGAAGGGGATAACTAATAATGTCCTGTTTCTTAGCAGCGTAAGATGCTGCTGCTGCTGCTTCCTGTGAGTGAACTTGCTGACCTGTAACATTTAATGCCCCTGAGAATGTAGTCAGATAGGGAGGAATCTCACTGAAAACAGCATGAGGGCAGACGCTGGCATTTAGGATTTGTTTTTCATTATGACACCAAATAGTGTAGCACTGTTATCAGTTGTGTTCAGTTAATGCACCTTCCTCCTATAAGGGGTGGAGATGTGCATAAAGAAGCAAGGTATTGCCTTGGGTCCTTAGCTGTCTGTGGGTTAACACCTAGATAGAAAACACTCTGTGGACGTCAGGGACTTCCTCGTGGGTTTGACCAAAAGAATGTGGTATCTCCCCTCTCCCGGAGCTGGTTGGCTAATTTGAAACGAATTGTGTCTGTGACATTTCTGTTTTCCAGTGTTGCTTTGGTAGACTAAACAGTGAAGTTAGGTGGTCCTGTAGGATGTGAAGGGGGGGTGCGGTGCAGCACGTGTCGGTGTCGATGGGGAGCACCCGCTTCTCGTGCAGCCGGTTCTTGGCATCACTGGTTTTGGCGAGGAGCTAAATGGAGTTTGCCATCTTCCACCCAGAGTGACGGCTGCCGTGGGAAGCGAGACGGAGTCAGCGGCCTCGAGAGCAAACTGAAGAGACGCCTGGAAAGAGAAGGTCTCTCCAGTGAGCGGTGGGATCGAGTCGCCAAAACGCGGACCCCTAAAAAGAAGAGGATCAAACTGAGCCACCGCAAGGACACGAACAGTTTCAAGTTAGAGCGGGCACGTGGCCATGAGCTGGTCCCTTCTGCCGACGCTCAGTCCCTGCCCGCAGACGCGTCCTGCTCGGAGCACGAGGACTCTGGGGACGAGGACGCCGTCTGCCCGGCCGTGAGCTGCCTGCAGCCGGAGGGAGACGAGGTCAGTGAGGTTTGGGCCGCGGAGGACGTGCGTTCCCTTAACTCAGAAACCCTGTAAGCTGCAGCTCGCCTGGCCGGGTCTCTCCTGCTTACCTGCCTTGAGCCCATCTGAGTGGATTGCTCACCCTCCCCCACTGGTACCTCTGCTCTCACATCGCTCCTGGGTCTTCTCCCTTTTCTTGAAGAAACTCTTCCTCTGCCCTTTTTCCTTTTCCTGCTCCTCCAGCTTTCACCGCCCAGCGCTAAGAAGGTGGGAGGGATGCTGCTGCCACGCCCTTTGCTTCCTTGTCACAGGGCGGCGCTGTCTAAGCCCCAGAGCAGTCACCACTTGAAGACTGGCTTTGACTTGGTCGCTTGGGCTGCTGTGCCCGAGGTCCCAGTGCTGGGGCAGTTGCCTGCCCGGTGTCTGTCGGGCCTGTTCTCCCCCTGAAAACCCCGTCTCCCTGCTCTCTGTAACCAGGTGGACTGGGTCCAGTGTGATGGCAGCTGCAATCGGTGGTTCCATCAGGTCTGTGTTGGCGTCTGTCCCGAGACGGCCGAGGAGGAGGACTACGTGTGCGCGTGCTGTGCGGCGCCGGGCGCGCCAGGCCGGAGCTAGAGCAACGGACCCTGACTGTAACTCAGGACCCGGCCAGAGGACTCCTCCAGGGTCGCAGCAAAGCTGCAGGCCTGGCACTCAAACCAGCCTGTGAACGGTGCTATTTCTATTCCTTACGGGATCATTTTTCCAGAACTCTTTGAAAAAAAGAAAAAAACGACTAAAAAAATTTTTTGACACTTTTTGTATTTTTTTCCTTAAGAGCCGTTTGTGATTGTTGAGGTTTGAAATGCTGACTGTTTTTTGCAGGGGTTCCCACCAATGTGGAAGGATTGGAGCTTGCACCTTTTCATGTACAGCATTAAAATCTTACCTCTTTCTGGGATTTACCGGCTTAAGAGTCCAACTCAGTTTCAGTGCCCAGAAGAGCACCAGAAATTCCAGTAAATCCTCATTTGAGGGATTTCTCTCTTGTTTACTCTGTTACCATATTGGGGAGCTTAAGTTTTTCACTTTTGGGGGTCTTGTTTGTTTCTTTTATCCACTTTTCTTTTTTCCTGGTAGACTAGGTTTATTTATCTAAGCAATAACTTCCATGTTGGTTTCAGTGGCTGGAATTAAAACAAAACAAACTTCCAAACAGTGTGTTGGTGCTTTAGCATCTGGTTGATGTCAGAACGCAAACGTCTGGTTTCTGGTGTCACTGGTGACCTAGTGACATAGAAAAGAGGCTGCTCTGTAAGTACCTGCCACAGCTGTATTTTGGCTTTCTCCTTGCTCCTTCCCTCCTCGCCTGTTTTTTTGGTAGCTTGTATCAAATGTTGCAGTTTATATTGTGGAATAAACCCTTGGTCCTAATATAACACTACATGCTGGTTATTTAGAGCCATTAGCCTACGTCTGCTCCTGCCCCCACCTGTGGGCTTTGAAGAGCGGCGGGGCTGCTTGCTTTTGCCCCTGCCCAGCCAGGCTACAGTAGCGGTGGCTGGTAGCCTGCAGACATCAGGGGATTCTTTCGTATCCTGCTCTGTTCGGTGGGCCATATGCCTCCAGTCCCCACTCACAAAGACCCCTCTTTCCTCCCGTCTTCAAGGAATAGAACCTGTCTTTAAAGCCATGCTATTTTTAAATAAGCTTTCTCAGAATGTTGGCAAATCATTCCAGTCCTCAGATCGGCCCTCCTCGTGGGAATGATGTCTTTATTATATTTGAATTGACAGGGAAACTTAGTTTAGGGTTGAGATGTCAGAAGGGGAGATGTAAGGAGAGTGCACCCTCACACAGAGCTAGGAGGGTGTGGGTCGAGGAAACACTTCTGAACACCCAGGCTCTGCCCTCTCACTTTCCTTGCTATATCTCGCTCGCTCTCTCACTGTTGTTACTGGTCATGGATGGCTCACAGCCTTTCCCTGCCTTTTCTTTTAAAGGACTCTGTTCTGCAGTGGAGAAGACATTCTGGTGAACAGACTCTTGCTTGCTGTTTGCTATCCTGTTGCTAATAATACCTGTTTTCCCTCCATTATACAGCCATAAACCTGAAGATGGGTAGAAACAGTGGGTCTTTAATAAAACAACAAAAACAGCAGTTTGTGATGTAGCAGAGATTTAAATGTGTACTGCCCCCTTTTATGCAATTCAGATAATTAAATCTCTTTAAGAATGACTTTGAATCGTCTGCAGTTTTCCCAGAGTTGTCATATTTCTCCTTGTCTGATGGGCTTCTGGGGCCAGTGGAGAAGAGCAATCTCCAGAGTCCGATCTGGAGTGGCAGGGGTTTTGGCCTTTGTTTTTTCATTGACGTGTAGTTGATTCACAACGTTGTGCCAATCTCCGCTGGTTTCTGGCCTTTTTAAGCACCCCGATTCTTAGACTCCCCGACATTGGGGCACGATGCTGACTCTCCCAGTTCCACGGAGAACATAAGGTTAAAGGGGACTTTGCTCCTGGAATAAAGCCTTTGCCTGTAGGGAGGGAGCTTCTGCCCATCTGTTGTGCACCTCCCCTGCCCCACGAGCTTTTCTTCTTCACCTGGAGGGTCCCTGACAGTAGCACCCTTGTGCTGAAGAGTCTCTGCCCCGGTTAGGGGGGGTGGGCAGGAGTGTGTGTATGTAAACCACCTCCCACCCAGGTGGGGCCATGGTCTGTTACACACGTCGATACTGAAGTTAAAGGCCTGTCACGTGCCAACAGTTATCCTGCTAGTGAATGATGACGGCTCTCCTGGAGCCTCCATCCTACCTGCACGCCAGCACGACGTGGAAACACGGACCCCCGATGGACGCCTTCTGTGAGGGACCCACCGAGACCCCGGAGTGGGGTGTGTTATCTACAAACCGTGCTTGTGCGTGTGAGCTGTGAGGCTGACCTGTACCCTCGTGGATGCACGAGGCAACACGTGCGAGACGGTACCACACGCAAGCTGACACTGTTCCGTCCCGGGTCTTGCAGCTGCGTGAGGTGTGAGGAAGAAAGGGCTGAGTGAGATTGGAGCCTCAGCCAGGAGGGCACGTGGGTGAAGAATCTGGTGCCCCCACCTCAGTGCCGTGACTGCTGTGTTTGTTTTTCCTCCCAAATCAGGCTGTAGGATTTCTCACCGAGCGCAAAGGGCTTGCCTGTGTGTCGCCTCTGTCCTGCAGGAAGCCTGGGATTTGGACGCGCTGTAAAAGGAAGGTCTGCTGCTTTACCGCTTCGTTTCAGCATCCTGGGAGGAGGCGCTTGTTTACCCCTCTCAGAGCGAATCTGAAGCCAGAGATGCCACCCGAGGTTGTGGCAGTTGGTAGAAACCTGCTTTGTTCTGCCTGCACTCTCTAGTAACGAGAGGCAGAGGTGTTCATGAGACTTGAGGTCTTCGGTGGAAGCATGGGTCCCTGGGCAGGGGTAAGCCTGCGGACGGGGTGGGTGTCTCCTGGAGGGCTGAAGCCCGGCCCCCCGTCCCTCTGGTTGGGCTCTCATCATGGGCCCCACCGCTCCTTTAATCTCACCGCCCTCTCAAATGGAGACCCGCTTTCGGCTTGCACCAGGCCTTCGTGCCTGTGGGTGTTTTTCTGGGCTCAGCCCCACCTGGGGTTCCTGCCACGTGACACAGACTGGGGTGGACTGTCGATGCCACGTACCTGGGACAGGAGGCGGAATGGCACAGCAGGGATTTTAACCGTCATTGCCTGTTGTTGTTCAGTACCTGTGCCTAGTCTGTGCTGCGCGTTGGCCTCTGTTAGAATGGTCCTTCCTCGGCGTAAAGATGCAGAGAACACGGTTCCTTTCTGCTGAACTTCACCTGCTGGGAGGAAGAGCCGAGGAAAAGGATGAAGAGCCCGGTGCCTTTCCTTGAGCACCGGGGCGATGGCTCCCATCTTCCACCCTCTCCAGCCCAGCACGTGGATCCTTTGAGGCCCTCGACTTCTCTGGGCGGTTCCGTGGGACAGAGAAGCTGCCTGGACCTCGTATGAAGTCGTACCATTATAAATCCACTTCCAAAGCATAATGAGTCCATCTGTAAAGTGTACCTTTCACTTCTTCCAAATTTTTGTAAACATTTTCGTGTTTCAAGATTGCTTACATAGGAATACATCTTCACCTTTTTATCAGTTAGGATGGAACCTTTAGATGGTGACCCAGCTCCCTCTTCTGTTCTGGGCTACTTGTACTAGGATGAAGGGTGGCGAGCGATGTGCTCTTAACTTTCAGGAGGACCCGCTGCGTTGGATGGAAGAATGGGATTGCGAGGTCGTTGGAGCTGCTGCAGGTGAGTGGAGGCCAAAGGACTCTTCTTTCTGTTTCCCTTGAATGGGAGCACAGAGAAATTTTAAATGGCCTTTATCAGGGAACAATGTTATTTGCTCTGTTGAAAAGAAATGCCCAAGACACCCTCTCCCCGCAAGGAAATGTGGGGCTCCTGCAAGCTCCCCTAGCCGGATGTTGGGGTCGGGGGGAGTGCGGGTTCAAAAGCACTGGCTCCTGTCTGCCGGTGATCCTGGTAGGAACATACACAGAAGGAGGCCCCTTCTGCATAGGGCCGGAACAGGTCGTTGGACAGTTCATCAAAAAGTCAGTTAACAGATGAAAAAAGATATGCTTACCTAAGTTGTATGTCCATCCACTTAAACTAAAATTGAGAAAAATTAGTTTGGAGAGGCAAGGGCTTTTCTTTACAGTAATCACATGCATTGTGTATGATTTTTCAGTTTCGGCTTCCTTTAAAATGGATAAAGAATTTAGACATTGTGAAGGAATTTGACTTTAGAATTCAAGATACTTATTTTCTCCAATCTTTTGTTAGAGTTTTCACCTGTACCTAATTTAACAGCAACTTTTTAAAGCAACTCAATCTAGTTTTTATAAAAACAGCTCTTCACACTCATAGGTTTATGTAATAATCAAAACATAATGGCTACAACAGACTGACTCGTGGGCAACTAGGAACAGGTGAGACCGGAAGAGGGCCGACTTCGGGCCAGGGAAGACCCGAGCCGGGGAGAAGCTGCTGTTGGCCAGTCGGGCGTCTGCTGTGTTCACAGCTACCTGGTCCAGCTCTTGCAAGACTTCATAAGCTCCTGGGAGATAGCTCGGTGTCCTCTGGGCGGGGCCGTCCTGACCTGCCGGCCGGGTGCGGCCCACCGGGGCTTCTGTTCTCAGCGCGGGTGGCGAGCATCCCTGTCTCACGGGTGTGAGAGCTGAGGGGCGGCAGTCCTAGGAGCGTGGGCTTTGGAATTGGATGAGCCTGGTCTGGCCCTACGCCTACTCTAAGTGAGAGCCAGCCTCGGGGCTCTCAAAGATCGGAGCGTGCTGCCCGGGGCCGGCGAGCCTGCTGCACCCCTCTGCCCGTGCCCCACTGTTTTCTGTTCCTAGACAGCAGGGACTAGAGGGGGCAAGTGTGATGATCTAGGTCACTGCCATCGATGAGTCATCTGTGCCTTTGTGGCCCTGGTTGTGAGGGGCTTTTACGTTACAGAGATGCCTTGAAATCTAGCCGCCCCCCAAATTCCTCACTAAGTTTCCTTTTCCCCACAGATATCAAGGACAGCGGTGTGTCTGTGATGGTGCTTGCCTTACTGTGCCTGCGTGTTCCCCGTGAGGCCAGGGTCTGTTGGGCACGGGCCTCCCAACCTTGTTGTGCTCGAGACATTGACTAGCTGAGGTCGTAGTGGACGTGGGTGCCCAGCCCGTTTCCTGCTCTCTTCATTCCCACCTCCACCCCCCGCCCTCCAAGAACTTCTCAAGGGGGGAGAGTGAGCAAGTTAGAGGGCACTTGTTGCTGCATGAAGGGCAAGCAGTTCCCAGAAAGCAGAGCAGACGGAGGCGGGAATGAGGCAGCGTGCCTGGGAACGGGGCTCTCGGCCCAGCGAGACCCTACCGCCGCCCAAGGCTCTGCCCCTGGAGCCCTGCTCGTGGGTGCGGGCGGAGGTTTCCCTGGTCGGATCGGCCAGGAGAGGAGCAGAGTGGGCTCAGGCAGTCTCTGACCGCCTTAGACGTTACCAAGGCTCCACCCTGCCTCGCATGCCCCCTTCCCCAACTTCAGTCTTCGGGAAATGGGGAGGGAGGGATTGGGGACCGAGGCCCTCGGTGCAGGGATCACAGTTTACAGGATGACCACAGGGAAAGGCTGGGCCGGCAGAGGACTGAGCTGTGCTGACTGGGAGCCTCCCAGCTGGTTCCCGACTCCAGAGCCCCGAGCAAGCATCGTGGGGGTGTGGCCTGAGCAGGACTGCGGGGGCGCTCATGAGCCGGACCCCAAGCCTGTGTCCTAGAAGTAACGCAGCCAGGCCTTCCCACTGTGCCGAGACCGCTGCACGGCACAGCGCTTTACGGCGGCCGGGTGCCGTTCTTAAGGCTTTACCCCCGCTCCGGAGCTGACATTCCCCCTTGGGTGTGCGGCCATGGCCGGAATTTTGATGCCAAATTGTGCCCTTAATCCTGAGCTTCAGGATTGGAAATAGGGAGCAGGTGGGTATCAGTCGAGGGAGAGACGTCCAGGTTCCTGAGGAGATTGTGCCTCCGGCCCGGCTTTTCTGTCCTAGCCTGAGCTCATGGCAATCACAGTTCTGGCCGACGACCGCAGTCTCTGAATGCGCCGACACAGTCGGGTGGCCCTCAGGACAGTTCTGCAGGAATGTCTCGCGAGCGGCAGAGGGCAGCAGAGGGCCGGCGCCGGGCCGCTTTCCTAACAGGTCCCTGAGCCGGGCCTCTCCGTCCTGCCTCTACGCCAGCGGCTGCAACGTGGAGCACCTTAGAGGTTCTGCTCCGTTTAGGGGAGACTGAGTCGTGGACTTCAGATGGGCAGTCAGGCCTTCTACCTAAGCTGCTGCTGGTCCCAGTTCTGTGCCCCGCGCGAATCTTGTAGATTCGGGGCCCACAGAACGTGGTTGCCGTCCCCGAGCACCTCAAGTCCAGTGGGGGAGGGGCCTGTGTAAACAGATCTTTGGGATTTCTTGCTCTCATGGGCGTCACAACTGTGACGGGGTCAGAGAAGAGCTGCCCTTGGGTTATCTCACTACAAACTGGCCGTGTGGCCATGCTGAGGATGAAGGCCTGGCCCACTTGACTCCCTTCCCCGCCCCCCCCCCCACCCCCGACCCAATTGCCACCCAGTTCCCACCTAAGGGAATCAGAGATGCTGACTGCACGTTGTTCTGGGGAAGGGGCAGGCCTTGCCTCCGAGTGGGACCCTTGGGTACAAACTCTGCTCATGTGAGTAGAGAAGACACCTTCAAGGACTCCCGGTGTGGCCAGAACAAGATGTATGTGTGGGGCGAACAACGATAAGAAATAATAAAAGCCGACACTTCATACATGCTGGGCACTCTCTGAAAGCCATGCATAAAGTGGCTCAATCTCCGCAGCCTCCCAATGAGGTCAGTACTCTCGTACCCATTTCACAGATGGGCAACTGGATTTCAGAGAGGTTAAGACTGAAGGCCATCTAGCTGGTATAGAGGAGCCAGGATTCAAACCCAGACAGTCTGATTCAAGAGTCTGAACCCATACAAACAAGATGGAAGGCCTCTGTGTATCCTTGAGCCTAGCGTTTGGGATGTGTGGCTCCCCAGAGCAATAAAGAATTCCTAAAAACTCCACAGCAAAGTTTCTGATGCCCTTAAAGGCTGTGGGTTTTCTTCCACCACCAACCAGTAGGGTGCAGCTCACAGAAGCCTTACTTTTAGAGAACTGAGTGACCTTTTGTTTTTCGCCTTAAACTTGTTTGGCTAATTCAAGTTGGAAATGCATTTCAGCTGCCTCGTTAAGGTCTGGGTATCGGCTGCTTCAGGATGCAGGCCTGGGTGCCGGCACCCTGCCCTTAGGGGCTCCTGGGGTGGGCAGAGGCACATCACTTGGGATGGAGGCCAGGCATAGCCGTTGAGATCCTGGCAACGAGAGCAAGTCAGCGCCAGGGAACAAGGCCTTTAGCGATGGGAGGGCCGTGGCTTCCAGGTGACTGGCCTGACTGGCCCGGCCTGAAGCAAGGGTTCTGTGGTAGCAGGGCCTTATCTGGGCAGAAGTGCACAGTCAACACCCGCAGCCCAGATAAAGGACCCATCAGGCCGTGCCGCTTGTGAGCTTACACACACACGCACACATACACACACACGAGAATGACATAAGAGTGACGTACTCCCTGGCTCCGATGGAGCCCCTTCTGGGCCGGGTGTTTGGACCCCCTCCATTGATCCTCCCCTCATTCGCATGAAGTGAACTCACTTGCTAAAGACCCAGGCCTGTGGGAGGCAAGCTGAGATTTGAACCCAGGCGGCTGGGCTTCAGAACCCAAACTGGCCGGCAACACACATGCGGCCCCCTTTGATAAGCCAGCAGGGGAGGGGACCAGCCTGGGCCTCCAACCACCTGACATGAGTGGCTTTTCTAAACCACAAACTTGACCAGGTTCCTTCTGTGTGTAGACGCCTTCAGTGGTCTCCGTTCTCTTCTGAAGAAAATCCTAACAGCCTGGTCTAGAGCCCGACCACCGTGGTCTTGCCCTCGCGTCTGACCTTGCACAACCCCCGAGTCCCAGCACACGTGGCCCCCGGTGGGGCTATTTTCCTGTCCCTAAAGCGTCAGAACAGTAGTTGCCCGTTGTCAAGGTCCTGCTCAGGGTTTCTGAAGTCCTTTCTCAGTGGTGACAGCAGTGCCTCGGTAGGTGCTGGAGTCTCCATCCGACAGACTCGGGGGCTGAGCTTCAGAGAGTTAGGAGACGCGCCCCTGGCCATGCGGCTTCCTGTCCGACCCACCAGTTCAACTGTCCACCTGACCCGCTGCTGCCATCTGGCCTGGAGGCACTGGAAAGTCACTTGGTCAGTCACTGCGGGACCCTTGCCGTCCCCCTGGGGGTCTCTCTCGGGTTCCAGTTGGTGCACATGGCTTCCACCGTCTTCTCTAAGGAGGCCGTGAGCCCTGGGCGGCGTGCAAGTGTTGGCCTCCGTGCCGCCAGCCCCTGGCGGGTGCCTGATAGACAACATCCTCAGTGATGGGAGAGCTCTGACTGGACAAGATGAGGCACGCGAATGAGGCTGAAGTCGAGGTTTTGCTCCAGATTTGCACCCGAGGCCCGGAGAAGGGTGGCTGGTGGCCCTGGGACACCCAAGCCGGCCCTGTGTCCATCGAGGCCTCTCCCCCTGCTGTCCTCTCCTCTAGCGTCCGGCGCTCACCTCGCCGGGCCCCACCAGGCCGCTCTGAGACACGACCTCAACACATAGAGAGTTCATGGACGCGGGCATGGTAAAGGGCCCGGGTGAGTTATTCAGAAAATGTCTCAACTGATTTGCTTTTCAGCCCCTCGATGGTCAGTGTCCTGAGAGCCATGGTTGCCCTTGGGAAAGAGGAGTCGTCCTGCCCGCTGTGGTTTCCAGCTCGGAGCACGTGCCCTGCACATGCCAGGGGGCACGCCCCTCTGTGCAGAGCCCCTCCTGCATTTCTGGATTCACTGGAAGAGGGCCGGGGGGTCTGGGGAAGGGGCAGCCTAGTCCAGGAGAAACCTCTCCTCTCCTGGGGGAGTGAGAACCTGGGCTCAGAGGATTTACCTGGGATACAGGACTGACTGGAGCTTCACCGAGGAAGGAGGAAATACAGTGATAAAATCCGGTGTTTAAAATTATTACTCCCTTTGACTCTGAGAAAGAAGAGAAATCACGTTCACTTTCAGCCAAGTTAGGGGATGGAAGAATGTGAAAAGAGGAAGGCCCCATGATGTTCACCAGGTCCTTCGATCTGATGAGAATCTGAGATCGTTATCTTTGTGACTTAGTTTCTTCTCTATGCCAGGTATGGTCCTGAAAACCGTAAGATGCCCCCTCTCTGGCAGTGTGAAATTAGAGATGAGAAGGCCTCCTCCACCCTCCCCATTCTGTAGTATTTAAAAGTTTCATTGGACTCACTTTTAAAAATTGTTTTTATTTTGTTCATTGCATGGGGCATAAACAATTATAGTTCACTTAATCAGCTTCCTGGAGGAGTTGGCCTTCACCGGCTTTTTTGGGTTTTTGGGTTTTTTTTTAATTAAAATGTAAGATATTATGTGAATTGTATGATATTTAACTTTATCCATGTTTCATTTTTTGGCCCCATCTAACGAGTTAATGTCTTCTGTATTAAAAGCATTTTTATGCAATAGCTAAAATTAAGTGGACTTTAGTGTGAAATATGTTGATGTAAGTAAATTCAAAATACATTTAAGCTTGGTATGTCTACGAAATCAGATTAGATGAAGGTCGCCAAGACCTGAGTGGCAGGAATTGCACAGAAGTGTTAGAAGCCTTCACTCTCTTACAAGCAGGAAAGCAGGTGTCTCAGTGGAGAGCTTCACCAAGGTCTGCCGAATTGTCAGGAACAATGCAAACTGCTCCCGAGAGTGACAGGATGGGCGGGGCGGGGCGGGGGGGGGGGGGGTGCCGCGGGAGGATGGGAAGGGCAGGGTTGGGAGCGGTTTATGTTGGGAGGGGTGTGAAGAGAAAGCAGAGCCCGGGAGCTGCCCAGGCCCTGCGGTGTTATGGCGGCTCTGGCTGTGTTCTATCTGCTCTGATGGCAACAGCAGAGCTTTGACAGCTTCGTGAGGACAAAGACATCACCAGAACAGAGGGCGGGAGCAATCCAAGTGCCAGCAGACCTGTAAGAGAAGAAGATGGGCAAAAATGGGATTATTTAAGCAGATCAGCGGCCGGTGGACATTGGGGCAGGGAGTCTGGGTCCCCTGGGAGAGCCTTGATGGGGGAGATGCGGCTCTTCCCTCTGTGCCCTGTCTCCGACCTGGGAACAACCAGAAATGAAACAGCAGGAAGCTCTTGTCCAGTAGAAAGTGGAGAAGCCGCGTAACCGGGGGCTTATGGGCTCTTTCTCCCTGGAGAACTCTCAAAACTAGGCAGCCCTCCCCCATCTTCATGGGTTCAAATGGTACTGCACGGAGACAGAGGGATTGCCTTGGTGGCCTAGTTGAGCAGCAGTTCAGAGACGGTGGTCTAGGACGACCACGGACTCTTCTTTCAAAGGATAAACAGTTGAAAAGGAAGTATCTAATAACTGGCGGGTGGGTGGTGGACATCCCTCCCACCCTTTCCTTTTCTAGCCCCTGAGCCCCGGGGAGTGGACGCCAGGGGTGCTGAGCTCCCAGTCAGGTTTGTGGCCGACACTGCTGGTCCTGATGAAGTAAAAGAACATGGAGGCCGTGGCCAGGGACACCACATTTTTCGTGTAACTAGATTGACCATAGCCTTGACTCTCTAAATAGTCTGGGAGGCAGGCTGGCTCCCTCTGCCCCAGGTCCCCGGGCTCATTTAACAGATGCGGGGCCAGTAGGCGACACAGGTTTTGAGTGGAGTGGTGGGCGGCAAGGCGGCCCAGTTGGCCTGGCCGGGTTCTGTGGCGGAAGACCGCAGCCCTCTCTCTGGCCTGCGTCCTGCAGATTCACCATCAGCTGGGAAGAGCAGGAAGGAGTGACCTGAGCCTTTTAGGGAAGCAGCGGGGTCCTGGGACGCACTGGCTGAGGTGGGTAGCCTGATGACACCCTCCCTCGTGGCCGCGGATTCAGACTCCACTCCCGGCTTCGTCCTCTGCCCCTTGCCCGGTGAGTGGGGGTGACCTCCAGGCCTTGGGCGGGCACAGCTTCAGTTTCATTTAGGATCCCCCAGGCCTTCCATCCCCTTGAGGCAAGCTGGCTGGGATGGCCTCCATGTTCTACCTCGTATTATCGGCCAAGTGATCTGGAAAAGCCCTGCTTCTCTCCCCGCCTCCCCCCTCCCCTCTCCACGAAGCTTACCTTCTCTTTGCTTCCCGCCTACTGCGGTATTCCATCCCTCGCTCAGTAAGTATGTACTGAGGACTGATGTCAGGTCAGGCGCATTCTGGCGGGAACCTCTCTGGGCATCCCTGGGAGAGGCAGGTGCCCGCAGTCCTGTTGTAAAGTTGACTGGAAATGAGCTCGTGAATATTCAGATAGTCGCACCGTGCTGCCAGGAGCTCCTGGCGCTGGCTCCTTCCCGCTGTCCGGGAAGGAAGAGCTCCACTTGGCGCTTGCCACCCCTGCCCCTTCTATCCACCACGGACAGTCTGCGGCTCCTTGGCCAAAGTACCATCGGGGGCCGTTTCCTCCCTGCGAACCGCCCTCTTACCCACCTAGAGGGCTGTCCTTGGCACTGAGAGGCCAGCGCGTGTGGAAACCCCTGTCATGTGGTGAATGGTCATCCGCACTCCCTCTGGGTCCTCCTCCTGCCCACCCTCCCCGTTCTCTCACCTGCCCCAGGCACCTTTAACTTCTCCCAAGCATCCTCCCCTTCCTCCCCAACCCTTTAGGCTCAGAAGCCCCTCCCTCCAGGTGACAACTTCAGGTAGAGGTGGCCTTACGAGGAGGAGGAGGAGGACGGCGAGGAGAGGGGCTTAGAGATCCCAAATGGCTACGGGGCTCCTGAGGCCAATAATGGAGCCTCGAACTGCAGTGGGCTGGGGAGGCTGGGGCGAAGGAGCTGGCCCTACGGAGACAGCCCATCTCGGGCGGGGACTACGAGACCCGGTTCCGGTTCGACTCTTCCTGACCCTGAGCAGCAGCCGTGACCTTGAGCAGGAAGTGGGGAGGGGGCGGGCTCAGAGGGACTGCGCGAAGGGGTACCCGGGTCTGCTCGGAGCACGCCCGCCCCTGCACCTCCTCCAGCCCGCCCCGCTCCTCCTCGTCCTCCGCCCCTCCTCCCGGACTCCGCCCCTCCTCCCGGACTCCTCCCCCTCCTGTCAGGTCTGCCCCTCCTCCCGGGCTCCGCCCCCTCCTGTCAGGTCTCCACCTCCTCCCCGGACCCCGCCCCCTCCTCCTGGTCCCCTCTCCCTCCTCCCCTTCCCTTCCCCCTCCTCTGGGACCCCGCCCCCTCCTCCGACCCCGCCCCCAGCCTCCTCCCCTCACTGCAGCGCGCACCACGGGTCGCGCGCCTCCCTGGCAGCGGCGCAGGCTGCAAGCTCAGCAAGTCTTGCGGCAGAGACACTCGGGCCGAGTTGGGGCCGGGGCGCAGCGGGACTCCGGGCCGGGAGCGGACGCCCCCTCGGCCGTCGTCTGCAGCCCGCCGCGCCTCACTTCGGGGATCCGGGTCTCTCCTGGCTGGCCACCCCGGTGAGTCGTACCCCCGCGCCGTGGGGGGCACCGGCCTCCGCCTCCGAAGTTTCTGCTACTGAGGCGAGGGGCCTCGGGTGGGGTCTGCTCCCGGCGGTGGGTGGGGTCGGGGAACTTTGAGGCCAAGGGGGCCTGGCGCCCGCCCCGTCCTTTGGGGGGAGTTTGCACGCGTCCGGATGAAGCTTCGTTTGGGGAGCTGGACCCGAGCGGCGAGCAGTCGGCTGCGCTGCCGGTTTGGGGCGGGAGGAGGGGGCAGATTTCTGCCCTGGGCACCCCGGGGCGAGCTGCAGGGCAAAGGGGCGGCCGACGTCCCTTGAACCCCCGGCCTCTGCGCCCCCCTTCCTTCCCGCGTCTCCGGGACGCCCTCACTCGCGTCTCGCCCACCCCTGCCGCCTGAGCGGTCTCCAACGGAGGTTCTCTTGCCCCCGCCTCAAGATTCGGGGACCGCCGGCCCCGCCGTCGTGGGGGAGGGGGGCGGGCGGGGAGCGTCCTAGAGCTCCGGGAGGCGGAGACCCTGGATGGGGAGAAGGCGAGGAGGCAAAGTACGGGGATTGTCTGGAAGTGAGGGTCCGGAGGAGCTGGGACAAGGGCCGCGAGGGGGATGGAGGCGCCCCTCACCTCCTCCAAATCTCATGACTCAGCAGACCGAGGACGTCCCGTCCCACGGCAGCCCTCCGCCCCCGCTGGGCGCCCAGACCCACCCGCCTCCTGGGCTCCTTCATTTACTCTCCCGCTTGGGGTTCCCCCTTCCCCTGCCTCTATTCCCTCCCCGTCTCAGGACACCGGGTGGTTATTTTTTAACTAAAAAGATAGGTGATTTATCGTTTCTCCCTCCCCCTTTTCATTCCCACATTCCACAGGTGCCTCCAGGACACCCCCAGCCCATGGTGTGTGTGTGTGAGGGGGGGCCGCCAAAGCCCCATCTCTCCCCTCTGCAGCATCCTCCCCCCGCCGCTGTTAGGGTAGAGGATTAAGTACTCACTGCTGCTTTCTCCTGTGGTGGCCGAGAGAAAGCGGCACAAGGACAGAGGAGGCGGCGGCCCAGAAGGGGACACTGCAGTGGGGAGAGAGGGCTGCCCAGATTGGAGTGGGGTGGGCTCAAGGCCCAGGAAGTCCTTAGGATCCAGGGCTACCCAGAAAGACGGGAGGGTGGGCTAGGGTCTGACCTGGAGAGCTGGGGGGCCCCCTCCTCCCTCCCCCCACCCCACCCCTGCTTCGGCCCTGGGGGGAGGCTCCCATGTATAATAGATGGTCCTCGACCCACCCATCCAGCTCCCCATAACCTGGGCACTTCATCAGAGGGTGTGACCGTAAGAACAGGGCAGCCTTAATCCTCCCAAGTCATCTCCCCCTGCTTAGGTCCGACAAGTCCAGTCTCCAGGCTGCTAGAAGCATCTCTGTTACCACCAGAGAAGCCAAAGAGCCGTGCCCAGTGCCCCTGCAACCCAGGCACAGGGGCTGGTGGGAGGGGCAGGGCAGCTCTGATGCAGTGGGACGTGCCTGGCGTCCTAGTGAGCAGCGGCCTGGCAGGCACTGCAAGCTGCGGCCTGTGTCTGGGCTCTGGGGGTGAGTCAGCGCCAGGGGTCCTGGCCCGGCACGCTGCAGCCTGGCCCAGAGAACCTGGCCCCAGCCCTTCTCCTCTCCACGGCCCCAGGGAATGACCAGTGCTACCTGGGTCCTCACCCCAGGCTCCGCGCTGCGGGTGAACTTCCCCTGCCCTGCTGGCTCTTGGACAGATGACCCTGGGGGGCCCGGCTTTTTCTGGGCACCTCTTGGGCTTGAGGCTCGCCCCCTCCCCTCCCTGCCTTGTCCAAGGAGGAGCTGACGCAGAGGTAAGCGTTCCACTTCTAGCCTCACGTGGACCGGGCACTCCGTCCCCGGGAAGTAGAGCCCAGCCTGCTGTACTGAGAGTCTGTTTTGTTCCGCAGTCCAGGACTTTTTTCCAGGCAACAGTTTTTAGGTGGGGGGGATCATGCAAATACAATTTTCATTTTTTCAGCTTTGGGACCTGATACCCACCGATCAGGACCAGGGAAAGAGAAAGGTGTTAGTGTTTGTAAACATTGCCCTTTCCCTACAGAAGAGCTTGCAACTGGCTTCATCTCATAACTGGTGTTGGTTTTATCCCTGGGCAAAGCGCGCCCCTAGTTGCAGACCTGGCAGGGGCAGGGAGACCCTTTCTGGAGCTGGGCCAGGCTCTCCTGACTTTGTACTGCAGCCGGAGGGCATCCTCCCTTTCACCCTCAGGCGGCTTCCAGGCAGATGCCACAGGGCTGTCCCTGGCACAGCAGAGACCTGCAGAAGCCTCTTCCCTGTCCTCTCCAAGCCAATCAATATTCCCCAGCCCCAGGCAAGTGCGACCTCTACTGGCCCCTCTGTCTCCCGCTGGGCGCTCAGCTGGGTCCCCTCAGGTAGAGGGCAGCAGGTGTGTGGGCTGGGAGCGGGCGTGGGGACGGTGGGGATGGGGGGGGGAGGAGGCTGGGGCTCCTGGGCTGGGACAGTGGGACTCGCCGCCCCCTCCCTGGACAGAGTGTCCTCACGGGTGGTCCAAGGCTGTAGATGAGGAGGGACTGTTTCACCTGGCGCTGCGGTTGGGTAGTTGGACTTTCATGATGTAGGTTCTAGCTGAAGCTGGGCTCACTTTTCTTGAGCCGGACAACACAGGGTCCAGGGTGATGGGGACACTCTTTCAGAACTGGAATGGCAGCCAGAGGGAATAGTAGCAGGTGCTCACTCAGTACGGGGGCGGTGTGGTTGACATAGGAGGCAGCGAAGCATAGAGGCTGGGAGCCCTGCAGGCCTGGGTTCAAATCTCCTGGCCACTAATTACAGAGTGTGACTTTATGAATTCAGCAAGTGCTTGTTGGTGAGCCCTGCTATGTGCCAGGCTCTGTTCTAGTCACTGTGGATGCCACGGTGAGCACAGCAGATGGAATCCCTGGCATTTTGGATTTTGCGTTCCTTGGGGCCCGAGGCAAGTTACTTAGCTGCTCTGAGCGTCACTCAGCCGTTAGTTTCTGAGAGTCTGCTATCTGCCAGGGGCTATGCTAGGCAGTGGAGATTCAGTGGGGACGAAACAGACCTGCTTCCTGTCTTCATGGCACTTACGGTCTAGTGAGTAACACAATTAAACAGATAATTACATAGGTAATTAATCACGGCTGTGACAGGTGTTAGGCGCACGCACAGGATGCTTGGAGAGCACATAATGGGCTAACCTGACCAGGTCTGGTGAGCTCCATCTATGAAACAGAGGTGGTAACACTCACTCCACAGTAACTGGTAACTGTTAACGTAGCCCGCTGGACAGATAAAATTCTAAATTCTCCACGCGAACAATCACTGCCCAGACAGCGGGTTGATATCCGTCATCCACTCGGTCAGAGGAGCTGGGGTCCGGTCCTGCGCTCTCAGTGAGGAGGAAGCCCGCGCGGAGCTACGGGGCTTCCTGGAGGAGTGTCACAGTGGATGTGTATTTGAGGCCGGGTGGTGACTGGAGCCAGATCGCCTGGGTTCCCTCGGGCTCTGCCACTCACCCCGACTGTGGGCAAGTTAACCCAACTCTGTTTCTCAGTCTCCCCATCAGTAGAATGGAGATAAAACTCACACGTGTGACACAGGTTCTTGGTGAGGATCCAATGAATTAATTCCAGGAACGTGCTTGGAGCAGTGCACAGCGCCGGGAGCACCGTGGAAGCGCTTTTATCATTATTGTGTTGCCTCCTAGCGCTTAGATGGCTCCTTCTGGGTTCCGCAGCTGGACTGGGCACTTCCCCCTTGGCTTTTCTTAAAAACTCAAGGGAAGGAGCAGCTATAGCTTCCTTGGGCGCTCTTCCAGCATTTCATCCATCTGACTTGCAGGTAGCTATTTATGCCTCCCCAGCCGTGTCTTACCAAAGCTTAATTTTGGGGAAGGATGTGTCCCAGAATTCTTCATTTTCATCCCTGCAACTGAGAGTTCAGGGTAGTGGCCAGAGTGATGGGTAGATTTGGATCCTGGCCAGTCATTGTGAGTCCGGACTGCAGGGAGCCCCTGGCCACCAGCCCCTCCCCGAAAGACGTCTGAACTTCAGCCAGGGGTCCAAAGTTACACACCAAGGAGGATCCCCAAATGCATGGGACGCAGAGGTGTCCTGAAAGCCCCCTCTCCGGATACTCTCCACCAGAGTTCCTCACCTGTCTGGCCGTGGGACCTTCTGACCGAACACCAGGGTCCGGAGGTTGGATGCTAGGTCCCTTTCAGACCTGGCCGCTCAGGAAGGTGGGGTACGAGTTACCGGGGCCCTTATAATGGTTACTGAACCTCAGAGGGTTTGGTGCTACCGGGCAGCCGCCAGATTGGGGGTCGGGCAAAAGGAGAAGAAGGAGCCTGGCTGCCGTTTTGAAGTCAGGACAGACTCATCTCTGGCTACTTGTCTGGGGCCTTGGAGCTCAGCGTTCACCGTGGGCAGAGCCACAGTGGCCGGCGTGGCCGGGGGGACACGGAACTGGGTGCCGACCCGCTGCGTCATCAAGCCCTCCTCTCCCTCAGTCCATCCCCTGTGACGAAGCCTTTGCATCTCTCGTCACTGCGGTCCTCAGAACAGCCATCCCTGTCCCGTTTCACCATGAGGAGGCAAAGGCCCAGGGAAGTTATCTGACTTGTTCAGAATCTCACACCACCGAGGGGCGTCCTGGGGGCTCTCCTCCCCTCCCTGCCCCTTCCCACCAGTTCCGCCTGTGGAGCCCTCGACAAACACGCTCACGGGTCCTCAGGGATGAGGCTATTCATACTCTGAGCACGAGCAACAGATGTTTACCAGATGAGGTGGTGCCCGCTTGGCAAAGTTGAGTCGGCCTCCTTTGCTGGTGCTGGGTTTTCGTGGGACTTGCCATGGGGCCTGGGCAGCCTCAGGAGCGCCTGCCCTGAAGGGGGCGGGGGGAGCCGTGGTGGGTGCGCCAGAGAGACGGTGGGGCCCCGGCCTCAGTAGCCTCGTCTGAGTGGGATGCTGCCTTGGCACCAGAAGCCTCCGCAAGGTCCGAATTCTCTAATTGCAGGCTTCCTCTGCCTCCCAGCAGCAGCAGGACATAGGCCTGTGTACACGCGTGTGTGTATACACGTGTGTGCACGCACACACGTGTGCGCATGCATGTTGGGGGCCGTGGGGGCCAACTGGATAGAGAGGGGCTCCTTGGAAAGCAGAGGGAAATGGGATCTAGCTGGTGTCTGACTGCTCGTCCTTCACGTGCGGGCTTGAGAAGGCAGGATCCTCGAGGAACTCACAGCCCTGCTCCCGGCCTGGCCGGCGAGGGCGGCTAGAGCCACCCACAGGCTCTGCTTTGCTCCCTTCCTTCCACTCCCAGTGCAGATGGGCTAAGACCTACTCCTAAAAGGTGCCGGCGCAGAAGGGAGCAGCGTGGGAGCGCCCCCGCGGGGCAGGGCGTGGCGCCTGGGAGCTGGGCCTCCAGGCGCTCCTGGCCCAGGACAGCTGTCCCCCAAGGCCGGGTTTCCTCTGACAGTGGAGCCCTCTGTGCCCTCCACCAAGAAGCTGGGAAGCCTGAACCCCATCGCTGGGCACCCCGGGACCGGGCTAGGACCGTGGCCGGGCGTGGGGAGGCTCCCCTGAGGTCTTTGTGGGGACCAGGCGCCTCTGAGTGGGACAGGGCGTCCTCAGCCCACGGAGCGCCCTAGCAGGGCTTCCCATAACTGGGCTGATGCCGTGGCCCTGGTATTTAGCACTTAGGGAATATTGCAATTAGAGCATAATTCACCCATGCCACGCACTTAGTACCGAGGATAGCGGCTGTAGCTGTGAGCCTGGCGCTAGGGGGATGGGAGCAGAGATGAACGGAGGAGTGGGAGGGGCTCTGAGACTGAGGATGGGGGGCCGAAGGCACTTAACCCTCCCCACAGCCCAGCAGAGGCAGGGGGACGGAGGCGAAATCACGGAAGCACACCCCAGGCCTCCTGCCTGCCCTTTAGCTCAGGCTGCCCGGCAGGGGCAGGGGGGTGACGGCGGCAGCTGGTCGCTGGGGAGGCGGGGGGCAGATGGCCCTGCACCCAGCTTCCTGCTCGGTGTGGAGAAAGAGCAGACTTAGCACCGACTGCGGCGGGTGTGCGAGCGAGAGGGGCTGCCTTGCACCTTCAGCTCTCAGCCCCTGTCTTCCCCTTTCTCCCTGTAGCCCCTTCCTCACGCCCGCTCCTAGGTTTGGGCTCCTTTGAAGCGCAGATGCTGTGCTGTCGGCCCCAGGTGGGGTGGGCACGTGTGTGTGGCCTGGGGCCCGTGGGGCTGCCTGTCTGTCCCCTCCCGGAGCAGAGGTGACATCCCCAGGTCAGCCTTGGACCGCAAGGACCCTCCCCGAGGGCAGGAAGGTGTGTGTGGGGTGTCTCCTCCTGACCTTGACTCTGGTCTGAACTGATGGCCCCGAGTCTCGGGCGTGTCCTCCTTTTGGAAAGTGGCCGAGGGAGCAACTTTCCTGCTGTTGGCAAAAACGAAGCCCTCTGTGGCCTTTGTGGCCTCCGGTGTGTGTTTGCACAAAAGCCAGCACGCCGTCCTGCACCTCTGTCCTCCTGGGGCGCCTGGCTCCCCCTTCACTGTCAGCTGTGGTCCCTTGTGCCCACTGATGTGGGCCCGCCTCAGGCCCAGTGATGGGATCGGAGGTCAGGGGCCAGGCCCTTGGGTTCCCTGTACGCCCCTGGAGGGAGGGGTGCAGGGAGGGTAAACAAGAACCTGGGGGCCAAGTGCTTGGGCTCCCAGGAAGGAGGGCTGGGGGCTGACGCCCAGCCCCACCGCCAGGACCCAAGAAGGTGGAGGTGTGGCCGGCTCGCCGTGAGCAGAAAACGCGGGGTTAAGTGGCGAGAGGGGGCAGGGCTGGCGCTCCCAGTGTGACTCTCCCACGGGGAGGAAAAGGCATCCCTTTAATGAGGCTGCCCTGGCCCTGCAGAGGGGAGCACAGCCAAGATTGGATTAGCTTTTTGATGCTGGGACCTGGGCGCTGCTGGAGGCAGGGAGGGGACAGGGCCCAGCCCGCGGTCGGCAGCCGCCCTGAGGTCTGAGTCTTCCTGGGGAGACCCGGGCCCACCCCCAGCCAAGCAGGGCTCCCGCTGGAGGAGCACCAGGGGCGCCCAGGGGTCACGGACGGTGACAGAAGCCAGGTCCCCCCCCCCACTGCAGAGGCTGGAAGGCGTCCCCAGGCTTCCCCCAGGGGTAGGTGGCGAGCGGGGGTGCAGGGGGGTATGGGAAGGCAGATCCAGCGCCATGGTGTCCGGGGTGGGAAGGACAGGAAGTCTTGCCGTCTATTCCACAGCTTCCGGGCTCTGGCTCTGAGAGGCTGGGGTCAGATCATCCCGGGAGGGTGAGCAGAGGGCGGGGAGGCCTGGAGGCTGCTGGAAGGGCTGCCTCGGGCAAGGGTAGATGTCTGCACCCGCGCACTGGGCCGTGTGGAGCCCCACGTCCTGCTCTTCGCGGTCACTCCAGGTGAGTGACGCGCTGGCACGTGGCTGCTTCCGACTCAGCCATCCTGGGCTACACCCGCCGTAGTCCAGGAGTGGGGAGAGACCAAGACAGGAAAAGATGGGTTCCGCCAGCCCCGGATGAGAAGGGTCACTGGAGCAGTTGGTCCTTTCCTGAGGAGGGTGGTGGGCGTTCAGACCCTGGCCGTGTCCCGTGGGGTCTTCCAGCTGCAGCGGGAGTTCTTTGCTCTCCAGCTCTCCTCCCCTCCGGCTCATCCTCCTTGTACCCAGGAGCTGACGGTGGGCCCTGGGCTGGCACTAGTGGGCAGAGAACTCAAGAGTGACTGGAGGTGCTCAGAGGATGGCAGGGCCTCCCTAGGGCGGGTTGGGACTCCCAGGACTCTCAGTTCTGGGGCCCTGGGCTCTGGCCCTTAATGAACAAGAGAGATTCGAAGCGGCCCCCTTTCCAGAGAGCAGTTCCTTCTTGTCTGGGGTTTGCGGCACTTCCGGGCATGTGGCTCAGGGTAGGAAGGAGCCACGATTTCACACAAACACTCAAGGCACACCCGCTGTGCACACACGGCTGGCAGCCTGCCCGTGGGCACGGGTTCCTCTCTCTCACATCCTTTGGAAGTTGAGGACGAAATTGACCCTGAGGCCGCATGTCCAGGCTGCAGCTCCTCCTGGAGGGCGTCGCTCAGGGGCTGCAGGGGCTTGGTGCGGGGTGGGTGAGATGATGTGTCTGTGTCAGGACCTGGCGCCCTGCCCCGGTGACAGAGGTGTTTGGGGAAGGATGAGGGGGGAAAGGCACGTACAAAAGCATGTAGACTCATTCACTCCTTCCAGCAGCTTGAAGCCTCGCCTGAAGCAGGGGCCTCTCAAACCAGCCCCCCGTGTCAAGCATCCTTTCTGTGCTTGAGTTCTCCAGGGAAGGAAAGTCACGACATTGCCTGTCCTCCGTCCTCAGTGTTGGAGCTGGTAGAGAAGCAGGGCCCCCGGCCTCACAGCCCCTCCCTGTGTGTCCCTGGCCAGGCCCCCAGCCCCTCCAGCCTCACTCGTTCATTCCACCCACGAGCAGGCACTCCGCTGGAACAGAGCCTACAGGTCCCTGCCCTCGCGGCCCTTACAGTCTGAGGAGGCAGGACAGTAAACAAAAGATGGGGGGAGGTGTCAGGTCCTCTTGGAAATGAGATTTTGAGCATGAACTGTCCCTAGTTCTTGTCTCTTGATGACACGTGTGGCTAACTGTGCAGTTGTCACACTCAGTCACATGGAGCCCAATCACACCTTTGCTCTCTTGTCCTGCTGTAATAGAAATATGGCTTCTGAGAAGTGTATTAGTTGCTGGTGATGTGATTGCTGGGGTGGGGGTGGGGGCTGGGCTTGGGGGTTAAGGGAGGCCAGGGTGTTTCACGTTTCAGACCCAGAAACGAGGGTGGGAGATAGGCTCCTCCAGGGCTTCTCCTCAGGGGACCCTGGGGCAGTGCTGTCCCTGGAAATGAGAGGATCAGATGCCCTCTCGAAGGGCCTTTGTGTCCTTGGACTTTTTTGTTGTCGTTACCCGTGGCCACAGGTTCTCCGTGTGTATGTGGGTCGGGGGGGTCCGTGCCCCACTTCCAACGAGGGAGACTCTCCACATCTTTAAAAATGATTCACGATGTCAGAAAGGCAATAGGATTAACCTAAAGTGTGAAGTATTTCAAGTGGATGCAAGAGGAGTTTCTGAACAATAAATGTTGTTAGACGTTGTGACAGAAGACCGAGCAGGTGGTGAGTCCTCCCTCCCAGAGGAGAGTCTGGGCCAGGGTAGGTTCAGGAGAGGGTAGGCTGACCACCACAACTGCCTCCCTCCTAGGGTCTGTGTGGGGAGAGCTATGTGCCGGTGTCACCATGTTCAGTGGGTGCATCTCAGTGTGTGTGGGGGGAGAATAGCGTTGGGCGAGAGGGGCTTAGCAGGGTAAGAGCCCCCTTCATCCGTGCCGCGATGCTATCTCCAGGGTAAGGGGTGCTGTGCATGGGTGTGTGTGTGTCTGTGTGTGTGTGTGTCTGTGTGTGGACTCAGCATCAGGAGACTTCAGTTGTGAGAGTCAAACCTGCAGGAGAACTCGCAGATGCTCCCACCACCTGTTCTGCCCATTTAAATCCAGGAGGCTGTGCATGTCCTGCTGAAACGGCTCTTTTGAATGTGGTCCATTCACACATGCGGAATGTTTGCCCTGCAACAGGCCACCATCACTCAACCTCACTAGTGAAGGGACAGTAGAGAACCAGGTCCCTGAGGAATACAGCTTCTCGGTTTTTCAGCAAGGACTCCAGGCTGGGGCTCAGGGTAGACTCAGCCCCTTCTTTTCAACACAACCCTGATGTTGTTCCAAATGTTCCCAACGAATCTCAGGGTTTATGCTAGAAACAATAAACCTAATCTGAAGTTACTTTGCCACCAACAGAGGACGGATGGACAGTGCATTAATGTTTTGACACTCCTCCCACTAGACTCCAAGGACTGCCCCCCAGAAGGGTCACGGTCACGGTTCTAGACTTTGGACGTGTGACCTTGAAAGATCCTGACGCCTGGCCTCCAGCTTCTTGGCAGGACCCTTCAGAATCCCCCCACACCCTTGAAAGGTTCTCCTGTTGCATATCCTCCACATTTCTCTTGTGAATTCCTTCTTTGAAAGTTTCCCCTTGGGAACCCTGGAACTCACCAGATCAGTCCTGTTTTCTCACTTTTAACTTCTCTGAACGGACCGTATCTCAGCATCTCCGCTCAGGTGCGCACGCCCAGTTCAGGTGACGAGCAGAGGTGGGTGTTGGAGTGCTGCGCTTCCCCGTTCCCATGCTCCGGGACATCTGCCTGTTTATCCCCCCCTCCTTGCAGAAGGATGGACCCGCCCCCCGCGCCCGCAATGCCAAGGCCCGCGCGGGGCTGACAGCGCGCGGGGCGGCGGCGGTTCAGCACCACGGACAGAGCCCCGCGCGCCTCGGTTGATGGAGGGTCCCGGCTGCGTCCTAACCTTCGGCGGAGACAGAGGCGGGGGTGAGGGGACAGCCAGTGTGGTGGATACTGTTCCCTCTCTTTGAGACCGTGGCCGAGCCGCCTTTTCCCCGTGGGTCCCACTTCTTACGATAAGATGGGGGCACGGGCTCCAAGCACCTCTGCCGTGAGCCCGTGTCTGGGACGCCTTTAGCAGGAGGCCTTCAGGAGCAGTTTCACACGCGTGGCCTGGGTTGGGACGGTTAGCTTGTGGGCGTTAGGGACACACGACACACGACCTCAGGCCCTGGAATCTGGCTGCAGCCTCCCAGTGTCAGCGACTCGGTCCCTCTGGCCCTTATCCTGACACCTCACTGCCCACTCCTCTCGTGCGGACACCAGCCTGGGCTGGTGGGAGGGGCAGGCTTTTGCGGGGACCCAGCAGGAAGCGAGGCTGGGGTGGGCCTCCCTGGAGCGGGGGCTGCGCCAGGATTCGAGACTGGTGGGTCAGAGCGGGCGTGAGGGCTGAGCTGGGGGCCGCCTGCAGACGGGGTGGGGCGTGGCCGGGTAGGAGGGGGCGGGACCAGTTGCCGGGGCAGGTGGGCAGGGGCTGGCGGCTCTCCAGAGCTCTAAGGGCCCTGTAGCTGGGCAGCGCTGCTTTCCGGCCTCTCGATTCATCTGAACAGGCTCATTCCTCTGCTTCCAGAGCTCAGGATGCCCTGCAGGTGGAGGAGGTCTCTTCCGCCTCTGTTCCTTCCCTTTCTCTCCTTCCCCACCCACAGCTCCACCTGGACCACCACATACCTTCCAAAATGGATAATCCACGCCCTCCCGTGTCCCTATCTAGTGCACGTGGCCAGGGCAGAAGGTGTAATTGTCATCCCTTGAGTCATGAGAGGCAGGCAGCCCAGGTGCCACCCTCCTCATGGGGTCACTAGGACCGTCCAGGACTCACCTAACAAAAGGGAGAATCCACGCAATAGTCCGGTTACCTGCTGTCTCCCCTTTGGTGCCTTTCCCTGCAAACTCCGCTCAGAGATGCCAGTGCCTCCTTGGTGTCCCTGCCACCCAGGCCTCCCCTCCCCTGCGCCCCCCGGGCTGTATTTGGGGCAGTGCTTCCTCGTGCCATTCATAACACCGGGTGGACGGCTGCCTTCCTTACCCGTGGGCAGAACCAGGTCCGGGAGTAGGGCAGGGCAGGGACAGTGAGGCAGATCCTGGCAGAGAAGACAGCTGGGCGCACGCATGGGTACAGTGTTCTTGTGGGCGGGGGCCCTGGGGGAGCAAGCTGGGTGCCTCGGCCTCACTGCTGCGAGCTCCAGGCTCTGGTCCAAAGGAGAACTCATTCCCCATCTCATCTCCTGCTGGGCCAGTGAACAGCAGCTGATCCACAAAGACTGACCGTGACCCACTCTTAGGAAGGCGGTCAGCAAGGACTTGCGCTGTGCTGGGTGTAAACTAGTGTCGTGTTTGGCGCCTGGCCCTTGGAAGATGCCGAGTAAATGTTTACTGGGCGAATGCTGACGGGAGGGCCTTGTCCACGGGTGGGTTCAGTGGTTGCGCTGTTGGAGGGCCCTGCAGCACTGCTGGCTCGGTCCTGAGGGCCTGTCCTTTTGGACTTTTATTTTATTTATTTTTTAAAGATCTTTTTTTTGATGTGGACCATTTTTAAAGTCTTTATTGAGTCTGTTACAATATCGCTTCTGTTTTATGTTTCGGTTTTTGGCCGCGAGGCATGTGGGATCTCAGCACCACCCCCTCCTCCACCGACCAGGGATCGAACCCGCACCCCCTGCATTGGAAGGCGCAGTCCCAACCACTGGACCAGCAGGGAAGTCCCTCGTCTTTGACTTTTGGAGTCCAGGATGCTGTGACCTCTCCTTGCGGAAAGGAGACCTTCAGGATGGGGCCGGGGCTGGGCTGGCAGTGGGCATCTTTCTGGGGACGCGGAGCCTGGGACCTTTTGCGCCGGCACCTCTGCCACCAGACATGCCTGTCAACCTTGACAGAGAGCAGGTCTCTCTGCTTCTTGGAAATCCTTGCTGTGAGGCTCCTGTGTGCCGGCCTTAGCTTGGCCTGTGACGTGCTGGCCGTGTTCAGCGGGGTGATAGCCATCTGACTATTGTTTACACGTTCCAGAGGTGGGCGCTCGTGAGACCCCGGGTGGGTGGGGCGGGGGGGGGGCGGGATGGGAGAGGTGATCGACTGCCTTTGGGGGAGTGGAGGTAGGGTGGTGGTGGGACCCGCTCCAGCGGCTCCAGGGCTGCGTGCCTGGCTCTGGCCCTGACATGGATGAATAATTGATGGTGACTGATGGACCACTGCTCCTGTATGAAAGACTGAGCGGGGCTGGAGCAGGCTGGGGTAATCAGACGTTTCCCGCTGCCCTCCTGGGAGGTGTGGGACTCCTGGCTTTCCCTGACTCTCAGAGCCCTCGGGTGGGGGGTTCTTCCACGGGGGGAACAGGGTTTTGTGCAAGGGGGCCGGTGGGGCAGCCTTCTCAGGGTGAACTTTGTCGGGAGGGGCAGGGCCCAGAGTCCTTAATTCTGGGGACAGGACTTGCCTGCTTTGTGGGGTGTCTCTGCTGCCCAGTGTTTGGAATGTCAGTGAACTGGCGGGCAGCGGGGCAGGGGGCAGGCAGGCAGCCCCCGGAGTGTCTGCGAGGCAGTGGGACACTGAGGGTGGACAGTCCTGGAGAATGGCCTTCTCTACAGATGAGGAAGGACACTCAGAGTGATTTAAGTGATTTGCCTAAGGTCACATGGCTGGTGGGTAGTAAATGATGTCATTGGGATCCCGGGATAGAATTACAGCCACAGCGACTGAGAAGGCTGGCTGGTCCCTGTGGGGGATGGGCGGATGGGAATGTCTGTGTGTGTGTGTGTGTGTGTGTCGGGCAGAGTCTGCTGTGCTGGGGTGTGTGCTCAGGGGTCAGCACCAGCCTCCTCCCTCCGCCCCCCGCCCCCGCCCCGCCGCTGCTGATCAGCTCTGCAGGGTGCACAGTACAGCAGAGACCGTGTTTAGGGAGGAGCCTGGGCCAGGATTTGCTCGGGGCCTGGCTCCACGGTGGGGATGGAGGGAGAGCCTTCCCCGGCGGAGCCTTCACGGCCCCCCGCTCTGTCGGTGTGGGGTCGGCCCTCTTGGAGCTGCTCCCATGAGCGTTTAACCCTCCACAGAGTTGCAGGCCACGACCAGGGCCTGCACACCCTGACTCCCCGTTTGATCTTCCCTGTGCCGCGCTGTCCCGGCTCTCCCATCACTGCCGGAGGCGGGCGAGGGCTGCCTGCGGACACTGCTTCAGGCGCAAAGAATAACTCGGCCCACACTCGCCAGTTCTGAAAGACCCCGAGAGATGGGCCGGTTCCTCTGGCCATCTGTTTCCACGTCCTGCAAGCTCCTTCCGTGGTCGAGAAGTTTTTCCCGGGCTCCAGCCCGCGCCCCCCTGTGGCAGCCGCCTGGGTCTGCACTTCCCCCACCCCCGCAAGCTCTCCTGTAACGTGGCGGGCAGGGGAGACCGTGAGTGATGCTTGCTCGGCAGAGAGGAACATGTGATTGGGGTTTGGGTGCAGAGCCAGATCCCTCGGTAGCTCTCTCATTGCCAGCCTGACGCACGTCTGCCCTTGCTACCTGGGCGCCGTCCAGTAGAAGGTCTCCCAGGACTGTGCCCTGCTTGTGCCTGTGTCCTCCGTCAGGGTGGGCAGAGTGTTTTAGTGACAGGGTCCTCCTCGCTGGTGCCAGGGGTGGAGGAGGAGGGTGCAGGCAGTGCATCAGCCCACTTTACAGACGGGGCGACCGAGACTCACAGCAGCGTGGCCGGAGTTCACGATGCAGGTGGGGGGGGGGGGTGGACGCACGTTGGTGCTGTGCCCTGAAGTCCAGCCCGGGGTCCGAGGGGTGACGGGGACCAGAGGCTGTGGCCATGAGCTCTTGCCCACGATGGCGTCTCTGTTGTCCCAGCCTCTGCCGCGGCAGGAGGGGCACTGGCTGACCGGCGGCCGTCTGGGGCGCTGTCCCCCCTCCGTGAATGTGCCCTCAGGGTTGTGATGGCTGAAGAGACGGCCGTTCTCCTTATTTCAGCTTCAGTTCAGTGTTTGGTGCAAAGGACTTGGCAAATAGGAAGGCACGGGAGTGGGAAGAAAGCATAGCTTTGATGTCTCAGGTTCCCAAAGGGAAGAATTAATGGCATGGAAGAGGAGCTATTCTTTAAAAACAAGCCAGCGAGGCTGTTTCTCAGAGGTGAGCCCTTCCTGTCTGTGCAGGCGGGCCGGGATGTCACCACCCTCGGGCTCTCGCTCCAGTGTCCGGTGGGGGCCCCCCTCACAGCCCCCTTCTCTGCCCACCAGTCACTCAGCCCCCAGTCCAGCTGAAGGCCCACAACCCGCCCAGCGGGGCCGCGCTCTGAGCTCCTCTCTGCTCCAGGCAGGAGGGCGTGACGGGGCGGCATCTCACACCCGGCACGTGCGGGACTGCGGGGGCCGGGGACCTTCTCGAGGACACGCGGCCGGCGGGCGGGGTCCTTGCCAGCCTCGCTCATGCGTGTGGCCGACGTTTTAGTGGGGACTCGGCAGGGGGCAGGCGCTGCCAGGCGCTGCGTGTGTGGAGGTGTCAGACACGGTCCCTGCCCCGCGCCACGTCAGGACGGTGTGTCGAGATGAACTCCTACGGTAAAGTGGTGAAAGGAGGGGCTGTCAGTTCTGCCCAAGGAAGTCAGGAAGGCGTCCTGAAGGAGAGCCGGAGGGGGTCACGGAACAAAGACTGCAGGGGCTGGGGGCGCAGCTGGGTCGCGTGCGGGGCGGGGGAGTGGCCGGGGGGGTGTGCGGGCGGAGGGCCAGGGCCGGCGGTCAGGGGTGGTTGGCCTCCGCCTGCCCCGCCCGGCAGAGTGTCGGGAATGGGTTTCAGGGTAACTTGTCCTCGGCCTCGTGGGGGACCTGGTAGTGGGGAGCCCCTGCCCCAGACCTTGGCCCCTCTTTCTTTGGCCGTTGGAGACCCAGGTGGCAGGGACTCCACCCTCGAGAAGGAGAGAAGTTGTCTGTTTTCCCTGAGACCCTGTCTGTCCGAGGTTAGGATGGGAGGCGGCGTGACAAGGAGAAGCCAGGCTGAAGCAGGAGGGCGAGAAGCGAGGACCCGGGGAGCACGTGCTAACGGGGACCACGGCCACGTCCCCCGAGCTGGTCCTCTCTCCGGCCCCAGGGGCACCCGGCACTCGCCTCGGACCCCGTGAGACTGTTTCCCGATGACCTCATTCCCTCACCTGACCTGCAGGGAACATGCTTTCTGCCGCGAGCCTGTTTCCTTAGGTGATGGAGCTGGGAAACGTGCGTTCATTTTTCCCCTGAGCTGTGACAGGCGATAGGAAATTTGCCCTGGAATGTGCTTCAGTGTGGACTGAAATAAAACACCTGGTGCATTTTGCAACAGAGCATTAAAAAGGAGAAACGCAGGCCCCTCACCCAGACACCAGCTTCCAAGGGTACGTTTCCCCGAACTTTCCTCTCTCCCTCACGTGGCATCCCTGCCTGCGGGTGAGGTGGGGCAGTGGGGTGAAGTACATGGGGAAGACTGTGGATGTTCAAGAAAGGCTGATTCCAGAGGGCCCTCGGGGGCAGAGACACCAGGGGACCTGGGCCTCGAATTTCCAGAATGATGGCGGCATTGGGAGTATGGAAGCATGGGGTGCTGAATGCCTGGACCTGGATAGGTGGGCGCCGGTGACTCCCCGCGTCACTGGTGGATTAATCGCTAGTGGACTTCCTGTTGGCGTGAGCAGCGGCGGTGAGGATGGGGGCCTGGGGTGGAGGGGGTCACTAGTGAGATCAGTCTCTCTCAACACATACCCCCAGCCCCACCTCTCATAACCTCTAGACACACTTTGCCCAGAGAGTGAGTGATGCCACCAGGTGAGCAGAAACGGCTCTATTCTCGTTTACTTCACGCTTTAGGAGGTAAAAGTGCTGTTTGTCCCACAGTTACTTCCTGGGCAGGCGGTTTGCTGGGAGAGGGTGGGATCCCAGGAGCCAATGGCGCCAGGGCTCTGTCTCCCTCCTGTGCAGGCTGGGCCCCTGGGCAAAGCCCCCAGCCCACTGCTGCGTTAACGTGGCAGGTCACCGCCCCCACAACCAAGTGCTCTTTCCTGGAGGGTGTCAGGGCTGGAGGGAGGGGTCCAGCTAAGATGCTGGGAGCCGGAGAGGGAGTTGGAGGCTCTGCCACACGTGTGAAGAAACGTGTGACGCTCAGGAGGGGCCGTACGTCCAGGGCCGGGGGATGCCGGAGAGAAGGTGCCCCGGACAAGCTTCTGCACGTGCTCTCCTTTGAGAGACGTTTGCCTGACCTACAACATCAGTCCAGGAGAGCGCACAGACTGACAGCCCGGTTGGGTCACAAACGGAACACGCCTGCGCCACCTGCAGCCAGACCAGGGGACAGAGCATCCCCGGCGCCCCACGGTGGGCAGGGATTCGGGGCATCTCCCCAGCCTCACTCTGGCACCATCGACTAGTTCTGCCTGGTTTTGATCTGGAATAACGCGGCCCCCAACGCCCTCACCTGTGACGGTCTTCCTTCACGCAGAGCTTCGCCTGCGACATTCACGGTCTCGCTGCCCGTCATTCGGTTTATTTCTTCGCACGGCAGAGTCGTGTTTCGTCGTCCATGCACCTCCACTTACCCGTCCGTCTACTGTTGATGACCTTTAGGTAGTTTCCAGTCTGGTGCTGCCATTAACCTGCTTTCTATGTTTTTAAAAAACATTTATTTATTTATTTATTATTTATTTGTCTTTGGCTGCGTTGGGTCTTCGGTGCTGTGCACGGGCTTTCTCTAGTTGCGGTGCGTGGGCTTCTCATCGCGGTGGCTTCTCTTGTTGCGGAGCACGGGCTCTAGGTGCCTGGGCTTCAGTAGTTGTGGCGTGTGGGCTCACGGGCTTGGTTGCATCCGCGGCATGTGGGATCTTCCCGGACCAGGGCTCGAACCTGTATCCCCTGCATTGGCAGGCGGATTCTTAACCACTGTGCCACCAGGGGAGTCCCTCAGTATCTTGTAACAACCTATAACCTGAATTTAGAAGGGAAAACTCAACACTGCCGAATGATAGCCCAGTTTCACAGGGTTGCTCCCTTGACTTTCTAATGAGCAGTATTTTCATTCATCATTATTATGGTGACTCATTTTCTCATCTAATAGATGATGGCTCTCTCATCTCCTTCATAAACGTTGATGAATTTGTTTCAGTATTATCATCAGTACTTACTCTTGTAAAAGTCTGTTCGGCAGTTCTAAAGGAAGCACATTCTGCTGGAACACGTGGTCCTTCACGCTCGGGAGCCCCCACTGCAGAGGCCCTCGTTTCCGCGTGCTGCGGCTCCCCTTCCGCGCAGGCGCTAAGCAGAGGCCCCGCCCAGGCCCTGCCGGCCAAGGCCTCTGCTGGCTGCGTGGATCCTGAGCCTGGGCCCCGCCCCACGCTCAAAGCGCTTGCTATGCTTTTGATAAATGCGTTCCTCTTGCTGCGACCCGGCTGTGTGCGTCTTGTGTTTCATGGGTGGTTATGCATTTTCCCCGAATACTCTTGCCAGTTTCTCCTCCTGTCCCGCATTCTTGCCAGCCCTTGGTGTTTTCTGTCTTCGTTTCAGCCGTCTTCGGGTGGGTGTGTGTGGTCTCTCCTTTGATTTGCTGGTGACTGGGCGGTGGAGCCCCTTTCCACGCACTTGCTGGCCTTCCTTGCAGTGCCTCTTGCCCCCCCCAAGGCTTCTCCTCGTTTCGCTACTGGGTCACCTGTCTTTTCCTTACTGATTCGTGGACGGCGTCCCTACGTCTCCTGAAGGCGGGGGCTGTGATCCTTCACGTGTGCTTTTCTTCCTGAGGCGGAAGGGCTGGGAAGTCCGGAGGCCAGGATCTGCCTGGTTACTTGAGTATTCCCTGGTTCCTGCCCTCGCCTGCTGGGTCAGGTTCCTGCCTGTCCCGTGTGTGGGCTGGTCCCTGCTCGCCGGCCTTCCCCCCCCCCCCACCTGCCCCGCCTTGAACCGTGGGGGTCCACTGAGGCCACCCAGACCCGCCCCCCGCAGGCTTTCCCACTTCTGGGCCGTCGCTCACTAGGAGCCGTTTTGGGTTTGCACATCCCCGCCCCACCTTCAAGGCTCCGCCGAAAGCCCGCTTCTCCTTGAAGCCTTTTCTAACGCTGACACAGCTCCCTCGGCCCTTCCTGTCTGTTTGCGTCCGTTAGCAGCTCACCCTCTTCTGGCGTGACCCCCGTGGCTGTGTACGGCGTCCTTTAGCAGCTCACCCTCTTCTGCCGTGACCCCTGTGGCTGTGTATCGCACTGTTTGACTTTCTGTACTTGCGCCCAGTCTCCCGAGCTGGTGGTGCCTCTCTGGGAGCCCGTTTGGGCCGGGAAGGGTGGGGCAGCCGGAGTCAGGCCACAGGGCAGCTTCTGCTCCTCCTGCCCTCCCTGTGCGTGCCCCCAGGTAGCCAGCACGCCCTGCACGGGGGCCATCTCAGCGGGGAGATGGGATGGGGGCCCGGAGAGCCAGGGGGTGGTGTCAGGGCCTGAGGGGCCCCCCGGCTGCAGCCCCTGCCGCGTCAGGGATGCTGCACCCAGAAGGCCCGTGGTTGGCTGGTCGATGGGCCGCTGACGAGGGCACCATCTGAGATGTGACCCTTCAGCCAGGCTCACAGCTGCCCTCCAGAAAGTTCGGCACCAAGGACCCCACTTCCCACTCCACAGCAGGCAGTGCTAGGAGATGGTGCATAGCTCAGCCCTCACGTTGCCCACCGCTGGACGGAAGCAGTCCCCCAAGCAGCCACCTGAGGCCTGCCGTCCATACCCGAGGTCAGGGCGGCATCCCTGCCCCCGCTCTGGGGAGGGCCCATCCTGCTCTGGGGACCCTGCCCCGGCTTTGCCCTCGTGGCCAAGGTCCTGTGGTCTGGTCTGAAGCCCTGGAGGCTGATGGGCTCTTGGTGGGGCCTCCACTCGACGTCCCGGGTGGACCGTGGGGTCCCTCTGTGGAGGGTGGGCACATCTCTGGCTCCCGCCCCAGGGCCCTTCCTCTAACTCCCCGGGGCCGCAGGGCCTGAGGGAGGGTCCATGGCCTTGGAGTCAGGCCAGTGGGCGGGTGGCCTTGGGGAGGCTCGGAGGGCTGGGGGCAACAAGGGAAGTCGGGCCCCGATGCTCGGCCGTGGCCAGGGGCACGTGTGTGCGTGTGTGGCCAGGGACGTGTGTGTGGGACGTGGTCCCCAGGCACCGGCTGGACGGCGTGGCCGTGGCCCTGGCCTGTGGCACAGGAGCGCCGTGAAACGCTACCTTTGCAAGGGCTCTCCTCCTGCCCCTCAGAGCGCCCTGCAGCCTGGGGCCTCCAGCGGGCACACAGCCCTGGATGCCGCCCCTCCGTCCACCTGCCCCTGTGGCTCGTCCGTCCTCAGGATCACTTGGTGGACGGCACCAGGCGTGTCTGACGTGGGCAGGGCTGAGACTGGGGTGCGGGATTTGGGTACGCCCCCACAGGACGCACCCCTCGGTTCCAGCAGTGACACCTCGTCGCCACTGGCTCCGCGGGTTCGTTGACCCCAGAGGTACGTCCCCAGCGCCGAGTGTCCAAGGGGCGGAGCCATGTGTTCTGCTCTCGGGTTTCAGCAACAGTCACACGACGGCCCACATTAATCAGAATCCTCTGGATTTTCAGGTTTGATTTTAGGAAGCTCTGTATTTAGCCAAAATGTATGGAGCCCCATATGTTCATGCTGGATTCTGAGACACAGGAAAAAGGGCCACCGCCTGCTCTCAGGAGCCCGTATCCTGGGCAACGGCGTGAGACGAGGTTCAGGTCATGCTGAGGACACTCTGACTGGAGCTGACCTTGAAGGAGGAGTAGGGGTCACCTGAGGAATCGGGGCGTCCTGGGCGGAGGGAGCCCTGCAGGAGAAAGCAGGGAGGCGTGAGCTGCACGCAAGCTTGCAGGAGGCGACGTGAGGGCTGGGAGTTGGGTTTTACCCATCGAGGATGATGACAGGTGAGGTGGGCCCAGATGTGTGTGTTAGAAAGTTTTCTCTGGCAGAGACGTGCTTCCTGGTTAAAGGCGAGCGGCAGGGAGACGGGGTGGGGGGGTGGCGGTAATGGGATCCAGGTGAGGAGCGGTGAGGGCCTGGGCCTCTGGGGGTGTGCCTGCACTGGGGGCTGATTAGGAGAATAATGCCCCAGACCTGGTAGCGGGAGAGGGGAGGAGAAGGCCGGAGATGAGCCCCGAGCCCCGGACCAGGCGATGCCGAGAGCTGAGCCAGAAACGGAGGGGGAAGGTGGACGCGACTTGAGGGGTGGGGAAGAGCTTGGCTCTGGCCATCGGATGTGGGAAGAGGCGCGGGAGGGGACGCGGGAGGGGGCGCGGGAGGGGTCGCGGGAGGGGACGCGGGAGGGGGTGCGGGAGGGATGCGGGAGGGGGCGCGGGGTCTTCACTGTTGGGGCATCTCGGGAGCGGGGCAGGGAGGGAAGGAGAAGGGGTGGCGGTGTCAGCCCCAGGAGGACAGGCCGAGGGGGGCAGGGTGCAGGAGGGCAGGAGACGGGTGCTGCGCCACAGGAAGGACGGGGGTAACGGGCAGCTGAGGTCAGACGAGAACTACCACTTCGGCGGCCGCCAGGCCGCTGGCGCCAGGGTCGGGTTAGCGTGCAGATGGGCGGGGCGTGCGTGGGTGCGTGTGTGAATTCATGGATGGGATGCGCTTGAGCGCGTGCGCACGGAGGAGGTGGAGCCCGGGCCGGGCAGGAGAGAGCCTGGGGAGAGCGGGGAGCGGGCTGGGGGACAGTGCAGGTGGAGGCTCGGGAGAGCAGGGCTCGGGCAGAGAGGACGCCGGAGATGGCGATGCCGTGACGAGGCGGGTCCGGGGAGCCTCAGAACGGAAGGAAAGAGAGGAGAAGGGGTGCAGACACGTCGGGAGGAACAGTCTCTGCCTCCCAGTCACGGACCCTAAATCCGGATTCACGCGGTCATAGAATCAGTCTTCACCGGCTACCATATTAAAAGAAATTTAGAAAATTAAAATAGCAGGGAAATATAACAAACATCCATTTTCACAGAATGAATGTTTCGTCAGTTTTTTTCCCTATTTTAAAAACAACACAAATAATGTACCCATGCTCTCTTCCTTCACAAGAATGTGCGGATGGACGGAAAGCATCCTGGGTAAGGCACAGTCCCCGCTGGAGCGTCCCCTCCGGTCCTGTCCCTGTGACCGCCCACGGAGCGTGGCGGGCTGGCCTTGGTATCAGTTACAGCAGAGGACCTGCTAATACTGGGGAGATGCCAGGTAACAAACCGCCCTGATTCCGTGGCTCCGGCGACAGCAGTGACTGCCTTGCTGAGACTCTGACACCTGCGCAGGGACGGGACGGCCCAGAGGGTCCACTTCGCACGGCTTCATCACGTGTGGCGAGTTGGCGCTGCCGTCGGCTGGAGGTGGGTGACCTCTGTCCCTCTCCGGGCGATGGTGGCTGGGTTCCGAGGGCAGGTGTACCGGGAGACCAAGGTGGAAACGCACTTCGTTATCTAACCATCGCCGTGTAGCGTCACCTGTCGGTCACAAATCCACCCTGTTTCGAGGGGAGGACAGAGGCCTCTCTCAGTGTGGAAGTCACGTGGAAAGAGGAGGTTGATGGGAGACGGGCTGCCGGCTGTGTGTCCACAGCCTTTACCCAAATAGCGTTTTGTAGTCCGTGTTCTTCTTCTACTTGCGTCTCCTGCTTAGCATCTCGTCGTGGGGTTCAGAACTGAGCTGACTCCTTTGTGCCTGTCAAGTCTAGTTCAGGTCCAGGCAGCCAGGAAGAGCGATTAGCAGCAAATCCATGAATTTGGCTTCAGCTTAGCCTTTTATCATTAAGGCCAAATGCGAGCCTAGTGAAAAGCTTTTTTTTTTTTTTTTTAACAATTTTTAAAATTTTATTTATTTATTTTTGGCTGCGTTGGGTCTTCATTGCTGCGCGCGGGCTTTCTCTAGTTGTGACGAGCGGGGTCTGCTCTTCGTTGCGGTGCAAGGGCTTCTCATCGCGGTGGCTTCTCTAGTTGCAGAGCACTGGCTCTAGGCGTGCGGGCTTCAGGAGTTGTGGCTCGCGGGCTCTAGAGCGCAGGCTCAGTAGCTGTGGCGCACGGGCTTAGTTGCTCCGCGGCACGTGAGATCTTCCCGGACCAGGGCTCAAACCCGCGTCCCCTGCATTGGCAGGCGGATTCTTAGCCACTGCGCCACCAGGGAAGCCCAAAGCTTCTGTTTTGATGAGAGCTGTTATATCCAAAAAGCTGAGCCTGGTTGTCTGGTATGAAACGCAAGATTCATGCCACTTGTTTAAAGCATTAGTCTCAGTAAGAAAAGGCCGAGAGAAACGTAATCAGTCGATATGAGTTGAGGGAGGGTCTGTGTGCCAGGACTTGGAAGGTGGACAAGAAATATAAGGCAGGTTCTCGCCCTGGAGAAACCAGCAACCCGTCGGGAGAGACACACCACCATGGGGGTGGCGAGAGCTTGTCAGCTGAGTGGCGCTCAGAGCGGGTGGGCCAGGTGGGCTTCGGGAGGGATGTTCTGGGCCCCCCGGGCCACAGGGTTCTCATCCGGCCTCCCTCCAGTCCCCAGAGCCTCGAAGTGCGTATCGGGTGCAGGAGGTGGGACTTGAGTGGACTCTGCATGGGGGGAGGAGGAGGGGCCCCGGCTGGGTCAAGGCTGGAGCAGGGCGGGTCGCCTGTCTGGCTGCAGGGGTGGGAGGGGCAGAGGCCCCTGAGGGGGTTGTTGTCCTTGGGGTTGTTCAGGGTCTGGTTTCCCGTCTGTGAAGGAGGCCGAGGCACTGCCCAGCACGGCCCGTGACGGGGTGGGACTGCAGAGTGTCTGGACAGGGTGAGAGTGACCCCTGCTGAAGCCAGGCCCGGTGACAGGCGGCCCGAACCTCAGCCTAGTAGCCCTCACCCGGCCCTGTCGGTGCCCTTCGGCTGTGTCAGCCCGGCCGGCTGGACTGCGCAGAGGCCAGAGAGGAATCCTGGGGGTCAGAACGTGTTTCATCAGGACCACAGTCCTCCTGCTTGGCGCTCAGACCCCGGCGAGTGGACGCGCACACGTGAGGGTCAGGCAGTGCCCAGTGTCCTTCTGCGCCCACTGTGCCCGCAGCCCAGGAGCCCCTGTGCAACCACGTCCCCGGGCCGGCATCCAGAGTCTCGCGTGATTTCACGTCCGGTCGTGTCCAGCTCAGTGGGAGCTGGGCCTGGCGCAAGTCCCCACCGTCGGCTGGAGCGTCTGGTGGGTGCTCCGGAGGGTCTGTTGAATGAATGACTGAACTGAAATGTGTGGCAACACGGCTCATTCTCATTCACATGCCCCAGAAGCACGGCATTCACTGCCTCTTACTTTCCCCAACGTGTGTTGTGTGGTCTCACGTACAGAGTCCCGGGGGTTGGCGATAAACAGGCAGCAGCTCTCTGTGCAGCCCGCATCCGTGGGAGATGGGACAGTCAGGAAAACCTCGGACGGGCTGAGTGCGCCGAAGAAAGCGAGACGGGCAGGGACGGGGCTCCAAGCTGAAGGCCGGGCCCCCGAATCCCTGCGCTGACCCCCGACCTACACCGGGCGTCTGCGGGTGGTGAGGCCCTGGGGGTTGGGCCCCGTGCTGAGGTCAGTGACTTTATGAGAAGGGAGCCCTGGAGCCCCCCGTCCCATCCTCATGTGAGGATACTCAGGAGACGCCGGCTGTGAACCGGGACGCGGGTCCTCACCAGACGCAGAATCTGCCGGGGCCTTGACCTTGGACATCCAGCCTCCAGCCTGTGAGAAATCAGTGCTGTTGACTAGCCGCCGTCTGCGGTGTCTTGTTACAGCAGCCGGGGAGACTGAGACCCCGGGGTGGTCACAGGGCCTCAGGTGGTGCCGTGGGACCAGAGCAGCACGTGCAGGGCAGTGCGAGGGGGCCGAGCTCAGCTGGGAGGGCAGGGCGGGACCGTGGAAGGCCTTCAAGGTGGGATTTGGGAGATGCGACTTCAGACTAGGAGCTGTGGGAGAGGTTTGGACAGAGGCAGGATGATCTGGTCCACGGTGGGTCGTACGGCCGCCAGGTGCACAGGTAAGGACTTGCGCGGTGGTGGCGGCACGTGCATTCAGCCTGCAAGCTCGGCCCCTGTATTTACACAGAATACAGACAACACGGTCCATGGAATTCTGCGTCCTTCCACACAGGTGTCCCTGTGCTCGGCAGGCCAGCTGACGCCGGGCCCGTGCGTAATTAAATCCACCTGGGTGCCCACACGCCGGCCCGTCCCCTCGGGACGGCAGAGCAGCGTCGTGGCCGCGTGAACGTGTCCCCACGTCACCCCACCCTGCGCCGCCGCCCGGCACCTGAGCCGCCCATCCAGGCGTCTAACGGCAAACGCGCTCGGAACTCGAGGAGGAGCCGTCCTCTCTGTTGGGCCTGAATGTGCTGAATAAACCTCCCCGCCTCGAATAAATCTTGTACGGATGTAGAAAATGCATTACCGGCTGAGAGACGAGAGGTGGCTGGAGACGGTGGTGGGAACAGAGCAGTAAATCTTCGAGGGGCGGCCGGCATCTGGGCTCCCTGCTCACCCAAGAGCGGGGCAGGGGCCAGGCGTGTGGCGACACTGCTCCCTTGAGGTCACCCCAGGGCGGACGGCTGGAGCCGACGTGTCCCAGCATGAGGGTAGGTCTTCTTGACACAGAAACAGCCACGTCATTCGATGCTAGTCGAGTCCAGACTCACTGCAGACTGCTCTTGGAGTACGTGGACAAGATGATCTGGTGTTTGGTTTGTTTGGGCCTCATTTAGGCACAGATTACTGATTCTTTCCTGGAAGGTAACTGAGGTTTCAGGCCCATGATTTTGTATGATCGTTTGGGCCGTCATCACCCACTTTTCTTTTAAATTTAATTTATTTATTTGTTTTTGGCTGCATTGAGTCTTCGTTGCTGCGTGCGGGCTTTCTCTAGTTGCGGCGAGTGGGGACTACTCTTCGTTGCGGTGCGCAGGCTTCTCATCACGGTGGCTTCTCTTGTTGCAGAGCACGGGCTCTAGGCGCGCGGGCTTCAGGAGTTGTGGCTCGTGGACTCTAGAGCGCAGGCTCAGTAGTTGTGGCTCATGGGCTTAGTTGCTCCGCGGCATGTGGGATCTTCCCGGACCAGGGCTCGAACCCGTGTCCCCTGAATTGGCAGGCAGATTCTTAACCACTGTGTCACCAGGGACATCCCCAACACCCGCTTTTTAACTTATGCGTTCCAGCCCTGAAGCTGTTGGGCCACACAGGCCTGTCCTGGAGGCTGTCCTGCTCTCTGTTCTCCGTCAGTTTCTAAGCCAGCCTGAGAAGCACCTTCCCCCTTTCCAGAGGTTTGTTACAATGAACAGGGACCCAGGCCCACCACCTGCTGTCGGGGGACCCTTATGTTTGTTTCTGACCCCAGGTTTTCTTTGCTCTTTTTAACTCTGCCCACCCCACCCACAGGCCTGGGTGTCCAGCAGGGACAGGGTCTCGTCAGCTCTGTCCCAGCAGCTCCTGGACATCAGGAGGCACCTGCCTCTCTCCCACTCTGCGCCTGGTCTTTTGGTCTCTGTTTTTAGAACTCTCTTCTTTGTTTTCTCTCTGATATGTCTAGATGCACATTTATTTTATTTTTTCTACTTGGGATTTGCTGGGGTTCTTGAATCTGTGCGCTGATGTCTTTTCTCAGCCCTGAGTATCCTTTTCGACCTTTCTGCCCCGTCATCTGTCTTTCCTCGCTCTAACTCCAGTGACGTCTACGTCTTCTTCACAGCCTTTCACCCTTCCTAGGGCGTTTGCGAGTTTTCGCCGCTGTGCGCCACGCCTTCTTCTGAGCTGTCTCCCAGTTCATTAGTTTCCTCCTGAGCTGCGTCAGACCTGCAGTGAGCTCTGTGCACCGGGTTTTATTGTATTTATCAGTTCCAGGCTTCGTATTTAGGGTCGGCACCTGCGAATCCTGACCCCCTGGCGCCCCTGTGGCTCTCCTGTCACCTGTCCTTCCTGACAGCCTGCCCTCAAGGCTTCTGTTTCCTTCTGCGCCTCATCTTCAGTTTTTTGCTGAGCATCCAGTGTGACAGATCGTTTGCCCTCTTCCCCCAGAGAGGATTTTTGTTTGCTTCGGCAGGTGCCGGGGGCATTCCTCAAGCAGGCACCTTAATTCAAGTTCAAGGCTTGGGTTTCCGTCACCAGAGGGTGAAAGGTCAGAGCAGAGGTCCGTCTGGTCCATTCTGAAATGCACGTCCGTGATGAGGCGTTTTTATCAAAGTCCCTGCCGGGTGGGCCCCACCCCAGGGAGGCTGCTCAGCTGATTCTCCTGCCAGACGGTGGACGGACGCTCTCAGGACAAAAGTGCCTTTACCTCTGGACTCCCGCTGCCCAGTGTCTCCTTCTTATCTTGTTGCATCTTGGATACTTTTAAGATGATTGTTGTGTTACATCACACTTCTCCTAGCTGCCTTCGAGGAGGGTTGATCTTAGCTGCCTAGTTTCCCTTTACTGAGAGGGGGTCCCTCTGTTTTGTCCTGCACACACACGGCTGCCTCGGCCCGAGGCACACCCGGGCTGGCGTCTGGAGCTGGGGGTTTGTTGCAGACGCTGCTCTTCAGCTCGGAGCTTCTGGTCCTTGTTCTCCCCGAAACCTCTTTCAGGTTTTCTTCAAGAGTCGGAGGAAGACCACGCTGCGCTCGCTGCGGCTGAGGGCTGGCCTGGCCGTGGAAGCCGCGGGGAAGTGAGGGGGCGGCACCCCTGGGCTGTGCTGCACTGGCTGCTTCTCTAGACCAGCCAGTGGCCCGTGGGTGTGACCGGTCACTAGTCCTGACTGGACTCGCCTCGGCCAGCACTGCCCACGCGAGCAGCTGGTGGGGAGGCCTCGGTGTGGCGCGTGTGGACCCAGGCGGGGAGCAAGGGTGTGTGTGGACCAGCCTGTTGCACCAGTGGCTGCGTGACCTGTTCAGGGCCTGTGTTGAGCAAAGATGAGGGAGCTGGACAAACCGTGATGAATTTCAATGCAGAGGCGCGACCCAGGGCCGCCGGCTGTGCCCCCTTCACCCTGCTTCCTTGACAGCTGCGTCCAAACCGGAGACGCCAGGGGGTTAAGGCACCAGCACATCCCACCCACACTGTTCAAGGCAGACGAGGCCGTTTGTCCAGTAGAAATGCTCCCGGCTCGAGAGTGCAGTAATTAGTCCTGGCAGGAACTTCATTGATCTCCATTTAGTGGCTGGTGTAGTTGCCCCGCCCCCCGCCTGACCCCTTCCTTCTACTCGTAAATGGCTGGGGAAGAATGTCCTTCCTGAGATGGCAGCTGGGGATCTGGGGAGTCTGCGGGTCTTCATCTATGGGGGTCTCAGGAACCTAACCCCAGCGTCAGCCAGAAGCTCCCTGGTGTCAAAGGAAACTTGGCCAAAGAGCTCTTCTGTTCCCTGCACCCCGCCCGCCTGGGTCTGGGGGTAACGGCGCCCCTGGGCCCCCTCTGTCTGCCGGCAGAGCCCCAAGGTGGGGTCGTGCAGGGGACGTGCCAAGCTGCAGGGGCTGCGTTCTAAGTCCAGGCTCACATGGAGCCCTGAAAGCCCTGGCTGTGACCCCGGCTCCCGGTGCCAGGCTGGTCCCTGGGCCTCCGTCCTCCTGGGCTGCTCGGCTGTGGGCCCCTCCCCGAGCCCGCGCGCTGCATTCCCTGGAGCTCCTCCCACAGCTGTGGGGAAGTGTCACCAGGCTACAGCGGGGCCTGGCTCGCGCCCTGACCTGACAGGCAGGGGCTTCCGGTGACGCACAGAGCCACGCCCGTGAGACACCCGGTCCTGGGGGGCTCCACGGGGGGGCGGTGCCGTCCTTCGACCTTCCCCCAGGTCAGGGGCACCTCTGAACCCTGTGACCCTTACAGTGACTCCACCTGTGACATCTGTGTCGCCTCCACTCCCAGCCGATGGAGCACAGACCAGACAGAGGTTCGGTACGACCCAGGTGCCGTTTCTGCACTTGTGTGAGACGCGCCATGAACTTTAGAAACACTTTCACAGGTACGATTACCTGTTTACCCCACACACCACATCTGAGAGTTTTAGACCACGTTAGGAAGAAGATTTAAAGCGCATGCGAGGAGTTTCAGCCACAGTTCCTGTGCGTGTCTGAGTGTGCTGTGCACGTATGAGTCAGGAGGCGTGCGCGTGGCGTTTGCTTACACGTGTCCGTGGGTACAACTGCACTGTTGCTGGACCCTCAGGGCACTGCGTCCCGGGGGGCCCGAGACCCTGGCCTCTGTTCTGCTCCCGCTGAGCTGTCCACCCCGTTCGTGGTGTCGGGGCCCTGACAGCGAGGGGAGGGGCCTGCTGTGCGCTCAGGTCATTACCTCGTGGGGCTTCTTGGGAAACCAGAATGCACTAAAGTGTCAGTGCCTGTCTCGGGCCAGACCCGACATTCACACACACACACACGCACACACACGCACACACAGGCACACACGCACACGCACCGCACACGCGCACACACGCGCGCACGCACACACACGCGCGCGCACACACACGCGCGCACACACACGCACACAGGCACACACACACACACACGCACGCACACACACACTCGCACGCACGCTGTGCTGGTCGCCTGCTGCCCTGAGACCCACTCCCCACCTGCCCTCTTCTCGGCCTTGAAGGCAGGGAACTACATCTCCCAGGCTCCTTTGCCAACTGGAACCTGGGCAGGTTCCGCGCAAAGGGAGGCGCTGGCAAGGCTGGAGGCTGAGGCTGGAGGCTGAGGCTGGAGGGCGGGGGGAGGCCCCTCTCCCTTTGCTCAGGAGGCCGCTCCGGCAGCCACCTGGGTGTCCTCTGTGGCTCTAGTTCCTAACAGGTGGTCCAGACTCTGGCCCTCATCGTCCCCTCCCCGCCCCCTGCCACTGCCGCCATCCCTCTGCCAGCTGGAGAAGCTGTGCTTTCCTACTAGCGCCTCCCTCTGGGGGAGAGTTTCCCTGCTTGGCTCCTGCCCCCACACTGTCCCTCCTCTTGGTATTAAGCGTGAGACATAAAGTAGACGCAGATTCCCAGGGAGGCCTGAGCCATCGGGCTGCTCCGCGGGCGTCAGTCTGCCCCAGTTTCCTGGATGGGAAGTTCTCTGGGTGAAGAGAATTTTACCATTTCCCCTAGCAGCTTGGATTAGATTCTGCTGAAACAGCCAGTGAAGCTGTCAGATCCCTGGGGAAATTTAAGTTAAATGAATTGTTTGGCATCGTAAGGACCAGGGACCAGATAACCTTTTTTTCCTGTTGAGAGCTGCTGACAAAACTGACTTATTTTAGTGAGCTCTTTGAAGAAACACATTGGTGTCCCATTTATCTGCTTCTTAAATTAGGAATTGTGACCACGAAATTCTACTGAATAAGCACAGCGAGTAATAAAAATATAAATGTTGGACTGATGACCAATTAATGTGGAAAAACAGAACAAGGGATGGCGTGATGGGTGTGAAGACAGACGGGAAGGGAGATAGAGCAAAGGGGGTGGGGGGAACGTGCTTGGAGGCCGTAATGAGCGGAAAGGAGAGAAATGAAGGAAGACGTGACGTGTGATGTTGTCAGGCCCCTGCTGTGACCTGTCAAGACGCCCCCTCTGGACACCTTTGGGGACGTTTCACTCTCTGGCTGTGGGTGCAGACTGCACCTGAAGGCCTGTGATATGGGTCCCCAAACAGTTCCACCGGCCCGAGGCAGAGCAGGCTCTCCCTACGCAGCGCAGCCTGGGGAGTGCTGGTCTCCAGTTCGCTGAGGGCAGGACGGGCTCTGGGGCCCGCAGAAGGCGGGCTCTCCCTGGCCTGTGGGTTTCTGCTGCCGCCCGGTGCTAGCCATTCATCCAGCGCCCGGCCTGAGAACATTTCTAAAACCCCATCACCGCCCTACCACCCTGTGAGCCGGCGCTGCTGCTGGGCAAGTTGTGTCCGCTCCTAAACACTGATTAAATGCTTGTTCTGTGCCAGGCCCCGGGGGTAGGAAGAGGACTAGTGTCAGTCCTGCAGCTCAGGGGCTCCCAGTCTGGGTGGGGGATGCATTCAAGGACAGAGGTGAGCGAGGAGCCCGGAGCCGGGAAGTGTGAGGGGGAGTGGGCACAGCAGGGGACGCACCCACCCACACAAGTGTCTCTGAACTGCGTCCGAAAAGTTACATCCCACCCAGGGAAGCAGAAGAAGGAGACGGCACGTGCAAAGGCCTAGAGGTGAAAGAGAGCCTGCGTCTAGGATTTACAAGATGTTGAGGAAGCCGTAGTGTAGAGGGCACACAGCTGTGGCTGGGCCGGTGGTGCTGGGAGGGAGAGTTGGGGTGAACATGAGATGAGTGGGTCATGGCAGAGATCTAACCTGCAGCTAAGGGAGCCTCGAGATCCAACCATCAGTTTATAAGAACTATGCGACAGGGACTTCCCCGGTGGTGCAGTGGTTAAGAATCCGCCTGCCAATGCAGGGGACGCGGGTTGGAGCCCTAGTCTGGGAAGATCCCACATGCCATGGAGCAACTAAGCCCCTGTGCCAGAACTACTGAGCCTGTGCTCTAGAGCCCACGAGCCACAACTACTGAGCCCGTGTGCCACAACTACTGAAGCCCATGTGCCTAGAGCCCGTGCTCTGCAACAAGAGAAGCCACCATGATGAGAAGCCCGCGCACCGGGCTTCTCACATGATGAGAAGCCACACAACGAAGAGTAGCCCCCGCTCTCTGCAACTAGGGAAAGCCCGTGTGTAGCAATGAAGACCCAATGCAGCCAAAAAACTAAGTAAAATTATAAAAAGAGCTATATGACAAAGCTACAGTAATCAAAACGTTATGGCACAGGCATAAAAACAGACACACAGATCAATGGAGCAGAATAGAGCCCAGATATAAATCCACATGTATGTGGTCAATTAGTTTACAACAAAGGAGCCAAGAGTATACGAAGGGGGGAGGACAGTCTCTTCAATAAATGGTGTTGGGAAAACTGAACCCTTATCTTACAGCATATACTGAAGTCAACTCAAAATAGACTTGAACATAAGACCTGAAACCTAGAAGAAAATATAGGAGTTAGAAAAAAAGGGCAAAATTTGAGACAATCAGGGAAGTTTGAATGTGGATTGGGTGTTAATACTATTAAAGAACCTTACTGTGCTAGGTGTGATAATGGCCAGATAGTCATAAAAAGATATATATATATATATTTAATTTTTTAATTTTATATTGGAGTGTAGTTGATTAACAGTGTTGTGTTAGTTTCAGGTGTGCAACAAAGTGATTCAGTTATACATATACATGTATCTATTCTTTTTCAAAGTCTTTTCCCATTTAAGTTATTACAGGATATTGAGCAGAGTTCCCTGTGCTATACAGTAGGTCCTTGTTGGTTATCTATTTTAAAGATAACAGTGTGTACGTGTCAATCCCAAACTCCCAGTCTATCCCTCCACCTCACCCTTCCCCCCGGTAACCATAAGTTCGTTGAGAGAGATATTTTTTAAAAAGGCCTTTTAGTTATACTGAAGTATTTATGGGAAAAAATAACATGATATCTGGACTCACTTTAAAATACTCCAGAAAAAAAAAAACAAAAAAGCATGAGGGATCTAGGCAAACAAGATTGGAAAATGTTCATAAATGTTGGAGCTGGGGGCCAAGTACAGGAGGCCGTTCTTTTTGCTTCTGCATGAGTTTGATGATGTCTGTAATAAAATGTCTTTGTGAGACGTTGACCCTGAGTTTTGAAGCAGAGCAGACAGAAGCCCGAGGTGCCGTGAATGGGCTCTGGGAATCCTGAAGGAGGAGCCCGTTTGGAGGCAAAGCTGGGGCGCTCGATGGGGAGAATTGTTCTTCTTGCCAAGGGTGATGCCCCTCGTCCTGGAGCAGAAGGACGCCTGAGTTCTGTCTCTCGGTGACGAGAGGGTACCCCCCATGCTGGTACCCAGGCGAAGGGTACCCCCCATGCTGGGCTGGGACCTCGACCCCATCCCTTGCCCCACATCCCATATCCTCAGTCTCAGGAAGGAAAACTTCAGGGCATAGGACCTGAGATGATGCTGAGGAGGGTGGCGCAGGAGCCTGGTTCTGTAGAAGGAAGGGAAGTGTTCACTGCACTCTCACCGCAGGCAGGCGCTCCTGTGCGTAGGGGGATTTAATTTTCATAATAACCCTGGAAGTATTTCCATTTCCACTAGGGCAAAACCCAAGACAGCCAGAGATAAGCCGAGAGCGGTTAAGCAACTCGCGCAGGTCCGCACAGTGACTCGGGTGGAGGACAGGCTCTCCGGGGACCCGGAGCCTCTGCTGCTAACCCTTCTCTGGGAAGGAACGAGCCACGTGTCCCTCCACCCCATCACACAGACCTGCTGACCCTGTGCACTTATGTGGACCATCTGTGTAGCTTCTGTTTACTCCTCCAGCCTTATTAAATGGCTGTTACTGACCCTCTCACAGATGACGATCTGGGGCTCAGAGTGGTGACCTGACTGGCCGCGTCTCCTCAGATGGTCAGTGGCTGAGCCAGCGGTCGAAACAAGCAGTGTGTGATGCCCAAGCTGCGTCTGTCATCTCTGTGCACAGTGTCTCCAGTGACCTGGCACCTGCCCAGAGAAGCTGGGGGCACCACCGGTCCATGTCCTGGGGCAGCCTGGCTGTCCTGTCCCTGAGTGGGTGAAGGGCAGCCCTTGGCCCTGACGCGCCCTTGAAGGGCTGCTCTGAACATCGCTGCTAACCTGAGGGTGTGAGCTTTCTGGCCCCTTGCGTGCAGAGCTCTCCCCGAGGCAGGCCCAGGTCCACGGAGGGGGTCAGGAAGCCTTAGGGAGCAGCGAGGCCTCGGAGGCAGGAGGAAGACACCGGAACCTGAGGATCTGGGCCTGGTCCCAGATCTGCCGCCAGCCTTTTGCCACTCCCTGTGCCCGGGTGCCCTTCCCATGCCATGTGCTGGTGTGATTCCCGTTCTCCCTAAGCCTTCGCCCGGAGCCCTGGCCCCTCTCCGTCCTCAGTGCACGTCCTGTGCTGTACCTGCCCTCCCTAAGCCTTCGCCCGGAGCCCTGGCCCCTCTCCGTCCTCGGTGCACGTCCTGTGCTGTACCTGCCCTCCCTAAGCCTTCGCCCGGAGCCCTGGCCCCTCTCCGTCCTCGGTGCACGTCCTGTGCTGTACCTGCCCTCCCTAAGCCTTCGCCCGGAGCCCTGGCCCCTCTCCGTCCTCGGTGCACGTCCTGTGCTGTACCTGCCCTCCCTAAGCCTTCGCCCGGAGCCCTGGCCCCTCTCCGTCCTCGGTGCACGTCCTGTGCTGTACCTGCCCTCCCTAAGCCTTCGCCCGGAGCCCTGGCCCCTCTCCGTCCTCGGTGCACGTCCTGTGCTGTACCTGCCCTCCCTAAGCCTTCGCCCGGAGCCCTGGCCCCTCTCCGTCCTCGGTGCACTTCCTGTGCTGTACCTGCCCTCCCTAAGCCTTCGCCCGGAGCCCTGACCCCTCTCCGTCCTCGGTGCACATCCTGTGCTGTACCTGCCCTCCCTAAGCCTTCGCCCGGAGCCCTGGCCCCTCTCCGTCCTCGGTGCACGTCCTGTGCTGTACCTGCCCTCCCTAAGCCTTCGCCCGGAGCCCTGGCCCCTCTCCGTCCTCGGTGCACGTCCTGTGCTGTACCTGCCCTCCCTAAGCCTTCGCCCGGAGCCCTGGCCCCTCTCCGTCCTCGGTGCACGTCCTGTGCTGTACCTGCCCTCCCTAAGCCTTCGCCCGGAGCCCTGGCCCCTCTCCGTCCTCAGTGCACTTCCTGTGCTGTATTTTGGCAGTTGTGCTGACCACGTCTTGGTCATCCTCGTGTGTCCGATGCCCAGCACGGCCTCGGTACCTGATAGACTCTCAAGGTGTTGGGCGAATGAATGAATGAGGGGTGAATGGAGGCAATGGACTAGATTGTGACCCACCCAGAGCAAATCAGGCCCCGCTCGGAGCCTGTCGCCCTTCTGCAGGATGAGGGGGTTGGGTGGTTTCTGAGCTCCACGGCGTGGGTGGTGGAGTGGCCTGCGCCTGCAGCCTGTTCTGGGAGCAGAGGCTGGATGCGGGGCGACAGGAAGAATCGAGGCCATGGCCGAGCTCCCCTGCCTGGCGGATCCAGGGAGCGCCCGTGTTTGGGGGAATTGGCCCGTCCTCACACGCAATTATAAGGCATAGAATTATGCAAAGGGACAGGGCTGGATCGGAGGAAAAAGTACTTTGTGCCTGGCAGTGACGGTGAGTGCGCTGGGGAGGGCCATCCCCTCACCAGACAGCTTCTCCTCCTGGCAAGCAGGGGCACCCCAGGGGGCCCATTCTTGCCGCCTCCTGGGTGGGGTGGGGGGCAGTCAGCCTGAGCCTGCCCTTGGGTTTGGAGCTGAGGGTCCCCGAGGGCATGTGGCTTCTAAGGACCATCACTTCCTTGGCCTTTTTCTGACAAGGGGGGCTTTGCACATGTCAACCTTGGCCCCTAGTGTCGTGACTTGTAGAGAGTAGGCTCGCAGAAGTGTTGAATGAACGAGTGAATGAGTGACCAAATGAATGAGTGAATGAATGAGTGAGTGAATGAATGAATGATTGAGTGAATGCGTGAGCAAATGAATGAGGAGAATGAATGAGTCCACGTGTCAGTGAATAAAGAATTACGTGGGCCATGAGGGTGAGGGGTATTTTTGGCCCACGGTCTGACCCCCAGCCCTAGAAAAAGTCTGGAGCCGGGGGGCGGGGGGGCTCATGAGTCACTGACTCGAGGAACGTGGGTGCAAAGGGATGGGACGCGGCAGGAAGAACAAAGCGCTGGGGACTCTCTGCGGAGAGGAGCCAGACTGCGGTGGGCCGGGGCCAGGGCCAGGGCCAGGGCTTGGATGTGGTGAGGACCTGGCCTCGCGCCCGCACGCGCCCAGACCTGTGGGCTTGGGACCATCTTGTCCTCTGCTTCTCAAAATGTCATAATCCCCCGGGTGCCTGAACTCAACCTACTGAATGGGAATCTCTGGGGCCGGGCCAGGGGATCTGCACTTCATGGAGCTTCCAGGAGAGTTTAATGCACGTGAAAACCTGGCAGGCGTTTGCCTGAGCTGCTGAGGTGGGGCGTCCAGGGGTATCTGCAGTAAACAGGAGGCATGACTTGCTGAGCGCACAGGTGCGCTAGGCCTTTTGCCCCTCCCAGCAGCCCGTGACTGTGGCTGATTCCATCCCCTTACAGGTGGGGAAACCGGGGCTCTGGGGTCAGTGAACTTGCCCTGGGACCCACGGTCAGAAGGCAGAGGAGGTGGGAACCACAGTCCAGGCTCGTCAGCATTACTCTGCCTACGGGGTTCCCTCTGACTCCCGGTGGGTGTCTCCCCGACGGCTGGCCCGACCCCCTTCCTGTCCCGAGCTCGGGGCAGAGAGCTGTCACTTGCGTCCACAGCCTGTGCCATGGTGGAAACACCTTGCAGAGGGCAGTGTCTCCCAGGCAGAGAGCTGGCTTGTTTTCATTTAAAGACCTACTGCCCCTCAGGGCCTAGAGGCACCTCCTGCCAGGCCCTGGGAGGCTGGTGGCAGCAGGGAGAGGCTCTGACCTCCTAGCCCGGAGCTCTGCGTCACCGGCTGTCACCTGGGTGGCAGATGGCAGACTGGCAGTGCCTCTCCCTGGGCTGTGCCCAGATTGGCCTGGCTGCCCCCGAGCTAGAGCCATCTGTGCCTGAGAGACCTGCCGTCAGAGGAGAAGGGCAGACGGGACCTTGCAGCCCCTCCCGGTCGTGGGGAGAGAGCTCAGGGCACCGAGAGCTTTACCTGCCCCCCGGGGGGTGCCACTCACCCAGCCATGGGCAGCGGCCGGAACCACAGTTCTTCCCCCGGCCCTTTCCTTCTGCTGCTCTCTGTCTCCCTGGGGCCGCTGGGGAGAAGGCAGGGTCTTCCCGTTCCACTGGTCCGGGTTTGGGTTTGTTTCCGTAGGTGACTGAACCCATCACCTTTTTAATTGGGAAGGCAGAGCTGGATCGAAAAGTTCCTTTAAAATGAAACCCAAGAACAGGAGGAGAACAGAGAGGCAGAGTGTGTGCAGAAAGTGTGTCATGTAGTGGGCAAGGGGAGGCGTCCCTTCCCCCCAGAGAACCTTGCAGCAGATTTGCTATTTGATACAACAAAGGGGGACGTTTGTCACCCCCCCAAAAAAAGCTCATTCAGAGCGAGAGAAGGAGGGTGGGGTGGTGGGAGGGGGTCGAGCCCCCTGGATCTGAGGCGTCTCTGCATGTGTGATGGAGCCCAAGCCAGAGGCCTGGGGTCGGCGCTAAGAGGTGCTGCAGTCCGTGATCCCTGAGGTTCCCCTGGCTGCGCCCCAGGCCCCTCCTACTTCTTCCACAGAGCCCAGGGCAGAGCTGCTTGCCCGAGGGGGGGCAGGAGCGGCTGCCAGGTCCCGGAATCAGAAGGGCTGACGCGTCCCCAGGCAGCGTGGCCACCCCTTTCTGGAAGCACTTGGCTGCATTTTCCGTGGGAAATGAGGACTTTTAGGAAAAAAAAAAAAACTAACGAAAAAGCGTAGCACTGCATTGCAGAGCCGATGCGACAGTGTGGGCTGCTCCTGCCTCAGGCTCGCCCTCCTGTCCTCGTGCAGCTCCAGGGGCCTCCTGGCCCTGAGGGCTGGGGCAGGACCCGAGGGACAGAGTTGGAGTGTGCAGAGTGGGGAACGGGGCGGGCCTGGGCGGGGGGCGGCTCCCGGGGCTCTGGCCTCCGCCGCCTTCATCCCAACACCCATGGGTCCCCATCCTTGAGGGCGCTTTTATTTTTTGTTAAATTAATTAATTAATTAATTTATTTTTGGCTGTGTTGGGTCTTCGTTGCTGTGCGAGGGCTTTCTCTAGTTGCGGCGAGAGGGGGCCATTCTTCATCGCGGTGCGCGCGCCTCTCACTGTCGCAGCCTCTCTTGTTGCGGAGCACAGGCTCCAGACGCACGGGCTCAGTCGTTGTGGCTCATGGGTTTAGTTGCTCTACGGCATGTGGGATCCTCCCGGACCAGGGCTCGAACCCGTGTCCCCTGCATTAGCAGGCAGATTCTCAACCACTGCGCCACCAGGGAAGCCCCCTCGAGGGTGCTTTTAGCTGAAGCCTGTCCCTTTAGCTGAATCACCTTGCTCACCATTTCTCCCCTCCAAAAGGGGCCTGGCAGCCTCAGTCATTCACCCACTGCCAGCCCCCCCGAACCCCTCAGAACTGTCGGGGCTAAAGGGCCCGCGCCGCCATCTAGGCTCAGCTTTTTGGGCCAACAGGGGTCCGAGGCCCCCAGCGGGGACATGCCCTGACGGGGTCAGTCAGTGAAGGGGGGCAGAGCTGTCCCAAGCAGAGCCCAGGCTGGTGCAGGATGTGGCTGGGGACCCACTGGTTGGCCGTTCCAGGTGGCCAATGGGTGGGGCAGCTGGGCTCCGACGCCACATATGGGGTCAGCACGATTGGCATCGCCCCAGCTTCCCTGGAGCCCTGTGCTCCCCACCCTCAGCTGCTGGCCCGGCCCGGCTTCCAGACCAGCTTCTGGGCTGGCCCCAGGGAAGGGGCGGGCCTGGGGCACCTCCCACTTGCCGCCCCGGGATCCTGTGTGGGGTGGAGAGGCGAGCGGGGACCCACCAGGGTTTCTGGGTCCCTGTGTTGACTGCCTGCTCCCTCCCTAACTCCTCCCCAGGGCCCCGTGGTACGCCGGCCCCCAGACAGAGGGAGGCCCGGGAAGTAGGCTCTGGGCCTTCCTGCAGGGAAGAGACTCCTGGGTGCAGAAAGATGCCCTCCAGTCCTGGGCGCCTCTTGTGGTCCCCTAAGACCTGGGACGCGCCTCCTGTGCAGTGGGTCTGGACTAGCTCTGCTCAAGCCTGGGCCTGATGCACCACTGACCGTAAAGAGATTGGCCCTGCCCCCATCTAACCTTGATTTTGGGTGAGTTGGCTCATGTTTAGGGTGGGTTGTGCCTCTCTGTACATCCCGTTTCAAGAAGGACACAGACATACTGGGTCTTGTCCGGAAGAGTTTGGCCAGGATGTGAGAGGCAAAGGAAGACACTGGAAGAGGAGTGAAACTGACCAGACGCAGGCGTCCAGGGAGGCCCGGCAGCTGTTCTCAGAGAGGCAGGATGCATGTCTCCTGGACGGCTGGACTGACCAGCAGAGGAAGCCACAGCGAGACAGATTTCAGTTAAGATAAGGAATCCACTCTAATAGCGCTTAACGATGTGAGAAGTGGGCCACTGGCTGCCAGCATTGTGTGAGTAGAGGCTGGTCCATCGGGGATGCGAGCAGGTCGGGAGTAGGTCGGAATGGAGGTGGTGGCGGGCTCCTGCCCCCCCCGCTCTGGGCACGGGCCGTTCTTCTGGGGAAGCAGCCCTGGAAGTGAGAAGGCGTCCAACACTGATACCGGGCAGGGCTTTGCTTCTCTGAGCCCCAGCGTCCTGCTCCGGAAACAAGGGCAGGGATGTCTGCCTCCTGAGGGCCGAGAGGGACGTGGAAAGACAGCACGAAGCTGGCGGGAGCCCCCACCCCGTGCCTCAGCTGACAGCGATGTTTCCTCGTCACCGACGGCTCGTGGGCACTTGGTCAGCTGTTGGTTTAACAACAGATAAAGGAAACAGGGGACCTAAGTGAGTCCGAGATGGAGAAGCTGAACAAGACAGCCTTGTGAAACGGGGTGCGTGTCCCTCTAGAAGGGTCGCCGCCTGGGGGGTCCAGGCCCCTCAGCTTCAACCCCCTCCTCTAAGTGATGAGTCACAACAGGTCTTCAGCCCGGACCCCTCCTTTGAAGCCCGCCTGCACCACCTGCGCATTCAGAGTCTCCACTTGGATGCCTCACAGGTGACCCAACACCCACCTCATGCTCTCACCCACCTGCCCACGCCTGGGCTGGCTCCAGGTTTCCCGTCCCACCTGTGAGTGCCCCCCGCTACCCCGCGCCTCTACATCCAACCCTTCACTCTCCTCCTCCGACATCCCATCACCCAGTCCGGCCACGGCCGCCTCTTTCCCGGGTCCTGCAGAAGCTGCTCACTCTGCCAGGTTAATTTCTGGGTAGCCTTCAAGCCTCAGTGCAGGCGCTGCTTCCTCCAGGAAGCTGTCCTTGATCTCCCTGAGAAGTCCCTCTAATAGCCCTATAGCACCATTCCACTCTCCGTCACAGTCCTGACCTTAGCGAAGGTCTGCTGTGTGTGTCTGTGGTTGTACAATCAGTGCCAGGTGCCTAAGTGGACTGAACGCCCCATGAGGGCACCCAGAACCCAGCTTCCTGGGCTTCCGGATCAGAACCAGAAGAGGAGAAAATCCACAGAGGTGGTACCGTGGAGGCCCGGTGAGGTCTGGCTCTCCTGGAGCAGCGCTGCCTTAGCACCAGTCTCTGCCCCCCGCTCTGGAGACTGAAGCACGAGTTTGCTGGGGGTGCGCTTGGCCCTGTCCCAGTCTCTGCACCCGGCCTGATCTCTTTGTCACCCCACGTGAGGTTAAGGGTCAAGGCTCATGACGCCCCACCAGGTGCCGGGATCTGTGCTGCCTCAGGGCTTTACGGTCTGAGCCAGTGGGGTGGTGCAGGAAGGTGTGCAGTGCTGGACGCGTGTGCACAGGACCGTCAGGGGGCAGCGACGGCGTCTGGGCCGCGAGGGGAGCCAGACAGTGGGAGTCAAGGCGGGGAGTGGGCACTGGGAGGCTGTGTGGCGGAAGGTTCAGGAGAGTCGGCGCTGGGCGCGGGGCCGCAGGAGCTGGGAACGGTGCTTCAGGTGGGTGCAGCCGGAAAGGGTGACACCAAGGTCCTCGGGGCAGCAGCACGGAGGTGTGAGGCCGTCGTGCCGTCAGGAGGTGCGCACCTCCCGCAGATGCTGGCGGGGGCTGACTGCATCACCGGCTTGGGAGGAACCCCCAGGCGCCGCGGAGCTGGGAGGTGTGGCGGTGCGCGTGCGTCAAAGGCCAGCTCGAGCCGCAGGCACTGTGCTTCCTGTGCGTTTCCCTCGGGGAACCGGCCACGGATGTTCCTTCAGGAGAAGAACCTGGAGCTCAGCGTCTCGTTCATTCGAGCCCCACCGGGAACATGAGGCAGGCCCGGCTCTGCAGTCGAGGTCTTTCCGTGGAGGGGTGGGTCTGCGGCGGGGGCTGGCGGTCCTTCTTGCCAGCTCCTCGGGTGACTCTGGTGGACGGAGAGGCGGAGGACCCCTGCGCTGCAGCGAGCTCCCGCCGTCCCACCGTGGGGGAGACTCCTGTCACCACGCACTTCGTGCACTGTGCTCGCGGAGGCCGAAGGCACAGAAGACAGCCTGAGCGTCAGCGTTGGTCTGGGACCATGTCCCGCGGAAGCCAGACGCCAGCAACTGAGGGAGACGTGGGAGATGGAGCTGAGGGGCTGTGTGGTGGGTCCTGGGGGGGCAGCGGAGACGGGGGCTGGAGCCCTCGCGTGTGCACGGCCCCAGCGCTCCATGCTCTGCCGTCACCACCACGCTGACACACGCCTGCTTCTCCCCACAAGCCAGGCGGGGGGCACGGAGGGGAGGCACCCCTTCCCCAGCATCAGCTGCACCAGCTCAGCTGAGGGCCAGGGCCAGCGAGCAACAGGCAGACCCGCAGGTAGGTCAGGGCCAGGGCGTCGGGTCGGCTGGGACTCTGCTGTTGCCCTTTCTCAGGAGCTACAGAGATCTCTTTCCGCTCCGATGCTGCCACAGCCCAGCAGCCTCTCACCCAGGGCCCCAGGTCTGGCGCGCCTGGAGGGGCAGCTCTGTGCCTTACAGGCTCTTAGTGGGCAGAGACCTCGCCGGCATCTGTGCACTCTCGAAGGGGAGGAGCCGTCAGCTCAGTGTCTTCTCTGGTCGACCGTGATGTGCTGTCTGGTACCTGAGTGTCTGCTGGTCACTTCAGGCACAGTGGGGGGTACGGTGGCTGCAGTCCACACTCGTGCCTTGGGAGGAACGCTGCTCTGTGCTCTTTCCTCAGGTTTGGAATCTCTCAGATGGGGTGTGGTGGGAAGGCAGGATGCAGGTGTAATAACTGATTTATCTTTTCCTTAAAGTAGATAATGGCTGATTTGTCAATACAGCTTTCCTTTGGGGGAAAACCCCCAGAAAAAACAAACAAAAAAACAACCGCTCTCCCGGCTGAGGTCGGTGGGGATGGACACCACTTCAGACTCCACAGTCAGCTTGCGTGGCTTAGTAAAGATGTGCCTTAACTTTCCAATTCTGTAAAATGGGTAGAACGATATGTGGCTAGAAACTCGCACCCGAGACCTTTAGGAAAGAGAAAGGAGATGGTTTGGGGGCATTTCACAGCTGCTCAGACCTGAGATAGAAGCTATTAGAGAAAGAAGCACTGAGGTGGTGAGAACTGACCAGCCTGAGTCCAAGTCTGGGACCAAAGCTGGTTGCTGTCACTTGGTAGGTTACTAACATCTTCAGAGCAAGTGTTTCTCCATGTTCTATGAATCAGTGTCTTCCAAAGGCGCATCTCCCGTCCAAACCCCCTTCCTGAGGTCCAGGCCACGTTTCCAAGAGCCTCCTGGATATTTCCTCCTGAATCTGGCCCTGCTCCCCACGTGGACTCCCAGCTCGTACCTCCCTAGACCCCTGCCCACCGTGCCCCTGCTTGTAATGAACGACCTCATTCCCCTTCCAGTCACCAGCCAGACCCAGGAGCCGTCCGACCCCCGTGTCCCCTCACCCCATCCAGTCGCCCAGCGTGGGGTCTCCCCCTTAGCCTGGCGGGGTCGTCTCCCCTGACCCAACAGCCCTGCTGCCCGTGTGGGTCAGAGCTGGCCCCTTCAGCCCGGCCGGGCCACACGAGTTTTCCTGTCTCCCAGTGCACATAAAGTTATGTTTACACCATCCTGTGGCCTCTTCAGCGTGTGGTGGCAGTATGTCTAAAAAAACAATGTGCATACTGTAATTTAAAAATACTTTGTTGGTAAAAATGCTAAGCATCACCTGAGCCTTCAGCTACTCCTCATAGGAACATCAAAGACCACTGCTCACAGATCATAAGTACACCACCAATGAAAAAGGTTGAAATATTCTGAGAATTACCAGATGTGACACAGAGACACAAAGTGAGCAAAGGCTGTTGGAAAAAAGACGCCGATGGGCTCGCTCGTCTCGGGGGCTGCACGGACCTTCTGTTAGTGAAAACGCAGAGTCTGCGAAGCACAGTAAAGGGAGGGGGCCTGTGTGTGGACCCCCCGCCCCACTTCCCCGGCTCTGCCCGGTGCCTCTGCCTGAGCACCTCCCCTTCCCAGGGAGTTCTCATGGCTCCGCCCCCTCGAGGCACCCTCCGCCAGGTCCAGGCCTCCAGGTGGACAGCTGCCCCGAGCCCGTGTCCCTTGCTCCATCCTGATGCAGACCCTCACGGGCAGGGGTTGTGTCCCAGCTCTGTCGGACTGCTGTTTACACACCCACAGTCACAGGAGTCAGTTATTTGGGCTTCCCGAACTCTCTGGGAAGATCCTCCGAGCTCAGACCCAATTCCTTTTCCTCTTGGGGGTCTCTCCCAAACTCGGTGGCCTGCATGTCTGGCCTGAGTCCGGAGAGACCTTGGAATCGCTCCCATGCCTGGGAGAAGCCTGTGTGGGAGTGGCCTTTTGCGCAGGGGGTGCTGGAACTGGGTTTGTGGCCGCCGGTGGTCCTGGGCATGTGGGAGTGGCCTTTTGCGCAGCGGGGGCTGGAACTCGGTTTGTGGCCGCCGGTGGTGCTGGGCAGGGGGAGTGGCCTTTTGCGCAGCGGGGGCTGGAACTGGGTTTGTGGCCGCCGGTGGTCCTGGGCAGGGGGAGTGGCCTTTTGCGCAGCGGGGGCTGGAACTGGGTTTGTGGCCGCCGGTGGTCCTGGGCAGGGGGAGTGGCCTTTTGCGCAGCGGGGGCTGGAACTCGGTTTGTGGCCGCCGGTGGTGCTGGGCAGGGGGAGTGGCCTTTTGCGCAGCGGGGGCTGGAACTGGGTTTGTGGCCGCCGGTGGTCCTGGGCAGGGGGAGTGGCCTTTTGCGCAGCGGGGGCTGGAACTGGGTTTGTGGCCGCCGGTGGTCCTGGGCAGGGGGAGTGGCCTTTTGCGCAGCGGGGGCTGGAACTGGGTTTATGGCCGCCGGTGGTCCTGGGTATGTGGGAGTGGCCTTTTGCAGAGCGGGGGCTGGAACTGGGTTTATGGCCGCCGGTGGTCCTGGGCAGGGGGAGTGGCCTTTTGCGCAGCGGGGGCTGGAACTGGATTTGTGGCCGCTGGTGGTCCTGGGCAGGGGGACCTGAACCCTGGCTCTGGCACTTCCCAGCTACGGGAACTGGGCAAATCCTTTGCATTTTTGAGTCTTGGTTTTCTCAGCTATGAGCTGGGGACAAACACCCGTTTCATAAGGTAGCTGTAGGGATTAGGTAGGACCCAAGTGTCCACACCCCGTCCAGCTTACAGTTAGGAATGAGGGGCCCAATATCGACCAGCGAAGCAGGTGGCAGAGGGGGCAGGGTGCAGCCTCTGAGCAGAACATCAGAGCTCATACCCTGCGTCTTCTGCTCCCTTGCTGTGCGACCTTGGGCAGGTTGCTGTGTGACCTCTGTCTGCCTCTGTAAAATGGGAATAAGCAACATTAAGCACGCACTCGGTGTGTCTCCTGTCATCACCATCTCAGAACCCGAACCTGTCCACCTGCTCCTCCAGGAAACCTCCCCACCCCCGCCGGCCTCACCTGGCCAGCATCCCAGGAGCCTCCGCAGGCTGCCCGGCGGGGTGCCTCTCTGCTGGGCGGCCACTTGTCCACTTGCAGCTGGGCTGTCTCGTGCCCCCCGAGACATTCTCACTCTTTCAGAGAGCGAATGAGAACACTCAGGGGTGAAATGCTCCTTTCGGGGGTAGGTATCCCAGCAGGTGGCCGGGGCCCTGCCCTGCTTCCCAGGTCACCGGGTCAAAGGAGGTCAAGGGCCAGCCACTCTCCCCCTGCTGTCGGGCCCCTCCCTCGGGCCCTCAAGCCCTGTCGTGGGGTCTGGCGCACTGTCAGCTGCATTCCTTCTCTCTGACCATTTCTTCCTCCGAGACCCCCATTTAACGGGTGGCAGATACGCCACCCGTGCCTGGAGCCCAGCTGTAGACGCAGTTTTTTCCCCCAGGTGCCGCTCGTTAGCCCCACATCAACAAGTGGATGCAAATAAATTCTCGGATGAGGGTGTCAGCAGACTCCTCAGGTTTGACGTGGCCCATCCTGCACCCCTTGTGTCATGACATACAAACCGCCTGGCACGTGGAAAGGCACTCGGTAAACAGGAGCTGCTTTTCTGTCTACCCATCTGTAGAGATAATATAAAAAAGAGCTAACACTTACTGGGCACCCGTCACATCCCAGACACTGTTCTAAGTTTTTTAATGTTTTTTTACTCATGCAGTATTCACAGTGATTGTATGAGGCACAAACAATTTTTGTCCTCATTTTACAGAGGAGGCACAGAGAGGTTAAGTAACCTGCCTAAAGTCACACAGCTGCTAAGCGGCAGAGCCAGGGTTCACTCCCAGCGTCTGGCTGCGGAGCCTATGTTCTTAACCCCGACAGCATCCACCATGTGGCCGGGACGGCAGTGAGGGTCCTGTCCTTCAAAGTCTGTGGTCCCAGACTGCTGCTTAGATTGTCCAGTGAAGCCCAGGGGGAGGAAGGGAGGAGGGAGGGGGAGGGCCACTGTTAGCATGAGTGGTGGTTACGGCGGTGACTGCAGGATTTAGAAGCTCTTTGCAGAAACCCATTTGCTATAATTCTGGAAGGAAGAGCTGAGGATCATTACTTTGTCTGGACAGGTTTGAAGTGGGGAGGAACTCGGTCAAGAGGCTTTAGAGAGGCCTCTTCTCCCTTCCCTCCCTCCTCCCTCTCCCCTCACTGAGCTGGCCGGGCTGGGGGTTGGGGGAAGTTTCTAGCCAGGCCGCCGTGGCTACTTCCCCAGGGGACCAGCTGTGGGGTGTCAGGCCGTAGGGCTGGGGAAGGGCCGTCCACCTCCCTGGCAGCGGCCTTCACGAAGGCCCAGATCAGACAGAAAGGAGGACATGGAAGGGCAACAGGAAGCCAACCCAGGGAGACGGCCAAGGCCCCTGGGGCCCCCTCCTGACTGCCCCCACCCGATCCTGCAGGGCTGGCCTCAGCCCAGGTCTGGGGCAGCTCGGGGGTCTCTGCAGAGGAGGCGCCAAAGGACCCCTCCAGAGGCTGGGGACGCGGATTTCACTGGACGTGGCTTTCGGGGAGATGCTGACGCAGAGTGTGACAGAGGCCACCCTGCCTCCTGGCTCTGCCACCGGGGCTCCACACCCGGCCTGTGCTGGCACCCGAGGCCAATGCAGGGCCAAAGCAGAGAACCCGGCTGCCAGCACTGGAGAGGCCAGGCCTGGGCGGGGGAGGAAGGAGTGGCTGCAGCCGCTCTCCGCTCATCCCGGAAGCCGGGGGCCGAAGTTAGGGTTCAGGAGCCGCTAAGTGAGAGGGGGCTGGGGGTCAAGGAGAGGAGATATATTTGGTCCCTGGGGAGAAGGCTGGCAGTAGAGCGACGTGTCCACCCTCTGTTCCTTCTTTACCAGCAGAAGCTGACACCGTGCGCCAGCCACGGCATCGCGCTGGTCTCTGTACGTACATCACCCCTTGAATCCCCACAGTAACTCTGATTTAGAATTAGAGTTAGAATCCCTGTGGTGCAGGTGAGAAACCGAGGCTTAGAGAGGTTGCCCAAGATCACACAGCATCCGAGCGGCAGTGCCAGGATTCCAGCCTCAGAACCGCTAAGATTTATTGAGGTCCTTCCCACCTGGAGCTCACGGTCCGGGGATGGGGAGATAAGAACAAGAACAGGTGACAGGTGCTGCAGAGGAGAAGCATGGTGCACAGGAGGAGGCGTCGGGGAAAGACTGGCAGGATGAAGGGGGTGGTGGGTGACAGTGTGGGTGGAGGGGACAGCGTGGCCAGAGGTTCTGTGTGTGGCAGGAAAGAGCACAGCCCTTTAAGGACCTGCAAGGGGATCAGTGCAGCTGGAGCACAGAAGGCAAGCGTGGCAGTGCCAGGTGAGGCTGGGGGCTGGGTAAGGGCCACATCTAGTGACGTGCACCGGAAGCCGACGGGGGAAGACAGGGTAGCAGGGGCAATGGCGGGGGGGAGGTAAGGAGCCCCCGGGAGGAAGAGGCGCAGCTATAGCTGTGCACTAGCCTGTGTGGACCAGGGGAGGGCCAGTATGTGGGGTCACGGGACCCGACTCCGTGCCTCACTCGGCACGGAGACGAGACCTTGGGAAGCCTTTGGGCACTTCCTGTGCCACAGTGGAGTGAAAACCTGTCCCGTCCTTGCCTCGCTGCCTCTGGGATTGTTGAAAAGACTCAAGTGAAATCAAGGCTGTAAGCTGTTTTCACCGCCGCCCCCCCACGCCCCGGGAGAGGGGTCCTCTGGTGCTGGAGAGGCTCCAGGCTGCCTCTTCTCAAGGGGCCTCGGTGCTCCCACCTCCCCGTCTAGATCCCGGCCCTGCCTGTGCACATGTCACCTGACCCTTCAGAACCCCAGCCCCCAGCAGAAGGGTGCAGTGGAGGGAGCGCAAACCTCAAACACAGGTACCCTCCGGAGGAGCAGACAGCCCTGCCCAAATGCTTTGTTTTCCCATCATTAGACCATTTTATCAATTCTTGGACCATTTTACTGGAGGCAGCTTTGAGTGAGGCTCAGGGATCTTTTGATCCATTTTACCAGAAGGAGCCATGAGGGCCATTTCATCCATCCCCCTGCACCCAAGCAGCATGACTGTCCAATCATTAAGCCCCAGGCTTTCTAATTAAGCAGGATGGCATCCCGGGACCCTGGGCATCAGGAAATCCCAGTGTCTGACCTGAGTCCAGCGGCAAAAGATGCTTTTGTGGGATTTCAAAGGAGAAGCATTTCCTTCTCCAGGGAGAAGCAGAAGAAGGACAGCCAGGTGACAGGTTCCCCCCTCAGTGTGGGAGACCCGCAGATGGGGTGCGGGGTGTGGAGAGGTGGGGGGAACCCCCTGGTGTCCTCCTGCGGAACAGCTGACCTTGAGCCCTTGACCCTCAGGAGGAATGGTGAGGGGTCAGCAGCACTGACTAGAGGGTCTCGGGCATCAGTCCTGTCCCCCTCTTCCCGCCCACGTGCCCCTCAGCCAGGTATGCGGGTGGCACACGCCCTCTGCCGCGCTGGCACCCTGGAAACGCCGAGTCAGCGTTTTCTGCAGACCAGGGTCCGTGCCTGGCTGGCTCTAAAGGGAGGCTGCAGCCCAGCGAGAGCAGCGGTGCCGCCGCCGCACTGCAGTGGCCCGGCTCCCAGCGATGTGGCTGGCGGGCTGGGGACGCAGGGAGGAGGGAGACAAGGGGGGTTGCAGGTACCAGGAATTCCAGGGGTTCCTTGCTCTGACTCCGCGGAGATGAGGAGCCCCGAAGCCTGAGTAAGGCCTCCCCCAACACACAGATTTGGGGGTGTCACTTCCTGGGTCGAACCCCAAACTTGATCCAGGATTCTGAGTATGCAGACCGGGAGCAACCGGGGAGGAGCTGCTGAGAGCGGAGGGGAGGGGGGAAGGTGGGGATGGGGGCCGTCTGGCACCAGCGTTAAGTGCTGCGCGGCTGAACTGGGGTCCTGAGATCTGGGCGGTGGGCGCTGAGGGCCCAGTGTGGGGTTCAGGGGTGAGACCAAGGCACAGAGGCGACCCCGGGCTGGCGTCCTCCCTGCCCGTCCCGCCTTGTGGGTGTGGGGAGTACCTGCCTCTGTTCAGGGGGCCCAGGCCTCGCCTCCTCGAGAGGGAGAAGCGGTGGGTTCCCATGAGGGAGCCGGTCCGGGATCCTGTGCCCCAGACGCTTCCTCCTCCCCCGCAGGGCCCCTCCGCCCGCGTTCTCTCCTCCCCGAGACGCGGGGGGCGCGGGGGGAGAGCCCTGGGCACCAGTCGGGACTCCGTGCTCGGACGGGTGCGGGGGTGCTGGGCCGGGGCTGTCGGGGCTCTTGGGCCCGACGCCCCGCCTCCCCCGCCCCTTTTGTCTCCACCGCTCCTCTTCGCCTCCCTCCCTTTTCTTTTCTTCCTCGACTCAGGAAAACCTTCATCCGTAGCCCCCGAAGCAAATCGGCTCCCTCCCACCCGTTAGCTGGTTCCCGATCGCGGGGAGGCCCCCCGCCCGCCGTCCTTCCCAGCCAATCCCCAAGCCCGTGGGTGGCGGGGTGCTGGGGGGAGTGTCGCAGGGGGCGCGCGGCGGGCGGGGGCGCCTCCGCAGCGACGGGCTCCCCGAGGGGCTCCGGGGGCGCGCGGCCGGCCCAGCTCACCGCAAACTTCTCCCCCTCCCCTCCCGCGCCCCCGCCTCCTGCCAGCCCCCGCCCCGGCCCGAGAGGGGGCGGGATCGCGGGGCGGGGACCTGCGCGACGGCCGGCGGGGGTCGCCCTCGGAGGCTCGGCCCGCGCCGCGTGCTGGCGGATGTGAGGAGCATCTGATTGGCCGGCGGGCGCGGGGCAGGTGTTACTACTGCGGCGCGCGAGGGAGCGGGCGGGCGGAGCGGAGCCGCAGCGGCCGGGCACCGGGAAGGCGGAGAGGGGCCTGGACTCCGGGAGCGCGGCGTACTGCCCGCTGCCCTCGCCGAGAGCTCGGGCTCACCGCGCCGGAACGTCCCCGGGTAAGAGCGGCCGGGCGGGGCGGCCGGGGCCGGGGGCGCGGGCGGATGCAGGCGCCCACCTGGGACGCCCGGACTCTGGGCTCGGCGCTCGCGGCGGATGAACCGGGTGCGGGACTGGGCTCCGGGAGTCCGCTTGCGCCGGAATTACCCTGATGGTCCCTGGGGAGGTGTCCTGAATTATCCCAGGAACCCCTCTCCGAGAGCCGCGGGAAGGGCGCCGCGGGGGGCGGATGGAGTGGGTGCGCGTTGGAGAGTGAGTGCGGGCGCGGGACCCCCGCGGAGACGGTGAGGGAGCGGGGCGCGCCGGGGACCTGGCGGAGCACGGAGCTCGCTTCCTGTCCGCGCCCCCCGCCAGGCCGCGGCCGTCCGGGCCGGGGATGGGCGGCGGCGTCTTCCGCCCCTTCCTCTCCACGAAACTTTTTCATGCACGAGCCAGCGCGCTGCCCGGTACATCGGGGGAAGCAAGGACCCCAGGATCCTGGCAAGCGGCGGAGCTTGGAGAGACCAAGGAGGGGGTGGGGAAGGAGCAGCAGGGCAGTAGGAGAGCAGGCTCTACTCATTCTGCTGTGTGACCTTGGACGAGCTGCTGCACATCTCTGATCTCCGGGTGATGGGGTGCGTGGTGCCCCAGTGGGGAGCGGGGACGTGGGGGCAGGGCAGTGGGTGAACAAGCCCACGGGCGCACCTGCAGGGCCTGGGCGCTTAGAAATGAGTCGTCTTTGTTCTCCCACCTGTCTGCGGCAGCTCAGCGCTCCCTTCCTGAGGGCGGCGGGGGTGGAGGGTGCGGGGTGGGGGGGGGGCGGTGTGGAGCTGCGCTCGCAGCGTGCCTGGGGGGAGTCGGGAAGCTTCCATACCAACCCCGCCTATGACCTTGGACAGCTCACTTATCCCTCTGGGCCTCAGTATCCTCATCTGGAAAATGGGGGTTTGGAGTTCATGGTGTCTGAAGTCCCCCTCAGTCCTGGCCCGCCCGCAGGTGAGGTGAGCTCAGCACATCCCTTCTGTGACCTAGCCTCTGGGGAAACTGTAGCTCCCTTCTCCAACAAGGCAGCAGGGCTGTGAGACTCAGAATCTCCCACACCGCCCACCCTCTTTGTAGGGGCAAGGCCTCTCCTGGAGAAAAGTCCCAGTGCTGGACAGGAGGCCTGTGGGTTCAGGAGGTGTCAGGGGCCTCCCAAGGTCACGCTTGTGTCCAGGATGAGGTGGAGGTTCTGAAAGGTCTGCACCGTGATGGCCCGTAGCACCCCTCCGTGCACCTCGCTGCCCTTGCTGGGAGAGTCTAACCTGACGCCTCCTGGGGGTGCCTCTGGCTCTGCTCCAGTCGAGATGCGCAGTAGCTTCTCACTGAGCCTCAGGGTGCTGTGGTGAGGGTCCGGGTTTAAGATAGGAGGCCTGAGTCTAATTCCAGGTGCTGCCTCCCATTTGTGTGACCTTGTGTGACCTCGGGCAAGCCCGTTTCTTGCTCTCCTCGCCTATACATGGAAGGGGTTGAACTAGGTGGCTCCCCGGGACCCTCCCAGCCCTGCAGTCCTGTGGCTGCGGTTCTGGGCTGGAGTCTGATCGTAAGAAGTGGGCTTGGCTGGGTGATGGGGCAGGTGGCCCTGGAATTCCCAGTGCACATCCGTCTGCAGAGTGGAGACAGCTGGAGAGAGTTACTCGGTATGAGTGGGCCACTCGGTATGAGTGCGCGCCCCCGCCATGCGTCCTCGGGAAGCCCGGGCTCACTGGTTAGTGGCTGTGTGACCTTGAGCAAGTTACTCTATGTCTCTGAGCTTCAGTTAGTTGTCGGACAAAATGGTAACAGCTGTGGTGTTTTAGGTTGTCGTGAGAAGTAAATGAGAAACACATGTACGATGCTTAGTCCCGTGCGGAGCCTTCCAAGTCCCGAGCCCGCAGCTACTGCCAATGAGGAATATAAAGACCTGCGGGGAGCGGGGCCAGAGGCCGGAGGAGGGGGTGGGGCTGGACTTGCGGTGTGATCTCCCTGCAGCTCCCAGAGCGTCTCTGCAGAATGGCGACAGCGGCGCTGCCTGCCTCTCCCTGTCTCTGTCTCTGTCTCTGTCTGGGATCATTCGCGTGATTCTGCAGCAGAAACTTCACGGGAAAGAAAGAAAATGCTTGACTTCCCTGTAACGTCGCCTCTTTTCTGCTGGTTCCCCCGGCCCCACCTCCTGCCACACCTCCCATCCCTTCTGCGGTTACAAGATGGGCTTTACTCCATCCACCCCCGCCCCCCGCCCGCAGCCTTGGAGGAAGGAGCCGACTGGAGCCGAGAGGGGGTGAGGCTGGCCCCCTGGGCTGAGCAGGTAGAGCTCATCTGCACCCAGGGCTGCAGCGGGAGAGTGGCAGAGGCACCGGCCCTGCCTGGGGGCGCTCGGGACCCTGGGGTGTCAACACGGGTGCGCTGGTGGGTGAGTAGTGGGGTTCCCATGGACTTGCCGTGTGACCTTAGGCAAGTCACACCCCTTGGGCCCCTGTTTTCTCAACTGCAAAGTAAAAGGTTGGGTTAGATGCTCGAAGGGCCTTCTGACCGTCTTGCCTGTGACCCTGTGGGGTCTGCCTTTGCTGAGGCTGGGGGCGGGGTGTGTGGGAGGTTTGCGGAGTCATGCGGGCACTGCCTCTCACCACCCCTCTGTTAAGGTCCTGCGACAGCCTGCGAGGAGATGGTGACATCTCCTCAGCAAGAATGCTGGGGCTTAAGAGCAAAGGCTTTGCAGACAGACAGGTTCAAACTCCTGTCTTGGCTCTTTCCATATTAGCTGTGTGAATTGGGGCAAATTACTTGACGTAACTGAGGCTCAGTTATGTCATCTGTGAAATGGGAACAAGGTTACCTACTTCTTAGGATTCTTCTGAAGATTACACGGGAATAATTAATGTAAAACTTCTGGGATGTGGGGAGTTCTTAGTGTGCATTGAGTGCTGCATGAGGAATGGGCTTTTTGAGGTTCTGCGTCATCACAGAGGGGACTCAGGCTACCGGAAGGGCGGGGTGGAGCCCACCGTCCCGCAGGTGTTGCCACGCGCAGCTGCTGAGGAGCCCCGCCTTCCACCATCCTGCTCTCACTCGACTCTGCCTGGGGCTTCAGGAGCTGGTTCTCGTCACAGGGCCTTGGGGGGCAGGGGCTGCCGGCGGAGGCCAGTCTGCAGAGAGGACCTGGGAGGCTGACAGAAGCCCCTGGTGACAAGGATACAAGGCAGAGGCCCGACAGCCTCCGCTCAAGGTTAGTGGTGAGGAAAGGGCTGGCAAATAGGGCCTTGGAGAAAAGGCATCACCGCCCACGGGCCACGTGAGGTGAGTGGACCCCAGCCTGGGGCGCCGGAAGGGACCTTGGGGGTCATCTCATTCAGTCTCTGACTTTGATGGTGGGGAAGCTGGGCTCAAAGAGGGGGAGTATCTTGCCCAGTATCACACGGCATCCGAGCACCAGGGACGGGGCTGCGCCCGCCCTGTGGACGCTCAGTCCGGTGCCCTTTCCACTCTCCCCGTGAACCACGGAGCAGTTACCTTCCATCTCTTCTAAAATCAGAGCACAAGGTCAGGGGCCTTGACTGAAGCGGAAGGGATGTGAGATCATCAAATCCAACATTCCCAGGTTGCCGGTTAGAACACTGAGGCCCAAGTGAATGCAAGGGTCGGCCTGAGGTCGCCCAGAGCCAGAGACGCATATGCTCTGAGGCCCGAGGTCTGCCAGTGACACCAGCTGCTCCTCTGCTTCTCTTGGGCCTGACAGGCTGCACGGCAGCAGGACAGCCAGACGTGGAAAAACAAACCCCACGGGCTTGGGCAAGGGAGAGAGGACAGAAAGGCAGAAACACTACTTCCAAGACCCAGATTTCCTCTCTTGGCCTGGCTCTGCCGGCCCTTCTGAGCTGTTCCGTGACAGCCTCCCCGCCCTGTAGAGAGGAGACAATAGCCAGCCCGCCGGCCTCGGTACCATCCGTGACACGCGTGCAAGAAAGTCAATATTTGCCCAGTGGCAAAGGAAGGGAAATCTCATCCGATTTGGGACGAGAGTGAGGGGAGTGATTCTGCAAAGCGAGGTCGCGGCGCCCGGGGCCTGCGGCGTCAGCACTCGGCTTCTAAGGCAGCCTTTGGACCCACCGTGTTAAATCACCCTTTGTGTGTGTCTCGGAGAGCCTGCACCCTGCCCGCGGCCTGACCCCCGATACATTTCCCTGACTGCTTGCAGCTGGCGCCCGCCCCCCACCCCCCGGCTCCCTGGAGGAATGGACTCCTGCAGAAAGGCCTCGGAGCAGATGGCCCCCCGAGCGGGGCTCAGGCTCGCTCCTTGTCTGGCCCCTGAGCCCAGGGAGAGATGTGGAAAAAGCCCTTGTGGGGTCAGGAGAGGCTGTGCCTGATTTTTCTGTCCTGCCTTTGTTTTGTTGTCTTTTCATTTTCCTTCTCTGCATCCTGCTTGCTTGTTCTGTGTCCTGAAGTTGGGGAAGGCCCGCGGGGGAGGAGGGCCAGAGCCCGGAGCCTTGAACCCATGGCAGCTGCCGGCTGCTGCGGTGGCTTTTGTGGTTGCCTGGGATCGCACCTTCACAGGTTAACGAAGGGAGCTTTGGGAAGCAGAACGCGTCCGGGGCGAGGCCCTGGGGCCGCACTGGGCGCGGGAGGGGCTGCGTGCTGTGGGAATCCGCCAGGCGGGAGGCTGTGGGTGGATCCACCAAGCCCCCTTCCTCTCTTGGGAACGCTCTGGCTGTGCTGCCTGCCCCAGAGGGGCCACGCCACGTTCCTGGTGGTCAGGGCTGCCGCCCAAGACTAACCCCGGTCCCCTGGCCCCCAGACGATCACAGGGCTGGCGGTCCCCGGAGACCGGAGAGCCAGGGCGATCGATGTCCCACGTGGACCTGGGGCAGCGGCAGGGAGACTGAGGGAGGGCCCCCCGCCTTCCTCCCGCCTTCCCCACAGCCAGCCCTGCGACCTGGTCTGATCAGCCGTACAGCAGCAGCAGGGGCAGCCTGCAACCTGTTCGCCGGGACCCCTAGCGCACAGCCCTGGGCGAGAGCGCAGCGCAGAGCCAGAGCGGACTCCCTGCGTCTTCCGGGGCCCTGGCCCGTCGGGGTGGGGTGTGAGGGCCTGGCACGTCACAGGTGCCTAGCACCGCCACCCAGGCGCCAGGCGTCTTGTCCAGATCCCACCTCCTGCAGGGCTGTAACTAAGTTACTGAAACACGGGTCGCCTCAGTTTCCTCATCTTTAAAGTGGAAATGAAATAGTGTGTACGCCGTACGGTAGATGAGGATTCAGCGTGTTAATATTTATGTGAAGCTCTGAGAACGGTAAGAGTATGAAGACTTCGCTGTTGTTATTGTGGTGCTTCTTCAAACCGGAGGGACACTTTGTAGATAGAGAAGCAGCGTGGGAGCCTGGAGGGGGAGGGCGGTGAGGCAAGGCTGTGACGGTATTTGGCCAGAAGGACCTGGCATCCAGTGATTTCGCTGTGCAGTTACCGCGCGTGGCCCCGGGCAAGCTGCGTCTTCCTGCCCCTGGACCTCAGTTGTCCCCTCCGAAAGGTGGAGAAGGGCGACCGCCTCCCTCGCGTCCCCCAGGGTGCCCTGGATGACGGTCTGAGGCGCTGGCCTCCTCCCGTCTCACCTCTGACCCAGGCGGGCTTCCTGGTGAAGGCTCTGGCCGGTTGCGCTGTCTACAAACAGCCCCAGCCCCAGTGCGGCGCTCTCCCCACAAGGACACGCGGGTGCTGGGTGGCTCCGGGCTGAGCCCGCCCTCTCCCAGCGTCTGCACCTCCTCGGTCGGCATGCTCCGGGCAGGAGTATTTCTGGACGTGGTCCCCGGTTGTACAAGCAGAGAGTTGGGGGCACGTCTCCTTCGAGCTGGGACACCAGGTTGGTGACCCTGAGACGGGCGGGGGGCCCTTCCTCCTCCCCCGCGGCCAGGCTGCGTGCAGTGCCAGGAGGCGGGGGTGGGGCAGACGGTGGCTCGAGGCAGGTCCAGGGCCCTGGTGGACGGCACCCTTGTCCCCTCCCTCGCCTGCCGCCTTCCTTCCTGCCTGCTGACGGTATTGGGCAGGTGATTAGGCCAAGGGCCTCTGCTGAGGACGGGAAGTGACAGGCTGCAGGCGCCCAGGCCACCAGCTGAGTGGCGCCCACTGCCCCGTAGCCCTCTGGCTGGTCATCGGGGTGAGGGGCAGGTATGGAGAGGAGAGGCTCCTTTAAGTCTTCGGAGCTACTCAGGGCCTTGGAAATGTCGCCTCCTCAAAGCCTCTTCCCAAATATCATTTTCCAGGAGCCCTGGAGATGAGTTGCTTTGCCAAGGTCACCTCCAGGGTCACCTCGAAAGCGAGCACAGCCCCCAGAGCCCACTGCGTTTCGTCCGCCCCACCCCCTGGCTTCCTAAAGAAGGTGTGGGGCTTTGGCTGGAGTGTAGGGTCCTGGTCGGGTGCCTGTCTCCTCTGACCTTGGCCATGCCCTTAGATCCCATGGAAAGTCCTCCCTCAGGAAGCTGGAGGTGTGATGAGAGAGCTGGGAAGACTTCCTGGGGGGCTCCGTGGGAGAGGAGGAGTGAAGGCTTTTCCCAAGGCGTTTGGGAGTCAGGCTGGATTCGGGCTCGGGAGAAGCTTCCGGAAAGAGCCCCAGACTCGGAGTTCAGTACCACAGAGTCCAGAGTCAGACCCTGTAGCCGCCTGCCCAGGCTGCGGGCCAATGCTCGAGCTCTCTGAACCCATCACCCTCCTCAGAACTGTGATCGAAGCCCCTTACCTTACAGGGGTTTGTAGATTTTTTACTTTTAAAAACGGCCTTGCTGGGATCTAATTTACGCACTGTACGGGCCACTCAGCCGCAGCGCACAGGTCAGTGGGTTTCGTGCAGTTACAGTCGCGCATCCACCACCACCACCTAACTTCAGAACATTTCTCACCCAAAAGAAAAAGTGTAAACGTTAGTGGTCACTCCTGTTCTCCTATTCCCCAACCTCCAGCCAACAGATAATTTGTCTTGCGTCTCTGTCAGTCTGTCTCCCTGGACGTTTCACATAAATAGAATCGTTCATTACATGGTCTTTTGTGACTTGCTTCTTTCACTTGCATATATTTTCAAGGTCCAGCCACATTGTCTCATGTATCAGTCCTTCATTCCTTTGAATTGCTGAATAATACTCCGTTGCAGGGGGGGACCGCAGTGTACTTATCCATGCATCTGTTAATGGGCGTTTTGGTTGGTTTTTGAGTGTTGCGAATGCGGGTGCTGTGACCATTCGTGTAAAGGTTTTTGACAGGACAAATGTTTTTATTTCTCTTGGGTACATACCTAGGAGTGGGATTGCTGGGTCAAATGGTATATAGTCTGCTCTCTGCATCCGTGGGTTCTCCTCCACACCTGAAGATTCAACCAGCTGTAGATTGAAAATATTTGAAAAACATTCCAGACAGTTCCACAAAGCAAAATTTGAATTTGCCACATGCCAGCAACTCTTTGCATAGTATTTACATTGTATTAGGTATTATCAGTAATCTAGAGAGGAGTTAAAGCCTGCCGGAGGATGTGCTAGGTTATACACAAACACAGCCCTGGTTTATATGAGGGACTTGAGCGGCCTTGGATTTTGAGGGGTCCTGGAAACCACTTTCCATGGAGACTGAGGACAACAGTACTTAAAAAAAAATTTATTTATATTTTTATTTATTTAGTTAGTTGCTCCGGGTCTTAGTTGAGGCAGGCAGGCTCCTTAGTTGCAGCATGCGGACTCTTAGTTGCAGCATGCGTGTGGGATCTAGTTCCGTGACCAGGGATCGAACCCGGGCCCCCTGCAGTGGGAGCGCGGAGTCTTACCCACTGCGCCACCAGGAAAGTCCCAACGGCACTTATTTGTAAAGCTGCTGTTTACTGACCCTGTTCTGAGTACTGTGTGTGGACAGCCTCCTTCAGTTATCACAGTTCTCTGTGAAGCAGGTACTATTATTATTCCCATTTTATAGAATAAGGAACCTGGCGCTCAGAGGTTCCAAGGATACTTGCTGGGGAGCCAGGCTTGAACCCGACACGCTGGCCTGAGTGCGATGCTGTGGGAGTGTTCCCTGCCCACCACGTGGCTCTCCTGGGGAGGTGACCAGACCCCTGCATCCTCTGTCCCCGGGTGCAGTTTTAGGGGCTCCTGTGTCCCCCCAGTATGGAAAGCCTCCCACATGCTCTTAAGAGGCAGAGAGGACCTTCCACCTGGGGTCGGGGCAAGGGAGGCATCCCAGCTCTGACTCCCCTCCTGACTTGGAAAGAGATTTCCCTTCTCTGGGCCTCATTTCCTGCTGTGCAGCAGGGGCTGGGGTACCAGATCCCGGGCTTCCTTCCAGGTCGTACCTCCCGTGGAGATTCTGCGCAGTCTTCCCAGCAATGCTTCTCCCACCTAGTGTGCCGACCAGCCAGGTGGGGGCTGAGTGCGGGGGTGGGAGGAGGGGGCACCCGCCACTGAAACAGCCCGCCGGCTTCTGAGGCTCGGCCCTCCTTCCTGGGCTGGGCTTGTTTGTGGGAAGGTGCTGTGCACACGGTAGGTGCCCAGTGTGTGCTGGCCGACTCCGAGTCAGCCGGCCCAGTCTGGCGACACCGGGAGAGGCAGCAGCGGCCGCTGTGCATCTTCCTTCTGCATGTCCGCGTCCTGCAGCCTTTCCCGGCCCTCCCTCTGCTCCGCATTCCCACTTCCAGAACCTGCTGGTCAGAGCTCCTCCTGGATCCAGGCCAGAGCTCCTCCTGGATCCAGGCGCTGTGTCCCGAGCCTTTAACCCGCAGAGGGACCAGCGGCGCCTCTGGGGAAATGCCTTCTGCGAGCTGGCAGGTGGCGGTGAAGGGTGTGAGTGGCGGTCTCCTCCAGAAGCCTGCGCGCCGGATGGAGAGGATGGGCTTCTGTGGCGGCCCAGACCCGGGGGACCACCGGAGTGTCTCTGGGCAGGCGGCTGGCGTGTCCCTGGGTGTCGGCTCTTTCCCTGCCTGAGGCCGGGGCAGTCCTGCAGGCCTGGCCTGCCTCCCCCGCAGCTCTTTCCACTGAGTGTGTCCAGTCTCCAGGGTGGCCTTTCCCTCCTGTAGTTGCTGAGCTCCCCCCCACCCCCACGCCGTGCCTGTGCCTCCCACTGTTTTTAAGCTCCGTGGGCCCTTTTTTTTTTTTTTCGGCCGCCACCCAGCTTGCAGGATTTTAGCTCCCCGACCAGGGATAGAACCCGGGCCACGGCAGTGAGAGTGCTGGGTCCTAACCACTGGACCGCCTGCCTGCCCCGATGCGCTCCGACACTCACTTTTCCTCTCACGCACTCGGGGGGCTGGGCCAGGGCTCCCTTTTCTCCTGCCAGCACCCCCTCCACCGTCCCTCCATTGGCAGGAGCCGGGCTGGTCCCCATCTGGTCCAGACTCCGCCCTGTCCTGTGGCCCGCTCACCACGGGGTGGCAACACGAGACGGAGCCCAGGCCCCAGGGCAGCCACCACCCTACCCTGACCTCTGTTCAAAACCCAGAGATGGCACAGTTCAGACCACCAAATCAGTAAATGGTGTCATCAGGCTTTATCGGGCATGTGAGGACCAGCTGCGAACTGGGAGCTTTCAAATTCAAAGACTGGCGGGAAGCTCGGGCGGGACGCCCCAGGGTGGCGCATCTGGTGCCGGGAGAGCGTTCACCCTTCACCGTGGTTGCCCATTGCAGCAAGGTTTCCAGACACCAGGGGACTGGTCGAAAGTGACAGCGGGTACACCGCAGTAGAGACAGGCACACAAAGTTTTTGGGTTGTCTGTGCATCTAAAAGTTACGTTTACACCAGACTGCAGTCTTTTAAGTGTGCAATAGCGTCATCTCTGTAAAAACAACATACGTGCCTTGATTACAAAACACTTTATTGCTAAAAGATGCCCAAACACCTGCCCTAGTAACATCAGAGATCACTGCTCGCAAATCCCCTCAGCAAATATAATAATAATGAAAGTTTGGAATATTGTGCAAATTCGCAAAATGTGACACAGACACAAGCGAGCAAGGCTTTCAGGAAAATGGTGCTGATGGACGCGCTCCGCGTGGGGCTGCAACGACCTTCGGTTTGTGAAACGCACGCTACCTGCGAAGCACGGTAGGGTGAGGTGTGTCTTTGTCTCCTGCGGCCTTTAGGGCGATGGCTTGTTTCTTTTATGAGCGTCAGAGGCATTTACAAGAAGTAGCCTAGGTTAAGGTTTGCTTATGCTCATGAAATAAGCTGGATTTACTTTTGCTTACGTGGCTTAAATGGCTTTGTCTGCTCAGGGAATTTCTGAAGTCTAGTCTCTATTTTGTATTTAATTTTAACACCGCCAGGCTGTCCCTGCAAGAGTAGTGATGTTATAAAGAGAACCGTTGGGCTCCCCAAAAACTGGGTGGCAGCTTCCTCCTGAGGACAAGCTGCTTGGGGAACCGGCCACTTGGCAGTAGGGGTGGGGTGGAGGTGTCAGGGATTTAGAGACGTGAAGGGTTAGAAAGGGGGCCTTGAAATTCGTCTAGGCCAACACTGTGTCGCTCCCTGGGTCATGCCAGTAGTGGTGTATCCTCAGCTTGAATACCCCCAATGACAGGGCACTCATTCCCTTACAAAACCAACGTCCCGTCAGGATTTCGGCAAGTGCTGGGGCAGAGATTCTCCCCTCACTCTGAGCCTGAATCTGTGCTCCCGCACCGTGAAGCGGGGGGCCTCTGGGGAAGGTCAGGCCCCCAGCCCTTGGTGCCGCTGGAGTTGGAGGAGAAGCAGAGGAAGCCGCAGGGCAGTGTCTGGGCCGGGAGAGGCGTGGTGGGATCCTTCCCTCCACGGGGACCTTGCTGGGGAAGGGGCCACCACGAAGAGCGAGATGCTGTTAGGAGAGACCGTGTTAGGTGCCTGGAGCGTGTGGGACAGAAAGCTAGAAATACGGAAACGGCAGACACCCCAGGTCACCAGCTCCAGGGACGCAGTCTGACGGGGGCCACGGCCAGGACTCGGCAATGGCGGGGGCTTCACCTAGTCGGGCCTGCCCTGCTGACCCCGCCGGTTGACTGGGAGCCAGGCCGCACCTCCCGGACCCTGTGACCTGGGGCAAGTCTCTGCCTCCTGCTGGGGCTCGTGGCCTCGGCCACGGATGTGCCATGTGTGGACCCTTGGAGGCGGCGTGGTGGCCGAGCTCTGTGGGGGGCAGTGTTCCCAGCAGTCGCAGGGAGGGGACAGTCCTCCGCCCACCTCCCTTCCCCTCCTCTGCCCGGGCAGGGGGCTGCGGCCCCGCGGCCTTCAGTCCCAGCTGGGCCAGGGCAGTCTCTCCCGCGTGCTTGCAGGTGGCAGGGTAGAGGACGTTCCCGTGAGCGTGCACCTGGAGGCCTCCGCGTCCTGGCCCAGGGGGCTCTGAGCAGCGCATCCCAGCGGGCGGGGGCAGCGTCCTGCTGTGTCCTCCCCACGTGGGTCAGCTGTCCCCCCTGCCTCCGGGGGTGGTGGCTCTGAGCCCTCCCATCTTGTTCTGTAGTCGTCAATGGCCGTCCCTGCCAGGTCTGTCTCTGGCCTGGAACTGGTCAGCCCCTTCCACACCTCCCAAACATCCCGACTCAGTGCGCCTCTTCCAGGAAGCCTCCCGGGTGGTGCTGCTGGTCTCGCTGCCTTTGCCCTGTGGTCCCTCAGCCAGAGCCCCTGGCACCACGGGGGCAGCAGGGCTGGAGTGGACCAGACCGGGCTGGAGGGCCGGCCATGCCCCCGAGCTCACGGCTCTTTCTCTCCTGCATGTTCTGTCCTCTTTTGATCGAGGTGCACAGAGTGCACGACTGAGGGGTCCGCACTCCTGTGCAGACACCCAAGATGCCCGGAGGCCCCCACGTCCCCTCCCATCACTGCTCTCCACGCTCGCCTGTCACTGCAGCTGAGGTCTCATTTCCGCAGCCCCCCCACCCCAGTTCTCCTCCCCCTCGCACCTCCTTTACGGGCCCTGGTACCCAAAGCCCATCCCCGGCTTCCTTCTCCCCATGACTGTGCTCCTAGTCCCCTTGGCACCTGTGCCAGGGACTCCCAGGGCGTCAGCTGCCGTGCCCCCCACTCCCAAGCCACACGCCTGCCCGCCGGCTGCTGGGCTACACCACCTGGCGGGTTGCTGGTGCGGCGAGGGTTCAGGGGGGATGTCCGTGGCGTCTGGGCGGCCTGGCCTCACCGCGTGCGGTCCTGTCATCTGAGGGTGGACTGGGGCCTAGAGAAGGAGCCGACTCTGCTGCTTCCCTGGGGAGGGTGGGGTCGGACCCCTCCACCCACCCAAAACAACTTGAAAGCTCGAGCAGGCAAGACAGAGCCGGACGGCACGAGTGTCTGGGCAGCTGGAGGTGGGGGAGGGGGGTGGAAGACTTCGCAGTGTCTGGACACAGGTGGGGAACAGCTGGGACAGGGCGACGGCTCAGGAGAGAGGACCTGGCCCAGAGCGGGGCCCCGGAGGGCGGCCGGGCTGGGGCTGGGGCTTCACCGGGAGAGGCCCAGTGTGAGCTCGCCCCGGGCCATGGCGTGGTGGTCAGGAGAGGCCTTTCTGGCCCTCCCGCTGGGCCGTCTGGGCTGCGGGGCTGACCTCCCGTCCTCGGGGACACTGCTTCCTAGGTTTGCATCCACAGAGTTCTTAGTCGGGACTTTCCAATTGGGATTCTGCTGCATCTTTCCCCTCCTCCGGCCTGTTGGCATTCTGAGGACACGTCTGGCTGTCCTGGTCCCCAGGTCAGGCAGGAGGAAGCTGGCTTCTTCAGGGAGGATAATCGTGTCCTGGGATTCGCACGAGACGGTGAGCTGTCAGGGGTATTGGCGGAAACAGGCATCTCTGTGTGAAGAGTGAAGGGCATGTCTTTTTTTTTTTTTTTTAATTAATTATTTTTATTTTTGGCTGCGTTGGGTCTTTGTTGCTGCGCACGGGCTTTCTCTAGTTGTGGCGAGCGGGGGCTACTCTGTTGCGGTGCGTGGGCTTCTCGTTGCAGTGGCCTCTCGTTGCGGAGCATGGGCTGTAGGCGCACGGGCTTCAGTAGTTGTGGCTCAAGGGCTCAGTAGTTGTGGCTCGTGGGCTCTAGAGCACAGGCTCAGTCGTTGTGGCGCACGGGCTTAGTTGCTCCGCGGCATGTGGGATCTTCCCATACCAGGGCTCGAACCCGTGTCCCCTGCACTGGCAGGCAGATTCTCAACCACTGCGCCACCAGGGAAGCCTTGGGCATGTCTTTTCCCCAGGGCCCACCAGGCGTCTGGGAGGAAGGAGGCCCTCGTGGAAATGGGGGGGACAGACTGCATCCTCCTCACTGACTCCCCGCCCCACCGAGGGCAGACAGGGCTCCTGGCTCAGCCCCCGTGCTCAGCCTGGTTGCTCATCTCTGAAGTGGGCGCCAAGCACTGACCTCACGGGGCTGAGCGTGGAGAGAAACGCAACGTGGCCCTCGTGGAGCCTCCCCCTGCCCCCGCCCCGTCCTCCCACAGTGGGACCTGCTGGCTGGGGAAGGAGCCCTGGCGGGGGGGCTGGGAGCTCAGCGTCCACGCCCTCAGGGAGGCCTCCATCGTGGGGAAGAGGCCCTCCTGCTGCGTGCCCACCAAGGCCTGAGTCTGGATCTGTGGAGCTGCTGAGGGGCTGGCCGCTCAGCAGGGAGCCTGCAGGCACCTGGGGGAGTAAGTGAGAGTGAGGGTCAGGTGGAGGTTGGATTTCCAAACAGTCAGACGTCCAGGGGTCCTTCTCAAGGCTGGACAGGGCAGACGCCGCTGCCCTAGGTAATCAGGGAGGTGGTGCTCACGCCTCAACCCCCCGACTCTCTGGAGGCTCTGAGCTGCCCTGCCCCTCCCCAGGAGCACTTGCTTATCTTCCTCCTGTTGGGCCATCCGGGACCACAGGCCCGCCCGCCCAGACCGTGGCCGCTCGGCCCCAGGGTGCGTGGGTCTGGCCTTGACGGGCCTGCCTCTGCTGCGGGTCTCCCTCTTCTCCCTGAAGCAGGATGGTGGTTGCGGAGGGGAGAGGGCAGTGCCCGGTGGACCCCACCTTCTCAGTTACCTGCTGCCAGGCCCAGGGGGCTGCTCACACGAGAGGCTGCCACACGGGCAGGAGTGACCAGCCTGAGGAGTGGGCAGAGCTGGGAGGGAGGGGCGCCGGCCTCAAACTCCCACCTGCCCCTCCCAGCTCCCCTGCTTCCTGGACAGAGCCGCCTGGGCTGCTGGGCCGCACCTGCCCCCTCGCTCTGGGGACACAGGGGACTGAGGAAGGGCACGCGTGTATCCTGGGGTCCAATTTGCACCCAACCCACACGCGGCTTCATCTCAGCGGCTGCGCCGGGGACGGATGCCTGCCCTGCGCAGAGTTGAGGGATCAGCTCTGAGACAGAGCCCGCCTCTGGGGCTGCCCGGCTGGGATGGTCTGGTTCCATGGTCCCCTCACTCCCCACCTTGTGCTGCCCACAGAGGTGCCGTCTTCAAGCCCGGGGCCCCTGGGAGGAGGGATGCCGCTCTGCAGAGGGTGGAGGGAAGGGGGCAGGTCTCCTGGCACCTTCGGAGGCAGAGGCCCCTTCGCCCGAGAGACGGGCCAGAGGTGACAGTGACGCCAGCGGATGCGGATGGCCCGCGGCTCTCCCAGCCCCCAGGCGCTGTGGTTGTGCCATGTGACCACCCGGGAGCCCGGCCCCTCATCAGGGTGTAGCCTCTCGCCCCAGGGCGCCTCACGTTCCCACGTTTGGCCATATAACACGCATCACAGGGTGTTTACACGTCACGCGTGGTGTCACACACGTGTCACACACATGCCTCTCCGGTTCCCCTGCTGAGGCCCCTCCCAGGTGGCCCTGGGGCCTCCGTCCTCCTGTGTGACCTGCGGTCCCGCCGTGTGTGTATGCGTGTTTGGGGGGTAGGGGATGGCGCCCAGGCTCCACCGGATGTGGAGGCCCCGCCTGCCAGGCTCCACGCCGGGGATCCGTGAGGGGATCTGCGGTCTTCTCAGAGCCTGTCACCCCCGTCACCCCTGCCCACTGCTCTTCCCCCTCCACGGCATGCACACACACTGTACACACCCCCACACACCACACACACACTGTACACACCCCCACACACCACACACACTGTACACACACCCCCACACCACACACACACTGTACATACCCCCCCACACCACACACACACTGTACACACACACACTGTACACCCCCCCACACCACACACTGTACACACCCCCCACACCACACACACACTGTACACACCTCCACACACCACACACACACTGTACACACCCCCACAGCATGCACACACTGTACACACTACCACACACTGTACACACACCCCCACACCGCACACACACTGTACACACACCAACGGCATGCACACACACTGTACACACCCCCCCACACCATACACACAGTGTACACACACCACACAGTACACACCCACACACACCACACACACACACTACACACACCACACACACACTGTACACACACACACTGTACACACCCCAACAGCATGCACACACACTGTACACACCCCCCCACACCATACACACACTGTACACACTCCCACACACCACACACACACACTGTACACACCCCCACACAGCACACACACTGTACACACCCCCACACACCGCACACACACTGTACACACCACAGACACGTACCACATACCACACACCACACATACACACCACATGCCATATACACACGGCACAGACACACCTCACACACACACACACCTCACAAACACACACACACTCTCTTATGCTCACATTAAAAGGCATTTGCTTTCAGCCCAAACCCTCGTCCCAGCTTCTTCGGGGGGGCCGTGTGTAGCAGACCTTGTGTGTCAGAGCCCGTAACGTTTAGCCAGGAAGACACTGTGTCCATTTTTAATGGTTTTCACTGAACGTCATCGTGCATCTGGAGGAAGGATAATGGGCCGTGGGGCTGCGGTCCTGTGCACAGGGCGGGTTTGTGCCGTTGGGTTATCACTGCTGAGCCAGGGAGTGGGGCTGCCCCTCCTGCCCGCGTACACAGCACGAGGTCGGGTGCCCCTGGGCCCCTGACACTCGGGGGGCCATACCAGGCCCAGCCTTGCTCCCCGCTCCTTCCCACAGCCTGCATCCGGCAGCCTGTGGTCCTTGTGTCCACGGACCCCCCTCAGTCACCCTTCGTGGTCCACCCTTCCCCACCTGCTCGCTGAGACCCTGAGGCCCATGAGGGCGCGTGTGGGTTTGGGAGACACTGCGGGTGCTGGGTGGGGTCGGGCTGTGGTCCTGCCAGGCCCTGACGGGGTGTCCCCGCCCCCCCGCCCCCTGTGCCCGAGATAGTGGCTGTGGTGCACCTGGAGGGGCGTGCAGCCTTTCCCCGTGTGACGTTTCACACATGGGTTCTGGACCGCGTGGTGTGCAGGGTTCCCTGGGCTCTCGGGGTCCGGGTTCTGCTCATCTGTGATTTGTGAATCCTGCACCCAGATTCCAGGTCCAGGGAGAACAGCCCGTGGCAGATGTGTGGGGCCTCACGGGAGCTTTCTCCTCTGACCATCCTCACTTTCGGGCGTGCAGGCGGAGGCCTGGGATTTGCTCATCTCAGCCTGGACGCGGGGGAAGGCAGTGGCGCGTGGCTGGAGCCGGAAAGATTGAAGTGAGATGCTGGGAGGGACTTCCCAAGGCTGGGGCCCTGGGGCCGGTGCAGAGCACGCTCTGCTTCTCCACGCGGGCGGTGGCCTGGCTCCAGGTACAGGTGTCCACGGCCGACCCAGGCAGGCACGCGAGGAACTCACAGAAATGGGCAAGTTATTTTCAAAGTGAGCTAGAAAATTAATTCATTCAAATTTTAGTCTCCACCTCCTAGGACCAAATGTTGGACTGGAGCATGGGTCCAGAAAAATAAAGACAAACTTATTCTTAAGTACCAACCTTCTTAGCCGCTGGCTTCAGCGAGTCTCGTCTTGCTGGTTAACCAGTTTCCATCTCATTCCTTTGGCTTCTGCGAATACAGTGTCAGCAAAGATGGAATCTCCTCAGCTCTCCGTTATCCGTATCGATGGAAGCCGGGCCTGAGTGCGTGGGGGGTGTGTGTGCATGTGGGGGTGTGTGTGCATGTTGGGGGGGGGTGTCGGGGTGTGGGCACCTGTGCCCTTGGCAGGGGTGTGGGGGTAGAACTTTCTCGTCTCCCACATGGGGTCAGGCTCCATTTAGGGGTCGTGCTCCTCCGGGAGCACGCGGAGGGGCCCAGAAGCAGCAGGTGGGCGTCAGCGCGAGGGGAGGGGGAGGGGGAGATGGGCGCCTCCCGTGGCTCCCTCTGATCCGGATCCAGGGCCTGGGCCCCTTGAGGGTCTGGCCGAGGTGACCGTCCCTTTGCTTTCGCTCGGGCACACTCGGGAGAGGTTCCTTGTGGGGTCAGGGTGGGGAGCGGGGCTGCGGCCCCTCGTGGGACCGACTCCCAGGGGAGATGCAGGGTCCGAGGGCCTGGGATAGACGGTCAGAGAGCCGAGTGGCCACCCTGGAGAGATGGACTGGACAGACAGACGGATGGGGCCCTGTTCCTGCCGCGGAGGTGGGGGGGCTGGAGGCTTAGGCCGTGGGGGATTGAGGCCCAACCTTCACGCTGACTCAGCTGTCTGAGCAGAACAGCCTCGTCGCGGGAGGGGGTGATGCCGCGCCCCCCCACCCCCAGGAGGGCAGGTGAGGACGGTCCAGGCCGGCACAGCCCCGGGGGCTTATTTTCCTTCCAACACCCAGCCTTGGGCCCGCACTTCCCTTGGCCCGACCCTCGGATCTCGGGGTCTCAGGGCCTCGTTTTGCGGAGCGCGGCCCTAACCACCTGCCTCGGGGTGGGCGGCCCCATTTCCTCCCTCCCTCTCTCCCTCCCGCCGAGTGGCTGGGGGAGGTGGGGCGCTGTGGCAGGTGACCCGAGTCTTCACCAGCCCCACCCCGTCCCCTCTCCTGCGCATGCACTCTCTGCGGGCATCGCTGGCTAATGTGCCAGTTCAGGCTTCACGCTTCCTGCGCGGGAGCCGCGGGAGACAGCTTCACCCATCACCCTCAATCCTGGAGCCGTGCCCAGGACTGCGGCCTGAGCCCCCGGGGAGGACCATTTCCCCTCGTCCCGCTGTGCTCCAGGGGCTGCGGGTCCAGCGCCGCCCCCGGCAGCGCGCGCTGTGTGCCCTTGGACAGGTTACTTCACCTCTCTGGGCCTCTTCCCCACAGGGGTCTTGAGAACTGTGGTCGAGCATCTTTGCTTCCTTAGCTTCCTTAGCTTCTGGTGGAATAAGCGGGGGTGAAACCCCCACCCCTAGGCTTATCCGGAGGGAACGTGAAGCCTTGGTTCTTTGCTGGAGAAATGGCTGGTGCTTTCCCGAACATTCCTCACTGGGTAGGGCTGACCCCATCTTGCGGCTCCTGACGGGGAACCCTCTGCCCCTCAGAGGCGCCGGAGGCACAGTGTGCAAGGGCTGGGGCTGCTTCTCTCTCTTTACGGTTTGAGCTGGACCCTGGAGGCTGTGAAGGAAGCCTCGCGGTGCTGGAGAACGGCCGGCAGCTCGTCCAGCCCCTCGCGGGGCCACAGCCCGCGCAGCCGGGAACAGGCCTAAGGCCCCGCCGGTCAGGACGCTCGGATGGCCCAGCTCGGATGGCCCAGCCCCGCCGCTCCCAGGGGTGCACCCCCCCCCCACGTCACAACAGGCTCCCCAGGCCCGTTGCCCCCATGCTGGGGTGGCGCCCCTGGACCCGCCCGGGGGCCGTGGGGGCAGCCGAGCCCTGCCCACCCTGTGACGCGAGGGTCTGTGCTGCTGGCTCGCTCCTGCCCGCCCCACACGCGTCTGCCGAGTGCCCGTCGCGCGCCAGACGGCGAGACACCTGCCAGGGCAGGGCCGCAACGTTTTCCCCCGAGGGCCAGAGAGGAAACATCTCAGGCTCGGCCGCACACCTCGGTGGCAACTACTCCGCTCTGTTGCAGCGGGAAGGCCGCCAGAGAGGCCACGGCCTGGGCCCCGCGTGCCGAGCCCCAGGGACGGTTCTTCCCGGGAAGCAGCCGCGCCGGGTGCGGTTCACGCAGCCGAGCGCCGGCCGGGCAGGCGAGCGCAGCCTCTGCTCAGGCCGCCCCAGGCTGTGTGCGGGGAGAGGCCGGGTCTCGGGCCGGAGCAAGGGGAGCCGTTTGAGCCGAGCGGAGAGAAGCAGTCACTCAGCGACGGTGGGCGGAGGCGCCGGGTGGCGATGGAGATGGGGGCGAGGGCGCCGGACACAGACGACGGGCCTGAAGGCCACCTTCAGGGGCAGCTGCGGCCCCCGGGGCGGCGTCTAAAGGTGGCAGGATGAGACACGTTCTAGAAGGTTGCTTTGGGGGCAGGGTGGGTGCGGGGCCGAGTGCGGGGAAGGTCGCGGGGTCACCGAGGCCTGGCAGAGAAGGGGCTTGAGGCAAACGGAGGAGTCGGAGTTGTGGCCGAAACCAGGGTGCGGGGCCGGTCGGGTGGCCATCGCGGGCCGTCCGGCGCGACAGGCACGCAAGTGTCCGCGGGGTCTGGTGACCTCTCCTCACAGCCGCGTGGTGGGGTGAGGGGGCGAGCCCAGGGGGGACGGAGGGGGGAACCGGAGGTGGGCGTGAAAAGGAACACGGGTCAGACGGTCCCCTTCAAACGCGAGAAGGTCCTCGGCTGGCAGGGGTCGCCGCCGGCCTGGGCGGTGGGTTTTGTGAAGTGTCTCCGGCAGTCCCGCGAGGCCCCACCCCCCGCGGCAGCCGGGCCCTCGTGGAGGGCGGGGCCGGCAGGCTCTCGGCGCGAACCCCACCCACCCGCCCGTCGGGGCCCCACCCCCCTGACCGGATCACCCCGAGGCCCCGCCCTCCGTCACACTGAGCCTTAGATCCACACGTGAGTTTGGGGGTCGCGGGCACTCAGTCCGAGCCGGGCAGTTTCAGGGCTGGTGTTTCGCCGGTGAGTCTCACAACAAGACAGAGAAACAGGGTGCAGGGACCTGGGAGGACGTGAGCCGAGGGGCTAAGGGGCCCCTCCGAGGCCAAGGAAGTTTCGGGGGCGTCCAGACTGGGGGCCGGCGTTTGCCGGGTGAGTTTGTGGCCCACGCAGAGAGCAGAGGTGAGGGAAGGGCAGTGAGTAGGAGCCGGGCCCAGGCCAGCGGGGCCTTTTTTCTGAGTGTGAACAGAAGCCCTGGGGGCTTCACGTGGATCAGCCCGGCTGCCGTGTGGGGATTAGACTGAGTGGAGGACTGTGGAAGCTTCCAGAACGTAGCTGTTGTTCTTGGCTGAAGTGGAAGACGTGGTGAGTGGAGGAGGGAGTTTGCAGATGCTCCGGCTGGGCGGAGAGGGCAGGAGGGGCTGAGGACCCCAAGGCTTTGGGCGGGGCCCAGCGCTGCCCCCGCCCCTCCTCCGCCGGCATCTGGCTTCTCAGGGTGTGTGTTGTTCCCCTGCTCTTTGGGCAGCTGTGTCCTCAGGCCCCAGGCCCTGGGATCCACGGGTGTGCGGCCCCTGCTCCCTCCCAGCAGCTGTCAACTCCCCACCCCCGCCGCGAACCCCCGGGAACATTGTCTGATCTTTCATAAGAACTTGGGGATGACAAGACATTCATTTTGGCTGTTTTTGACGTTTTTCCCCTTCCCTCTGGAGCCAGGCTCCTTTCCAGCCTCTTTTACTCACTTCAGTCTAAGTGAAATTTACAAAATGTAAATGTGAACACATTACCCGCATCCTTAGACTCCTTGTTGTGGCTGTAAGGTTGTGCGCCTGGTCCTGCGGGCTCACCTGCACCCGTGCCCCCTCCGTGTGGCCATGCTGGGCTTCCTCAGGCTCTGGGCTCCCCGTGATGCTGCCCCCACCCCTGGGCCTTTGCATGTGCTGCTGCTGCCTTTCCTCTTTGCCTGGAGGCCCCCCATTCCATCACCAGTTGCTCAGGAAAGCATTCCTGCTCTCCCAGATTAGGTCAGATACACCCCAGTACAGACTCACACCAGCAAGGGTCTCTCCTTTGTGCATTTCTCACAGTTACAATTTTACATTCATTTGTGTGCAGTTATGTAACATCCAGCTTATGAGTCCCGCATGGGAGTTCAATCAGTTTGTTTTTTTTTTTTTTTTTGGCTGCGTTGGGTCTTCGTTGCTGTGCACGGGCTTTCTCTAGTTGAGGTGAGCGGGGGCTCCTCTTCGTTGCGGTGCGCGGGCTTCTCATTGCGGTGGCTTCTCTTGTTGTGGAGCACATGCTCTAGGTGCCCAGGTTTCAGTAGTTGTGGCACGCGGGCTCAGTAGCTCCGAGGCATGCATGTGGGATCTTCCCGGACCAGGGCTTGAACCCGCAGGCGGATTCTTAACCACTGCTCCACCAGGGAAGCACTCAATCAGTTATTTGTTGAATGAATGAATGAATAAATACCTCCCCCATTGTTCTCTCTGCTCTGTACCCGGCGTTCCTACCCTATCTGGGTCCACATCATCTCTGGCTGGACTGTGAACTCACCCTTTGTGGGCCCCCTGCCCCAGCCTCACCCCCTCTGCTACCCGTGGAGCTGTCGTTGCCCTTTAAACAGATCAGGCCACTCCTGTTGGGGACGTGAGTCCGTCCGATCCCCTTTTCCTGGACTTCAAGGTCCCTGGGATGGGCTCTCCAGCTGACGTCCTGGTCTGTGGGGCCCCCTGAGCCCGTCGCACACGCAGCACCGTCTGCCCTGGTCGATTCTTTTGTTTCATGATTCATGTCACTCGTCCTGTGGATTTGGGAAAAGGTTCACGTCCGGTAGGGGTCCCTCTGCTGTGCCGAGGCCACTCAGGCCCTTCGAAGGGGCTCCTGGATTCAGATCCGACCACAGTTATCGAACATCATCTCCGTGCCAGACACAATCAAATTTATTCTTTTAATTTTCACAACAGTTTTGAAAAGTGGGTATTATTTTCTGCCATTTTTATATGAGGAAATCGAGTTCAGAATGGGATTTGTTTGGAGTCATCTGGCAAGCGGTAAGCATCCCGGGATCACAGTCTGCCTCTCTCTGCCGGGCTGCCTCTTGCCCACCACAGAATCCAGAACCAACGACCATGCGGGCTGAGTCTGACGAAAGCCTGCAGCTAACGTTGTACTTGGTGGAGAAAGACTGAAGACTCTCTGAAGATCAGGAAAGAGGATTCCCCCTCTCACAACTTCTATAACGCTGCACGGAGGTTCTTACCATGGCAGTTAGGGAAGAAAAAGAAAGAAAAGGCATCTGCATTGGAAAGAAAGGTGTGAAATTATCTCACTTTGCATGATCTTGTAGCTGGAGAGTCCCAGGGAAGACACACCACACGCACGTTCCACACACACACAACACACAGTATCACAACTAGTAAGCCAGTTCAGCATATGGCAGGACATGAGATCAATACACGAAAACCTACTGCATTCACATCTGTGAGCAGTGAACAATCTGAAATGAAATTAAGAAAGCAGTTCTGTCTAAGGCAGCATCAAAGAGAATCAAATATCTAGAAATAAATTTAACAAAAGTGTAAGACTTTATTTATCCCGGGAACTGCAAAACAGTGTTGCAAGAATTTAAAGAAGAGCGTAAAGGGAAAGACATTTGAATATTACGTTGTTAAGATAGCAGCACTCCGCAGATTGGCCCACAGATTCAGCGCAATCCCTATCAAAATCCCAGGTGGCTTTTACAGAAATAAACAAGCTGATCTTTAAAAAATTTTTTTTAATTTTTATTTTATTTATTTATTTATTTATTTTTGTGGTACGCAGGCCTCTCACTACTGTGGCCTCTCCCGTTGCAGAGCACAGGCTCCGGACGCGCAGGCTCAGCGGCCATGGCTCACGGGCCCAGCCGCTCCGCGGCATGTGGGATCTTCCCGGACCGGGGCACGAACCCGTGTCCCCTGCATCGGCAGGCGGACTCTCAACCACTGCGCCACCAGGGAAGCCCCAAGCTGATCTTTTAAAAAAAAAAAAAAAAAAAAGCTGAACTTAAAATTCATATGGAAATGCAAGAGACCCAGAATAGGCAAAATAATCTTCATGAAAGAACAAATTTGGAAGACTCACGCTGCCTGATATAAAAACTTAACTACAAAGCTGCAGTGATTAAGACAGTGTGGTATTAGCATAAGGATAGACATAGATTAATGCAATAGAGAATCCAGAAATAATCCCTCACATTTATGGTTGGTTAATATTTTACAAGGGTATGAAGACAGTTCGGTGGGGAATAACAGTCTTTGCAACAAATGGAGATCCATACACAAAATGCATTCACGAAAATGAACTCCAAGTGGATCATAACTTGAATGTAGGAGCTAAAACTACTAGGCTCCTCTAAGAAAATATAGGAGTAGATCTTTGTGCCCTTGGGTTATGTGATGATTTCTTAGATATGACACCAAAAGCACAGGCAAGAAAAGAAACAGGTAAATTGGGCATCATCAAAATTGAAAACTTTTGTGCTTCAAAGGATACCATCAAGGGACTTGCCTGGTGGCGTAGTGGTTGGGAGTCCGCCTGCCGATGCAGGGGACACGGGTTCGAGCCCAGGTCTGGGAAGATCCCACATGCCGCGGAGCAACTAAGCCCATGAGCCACAACTACTGCGCTCGTGTGCCACAACTACTGAGCCCGTGTGCCTAGATCGGCAATGAGAAGCCACCGCAGTGAAAAGCCTACACACTGCAATGAAGAGTAGACCCCGTTCACCACAACTAGAGAAAGCCTATGCGCAGTGGCGAGGACCCAATGCATCCAAAAATATAAAGAAAAAAAGGACACCATTAAAAAAGTGAAAAGATAACTGTAGAATGGGAGAAAATACTTGCAAAACATACATGACAAGGAACTGGTATCCAGAATATGCAAAGAACTCATACAACTCAATAATAAAGAGACAAATATTCAATTAAAACATGGACAAAGGATTTGAACCGACATTTCTCCAAAGGAGACATACAAATGGCCAATAAACACAGGAAGAGATGCTTGACATCATTAGTCATCAGAGAAATGCAAATCAAAGCCACAGTGAGATGCCACTTCACCTCCACTAGGACGGCTATAAACAAAAAGACATGTAATAGCAAGTACTGTCCAGGATGTGGAGAACTTGGAACGCTCATACAATGCTGGTGGGAATGTAAATCAGTGCAGCTGCTGTTTAAAAAAAATTTTTTTGAAGTATAGGTGATTTACAATGTTGTGTTAATTTCTGCTGTACATCAAAGTGACTCAGTTATACACATACATATATTCTTTTTCATATTCTTTTCCATTATCGTTTGTCACAGGATATTGAATATAGTTCCCTGTGCTCTACAGTAGGACCTTGTTGTTTATCCATCCTATGGATAATAGCTTACATCTGCTAATCCCAAACTCCCAGTTCTTCCCTCCCCCTCCCTCCCTCCCACTTGGCAACCACAAGTCTGTTTTCTATGTCTGTGAGTCTATTTCTCTTTCGTAGATAGGTTCATTTGGGGCATATTTCAGATTCCACATATTGGTGATGTCATATGGTATTTGTCTTTCTCTTTCTGACTTACTTTGCTTAATATGATAATCTCTAGGTCCAGCCATGTTGCTGCAAATGGCATCATTTCATTCTTTTTTATGGCTGAGTAATATTCCATTGTGTGTGTGTGTGTGTGTGTGTGTGTGTGTATATGTATATGTAGGAATGTTGGGGTGCATGTATCTTGTTGAATTATAGTTTTGTCTGGATATATGCCCAGGAGTGGGATTGCTGGATCATATGGTGACTCTATTTTTAGTTTAAGGAACCTCCACACTGTTCTCCATAGTGGCTCAGTGCAGCCACTTTGGAACATAGTTTGGTAGTCCTTTAAAATGTCAAATGTAGTTACCATAAGACCCAGAAATTCCACTCCTAGGTATTTACCCAAGAGAAATGAAAACATGTCCAAAAACGTGCACAGAGACGTTCATTGCAGCATTATTCTTATAGCCAAAAAGTGGAAATAACCCGTGTCCATAAATTGATGAGTGGATAAATAAAATGTGTTATCTATGTAGTGGAATATTACTCAACCATAGAGAGGAATGAAGTGCTGACACCTGCTACGACATGGATGACCCTTGAGAACACTACCCTCTGTGGGAGAAGCTGAACACCAAGGCCACCTATCATATGATTTCATTTGTATGAAAAGTCAGAATAGGGGAATCTGTACAGATAGGTCAGTGGTTGCCTGGGGCTGGGAGGAGGGTGGGAATGGGGAGTGACTGGTAATGAAGTAGGGCTGCTTTTTGGTGAAAATGGTCTAAAATTAGATTGTGGTGATGGTTGCACCACCCTGTAAGTATACTAAAACCCACCAAACTGAACACGTTAAATGAGTGAATTGAATGGATGTGAATTGCATCTCAAGCCTTCTTAGAGTCGGGCGGCGGAATCCTGGTCAGTGAGGTGGCGGTGAGGGAGATGGGGCTGAGCCCCCGAGGCCCGGCGGGCTCCACCTTCCCTTTCGAGATGGATTTTAGGACCAAGGCTAGTTTACCCAGCCCGTAACAAGAGCTTACTAAACTGCTCGGCGAGTGTGAGCGGGGAGAATGCGCCCGCATCGCCCTGTGGTCGGGGCGGCTTGTGCCGGCCGTGCTGGCTCCCGGGCGAGGGCTCAGATTCTTAGAGCAGGGCTGGAGCTTCGGGGCCCCTAAAACTTGCCCTCAGAAGAGCTCTGCGTGCAGGGAGAAGCACAGTGCGAAAAGCCTCACTTTTACCTTTGCTGTTTGCATCCTGCTGTGTGTTTGATGCTTCTAGGAGACGTGCTGTTTGTCCCATGACCTGGAGCACCTCAGGTGTGCGCTGCTGTCCAGACACCCCCTGGCACCGACTGTGCGCCGGGCAGAGGGATGCTCGTGCTGCCTGCGTCTGACCTCACAGGGCCTGTGGAGGAGGCTCGTACCCCCATTTTGAGAAGCAGAAATAGCTCGGTGGGGAGGGGAGGGTTGGGGGAGCAGAGTTTAAAAACTCGTAAGAACGTTACCTTAAATGAAGACCATCACGATAATACTTTTACCAGCAGGAGCTTGCAAACCATCTAAGCATCAAATACAGCACTACCGCGCAGCAGGGCATTATTTAGCTACTTGATAACAAAGGAAGTTTTTTTTTTGCGGTACGCGGGCCTCTCACCGTTGTGGCCTCTCCCGTGGCGGAGCACAGGCTCCGGACGCGCAGGCTCAGCGGCCATGGCTCACGGGCCCAGCCGCTCCGCGGCATGTGGGATCTTCCCGGACCGGGGCACGAACCCGTGTCCCCTGCATCGGCAGGCGGACTCTCAACCACTGCGCCACCAGGGAAGCCCACAAAGGAAGTTTTTAACGGTAAAGGAGAATGCTTGTGACAAAATTTTATGTGAAAAAAGGGCAGAATACCAAATTCTATATAGTATGATCGCAACATGTAAAACACCCTCAGAAAAAAATACTGTTAGAAGCTTCTCCAAGGATGCTAACCTGTGTTATCTCTGGAAGGTAGGATCATGGGGAATGTCTCCTTTAGTCTCTCTCCCTCCCCCGTAAACCTGGATGGCTTTTGTTATTAATGGGCAGCCCTGGTTTGAGTAGGAAGTTGATGTGCCGCTGTGTAGAGGGGGCAGGGCTGGCAAGGGACCCCGACACCCCGGGGAGGAAGGGGCTCCGGGGGTGGACTTGGGTGCCATCTTCCTGGAGGAGAGATTGAAACCCACCCTGGGTGGGTGCGGAGGGAGCCTGAGGCACGGAGGTGAGGAGGGTGGGGGTGCCGGGCGCTGTCACGCAGGGAGGAGGCGGCTCGAGAGTCCTCACTGCGACCGCGCTCCTTCCTGGGTGGAGTGCTTGGGTGCAGCCCGACGCAGGAGAGCCGCGTGCTTTGCAGGCTCTCGGCTCAGGTGACTGGTTCGAACCTCAATTCCAGGACTTGTGAGTTAAGTGGCGGGGGCTGCCTAGGCCCTGGGCCTCTGTTTTTGCATCTGTGAAACGGGCTGGTGCGTGAGTCTGGGGAGAAGCGGCTGGTGGCCCTGTGGTTGCTGCTTCACGGTGTTGCTACTGCTGGAAGTGCCCTGGGACTTAAAGGGATTACGACTAATACAGTCTTTTTAAATTTTTATTCTTATTTATTTTTTTTAAACAGGGACTCATATATATATACATATATATATATCTATATATATATATCTATATATTTAATTTTATTTATTTTTAGCTGCGTTGGGTCTTCGTTGCTGCGTGCGGGCTTTGTCTAGTTGCAGCGAGCGGGGGCTACTCTTCATTGCCGTACGCGGGCTTCTCATTTCAGTGGCTTCTCTTTGTTGCGGAGCACGGGCTCTAGGCGCACGGACTTCAGTAGTTGTGGCTCGCGGGCTTAGTTGCTCCACGGCATGTGGGATCTTCCTGGACCAGGGCTCGAACCTGTGTCCCCTGCATTGGCAGGCAGATTCTTAACCACTGCGCCACCAGGGAAGTCCCAGCTAATACAGTCTTTTTTCTAAAATTAATTTTTATTGGAGTAGAGTTGATTTACAATGTTGTGTTAGTTTCTGCTGTACAGCAGAGTGAATCTGTTATAAATATACATAATCCACTCTTTTTAGATTCTTCTCCCGTATAGGTCGTTACAGAGTATTGAGCAGAGTTCCCTGTGCTATACAGTAGGTTATTATTAGTTATCTATTTTATATATAGTAGCATATATATATCAATCACAATCTCCCAATTCATCCCACCCCCCCTCCCACCCTATTAGCCATAAGTTCGTTTTCTACATTTGTGACTCTATTTCTGTTCTGTAAATATGTTCATTTGTACCATTTCTTAAGAGTCCACATATAAGTGATATCATATGATACTTGTCTTTCTCTGTCTGGCTTCACTCAGTATGACAATCTCTAGATCCATCCACGTTGCTGTGAATGGCATTATTTTGGTTTTTTATGGCTGAGTAATATTCCATTGTATATATGTACCACATCTTCTTTATCCATTCATCTGTTGATGGACATTTAGGTTGCTTCCATGTCTTGGCTATTGTAAAGAATGCTGCAGTGAACATTGGGGTGCAGGTATCATTTCAAATTATGATTTTCTCCAGGTATATGCCCAGGAGTGGGATTGCTGGGTCATATGGTAGTTCTATTTTTAGTTTTTTAAGGAACCTCCACACTGTTCTCCATAGTGGCTGTATCAATTGACATTCCCACCAGCAGTGTAGGAGGGTTCCCTTCTCTCAACACCCTCTCCAGCATTATGGTTTGTAGATTTTTTGATGATGGCCATTCTGACCTGTGTGAGGTGATAGCTCATTGTAGTTTTGATTTGCATTTCTCTAATAATTAGTGATGTTGAGCATCTTTTCATGTGTTTGTTGGCCATCTGTATGCCTTTGGAGAAATGTCTATTTAGATCTTAACCCCATTTTTTGATTGGGTTATTTGTTTTTTTGATATTGAGCTGCATGAGCTGTTTGTATATTTTGGAGATTAATCCCTTGTTGGTTGCTTCATTTGCAAATATTTTCTCCCATTCTCTGGGTTGTCTTTTTGTTTTGTTTATGGTTTCCTTTGCTGTGCAAAAGCTTTAAAGTTTAATTAGGTCCCATTTATTTTTATTTTCATTCCTCTAGGAGGTGGATCAAAAAAAATATTGCTGCGATTTATGTCAAAGAGTGTTCTGCCTATGTTTTCTGCCGAGAGTTTTATAGTACCCAGTCTTACATTTAGGTCTTTAATCCATTTTGAGTTTATTTTTGTGTATGGTGTTAGAGAATGTTCTAATTTCATTCTTCTACGTGTAGCTGTCCAGTTTTCCCAGCACCACTTATTGAAGAGACTGTCTTTTCTCCTTGTATATTCTTGCCTCCTTTGTCATAGATTTATTTACCACAGGTGTGTGGGTTTATTTCTGGGTTCTCTATTCTGTTCCATTGATCTGTATTTCTGTTTTTGTGCCAGTACCATACTGTCTTGATTACTGTAGCTTTGTAGTATAGTCTGAAGTCAGGGAGCCTGATTCCTCCAGCTCCGTTTTTCTTTCTCAAGATTGCTTTGGCTATTCGGGGTCTTTTGTGTTTCCATACAAATTGTGAAATTTTTTGTTCTATTTCTGTGAACAGTGCTATTGGTAATTTGACTGGGATTGCATTGAATCTGTAGATTGCTTTGGGTAGTATGGTCATTTTCACAATATTGATTCTTCCCATCCAAGAACATGGTATAACTCTCCATCTATTTGTGTCATCTTTGTTTTCTTTCATCAGTGTCTTACAGTTTTCTGAGTACAGATCTTTTGCCTCCTTAGGTAGGTTTATTCCTAGGTATTTTATTCTTTTTGATGCTGTGGTAAATAGGATTGTCTCCTTGATATCTCTTTCTGATCTTTCATTGTTAGTATATAGGAATGCAAGAGATTTCTGTGTATTCGTTTTGTATCCTGCTACTTTACCAAATTCATCGAGCTCTAGTAGTTTTCTGGTTGCATCGTTAGGGTTTTCTATGTATAGTATCATGTCATCTGCAGACAAGGACAGTTTTACTGCTTCTTTTCCAATTTGTATTCCTTTTATTTCTTTTCCTTCTCTGATTGCCGTGGCTAGGACTTCCAAAACTATGTTGAATAATAGTGGCGAGAGTGGACATCCTTGTCTTGTTCCTGATCTTAAAAGAAATGCTTTAATTTTTTCACCATTGAGAATGATGTTTGCTGTGGGTTTGTTGTAATGGCCTTTATTCATAAACAGTCTTTAGCTTTTGGAAGAGCCTCTCCTGGCCCGTGGGCAGAGCCGTCTGCACTCGGGCCCGTGGGATGCTCATCCTATCCCCTTCACCCATAGCCGTCCCTCTGCCACCATGAGGAACATCTTCAAGAGGAACCAGGAGCCCATGGTGGCTCCCACCACCACCACCACCACCACCATGCCTGCTGAGCCCCTGGACAACTCCACTGAGAGTGGAGGCGCCAGGGAGGGCAAGGGGGACCTGTTCGCCACGTTGAAGGACCGATTCTTCAATGAGATGGTCAAGCTCCCTCGTGAGTATCGATCTGTATGCAGCTTGGGGGCGAGGGTGGGGGGGTACACCATGGGGGTGTGACAGCCGCGATCTTTCCTAATGTTTGGACTCGAGGCTGGATTATTTGGGGATCCCCTTCAGGAATGGGGGGCAGTGTGGTCTGGCACTAATGAAGGGAACAAGGGGGTTTATGTGCCCTACCCTCCAGGGGGGATAAACGGTTCTTATACTTAGAAATCTGTCAAAAGATGGAACCAAAAGAAGATATTCAAGTTTCCCAGTCATACTTTAAAACTACTTTATTTTGCAAGATAGAAAATAAAACCCCCTACTCCTTCCTGGATTTCTGGTAAAGGCTGTGGGGAGAAACCCGAGGTCCGGATTCGGGGAGCAGCCCCACTGGTGGGAGGCGGTGCTTCAGCACCTCGGAGAGCAGCCCCGGCCGGCCCGCGGCCGGCCCCTCCCCGCACTTCCCCAAACCCGCGGGCCCTCTGAGCCCGGCCTCCTGGCGCAGGCTCAGCCCTCTCAGGACTGCGCCTGAGGGCCGGGCCTTCCTACCCCACCGGGGTCTGATGAGGACCCTCCCATCCTTCGTGTGAGCCGCAGTTCCAAGGGTCAAAGTTGTCAGATCTCAGCAGAGCCCAGATGGGGGCCCCGTGGTGTGCGCCTGGCTGCTGTCCCTGTCACAGGCTGTCCCCGCTGGGGTGGCAGAAAGGGGAGGGCACCGAAGCATGCAACTTAACGTGGGTTTACAACGCGGGGTGCAGCAGCAGGGCCGGGCCCCGACCCAGCTTTCTATCCCTGAGGGGTCGGGGCTGCCCGAGCGCCGCTGACCCCATCTCCCTGTGGGCAGTGCCCCCCTGGGCGCTGGGCGCCATCGCGGTGCTCCTGGGCCTTCTGCTCCTCACCTGCTGCTTCTGCATCTGCAAGAAGTGCTGCTGGAAGAAGAAGAAGAACAAGAAGGAGAAGGGCAAGGGCGCCAAGAACGCCATGAACATGAAGGACATGAAGGGTGGCCAGGTAGGCGGGGCCGGGTGACCAGAGGCCCCTCGATGCTCTTCAGGTGGGAAGAGCTCGCTCAGGTCAGCAGGGACTGTCCTTGACTGACCCGAAAGGAGGCCGTTGGGACAAAATGCTGGGAAGAGAGACCCCCACCCACCAGGAAGCCACCATCGTGTGACCCGGTTTCCCACCGGCAGGGCTGCTGGACCATGTCCTCATTGTGGGGCCCTGTGGGGCCGTCTCTCGTCCACAAGGACGTGGCTCTTCTCCCCATCTTTCAGGGAGCAGCCTGGAAGACGCCCTGATGTACCTGTGTCTCCTTTTAAGTTTGCAGAGGCCCCGGGCGCCTCACTTTCCCCATGTTTGTTCTGAGAGGAATTTCTTGCTCAAGGAATCAGTGTGGAGGGAGGAGGGAGGGCTGATCTCAGGAGGTCAGCCAGGGGCCGTGGCCTTTGAGTCTGCGCGTGCACGTGCGCACGTGTGTGAGAGCATGTGTGAGCACGCACGTGGACGTGCGTGTGCGTGTGAGCCTGTGGGGGCCCTGGCCCTGCCATGCGGCTGGTCTGAGCTGCAGGATTTTCTTACCACTCTCTCCCTTCTCCTCCCACCTGTGGACTCGCCTGGCCTGGACGCCCGGCCTGCACGCCTGGTACGTGCTGCCCACGTGGTGGCCTGAGCTGGGGGCGGGGCGGGGGTCACAGGGAGGCTCCGCCACTCAAGAAGCCGCGTGGCATCTGGGCCGTGCTGGCCCCGCAGGGACAGGGCCGGGCTGGGGGCTGAGGGGAAGCGGGGCCCGACCGAGCCCCTCCAGCTCTGGGTTGGGGTCTGCACGGGGGCAGGCACCCCGCCTTCCCTCCCTTGACCCTCCCTCCCCTCCTCAGCCCCCCAGGACGATGACGACGCCGAGACGGGCCTGACGGAGGGCGAGGGGGAGGGCGAGGCCGAGGAGCCGGAGAACCTGGGGAAGCTGCAGTTCTCCCTGGACTACGACTTCCAGGCCAACCAGGTGTGCGGGGCAGGGGCGGCCCCCAGGGCTCCACAGGGCGGGCACCCCGGCTGTAGGGAAGAAGGGCTGTGCTCAGCCTGCCCGCCGTCCACGTGCCGCCCTCCTCGAGCAGACCAGTCACCTCGCGGCGACCGTCTCCCCCGTGTTACTCCGATTCCCCGGGGAGGGAGATGGAGGCCGACTTCCTGTCCGGCACCCACCTGCCCGCCCCCTCGGGGCTGACCCGGCGCCCACTCACTCCACAGCTCACCGTGGGCGTCCTGCAGGCCGCGGAGCTGCCCGCCCTGGACATGGGCGGCACCTCGGACCCTTATGTCAAGGTCTTCCTCCTTCCAGACAAGAAGAAGAAATATGAGACCAAAGTCCATCGGAAGACGCTGAACCCCGCCTTCAACGAGACTTTCACCTTCAAGGTGACAGGCTGGCCCGCTGCGGACCTTCCCCTGGTCCTGGGCTGTGGCTGAGGCCCAGAACCAGCTCGGCCTGGACCCGAGCCCGGGTGTCTGCAGACTTGGCAGGTGTCCTGCAGGGCCCCCAGAGGCCCCGAGCTGCCCTGACCCCTCCATCCTGCCTGTGCCCTGCAGGTGCCCTACCAGGAGCTGGGGGGCAAGACCCTGGTGATGGCCATCTACGACTTTGACCGCTTCTCCAAACACGACATCATCGGGGAGGTGAAGGTGCCCATGAACACCGTGGACCTGGGGCAGCCCATCGAGGAGTGGAGGGACCTGCAGGGCGGAGAGAAGGAGGAGGTGAGGGCGGGAGAGCTTGGTGGGTCCGCCCCACGCCCCCGGCTCTATTTCTGCAGACAAGGGGGCACCTCAGGGGGACAGGACGCGTCACTCGTGTTTCTTCCGCGGCTTTGGGCCCACTTAGGGCCGGCGACCCACCTGGGGACCACATTCACCCACAGGGAGAGCCCACATTGTTCTAGAGGATTCTCAGCAAGGGGGGGGCCTGTCTTCCTAGAAACTGCCACAGCACGCACTCACTCATTCGCCACATATTTATTGAGCACCTACTGTGTACCAAAGCCCCCATTTAGCCCCCATCCCTTCCCAGCACCAGCCGGGCGTGTTGGCCGAGTCCGCGCATGTGAGGTGTGCCCTTCCTCACCTCGGGGCTCAGGGCGCCCGGAGGAAGGGTCAGCACCCTGACCGGGCTGTGGGTGAGGCGGCCAGCCTGGGCCCCGAGGCCCGCCTCTGAGAAGCCTCGACTGTGCCATGGCGCCGGCCGAGCTCTCGGGCCCGGAAGCCCCCTCTTGCTAGTCACGAGGTCCTTGCCCTGTGACGCTAACACAAGGAAAAGGATGCCGAGGGCTTGGAGGACCGCAGCTCGCTCTGCAAGTGGGATGGCTGTGATCAGGAAGGGGGGCTCCCCGCATCCCCTCTTCGTCCCCCTCCGCCGCCTGCCAGGCTGGGGAGGGGCCCCGGCAAACCCCACGCCGCCAGCAGCCTGTCCTCGGCGCTGCAGTGTCCACCTGTCACGGCCAGGGCTGTGCCACCCCTGGCCTGAGGCCCCGAGGGGGTCAGCCGTGCTGGACACAGGCGCTGCTGCGCTGACCGCGTCCCCTTCCCCCGACAGCCGGAGAAGCTGGGTGACATCTGCACCTCGTTGCGCTACGTGCCCACGGCTGGGAAGCTCACCGTCTGCATCCTGGAGGCCAAGAACCTCAAGAAGATGGACGTGGGTGGCCTTTCAGGTGTGTGCGTGGCTTCTGGCCGCCATCGGGGGGCACCTGCCAGCCGGTCGCGGCCCAGAGCCCTCGACCTGGATAGCAGGCCTCGGATGCGCGGGACACACAGGCTGTCTGAGCGGCTTTGGGTCCTCAGGGCAGGGCAGGGCGGGGAGCCCCGCTGAGAGCTGCCTTTCCGCTGCTCTCCCTGTGGGCTCTGGAGGGAAGGGGCCAGGGACGTCACCCCCAGGTGAGGCAGGGACAGGGAGGGCAGGCGGTGGGAGGGCCCGGCCTGACGCGGGCCCTTCTACCGGGGGGCGGGGGGGGGAGATGGGGGCGGCCCTGCCTTGGAAGGGGCTCTGGGCGGGGCCGGGGGGGTGCAACTGCCCGGCCTCCTGAGCTGCTCAGGTTCCCGCCAGCCCAGCTCTGTCCCTGAGCCCCCGTGTGACCTCGGGCAGACGGGTGCCCTTCTCTGGGCCTCGCTGCTCATTGACAAGGTTGGGAGGATGGGATGGGGTGGGTCGCTGACGTGCCCCCTGCCCAGGACGGACACCACCAAGTGGCCCCCTGGCTCCTCGCCGCGTGCCGGCCCGTCCCAGCAGAGCCCCGAGCTCCAGGCGGCCACAGCCACGGCGGGTCCCAGAGGTGAAGCCTCTGGCCGCCCTGGCCCGGAAGCTGGCTCTGCCGTCCCTGGGCTGGCGGGCCGGGCGCGTGCTCAGGGCCTCGCCGGCTGCCTCCGCACAGACCCCTACGTGAAGATCCACCTGATGCAGAACGGCAAGAGGCTCAAGAAGAAGAAGACGACAGTGAAGAAGAAGACCCTGAACCCGTACTTCAACGAGTCCTTCAGCTTCGAGATCCCCTTCGAGCAGATCCAGGTGCTGGGCTGGCAGGGGTGGACGTGGGGCGGGTGGCCTCCCCCACTGACGGCTACAGCCGGCCGGCCGGCCACGCCCGGCACTTCCCAGCCCGCCCCTTTTCTGGGGAGGTGAGCGGGAGCTGCTCACAGACACCTCCTTTTGGCCGCCAGGTGGTGGCAGGGCGCGTATGTGGAGAGGCTGCAGCCGCTGAGGCGGTGGACACCCACCTGCCCCTGCTGCCCCTCCACCCCCCAGTCCAGGTCACTTCCTCCGTGAAGCCTGCCCTAACTCACCAGCCGGACGTCACTCCCTCTGAGGTCCCGAGGTGCCTCCTGCTGGCCTCTCGGGTGTGACCTTTGTCACCTTGCGAGGATGCGTCTGCCCTTCTGCTCCCAGGCGCTCAGCACACTGCCGGGGGCCTATGTTCAGTCGTTGGTAGAAGCGAAGAATGCGTCAGAGGCACGGGCCCCACCTCTGTGTGCCTGCCCGCCCAGTTAGAGCTGGGGAGGGAAGGGCCGGCCGCCGGGCCCTTCTCCTGCCCACTGCCCCTCCCTCTGCCCCCTGCAGAAAGTCCAGGTGGTGGTCACCGTGCTGGATTACGACAAGCTGGGCAAGAACGAAGCCATCGGCAAGATCTTCGTGGGCAGCAGCGCCACGGGCACGGAGCTGCGGCACTGGTCCGACATGCTGGCCAACCCCCGCCGGCCCATCGCCCAGTGGCACTCACTCAAGCCCGAGGAGGAGGTGGACGCGCTGCTGGGCAAGAACAAGTAGGGGCCGCGGCCAGAGCCGCTGCTGCCTCAGCTGGGCAGCCCTCGAGGCGTCCCTGCCCACCCGTGTGCGGCCGTGCCCTCGCTCCTGTGCCCTCGTCCTCTTTCTAAAGACCCCCTCCCTCCGACGGCGGCTGAGGAGGGCCCCTCGGAGGTGAGAGAAGCCTGGCCCGTCGTCGCCCGGGGAGCTTCCTCACTGCATGCCCGCCACCCTCCTCCTCCAAAGCTCCGCCCAGCCCTTACCCCGAGGGAGGCTCTCTCGGCAGAAAGTGGTGGCATTTTCTGTTTTCTGAGCGTTCCGGACCAACGCAATGGCAGCACCTCCTGACTCCTGACGGAAGGCAGCCAGCGGCCAGGGATCCGTGCGTGTGTGCGCATCCTCTGTGCTCGTGCAGGGCCGCGGACAGGGTGCCGTGTGGGAGCAGAGGGCTTAGAACCCTGCTCGGACTGGGGAGCTCCCACGCTGCGTGGGAGTGGCTGTTTGTTTGGGAGGCGAGACGGGGAGACTGGACTGTGCCGAGCCAGGACCAAAGCCCGGTGCCAGCGTGGACCTCCTCCTGCTGTCAGGGGCTTCCCGGGACACCACAGACCTAAGCTATAGGCTAGACTAGCTGGACTCGAACGGGGACTGTCCATCTCGCGACCTCACCTTGCTGACGGGTGATGTCAAACCGCAAAGGAACAGAAGACCCGCTTCCCAGAAAGGCCAAAATGAAACTGCCGGGCCTTTGCCCTTGCGGTGGGAGACCCAGATGCCGGCTCCCTTTCTAGGACGGAAGCCAGCAGTCACTGGCATCTCTTCCCCTCCCGCCTGTGCTTCTCCCTTAATCAAAGTGGAGCTGCGCTGTCTGAAGACACGGTATCCGTTCAGGGCCAGAGGGCTTGAAAAGGAAGGTTTACATGTTCTTAGCTCCCCTGAGGCCCAGGTGAGGAGGGGAGGGTAGTGGACAGCTAGCTGAGCTCTCCCAGGGGCCCTGCGGGGAGGCCCCGCCCAGCACTCCTGAGGGACTTGCTGTGAATCCCGAGGAGCAGGGCGGCCGGCCATTCCGAGCGGTGGCGGAGGACGTGGGCCGGGTTCTGCCCCGCGGTCACTGTGCTCGTTCCCCACTCACCTCGTGTCCCCAGCACCGATAAAAAGCCATATATACGTTAGTCCAGTGTGCACCGAGTCTCCTTCCAAACCTGCAGCCTGGGCGAGAGCATCCGGCCCCCCTCAGCCGCCCTCGTCTCTGCAGCTGCAGGCCCCGGCCCTCTCCTCGGCCCAGAACACTCAAGGCTTCCCAGACCCGGAGCTGCGCCTCTTTCCCAGCACCCGTGGCAGCACCTCCCACCCCATCGAGCCCCCCTGGCGTCTGCGGGCACCTGAGGCAGAGGGACGTCTCTTTCACTGTCAGAAAGGAGCAGGCATGTGTTCCTGCCCGGCTGCGTTTCCCGGCCGGGCAGGTGGTGAGAAGCCGTCTCCTCCGGGAGCAGCAGCTGGGCAGTGGGGCTCAGGCTTGCTCGTGGCCCTTGGTCCTCAGGAAGTCATTCTTCACTTGATGCCGAGAAGCTGGGACCTGACGAAGACTGTGGGCTGGTCCTAGGGCCCGGGCTGTAGGACAAGAGTGAGGCTTCAGGCCCGGGGGACCACAGGGGGCTGTCCCGGCCTGGATGCCCCCCTGCAGAGCTATGGGATCTGGTGCTCCCCCGGGGCCCACAGAGCTGACTTCTCACCCTCCACCTTCACTCTCCCGCCCCTTCCCGACCACCTTCCACCATCTGGGATTCTCGTCCACCCTCCTGAGCCCAGGACTCGCCTCTCTCCCGGCGGGAAGGGGAGAGGCTCCGCAGCACGTCTGCTGCTCTGGGGGTCCTGGGCCCGGAGACGCGGCTGGATTACGGCTCTGGGCCCACCTCGAGTGGGTAGCCTCAGGGGCAGGGAGGTTGAGTGTGGGCACCAGTGCGGAGCCGAGGGGACGCGGGAGGGGAGCAGTGCTCTCCTGGGTTCTGGCCGGTCCTGGCTGGGCCCCTGCCTCAGAGGAGCCGTCTGAGCAGAAGGCATCTACCGGGCCCACAAACTAGGTGGGGAAACAACACTGGTCCTAAGTGTCCTGCACCTGAGGGTCCTTACCCAGTCCACAGAGCACCTTCACTGCCACCAGGCTCGTTTCTGGGGTGTCGGGATCCTGCCCTGAGTGGGACAGAATTAATTAAGGTTGGCTACGAGGGGTTCTGGAGGCCTCCAGGCTGTGCGTTTTCACTCCCAAAGTCTATTGCAGAGAGGAAAGTAGAAGAGGCGATTTTTACAAAGGGACTGAAACCATGAAAAACGAAGCCCAGTGCCACCCAGAAAATGGAGGTGAGGCCAGAAAGCTCTGTTTCCTCCTTTCTCCTTGAATAATCATTCCGGAGCGGAACCAACTCCGCCAGGGCTCTGGGCACGTTTCCGGACGTTGGCCGCGCAAGCTGAGGGCTGGGGGAAGCTGGGGGAAGCCCCCGATGATGAGCGACCGGTGCCGGGCCGGATGGGAAGTGACGTTCCGGGTCGCTCGGCTGGGGGAAGGGACAGCAGGGATTCACGCAGCCTCAGGCCTGGTCTTTTTACTTCCCAGGAACCATATGTAGCTTGTGCTTCTAGAATCGGTTTGAGATGGTCTTGCTGGCCCAGGGCTTCAGTGAGGGGTGGGGGTGGGGGTGGGGTCGCTGCAGCTCCCCCGCTAGCCCTGCAGTGGGAGGTGGTGGGTGAGCGAACTGGGGGGGCCGCCCCTGGGGTTGGGGAGGGAGGGCGTCCCGCCCCTCACGTGTCTGGCTTCTGTTTCCCTCAGCCCCACAGAGAGGCTGTCCCTGGGTCTCCCTCCACTCCATCCCCCTTCCTGCCTCAGAGCCCTGGTTCTGCCCTGGGTGGTGGCAGACAGGGGAGGGTCCCCAGGCCTGATCGTGGTGACCCTCAGCCCCCCAACACGGTTGCCAGATTTGGCAAATAAAAATGCAGGGCACCAAGTTAAATTTGAATTTCAGATAAACAACCAATAATTTCAAAGTGTAAGTCAGTCCCTCCTAGGCGCTGTTTGGGACTCACCCGAAACTCAGGCTGCCCCGCCGTCCATGCTCTGTCTGGCAGGCCAGTCCTGCGACCACTTCTGCCTCGCTCTCACCCCGAGCCTCGGGGCAGGGACAGGTCACCAGGATTCTACCCATTCTTTGAGCTGCAATACTGGGAAGGGGGACACTGTGACTTGAAGACACAAGAATATATTTTTTAAGCGACAACAAGAACCTTCTGAAGCCATTTGAGCCTCACGGAGAGGGTGGTCACCTGTGAACACGACCCCAGTCTCGTCCCACCAAGATGCATGTCTCAACTCTGTGTAAATAACCGCATGGCAATGCTGAGTGCCCCCAGCCCCGTTTTACACAACTTGAGCTGCTCCTTCGACTCTGTGTGTAAAGTCCTTCCCCTCGCCCTCCCGGCCCCCCTGCCCTGCCACGCGCCGGGGGGGGGAGTTGGCCTCTGGCCCTGGTCTGACCAGGGGACCGTGGGCAGAGCTGACCCTCGGCGCCCTGCGTCCAGCCCTGTGTCCTGTGTGTGTGTGTGGTGTGCCCCCTCCTCCCCCTCTCTGAATTCACTGAAAAGCCATACAGGGGCCCCTGCGGGGCCATCCTCCCAGGGCTCCCCTCAGGACACTCGTGAAGGGCTCACCCATCGTCACCTCTGCTCCCAGCCCCACGTTGCGAGGACGGATGGTGTCCAGGTCTCCCAGTGGGGCCCCAGCAGATGCCCCCGCTGACCCGGCTCCCTCACCTGGTGTTGCGGTCCGACTCCACGTGGGGGGGTGGATGGGCCATGGGGGTACCCCGTGCAGGCGACGAGGGTTCTCAGGAGCTGTTGGTGGCCGGGTCTGTGGTCAGGTCCCCGATGCCGCCCGGGTGGACAACCAGCCCTGCTCACGTGACACTGGGGGCTTGGGGGGCCAAGGGTGGCAGTGGGGAGGGACCCCGGGGGCTGGAGAGCACAGTAGGCCAAGCTCCCCCGCATACTCTCTCCTGCGGCTGGGCGGCTCCGGCTACGAGGGACCCTCGCCAGCGCCCCGGCCCAGCCCCGGCCAGGTGTCCCATGGGAGGGCGGGAGGTGGAAGGGGGCCGGGGGGCCCCAGGTCCCGAGCCATCTCGCTGAACCAGGAGGGACAGTAGCCGCAGGCCCCGGTGCAGAGGAACGCCACGCACGGGAGCGACCCCTCCGGCCAGCCCTGATGGGAGGAGGGGGAAATGCAGGGGGTCTGACAGGAGTGCCGACGAGGCCGCAGGTGGGCAGGTGGGCCCTGTGCGCTACGAGCCAGGCCCCTTGTGCTGGGGGGGTGGCGGGAGCCGGGGGTGCGTAGGGCCCCCCTCAGCCATCGGGACCCCAGGACCCCTTCCAAGAAGCCAGCCGTCCTGCCCTGGCGCTTCCTCTCCGAGGGCGGGATCCGCTGCTTCTGAGATCCTGGGGTCTGAAGACTGCAAGAGCATGGCGGGCAGGCCCCAGGCCCCCTGGCACGCGCAGCCCCACCAGGACCCCTGCCTTCGCCGTCCCAGGAAGGACCCATGTCCAGCACCCACCCCCCCCCCGCCCCGTGGACTCTGTTCTTGTCTCATCTCTTGTCAACATGTTCTTTTGTAATAAGCGGCATCTCCTTATTAAAGGAATGAGCTGAAAGCACGCTGGGGGCGGTCTCTGGTGGTTCCTGCTGGGTTGGGGAGCAGGAGCCGCCCCCAGGGTCAGCGCGGGGGGTGAGGCTGGGGACACGACTCTTCCCTCAGGGGCTGGAGGAACCAGAAGGCCAGGCCAGGTCCGGCTGGGCGGTGGGCGCGTGGGCCCTCAGGGCAGCTGCTGGGGCGAGGCTAGACCCCCGGCTCCCCACTGCCAGCAGAGCCGGGCTCGGGGCGCGGCCACCGTCTGGCCCTGGGGTGGGGTCAGAGGAGGGACGGTTCCTACAAGCCCTCGGTTAGCTCACCGCAGCCGACTTCTTCAGACGTCTGTGACTCCTGAGGCCGAGGACGGGGCTTCAGGATTTTCTGGAAAGAGACGGTAGGGCAGCACCGCCCCCAGACCTGGAAGGGTGACCCGTCCTCACTGCGATCTGGGGGCCGTCTCCTCAGGGAGGCCCCCGCAGCCCCTCTGCCGCAGGTGGAGCGGGGCGTCCGGCTCAGGGCCAAGCTCCAGGGACGAGAAGGCAGAGCCTGTGAGGCTGGCCTGGCAGAGGCTGGGATTGAGGGGGGCAAGGCCAGCCCAGCACGAGGGCTGGGGAGTCTTCAGGAGGGAAGGGCCGTGCCTCACCGCCTCCAGGCGATGCCCAGTCTCCGCTGACTGCCCGGGCCCAGCGGGCACCCAGAGGAGCCCTCACTCCAGACCTGATCCTTTGCCTCCGATTTGGGCCACAGGCCAGCAGCCGGGTGGCCGCAGGGGAGAAGACGCCTCCCTCCCTCACCTCCGCGACCTCCAGCTCGGTGACGGGGCCTCCGCTGGGTGTGAATGGGGTCTGAGCAAACCAGATGGGGTGCACTAGGATGGACGGAGGGCCCGACCCTGGCCCCCCTGCCAGCGGCCGAGCACCTTAGCCTCCAGTGACCCCCACCAGCTGCCTTTAGAGTTCGGAGCCATGGAGTGGTTCTGGCTGCCCTGAACCGAGCGGTGGCCCTGCAGAGACAGTGCTACACGGAGCAGCGGGCAGAGACCCCGGGAACCCAAGGAAGCCACCTTCTCAGGGCCCCGGCCGCCCGGGGTGAGAGCACCAGTGCCCACCCCCGAGGCTGGGAGCCCCCCAGGCTCCTCCTTGGCCCCTGTGGCCGTCCCTGGGACAGAGGCCCCCAGTGGCAAGGATGGTGACATGAAACTACCACAGGCTGGCCCTATGTAAGGTTCTATAAACCCCATTTCCTAAACTGTGGAGACAGTCACAAAGTTAAAACACAATTTACTTATTTATAAATACTGTTGTGTTTACAGGCATCATGTAGATGTGGATATTATTATTCCCAAACTTTCAAACACAGAATACTTAATAATACTATATAACAATCAGTAAAACAAAATCATTCATCTCAGAGTTGAAAGGCCACTCAGAATTGCATAAAAATACATTCAGCTCACAAAGCGCATCTGGGTCCCTCCCTAAACCCCTATCCCCACCACGTGTATTTACAACGGAGCCGACTTAAAACGGTCCCTCTGGTGCTTTCTTGGAGGGGAAGTCAGGTGGGGGTAAGGTGAACAGAGACAAAATGCTACCCCTGGAATGGGGGTGTAGAGACCCCAGGGAGGGTCTCACAGCTCTTTCCACCGATCAAGACAGAGGCAGAGGGAACGGAGGGGGACGAGGGGGGACCACGGCGCTGCAGCCTGAGTCAGAGTCCCCCATGGCGGGACATGGGGACACAGTCTCGCCCTCCCCCACCTGGGGGCCAGCCTGACAGCAGCCCCAGCCTTTCAGGGGTGCAAGGGGACCCCCACCCCTGCGGCCCACCTCCTGCTGTCTTGGCTTGAGCCCCTCGCCTTTCCCTCCGATCCCCCTCCCCAGAAGAGCGCGGTATGGAGAGAGGACGCAGGTCAGGCTCAGAGGCCAGCCTAGCACCTCACGTCCAGGACCTGCCCCCACCCCGAGTCCTGCTTCTGTGAGACCATCGAGGCTTCAACGAGGCCCCCAGGGCCCTGCCTTTCCTGAACCCGCTCCTGCAAGGCAACAGTAGATGAGCCACTGTCCCAGACGCACCGACAATGCCCGGTGCCCTCCTGAGGACTCACTCAGTCTCTAGCTGCGCAGACGAGGCCAGGCTGCCCACGGGCCCCGCCCAGGCTAGGGCCAAACCTCACCTTCGAGGGGGAAGTGGCACAGCCAGTCAGCTTTGCAACCGGAAGAGTCGGGGCTGATTCGTGGACAATCTCTCCTCTAAAGCACCACCAGCTCCAAGTGAGAAAAGCAAAAAATTAATGGGGAGGAAGATGAGAGTAGGCGGGAGGGTGAAAGGTGTGTTTATTTTGCAAAGACAGGAGCATCGTGAGGTCACCTTAAAGGGCCACCCAGGAAAAGTTTACTGGGAGCATTAGGGGAAAATCTGGAGAAGTAACAGAAAAGGCCACTCTGGCAGATTCCCAGTCAAATGACAAGCAGATTAATTGGAGGAGAAGCTCAGAGAGAAGCCCTCTGGGGAATGGAGGGCGGAAGCAAAAGATATGAGTTAACAGAGCAACACACTTGGATGAAACTGGGTGATGAGACTGCATTTTGAAATCTCCATGTAGCAAACACGCGTGTGCACACAGGCTAGAAGCAAGAGTGACCCCCAAAGCTCGAAACCTCCTAAGGCAGCATCAGGCCAACCCTCAGCCGTGTCTGTCTCTAGATGTGCTTCCCAAGGAGGGGCTCCCAGGACCCCTCCTCAACCTGACGTCCGACCACGACCCTCACAGGAGGGGCTGCATCGCCTGCTACGCGGCCACCGGCCGGTCCAGATTCTCCCGAGCCCACCTCACTCCCAAGCAGCTGTGACAACGACGGTTCCCGGGGCCGCAGTGAAGCTGATCTACTGCCCAATCGAATCAGAGCACAAGCGATCAGTGGCCATCCTTGACACAGTCTACACACCCATCCGGGGGGCCGAGCAAAGCTGAGGGATGCGGGCCCCAGACCCTGGCCCTCCCCCTCCTCCCCGGGGGCTGCTCAGTCCTGCAGCCTTTGGTGTGAACTCCCTGCAGCCCTGCTCAGGGGAGGGACCTCGGCTTGCGACAGCCCCACAAAACTAAAGGCTGGGGTTTCCTCGAGGAAGGCCCTCTGGTGCTTAAGGCAGAGCTGAGACTGAGTGGCCGGTGGGGAGAAACACAGCGAGCGGGTCTGCCGTCTGGGCGCCAGGAGCCGGGCCCCTCCCGTGAGAACCACTCATCCAGAGGCCGTGTTTCCACCCCCGCGGGTTTGCATATTCTCACCAGGCCATCAGGAGGGACGGCCACTACCCTCCAGACTGAATTCACTTTCCCACCTTGACACACTCTTAAACCACCTGAATGAGAAGAAAAGAATTTTTGAAGTTAGAGCAAAAACTCTGAGCGAGAAATGTTCTGGTCTCCCTAGGAATAAACAAATCACAGACTCTCAAGCCAAGAAGGGGTCCTGAGGACCACCGACCCAGCCCCCTTTCACAGACGGCCGCACGGCGGGTCAGGACAGGCGCTGGCCCCGGGCCCCAACGCCCGGTCCTTTCAGTGGCCTCGTTCTGCCGCCACAGCTGCCTTCCTACAAGGTCAGGAGACACACCCTCCGAGGTGCTGAAACCTGCCTTAAAACTCAGTAATGGGGACCACGCTCTGTACTTGTAACTGGGCCCCGACAGGGGCAGGACCACCTATGACCGCTGGCCGCCATGTCCAGAGTCAGGGGTGGTGCTGGAGGCCAGGATGCCAGCGCTCACCCAGTGGATGGAACCAGGGGCCCGCTCCCTACTGGCCCAGCTGCTGAGTCCACGAGGTTTTCCCTTCGGAGGCACATGGTGGCCTGGAAGCTGGGAAGCCCCTCTGTCTGTGTCCGTCTGGGTGGGAGAGGCCTGCTCCAGGGCCAGAAACCTGGAGACAGAGACGAGCTGCTCCCCTCCACGCGGGCAGTTCACACACACCTTGGTGGGGTCCACAGGCTTGGAAGTGGGATTCCAGCTGCCTTTTGCCCCGAGTGGCACTAACATGCACACGATTTGCTCAGCGCAGGGAAGCAGAGGAGCTGACGCCCTGCAAGTGGGCCGAGGAGACAGGCCAGGGCTCGTCCTTCCTTCAGCCCCTTCCAAGGCCCAGCCTGGGGCCTCAGGCACGAGGGGGAGAAGCAGTGAGGCTTCAGCCAGAGACTCAGACTCTCAGAGGCTGGTTGTCACTCCCAGAGGTGCGGCCTGTCCAGAAAACGGCTGGCCAAGGCCGACGAGGCCCTCCCCCCAGCGCTGACCACCCATCCAGGCACCGCGGTGACAGGGCGCAACCCCAGAGGTAGCGAGGGGGCCCCTGACCATCACCTCGCGGACCAGCACAGCCTGGAAAGAGACCAGATTCAGAGTTTGTCTCACAGACTTAGTTGCATAAGAGAGAGAGCGCCTGAGACCACGGGCTGGTCCACACCACGGGCTCTAGCCACAGAGCCTGGCTTCCTGAGTGGAGAGGCCTGACACAGAAGGGCTGGAGGGAGGCGCGGGACACAGCCCGACCGGGTTCCGAGAGCCGCCCGCGCCCCCGAAAGGCACAGACGGAGCGGAGGGCGTGCTGCGGCCCCTCTGCCTGGTCTGCCTGATGCAAGAGAGTCCAGGTGACGTCCTAATAATTCAGTTTCCTTTTCCAGTCCTGGCCCAGCACCCAGGGTGTGCCGGAGAGTCAGGGTCAAGGCCAAGGCCTCGTGCCCGCTCCCCTCCCCCAGAACAAAGGAAACGCTACAGTGGAAGATATGAAACTTCACTCTCAGCAACGCCCCCGGCCCCGACGACACAAATCACCCCCGCCCAGGCATCGCTCCTCGCAGGAAATGGCCGGACATGGAAGGTTTTGCACACTCTGAGAAAGGCGTTTTGCCCCAGGAGACAAAGCTCCTATCCCGAACTGGGACCTTGATCATGGCTCTGGGTTAAAGAGCCTGTGACGTTTCTGAGGGCCACGGAAGGGGCTGGAAAGAAAGAGAAACTAGACAGAGGTAGCGTATGTTGAGAACGGACCGCTACACACTAAATGTCTCCGGCAACCCCAAAGCGACCTGCACACTCAAACCAGCCGAGGGATAAAGCGCCTACAAAAAGCAAACACTTAAGTGTTAATACTGGGGCATCATCAAGAACTCATGACCCAATTCTGTGCTGAACCAAGGAGCCACCTGTCCAGGTTTTCGTCCAGAGAAGGACAGCCAAGACGCGGCAGGTGGGAAAAGCAGGGCACGTGGGGACCGACTTCCAGGCCCAGGGGAGCATCAGCACCTTGGGGGTCCCCAGCCGCAGGTACGGCAGGGCTGTCACGTTACAGGGGGACCCTCAGGAAGACCTCAACTCTCATCCAAGCCGCCCAGCTTTCGAGCGATCAAGGCGCAGCCGCCAGAGGCTCCCTGACGGCGGGGTGGGGTCCCTGGGACACAGCCTTGGCCACCGGGTCTCGCCACTCCGAGTCCAGACTCGTTCCTCCTGCTGGCTTCCGAGCAAACAATCGTCTCTCCCCTGGACACGCCCCAGATGCCATCAAGCCCACCACGCTCACAGCACAAGGCATGAGGGGGGGCCTCAGACGCCCCCACGCCTCCTCACAGCGGCGCCACTTCTCTTCAGGAGAGGAGACCAGGTCACAGGGAGGTGGGGCAGGCGGGTGTTCTAGCAGAGAGACGCTGCGCGGGGAGGACGGCGGGGAGCGGGGCCCGGCGGCACCACTGCCCGGGCACACCGCTGGGGTCGGCGCCGTCCCCGCGCCCACCTCCCGGGGCACGCGCCGCGGGGCGGACGGAGGAAGGAAAGTGAAAGGGCAGAAAGGGAAGAGGCAAGCCCGGTCACCTGAGCCCTGGGGAGAGGGCCAGACACGGAGGGAACGGGCGTTAAGACCAGTCAGGTGCCACTGGGTTGCTGGTAGAAAAAATTCCACCACCACCGGCGGGAGTCAGAGAAAAGTCAGTTCCTGAGAGGCAAGGACAAGCAGGGGCCCCGACGTGGAGTCACTGTCAACTTGGATCTAGTGGCGGCAGCTCCAGAGGCCTCCCCATGTGTGTCCCACATCAGAGCGCGTGGCGGTGGCAGCAGGGCTGGGGCCTGGACCAAGTGCTACGTGGACCAGTGGCCCGGCAGCCGGAGGCCGGGTCCACGGCTGGCCTGGCGACCCCCAGGCCTCCACCAGACGGCTCTATCGGTTGAGGGATCGCAGTCGCGCTTTGATGAAAACTGTCTGAACCCCAGCGGCGGGGCCCGGAGGAGGGGACACGGAGGGTGCAGAGGTGGCAACTGGACGACGGCCAGAGAAAGGTCCTCGTGGCTCCTCTTGGCCGGACGGCGCCGGCGGGGGAGAGGCGGGGCCAGCGCCGTCCCGGGAAGCCAGCGCCTGGCCTACTTGGACAGCTTGCTGATGACCCTGATGAGGGCGCCGTTCTCGTCCTTCAGCCTCTGGTTGTCGGATTTCAGTTCTGTCAGGACCTGCCGGCGGAAGGGAAAGGCGAGTCAGTCCGGCTGGTGACGGGGACCAAGTGCCCTTCTTCCTGCTCACGGGCTGGTGACGGTACCGCGCGGGGCCACAGCCCCTCCGTGCACACAGCAGGAACAGCCCCTTCCCCGCGCGCCACCCTCTCCTTCTCCTGAACCAGTAACTCTTCCAGGGTTTCCTCCCCGGAACTCACCTCTGGTTCAGAGAAACCAGGGCAGCGCCATTTGTGCTGGGGACACAGGGAAGGGTCAGAAGAGGTGATGGGGTGAAGGGAAGGAAGGCGGGAACGCGTGGTGGGGGGCACAGCTCAGCTTTCCCATCACACCCCCAAGACGACTTAGGGTCTTGCTTCTGGTGCCATGTGCCGGAACCCGCTGAGGTCCCCGCTGGCCATAGCACGTGTCCACAGTCAACCCCCAACACCCAGGAGCCCGAGCATGCCCTAAGGGGGCTGGGGCTCTGCTGTGGGAGATGGGGGTGGAGACGTCTGTTCTCCCAGCCCGGCCTCCCCGGACCGTAACACTGTGTCGCACAACTCGTGAAGCGAGGGAGCAGCAGTCCCGAGCCCAGGCTGGGAAAGTGTGGGGTGTCTGACAGCCCCGACGGGTCCCGACGAGGGCACGGCTGGTGTGCGAGCCTTGCTGGCGGCAAGGGAGAGTCAGGTCAGAGGGAAAGTGCTTCTTCACTGTGAAGGCGACAAAAATCCACACCCACATCTGTCTGGGGCGAGTGTCCTCTGGTCAGTCATTCAAACCTACAGGCCCCTCCATGTTCCCAGGGCTACTTCCAGTTCTGGCTCTGCTGTTAGCACCCAGGGGTCAGTCAGATCCCCGTAAAGAAAGGAACCGTTCCCTCAGTCTCTCACGGAAGCTGCAGGTTAAGTTGCAAAGGGAGACCTAACCTCGTGTGCACACACCACAGACACACGAGGCACTGGTATGGAGGGAACAGAACATTGGAGCACCAGGACGGCCTCAGGGTCTGTGACGCAGCCATCCTCAGGTCCACAGACGGGGGCCCGAGTCCAGCATCACTAGCGCAGCACGGCACAGCTCCTCACTGACTGCAGAGCTCACCCCTTCCCCGCAGCCGCGGTCGCGGGCCAGAAGCCGCGACCGTCGTCCGTGAGCTGTGCCGCTGGAGGCACACCGCTCTCCTCTCTGGCTTTCCATTTTGTGTCTAAAGAAGCCATCCCCACCCTCATCCCTCACAAGGCAGGGGCTCCGTGTGACAGGGCCACAGCTGTGACCGCATGCAGTTAGAGGGCGTTAATCCAGGAAATACCAGAGCAGGCCTGTCCTCTGACCTCTGACCTGACACCGTTGGAGCCTGGCCGGCCTCCCTCTTCTGCCTCCACCCCTTGGCCTCAACTGCCCAGACACTCAAGCCAAGAGGCTCGCAGCAGCCCGCGGGCGTGGCCTCCCTCGTCTTCCCCTGCCACGTGCCCTCCCAGGGCACCCCGGGGCCGGCAGCCTGGGCGCCAGCGAGACTCTCAGGCCGTGTTCCCACGACGGGAGCCCCGGGTGGGAAGAAGCTCTACATGGGGACAGGCCGCGTGTCACAGCTGCCAGCTCGTCCGGTTGGATCTGAACCGCTCCCCTTTAAAAGCATGTACAAACGCACCCTCGAGCCTTGGAGATTTACGTCCCCGTTGAGACTCAACTCTTTGGGAAAAACTTGGCCAAGGCACTTTCCCAGCTGCCTGAGCTCCCGCGGCCAGCTCCAGGGAGCGCCAGGAAGGAAGAGAGGGGCGCGGAGGAAGTGTGAGGAAGGCGGGCTCAGGAGGGAGAGGAGGAGGCGGAGGGGGTTCTTGGAGCCGCTCGTGAAGCGCGGGCCGATTGCGCACGGACACCCGTGGAAGCGCCGCGCACGACGAGCTTGCACAGCTTCCCCGCTTCTAAGTGCCCGGCTTGCCTCAGTCTGACAGGAAGGACAAAGAGAACGAAGCAGCTCCTCTCCAACGTCACCTCTTCCAGCCGTGGGTGAGGAGCGTGCGGCGTGGGGTCCCGACGCTGCAGCGGCCCCGGGGGGAGGCCGGCCCTCCCGAGCGCCCGTCGGTGGGGACGGCAGGCTCCTCCTGGAAGGGGCTGGGTGGCGACGGCCCAGGTCCAAAGCCGCGTGGTCTCTGAGCAACGCCCACCTCTCAAGGGCCCACAGACACGGCGACGCGCACACAACGGCCCGGCTCCGGGAAGACGGCGCTTGTGGATGCTGGAACCTGACCCCACGGAATCCCCACGCGCCTTCTGTGGGTTTCTCCGTGACCCGGGCGGGCCTCTCTGCATGGCCCTGCTGAGGAGTCGGCACTGAGGGGCCGCAGGCTGCCCCCTCGCCCCACGCCAGGGCTGCCAGGCGGTGGGTGCGCAGCCGGCCCGGAGCCTGATGTCCTTGGCCTGCCCGCCCCGTACCCTCCAAGTGACCTCGGGCAAGTTACTTCTTCTGTGACTTGGTTTTTCCCATAGGAAAAGTGACTGTTATGGGGAATAAATGAGAAAGGGCGAGTACAGGGCTTAGCACAGGCCCTCAGACGACAGCCGCCTCCGGGGTCACCAGCCCTCCTGATCTCACGCTCTCCCCACCAGGAGGAAACCGAGAAAACCGGGCCATCTTCCGGGGGCCCCCGTCCGCCCCAGGTCAAAGCTGGCTCATCTCCTGGCGTGAAGCTTGGCCCTGACGTGCTGTCACGAGGAGGGCCGGCAGGCTGCTCGGGGCCGCGGGCCACCTCCCTCTCAAGTTTCTGTGTCACAGCATCTCCAGCAGGATATCCGCTCCACCCGACAGTAATTCGGGTGCTTCAGATCTAGTGGGTACTAGTTGCCAGCTACTGACCCCGAAGACACAGCAAACGGGCACAAAGAAGAACAGGCCTGGGTCAGGACTAATTAGATTGTTGCTACAAATTAAAAACTCATATCAGAGAGTGAGACTGCTCAGCAGTGAGGACCCCTCACGCCGCCGTGGTGAGGAAACGAGCCACATCTGCAAGCCTGTCTGCAGACCCACATCCAGGGACAGGCATCAAGTGCAGAAGATGCATTTTCTGGTTCTCCGGTGAAGACGAGCCCCCGCTCCCCTGCCGCCTCCTCGGCAAGCCCCCTGCTGGCAGTGGGGCTGGGGGTTTGGCCGTGGGAGAGCAGGCACATCCCCAGGCCCAGATCTGTGACAAGGAGGAGGGCAACACCCACCAAGAAGGGAGAGGGATGGAAAGACCCAGCAGGGGGTGGGCGGAGCGGGGCTGGGTCAGTGCCCCCCCAGCGCTCGTTCTTGTCAGGTCCTGGGGCCGCGGTTCTCAGCCCAGCTGCACAACAGAACCAGCAGGGGAGCTCTGAACAGACACCCGGGCCTTTGCCTCTGAGGGGTGCCTGGCACAAATGTGCTCAAGCCCCCAGGCGTCTGGAACGTGTGGCCCCTGCCCTTGGTCACCGTCACCCCAGGCGCAACCCGACTGCTCCAGGGACTAGGTTGCACTTGGATCGCTGTTGATCGAGACCCTGACCTCCCCCCAGAAACGTGTGCGTGTCCACACACAAGTAGGCGTGGACCCGTCTGCCTGACTGACCTGCGCTCCGTCTCTAGGGGAAGAGTCTCACCAAACCAACGGCAGCCCAGGCCAGGCCCCGGCCCTGGGTCGCCCCGGCCCATGCCGCCTCTGCAGACCAGCGACCTTCACAGGAACCCGCGTGCAGGCTCTGGGAGGCGAGTGCAGAGCCCGGGACCAACAACAAGAGGGAACGTGCCTGGAGTGGAGGAGGGGAGGAGGGGGCAGGCCTAGAGCCCCTGGGGGTCTGAGCCCTCGATGGCCTCCGAGAGTCTGGCCACAACCCGGGTCAGGGCCCTGTTCTCAGCCTGCAGCTGCTCGTTCATCTGCTTCAAGGTCTGAATCTGTTTTAGCTGGTGGAGGTTCTGCAGAGAGTGAGACACGAGGGACAGACAGGCAGACAGAGACAAGACGGACCAGAGGAGAGAAAAGTGGGACAAAGAAATCACGTTGACATTTTGTTGACGTTTTGTTTTTGTTTTTAGTTCGCATGCAAGAAGGGAAAGGAGAGAGGCCAGAGGAATGGTGGTGGTGGTGGTGGGGGCGCCAGGGCGCCCGGAGCTTCTCCCAAGTCCAGCTGCTGCCCTGCTCTCCGCTCCTCTCCTCCGCCCCCCATACTTGGCCCCCTACTCCCACTTGTTTTCTTTCTGTGTCTTCCTATGACCTCATTTATTTCTCATTTAAAAAAATGGAACGAGGCAAAGAAGAGAGGGCCTGTTGTTGAAGTGTTTTCTGTGGGAGGCGCACCTACAGAAGACCCTCTACCTTTCCTGGAAGTATCATCGCCAGGCCTCCTCTGCTGCCCGGACGCCTGTTCCAGGATCAAGAACTGCCCACCTGCCCCCACCTGCTCCGGGAGGGTATGCACCAGGGAACCCGTGGCAGACTATACTGTCTCTGCCCGGGTCACAGAGAGGCTGGGAGCTACTTAAAGCTGCCACAGACAGCCTCCTGCGTGGAATCACAGCTCTGCACAAAGGTGGAGGGCATCGTGTCCAACGAAAATGGACCGGTGACCGATACCCTTGCCAGTCCAGCTGTTAGCATGTGTTGCAAATGGAACAGAACAACCCGCCCAAAGCCATGCTTCCCAATCCCCGTGTCCCACGAAGGATCTAAAGCCGGCAATAAACTGAGTCCTATCCAGGCCTGCTTCCTGTCACTAGTCCTTCCTAAGAGTTCTCTGACCCTGAAGCTGAGGCCACCAGCTCTGGGAGAGAGAACGGTCTTGTCATGTGAACGGGGCTTCACAGACAGAGATGACAATCCTGTGGGCTGTGGTGACTACAGACAGGTCGCCGGGCACCAGAGGAAGTCTCTCCTGCCCACGTGGACAGGAAGGACAGAAATGAAAGATGGGAGGAGTTATAGCTGTTTGGGAGTGAAAGAAGCAAGAAAATGAAAGGCAGCATGAAGATGAAAACAGTGAAAAGGAAAAACAAGCAGAGACAAACGGCTGCATCTCTTTCCCCACAGAGGCAGCATCGCCACCTTGGGAAAAGGGAGGGCAGCCACACCGTTCTGAGCAGCCTGCAGCGGCCGGGAGAGGACAGAGAAGGTCGTGGGGCAGCCTGCGGGACCAAATTTAAGAACCAATGGAGAGTCCCTGACTCTCACCCTTCTCTGGGTCGACACTGGACCGAAGCTTTCAAGGCAGTCACGGTCCTTATGTGAAGCGGTCCTTGCCTCCTGGTAATTAACGTTAAACTAGGAGGACGATTCCGGTGAACTTGTGCACAGGCAGGCAGAGGGGGAAGAATGTGGCCATAAAGGCAGGAAGCTGCCGCGGGAGCGAGGCTGAGAACAAGGCGTGGTGGGGAGGGGTGGGAGGGCACAGAGCAGGGTGGCCGGGCAGGCTGCCAGGGCAAGGAGACTGAAAAATCCGAGAGCAATCTCATCTCAATCTCCTCGCATGCGCGGGCCTGGGGCAAGGGGAGGAGGCGCCACGGGAAAGCTCTCCGCCCGACGCAGGCATGCTGACCCGCACGCCTGGCAGAGGCTGGGAAGCGACCCCGCTCCAGCCCAGCCCGCGTGCGCTTCTCCTGGGGAGAGTCCATAAACACCTACCTTCCCAAGTAAAGACCATAAAGGCGCAGCCTGTGTCGCCACCACGGGGCCCCACACCCCACGCACGAGCCCACCTTACGGCTCCCGGAGGCGGGGAACAGGCCCGAGTCCCTCTCTGTCCCTGAGTGCCCGGCTCCTCAGGGCTCACTGGAGGCCACAGCCCCTGCTCCCTGTGGGCCACGCCCGGAGGGGCTGAGCATCTGTACAAACTGGACCAGCTCCACTCACCCTCAGCTCAACCGGGCCCGGGTGCGGCCAGCACCTGTGCTGCGGCCGGCTACCGAGCACCCACGCGTGTCCCCACGACTGCTGTCTGCGTGCAGGGCCCGAAAGCTGACCAAGCATCCCCTGAGCCTCCTGCAGCCAGCACGCCAGCTTCACGATGCTTGAGCCTGTACGTCTGAAGCCTCTGTCCCCAAAGAGGGTCCAGGCGCAAACACCCGAAGGTCGGCTGGTGGGCGGCTGGCACGGCCCCCCCAGTCCCTGGGTGGAGCGGGGCTGTCTGCTCACCTGGCCGGGCTTCGAGCTGAGCGAACGTGCTCAGGGCTGAGCCGGCAGGAGCTTCTCCCCCAGGGGTCTGCGACTGGCAATGCACAACAAGGGCAGCTGACTCATGAAGAAATTTTTTAACTAAAAGAAGATTGGCTTTCAATCAGTATACCTACTGGTATGGGGCCTAGACAGTCATGGCCGGGCTCCGCCTGAATTTGAGGTGGGCCAGCACACGACCCGGGGCTGAGCGGGGCACGAGCTTCCATGTACCTGACCTCCATTGAGGAAAGAAAAGGACTCACGACCTCGTTCATGAAATCTCAGCCCGAGAGGCTGATGAGACAGAGAGAAAGACGCAGCTGCCCCAGCCCACGGCCCCAAGGGTGCCTGGCGCCTCTGTACTCAGAGAGGGAATCGGGGGTGGGGGGGAACCCAGCTGCTCCCCCTCGGCTTGCAATCCGGCCCTCGTGTGGGGCTGAATGGATGAGAAAGCACCTCCCGGCTGGAGGGTACGAGGCGGCCTGGGCCCTCAAGGACCCTACAAGGCAACAGCTCGGGCCTTATCCACGCTCCTGATCAGCGTTTGGGCCATTTCTTAATGAGCATCCTGTCAGCTGCCAACAGATAGTGTAACACAAGGGCTTCCAAAATGGAGGAGCCCCTGCACAATGTGAGCTGTGGACCTGCCATTCAGACCTGTCCAGCCTGCGAACGTGCTCTGAGTGGCAGGTGAGGTGGGCCTAGGGAAACCAGCAGCTGGAGAAGCAAAACCACCAGCTATTTTTGCTTCTGGCTGTTCTTGAGACGTAGGCGGCACTGCCTGACACCGCGTGTGGGCGTCCCGGCGCGTCCGGGATGGGGAGCGTGGAGCGCGCACAGGGCTTGCCCCCCCGCGTGCAGCAGCCGCGCAGACCAACAGGATCCCGGGCATTTGACCTTGTTGAGCCCTGAGCAACCTTTTCAGTAAAGAACCAACCTTCTCAGGCCACGGGAGCAATAAGCGTCTCTCGCAGAGGGCTCCCGGCCTGAGGGCTCTGCTCACACTTCCAGGAGCCAGAGGCATGTGTTTCACGGGGGGAGATCCGCCGAGGGAGGAAAGCAGCCAAGCGGCGGCCGGCCCCACGCGCTGCAGCCCTGAGGCCCGGGTCCACGCACTCCCACACGCACTCCCTCTCCCCTCCCCTGGGCAGCGCGAATGCGGCTCCCAGGACGCGCTGCCCGATGGTGACCGTCCCGGGGAGGGAGATGTGGCTGAATATTCCAGGGGCAAGGGCGGGGCACGAGACCAACAGCAGAACCAGCCTGCCCTCCATGGAGGACTGGCTCCACCCGCGTGCCTTCCTGGCTCCGCTTCCCAGGCTCTCCCCCGGGGCCAGGAGCTGAGGACCCGGCTTCGGACTTTCACCCGTCCCTCCCTCGGGATGAAGCTGCTGCTGAGAAAACCTTACGAGTTCCGCTCAGGTCTGCCTCCAGCCTGATGCACGACATCCCCTTACACCAAAGGCCACGTCTGTCCCCAGAGGGGCTGTGAGGGGCCCCAGGGGTGCCGGGCGAGCTGAGAGCCAGGGTAGGGGCCGCGCACAGGCTCGCCTCGTCCTCACCATGCCCGCACCCTTCATGGGCTGCCCTGACCCGCCCGCAGGCCTGGGTGCAGGCACACGGCAAGCGCGCCTCTCCATACCTTCATCTCCTCCTCCATCTCCGACATCTTCCGCTCCAAGGCTCGCCTCTCCTGTTCAACACAACCAAACTGCTGAACATCTGACAGATTTGGAAAGGAGTGAAAACCCTGCCCCCCACCCCACCCCCGACTTATCCGGACCCCAAAGCCATGGGAATAAAACTTAGCTGCTTTCCAAATTAAACACAACCGGAGGAGATGGGAACCCATCACACGCCCAGGGTCAAGTCAAAGCTAGGGTTCATCGATAAATCTGAGTTTTCCCAACCCGAGAATGTCAACCCCAGAAAGACACTCTGAGAGGGGTCAGCGGGGGTCAGCAGTTGGCCCGGAGCTGCCCCATCTCGGTCAGGGCCAGCAGGATGTCTGCTCTTCTTAGGGCTGGAGTCCTGGGACCTCGACCTGGGGCAGAGGGTCCTGCTGAAGCTCCCCCTCTGTTCAAAGGGACGGGAAGGGTCCAGAGGCCTGGACCACACGCCGTGGCAGGCGAGCCTGCGCAGTTCCGCTTTCCCAGGGCGACACGGACGGCCCCCTGAGGACCCTCCCGCCCCGAGCTCTCAGGAGACCGAAGCACCAGCAACCAAACTGCTCTCCAGAGTCAGGCAGAGAGGAGAGACGCCCCCCGGGATGGGATGTGCAGGCGCCCGCCTCCTTCAGACGCTGTCCTCCCCCCACGCACACGCACCCGCTTCTCCATCTCCAGCACCGACGACCGGTCGGCGGTCTTGTCTTGTTTCTGCTGGTGCAAACGGAAGGAACACATTGTTACTGGAGTGTCTCAGGGCCAGAGGGCCCGTCTAGTCCAGCCCCACCAGACGCCCCGACATGTGGCCCAACCCACGGGTCCTGATGTCACAGAGACGCAGTCGCTGCCCTTCCGAGTTCACAGAATCCCCACCGGGAGTGGAGGCCGCAGCAGTGCTCCCAGGAGTGTGACACGGTCACAAGTGCAGAGGCGTTACCACACACACACACACACACACACACACACACCCATACACACCACACACACACACACATACACACCACACACACAATACATATACACACACACATACACACCACACACATAATATATATACACACCACACACACAATACATATACACACACACCCTTCACACACAACATATACACAAAACTTATACACACACCACACACACACAATACATATACACACCACACACACACCACACACACATAATATATATACACACAACACATACAATACACATACACACACCCTTCACACACAACATATACACACACGCAAAACATACATACACAACACACACACAATACATACACACACAACACACACGATACATATACACACCACACACACATACACACATATACAACACACACAATACATACACAACACACCACACACAATACATACACACAACAGATACTCACTACACACACACACATACACACCACACACAACACACACACCCCACATATACACACAACACACACACACCACATAGACACACTACATATATACACACCACACACAAAATACATATTTATACACATATACATTCACCACAGACACCACAGACAGACTACATATATATACACCCACACCCACATCCATACACACCCCTCACAACACATATACACATATACCACATACAGACCACACAGTACACACACATACATACACACATATAAACACACCCCCACACACAGATACACCCGCACACCCCCCCCCCCCACACACACACACTTCAAGGCCAACCATCTTCTCCCCCCTCACCGCCCCTCCCTCACCTCTTTCTCGAATCTCAGGCCCAGAGGAAATGAAAGTGCCTTTCCTCCTGTAAAGCCTGAGCGCCAGGCACTCTTCTGAGTGACCCCTTCCCGCTCTGCTCCTTCTGTTTTGGGGACCGAGGCTGTGATTTTCAGGGAGGACGGGCTGCCAGAGCCTCTCAGGGGTCCATTCACGGGACCTGCCCTGCTTTGGACAGAACTTTCACTGTTTTATCCCCTGGGCTTCCAGATAAGATTAGAACTTGATTCTGGATCATCTTCTACTTTTAATATAGATTTTGAGAGGAGCTAAAAACATTTAGCTGCCACAGCTACAAAGCAGAGAACAGCTTCAGGGAACGACTCTTATAAAGGGCAGGGAAATGACCCCTGAGTCCCTTTTGGGCAGAATTTCTTACAATCAATAGATAGTTAATGACGACAGAGTGACTACTTTTATGCCTAGTACCAGGCATGGAAACATTTAATAAGTACAGAAATTATGCTGGTCTTACTGAGGAGGTTTCTTTTTCAAAAAATTAAGGACTAGCTGGAACTGGCAGTAAATTGGGATTTCTGGCTCCTGTCCTGGGCTCTCACCATCTGCTCTGAAGGTCACAGCCGCGGCCTGTCTGCACCACAAGCCTCTCTTCCCTAAGCCTGAGCAGCGTAGAAGCCATGCCGATTTCACTACTTGGTTCACCTACACAAAGAGAACTTAACTAGTTCTCTTCGACAAAGAACTAATTTTGTTTTGCCCTGTTTTAACCCTAACCCCTCTGAGTTCGGGTGGACCTTTCATGGGAACATGCCGTGTGTGCACGTGGTAACTGTTTCCACACGGATGTGTGGCGTCGACAGGCCTCCCCTCCACTGTCCCGCCAAACGGTCCAATTTTGGTAAAGAGCAGAGGCTTGGTTTGTAGCACCACCGTTTCTTCTGAATTCTAGTAACTTGTATTTGGCAAAACTCAGTATATTCCAACACACCCAGCAAAGCAGGTGGCTAGAAAGTCAATGCTCTTCCCCAGTGGCTAAAAGGCTGAGGTTATTTTCAACGCCCTCTGTGCAATCTGTGTCCCCGGCTCGCGACGCCAAAGCCGAGACCCCAAAGCTCAAAGGATGCACTGTTGGGGCTTCTGCAGAGGAGGGAGCGGGGCAGGCGGGCCGTGGCTCCTGGCAGGACCAGCCCATGCTGGTTCAGGACCAAGTTGGCCCCGGCCGCCACAATCAGGCGGGGCCCTTCCACGATGACAATGACGGACGGGCAGCTCCCAGGACAGGCCCACTCTGCGCTGGCCGAGCCCTTCAGGAAAGCGCAGCCCCTCAGGCGCCAGCACCCCTGCCTGCCCGGGGGTGTTGGGAAGGCACTGGCCCAAGCCCCACATGCTCACTGCCGTCGATCCCAGCGTTTTCGTCTCTGCTTTTGGATCCCACCCTGGGGTGGAACCGACAGCCAGCTCTGGTCTTCATCTGAGCTTCCCGGTAACAGTTCAAATTCTCATCCCCAGGCCTCCAGGCGGCTTCTTGCTGACCCAGCAATAACCCAAGACAGGGCTCGCGCCAGCCTTCAGTGAGGGTCTATCTCCCTGGCGATGAGTGCACTGCCCGCTATGTGCCACTAATTAAACCAGGCCTGGCAGCGAGAGGAAGAGCTTTATCTGGTTCCTTGTTCTGGCACAGGTGCTGCAGGACAGAACCCAACGTCCCAATGACACCTTCGTCCTGGGTTTGCTGTGACCAAACCACGACCGACAAGGCAGGAGGCACACACTGCCCACGACCAAGCCCTGACGCTGGCCCACGCTCTCCGCTAAGAAATGAGCAGATGACCCGTAAGAGTAATTACTAGCACTCGGGGGCCAGGAACGGTCCACTGGACCATCATTTTCCAATTTTAAGTTCAACGCGGTGTGAACCCCAAACCAAATCTCTGGGAGGGGGAGGGCTGACCTGATTACCTCTCCCCTCCCCTCTCCCCCTCCTCACCTGGGCCATCTTCTCAAGCTTGGATTTCACGTCTGCCAGCTCGAGCTGGGCCTCCTGAAGTTTTGTTTTCAGTTTCTGGTTTTCGGTCAGGGCGCTCTCGTAGAGCTGGGGGAGGGAGAAGAGGGAGTCAGGTCCCCACCCTGTGGGCAGAGCAGGAAGACAGAAGGGCCCAGGGACAGAGGATATTCAGCCAAGGGCTCTGGCTCTCCTGCCGCTGGAACCCTGAGGTCCCAGGTGCTGAACACAAACGATGCTCCACTGTCAACAGTGTTACTGCCCAGGAGGCGGGGTGGGGCAGGGAAGGCCGTCCACCACCTCCAGCAGGGAGGGCATGCGCATGGCTTAAAGACGTGGCTCCCACACAAAAGAGGCTTCCTTTTGGAGCCGCCCTCCTGTGTATCCATCTTAGCCAAGTTCCGTTCAACAAAACATTTTCTTAACAAAAAAGTTTTTTCCTGGCATCTTAAGCACTTGAAAGGGCAGGTTTTTGAGCCGTCCCTGGAGCTGGGTTCTCTCCCTCAAGAACCAAAGGCAACGCACCATAAAATGATGGAAACCCCCCAAACCAGACTGTTACTATTTACCGTTGCCGAGAAGTATCTGGTTGACGTTCACAGGACCTCATTAAAAGCACGTGTTTGTTAAAAATATCAGTCCATCAAGTGATTCTCCGGGCCCAGGCAACCAGCATTACTCTTATTTCCCTTTCCACAATTCTTAACCCTTACTTTTTCCTACACCTCTAAATGTCTGATTTAGGTGCATTTTTACTGCACTGAGAGCAATACGTGAAGGGGTGTTCATTCAGCGGTTGAGAGGGGGGTAAACGTGCTGGCCGTGAGCATCTGTGGCTGGGGCGCCTTCCCTCCCGCCTCTCAGCAAGGAAGAGGCAGGAGGGTCGAGTGGAGGCGACCCCTGCGCGGGGACCCGGAAGCCCCCACCTTTCTGTAGTCCCTGCTGCTGTCTTCCCCCGCGCGGCTGCTCAGGGTGGCCAGGCGGGCCTCGCGGGCCTCCCGGCGGGCTCTGGCCGAGGCCCGCTCGCTGCTGGCGTCACTGCCTCCCAATTCCAACCTGTGGGAGACACAGTAAAGGTACAAGTGGCTTCCGAGAACGAAAAGGTGGAGGGAGGTGATGCTTAAGGCAGTGGGCGCCTTTCCTAAGATGTGCTTGAGCGCTCTGGCCAGAACAGGCCCGGGCCTCCCCGCCTGCCGAGGGCACTGCTCGGGGGAGGAGGCCAGCACCCACCCAGGATGGAGCTGACTCGGGAGGTCGGTGGTGTGGCTGTGTGCCGACGGCAAGCGCAGAGCTTCTCAAACTAGCTTAGGGCCAAACAGCTTCCCTCAAGAGCATGCTTTCAAACGCAGAAGTTTCTGGGATCTCAGTGGCTCTTAGAAAATGGTTCCAATGAAGTGCCAATGAGCCAGAAACACACGGGCCTGGAGCTGCAAGCGGGGGTGGGTGAGGGTGGCAACCTGGGCTCAGCAGGCCGGCTGGACCCCCAGAGGTGTCGGGGGCGCCACCCGGTGCCGGGACAGCTTGTGTTGCACCCTCTCCTCTGGACGCCACACCTGTGACAGGACTTCATGTCTCGTAGCGACTGCACTTTCGGGGCAGACGGTGGCTTCGTCCCAGTACTGACTGGTCCATGAGTGGAAGGGCCTCTCAGCTGACCTCCTGCTTAAGTGGACGGATGACGGGCACCCTGGTCCTTCACACTGGCTCCTAGTTTTCTGGCACTTTGCTCTTTCCAAGCTAAAAGGCGGCCCACGGAAGGGCCACGTGCAAACCAGCCCTCCAGGGCTCTACCCCTGAACCGGGGCGGTGTGACGAGCCCCAGCTGTGGACCTTCCGCCCGCGTTCCTGTCCTGCAGGGGCCACGCGGGGGTGGGGTGGGGGGTGGACTAGGTACCAGAAGAGGCTGAGCAGGGGTGGGGGCAAAGCTGCTGGTGACACCAAGGGCTGTCTTTTCCTCACAGAGGTGCTCAGTCGTACAACATTTTCTACTGCATTCTTTTCCTTCTTATAGTTAAAAAATCTTTTGTAAATAGAAATCTCTTTATTGACTTTCCTGATTGCAAAAGCAATACATGCATGTTGAACAGTTTAAGCATTGGAACTAAAGTGTCTAAAATAGAAAGTGAAAGTCACCCCACGGTCCTGCCCAAGGAACAATCTCTACCAACAGTTCAGTTCATATCCTTGCAGGATGTTAAACAGGGATGTCAAAATAAATATTTCTGTAAATAAAACCAGAGAATACCTTCTGTGGTCCCTCCCCTACACCTACGCACTCAAGACTGCAGGCATCTTACCATGGAAGTAAAAACACATTTGCCTCATTAAAAAAAATGACTGCGTAGCCTTCCACTGTATGGCTGTATGACAGTTTAATCCTCTATTGATAGACACATATTGTTTTAAATTTTTTAGCTACTGTAAATAATGCTACAATAAGACTTGCCTGTAAATCTTAGTGTATTTGTTATTTTCTTAGGATAAAATCTTAGCAGTGGAACTGTTTGGTCAAGAGATAAATAATATTTTAAATGCAGATATATATGTTACCATACTGCCCTCTAGAGAGGTTTAAAACTTTTCAATCCAATAGGAGAAATATCTTATTGTTGTTCATTTTAATGCTTTAAAATCATTACGGAGGTTCAATACCTTTGATTATTTATCTTAGTTTTTGTAGGGCCTATTCGTAGCCTTTGTTAATCTTTGCCTCATTATATTGCAGGAGCATCCTACATACACTGGGGCTTTTAAAACTATCTAACATAGGTTGCAAAAAATGTTTTTCCCCACTTTCCTTTTTGTCTCTTTTAATAGCAGAGATTTTAAATTTTACGTAATTAGAATGATTCTTTCTCCACTGAGTTGGAAAGTCATACATGACTTTTGGGGGCTGTCGACTGTGTTCGAGAATCTCACTGTTAACTGCTACAGTTTTATAGCATATTTTGAAGTCTGCAGGGAAATTTATTTTCACAAATGGTCATTATAATGTAACAGAGTTCACAAGAAATTAACTGTAGCCAACAAAACACCACTCTCCACCAATTTTGCAAAGCGAGTTTTCTGCTGGGTTAGTTGGAAATTATATTTATCCTAAGCTGGTGCTTGGTGAGAGGGCAAGCAAAGGAAGAATACACGCAAGTTTGTAAATTTTAAAATATATTAATAAGGTAGAACCAGCTCAATTATTAAACAAATTATGCCCTATGGTATTCTGTAACTACATCTTCCCAATCTCCTCTTAATTTCGTCATCAGAGGAACAGTGGAAAATGGGAGATTCAAACTCTGGCTCCACATTCTCTATTATTTTATAATAATAAAATAACGCGAGCTTTTCTTTAGTTGCAGCGAGCAGAGGCTACTCTTCGCTGCAGCGCATAGGCTTCTCATTGCAGTGGCTTCTCTTGTTGTGGAGCATGGGCTCTAGGCGCGCAGGCTCGGTAGTTGTGGCTCACAGGCTCTAGAGCGCAGGCTCAGTAGTGCGGCGCAGGGGCTTAGTTGCTCCGCAGCATGTGGGATCTTCCCAGACCAGGGCTTGAACCTGTGTCCCCTGCATTGGCAGGCAGATTCTTAACCACTGCGCCACCACGGAAGTCCCAGTCTCTATTATTTTATTTTATTCTTCAGGAAGATCAATTTTGTACCCTTAGGTACTAGGTGAAAAATTACAGAGGATCATTCCCCAAACTCTGATATGCTTAACTTTTCAGCAATTGCAAAACAGGTCTTTGGTTCACTGGATAAACTATTCCTGGGCCCCATGTGGGTACAGGGAACAGTGTCAGGTTCCCTGAACCAGCCAGTCAGGCTGGCCTCTCCTCTGCCCTGAGTGCCCTTCTGTACTTCCATCCCGCCCCTGAGATGGCCGGTCCAGTCATCTGTACGCTACACGAAGGTGAGGACACTAATGTCTCCCTAGCCCTGGCTGGGGGGAGCGGGCACGGTGCTCGGGGAACCAACATGGAGGTGGGATGCAGCGTGACTGGACAGAGGGGCCCGTGCGGGGGCCGAAGGGAGCCGCTTGTGACTGTGGGGCTGTGGAAATGAGACGGGAGGATGGAGAGAGGCTGTTACACTAGGCAAAACCACGTGCAACCACACATGCGTCTACTCACGAGTGTGAGGCAGGCAAGGTCTTACCTAGAAAGTCGTTCATGCTGGAGAAACAAGAGACAAACAAAAGAAATCAGCATTAGCAAGGGACTGACATTTATTATTTCCGTTTACAAATGTACTCTTCAAATCAGACGTCTCAGCTTCACGGCTGAAGACAGGGGTGCAGCCTCACAGTGTGAGAAAAGGCTCCTCGGCTAAGCGCCCACGCCTGTGCCCACAACTTGCGAGACTTGAGGCTTTGGGAGCACATCTCATTAAACTGGAGTCCAGCAACGTGTGAAATGATCACCCGCCCTGCCACCTACCAAGCCGTCCTGTGTCCCAGGACTGCCTGGGCCTGCGTGACAGCCTGCCTCTCTGGATCTCAGCGTCCATTCTACCCACCTCCCTCCACTCACACCCTCGGCCCTGCCCGTGTGAACACGGTATCCACGGCTGTGAAGGTCCAGGACGGTCCCCACTTCCTCCCAGGTCCCCAGTGAAGGGAGAGGAGAGCGGGGGAAAGGCCCACACCCATCCCTAGGATGGTGGTAAAAAAAACGAAAAGAGTAACAAAGTACTGAGATCTCAGAAGAAAGGAGTTTACAGATTTGACCTCTGAGCTCGGTTACCTGTGGTCGCTGCAAACAACAATGACTATGCCTGTTTTACATTTATTTTTAATCACAGATGACCTTTACCCTCTATCTCCACTTTTTTATAAAAAGAACTGAGGCCAAAAAAAACCTCAATTGATTTAAATGTATTTTTTTTTTTCCCTCCTTTGAGGTGTTAAAGAATAACAAAATCCTCAAGGGCAGACAAAAGAAGGAAGACGAGAAACCAGGCCCGATGACCTAACAGGAGCAGCGAACCCCTGCTCCTCTGGCCGTCGCCTGGGGACACTGCTCTGTTGAAGGTCACACCGCGTGAGGGCCCCACATACCGCACCCTGAAGCCGCCCAGGGGGGCAGAGCGCCAGCACTGCTGGCTGGAGGGACCAACCAGGTGACCTCGCTGCAAGGTGGCTTTTCCCCGTGGACTTCTGTCTTGAACCCGGGGCTTCCATTCATCAATCCTCTCGTGGGCTTTTCCAAAACGTCCTCAGCCTAACCTCAGTCTGGGAGGTTCTCTCTCCACAGGCCTAGAGCTGGGCCTTCTTCCATGAATTGTAAAAAGTCCCCCAGGTGACCCATCATGCAGCCCAGGTTAAGCACCACTAACCATGGGCTTTTTAATGTGAAGACGTGTCCCATCTGAGGCGGAGGAATCAGTGAGAGACCCTGCGCTGTGTCTGTAACGTTCTCCTACACTGGAATCGGGCACCCTAAAACGTGTGCGTCTGGGATTCAGGAATTCTCCTGTCTCACATTTATAATATCCCATCAATCACTGCTTTTACCAACATTAACTAAGGGTTGTTTTTCTCTGACTTGAAGACTTTTGTCAAAAAAGAAACTAAATTTTAGCCACGTCTCAAGAATTACTTAATATATAAAAACGCTTCCAGTGTGCTCAGCGGTGCTGAGGTTTCCCCCGGTGGCCATGCCCACCTGCCAGCTCTGTGCTGAGAGCTGGCCTCGGTGGTGCCCGGGGGGGGGCACGGGGGGCGTTCACAGCCCAGGGGGACTGCCCAATGGGACACGCCCCAGACCCGTGAGTAACTGAGGCCGACCTCCATCCCAGGCAACGCCAGGGGCCCTGCTGAACTGAAGGACCGCAGAGAGCAGGGCCCGTAGGGCAGGCCCCGAGGAGGGGCAGCAGAGAAGCTGTGTGAGAGCAGTGCCGATGGGCCCGTCTGAGCAGCGCGGGGCAGACGGGGAGTCCGGGGGCCCCTTCCCGGCAGAAATGGGCGAGAAGATGATGCTTGGGAAACGCGCACACACACATCCAAGGTCTCCCCGCACCCCCTCCCTGCGGCTTGGCCACCGCCTCACTCCCAGTGATGCCCCCAGGGCCTGCACTGCTCACCAAACACCCAGCCAACAGCTCAGCCTTCGGGAAGGGGCCTGCCGGCCTCAGCATCGGCTGGGCCTGGGAACCAGTCTCTGTTCTGACATCTAGACCAGTGACTCCTCAACGCCCTGCCAGCTCCGCCTCGCTTCGCAGCTGTAAACGCACCACACTGGCTGCTGCTGGTTAGAGCAGCAAGTTAGCTCAGGACCTGGGAGGCCGGGGTGGGGCAGGGGGGGGACTGAGCACACAGGCTCCCGTCCACTCTCTCGCGGCTTCTGGGCAGAACGGCCTTTCTCACGCTCCATCGCCCCCATGGGAGAGCCTCTGGGAGCCTCCCACGCCCTCCCCAGGCACGGAGAACGACCCCTTTACAACCTCGCCAGCTTGCCCCAAGCCTTGGTCGTCTTCTCCCACAGAAAGCCAAGCACACCTGTGCCCAGGGCGCAGACGGGGGCCTGGCGACGTGACCGACAGACGTGTCTGTTTACCGACTCGGTGGTGCCCAGACCGTGGGATCTCACTTGAGGGTGCGGTAACATCCTCTCTGTAAGAACGTGATTCGTGGGGGGAGACTTTACTACATCTCCAGCTTTCAGTCTGCTGTGCCGACGCTGGCAGCGGCCTCTCTAAGTGAAGAAAGTTCTCCCTTTCATTAAGGCAGGGAAATCTGGCTTCTCCCAGGCCTCAGTCTGAGCCATTCTGTAGTATCAAAGCATACTACTCATCTCCACTAACCGACTCCTATCAGAGCACCAGGTAACTAACCTTTCCCACTCGGGATGGCCTGGAAGTACTGCGGAGCTGCTGATGCCATCATCGCACCAGCGGAAGTTCTCAGACACAGGGCAGCATCGCATGCAGTGACACTGAGTGGCCTCCACTGAGGAGGCTGATGCAAGATACAAACAGGCAAAAACTTAAAGACACAGAAAATAGGTTAGCACTGCCACGCAGCAATCAGAAAAAGCCCACGGGTCCTGGCAGCCCCAGGCAAGCCCACCCCAGAGGCCAGCCTGGAGGGCGGTGCGTCCTACGGGGGCTGCCCAAGAGCGGCACTCCTATCTCTACCTGCCAGGGGTAACTGAACGCAAATAGGACAGTCTGCTGTTTGTTATACTCTTCAGGCATGTAAGATGCGTGTTATCAAGTTCTTTGGGATGAACTTTCTTCAGGTGTTGTGACGAGTAGACTGTCACCTGATCCAGGTGTCAGAGGAAACAGGGCTCCCTCCAAGCCCGCCCTCCATCCTTCTAGTACTCCCCCTCCGCGCCGCCCCCCCAAATCCTGGAGCCCTCTGGAACCCTCGGGCTTTTTATCATTGCCTTCAAGGACTCGCCTTAGCCACGTCCCGAGAAGGTGACCTAACTCCTTAGAGAAGAGTGAGAGTCTCAGAAAACAAGATTTGGGGCCATAGAGGTAGCACGGTTGTAGGTTGTAGAGGTAGCACTGTTTGCCATGAAGCAAACAGTATCATTTCAAAGAAGGAAGACACCTGGGATTTCTGGAGGAGATGGTGTTCTCGTCGTAACAGAAATTAGCCTGAGAAGACAGTTCTTGGAGGCCAGAGGGCAAGTGGGTTAAAAGTGTATGGGACCTGGGACTCAATCCCCAGCTTCTGATAAAATGGCTTTGGTATTTAGATCATACTTCCAGAAACTACTGGTTTGCTTGGTTTCTTGATATCCTAGATAATCTGGTGTTTGACGGACAAACAGTGGTTAGATTTAGGGAGAGAAAGTTTGGGTTTCTTGGGTAAAAGGAGCAGAGTGGCTGAACTGGTGGAGACTTAACTTCCATTTTCCCTCTTCCTCCTCCTGTCACTCAAACTGAGCACAGTTCACCGTCACCCGGACACTGTGTCTCAGTCTGAAGAGCTGACTCCGTCCCTGCAGGGAAAGCACGGAGTGGGTCTGGAGAGCAGGGGGCGGGGCAGTGCGGGCTTGCCTACGTGGTCTCGCCGGGGCGGGGGGGCAGTAAAGGACAGCGTCAGAGGCTGGGGAAGGACATCGAAGACCCTCCAGAGCGGAGCCTGAGAGTCGGCCCCATGGGCAGCGACTGAGGAGAAGCCCCAGAACACAGGGCCTGGGGCCCCAGCCAACCTGCGCCCTTCGGAGGCCAGGAGTGGGGGTTCCCCTCGCCTGTGTTCTGGGAAAGGCCCATCTCTCCCTGCAAGCTCCCCCCGTGGACGTGGGGCAGCGACTCTCACTCCACTCTCGAGCCGGGTCTGAACGGCGCATCTGCCCATGGTGACGCCGTTTATTTTAGGAAAGGCCCGAGCCTTCTACGCAGCCTACAGGTTAAGACCAACGTCCCGTGGCACGTGCTCTAGTCAGGACGTCTCAGGAGGACCTTCTGCTTGGAGACTGCTGCTCTGCCGCCACTGAAAACAAACGCCTGATGGCCACTGAGGCCGGGCTCTCTGGTGTGTCTGAGCTAGAGGCAAACGGCTCAGAGAAGGAATTACTTTCACAGCTTTTATGGCCCAACTGGGGGCCACAGACATTGTGAATGGGGCCTGCAGCAGCAGAGACTTTAGAAACCAAAGCGAACACAGAAAACAGAAAATAAAAAGAAAGACGAGCCAGACGCACCATAAGTTAAAAACTGCTCCCACAACCAAGAAGCAGGCTCCTGCCTCTCATGCCCCCTGAATCCTCCCACAACCAAGAAGCAGGCTCCTGCCCCTCATGCCCCCTGAATCCTCCCACAACCAAGAAGCAGGCTCCTGCCTCTCATACCCCCTGAATCCTCCCAAAACCAAGAAGCAGGCTCCTGCCTCTCATACCCCCTGAATCCTCCCAAAACCAAGAAGCAGGCTCCTGCCTCTCATGCCCCCTGAATCCTCCCACAACCAAGAAGCAGGCTCCTGCCTCTCATGCCCCCTGAATCCTCCCAAAACCAAGAAGCAGGCCCCTGCCTCTCATACCCCCTGAATCCTCCCACAACCAAGAAGCAGGCTCCTGCCTCTCATGCCCCCTGAATCCTCCCACAACAGTCTCATGGGTTGGGGCCTGTCTCTAATAAGAGAACAGAGCGAAGAGCACCATGAATTCAGATGGAAACCCTGGGAAGGGGCGGAACAGGGCTGGCTTTGATTTGTGAAATGTGGAGACTTCTCCGAACACCAGAGACTGGCTAGGAAACCCCCCACGAAAGCTTTTAACGTGAAGTTATCGGGAGTTCAGGAAGGCAGATAATTAAAACCAAACTCCTCTGACCAAGTTTAAAATAAAATCTTAGCTCTGGAAGCTGGGCCCAAGGGAAAGGAACGAACCACGTCACGTGGCCATACCAAGACCAAAATGGGCCTGACGCTGCAGCGATGGGAAAGCCTCCGGGTAAACCTCCTACTTCACTTCCGTGTTCCTGGGAGAGGCCCGAGCTCTGAGGAGCGTGGGTGTGGCTGCAGTGAGGACCCGCCGCAGACCTGGACGCTACCTGAGCTCTGGGGACAATCGTTCTACGACATTTGGAGTTTGAGAATCCTTCCCTATACTCGTCTCAGACACACTCAGGCTTCCTAAGCCTTCTGCCTGCAGGGAAGAGCACCCTATAACATAAATGATCGGGGCTCTCGGGAAACCTGGAAGGGCAGCCTAGTGGGCTCCAGCTCTGAAAAGGATCTTTCTGAGTCTTACCGTTCCAGTAATATATCTGGGGATCCTGAACAATTTGGAGATACACGTGGGGGCAGGGGCGGGGGATAAAAGCTTTCACGATTTACGCAGAGGTGTGACAGTAGGGCACAGTGATGCTGAGGCCTGCGTTAGGTGCTCTTCCCTGTATCTAAAAAATGAGTATTCCCTTAATATCACCAGACGTCCAACGATATTCATTTTCTCTTGCTGCTGCCCCACCATCGGCCTGGCTACGCCCTGCTCAGGTTCTCACGGGCAGAACCGGGTGTCTGCTGGCTGGGCTCTCACCTGGAGGCCCGGGGGAGAACCGCTGCCTGTGGCCGCCGGGGCTGCCGCTGCTCCTGGAGGCCCCCGTGTCCTTCCCCACTTCACGCAGTGACACGGGGGCTCCTTTCCACACTCCTCTGCCATCAGCCAAGAAAGCTCTCTGCGTGCAGGGCTGGTGACTGGATCACGCCCACATCTCATAAGGTCGGTGACGCCCGTAACAGGCCGAGGGAGGGCCACCTCATCACATACACGGGCCCTGGAGCCCAGGCCGGGGCATCGAAACGAGCCAGTTTAGAAAGTCCCACTTTAAAAAGACATGGTCTAGTTTACCTGTAACATCCTCAGAGGAAGGAACATCCACAGTACACGGCCAGTCAGCTGCAGCTGGGTGATTACAGACATTCTGAATCAGAACAATGCTGAAAGCACGACTGGTGCTGGGCAAGTGTGCATCCACCGAGCAGCCGTGTGTGCCAGAGGACACCTCCAAGCCAGATTCTAACAGCATTAGAAGTATTAGGTTACAGCTAACTTCATCTTCCTTTACTCCTCGATTTGTCTTTACCAAGTACTTAATACATACGGGGAAAAACAGGAAAGTCAAGAAATACAGTACTTATAATCCCGTTTCCACTGTAAATATTTCTGAAGAACCTCACTGCCAGATTGTAACGACCCTACCAATTTAATACTGCACGTAGAAAGGAGATGACTGAATGCTACCGCACAGATTCTGGTCCATCTCATTGTATTTCAAATGGTAGAAAGAGACCCATCTTCTGCTATATCTATAGACCACGCTGCCCAAACATTACTGGAATTCTACAGCTCTTGTTTTCTATGCAGGCCTGTACCTGTTCTTTATGGATAGTCCCAGCTTCTGAATAAGTACAATGTACTTATTGTAGAAGGAAATATCGGAACGTACTAAAGTTTCTCTGAAATACCCAAGGCAAGCCCTTTGTGTTTAAAGGCCATCTGTAAAGCCCTATGATCCGTAAGCACACTTGCAGACTGCGGCGTCTTCTCCAGGCAGCTTTCACACGCCAGGTGACGGTGACGAAGGACGAGCTGCTCTAACGCGTGTGGCTCTAGCCAGGGGTCACGTCACTCACATTGAACACACACTTTCACTTAGTCTCAGGTCTGCACTGGCGTGCACGGTGCACGAAGTTGCAGTAGCCCCTGACATCGCGCAGACGATTCCAAGTGTGGCCTGAGCGTGGCCCCCAGGGCTGTGAGGCTCTGCAGGGTAGTGGGTCCCGCCACCCCGTTAGGGCCATCGTCATGCCTCCTCAGCATCAAGCCTTCCAGGCCCACAGCCTGGGAAGAGGTGGATTTGTCACCTGGGAAATATCACTGTCCAGCAGCCTATGTGGGTAGCAGTTATTTTAATTTTATTCAGACTAGGTTGTGAATCAAAACCCTTGCCAAGGGGTTAGTGAGGCTCTCCAGACCTCACCTCTTAAGAGGAAACAGATACTCGGGACCTAAGTAGCGTAAGGAAAAACTTTTTCTGCTAAGTAAGTTCCACAGAAGGTTAGGGACTTCCTTTGTTCTTAGCTTTCTCTCTCTGTTCCCACAGAAACCAAAATATTAACTCACATATTTTAGAGCTGTCGACACACTAGCAAACTGCAACAAGTGGGGATCTGAAGAGCCTCGAGAACACCTGTGGCTATTAGCCCTCACTACAGAAACAGGATTTCACAGTGCACGGCCGACCCCCTCCAGGGGGCCGCGCAGGCCAGGAGTAGAGACCAGACCAGGGTCGGCAGTGCATCCCTTCCCTGTGAGGGAGGGGGCCTCAGACAGTGTCCTCTGGGCTCAGATCCCCTCTCTGGTGGGGGAAAGTTGAGCACATCCACACAACAGTGAGAGTCATCACCTGAGTGCAGTCAGACACTAGGCTGTCTGGTACACACAGCAGATAAAAAGGGTTGCCAGAAAAGAAAGACCGACGCTGTCTGGAGGTTTCTGGTAAGGCTTCGTGGGAGGACGACCCTATGAAAAGCATCAGCCTGGAGTCAGAAACAGGGTGGTCGTGCAGAATGACACTGTTCTGCATGACCTGTCCTGTGAGAAATCGGGCACTAGCTGGGACCTCATCAGTAGCCCAAGTGCTACTGGCAGCTCTGAAAGGTAAAGAACTGAAGCTTTCTTTGATTCGGCCACTGAATTTGACCTTTTATACCCCCTATGGACCTTGAGTCTTCAGACGCACCAGGTTCTTTGGATTTAGGGGGCTAAACTGCACTCCCAGAGCAGAACTGGTGCTGTACAGTACAGGCCTTAGGGACAGGAGACACGTGTGCAGGGTGCTTGATTTTTGGCAGGTGAAAGATCCCTGAGATAAGAGAAACCTCAGAAATTCAGGCTCTTCTAATTCAGAACTTGTTATAATGTAACAGGTCCTGAATTGAAGCATACCTTTGTACCATCTGCTTAGAAATTATTTTATAAGTAAATTAATAGCATAAAAAGATAAGATAAATGACCTTACCTAATGGATCTGTTTTTGAGTACTTATAAAAATGGCTTTAGAGAACTATTTACTAATACACTCGCTAAAAATGATTTTTAGGTGACAACCTTCAAGGGTAGAGCAGATCTTTTCTCCTTAGCAACAGTTCTAATGTAGATACTCAGAAGTAACAAAACTATACCTACTTTTAAATGTTGCAAAATTCTGACTTCATCTAAATTGATTTGTCTCTTTCTAAATTATTCTGTGAACTTTCTCCTTCTTTACAATAGGTTTATTATCGCCATCTCTCTTTTCAAAACAGATTGAATGGTCAGGGATATTAGCAATAACTCAGGAGCTATTTCACGGAGACGCAGTGGTTCCCTGGACCGCTACACAGCTTAGCGCTGCCGGCTCCAGCATCTGCTGGTACATGGGCTCAGACAACTACTAACTTCCCTCTGCCTCAGCGTCCTCATGGGTAAAGTCGGGGGAATGGTACCCGGCACGTAAGGTTATCAGCAGGATGAAGTGAGAGCCGCGTGCCTGCCACGGCACCTAGCACAGGTGATGCTCTATAAATACCAGTTTCCACTGCCCACTCCTCTCTGCTGGGGCCTGCTGGCTGCCAGAGGAATCAGCTCAAGCCAACTCTTCCACTCAAGTCAAGGGTTTTGACTGTCTGTAGATTTTGATTATCCAGGCTAGTTCCTACTTACCCTTTCTAACCCACAGGCATTTAAGGGTATTATTCTACTGTCCACATAGTTATACTCTCTCCCAGATAACCAACCACGGGAGGTCGATTCTGGAAGTCCACAGGAGCTGTGACGCTCTGACACAAAGACGCTGCTTTCACAAGGAAGCAGGCGGAGGTCAAAGTCTAGACACGCTTCCATGTCTTTACCCCGTCAGCTCACCGGCAGGACTCCTGTACTGTCGCCCAAGGAGGAGGCTGGGCTTTGGGCGGGGATGAGGCCTAACCCCAGGTGTGGACAGCTGCCACCCCCTGAGTGACACACAGTCAGGACCAGAAACGAAAGCAGCAGAAGGCAGCTGGAAGCCAGCCCGAGCCGCTCCCTCCAGCTCCTGATTCTAACCACCAGCTCCCCCACATATTACGAGGCTGAGGAAGAGGGAGAAGCGATGCTGCATAATCTGGGAACTGCTCAAGTGGGAAACGCTCTCCCCGGTGGCCCCGCTGGCTGTACTGAAAACGAGGACCCCAACCTCTTGACCCAACTGACCCTCCATCTCTGGATTCTCTGGGGCTGCAGCTCATCACTGGAACATCAAGTTGACCACAATACCTGGAGACAGACAGACAAGACTCAAGGCCTCCTGTCTTCCCTCATGTAACCCCGTGGTGACTGGAGAGGAAAAGGCCACACGCGGGAAGAGCCTTCTAACCTCTTGCTGTTACTCCCCAAGGCTTTATTCCCAGCTCGGTCCGTACGTTGACATCTGCTCCTTGGTTTTAATCATAAATATCAGTATTTTCAGCCCATTATTTTCTTCCAAGCTTCGGACCAACTACTCTCTGGTGTCAGTACCGAACCTCCCGAAGTCCCTCTAACTCAGCACATCCCAGCACGAGGCGCCTCCGCACTCGGCACCCTCTGCTTCCTGCCCTGCCCGTTGAGCCGTGTCCTGCTGGTTTCTACCGAGTGGCCCAAACCAGAGGCCTGAGAGTCGCCCTGGCCCCTGCCCGGTCATGGGCTCACCCCGCCCCAGTCCACTTCGAAACAGCTGGACGGTCCTCCAACCACCGGACAGCGCCTCCGTCCAGGCCCTCACTTCTCACCGGAGGACCGACCTTACCCCCAGGCCCGCCGACAGTCCAGCCTTCAGCTGCCGGAGCGACTTCTCTGACAAGCAAACAGCTCTGATCACAGCAACTTGACCCCAACTTTTCAGTCCTTCACCCACAGGCCAGCTCTCCAAGCCCTCGGAACGACATGCCAAGCCCAACACGAACCGGCCCCTGTGCGTCTCCAGCTGAACTTCTGATCACACCCCTCCTTCACCCTCCGAATTATACCTCCTGTCCCAGCCACACCGATCTGCAGCTCTCAGAGTAGTACTCTACTTCCTCTCGTCTTTTTTCCACCTTGGTCATGCACTGCTTGCTTTCACTGTCCGTTCAACAGCCTTATGCATCTCCCGTTGACCGGCCTCCTAAAACAAAGCACCTGGGCCCAATACCTTTATTAGAAGATTCACTTCCCCTTGTTATAATCCTGGAGTTCCCTTCTCATCTCCCCAGTTAGACTGCTGGCTCCCTGAGGGCAGGGACTGTGTCTTTCATCTCTCGATTCCAGATCTAGTACAGGCCTACTTACGTAGCAGATGCTCATGGAACGTTAATCGTGGGAGGATTCAGAACAGGGTAGGTGGCCTTGGTGTTCATCTGCCATGGAACCAGTCTCTGGTGAACGAGCCTCTCGTCCGTGGCTGACCCAGCCCAGCGTCCACCTAGGATTCATGGAACCGTTCCCGGTGGGGAACTGCTTTCACTCCTACAGGTTCCACTACATTGCTTAGGAAGATTCCTTGAGAAAGAGTTACTGCTTACTGACTTCTCTTGAGTGGAATTTAAAAAACCAAACCAAACCCAACCCAACCCAATACACTAGTGGTTTTAATTAGAGAGGAAAAAAAATGGTTAACAGCTTGCACCCTTAGCCAGTATTATTCACCCAGACAAATGCTTCTCGTCCCCTGACAACGGATTATAAAGGAGTAAAACATGGATTCCAGATTGGAAGCACGAGAGCAGGAGGAGAGGAACAAAGGATAAAGGAACAGCCTAAAAGCTGTTGGGTGTTGGCCACAGGAGAGCACAAAGGAGGCAAAGACACGGACTCCACACCAGGGCCTAGAAGGGAGGAGCACCCGTGGGTGAGCTCTCGAGGGCAGCGATCCTGTCCCCTGACTTTCTACCAAATGTACCCTCATTAGTTTGTAGAGCTGGTTATAAAACAAAACAAGCTGGTAAATTTTCCCCTTTATTTACATTAACAGCTGGGGTGAAAAATATTATGTAAACTCTGTGTATTTTCTCTTGAGATGAAAGTCCTAAAGGAATAACAATCCAGGTTACATGGGAAAAATGCCACTGATCTTGGTTTATAGATGCAGGCCAAATTCTGTTATCATAAATACCAACCAATTCAAAGAAAATCTGTCTATTTAAAAGATTCCCAGGGTTCAGCTGATGTCCCACTTACTTCAAAACTATTCAGTACAACAAACATCAACTAAGCACTACAAGTTGGACATTCCTAAGTAGTCTGTTATCTTTTCGATATGCCCTGTATTGAAGAATGTTTTGTTAAACTAGCAAATAATAATTTGAGAAGACTGACCAGTAATTACCTGGCTCTTGCTTTCAAGATGATTTTAAGATGCTAAACCATCTAAATTGACTAGTTTTTAAGTTAACAGAATTTATAAACTTGAGACCCAATAATATTCACAGTGATTAAGAAGCAAGAAGGAGCTAGAGGCGTCTAATATGTTTGTAGTGCAGAATTATTATTTTTTTTATGTTGGAAAATTACATCAAAAGGAAGCTTTTATACAGACGTGTGAGCTTGGCACCTCGTGGAGTGGCTCACAGGGTGAGGAGAGGCTGAGCCTTCAACGCTGCACCAACAGATACTGGCATGGCGCCCATCAGTAACGAGGGTGACCGCAAGCTGTTCCGCTTCCCCTGAGAAATCAGAGGCGAGCAGGTTTGTCGCTCAGGGAGTACCCCCTCCCCCCCGCCCCCCAATTTTTAGAGATAAAGAGACATTGGACTAGTGTGAACCTAGTGTGAAAGTCAAAAGAATTGTTTAAAAAAAGTATTTCGCTCTCAGGGTCAGCAGAGACCAGAGCAGCTTTAGTGGGTTATGAGGGGTGGGTGGTGGACATCCTCCTTACGGAGGGAGGGGTGGATTTAAAAACGATGTTGAATAGTATAATCTCGTGTTCAGAGAATGACAAATGTTTGTTATTTTTAAACTAGAAACTAGAGAAAGTAAACAAAATCCTTGGCTGGTGAGGACACGTACTGTCTTCTCATGTAAGTGATTATTTCATTAGGGAGGATATTAGTTGCACAATCTCTAGGCAAACATTAGGTTATCTATTTAAAAACGGTCATAGTTTTACCAAGTACAGAAACACTGAATTACATAATATTAAAAGTATCAGATGCTGCTGGGAGTTTAAAGGCATGAGAAGACAGTTTCGGTTTTCCAATTACTGAAAAATCATCCTACCGCTTGTTTTCTCAAGTTAGAAATAACCCGTATGAGCTGCAGTTTACAGGCTGCCCTTTCTGCTTCCTGAACATCTAACAGCAAGGTGTCCAGCAGCCATTATTTTAAAATTCCCTTCGAGGACGCTTTCCTTACATGGAAGCATTTACTGCTTAGCCCTTTTGACAACACTACTTCTCTTGGTGTGTGCTTTGACCCTGAGGATTACGGAGCCGGCTCCGGCAGCTACAGCTCCTCAGCCGCGTGTGGCCTCTGACAGGACCGGCGTGAGCAGGGGTCCCCCAGGTTCCGTGAGGACGGAGAGAGCTGTTCCCAGCAGACGCACCCCAGCACGTGTGCTGCGAGAGGCCCAGGCGCTTCTGCCCCTAAGGGGGCTCCCAGGCCCCTGTGGTGTGGCTCCCTGTCTGCAGACACAGCCCCCCCATTTCAGCTTCCTGCATCCCCACCACGTCCAGAGCTGCCCAAGCTCTTAACTGTCCGCTTTGACCCTGGCGTGTCCTTAACCTTCAAATATATTTGATGTGAGCTCCGGTGCTGCTGACGAGGAGGGTGGGACCGGATTCTGCCCTCGCTGGTGAGGACGCTACGGAAGGAGCCTCTCCTCTGCGTCCCTCCGTGTCCTCACCTGTGACACGGGGACGGCAACACCCGCCTTGTAGGTGCCTGAGGATTACTCGAGGCGGTGAAAGTCTCAGGCCTGGAATGTGTTAGGTATTTTGGATAGAATGCTTGTGTTTTTATTGGCATTAGATGCTCAGAAGTGTGCCCCAGCCTGCCCTGCAGTGACATCTGTATCACACAGTGCAGGTATAACCCCGCATCTGTCCTGAAGCAGCATCAGGAGGCAGGTAAGACACCACCACCACCACCCGACGCCCAGACCAGCTCTCAGAGAGCACGCGAACCCGCCAGCACACGAGATGAGACGAGACGAGACTGGACTCCTAGGAGGTACATCTTGGTTCTGTAACCCATTCCGAGGGTCAGCAGCCCCTGAATTAGCCCGTGTGTCTGCCGCTCTCTCCAACACTACAGTGGAGTGTGAACGGTCTCTGCAGCACAGGTCCAGGCTGTCTGGACTCCGGGAGCTACAGACGGAGCTGAGGTGACGGCGGAAACCCGCGGACACGGGCACTGAACCTGGGAAGCAGCCCGTCACGCAAGCCACCAGTTTCAGTTCCTATAATCCAAATCCTCAAGTTCTCTCCCACTGCGGCCTCCGTCTAAAAAGTCGGGGGTAGGGGGAGCGGTGGCATGAGGACCGGGCCGAGAAGAAAGCAGCAGCCCCTCTAGAGAGGACACGGGTTCACCCAGGAAGGGAAAGGGGGGCATCCCTGCTCCAGGAGCCAGGGCTACGGGGCTGAACGAGGCTGACAAGGGCTCCTCACACCACGAGGCACCCCGGTGCCGCTGAGAGGGAAGGGAACCAGCGCTCGCTCCGTCCTGGGGACCCAGCTTGGCGGCTGTGTGCACGGCGGGGGCGCGCTCCCCTGGTGAGAGCAGCCCAGGCCACGTGCAAAGAGGCTGCCACACCCACGACGGCGATACACACACGGGAGAGACCCCGTGGTCATTTACACTGGGAGACAGACACTGAACATGGTATCAAGCCACTCAGAAGAGCCCAGGGCTTCTTCAGGCTTCCTCTCCAAATAAGGAAGCTGTGACCAACCTGCTCCCCGGCAGAGACGCTCTCGCTAACTACGGAGGGGCTGCCACCTCACCCCGCGTGCCCAGCAGGGCCCTCGGCAGCACGGCGGGCTTCTGCCGGCTTCCCACGGGGGACACCTGAATCCACGTGCAATCCACGTCCACAGAAACACGCACTAGATAGACAGGCTGGACCTGCCTGGGGCGTTGCAAACACCCCCAGAGCCGGCTGTCTACAGCCGGGAGGTACTTCTTTGGCTTTTTAAGCGCAGAGGTTCCTGACGGTCACGGAGGAGCAGGACCCCAGTGCCCAGAACGCCTGCCCACCCTGTTCTCTCTTTATCACTCACAGACACACAGGATCACAAAGACGCCCCCGCATGTACACGCCTGCACAAATGCACGTGCAGAACCTGCACACGCAGAGCCTACACGTGCCTGAGGTCGCTGAACGTGGTTCCGCAGCCACTGGGAGCTGCTTCTCCTGAAACACCGTATTGACCCATAAAACACAGGAAAGGCACTGACTAAACACAGCCGCGTAAATCAGAGAAAGCCCGTAAGACACGGCAAGGAGGCCTCTACACTCTTCCTGTCAGGCGTTTCACAAGTGACGCTGAAAAGCTGGAAGGCAGAAGCTGTGTCATGCATTCAAGTCCACTTTCACCTAAGAGGCCGTTAAGAATCAGAAACAGGAACCTCCTGCAGAACAGCTCCTGGTGGGGCCTCCGTCCCCCTGGCTGCTTCCACACGCCCTGAATCCCCTCTGCCCTGACCGACCCCCGGGGCCCGGCCTCACAGCCCGCCCCCAACAGACCGCGGACGGAGGGAGGGCCGCTTACTCGGAGCGTCCTGGCCGTCAGGGAGGGCGAGCCCGGGGGCGAGTCCGACTGAGGCGTCCTGCTCCGAGCGAGGTCCTTGCCTCGGCTGTGCAGGGAGGACATGGCCCCTCGGTGGCAGAGCCGGTCGGGCACCCCCAGATCGCACCTTCGAGCTGAACTGAATCAAGGGTAGAAGCCACCCAGTCAATGAGTCCACAGTCACATGGGGGCCGAGGCGTGTCTCAATCCAGCTCCAGCACAGGCGCTGGGCTGGGCTCTGCTGCCGACCCAGCCCGGCCCCAGTCTTCCCGAAGGGCGCCACTCACGGAGGCCTGTGCCCCACAGAACCTGGGTCCAGGTTCCGGGACAGCAGGTCACGCCCCGGAGGAGACGACCTCAGATCCCCCGGAGGACGAGCCTGCGAACAGCTCCTGTCTCTTCATCCGGAGGGAAGACACGCAAATCCTCTGGACACCATGCTGCCTCCCCGGAGCCGGGCTCCAGGGCTGAACGGGGTCTGGAAGTGCCCCTGTGACCAACCGCCGTGATAAACGCAACTTAAACAACTTAAAAACAAAAACCAAAGAACAACACATAAATAAGGTACTAAGAGTTTAGGAGAAGGAAGCAGTCTCAGGAAGCCAGAGGAGGCTGCTTTCACATATAAACACGCAGCCCCACACGCTCCCGCCCTCCGACTCTGACATTCCAAATCCTATTCGCTCAGCGAGGAATGCTGGACACCGGCCAAGGGCAAAGATGCACTTTCCACTCAGAATTCGGGTTGCCACTTGCAGGAGGAGAGGAAAGCCCGCCGGCCTCTGGGAATTCAGGGGGGCCCCCTGGGGGCTCAGGGACAAAGCCACCACCCCTGGCACCCACCCCCTCGGCCGGCTTCTCAGACGCTCCGCCACGTGGGAGAGCGGGGACTTTTGCACGTCTGGGTCCCTAAGTAACAAAGCCCAGACAGACACAGCAGTCAAAGCACCTTCAGCCCTTTTATGTCCAAGTTTAACGACACGTCATTCCTGCCGCCCCCTGAGGAAGCCGCAAGTTGAAACTCCGGCCACGGCAGAGGAAGCTCTCCGTACACAAGAGACCTGGACGGCAGAGCCTCTGAGTACAGTGCTTAGCTGAGTTTTACAAAATGCCATAATCAGGAGGATTGAGATGGGGCCGGGGGCCAGGCGAGGGGAGAGAGAGGAGGGTCAGAAATAAGGAGAGAACAGAGACAGGGGAACTGACTGCACGACCGCAGAGAACGTCAAGAGTTAAAAAGAATGGAATTTATTTGCTTGGTGTCGAAGGATTTTGGATTTGGCCTTGAAACATCTCAAGTTTAATCTTTTGCACTCTGTGTCATCACTACCCTATCCAACACTTCTAGGCCAAATGCTTTCTAAGCAGATGGGTTTATCCCCAAAGTAACAACTCACTTCTCTCTGGGATCTTGGAAACTCTATCCTGCCCTCCTTTCCCCACATGAAATTGTTACCTTTTTCCTTCATATCTTCCCAGTAAGCCACTCTTTTCCCTCCAACTGTCTTGATATCTTCTTTATTCTTATGACCAATTTGTGAAACTGAATCAAGGGAAATGGGGTTGGTCTGAAGAACACAGGTTGAAAAGTTTATAAAGGGGTCCTGATTCACTTCTAATCTAAAAAACTCCTTAGGAGGACTGATGAATTCTACCACAAACCACAATTGTACTGTGTCTAAAAGGCCAGTTATCTTGGGCGTTCAGATCTATGAATCTTATGTTCTAAATCCTACGTATGGGGCATTCCCTGGTGGTCCAGTGGATAGGACTTGGTGCATTTGCTGCCGAGGGCCTGGGTTCGATCCCTGGTCGGGGAACTAAGACCCTGCTTGCTGCGTGGTGTGGCCGAATTAAAAAACATACAATAAAAACCCTACTTTGTAGCCACTCCCATCTGTAAGAGTGAGTTTTTCTCTATTAGACCCCTTCACTTAGAAAAGAAATACTGATGTAACATTCCCACAGCAAGACTGGCTCCGGGAAGGCTGGGGTGAGAAGGACGAGAACCCGGTTCACTCCCCAGACCCCTCAAGCAGATGGCAGGAACAATTCTGATGAGCAGTTTCCAGGCTGTCTCTGTGAGGCACGAGCAGTGATTTCATTCCTCGTGGGCAACGGGGGAAGGAATGTAACAGCCTGTTTAGCACTGCTCTTTGTTTCTCTTCACCTCTTACGTCTGCTTCTCGGTGGCACTGACAACGGCAAAGCCCTTCAAGTTGTACAGAGTGTTTTAGCGTGCACAGTCTCACCTGGTGCTCTCACCTGTGCTGAAACGCACTGTCACCTTACAGGCGAGGGGACAAGCTCTCAGGGGCCGCGGGCCTGGGCAGAAGACACACAGCCGGTAAGAGGGCACAGAACACAACGGCCCCTCGAAGGCTCTGAAAAGACCGGCCAATTCAGATCCTTCATCAGGGAGATGCTGCCTATTTGAGACACTCACAGGAACACGTCCGAAACTGAGGAACGGAGAAAAATTCTCCAGGAAGTTACACCTAAGCTCTTTCTTTTGTTCACTTGTTCTTTTATATATTTATAGCCTTTTTCTCCAACAGGCACTTGTTGTTTCCTTTCTTACTGAAGAGACATGAACTCCCCTGAGAACATCAAAGTGGCCTTCACATCCCCGTGAAGGTAAATGTGAGTGGGAGTGTCTGTGGTCACAGTCTTACGTCTTCTGGTTATGTCATAATCTAGTTTTCAGGTAGTACCGTGTTTCCAGTACCATTCCCACGTCAGGGAACCCGAGATGAAAACAATGTGCATTTTCCTCCACACTGGCCTGGCACAGAGTATAACATTCTGACCCGGGCACACACATTACAGCCGGGGAGGCTGCTTAATCAGACAAGCAGCATGGAGGAATAGCAAAGAGTAACAAAGAATCGCCCTCTCCTTTTCTTCCCCAATTGAGGGTCTGGTACATTCTTTCTAAAGTGAAGGTCTAGTAACCAAGGAGCCTGGTAAACGACCTCTCCAGAGTGAGAGCTACGCAAACAGCCATCTGTTTGGAAAATAACCTATTTCCGACAGGCAGGAGAGAACGTTGGGTTCATGTTTTATCTCTTCCAGGTAAGGGAGAGAAAAAAGTTCCTAAACTTTAGGAGGTTCTTTGTTATAACTGAATGAAGAGTTCCGGGCAGACAGCTCAACAGAATCTCCAATAAACATAAGAACCAGCAGACACAGGGGTTCTCCCAAAGTCTCCTCCAGTGGGGTCTTCTTAGTATAGAAATTAATGAGCCAGTTGAGTAATTTCTAACTTTTCCTCTTATAATTTAAATCAAGAAAGTTAAATGTTATGGTTTAAGAGTGAGGATGTTTGGTAAAATGTCCCCCAGTGAGGACCCCCAAAGCATCAGTACACCAGCACACTGCCCTGTGGTTCGGGAAGGGTGTGGGCTTTGAGGTCAGGTAGCCTGCGCGGAAATCCAGCCCCTACTTAACTGTCTGACGTGATCAAAATGCTTTACCCTCACTGAATCTTATACGGCTCACTTCAAAAACTGTAAAATAATGCCTGTCTTGCAGAGTTATTCTATAATTTAGGCCTAATGTCTATGCAGTGCCGAGCACATGGATGTGCTCAATACAGGGCATTTATCACCAAAGTGCTGACCAACACGCACACGCATCCAGAAAACACACGCAAGGATCTAAATGAAAATCTGAAACAAAGAGCTCAGATTACGGTTAGTAAACAGCTACTGAATGAAGACAGAATCTCCTTTCCAAATGCTTTAGGGAAGAATCTACCTTGTTCCCTCCTTCCCAATCCTCTTTCTTGGAAGGCAATGCCCTAGTGTAAGGGAAGGTGCAGCCATGAGGCAGGAGCCCGGTCTAGTCACGGGCCTGAAGACAGTGGGGCTTAGGGCTGGGGTTGGGGGTTAGGGCTGGGGTTAGGGGTTAGGGCTGGGGTTAGGGGTTAGGGCTGGGGTTAGGGGTTAGGGCTGGGGTTAGGGCTGGGGTTAGGGGTTAGGGCTGGGGTTAGGGGTTAGGTAGGGTTAGGTTTTGGAGTTAGGAAGCAACAGGCTCCGCACTGGTGGAGGAGCCTTTGCACAGCCAGTGGCCAGACCACTTTCTAAATGTCACTCTCCGCTAACGGCAATGGGGTTCCCTGGAGAAATGGCTGTTGATTCCAGAGCTGGGGGAGGAAAGCAAATAAGCCTGGGTCTCTTGTGTCAGGAAGAAGAAAAGCACTCAGACGAGGACGGGGGCGTGACAGAAGGACAGAAGGACACACAGACCTGCTTAAGACGCCAAACCCAGGACAGTCAGATCATCAAAATAAATAAGAGTAACAAGTAAAAACCCACTGAGGGAGGGCTTCCCTGGTGGCGCAGTGGTTGGGAATCTGCCTGTCAAGGCAGGGGACTCGGGTTCGAGCCCTGGTCTGGGACGATCCCACATGCTGCGGAGCAGCTGGGCCCGTGCGCCACAACTACTGAGCCCGCGCGTCTGGAGCCTGTGCTCCGCAACAAGAGAGGCCGCGATGAGAGGCCCGCGCACCGCGATGAAGAGCGGCCCCGCTCGCCGCAACTGGAGAAAGCCCTCGCACAGAAACGAAGACCCAACACGGCAAAAATACATTAAAAAAAAACAAACCCACTGAGGGAAACAGGAATTCATAAGCACACTCTAATACAAATAAAGGAATGACAAAACAGAGGAGGAGAGAAAGCTCTTCCTTACACTAGAATGCCTACCAATGAATGTAAAAGGAGTAATCAAATTAGATAAAAATCCCCATTTGGGAAATGTCACTGGAAAATCAGTTCAAGAAAGAAACATTAATGGATACCAAAACTAGTGGGTAAAAGCAGGATGAGAAGCTGGATTTTGCGTAATCTCAAAGTATCACCTCATCAAATGCTAATCACAAAGGAAGAAAATGGGACTTTCCTATGGCAACACCGTCCTAACCAAGGGACTCAGGGTCAGCGCCCCCAGGAGTGGACAGACCGTCAGGGCAGAAAGAGAAGAGCCAAGTGTCACTTCTGAGACGTTGTGTAAAACATGCAGAAACAGGCCAGCTTCCACACCCAGGAGTACAAAGGCAAAGCGGCCCACACCCAGGAGTACACGCAGGCCTCTCTCCTTATAAATGGCAAGGTCGTGAGAACCAAGGAGAGAGGAAGGTCAGACTGGATCCTTCTGCCATGAAGGGTGTTACTGGGACAACTGGTGATGTTTTAATGTGGTCTCTGGGTGAAGGGTTTACAGTTCTTTGTACTATTCTTGAAATACTGCTACAGATTTGAAATTGTTTCAAAGTAAAAAGTTAAAACAACCCACTTCTCTCATCGTACTAGGGTATGAGCCGTGTGAATGAGATAACTTCTTTTAACCCCAGAGGACTTCGGAGAGACGGGTCTCGTCACAGAGGGATTCGGCCAAAGGCTCAGCAGAGAACCGGGCTTGTGAGCGGATGCAGGTGTCATCCCGCAAGCAGAGCAGCTCCGCGTGCGCTCCGGAGTGGACGGGCGCTCCCGGCACACGACTCCTTCCGTGCGTCCTGGCTCGCAGTCAAACAGCTCAAAAGACAAGACTGCAGCCAGTGCAAGTCCTCTCCAGTGAGAAGGGCACAGCGGTTCCTAGTCCCCGAGTTACCAAACAGGCAAAGGATGCGTGCTCTGAACCAGATTCCTCCCAGTGCCACACTGCTGGGTCAGGAGAATCTGAAGTCACTACTACAGAAGTCACTACTACAGAAGTCACTACTCTTTAAACAAAATTTGGGGTCTGACAGACAAATACCATCACAAGTCAGGAGAGAAAGCTTTTTTATTATGGTGGCTACAGTTCCCAGAATCGCCGCTGTGTCAGACGGTCAGCATTTCACCACACAGACACTCAGGCCATCCCCGCGGACCCCGCACGTGCCCTGTGGCCGAGGGCACAAATGGAGACTCCTCGCGTGTCCTGGAAGGGCTTCAGCAGAGGAACCAGCACAGCCCTTCCAGCGTCTCGAGAAAGGAACATCTGGGATTCCAATTCACTTTTTCCTAAATGAAGGACGTGATTCCTCGCCTTCCCCAGTGAGCTGACAATTCCAGACCGACTGTGTCCATCACCAGAGGAAGAGCAGACGGCAGCTGCCCCTGTCTTCAGAATCTGTGAGCAGATTACATTTGGGGCATCAAACGCGACAGCATTATTACACCCACGGAAGAACATTTTAGTTATGCTGCTTTCTGTACTTGCCACTCAACAGAGACCACTAGCCTGCAGAAGGGGTCCTGATATTTCCCCAGACTAGATCAAAGTGCTTAAATATATATATATTTAAAAACCTTCATCTAGTAAAGATTTTGAGTAAGACAGAGACGGAAGAGTATTTAAGGGAGGAGAGAAGCTGACGGCACAGGTGAAACAACAGACAGGTTAGAAAGAATATTCACTCTTTGGTTCACGGACAAATGCATTTTTTAATTCCTGAGGGTAGAATATACAAATATAAATGTGTGTGCATAGGAAGAGGGTGGGTATACTGGCAAAACTGTACATCAAATACGAACAACTGCTAAAAATAATCCTAATTAGATTGTAAAACCCAAAGAGACTTCACTTTATCGTGCTACATATAACCCCTCGGAATTGGTCACTTTCAAAATTAAAGTCATCTGAAAGTAGCTTCACAATCTCACATGGTCCCCATCTACATCTTTCAAGTTCTTTTGTTACAAAAAAGAACACAGGACTGCAGAATAAAGTTCTGGCGTGCTCTGGCCAAGGGGGTCAGAAAAGAGCCTCTCTGTTAGCACTTGTGAGCATTGCAGCTGAGCCTAAGCAGGAGACATTTAAGTCAATAAACAAATGTTGTAAGACTTTAGCCAGAAGTGTAAGGCCTAGATTCTTCTGGAGGTCCCTAACCTGAAACCCAATCATCTAGAACTGCAATCTTTCAAGTTTTTTTTTGGGGGGGGGGGCACAAAGCCAACAGAATGTGTTATCATTGCCCATTTCTTCAGATACAGAAGGGGAGGAAAGTTCCTTCTGGAAGGTGAGCGTGGCTTCCAACAAGGTCTTCAAGGCCCCGAGGGGGTTTGTCAAAAGTTTGGCAGACATTACTCCGTATTTCAAAAATTTTGCTGCTGCTTCCTGCAAATCAACTTTTTGGGGGTAACTAGGTTATAAACTTCTGAGAAGACACAATACACAATATTTTAGTGTAGATTTAGGGAAGAAGGTAATGAGTCAAGTATTAACAATTAAGAACTATAAATAGTTCAAGATCCCTGTTCCTCCTTTTGGAACTAAGAGTTTGCAATAGAACAATCATTTTCAGGCCTATTTATGAAATATAAGGGCCAAATAAAACATCTGTATTTTTAACCGTCAACTCACCCTTTCCTTCCTTCAACCCATCAAACACTATTGAGTGCTAACTCAACAAACTTACTAAACAAACAAGCTCTTTTCATTTAAAGGAGACCGTGGGCAGCACACGGCCCAGTCAGGAGAAGCTCCACGGGTTCATCCTGCTGTTTTCATTCCTGGGCACCTAGAGGGGCACGAGCTCTGTGGGGGGAAGGGATGAGGGAGGAGCTCTGAAGGAAGCAGCAAGTTCTCTGCCACTCGTCCCCTTCTCTTCCCACGTCCCCATCTTAATCCTCAGCCTTAATTTGCGTGAGGTGAAGCTCTCCCCTCCTCCGGGGGTGGGGGGGACAGTGGCGACAACGCACCTCCAGCGACTCTTGCACAGACGCTCCTGAGTGAGGAGGACGTATCAGGGGCCTCACCACAAAACTAACCTCCTACCCTCAACTGCTCCTTTGAAACGAATCCTTCCCGAGAGAAGAGTCAGTCTTCATTCCACACATAAGGACACGCAGAGCAAAGAAGCCATGCAGTTCTTTCCGCTAAATGAAGGGCTTTAGACATGTGCCCTTTATGAAAAACCAACAAAAGCTAAAAATCAGAGCGACAAAGCGCATCCGCTACAAGGACGCGAGGGCCCTGAGGCCGAGGCAGGAGCGGGGAGGCGCTGCGCGCTGCCTGGCAGGAGCCAACCTTCGCCACGCGCTCCCACTCTCGCTCTCGCACACTTGAACAGTCACGTCCCACTGTCATCAGCGTTTAAATCCCAGAAACCCACTTCAGGGTAAGGGATTATACAGGCCTCTTAAGAAAATCTTTCTGCAAGCCTGTCCTAGAACTGGTTTATGGGTTTAGTTTTGCAATTAAATTTAAATTTAGCAACAGCTAAAAAAGGCAAAACAGAAGTGGAAAGCTACCCCCTTTTCATGTGAGTAACTCACAGCAGCTCTTCCCCGCTGCCACTTTTCTTCGGCCACACAGGACAGAACAGCAGGAGAGTCAGAAGGGGCGGCGCAGAACCTCAGCAGAGGCTCTCAAGGGTGGAGGTGGGAGTGGAGGCAAGACCTCCGCAGGGTCCCCTGGAAGTATGTGGGGACACGGTGCCCAGGACGACTGGCGCGTGCGGTCAGCACCCAGTAGGGCAGGGTCGGGAATGCCGACGTCAGACTATGTTCCAGACAGGCCGGCACAATAAAGAAGTTCTCTGCCAGAATGCTCACGGTGCCTCGACGAGAAAAACACGCTTGAACTGATCAGAAACACTAACAGGGCAAATCAAAATCTTTAGCTTAAAAAGTAGCCAAGAGGGCTCTCTATAGGTTACATGGCTGCTTAAACACGGGATGAATAGAGAACAAGAGTATGACTTATCTGAAACTTCTGTTAAAGCTATAACTCTTCAGTAAAGTTCAGAGTTATTCCATAAAGTTGTTTATCTCAATAAGTTGTTTTAAAAAGTCAAGGAGAAAGATGCTGAATAATACCACATTTTTATAGTACCATATAATATTTAATTAATTTTAGAGTAACGTTTAAAAGAAACCCGTTTAACGCATGCAGATATTTGTGATATTTAGACTGTGCTTATAATCAGTATGTCAGGCAAAACATACTACCATCGAGTGGCAGTGTACCTAAAATTTAGGCTCAAGTGTTTGGATGAAGACGAAACCTACAACTTAAAAGTTATAAAATCAGAGAAGCACGAGTTATGAGGGGCAGCAGCCTACACAAATAAACTTTAAAAACAAACGTCCAGAACTTCTACTTTAAGTTCAAGTTTCCTGTCATCAACTGGATCTATTTTTTAAATACTTTGGTCTCTTCTTTTTTTTTCTTTGCGGTACGCGGGCCTCTCTCACCATTGTGGCCTCTCCCGTTGCGGAGCACAGGCTCCGGACGCGCAGGCTCAGCGGCCATGGCTCACGGGCCCAGCCGCTCCGCGGCATGTGGGACCTTCCCTGCATCGGCAGGCGGACTCTCAACCACTGCGCCACCAGGGAAGCCCGGTCATTTTCTTTAAAGCCTGTAATTTTGGCTGAATGCTCCACCAAGGGGTAAGGAAAAACCATTATTTCTCATTATTAGCAATGGCAGAGTTTTAAGGGAAAAGGTCCTTCCTAAGAAAAACGATTTACGCATCTGGTTCGTGGAGAAATGTGAATGTTTCAACCGGTCCTCACAGTTGTGGGCTTATTGTTGGTCCAGAACTAAGCCTGCTCCATTCATCTGGGTTTACTGAGAAGACTCCCTCCTTAGCATTAAAAATGCATAGAAACTCAACACCTGTTTTTCCTGTAACACCGCAGATCCTGGAGAAGCCGAAGGACCCTCCCGGCCCCAGAGAACCGCATGCAGGCTTCCTGCCTCAGAGGCCACTGATGCCTATGGTGTGACTGCCTGTCCAAATGCTTTGTGAGTCCTTTGGGGCGTCTATATGTGCTTTACGTCCACGCTCTCGGTTAAAAGTGCTTTGAAACAGCTGAAGATGGAAGATGCCGTTGCACCATTAGGGTTAGTTTCCAACCCTCTCATTTCTCTTACGCTCGAATTGTTGTCTTCTGTGCCAAATGAACCCTCCAAATAGCCCACTTTCCTTTTTCTCTTTCTCATTTCCACTGGACAACAGTTTGCTCCTTCACTAGGGTTCTGCAGGGGAGGTTTAAGCTTTGGTTCTGGCTAAAAAATATAGCCGTGACTCAGAAGATGACATAAAAGTTTCTCCCTGTCCCTAAGACACTGGAGATACCCCCCAAAAGTGAATCACTAGAGAGGAAAACTTGAAAGAAGAAGCCTTTCACAGAGAACTATTTTTGTCCAGATTACATCTGCCAATGGCAGGTAAGGAACAGTCTGCGTCCTATGTAGTAGGAAGTGCACTTCACTCCCTACCGTGATGTCACCTGGTAGCACAGCTGGTGCTCTGCCGTGGGGGAGAGCGGGGGGGGGGGGGCGGCGGGAACAACTCACGGGGCACCTAAACCGACGGCCCTGTCAGCTCTGTCCCCCCATGGCAAGGCCCACGCATCCCACCCAGACACGCCCCTCAGAAGCAGACAGCGCTGCAAGGTGCGGCGCTGCACGTGCGTCCCCCCAAGAAACACATTCGTGTGTGCGGCGAACGGGACCAGTGTGCGGACCAAACTGACACGGCCGTGGGTGCCTGGTGTTCAGCGCAGGACGCAGGAGAGAACCACGCTCCGTGCTGACGGAGCACACACTGCGTCTAGGGGCACAGAGGGTCCAGCAGAGCAGACGTCTGGGTGTCCCGGGCGCTGTCCTCGGCCCTCAGCGTGACGCGTGTAATGTGACACGGGGGCTGGTCAAGCGGGATGCTGATAACGGTGGTCCTGGAGTCAATCTCTGTACAGTGCTGTTAGCACATGTTTACACAAACTAAAATGCCCCGCCCTCTCCACGCCCCAGACCACTGGTGACCCCGCTGTCTCACAAACGTGCGCTTGGTCCTAACACAGATAGAGTGACAGTATCCACAACCCATCACTAAACCTGGGATCACAGTTCCGAGGGCAAAGCGAGACTGCTCGAGTCCTCAGGGGGTCACGAGGCCAACGTCCACAGGGGGACCCTTGGGCCGCCAGGCGTGACTGGCCAGGCGCCTTCACTGTCCGGTGCTGCCTGGCCTCGGGACGCGCGGACTCTGGCTTGTGGTCCCGCCTCAGGCCTCAGCAGCGCTCGCTGTGGCTGAACAACTTGGAGGCAAGACGATTTCGTGTGGCTTCTGAAACGGTTGGTAAAGGACAAATCTCCCTGATGCGCGTGCCTTGAAGGTCTGATAAAATCTCCCCTCAAGTTGGCTCGGGCCTGGTGCCTTTGGCCCAGGGCTGGAGGTGGGGTTAAAGCATTATCCAATTCCCTTTAATGGTTACTGGGCTTTTCTGTTTCCCTATTTCTTCTTGAGTAATTTTGATATTTTATATTTTCCCAGAAAAGTATCTGCTTAAGTTTTCATGCCTACTGTCATAATGCTGTTCAGAAGCAGGTCTTATGATTAAACTGTTTTCTAATGCTGTCCCCCTTTCCTTTCCTGATACTGTTCATACCCACTGCCCACCCCACCCCCTCCCCCCATCAGCTTGTCAAAGGTGTATCTTATCCTACAAGTTTTTTCAAAGAATCAGCTTCTGGTTTTACCAATCATCTCTGCGGCTATTTTGTTTCGGGTTCGTTCATTCTGCTCCTTATTTCATCCTTTCTACTTTATTTGGGCGTACTCTGTTCTCTTCCCAGCATCTCGAGTTTGAAAGCTTGGCTCATTTGTTTTCATTCTTTCTTATTTTCAACCATATCTCTGCATTTAAGGGTATAGCTTTCTCTCTTTTAACTACTCCTACAAGAGCTAATGTGAAGTAATCTCATTCTAAATATTTTCTAATTCTCATTATAATTATCTCCTTAACCCGTGTAGTATTCAGAAGGGAGTTTTTGTTTCCAAAATACTCTTTTCTTGTCCCACCATCTCTATGATCTCGAGTTTGCCCCCATGCCTGTGTCTCCTGCTCCCTCGGGAGTGGCCCCGAGCTGCCCTCCCTGTGAGGGACGGTCCACTGTCTCAGGCCCTCCATGTGCCCCACTCCCCCCTCACCTGGTGTGAGTGCAGAGGTCCACTGTTATGCGACTCTTCCCCCGCTCTCCCTGCACTGCTCGCAGCTAGACCACGACCTCATTTAAACTAGACTTTCTGCCTACTCTGCCACTGTAACTGCGTCACTGAAAGTGGCTGGGAGAAAAATACACAACCGCGCTCACCAGTCTCATTGTAAATTCACTCCCTTGAACCTGGGTGGACTGCACGCTGCCAGGAGCACAGACACCCCCGGGCCACGCGCCTTCCTGGGCAGCGATCGATCTCACCCACTTCGGCGCATTCTTCCCTGGCTGCTGGTCCCCTTTCGATTTCACTCAGACAAGAACCCCCCGGGGCCACGTTTACCCACAGCCGCCGGGCCCTCCCCTGCTGCCCCTGCCCACGGGCTTGGCGTGCTGGTCTGGAGTCGCATCGCAGCTCGGACCCCGCCCCTCGCGGACAGCACTTCACCAGGGCTCTGTGCTTCCTTCCGCCCAGGTCACCATTCTGCTCTGTCCTCGTTCGCTCTCTCCCCACTCATTCCCATCAGCCAGCACGCAGCTACGCCCCCCCGTCGCCAAAGCACCCTTCTCTGGACCCCGTCTCCCCTGGAGCTGTCACTCCATGTCTCTGCCCCCTCTGCTGAAAATCTTGTTTTAAAAAATGACTCTTCCGAGTGTTTCTAACTCCTCTCCCCCCACTGCGTCTGAAAACCACTGCGATCGGCCTTTCTGTCCCACAACGCCACCAGAACTAGTCTTACCAAGGTCCCCGCTGACCTCCACGTTGACACTCACTGGTCAGTCCTTCGTCTTCATCAGCTCGACCCATCAGGAACACTCAATACCATGGTAACCGCTTCCTTCTCCGTACGTTCTTTTCATTGACACTGGAAAGGACACTGCCGCTTCCTGGGTCTCCTCCTGCCCACTGGCTGGTACCCCCGGTTCCCCCGGAGTGGGGAGTGGGCCAGGCTCAGTCCTTGGCCCTCTCTTGTCTAAACTGCCTTTCCATCACCTCACAGTCTCATGGTTTTAAATATCATCCAACCGCTCCACAGATGCCACATATCTGACTGTCCAATCTTCCAGATGGATGTCTACAGAGACCTCAAACTCAACAGATCCCACCCTGAATTCCTGCTTTTCCTCCCCAACCCGTTTCAGCTGCAGACTTCCCATGTCAGCTGATGGCAACTCTATCCTTCCAACTGCTCAGGCCAAAGACCTTGGGGTCAGCCAAGACTGCTTTTTCCCTGACATACTGTACATCCAGAATATTTTTTCCCCCACTGAGGTATATAGTTCATGTACAGTATAAGTTTCCAGTGTACGACACAGCGATTTACAACTTTTAAAGGTTACATTCCATTTATAGTTATAATAAAATATTGGCTATATTCCCTGTGCTGTACAATATATCCTTGTACCTTATTTTACACATAGTAGTTTGCACCTCTTAATCCCCTACCCCAATATTCCCCTCCCCCTTCCCTCGCCCCACTGGTAACCACTAGTTTGTTCTCTGTATCTATGAGATGCTAGATCATGTATCTAGAGACAGATGATAGATACAGTGATATCATACGGTCCTTTTCTTTGTCTGACTTATTTCACTTAGCATAATGCCTTCCAGTCCATCTATGTTGTTGTAAATGGCAAAATTTCATTCTTTTCTGTGGCTGAGTAATATTCCATTGCATATATGTACCACATCTTCTTTATCCACTCATCTGTTGACAGACACTGATGTAGCTTCCATATGTTGGCAATTGTAAATAACATTGTTATGATAACTGGGGTGCATTACCTTTTCAAATTAGTGTTTTTGTTTTCTTTGGATGTATACCCAGAAGCAAAGTTGCTGGGTCATATGGTAGTTCTACTTTTAGTATTTTGAGGAACCTCCATACTGTTTTCCACATTGGCTGTACCAATTTACATGCCATGAACAGTGCAGGGTGGTTCCCTTTTCTCCAGATCCTCACCGACATTTGTTATTTGTGTTCTTTTCGATGACAGCCATTCTGACAGGTGTGAGGTGATATCTCATTGTGGTTTTAGTTTGCCTTTTCCTGATGATTAATGATGTTGAGCATCTTTTCATGTACCTGTTGGCCACTTGTATGTCTTCTTTGGAAAAATGTCTATTCAGGTCTTCTGCACGTTTTTTAATTGGGTTGTTTGTTTTTATGATGTTGAGTTGTATGAGCTGTTTATGTATTTTGGATATTAACCCCTTATCAGTCGTATCACTTGCCAAGTATTTTCTCCCATTCAGTAGGTTGTCTTTTGTCAAGAGTTTCGTTTGCTGTGCAAAACGAAAGTTTTGTTTTAAGTTTAATTAGGTCCCATTTGTTTATTTTGGCTTTTGTTTCCTTTGCCTTAGGAGACAGATTGAGAGAAATATTGCTGTGGTTTATGTCAAACAGTGTTCCACCTATGTGTTCTCCTGAGAATTTTATGGTTTCCAGTCTTACATTTAAGTCTTTGATCCATTTTGAGTTTATTTTTGCATATGGTGTGAGAAAATGTTCTAACTTCATTGTTTTACATGTTGCCATGAAGTTTTCCAAGCACCACTTATTGAAGAGACTGTCTTTTCTCTGTTGTATATTCTTGCCTCCTTTGTCATAGATTAACTGTCCATAAGTGTGTGGGTTTATTTCTGGGCTTTCCATTCTGTTCCATTGATCTCCATGTCTGTTTTTGTGCCAGTACCAGACTGTTTTGATTACTGTAGCTTTGTAGTAAACTCTGAAGTGAGGGAGCGTGATTACTCCAGCTCTGTTCTTCTTTCTCAAGATTATTTTGGCTATTTGGGGTCTTTTGTGTTTCCATACAACTTTAAAAATTACTTGCTCTAGTTCTGTGTCGTTGGTATTTTGATAGGGATTATATTAAATCTCTAGGTTGCCTTGGGTAGTATGGTCATTTTAACAATATTCTTCCAATTCATAAACACGGTATATCTTTCCATCTGTTTGTGTCATCTTCAGTTTCTTTCACAAGCGTCTTATAATTTTCAGAGTGCTGGTCTTTTGCCTCCTTAGATAGGTTTGTTCTTTTTGATGTGATGGTAAATGGGACTGTTTCCTTAATTTCTCTTTCTGGTATTTTGTTGTTAGTGTAGAGTAATGCAATGGATTTCTGTGCATTAATTTTGTATCCTGCAACCTTACCAAATTCATTGATTAGTTCTAGTAGTTTTCTGGTTGTGTCTTTAGGATTTTCTACGTAGAGTAACACGTCATCTGCAAAGAGTGACCGTTTTACTCCTTTCCAATTTGGATTCCTTTTATTTCTCATTCTTCGCTGATTGCTGTGGCTTGGACTTCCAATACTATGTTGAATAAAAGTGGCAAGAGTGGACATCCTTGTCTTGTTCTTGATCTTAGAGGAAATGCTTTCAGCTTTCCACCACTGAGTATGATGTCAGCAGTGGGCTTGCCATATATGGCCTTTATTATGTTGAGGTATGTTTCCTTTATCCCTACTTTCTGGAGAGTTTTTTTTTTTTTTTTATCATAAATGGATGTTGAATGTTGTCAAAAGCTTTCTGGGCATCTACTGAGATGATCATATGGTTTTATTCTTCAGTTTGTTAGTGTGGTGTATCACACTGATTGATTTGCAGATACTGAACCATCCTTGCATGCCTGGAATGAGTCCTACTTGATCATGGTGTATGATCCTTTTAGTGTATTGTTGGATTCAATAGGGGAGAAGAAGTGGAGGTGGGACAGGACCAGCGCCCCTGAAGGGCAGCTGGGGGAGGGCAGGGGCTCCCATGCCCAGAGGGGTAACAAATAGGGGAGACAGTCCAGACGGCGGAGGATCAGAAGGGAACATAGCCAGCATTTCCCCTGCCCACTTGGGCCCTGGGGAGCCTGCTGAGGTCCTGGACCTGATGCTCTGCCCACCGAGACCCCCTCCAGCCATGTGGGTCCTGAGGGAGTGAGAGGGAGGGGGAAGGAAAAGTAAAGGCCAGATGGACAGGACCAGCGCCCCTCAGGGGTGGCTTGGAGAGGGGAGGGGTTCCCACACCTGATGGGGCCTACCCACAGTTCGGGGATCAATGGGGACAGGGGGAGACCCTTGGGAGAGTGGAGGAATGTAAGGGAGCATGGCCAGCAGTTCCCCTGCCCACTTGGGCCCCAGGGAGCCTGCTGAAATCCCAGGCCTAATCCTCCGCCCTCGGGGCTCCCTTTGGTCATGCTGAACCTAAGCCCTGCCCCACACCCTTGCCCAGGGCCCTACCTCTACACACCACACTCCCAGACCCCCTCCAACCATGCTGGGCCTAAGCTTCGCCCACACACCCCCAATCCAGGGCCTACCTCTTAACTCCCAAACTCCGCACACACTCCAAGGCAATCAGAAGCCCCCCTCAGGCTGTGCTGCCTTTCCCCACCATGCAGGTCCTAAGCCTAGGCCCTGCCCCACACTTAAATGTTGCTCCGGCCTAAGGCCCGCCCCCACCCTAAACCCCGCCTCTGCCTAAGCTCTGCCCCCCCAAAGCCAAGGCCTTTTCTGGTCTTTTTTTTTTTTTAATAGATTGTGGCTCTGTTTCACCTTGGTGTTGGTGATTCTTTTATATTTTTCTTTTTTCTAAAAAACAGTTTATCTTTCTAATTTTATTTCATTCCTTATACTTCGTTATTGTTCTGCTTTTTTTCTTTTCTTTTTTCTGTTGTGGATCTGTTTTACCTTGTTGTAATTGTTTCACTTACTATTTTTCCTAATATATTTTTTTATTTTTCTAAGTTTATTTCATTTCTTATTCTTTGTTATTGTACTACTCCTTTTTTTTTTTTTTTGTCTCTTTTCTTTTGCCACGCTGCCCAGCTTGCGGGACCTTGGTTCCCAGGCCGGGACTTGGGCCCGAGCTCCTATGGTGGGAGCGCTGAGTCCAAACCACTGGACTAACAGAGAAGCTCAGACCCCAGGGAATAGTAATTGGAGTGAGGTCTCCTGGAGGTCCTCATCTCAGCACCAAGGCCAAGCTCTGCCCAACTGCCTGCAAACTCCAGTGTGGGTGGGATGTCTCAGGCCAAATAACCAGTAAGACAGGAATACAGCCCCACCCATCAAAAAAAAAAAATGAGACGACAAAAAAATATGTTACAGATGAAGGAGCAAGGTAAAAACCTACAAGACCAAATAAATGAATAGGAAATATGCAACCTACCTGAATAAGAATTCAGAGTAATGACAGTAAAGACGATTCAAAATCTCGGAAATAGAATGGAGGCGTGGATCAAGAAAATACAAGAAATGTTTAACAAGGACCCAGAAGAACTAAAGAACCAACAAACAGAGATGAATAATACAATAACTGAAATGAAAAATACACTAGAAGGAATCAACAGCACAATACCTGAGGCAGAAGAACGAATAATTGAGCTGGAAGATGGAATGGTGGAAGTAACTGCCAAGGAGCAGAATAAAGACAAAAGAATGAAAAGAATTGAGGACAGTCTCAGAGACCTCTGGGGCAACACTAAAGGCACCAACATTCGAATTATAGGGGTCCCAGAAGAAGAAGAGAAAGAGAAAGGGTCTGAGAAAATATTTGAAGAGATTATAGTCAAAAACTTCCCTAACATGGGAAAGGAAATAGCCACCCAAGTCCAGGAAGCACAGAAGAGTCCCATACAGGATAAACCCTAGGAGAAACACGCCAAGACACATACTGATAGAACTAACAAATATTAAATTCAAAGAAAAAATATTAAAAGCAGCAAGGGAAAAGCAACAAATAACATACAAGGGAATCCCCATAAGGTTATCAGCTGATTTTTCAGCAGAAACGCTGCAGGCCAGAAGGGAATGGCAGGATATATTTAAAGTGATGAAAGGGAAAAACCTACAACAACCAAGATTACTCTACCCAGCAAGGATCTCATTCAGATTCGATGGAGAAATTAAAACTTTTACAGACAAGCAAAAGTTAAGAGAATTAAGCACCACCAAACCAGCTTTACAACAAGTGCTACAGGAACCTTTCTAGGCAAGAAACACAAGAGAAGAAAAAGACCCACAAAAACAAACCCAAATCAATTGAGAAAATGGTAACAGGAACATACATATTGATAACCACATTGAAGTTAAATGGATTAAATGCTCCAACCAAAAGGCACAGACTGGCTGAATGGATACAAAAACAAGACCCCTATATATGCTGTCTGCAAGAGACCCACTTCAGACCTAGGGACACATGGACTGAAAGTGAGGGGATGGGAAAAGATATTCTATCAAAAGGAAATCACAAGAAAGCTGGAGTAGCAATACCCATATCAAATAAAATAGACTTTAAAATAAAGACTGTTACAAGAGATAAGGAAGGACACTACATAATGATCAAGGGATCAATCCAAGAAGAAAACATAACAATTGTAAGTATTTATGCACCCAACACAGGAGCACCTCAATACATAAGGCAAATGCTAACAGCCATAAAAAGGGAAATCGACAGTAACACAATAATAGTGGGAGACTTCAACACCCCACTTACACCAATGGACAGATCATCCAGACAGAAAATAAATAAGGAAACACAAGCTTTAAATGACACAACAGACCAGATGGACTTAATTGATATTTATAGGACATCCACCCGAAAGCAGAAGAATACACTTTCTTCTCAAGTGCACAGAGAACATTCTCCAGGACAGATCACATCTTGGGTCACAAATCAAACCTTGGAAAATTTAAGAAAATTGAAATCATATCAAGCGTCTTTTCTGATCAAAACGCTATGAGATTAGAAATCAATTACAGGAAAAAAACTGTAAAAAAACACAAACACATGGAGGCTAAGCAGTGTGCTGCTAAATAACCAAGAGATCACTGAAGAAATCAAAGAAGAAATAAAAAAATACCTAGAAACAAATGACAATGAAAACACGATGATCCAAAACCTATGGGACACAGCAAAAACACTTCTAAGAGGGAAGTTTATAGCAATCCAAGCTCACCTCAAGAAACAAGAAAAATCTCAAATAAACAATCTAACCTTACACCTAAAGCAACTAGAAAAAGAAGAATAAAGAAAACCTGAAGTTAGTAGAAGGAAAGAAACCATAAAGATCAGAGCAGAAATAAATGAAACAGAAAAGAAAACAACAGCAAAGATCAATAAAATTAAAAGTTGGTTCTTTGAGAAGATAAACAAAATTAGATAAGCCTTTAGCCAGACTCATCAAGAAAAAAAGGGAGAGGAGTCAAATCAATAAAATTAGAAATTAAAAAGGAAAAATCACAACTCTTACTGCAGAGATACAAAGGATCGTAAGAGACTTCTACAAGCAACTATATGACAATAAAATGGACAACCTGGAAGAAATGGACAAATTCTTAGAAAAGTACAACCATCCAAGACTGAACCAGGAAGAAACCGAAAATATGAACAGATCAATCACAAGTAATGAAATTGAAACTGTGATTAAAAATATCTTCCAACAAACAAAAGTCCAGGACCTGATGGCTTCACAGGCGAATTCTATCAAACATTTGGAGAAGAGCTAACACCTATCCTTCTCAAACTCTTCCAAAAAACTACAGAGGAGGGAACACTCCAAACTTGTTCTATGAGGCCACCATCACCCTGATATCAAAACCAGACAAAGATACTACAAAAAATGAAAATTACAGACCAATACCACTGATGAACATAGATGCAAAAATCCTCAACAAAATACTAGCAAACAGAATCCAACAGCACATTAAAAAGACCATACACCATGATCAAGTGGGATTTATCCCAGGGATGCAAGAATTCTTCAATATACGCAAATCAATCAATGTGATACACCATATTAACAAATTAAAGAATAAAAACCATATGATCATCTCAACAGATGCAGAAAAAGCTTTTGACAAAATTCAACACCCATTTATGATGAAAACTCTCCAGAAAGTGGGCATAGAGGGAACCTACCTCAACATAATAAAGGCCATATACGACAAACGCATAGCAAACATCATTCTCAATGGTGAAAAACTGAAAGCATTTCCTCTAAGATCAGGAACAAGACAAGGTTGGCCACTCTCACCACTATTATTCAACATAGTTTTGGAAGTCCTAGCCACGGCAACCAGAGAAGAAAAAGAATAAAAGGAATACAAATTGGAAAAGAAGAAGTAAAACTGTCACTGTTCGCAGATGACATGATAATATATACAGAAAATCCCAAAGATGCAAGCAGAAAACTACTAGAACTAATCAATGAATTTGGTAAGGTTGCAGGATACAAAATTAATGCACAGAAATCTCTTGCATTCCTCTACACTAACAACAAAATACCAGAAAGAGAAATTAAGGAAATAATACCATTTACCATGGCAACAAAAAAAATAAAGTACTTAGGAATAAACCTACCTAAGGACGCAAAAGACCTGTACTCAGAAAACTACAAAACACTGATGAAAGAAATCAAAGATGACACAAACAGATGGAGAGATATACCATGCTCCTGGATTGGAAGAATCAATAATGTGCAAATGACTACACTACCCAAAACAATCTACAGGTTCAATGCAATCCCTATCAAATTACCAATGGCATTTTTCACAGAATTAGAACAAAAAATTTTACAATTTGTATGGAGGCCCAATAGACCCCGAATAGCCAAAGCAATCTTGAGAAAGAAAAACGGAGCTGGAGGAATCACATTCTCTAACTTCAGACTATACTACAAAGCTACAGTAAACAAGACAATATGGTACTGGCACAAAAACAGAAATATAGATCAATGGAACAGGATAGAAAGCCCAGAGATAAACCCACACACCTATGGTCACCTAATCTATGACAAAGGAGGCAAGAATATACAATGGAGAAAAGACAGCCTCTTCAGTAAATAGTGCTGGGAAAACTGGACAACTACATGTAAACGAATGAAATTAGAACACTACCTGACACCATACACAAAAATAAACTCAAAATGGATTAAAGACCTAAATGTAAGACCGGACACTATAAAACTCTTAGAGAAAAACATAGGAAAAACACTCTTTGACATAAATCACAGCAAGATCTTTTATGACCCACCTCCTAGAGTAATGAAAATTAAAAACAAATAAGCAAATGGGACCTAACTAAACTTAAAAACTTTTGCACAGCAAAGGAAACCATAAACCAGATGAAAAGACAACCCACAGAATGGGAGAAAATATTTGCTAACGAAGCAATGGACAAAGGATTGGTCAAAATATACAAAAAGCTCATGCAGCTCAGTATCAAAAAAACCCAAACAACCCCATCAAAATATGGGCGGGAGACCTAAACAGACATTTCACCAAGGAAGACATACAGATGGCCAAGAGGCACATGAAAAGACGCTCAACATCACTAACTATTAGAGAAATGCAAATCAAAACTACAATGACGTATCACCCCACACCGGTCAGAATGGCCATCATCAAAAAATCTACAAACAATAAATGCTAGAGAGGGTGTGGAGAAAAGGGAACCCTCTTGGGCTGTTGGTGGGTAAACTGATACAGCCACTATGGAGAAGAGTATGGAGGTTCCTTAAAAAACTAAGAATAGAACTACCATATGATCCAGCTATCCCACTACTGGGCATATACCCTGAGAAAACCATAATTCAAAAAGACACATGTACCCCAATGTTCATTGCAGCACTGTTCACAACAGCCAGGACATGGAAACAACCTAAATGTCCATCAACAGATGAATGGATAAAGAAGATGTGTGGTACATATAATGGAGTATTACTCAGCCATAAAAATAAATGAATTTGGGTCATTTGTAGAGACGTGGATGGACCTAGACTCTGTCATACAGAGTGAAGTCAGAAAGAGAAAAACAAATATCGTATATTAACGCATATATATGGAATGTAGGAAAATGGTACAGATGAACATATCTTCAGGGGAGGAATAGAAACACGGACATAGAGAACGGACGTGTGGAGGGAAGGGGGAAGGGGAGGGTGGGATGAATTGGAAGATTAGTTTTGACATAAATACACTACCATGTGTAAGACAGATAGCTAGTGGGAACCTGCTGTATAGCACAGGGAGCTCAGCTTGGTGCTCTGTGAAGACCTAGGTGGGTGGGATGGGTGGGGGGAGGTCCAAGAGGGAGGCGATAGATGTATATATAGAGCTGATTCACTTCACTGTACAGCAGAAACTAACGCAACACTGTAAAGCAATTATACTCCAATAAAAAAAATAAAATAACTGATTCAATTTCATTACTGGTAATTGGTCTGTTCATATTTTCTACTTCTTTTTAATTCAGTCTTAAGAGTTTGAACATTTCTAGGAATTTTTCCATTTCTTCCAGGTTGTCTCTTTTATTGGTATATAGTTGTTCGTAGCAGTCTCTTAGGATCCTTTGTATTTCTGTGGTGTCAGCTGTAACTTCTCCTTTTTCATTTCTGATTTTATTGATTTAGGCCCTGTTTTTTTCTTCATGAGTCTGGCTAAAGGTTTATAAATTTTGTTTATCTTTTCAAAGAATTAGTTCTTAATTTCACTGATCTTTTCTTTCTTTTTTTTTTTTTGGTCTCTGTTTCATTTATTTCTGCTCTGATCTTTATGATTTCTTTCCTTCTACTAACTTTGGGCTTTGTTTGTTCTTTTTCTAGCTCCTTTAGGTTAGGGTTGTTTATCTGAGATATTTGTTTCCTGAGGCAGGCTTGCATTGCTATAAACTTTCCTCTTAGAACTGTTTTTACTGCGTCCCACAGGTTTTGGATTGTCGTGTTTTCCTCACGTCCAGAATCTTATCAACTCTCACCTCCTATCCTGCTACCATGTGTTCCAAGCCCCCATCATTTCCTGCCTGAATTACTGTAACGGTCCGGCAGCTTCTGCTCTTGTCTCAAGTCTAATCTCAATACAGCAGCTAGAGGGATTACCTTAAAACGTAAGTCAGACCATGCCATTCCTCTACTCAAATTCCTGCAATGGCTCCTCATTTCATGCAGAGTAAATGAAAAAGGCCTACAACACCCTACACCCACATGATCTGATTCTCTTTCGTATTACTCTCCTCCCCAGCTTCTTCTATGGCCTTTGCTCTAGCTGATGCCTCTGCCTGGAATACTCTTCCTCCAGATAGCTTTATGGCTAACTCACTCAGCTTCTTCAATTCTTTGCCCCAATCTCAGCCTGCCAATGAGATTTACTCAGACACCCTATTTGATAATACAGCCTGTCCTCTCTCCACCCAATCCCTCACTGTGGCTGCTGTCCACTGCTTGCCTGCTCCTGATACCCCGGGAGAAGATAAGCGTCACGAGTCCAGGCTCTTTGTCTGTTTTGTTGACTAATGCACTCCACATGCCTAGAACGGTGTATGGCAAACACTGGGCACTCAAGAAATACTTGATGAATGAATGAGAGAATGCTGAGTTTTAATTTAGTGTGGTCCTCATGATACACATGCCATGTGTGCTCTGTATTTATTGGATCAAGTTGGTTAATTATGGCGTTCAAATCCTTTATGTCCTTTAACTATTTTTGTCTGTTTGATATAGTTTCTGAGAGAGGTGTGTTAAAATCTGAAACTCTGATTGTGGATATACTATTTCTTTGTGTTATTCTGACAGCTTTTGTTTTATAAATCTTGAGACTATATTTTCAGTGTCTCCAGTCCATTACTTTATAACTTCTTTGGGATTGTTCCTTTTTCACAATCAAGAAATATCTTCCTGTCATTTGATGCCTTTTGCTTAAAATTATCTTTTTTTTGCGGTACGCGGGCCTCTCACTGCTGTGGCCTCTCCCGTGGCGGAGCACAGGCTCCAGACGCGCAGGCTCAGCGGCCATGGCTCACGGGTGCAGCCGCTCCGCGGCATGTGGGATCCTCCCGGACCGGGGCACGAACCTGCATCCCCTGCATCGGCAGGCGGACTCTCAACCACTGCGCCACCAGGGAAGCCCTTAAAATTATCTTTGATGGCTATTAATGTTGCCAGATCAGCTTCCTCTTGGTGAGTATTTGCATATATTCTCCCCACCCGCCCCATACTTTTATCTTTTACTGCTAAGTACAACTTTGAAGACAGCTTATAGTAGAATAATCCAACCTGAGTGCCTCTGGCTTTATAGGTAAATTCATGTTCATCATGACTACTTACACATTTTATTTTGTATTTCCTATTTTCCCCTTTTCTACTTTTCATCCCCTTTCCTGTCTTCCATTGGATGGAGTGAATGAATCTTAAACTTACCTGTTTTTCCTCTACTGATTTAGGAGCTGTACCTTCTAATTCTGTATGACTTTAGTGGTTATTCCTACACAATAGTTTAACACTTATTTAAGTATTTTTCTTTAAAAGTGTGTAAAGTTAATCAGTATCTTTTCTGCTGAAAACAAGAACCACAGGACAGTTTTACACCTTTAACACCACATTATTTCTAGAATTCTAGATCCAGTGTTTTAAACATTAAAAAAAAATAGCTTTATTACCTTATTCAACACTTTGTTTCTTGTATTTCACTTCTTTCTGCATTTATTTTTCTTTTTGCTGAAGAACATTCCTTAGTTCTTTCATCAGTTGGGGTTTGCGGGTTGAGCAGTTAGCCCCTGTGCGTCTGAAAACGCCTGTATTTTACACTTGTGTGTAAATAAATCACTGCACAGAGCTGTCAGTTCATAATTGTTTTCCCACAGCACTTTGAAGATACTATCCTGTTTTCCGGTATCTACCATTGCCAGTTTGACTACCATCCGTTTGTGAATTACCCTTATCACTAATGGCTTTTACTTTTGAAATAATAGCAGTTCAGCTCCCCTAACCTCACCAGTCTGTAAACATTAGCAAATATATCCAAAGTTCAAACTCAAAATCAACTGTAGTGGAGGAATATTCCTGCCATTTGGAAACTGTGTGGATTGAAAGAAATAACGGGTATACTGGAACGTGAGGTACGGAGGGAAGGTGACTTTAAAAAGGTACTAAGCTGGGGGCAGCAGCAGCCTCTGCTGTAAAGCTCGTGTATGAGCTCTACCCCTAGTTCCCATACTTGAGTCAACGGGCACGAGAAGAGGGCGTTCTCCCCACCCGGGAGCAAGGGCAGCCAGCCCCTGCGCCGGGGGGGGGGGGGGGGCACACCCAGCCCTGCAGGAGGACAGCGGGTCTGGGGGCTCAGGGCTTGCACTCTCTGACACCCAGTCCTTGCACAGCTCAGGTGAAGCCATGCCCCCTTGGGGGCCCAGGTGCTTAATCTATAGAATAAGGGAGCTGGGCTAGAACAGTTTGTAAAGTGCCTTCCAGAAAGAGCTTTCTGAGACCTCCACAGTTTGCTGGCGTATAAGTATGCTGAGTCAGTAGGTTGCCAGGTGAAGGGAGAGGGCCAAGCACTCCTGGAATGAGCCTCACCAGACGCAGGGATCTGTCTGTCTGACCACCACTCTGCAAAGCACACCTGCTGGTGCCTGGTGAGGGGTGTAGACGCAATCTAAGCTTCAAACAGAACACGGCAAGCCAGCCCAGACAAAACAGAACCCCCCCCCCGCCCAAGCCCCAGACACGTCTGTCCCTGAGAGCTGAGAAGACACGAAAGCCAATCTCCAGCTGACCAGCTCCAAGTGCCGGAGGAGCACAAGCAGGCAGCACGGCGCGGCTGTACCCAGGAGGCGAGCACGCAGGCCCCGAGCACCACCGAGTCAGGCCTGGGCGCGGCGGCCCACGAGCAGGTGAGCAGACGAGCAGACGTGGAGAGAAGGAGCGGGGCGGGGGAGCAGGGCAGGGGGAGGCGGGGGGAGGAGTGAAGCTGGGTTCAGGGGTACATTTCACAGCTTCTCAGAACTCTGACTGTATGTGAGCCGTTCAATTTCAGCGCACGGCGCCAGAAACCACGCTGATCCTGACGTTACGGGGTGGCCCTCCGCCCCCCAGTCCCAGGCAGTGTTCAGATAACACCCCAGAGGGCTTCCCAAACACACAGGCCCTGAGAGGCCCCTGGCTGCCTGCGCCCTGATCCCCCCGCGGTACTCCACGCAGCGGAAACAGGCGACAGTTGGAGAGCGGGATACAGCTCATGACAGAAGCCTACTCCACTTTGCTTCACTTTCTAGCCTCTACTTTCTGAAAGTTTGTGCTGCCAAAGCATTTAGGAAAAAAAATTACACAAGCAACAGGGGCTCATCAAGGAAGATTCAGAAAATAAAGATGAGCAGAAAAGAGTCGGTCATACTCTGTCCCACCACAGGAACACAGCCACCGCCAACGCACGGTGGCCGTCCTCGGTCTCTGACCCTCACACGTGTGCTCACGTAACAGGTATACCTGTGGGTCCAGCTCATTCGATGACACTTCATCACGAGCATTTATCCAGGGCGTGACACTGCCTTTGCAACTCATTTCCAAACGGCTGCCTCCTACTCTAGTCTGTTCCAAGGAAACACCCTAAAGGGCTGGCCGTCAGGGGATGGAAAGCAAGCTGTGAGTCACAGCATCCACTGTGTGCGCGAATCATCATTTACTTAACTGCTGCCAGAATACTGGACATTTAGGTTGTTCCCGCTTTTTCCACTATTATAGATCGCTAAGTGGACTCGTTCTGTTCAACAGCACCAAACACACACCTCCCACATAACAGGCACTCGAGTATTTACTGAATGGACAAATGTTTAGAGAGCCACATATATATAACACACCCTGTGGTTAAAATCTCTGTACATAAAGCTTTTTTTTCTTCCTTTTTCATATTCAGGACTATTTCCTAGAGATAGACTTCCAAAAATGAAAATTCTGGATCAGCTCAGGGCCTTTGATAGTTTGGCAATTTGCTTTCCAAAAAGGAAGTATTAATTTGCATTCCCAACATGAAATACGAGGAGACCCATCTCACTCTCCTCCCACCTAAACTGGCCATTACCTTTTCAACATCTTTTCCTGTTTTGGTCGGTGAAAAATAAAATCCTACTTCCTGATGCTCATTTATAGCTTTGAATACCAGTGAGGTTACATACTCCTCCTTAACTTTCTTAACCAGTCTATGCTGAAATAGTTTTCTGATAATCATAACTATCCAAATCAAATCTACCCCTTTAAGGTCAGCGGTAGGTTGCGGTGGAACAACATCGTTGCCAGGAAGTCAAGGCCAGCAGATGAGCTCTTTAAAGGGCTACGGAACACACCACAGGAGCAGCTCCTCAGAGCACCGCGCTGCTGTGGACCAGAGGCGGCGAGGCTGGAGTCAGAGCCCAGCCCCGACCCTCCCCAGGGTGCACCGTTAGCGGCTCTGCTTTGCCTGTGGCACCCTTCTGGGGAGATGATGCAACTGAGGACGGGGAGAAGCGGGGGCTGGGAGGAAGCTTTCTGCTTTGAGGAAACCCTCTTAGATGAACCAGAACCTCTTAGGGCTGTTCTCCACAGCTGCGCTCTATAAAAGCTTCTCGGTGTGGCGTAAGCAGAACTCTCTCAATCCTGGATTAGGCTTTCCCTCTGAAAGCATACTGTAAACGAGTGAGCTAAACACAAAAAAGGCAGAAGCACGTCAGAGAAAACAAGCTGGGAGCCTGACGGTGCCAGACAGCCACCCCCCGCCGACGGATCAATAACCAACCCCTGCCTCACAGCTGGCGTCAACTGTGGAAAGAGCTCCTCCGAGGCAGAGACACTCTGCTTTTCATTCCCTCGGAACATCCACGTGGGAGCGGGCGGCCAGGAGACAGCAGCAATGCACAGTAAGGAGTGTTGGGGGAGCAGTCGGGGGAAGCATAAAATCGGGCCGTCACCACAGTCGGCCAAGTGATAGGAAGATTAGATCTATTTGAACTCTTCCAGCCTTTAGGAAGATTTTGTTTTTTTAATTGAAGTAGAATTCATTCACAATGTTGTGTTAGTTTCAGGTGTACAACAAAGTTACATATATATTCTTTTTCATTCTTTTCCATTATGTTTTATCACAGGATATTGAATATACATGCCTGTGCTATAAAGTAGGACCTTGTTGCTTATCCATATTACATATAATAGTTTGCATCTGCTAACCCCAAACTCCCAATCCTTCCCTCACCAACCCCTCCCCCTTGGCAACCACAAGTCTGTTCTCTATGTCCGTGAGTCTGTTTCTGTTTTGTAGATGAGTTCATTGGTGTCATATTTTAGATTCCACAGATAAGTGATATCATATGGTATTTGTCTTTGTCTGACTTACTTCACTTAGTATGATAATCTCTAGGTCCATCCATGTTGCTACTAATGGCATCATTTCAAGCCTTTTTATGGCCGAGTAATATTCCACTGTATATATGTACCACGTCTTCTCTACCCATCCTCTGTTGTTGGACATTTAGGTTGTTTCCATGTCCTGGCTATTGTGAAGAGTGCTGCTATGAACGTTGGGGTGCATGTAAAAGATTTTTTTAATCAGCAAACTATTTTGGAGCTTTGCCCCCAGAGCAAATGGCTACGAACCAGACACTATGAACCCCAGAAAACTCATCACACGCCCTGCACGCAGTCAGTCACGGAGTAGATGCCGCTGCTCCAGGGCCTGTCCCCGCCCCCAAACTGCCCTCCCGAGCCAGCAATGCCTGCCAGTCACCAGGCCCGGGGCCTCCGAGCGCACCCTCTGTGGGCAGCAGAGTCCTGTGACGTGGCCGAGGCAGGCGTGGGGGCACTTGCTCCCCTCCCCTGCTTCTGGCAGCGGAGCTCCCATTTCCCGTGGGGAAGCTGTTCCGTGCAGCGGCCCGTCTCCTGCCCCGCCCCTGCCACCAGCGCAGCTGCTGCAGCGCCGGGGCCAGCGCCACCACGCTCACCGCGCTGGCTGTGGTCACTCAGCACTCACAGGCGGCTGCACAGGCGGCAGCGCGTCTGAAGAGACGGCCTAGGTGATGGGCGCCCTCGCTTCCCCCAGCCCCGCACCTCCCCACACTCAGCCCACACATCCAATCGCGTGTGGGACGCTTCCCTTCCAGCTCAGCACGACCGAAAGCAAAATCGTCACCTGCGCCCCAAACACGCTCTTCCTCCCGAATTCCCAGCCTCACTCCAGCACGCGGCACACACAGTCACCAAGTCAGAAATGTGAACGACACCAACTGAGCTGTTCTACAAGTTTTCAGAGAAAACATACCTAAACACTAGATCTTGAGGGTAAAATAATGAAGAAGAAACAGACCACACCTTTAAGGATTTTACTTTAATTGGCAAATACAATCTAATAATGATAATCACCGTGTATTAAAGGTAAATTCAAGATACTGAGGAGACTCTAGTCCGGTCGGAGGAGGGATCAAAGGAAGGCTTCTTGGAGGAGGTGGGGCTTAGCCTAAATCATGAATGTGCACTAAAAGGGAGGGGGAGTCGGCGAAAGAGGCAGTAAAGCAAGAAGAGCCTGCCAAGGAGCGGGAGTACAGCAGCTCAAAGACGGGGGAGGAGAACGTGCAGGACCATTACACTAGCAGCTTTCATTCATTAAAAGCGTGGCACTACCTAAAGTAAAAAACATTTGTACTGCTGTTCCTTACATTAAGCCTGTGAGACAGGAACAGTGACCTCATTTTGCAGATTAAAGCACTGTCAGAGTTCCGAGAAGTTAAACGACTTTTCCAAGGCCATACAGCCAATAAGAGGTGGAACTGGCTCTGAACGTAGGTCTCTGGCTCCAAAGCCAGCACCGTCTCCCCCGCCCCTGCATCTTCCCAACCACCCCACACTCCCGCGATGCTCCCGCCCCACAGCCAGGAAGACAGTGAGTCCTGCCGACTTCTCCCGTTCAGTCCACGCGAAGCACTAGAGACCTATTTCGTTATCTTTCATCTGGATTCTAACAGGCTCTGATTGCTCTGTACATATAAAGTGTGTATGTGACAAAAAGGCAGATCAGAGCTACTTCGTTTTCCCACCATGAGATCCACCAACTTATCTGTACACGTTCTTCCATTACAATCGGAGAAATACTCTGGGTCTTGTCCAGGGCCAGCCCTGGAATAATCTGGAACGTGGCCACAGGCCCTTTTGTGCTAACTGTGCCCTTTTCCTGAGCAGTCTCACCCAGTCCTCGGGCACTAAATCCCCGTCCTAAGGCAGTGACTCCAGATCCGTCGCACGTCTTCCACAACCACCAGATTCCTCGGTTCAACGGCCTGTTAGGTGTCTCGCTGGGGGCGTCTAACAGGACCGGCTCCTGCCCCTCAGGATGTGAGCATGCCTGCTGTCATACTCCTGCATCCCCGAGGCGCACAGCCCGACACATGGCGGGCACCCAATCAGTGCATGCCTTCTGCAGGGAGGCAAGGAGTGGAGGCTGGCTCTGAGCTGTGCCCCAGGGAGTCCTAGGCTTTATGACGGCCTCCCTGGGATGCTAGCAACCCCTAAACGTTCACGTACCTCGAGAACAGTGTCTGTGAAACCTGCCCGTTGGGATTCCCCTGGAGGCTTGTATGATGCAGGCTCCCAGGCTTTCCACCCTCCACCAATTCGGAATCGCGTGGGGAGAGGCTCGAAAATCCATGTCCTAAACAAATGACCGCACTGGTTCTTACTGACCAGCTTGAGGACGACGACGGCAGAAGCTCTACCTGTTACCTTCACCCGTCATCACTGAGAACCGCTCAGCTCGCTGGGCGCTAGTACCCAAGCCTGCCCAGAGCTCCGAGTCAAGCACGCCAGAAATAATCTCGCAGTTGCCCGAACGGTATTTCACTGTTTTATTCCTGAGCACCGAAGGTCACCAGTGACCCAAGAGACTTCTTGGACAACAGGCACACGTTAGGTAGATAGACCCGTATTCTCAAGAGAAGGTCTGGTTTTGCTTACTTGGCACAAAATTAATTGTGCTAACCTATCATCAGTTCCCACATCTGATAGGAGTCTTTACTGTGACAGATTACTGTCAGCTTTCATCACTTTTTTCCCTAAAATTGTTGAAGGATCAAAATTTCATTAGCTTCTTTCTAAAAATCCACTCCTTTTAAATATCATTTCAAGTAAAAGCAGGGTCAAAGCTTTGAAGATTTATGTCAACCCCTCTGCAAATCCGCCCCCCCGCCCGCAATTCTTCCTGCATATATTCTGCAGACTGAAAGTTAACAAGGCAAAAGACAATAAATTCCAGAATCTACTCCTGAGGAATTCAAATGATAACCAGCCATTAGAGTGAGTGACAGCAAGCAACGACCTTTGGACAGGCACCCTCCTAAGAACCTGTGAGCCTCAGGCGCCAACTCGGCTGTGGTCAGAGCCTACAAAGAGCTGCACCTCTCACGTGGCAAGCGACTGCCGACTGCCTGCGTCCAGCCGTGCCTGTAGGTCCCTGGGAGGTAGGAAGGGACGGCTCAGGTGAGAAACGCCGATAAGGGACAGACCGGGAACCCACCATCTCAGACTTTCTCCTCAGAAGGTAAAGACCTGCAACAGAGCAGAGAAACTCCATGTGGACGACACAGAAGACACTCTCCCTCCTGGGCTCCTCCTTCAGGAAGCTTGGCCACGTTTCCTGCAGCGGGACCAAAATCCACCAGTGCCTTTCCGGCTGAGGACAGACAACACGGACGCCTCGCAACAGGTGACTCCCCTGCCCATGAGCTGTCAGTCGTGCTCCAGAGTCAGCAAGATGCGGCATTACCAAAGGAGTGCTTGGATGGGGGACAGTGGGCACTTGGAGCCACGCTGACGTCAGCAAACTCCTTCTGAGCCGGGAACCTAGAGCAGAGGCTGCCAAACTGGGGCCTAGCCCGGAGGCCGAGTCCAGCCCACCAGCCTGCTTGTGCATAAAGTTTTATTGGAACACAGCCGCGCCCATTCATGACGCACTGTCCATGGCTGCTTTCCCACTGGGACAGCAGAGCCGAGCAGCCACGACAGACCCTGTGGCCGGCAAAGCAGAACACGCTGACAGTCAGGCCCTTCACATAAAGCGTCTCCTGAGCCCTGACCTAGAGCGGTAGGTGCCGAGACCAGGACTAGGCTGGCCGCCCCTCCGCACCCACTGCTGAAGAATAGGCCCGGACACCTGCCCGCTGCCTCCCCCCAGGGCGCAGAATGCGGACCCTCCACAGCAGCCGGGCACTCGGGGAAAGGGAGACCGCAGCACTCGGTGATGACAGCCCCGTGACCGCCACCTTGGTGAAGCACTTCTGAAAGTCCCTCAGCGCCAGGAAAAACCCCATCTTGACGCATGAACTGTTTCACTTGGTTAAACGATATCCAAACACGTTATTTTCCTCTTAAAATGCTTCTATAACCTGAAAAATATTTCAGGAATATAACCGGAGCTATAAGCTCCAAGACCATACTAAGTATTTTCATTTGAGCTATTAATTGGCTAAAGGGCTTTTTAAAAGTCCCTTCTCTCTTCTCAGTAGCCGATAACGTTGGCATAATTCACAGTGTAAGAGTTTGGGTTGTAAGAAGACAAAAAATGTTAAAAGCACAGGAAAGCATGCACTGCTAAGGCACACCTGTGGGAACATTTGTGTACCTTACAGGGTTACGTTTGGATAGAATATTATGGTTTTTCATGAAAGAAATTCATGTCCCTAAATGCCTGCTCTCTGATTCTTGAGCTTGCCTGACTGAAGACGGAGCTGGAGAAAATGAAGACTGGTAAACTGTGACCATTCACCCCACCACCCTACCCCTCCGGTCCTCCCACAACAACACCGGGAAAGGCGACATCTATCAGTGCCTCAAGCTCAACATTCCTGCTGGGGCAGATCTATAAACACTTCGCTTACTGAGAAAGAGCTGCAAATCCCACACTAAGCTTTCCACCTCAATCATGGGGCTAGAATGCTGGCATTAGCTAAGCCTAAGCCATGGTTAAAGCTCTCCAGCCACACCATCAACAGGAGAAATGAAGACTCCTGTAACTAAGGTAACCCCCAGACTGCACTGAAAGGGGAGCAATTATCCCTGGAGGCTCTCCACGATCAAAGCCAGCACAGACTGACTGAGTGCTCTGAAGACAACCTCACAGGAAACTGCCGCCACGGTAATGATGGGGTCCCAGGAGTGCTCAGGGCGGGAACAATCCTCCTCTGGTCTTGGGAAAAAAAAACTCTTAGGAAACATACCGGCAGGAGATTCACCGTAACGTCAAACAATAATCTCTTTTGAGTGAATGACTTAGACAACTTTTTCTTATTCTTTATAGCGGTATGAATCTCCTTTTATAACAAATATCTTCTACACCCCCGCCCCGACCTTGACTATCCTGAAATGAAATTCTTAGATGTAAAACTCAGCTAAAATCACAAAAATCAATAATTAAACACGAAGAAGAAACAAACAGAAAATCATTTATAATGAAACACGTATTTCAATGTGTAAACCTGGGGGCCAGTAATACTGGGAGGTGCCATGGAGCAGCCGGAGGCGTGGACCCCCCACAGGACTGTCACGAAGGGGTGTGCTGTGCGATGACGTCATCGTGCAGGAGGCACTGCTGCCAGGCGTGAGCAAAACCAAGGTGCAGTTTCTCCTCAGCTGACACGGTGGTTGGATATTTAGAACCTCCCTCTGCCAAAAAATGTGAGTTCATACATAAAATCAACTTGGGTTTTGAACTCAGATAACAGAAAGGCTTTTATCTCTGACTGTCCAGGGAGACGGTGAGAAGCCCAGCTGCGGGACAACTGTCTGTTTTACGGGACACACAAGGGTGTCTGGCTTCCCTGGCCCCTGACCACGAAACACATCCACAACGTCAGCCATCACGGTGACCCCTAAAAGGACAGCCTCCTCTAGAAATACTCTCTACACTTTTCTGTACTTCGTATATTTTCTATAATGAAACGCATTGCCTTTGTAATCATAAAAGACAAGTTCCAGCAGAGTTTCAAGCTCACTGGCGTCCCTCCAACAAAGAGACATAAGGTTACAGGTCACTAACAAAAACCGATACCTTAAAGGCAGTCGGAGGAAGAAGGAAGAGATTGGAATAAAAGGCAAGGTCAAGAGGTTAACGGTCCTACCCTCAGCAGTTGATAAAGTTCACATCTTTGTATAAGACACTGAGCAAAGCTCAAACAGATACCTTGAAGGTCAATTTATTCTATCTTAAAAAAGATTTCTGACTGAAGCAGAATTCACTGATGATATGGGACAGCGGGTTCAAAAATTACAGGGTCTGAAAGGAATACATGTGTATTTTGATTACTGAGATTTGCTTGGCAATGGCATGACCCAAAATTAATAGAGTCCTTAAAAGGAAGGAAGATGCCAAAAGAAACTTTGTTCTCAAGATGGTTTATACAGCTTGGCTACAGCAAGGCACAAGTATGACCCATATATAGCAAATGCCAGCAGCTGTAGTATTTTAAGAACGACGGTTGCAAAGCAAGAGCAAGTGTGCAGTGAAAGGAGAGGCCGTCCAGTGAGCATGGAGTCACAGCTGGAGAAGCCCCCTCACGCAGCCTGGACAGAAGGCGCTTCCCAGTCTCTCCACCCGCACCCCCGGCCCCCCGTCGTCACTGCTGGGACCCCGACGGCCTGCGTGGAGAGTCTGCCGAGCCCTGGGGGCTGTTCATGACGGCCCTGCTCATTAAATCTATTCCTATGAGCATTACCATCAAATTTCCCGGGCTTCTCCAGCCCGCTCATTCCAGGGACACGCTAACCACCCTTTCCTCCTCTTCTTCTTATCTGGCTGAAGATAAAGAAGCTGAGGGAGGAAAATCTATAGTTTACCATCTTTTCACTCGATTAAAAGGAAGAGTGGCTTGCTAAAAAACAAAGATTATGGTGGCTTTACGGTACACTGTGAAAAATACTACTTTACTACAGAAATAAGCAACTCCACCCGAGAGCTTACCTACCGTGTCTTTAGACTTAGACTGTTGGTTCTATCTCAACAGCACAGGCTTGTCTGGGACATACTTTACCATATTAGGCAATCAGGCCCCAGAGAGAAGGGAAAGCAAAACAGTCCTAGGCTTTTACCTAAAAGGAGAATGGCGAAGACACTGCCCAGCGGTGGAGCGGACAGAAAATCGCTGGACGCCCTCCAGCAGATAAAGGGGCTTCACGAGATTAAGTAACAAGTTCAAAATCTTGCTCGACAGAGGGGTGAAGATCCAGCAAACAGCCAGACGCAAAACTGTGAAAACTCAGAGCGAGTAGGAAAAAGGGCCATTATTTACTCGAAGAAAGAGAGTGGGGGGAGTGGTGAAGATCTGTGGGAACACATGCAGAAAAACAGAAATGGGAGGGTGTTTAGGCAGAGGGTTAAAGCCTGCTTGAGGGCGCAGAGATGCGCAGGGGCTCGTCCTCCTCGGGCCTTCAAAGGGCTCCAAGCAAACCAGGAAGCACTGAGTCCTCGGCCCTCCCTTCTCTACTCATTTCTGCCCCTGCCCCAGCAAGTGCTTTTAAGATCTACTTCTCAAAACCCATCAGGTTCATTTCCAGAGCACAAGCACACGCCGGAGCCTGAGCTACTCCTCTGACTCTTCAAAGAATCCATTCTTTATGGATAAATTAACACCTTAACTTCAAAATCACATGATTCTGAGGTCAGTGAGAGTATTCCAAAAGCCATTCTCTCATCCAGATTTAGGAACCTACAGATTTGGAAAATACTTTGAGTGGCTCTTACTCATCTCTAACTATTTAAATGCATTAACTCATTTTCATTTTACAACTCTAAGAGGTAGACACTATTATTATCCCCACTTCACAGATGAGGAAACTGAAGCATCTCGTCCAAAGCAGTTCAGCGGTCAAGGTGGGGTTGTCCCAGGAGCCCAGCTCCTGGGTCTGCACTCCTAGCCTGTTGTGACAGTACATCACCCAACATACACGACAGATACAGATTCAGGAGAATGCGGTGCAAAGCCCTAGACACAGCTGTGCTCCCTCTCTCTGGGCCTCCTCAGCTGTGATCTCTAAAATGAGAAGTTTAGGGAATTCCCTGGTGGTCCAGTGGTTAGGACTTGGCGCTCTCACTGCCATGGCTTGGGTTCAATCCCTGGTCGGGGACCTGAGATCCTGCAAGGTATGTGATGTGGGAGAGGGAGGGGAGGGAGGGGAGGGCAGGGGAGGGCAGGGGAGGGCAGGGGAGGGCAGGGGAGGGCAGGGGAGGGCAGGGGAGGGCAGGAGAAGGCAGGGGAGGGCAGGGGAAGGCAGGGGAGGGCAGAAGTTTAGAGCTGCTTTCGGTTCTAAAACCCCAAGCCTACGACCGCCATTGTAGGCAGCACAGGGATAAATCAGAGTTTGGTACAGACGAGCAGCACCTAGAAATGAGGTTTTCAAGAAAAGCCTCTCCTTAAGTGAAATGGAGCGCTAGTTATTCAAAGATGCAATCACCTGAGGGAAGTCAGGTAAGGCAAAGGGAACCAAAAGCTGAGTCAGCTTAAAAGATCATTTGTAGATACGGTTAATCGGTAGAATTCCTCTCCTGTAACAAAAAGTCTTATGACATTCCTGGCCTTCAGAGACCTCCAGACAAGGTCTGCAGAGAGGCAGTAATTTCTGTTTCAGAAGCTGTCAGGGGAGCTCCAGGAACTGGCTCTCCTCCACGACTACACGACTCTTCCACAAACAGGCCAGGCAGCTTTCACGGGGAACAGTCCTGCACCAGTTGAGAAAAGCAGGTGAAATAATACGCAAACTACCTACTGTTCTGTGTGAGCGTGCTTTGTTTGCCTGACTTTGTTCCGGAAAAGGGGGAAACTGCAGTCACATTCTCAGAGCCAAGTGCTCTGACTTGCCCGTTTCCTGGGCGTCTCTGTCTACACTTGCACTCTTGGTGAGCTGCTCCGATGTCATGGTTCCCGAGACAACCTGCATGTTTGCATCCAGTCTGTACCTCCAACTCCGCCCCTGACATTTCCCTGTGGACGGCGGTCAGACACATCAAATCCAGGGCTTCTAGAGCCAAACCCAAAGGCCTGCCCTTCCAGAGTTCTCTCCATCTCAGTTCATGAAAACGCCACCCTCTCAGGCACTTGAGCCAAAAGCTTTGGTGCCAACCTTGACCCCCCTCTGTTCTTCTCACCGTATACCCAATCCCGCAGAGGTCTTGCTGATTCTAACTCTGAAATACGCCGTGCATGTGAAAACTTCTCAGCATCTTCACCACCCGCGATCACCTGGCCCAAACCCCTCGTCAGTCCTGGGTTAGGGTGACATAGAGGGTCTTCTCCAAACAGCAGGCGGAGTCCCCCCAGAATGTGACTCCTGCCCCTCTGCTGCGCAGAGCTCTACACGGGCTCGCACGCCCTGGCACCGACCGCCGGGCTCTGCCATGGGCTCTCATGCCCACGCCGTCTCCTCACAGGTCCTGCCTGTCCTCCTGCCTCACGGCCCCGCGGGCTCTGTTCCCTCTGCCTGCGCACATCCACGGGGCTCCCCACTCACTCCCTTCACGCTGGGCTCCAGTGCTGCCTTCGCGGCAAGGCCGACACCGACCCCCCCTTAGATGCTCAGCGCCCCTCGCCCTGCACTCCCCACTCCTGAGTCCTGGAGCCACTCCACACGGCTTTTCACCTTCCACACACCGTTTGCTTGGCACGTTCATTTTACTCACTGCCCGCCTGCTTCACCAGAATGGAGACTCTACGAGAACAGGGCTTTCTGTTCACTGCTGCACCCCTGCCCACAGGCACCTGCAAGTACTTGTTCAGTGAATACACGAGAAGCTTATAAAAGAGAAGGCAGGACAAAATGGGAAATGCATTTAGTGGCTTCTGGTATTAGAGATATTTCTGGGGCCAAATGGCTCCCAAAGCAAGTTTTATTTTCTGTTAAAGCTTAGTTTAAAACCAAGCTTTGCTGGCAAATTTCACTTTGAGCCTCTCTTTGATTTAGTTTGAAAGTCTTAACGTTTAATCGCTTATATCTTCTGCACACTTGACCAAGGTCTCTCCCGACTAGCTGCTACCGGTTATCTACGGCCGGTATCTGAACACCTACTGGTCAATGCTTCCTTAACAGTGTCTCCTATAACCAAGGCCTCTTGCAGGAGGGTTAGCCACCAGACCACAGGCTCCACTCTGGACTGGACGCTACACTGCTGACTTTGAAGGTAAAGTGTCGTGATTCTGTTCAGACTGATGCCACCGGATTTGCCTAAAAGCAATAGGGATTCTAGAGGGAGAAGCATTTTCCTATTTGAAGGATGGACAGACATAAGTACCCACTTACTTATGTACCCTCCCTCCATAAGTACCCTCCCACCTGGCAGGAGAAGGCTGACCCTCTACCACTGAACCTGAAACTCTCAGGAGGCTTTCGAGGTGTCCTTCGAGAAGACCTTCCTTTACTCAAGGAGGCGAGATGCCACTAGCAACTCAATTCAAACATGTAACCTGCTCAGTAAAAAACAAATGTAAGAATGGGGGCAGGGGGGAGTAAGAGGTACAATCTACTGGGTAAAAAATAAGCGACAAGGACACATTGCATAACATGCGGAATATAGCCAATATTCTATAATAACTATAAATGGAGTATAACCGTTAAAAACTGTGAACCACTATATTGTACACCTGCAACTTACAGAACACTGTATGTTAACTATACTTTAAGAAAAAAAAACTTGGAACTTTTAGACTCACCCTCCATCTTCTGGGGGGAAGGTAAAGGGAGTGGAGATTGAGTTAATAATGAATTATGCCCATGTTGAAGCCTCCATAAAAATCCCTAAACTATGAGGTCTGGAGAACTCCTGGGTTGGTGTAATATCCACATGCCGGGCGGGTGGTACAACCACCTCCATGGGGACAAAGCTTCTGACCTTGGGACACATCCACACCTCACCTGACGGACCTCTTCATCTGACTGCTCACCTGCATCCCTTAAAAAAAAGGATAGGGAATGGAGGGCGATGTGAGGTCGGCCCCACCACAGTCCCATAAAGGCTCCCTGACACAGGGCACAGGGCGCTCACCTAGAGCTTTCACGTCCCCAAGTACTTCCTAACTGCCCTGGGCCTGTTCTCTTAACTGTAAAACGAGGTTCCTAACCCAAGTTTCTTCTAAATTCCTTCCCAATTCTAAGATGCCCAAATCTGGGAGGCGGGTAACTTCACTGCATTGAACTGGGATGGTCAACAATTCCTTTAAAACAAAAGCAATCCGTCTCCCGTTCAGCTTCCTTAGACACCATTCTGCTTGTTCACCATCTTTTCTTTTGACGACTTGCTCCCTCTAGTGATAAATTCAATCATATATCAGAACTGGCCTGGGCAACAGTCTGCTTCAGAGGACAAGAACACGTAGAGGAAACTCAGCGTTAAGCAGAATGAAGGCAGGCCAAAGACGCAAGTGAAGAGAGGACGAGAAGAGCCCAAGGGCCATCAGCACCTGCAGTGTGCCCGTGACTGCCCAGCGCCTGTGCCTCACGAGCAGTGCAGGGGGCGGCACTTCTGACTGCGGTACCTCCTTCCTCACGTCAAATCCAGACTCAGTTTCTTTTTCACTTAGCAAGATACAGGCTATATTAGGACTTCTGGAGACGGTCACCCGTCTAACGCAGACAACCACGCACATCTGCTCTAAGCACATGGGCTAAGCGGCTGCTAAGACATGAAGCCCTGTGCTCATTGTCGGTTTTCCGGCGGGGATGGTTTTGATTAAAAGCACGCACTGTGCAGGGCCCCGACCAAGCCCCCAGCCTTCTCAGCGTCCCTTGTGTCACCAACAAAGAAATGCATGACTAGCCTCCTTCCTCCCCCCCAGACTGCATGACAAACATCAGGGCCGTTCCTGGTCATCAACCTTACCTGTATACAAATGTTGGTTACATTTTTCTAGCTTAGGTCCACAAAAAGAAATAAATTTCCACGATGTCTACAGAGATTAAGGTTAAACAACAGAAAGGTTTTCTTAGCCATGCTCTTGTTACTGATATATGGGTGAGAGGCTGAAGAATCTTCGAGAAGAGCAGAGCATCTGTGCACATTTGGAATCATTTTAGTTCCAGCTCTGCTGGAGACAGAGTTTCCTTTCTACCCTTAAAGTAAAGTCTTATCACCGACTGATTCCATGTACACGAGGCTCAAGAACAGGCAACGCTGCTCTACGGTGGCGGCAATCGGAAGAGCGGCTGCCTCTCAGGACAGGGGATGGGGGACGAGGGAACTTTTCAAGGTGACGGAAAAGTGCTGCATCTTGACTTGAGTGGTGGCTACACCACTGATTACAACTGTCAAAACTCATCCAACAGTACACTTTAGGTCTGTGCAGTTCACTGACTGTAAATCTATCCCAATTTAAAATAACAGATGTCAGAGTCTTGGGAAGAGTTAACTTAAAAAACAGCAGATTTCTGGAGTGGGAGAGCGGTTGTGACACAGTCCTGACCATCTTGAGGTTAGATTTCCACAATTTACAGGGACGGGCCTGTTGTTCTGTGGGCCCGTATGGATCCCGGCATCACGCCTGCCAGGACTGGACGAGCGCTCGGGAGAGGACCAGTCAGAGCTGCACTAACACAGGCCGGGGTCGGGATGCTGCCGCCCCTGGGCACCGTGGTGGGCAAGAGACATGCCGGGCGTGCTGTGAGTGCTGGCGCACCTGCACACACTCGTTACCATTAGAGAGAGGACTGGCCCTTCATTCCTCTCTGAAGACTCACGCTGGCGTCTGCTGGACATGCGGTGAACACTGGCAGATGCCTCGAGCAATGGGATGAGTGGACCATTTTGCAGTCTGACAAATGACTCTATGTCAAATCTCACCAATCAGAAAATCTTTTCTGTAATGGTCGTTCAGTGAACTTCTCTGGGAAGCATGGCATCAGAGGCACCTTCGTGGCCCTTGCCTGGTGCACCAGGCAAGGACTTCTCACACCAAGTAGCTTAGAAACGTGCAGGCAAAGATTGTCACTGACAGAGACAGTGGCCAACACCAAGCTCTCCTGTGTAACTCCCTCCGTGGAGCTCGCCGGCCTCTATGACCCTCTATGGGTGACGGGCCACTTCAGTGCTCTGTAGTCAGCACCCGGGATCTCTCGTTAGGGGTTTTCTAATATAGTTCCCCACAGAGGCTCTCCTGCGTTCATTCTTCATCCCCTGAAGCCTCCCCAAGCCCCTGTGGAATGAAGTCACTGTCGTGTGCACACCCCCCCTGCCCCGGGGAGCCTCCACGCGGCATCTGCACCCAACGTCCACTCCTCCCCGTGAGGCAGCCCCGGCTGCAGCTGCACGCAGGCAGCTCTCACCACGCCACCATGGGCACTGCTTTCTGGAGGCCCCTGCTGACTGTTTAGGATCTCGACCAAAATATAGGCAGGTCAATGACATAATATAGCATTTCTACTTCCTCTGCTAAAAACAAATTAGTTTTCATTTTCAGTATGAGTTATTAAACATATTCTGAGAACATACTGTCACATAACTGTAGGGTAGAAGAAAGGCCATCTTCTTACGTAATTCCCAGTAGAAATGCACATGGAGCCTCAATTCATTTAGTCAGAACCAAATCCCTTCCTTCTTGGAAAATGGTACTAGGGACTTCCCTGGTGGTCCAGTGGTTACAACTCGGCACTTTCACTGCCGTGGCCAGGTCTGATCCCTGGTCAGGGAACTAAGATCCTGCAACCTGTGTAGTGAGGCCAAATAAACAAACCAAAACGAAACAAAACAAAACAAAAACCAAAGAAAAATGGTACTAATGGTACTAGAAAAGCATTAACTTTCTATCACATGTGAGTGGCTTACAGGAACCTGGAGCTTCAGGAAAGCTGGCCTGGGGTGCCCACAGCAGAGAAGAGCTGGGTGCCAGGCCTTAAGGGGTCTGGTTACACAAGAGCCAAGGAGCTAAGCCTTATTTCAAAGTCAAATGTAAGTGACTTCTGGACTGTTTACACTATTCACTCTTGTGTTTCTCTCTGCTAGCGTGGAGAGGAGGTAGACCCATAAGAAACAGTATCACTCTCCACTTTTCTTCCCAAGATTTCAAAGTACTTTATACCATCCAATAGCACAATAGAGCAAAAGAGCCCGACCTGTGTTAGAACCTGGCAGGAGGCACTGAAAAATGCAGGAAACTCATTCAAGAACATGGGCATTGTTACACCATTTAAGAAAACGGGGGGACTTCCCTGGTGGCGCAGTGGTTAAGAATCTGCCTGCCAATGCAGGGGACACGGGTTCCATCCCTGGTCCAGGAAGATCCCACATGCCACGGGGCAATTGAGCCCATGCACCACAGCTACTGAGCCTGCGCTCTAGAGCCCACAAGCCACAACTACTGAGCCCGCGTGCCACAACTACTGAAGCCCGTGCACCTAGAGCCTGTGCTCCACAACAAGAGAAGCCACCTCAATGAGAAGCTTGCGCACCGCAACGAAGAGTAGCCCCCGCTCGCCGCAACTAGAGAAAGCCTGCACACAGCAACGAAGACCCAACGCGGCCAAAAATAAATAAATAAACAAATTTAAAGAAAAAGGAAAGAAAACAGTATACCAGCGAGCACCCGTCCTATCTTGCAGAGGAGCGTCCACCTCCAAACTCTCCCTGGACCCAAGTCTGCACAGAGCCTGCTCTTCCTTCTGTTAACTGTGTGCACGCGAGCAGGGATGAGCCCTACGGGGACGCTGAGCCCCACGGTGGCAGCTTCACTGCTGGTTGCTTACCCACGCTGCTTTCACCTCTTCCGAGACATCAGTTTCATCTTCCTGGAAAGGGAGAAAGAAAAAAGACAAGAGGATCACGGTCACAGGCATCCCTGGAGGCAACAAGGTCAGCCCCATCAATTATGCACCTGGGCAGTGAGGGCTGACGGCCAAGGGCACTGTCACTGCTGCTTTTAGCAGCACCTCAGGAGCACCACTTGCTGTCAAAGAGTCCAATGAACCTGGCAGGAAAAGGAGAATCTTTAAGACAGACGGACCTCACTTGGGCTTTGTCAGTAGCTGTCAGCCCATTTGGTCCTATAATAATCAAACACTTTCGTCTAGTAGTCTCTAACAGGCGACCATCATTGTCTCATTTCTTGTCTCACTGAATGGTCCATCTAATTCCAAATGAGTCACTAGTGACCAGGGACCTGATCTTGGCCACCTGACTGTTAAATGCCAGTGACAAGGCTGAGTGAGCAGGGTACAGACCAGAGGGGAAGGAAAGAACTGAGTGTGTGCTCGTCATCAGCAGGCACAGCAGCCCCTGTCTTCATTTCAAAGCCAAAGTCAAGCTGTTTTATAGCACTTGTTCCTTTTTTTCTCCAAAAGAGTAAACCTGAGTCAGATGAAATTCTGAAATGCTCGAGATTCTGGCAGTGCCCCTGAAATACTTGGTTAGCACCTGCACACACACGATGCTGAGGTACTGCTGACTCACCACGGGACTCTCAGGGGCCGCTGGGGGGCTGCTAAGTCTGAGCGGCTTACGCACTTGTTGTATTTGTTTGCACGGCTGCTGTAAATTCCCCGCTTATTTGCTGCCTGCCTCCCGTGTGCTCGGCACTGTCCTGGGCCCTGGGCGTCCCAGCCAGAACATTCCAAATGAGTCCCACACTAGTGGAGTCTTTCTTCGGCTGCTCTTTTTCTCGGTGATGCCTCCTGACAATCTGCACGATTCAGGGCCCCGTGTGGAACTCTTCCTTTTGAGCCCGACACACAGGACGGCGGGCAGCACAGCGTAACGCGAGATGTCCCAGCACAGACAGCCCACTTACATCCTTCGTCCAGAAGTTGATGCCTGTGCCTCTTCGTCGCTCCTTGGGCCGCCTCCTCTCACGAATGGACAGCCTGTTTGACGACTGATCACCCAAATCTGCTTCTTCACCCTCTGGTCAGAGAGAAAACAAAGCATGGATCTTAAGAACCTGGGGCACGTGCACTGGAGGAGGGTGCGGTTTCTGAAGCTCGACCTACCATTTTTGTCCATTTCCTTTGCCCCTGCAGGGCTGGCGGGGGCCTCTGAACTCTCTGAATCAGGGGCTGAAGACCTACCCGTCCGGAGCAGGTAGGAACTGGTGTAGAGGGAGGGTCTCAGGGCAGGAGGTGACACTGGTGTCATGGGTTTGTCTGGCTGAGCCGGAATCCTCAGGCGACGATACACAGGCTGGAACAATCCACATGATGAGATGTCAGAGGTCAAGTCTAACCAAAGGGTAAGGACAGCACGTTTATTAAAAATGGGCTTTTCTATATCAAGAGGCTTATAAGTAATTAGCCAGATAGGAAAGAGTTCTAGACGCCTGCTCTGAAGATGCTACAGGCTGACAGCAGTCCAGGACAGCTCTTCCTAAACTGATCAAAGGGCACTAGGGGGCACCAACCTTGGTAATAAAAATTCCTTTGACTGTGCACCACAAATAGGAAGGATGATGGTCTTTTTAAGATGGCGCACTGAAAGGTTAAGGTTTACGTAGGAAACAAAGAAGCTCAGGAATGTGAAGAAACAATGCAGAAGTTATCTGAAGACAGACCAAATCTGAGCGTTCTACCAACCTGCCATCACTAGGCTTACTGACACTTCTGAAAAATTCCCGCTTTCTGAGACTTCCCTGGCGGGCCAGCGGTTAAGACCACGTGCTTCTACTGCAGCGGGCACAGGTTTGATCCCTAGTTGGGGAACTAAGCTCCCGCATGCCACGCCCCCAAACCCCAAATAAATAAAAATTAAAAAAAAAAATTCCCACTTTCCCTTTTGAACTCTTTTTTTCCTTGAGAGTTAGGACAGACACAGCTTGACAATAAACCTTAATGTGGCTTGTTGAACACGCAGAGATAAAGAAATTCTTACTAATGCAGAGACTGTATAAATTTGTTTATAAATTATAGAGACAGAAGCAATAAAATATAGTCAGCTTGGGAGTCTGAGAGAACGTGGCTCCAATTCCAGCTTGAAGGAGCTGTGTGACCTGAAGTACGTGACTTGAGTTTTGATCTCTGCTTCCTCATGTATAAAACAGGGATAATAATATCTTCCTCAGAAAGGCTTGTGAGGATTAAATGAGAATGTATGTTATGTGCTTACAACGGTCTCTAGTATGTAATAAGTACTTAAAAAATAGCCGATAAAACAAATGAAACGAACAACAGAACCTCAGTTAGTTTATGCAGCCTAGCCATTCAAAGTTAGAGCAAGAAGACTTTCTTCTCCTGTAATTATGTTGACCATAAAGTTTATCATCCCAACGAGGACATTTCTGAGAGTGAAAAGGAACAGTACTGATAATTACCCAGAGATAAAAGCTGTCACTGGAACAATCTTAGGTAAAGCAGGAGTTACGATCACCTTAAATATAACCCTATAACTCTGACTACCAACTGCAATTGAGAAATGGACCGTAAGTCAAAACGTCTACCCCAAAGTGACAGCTTGTGGCCGAGAATAAGGGTGCTCTGTGAGTGCTTGGGTCTGCAGAAGTTTGTAGAACAACGTACTAGTGGTGAGGAGGGCAAGCTGCGGAGCCAACGCCTTGCTCCACCTCTGCTTTTTTTTTCCAGTAAAATCTTTTATTTTATAATACTGCACCATCAAATTAAAAGTCAAAATAAGCGTTCATCCAACTGCCTAAATGGTTATTACATACACGTATATATTTGGTTGAAAAGGGAGAGAGAAAAGAGGAATTTGAAGGCTAAAATAAACACATGGGACCTAATGAAACTTAAAAGCTTCTGCACAGCAAAGGAAACCATAAACAAGACCAAAAGACAACCCTCAGAATGGGAGAAAATATTTGCAAATGAAGCAACTGACAAAGGATTAATCTCCAAAATTTACAAGCAGCTCATGCAACTCAATAACAAAAAAGCAAACAACCCAATCCAAAAATGGGCAGAAGACCTAAATAGACATTTCTCCAAAGAAGATATACAGACTGTCAACAAACACATGAAAGAATGCTCAATATCATTAATCATCAGAGAAATGCAAATCAAAACTACAATGAGATATCATCTCACACCAGTCAGAATGGCCATCATCAAAAAATCTACAAACACTAAATGCTGGAGAGGGTGTGGAGAAAAGGGAACCCTCTTGCACTGTTGGTGGGAATGTAAATTGGTACAGCCACTATGGAGAACAGTATGGAGGTTCCTTAAAAAACTACAAATAGAACTACCATATGACCCAGCAATCACACTACTGGGCATATACCCTGAGAAAACCAAAATTCAAAAAGAGTCATGTACCAAAATGTTCATTGCAGCTCTATTTACAATAGCCCGGAGATGGAAACAACCTAAGTGCCCGTCATCGGATGAATGGATAAAGAAGATGTGGCACATATATACAATGGAATATTACTCAGCCATAAAAAGAAATGAAATTGAGCTATTTGTAATGAGGTGGATAGACCTAGAGTCTGTCATACAGAGTGAAGTAAGTCAGAAAGAAAAAGACAAATACCGTATGCTAACACATATATATGGAATTTAAGAAAAAAAAAATGTCATGAAGAACCTAGGGGTAAGGCAGGAATAAAGACACAGACCTCCTAGAGAACGGACTTGAGGGTATGGGGAGGGGGAAGGGTGAGCTGTGACAGGGCGAGAGAGAGTCATGGACATATACACACTAACAAACGTAGTAAGGTAGATAGCTAGTGGGAAGCAGCCGCATGGCACAGGGATATTGGCTTGGTGCTTTGTGACAGCCTGGAGGGGTGGGATAGGGAGGGCGGGAGGGAGGGAGACGCAAGAGGGAAGACATATGGGAACATATGTATATGTATAACTGATTCACTTTGTTATAAAGCAGAAACTAACACACCATTGTAAAGCAATTATACCCCAATAAAGATGTTAAAAAAAAAAAAAAAACTACAAATAGAACGACCATATGACCCAGCAATCCCACTACTGGGCATATACCCTGAGAAAACCATGATTCAAAAAGAGTCATGTACCAAAATGTTCATTGCAACTCTATTTACAATAGCCAGGACATGGAAGCAACCTAAGTGTCCATCAACAGATGAATGGATAAAGAAGATGTGGCACATATATACAATGGAATATTACTCAGCCATAAAAGGAAACGAAATTGAGTTATTTGTAGTAAGGTGGATGGACCTAGAGTCTGTCATACAGAGTGAAGTAAGTCAGAAAGAAAGACAAATACCGTATGCTAACATATATATATGGAATCTAAAAAAAAAATGTCCTGAAGAACCTAGGGGTAAGACAGGAATAAAGACACAGACCTACTAGAGAATGGACTTGAGGATATGGGGAGGGGGAAGGGTAAGCTGTGACAAAGCGAGAGAGAGGCATGGACATATACACACTACCAAACGTAAAATAGATAGCCAGTGGGAAGCAGCCGCATAGCACAGGGAGATCAGCTCGGTGCTTTGTGACCAACTAGAGGGGTGGGATAGGGAGGGTGGGAAGGAGGAAGATGCAAGAGGGAAGAGATATGGGAACATATGTATATGTATAACTGATTCACTTTGTTATATAGCAGAAACTAACACACCATTGTAAAGCAATTATACTCCAATAAAGATGCAAAAAAAAAAAAGAATAAAAAAAAAAGTACATCATCATCATCGTAGTAGTTAAGATTTGCTGAACACTTAATGTGTCAAGCACTACACATGTATTACCTCACAAGGAGTGCCCTCTATTATAAGCTCTGTTTTTACAAATTAGGAAACTATGTAAAACAAGGTTAAATAAATTACCCAAAGCCATACAGCTAGTTAGTAAGGATACTGCGGTTTGAACCCAAATAGTCTGACACCAGAACATACACAGATAGGCAGACACACACACAAATCAATATTATTATTATTTTCGTCGTGTGGCTTGTGGGATCTTAGTTCCCCGACGAGGTATCGAACCTGGGCGGCCAGCAGTGAAGGCGCCAATTCCTAACCACTGGACCGCCAGGGAAGTCCTTGACCTCTTCCTAGCCATGCAAAATGCTGGGCAGGTTACTTAACCTCTCTGTCACTCCACTGACTCATATTTTAAGAAGGAATAATAATACTTACCTCAGAGGGTTGTTGTGAGGATTAAACAATTTAATACACATATTGAAATTGTTAAAATTGTGCCTGGCATAAACTAAATAATAAATGCTTATACTTCTATTTGCATTTTTTTTATACCAAGATCTCTCTTTTCAGAATAGAAAGACACATTTAGTTAACCAAAAGTGTGGTGGTAATCATTTCACAACGTGTACACACATCAAATCATGTTGTAACATTACATGTCCATTACATCTCCATAAAACTGGAAAAAAGCGCATTAGTTAACTCCCAGAGGAAAAAATTGATCACTTAAGGACTAACATCCTCTGAATTCTTTCAGTTACACAGGTCTGCCAACTAAAGATGGACGTAAATAGCGTGTTCTATGAGGCGTCCCCTGCAGAGTAGGACAGTTCTGGAATTATCAGTGGGGAAGAGACTCCCCCAGCCACCTGCTTTCAGCACAGAGAGCTCACCTGATCCTCCAGACTCCGGTCCCAGGGCTGGCGGCTCTCCCCAGCTTCCTCTGCAGGGGCTGCCAGGGGCTCATGCTTCTGGGCGCTGCCGTCGAGCCCTCTGGGGCCCACGGGCTTCGGGCTGGGCTGTTCCTGAGCCTGACGCTCTGCCCTCGACCGGCTGAACGTCCTTTCTGCTTCCTGGAGATCCGTCAGGGTTACACCCTGGGAAAATACCACAAGGTCAGAGAGGTTTCACCCTAACCATGGAATAACGCCCCGTGAATGAGCAGGGAAACTCCGTAAAGATCTAATGGTACCGAATTCCAAATGAAGCTCCCGAAATGTGTGAGGCCGCTTCAAGCAATATACGCTGAAAACAAACACCTCAGAACGCAGAGGCCCCAGGCCTGAGCCTAGATACACTTCAAACACAATACTTGAGCGTTTCCTGCTTGAGTTCCAGAAACAGGGCAGCACTGATGCCCACCCGCTGCTTCCACACCCATGGTTCTCACATCTCCACCTGGGCGCTCCCGACCCCCCAAGAGCACACAGGCACCAACAGAGACTGTCCAGCAGATACAAGGAAAACTTAAGTTTACGCACAGAAAGAAGAACCAGGCTCAAAATGGTGACAATTCAGAGCCAGGCTAGAGCCACCACCAAAACCAAAAAACCAAACCCACACAAACACAGACAAAGCCAACCCTGAGGGAGCCGCCAAGATGCCAGAGCAGGAGGACCCTGAGCTCGCCTCTTCCCAGGGCACCAGGATAACTATGCACAGAACAACTGCTGCCCAGGCCCGACCAGAAGAGATCGTCTACAGCTACAGACGTACCGAAAGAACCACCACAAGACGGGTAGGAGGGGCGACCCGCAAACGCTGTGGAGGTTCTCCCCCAGGAGTGAGCGGGCTGGTCTGAGCCCCAGCCTGGGGGAGACAAGCCCCCAGAACGTCTGGGTTTGAAGGCCAGCAGGGCTTCCTTTCAGGAGTCCCAGAGGGCTGTGTGGGGATAGAGACCCCACTCTTACAGGGCACACACAAAATCTCACGTGCTCCACAACCCAGGGAAGAAGCAGTAATTCCAAAGGAGCCTGGGTCAGACCCACCTGCTGATCTTGGAGAGTCTCCCGGAGAGGCAGGCCTGTGATGTTGGGGACACAGACGCTGGCAGCAGCCACTCTGGGGAGCTGGTTCAACCGCAAGGACACTGGTGCAGGCAGGCACCATCGTGGAGTCCTCCCTCTAGCTTATTACCCTCAGGACCCAGCCCCGCTCATAGCCAACAGAACACAGGCACCAGGAATGGGACGGCCTCAGGCCAAGCAACTAACTAGGCGGGGACACAGGCCCACCCACCAGCAGACAGGCTGCCTTATGACCCCCTGGACACAGCCCTGCCCACCAGAGGGCCCAGGACCCAGCCCCACACACCAGTGCACAGGCACTAGACCCGGGACCACCAGAGACCTACAGCCAGAGACCCTGGGACCCAGCTCCACCGACCAGTGGGCAGACACCAGCCCCAGAAACCCCTGGGCCCTGGCCCTACCCACCAGTAAGCCTCCTCTAGCCTTCAGACCAGCCTCACAGCCAGTGGGTGGACACCACACCAATGGGTGGACACCAGCCCCAGGACAGTCACAGCCCACAGCCTGCCGTGGGAGGACCCAGTCCATCCACCAGCAGGTCAGCACCAGCCCTGGGGCCAGCTGGGCCCCAGCCCTGCCCACCAGCAGGCCAACACAAGCTTCAGAACACACTGGACCCCACAGCTAGCTGTATCACGAGCCAGCCCCAACGATCAGCAGTCTGACACCAGCTCTGGACCCTGGGGCCCTGCAGCCAGACCCCCAGGACCCGCCTCTGCCCACCAGCAGGCCAGCACTAGCCCCAGGACGTAGCTTCACTCACCAGTGACGAGGGCAGGCCACAGCCCCACTGACTCTACTCCCAGTGAGCCAGCACTAGCCCTGGGGCCCCCCTGGGTTCCACAGTCGGCCACCTCATGACCTGTCACGGCAACCAGCAGCCTCCACACAAGGCAGGGCCTGGCAACCAACCAGCCCACCCCCACAGTCAGCCCACCACAACAGAATGACCCACGCAGCCCACAGAGGGGGCACCCCTAGAGCACACAGCTCTGCTGACCAGAGAGGAGCGCACTGCTGGGACGTACAGGACGCCTCCTACAGAAGGCCACTTCCCCAAGGTCAAGAAATGTAACCAAGCTACCAGACACATGGAAACACAATGTTATAAACAGCAAGTCAGGCAAAATGAGGCGACAGAAGAACACGTTCCAAATGAAAGAACAAGACAAAACCGCAGAAGAACAACTAAGTGAAGTGGAGAAGGCAGTCTACCTGAGAAAGAGTTCAAGGTCACGACCGTAAAGGTGATCAAAGAACTTCAGAAAGAGTGAGCAGAGTGAGAAGTTGTAAGTTTTTAACGAAGAGTTGGACTATACAAAGAACAACCAAACAGAGACGAAGAATACAATAACCGAAATGAAAAATGCACTAGAAGGAATCAACAATACACTAAACGATACAGAGGAACAGACCAGTGAGCTGGAAGACAGAACAGTGGAGATCACTGGCACCGAACAGAAAAAATATATACATGTAAATAAACGAGGACACTTTAAGAGACCTCTACGATGACATCAAATGCACTAACAGTCACATCACAGAGGTCCCAAAAGGAGAAGAGAGAGAGAGAAAGGGTCACAGAACATATTTGAAGACATAACAGTTGAAAATTTCCCTAACCTGGGAAGGGAAACAGACATCCAGGTCCAGGAAGCACAGAGTCCCAAACAGGATCAACCCAAAGAGGACCACACCAAGACATATTGGAATTAAAATGGCAAAAGTTAAAGACAGAATATTAAAAGCAGCAAGGGAAAAGCGGCATGTTATATACAAGGGAACTCCCATAAGGTTATCAGCTGACTTTTCAGCAGAAACTCTGCAGGCCAGAAGGGAGTGGCACAATATAATTAGACTGATGAAAAGGAAAAGCCTACAACCAAGAATGCTCTACCCAGCAAGGCTCTCATTCAGAGTTGATGGAGAAAGCGAAAGCTTTACACACAAGCAAAAGCTAAAAGGGCTCAGCACCACCAAACCAGCTCTATAAGAAATGTTAAAGGTAGTTCTCTAAGCAAAAGAAAGGAAAAAGAAAAAAAACAAAAAAAGATCACAACTAGAAACATGAAAATTATGAAAGGCAAAATCTCATTGGTAAAGGCAAATACACAGTAAAGGCAGTAAATCAACCAAGTACAAACCGCCTAGAAAGCTTAGAAGACAAAGCAGTAAAATCAACTATATCCACAATAAGAAGTTAAGGGACACACAGAATGAAAGGGTATAAAATAGGATGCCAAAACCAGTAATCACGGGGGCAGAGAAGGAAAAATGCAGGGCTATTAAAATGCTATTTGAAATTAAAGAGATCAGCGACTTGAAATAATTGTGTGTGTGTGTGTGTGTGTGTGTGTGTGTGTGTGTACACACACACATATACTGCTATACGCAAACTTCATGGTAATTACAAACCAAAAAATCTATAATAGATACATACACATAGAAGGGAAGGAAATCCAAACATAACACTAAAGAGTGTCATCAAATCACAAGGGAAGAGAACAAGAGAGGAAAGGAACAAAAAAGGACTAAAAAAACAATCCCGAAACAGTAACAAAATGGCAACAAGGACATACATATCAATAACTACTTTATATGAAATGGATTAAATGCTGCAATCAAAAGATGGAGTGGCTGAGAGGATACAGAAACAAGACCCATATATTGGGGCTGGCCAAAAAGTTCGTTCGGTTTTTCTGTAGGATGTTATGGAAAAGCCCGAACGAACTTTTTGGCCCACCCAATATATGCTGCCTACAAGAGACACACTTCAGATCTAAAGACACACACAGACTGAAAGTGAGGGAATGGAAAAAGGTATTCCATACAAATGCAAATGAAAAGAAAGCTGGGTAGCAATACTTATAACAGAAAAATAGACTTTAAAATAGAAACTGTTGGGACTTCCCTGGTGGCACAGTGGTTTAGAATCCACCTGCCAGTGTGGGAGACGTGGGTTCGATCCCTGATCTGGGAAGATCCCACATGCCGTGGAGCAACTAATCCCATGTGCCACAACTACCAAGCCTGCGCTCTAGAGCCCGTGTGCTGCAACTACTGAGCCCACGTGTTGCAACTACAGAAGCCCATGCGCTTAGAGCCCGAGCTCCACAATAAGAGAAGCCACGGCAATGAGAAGCCCACACACTGCAACAAAGAGTAGCCCCCGCTCGCCGCAACTAGAGAAAGCCTGTGCACAGCAACGAAGACCCAACGCGGCCATAAATAAATAAATAAATAGACAAACAAACAAATAAATAATAAAAATAAAATAAAATAAAGACTGTTACAAGAGACAAAGAAGGACAGTACATAATAATCAAGGGATGAATCCAAGAAGATATAACAATTGAAAATGTATTTGCACCCAACATAGGAGCACCTAAATGAATAAAGCAAATATTAATAGCCATAAAAGGAGAAATCAACGTAACACAAAAATAGTAGGGGATTTTAACACCCCACTTACATCAACGGGCAGATCATCCACACAAAAGGTCAGTAAGGAAACTCTGGCCTTAAACGGCACATCAGACCAGATGGACTTAATATAGAGAGAGAATATTCCATCCAAAAGCAGCAGAATACACATTCTTTTCAAAGGCATATTCTCCAGGATACATCTGTGCTATATCATGGAACAAGTCACAGTGCATTTGAGAAGGCTGCAATCATATCAAGCATCTTTTCCAACCACAAGGCTATGAGACTAGAGATCAACTACAAGAGTAAAAACCACAGAGAACACAAACATGTGTGGCCCAAACAAAATGCTACTAAACAACCAATGGATCACTGAAAAAACCAAAGAAGAATTCAAAATATACCTGGAGACAAATGAAATGAAAACACAGTGTTCCAAGATCTTCAGGATGCTGCAAAGCAATTCTAAGAGGGAAGTTTATAGCAATACAGCCCTCTCAGGAAACAAGAAAAATCTCAAATAAACAACCTAACCTTAACCTAAAGGAATCAGAAAAAGAAGAATAAACAACACCCAAAGCTAGCAGAATTTCTCCTAGGAGAACACATAGGCAGAACACTCTTTGACATAAATCACAGCAATATTTTTTTGGATCTGCCTCCTACGGCAAGGAAACAAAAACAAAAATAAGCAAATGGGACCTAATGAAACTTAAAAGTTTTTGCACAGTAAAGGAAACCATCAACAAAACGAAAAGACAAATGGAAAAGACTGAATGGGAGAAAATATTTGCAAATGATATGACTAATAAGGGGTTAATCTCCAAAATATATAAACAGCTCATACAACTCAATATCAAAAAAACAAACAAGCCAATTTAAAAATGGGCTGAAGACCTGAATAGACACTTTTCCAAAGAAGACATACAGATGGCCAACAGGCACATGAAAAGATGCTCAACATCACTCATCATCAGGGAAATGCAAATCAAAACCACAGTGAGATGTCACCTCACACCTGTCAGAATGGCTGTCATCAGAAAGACCGTAAATGACAAATGTTGGTGAGAATGCAGAGAAAAGGGAACCCTAGTACACTGCTGATGGGAGTGTACGCTGGTGCAGCCACTGTGGAAAACAGTATAGGGGACCCTCAGTAAACTAAAAATAGAACTAAAATAAACTAAAAATAGAACTAAAAATAGTATGATCCAGCAATTCCACTCCTGGGCATATATCTGAAAAAACCAAAAACACTAATTCGAAAAGACACATGCACCCCAATATTCACGGCAGCATTATTTACAACTGCCAAGATATGGAAGCCATCTAGCTGTCTATCAACAGATGCATGGATACAGAAGACGTGAGACACACACATATATACACATACTCCACATATGCATACATACGTATATGGAGTATTAGCCATTGGCATGAAATTTTGCCATTTGCAACAACATGGATAGACCTGGAGTGTATCATGCTGAGTGAAAAAAGTCAGAGGACAAATACTGTAAGACATCACTTCTATGTGGAATCTAAAAAATAAAATCAACTAGTGAATATAACAAAAAAGACACAGACTCACAGATAGAGAGAAAAAACCAGTGGTTGCCAGAGGGAGAGGGAAGGGGGAGGGAAATACTGGGGCAGGGGATTAAGAGGTACAACTTATCATGCATAAAATAAGCTACAAGGATATATTTACAACACAGGGAGTACAGCCAATAATTTATAACTATAAATGGCATATAATCTTTTTTTTTTTTTTTTTTTTTTTTTTGCGGTACGCGGGCCTCTCACTGCTGTGGCCTCTCCCGTTGCGGAGCACAGGCTCCGGACGCGCAGGCTCAGCGGCCATGGCTCACGGGCCCAGCCGCTCCGCGGCATGTGGGATCTTCCCGGACCGGGGCACGAACCTGTGTCCCCTGCATCGGCAGATGGACTCTCAACCACTGTGCCACCAGGGAAGCCCTAGCATATAATCTTAAAAACTTTTATTCAGTATGATGTACACCTGAAGCTAACAATATTGTAAACCAACTATACCTCCATTTAAAAAATTTTTTTTAAAAACCCCACAAGCCCTGAACTAGCTTTTCTCTAACATAATTTTGTAACTGTAGGAATCACACAGAGACATTCCACCAATTAAAATTTTCCCCAGGCTCATAGGAGCAGTAGTACAGAAAAAAAGGAAATAATGAGGAGACATCTGCAGGACAAGGGGGAAAAGGGTTAGGAAAACCGTGAGTTGATTCTTAACTCAAGTAGTCATATGCTCATGTCCTCAGAAGAAGGAAGTTCCAAAGCCGGAAGGCAACTATTAGCTATTTTGTTCACTCATTCCCTTAATAAAAAGTTACTGCGTTCTTAAGTACTGGAACTACAAAGACAAATCAAATGATTCCTGTGCTCAAGAACCATAATCTAATGGAAAAGACATAAGAACACAGATGAGTGTAATGGAAAGTAGTAAGACAGAAACACATGATCCAGCCTATTCTATTTCTGGGTCTACACCCAAAAGAACTAAAAGCAGGATCTCATGAGATATTTGCACACTGATGTTCACAGCAGCCAAAAGGTGGAAGCAACCTAAGTGTCCATCAATGGATGACGGGTGAACCAAATGGGGTCTAAACATACAACAAAATATTATTCAGCCTTACAAAGGCAGGCAATTCTGACATGTGCTACCACATGGATGAACCTTGAAGACATTACACTGAGTGAAACAAGCCAGTCACAAAAAAGACAAAAACTGTGCGATTCCACTCGCATGAGCTACCTAGAGTCAAGGTCATAGAGATAAAAAGTAGAGCGGTGTTGCCAGAAGCTGTGGGGAGAAAGGGAGCTGTTTAATGGGTAGAGAGGTTCCGTTTGGGGAGACGAAAGCTGTGCTGGAGATGGTGGTGCCGATGACTGCACGGTGACGTGAATGCATTTAATGCCGATGAATCGTATGCTTAGAAATGGCTAGAGTATTAAGTTGTATGTTACGTATCGCCTGCCACCGTAAACCAAACCAAAACAAATGCTTGTCTGGCCCTCGTGGGGGTTACATCCTCTGGGGAAACAAACCACCATGAAGCACAAGCAGTAACAGCTGTGGCAATGACTACACAGGACGGCACCTGCCCGACCCTTGGAGGGTCAGGAACGACACAAGGGCACTCGGGGGCTACGCATAGGTCCCTCTCTCAGTCCTCAGCTCTCCTGCTTGGCGTCTGTAGCATCTGAAGCTGCGGAGCTTCCCCTCTTCACTGGAGACTGCCGTTCACTCCCTCGGGTACCATCTCCTGGTTGACCCCTCAGCCCTCTGACTGCTCCTCAGTTCTGCTGCCTGGCTCATCCTCCTCTGCTTCCTTGACACCCAATCACAGCCTCCCTCAACTGTTGCTGCCACATGCCTGTCATCTCCAGCTCAGCTAAGGAACAGCTTCCCACGGGCCTCCAGGCTTCACAGACCACTCCCAGCAGTTCTCTGCACAGCGACTTTTGCAAAATATGACGTAGATCATATCTTCCTTTCTTCAAAGCTTCCCCGAGGGACTCTTCTTTTTTCTAACATCATTTTTTTTTTTTTTTTTGCGGTACGTGGGCCTCTCACTGCTGTGGCCTCTCCCGTCGCGGAGCACAGGCTCTGGACGCGCAGGCTCAGTGGCCATGGCTCACGGGCCCAGTCGCTCCACGGCATGTGGGATCTTCCCGGACCGGGGCACGAACCCGTGTCCCCTGCATCGGCAGGCAGACTCTCAACTACTGTGCCACCAGGGAAGCCCTCTAACATCATTATTGAAACATAATCCACATAAGATCCGCCCTTTTAAAGAGCACAACTGGCTGTTTTCTAGTATATTCACAGAGCTGTGCAAAATCCCCATCTAATTTCAGGACACTTCATCACCCCAGAAAGAAAGTAACCCCACACCCTTAGTGGTCACTTCCCATTCCTCCCTCTTTCCAGCCCCCAGCAAATACTAATCCACTTTCTATTTCTCTGGATTTGCCTATTCTGGACATGTTCATACAAATGGAATCATGCCAGGTTTCTTTCATGCAGCATAACTTTTTCTTAAGGTTCATCCACATTGCAGCATTGGCATGCGTCAGGACTTCATTTCTTTTTATTCCCAAATCAATGGAAATTTGTGAGGGTTTTTTCCAGTTTTGTTAGCTGCTTCATTTATTTGGTCTGTGCAATGGCCCCGCTTGGGCCCACTGCCCAACACTCGCTGGGGCACCACCAGCCACAGAACTCTGACCTTGACGCTGCAGGGTGCCCAGGGCTCAGCCCTCCAGCGAACCTGCACACTCCACACATAATCTTGGTCTATACAGCAAGTTAACTCTGGCCAGAGATGACACTGAATTTGGGTCTCTGGCTCCTGTGAGTAATGCTGTTACGAATATCTGTGCAGGGCTTTTCTGTAGAAGCCTGCTTTATTTCTCTTGAGTACACACCCAGGAGCAACATGGCTGGGTCCCGGGGTAACTCTATGGTTAACACTCTGAGATTGTGCCAGACTGTTCTCCTGCAGGAATTAAGGTGTGGGCCTTAAGCACACGTGGAATGATTAGTCTTAGGGAGGGAAGGAGAGAAACCTGCTCTGCGCCTGAAGAACAGAAGCGAGAGGGGGTATATGGAGCTATGAATTCATTTGATTCTGTATAGTGTAAGATTTAACAGGAAAGCCTTCACTACAATGGCTGGAATAAGGCACACATTTTATCACGGTTTAATTGTACTTCCAGTGGAAAGGCACACAGACAAAAAAGGACTTAAACACGGAGGTCACACTCACTTGGGTAGACCTGCGAGTCTGCCGAGCTTGTCTGGAGCGCGCTTTCCGTAACGACTCTGCTTCCTCGTCCCGTACAGGAGTCAGATACGACCTGCGGGCAAGAAGGGTCACAGCAGAGGTAAGGCCCTGGGGGCAGCAGGTGCGTCTGCACACCGAGGGGGTTTCTGTGAGCCAAGGTGAAGTGAGGCCGACTCAACCCGATAGCCTATCGGTGAACATTACATAAGCCAAGACATCATCTGTAAACGTATCAGTGTTCGTGCAGAATCACACCACCTGCAACTGTAAGATGAGAACTTTCTTTCCTCTTTCCCATCCTTAGACTTTTTATTTCGTTTCCTGCCTTCGCGCTCTGGCTAGCACTGATGACAGTCGTTTCCCTGCTTCGCTCCTGCCTTCAGAGAGACAGCTTCTGGCCAAGATCCTACAGACTCTGCTCCTCAGGTGAAGGCAACTCCTTCCTCGCCCATGGGAGTGCACTAGGAGGGGCTTGTTGTTATTTGTTTCCTCGTTTAATCATTAGTGTGTGAACTTTATCATAGGCTTTTCTTCCCTGTATACTGAGATTATCATTTCCTTCTTTCTTCTGTTATTATGCAGAATTACACTGAACAAGTTTTGAATGATAAAACCACCCTAAATGCTTGGGATAAGCTCAACTTAATCATGATGTATCACCATTTATAGAGACTTACTTTTTATATAGATTCAGTATTATTTACTTTAGGATTCCTCCATCCGTGTTCATGCAAGAAACTGGCCTGTAATTTTCCCTTATAACAACCCAGCCAGTCTTGAAATTAAAGTTATGAAAGTTGGGGAGTGTTTTCTCCTTGTCTATTTTCTTTGAGAATCTGTGTAAGACTGGGGTCATTTCCTCCTTAAATAATTGGAAGGGTTCACCAATAGAGTCATCTGGGTTTAGAGTGTTCTTTATGGGAAGGTTTTAAATAAGGGTTGCAATTTCTTTAATAGAATTAGGCCTATTCAGATGTTCTGTTTTGGTAATATTTGTTTTTCAAGGAATCTTATCTATATTTTCATATTCAGTACCACAAAATGGTTCGTAATATCCTAATAATACATTTTAATTGTCACTGTAATAAAAGCATATCTCAGAGATACTGCAAGGTCAGTTCCAGACCACCACAATAAAGTGAATCTTGCAATAAAGTCAGTCATGTGAAATTTCTGGTTGTCCAGTACATATAAAAATCATGTTTACGCTATACTGTAGTAAGTGTGCAATAGCATATCTTAAAAAAACAAGGTACATACTTTAATTTAAAAATATTGCTAAAAATGCTAGCCATCATCTGAGCCTTCAGCAAGCTGTAATCTTTTTGCTGGTGGAGGGTCTTGCCTTGATGTTGCTGGCGACTCGCTGGTCAGGATGGTGGTTGCTGAGGGCTGGGGTGGCCGTGGCGATGTCTTGAAAGAAGACAGCAGTGACGTTTGCCTCACTGACTGACTCTTCCCTTCATGCATGATTTCTCTGTAGCCTGTGATGCTGGCTGATACCATTTTACCCACAGTAGAACTTCTTTCAAGACTGGAGTCAATCCTCTCAAATCCTGCCCCTGCTTTATCAACTAAGTTATGTCATATTCTAAATCCTCTGTTGTCATCTTAATAACCTTCACAGTATCTTCACCAGGAGTAGAGTCCATTGCAAAAACACACTTTCTTTTTTTCTTTAAATTTTATTTTTTTAATTGGAGTATAGCTGATTTACATGTGTTAGTTTCAAGTGTATAGCAAAGTGATTCAGTTACACATATACATATATCTATCCTTCTTCAGATTCTTTTCCCTTATAGGTTATTACAAAATACTGAGTAGAGTTCCCTGTGCTACACAGTAGTCCTTATTGTTTATCTGTTTTATGTGTAGTAGTGTGTACATGTTGATCCCAAACTCCTAATTTACTCCTACCCTTCCCCTTCGGTAACCATAAGTTTGTTTTCTATGTCTGTGAGTCTATTTCTGTTTTGTATATAAGTTCATTTGTATCTTTTATTTATTTATTTTTTTAAGATTCCACATACAAGTGATATCATATGGTATTTGTCTTTGTCTAGCTTACTTCACCTAGTATGATAACCTCTAGGTCCACGCACGTTGCTGCGAATGGCATTATTTCATTCTTTTTTTATGGCTGAGTGATATTCCATTGTATACGTGTACCACATCTTCTTTATCCAGTCATCTGTGGATAGACATTTAGGCTGTTTCTATGTCTTCACTACTGTAACTAGTGCTATGAATAAGAAACCACTTTCTTTGGTCACCCATAAGAAGCAACTCCTCATCCTTCAAGTTGTATCATGAGATTGCAGCAATTCCGTCACATCTTTAGGCCCCCATTTCTAATTCTATTTCTCTTGCTTTCTCCACCAAATCTGCAGTTACCTCCTCCACTGGAGTCTTGAACCCCTCGAAGTCATCCATGAGGGTTGGAATCTACTTTTTCCAAACTCCTGTTAAGGTGGATATTCTGATCTCTTCCCATGAATCACAAATGTTCTTAATGGCATCTAGAATGGTGATTCCTTTCCAGAGGGTTTTCAATTGACTTTGCCTAGATCCATCAGAGGAGTCACCAATCTATGGCACCTATAGCCTGATGAAATGTATTTCTTTTTTCATAAATTTGTTTATTTATTTTTGGCTGCACTGGGTCTTCGTTGCTGTGCGCGGGCTTTCTCCAGTTGCGGCGAGCGGGGGCTACTCTTCGCTGCGGTGCGCAGGCTTCTCATTGCAGTGGCTTCTCTTTGTTGCAGAGCACGGGCTCTAGGCACGCAGGCTTCAGTAGTTGTGGCAAAAGGGCTCAGTAGTTGTGGCTTGCGGGCTCTAGAGCACAGGCTCAGTAGTTGTGGCACACAGGCTTAGTTGCTCCGCGGCATGTGGGATCTTCCCGGACCAGGGATCCAACCCGTGTCGCCTGCATTGGCAGGTGGATTCTTATCCACTGCACCACCAGGGAAGTCCCCAAAATGTACTTCTTAAACAATAAGGCTTGACAGTTACTCCTTGACCCACAGGCTGCAGGACGGATGTTGTGTTTGCAGCATGAAAGCAACATGAGTCTCATTGCCCATCTCCATCAGAGCTTTTGGCTGACACCAGGTGCACTGTCAATGAGCAGTCATATTTTGAATCTTTTTTTTTCCGAGTAAGTCACAACAGTGGGCTTAAAATATTCAGTAAACCATGTTGCAAACAGATGTGCTGTCATCCAGGCTTTGTTGTCCATTTACAGAGCACAGGCAGAGCAGATGTAGCATAATTCTTAAGGGCCCTAGGATTTTCGGAATGGTAAATGAGCATTGGCTTCAACTGAAAGGCACCAGCTGCACTAGCCCCTAACAGGAGAGTCAGCCTGTCCTTTGAAGCCAGGCACTGACGTCCCCTCTCTAACTATGGAAGTCCTGGATGGCATCTTCTTCCAATAGAAGGCTGTTTAACCTACACTGAAAATCTGTTGTTTAGTGCAGCCACTTTCAGGAATTATCTCAGCTGGATCTCCTGGATAACTTCCTGCAGCTTCTACATCAGCACCTGCTGCTTCACCTTGCACTTTTATGTTATTGAGAATGCATCTTTCCTTAAACCTCATGAATCAAACTCTGCTAAGCTTCAAGTTTTTCTTCTGCAGCTTCCCCACCGCTTTGAGCCTTCATGGAACTGAAGAGAGTTAGGGCCTTGCTCTGGATGAGGCTTTGTTGTTTCTGGTTTGATCTTCTATCCAAACCACTCAGGCTTTCTCCGTATCAGCGATAAGGCTGTTTCGCTTTCTTATCATTTGTGTGTTCACCGAAGTAGCGCTTTTAATTCCCTTCAAGAACTCTTCCTTTGTGTTTCCAGCTTGGCTGTTTGGTGCAAGAGGCCCAGCTTTAGGCCTATCTTGGCTTTCCACATGCCTTCCTCACTAAGGGTAATAATTCCTAGTTTTTGATTTAAAGTGAGAGATGTGCAACTCTTCCTTTCACTTGAATACTTAAGAGACCCTTGTAGGGTTATTAATTGGCCTAATTTCAGTATTGTTGTGTCTCAGGGAATAGGGAGGCCCAAGGAGAGGGAGAGGGACAGGGGAACCGCTGCTGGATAGAGCAGTAAAAATACAGCATTTGTTGATTAAGTTTGTGGTTTCATATGGGTGTGGTGTGTGGCACCCCAAACAATTACAATAGTAACATCAAATATCACTGATCACAGATATCATAACAAATACAATAATGAAAAAGGTTGAAATATTGTGAGAATAACCAAATGTGACACAGAGACATGAAGTGACCAGATGCTGTTGGAAAAACTGCGCCAAGAGACTTGTTCGACACACACCAACCTTCAATTTGTGAACAGCGCAGTATCTGGAAGTGATAATGTGAAGCACAATAAAATTAGGTCTACTTGTACCTATAGCAACGGTTCTCAAACTGTTTGGTCTGAGGACCCTTTTATATTTTAAAAAATTATTGAGGATCCCCAAACAGCTTTTGTTTATGTGGGGTATTATCTATTAATATTTACCTTATTAGGCAGTAAAGTTGAGAAATTAAACGTTTATTAATTCATCTGAAAATGACAGCCCTATTCATGTTAACATCAATAACTTATCTTTTATGAAAAACAACTAAATTTTCTAAAACAAAAGAATTTAGTAAGAGTGGCATTATTTTACATTTTTGTAAATTTCTTTAATGTTGGCTTAATAGAAGAGAGCCCAATTCTCATATACATTTCTGCATTCGATATGCTGCAGTATGTTTTTTTAGTTAAAATATATAAAAAATATCCAGTCCTGCACAGATATGTAGTTGGAAGAGCAAGGAGTAGTAGAACAGCTTTTTCAGATAATTGTGGACAGTCTTCTTTGATCCTATAGTCAAACACAAGTGGTATTTCTTCAAGGTTAGTCGCAATGTGGAATCTGAAATGATGTTAACAGAATTTTCATATTCTGTTATGCCGAAATCCAGTGGTCGATCTTGTACTTCGGATGGAATGTCTTACCCAGGCGTGTCTTTGGTAAAATCTCCCAAATGGTGACACATTTCATTACGCAATAGTAATTTTAAAAATCACATTCTTCAACATACGGTTTAAGCTCCTTAACATCAGTCTTGGCAATGATTTTTTGGATTTGACACCGAAACCAAAAATGAACAAGTGGGACTTCATCAAGCTTTTTGCTTCTGCACAGCAAAGAAAATCAGCAACAAAACAATAAGGCAACCTACTGAATGGGAGAAAATATTTGCAAGTCACATATCTGATAAGGGGTTAATAGCCAAACTAGATAAAGAACTCATACAACTCAAAAGAAAACAAACAACCTGATTAAAAAAGGGACAGAGGATCTGAACAGACTTTTTCCAAAGAAGGTACAACACAGATGGCCAACAGGCACATGAAAAGATGCTCAACATCACTCATCATCAGGGAAATGCAAATCAAACCGCAGTGAGATGTCACTTCACACCTGTCAGAATGGCTATTAGGTAAGAAATGACAAGTGCTGGTGAGGGTGTGGAGAAAAGGGAGCCCTCATGCACTGCTGGTGGGAATGTAAACTGGTGCAGCCACTCTGGAGAACAGTATGAAGGTTCCTCGAAAAACTAAAAATAGAGCCACCATATGAAGTTCCACTTCTGGGTGTTTATCTGAAGGAAACCAAATCACAATCTCCATCTGTGCTATATCTGCAGCCCAGTGTTCACAGCAGGACTACTCACCATGGCCAAGATATGGAAACAACCGAAGTGTCTACTGACAGATGAATGGATAAAGAAAATGTGGCGCATATATGTGTGTGTGTATACACACACGCGCGTGCGCACATGTACATACATAATGGAATGTTATTCAGTCATAAAAAGAGGAAATCCTGCCATTTGCAACAACATGGATGGGCCTTGAGGGCATTATGCTAAGAGAAACAGAAAGACAAATACTGTACGATCTCATTTGTATGTGGAATCCAAAAAACTGAATTCATAGGTACAGAGAACAGACTGGTGGTTGCCAGAGGTGGGGGGTGGGCGAAGTGGGTGGAGGTGGTCAAAAGGTACAAACTTCCAGTTATAAGATAAATAAGTCCTGGGAATGTATGCACAGCAAGGTGACTATAGTTAACAACACTAATGTATTCAAAAGCTGCCCAGAGAGCAGATCTTAAAAGTGCTTGTCACAAGGAAAATACGTGTGGTGACAGACGTTAACTAAATTTATTGTGGTAATCATTTTGTAGTATGCTTACCAAATCATTATGTTGTATACTAAAAAAGATTGTTTTATTTCAATTATATCAATAAAAAATAATAAAAGTTAAAAAAAAACCCACATTTTCTAATATTATCTTTGGTCTCAGAACAGTCTTTCCACATTGGGAAGCAGTCAACATATCACCCACAGTGACAGGTACAAGTTTTCCAAAGTTCTAATTTCTGCTTTAAATGTTACAACTGGCAACCAACACTCAGAATGACAGGTTCGCTTTGTTCATTTTCAAGAGAATGTCGGCCACACGCCTACGTCTGAATAACCGTCTGGGCAGCCACGTTTCAGGAAGAAGTGGTGCTCAGGAGAAGCAGCCAGCCCTCATTTCTCCTTCTCGAACTACAGGTACACTTCTATTACAACTCGCTGGCCACCCTCCAATTATTTACTACACTTCTCCTGTACTTTCTATTCTCCTCTCTCTCTGGGTTTCATTCTGGGCGTTTTCCACTGTCCAATCTAATTAGTTCACAAATCCTCTCTTCAGCTGCTTTACTACAGTTGAATTTCTTAATTATTTTATTTTTCAGTTCTAGCATTTCCATCTTTCCAAAGAGAGGGCAGTTCTCTACTGAAATTCTCTATCTTGTCTTCTATTTTCTTGAACATATTAACCGTAATTTACTATGATTATTTTAAAGTCCACATCTGATAATAATCGATATCTGGGTCTGTTCCTAGTGTCTGTATTTTCTCTTAGTCTTTTGTAAATCCGTCTTATTAGGCAGTCTGTCTGGTAATTTTTGAATTAATGCCAGAATTTTTAATGAAAAAATGTAGCAATAATTTGCAGCTCTGGAAGATGTTGTCATCCTCCAGAGAGGATATTCTTTTCTCCGGCTTAGTTAGGCTAAGAAACTGGTTCTCAAACTTTCATTGCATCAGAATCACTTGGAAGGCTTGTGAAATACAAATCTCATGAGGTTCTCCCCTCATAAGTCCTGATTTAGCAGGTGTGGAGGGGGTCTGGGAATCTGCATTTCTGATTAGTTCTCAGGTGATGCTGCTGATGTGGAGACCACACTGTGAAAACCATGGGGTAAGGCAAAGCCCCTTCACCCACTCTGAGACTGAGCCACCTGGAAGCTGGGCTTCAGTCTTTACAGAGCTGGCCATGTCTGGTAAGCCCCTTCTGCTGGAAGGCAGCCCTTTGATCGTCCCAGGGGAAGTCTGGGGTGTCCACTGGGGCCCGTTTCTGAACTCTAATTTCTGTTCCCTAAGCACTGAGAGATGGCTGGGAACCTTGCCCAGCTTCTCAGCCTTGTAGCCACTGCCTCGCTGGTCAGCCAGCACCTTGGGGGACAAGCACTGCCGGGTGCTGGGCTCGCCTCCTATGCTTTCCTTCTCTCTGGGATCTGGGTCCCTCAAGTCCTCACTTCCTTCCCGTCTCTCCAATGCCTTCAAAGACTTTGTTTTCTTATGTTTATCCAGCTTTTCTGCTTATTCTCAGTGGGAGAGTCTGTCTATCACAAGATATGCCATAGCCTGAAACAGAAGTGCCCAACCAGGCTATACGTTAAGAGATTTTTTTCCTCCACGTGGATTAGTAAACTGGAATTGCCATACATGTCTCAATCCACTGTGAGTTCGGTATGTGTGCCTCTTTCCTTAATAGATTCCTCTTCTCTGGGTGAAGTGGAAAAACCTGAGTCCCCAAACTTGCAAAGCTGTGGACCAGCCTTGGAGTCGGTGAGCACGCCGAGGACGAACCCCTCAGGAAATGCTGCCTGGGTTACCAGCCAGCATCCTCACCCACCACCTCCACCTGCAAACACACAGAGCACCCCACTGCACCACTTCTTGGCTGCTGTCTCTTCTCTGCGTCCTCAACAGACGCCACAGTGAAGCCGCAAGTCTCTGACTGGCTTATCGCACTGCCTGCTCCGGCAAGTTTTACGGAATGAGAGAGATGGAGCTGGTAAAAACAGGTCTGCAGGTGAAATCGAGGGCCTTTTGCCTCACTTGGAGTCCTAAATATTTGAAATCATACATGTTTTTCCCAGAAAAAATTGGAAAACAGATCAACACGTGAAAATAAAAATAAGCTGAATTCCACCACATGAAGATAAGCCCATTTTTATTCTACTACACGTATGCCTAGATTTTTGTCTATGTATGTATGTTCTATACCTATATATAGTATATTATAGTCTATTTTTAATGAATATTATGTATATTACTTTGTAACCTATGTCAATATATGAAACTTTTACTAAGTTGTAAGAAAAAAAATCTATAAAAACAAAACCCAGAAAACCCCAGTACTTGAGTTTTAAATGTTTTTGAGGAGGGAAGGAACATTTTCATTCACTTTCGTTTACCCAGGTATGGATTCCAAATTCACAGAAGTGATGCACCTTAACATACGGTTTCCTGGGGGACACACTGCGTCTTCAGTAGAGCCTGAGCCCTTGTACCTTCTAAACCCAGACAGGGGAGCAAACTGTAGTCCTGGAGCCAAACCTGGCTGCCACATTCCGTAAATCAAGTTTCACCAACGACAGCAGCAGAGTTTAATATTTGCTATGGAGACAACATGGCCTGCAAAACCTAAAATGTATGTTACCTGGCCGTTTACAGACAAAACTTGGCAACGCCCGTGCCAGACCCACCCACACCCAGCACAGCACCTGGGCCTCGTGAGTCTGCGCACCACATGGCTCTTCACTGCCCTGAAAAGACGATGGTCTCGGCCCACAAGGTCCTGCAACGGAAGCACAGTGGCTTCACAGCTATCCCTGCTCTGGCCTCCAGATAAAACTAGGCTAACATCCGCAATGCAGTGACAGAGGAAGGGATTCCAATGCTGAAGTCCTCTAATTACCACGCCTGTCTACTGTTTCCTAGAGGGCAGGAAGCGTTTTTCTCTGTATTTGCTATGACTCTGAGGTTACATGATCAGTGGAATTCAAACACTTAGCAGGGAATTTAAGCATGACTAGACAAAAATAATTTGTTCTCTGCCTCTCAAGTTCACAGTGCTCCTTTACATACTACACAGCCGCTAATTTTATCTTAAGAAGCTGTGCAAAATGCCTAGAGCAAATCATCAATGAACATCAAGAAAACCATCATCATCATAATAAAAGACCTAGACTATCTTCTGACAAGTACAGTGTGGAGATAAAGTACCCTGACATGGGAATCAGACCGCCTAGGTTTGAACCCTGGCTCCTCAACTTCCTTGCTAGATGACCCCGGATAAAACATTTAAGCACTCTAAACCCAAGTGTCTTGTGCAGCAAAGGTATTAACAGCTGCAACAGGATTATGAGCAGAAATCAGCAGGGCTGCTGTGAGGACCAGGCGCAAGTGTTCAGGACGGCCTGGCTGTTACTCTCGCATCACCACCACTCCTGCTGCATCGTTTCCATCCCCACGTTAATAGCTCCGCGTGGTGATTTGGGAAAGAAAGAAAGGTGCTATAATATCCATCCCAACTAGTCAAATAAAGAGTTCCCCTTAATTATTTTCCCAGAAATGGATAATTCACTGGGAAGCGGTCTTAATGCCCATGAAAATATTCTCCATGCAGGTTTGAAGGGCTAAGTAAAATAAAGCTACTTTAACTAGAAGAATGAAAGGAAAATAACCAAGAAGATTTCCAGGGAGCGTACAAAGCTGTTTTCCCCAGAATGATGAGAGGATAATCTCTCATCCAGAACCCACTAACAGGAAACTGGTTTTTGGAATAGCTTTAGAGAGTCCCACATTTAAAATCTGTGAAGACGGAATGGTACTTAAGGGTTAACTTCAAACGGGGCAGGAACCAAGTTGAGCGCATGTCTTTAAAGCACTCGGGACGCTGCGGTCATTAATTACAGAACGCCCACTGGTCCTCTGCCAGGGCCTGTCATTCCTCGGACTGCATCCTGTGTGCGAGGTGGCACAGGCACAGGTGCATTTCAGGGAGGTGGGAAGGAGCTTCCTAAAGACCAACCTGGAAGCGCGCAGGGACAGCTACAGGGCAGGGGGATGGGCCAGAGAAGAGCAGAGCACGGACCTGCGGCTAAAGATTTTAGGAGTTTGAGGAGTCACATGATCTAATTTCAAGACTTCAGGCAGAGAGGATAAAATCATTCCCATTTCACAGAAGAGCCGACTGAGGCCCAAGGAAACACTAAAGTGCCCACCCAAGGTCACAGCGTTGTCAGGTGAGACCTAAAGGGAGTAGGACTGGTCGCCTGGCTCCAGCACAGCTTTTCTGACATCACACCACACGAAAACGGGCTCTTCACCTAGCGCCACGGCACCCCAGCTGTGTGGATTCGTGCAGCAAGACATTTCTTTTTCCAAATCTAGCAATACCAGGAGGGGAGTATTGTCTTATGTTGGGCTTCTCTTAGTGTCCCCTGATGTTTTCCAAAAGTCTGCCATCATCAACGCTCTATCTTGGAAAAGGATGCTTTCATATCTCCAGAGGTTGCCATTCACGTGCAGTACGGCCATCCCGGACAAGCTGGAAGGGACAGGTGACAAGAGGGACCAAATTCTCCTGCAGAGGACGCAGCCCACATGGCGGCCAGGCGTTAGTGCAGGTTTACCTTGCCGTTTCTAACTAGGAATGGGTGTTCCTGGGTTCTAGTGTCAGCTTAGCCATTAACTAACAAGAAAGGCTCTTTCTTGCCTTTTAGGGTCAGAGGGAAGGGAGTGGTTTGGTTTATTTGTTTACACCCTTGTTCTAAAGAGGACCTGGAAACTAAAGGAAATGCATACCTGCGGCAATACTTTAAACAGATGAAGAAATGTACGGGAAAGGAAAAGAATGGCCAGATACGGCCGCCGGAAGTCAGGCGCCGATGTACACGTGGTGTCGGGAAGCTCCGCAGGGAGGCCCGAGTGATGCAGGGGCGGCAGAGCAGCAAGGGCAGCTCAGGAGGGTCCTGGGAGGAGAAGAGGAGGAAGCCCAGGAAGCCCCAGGCGCCTGCCTGCCGAGGCGGAAGGGCTGGAAGAGCGCAGAGCAGGGGTGGCGGGGAAGAACGGAGGGGCAGGGAAGACTGGAACCAGAGGTCGTGGAAGACACAGGCTCCAGAAGGCAGTGGCCCACGACCAAGGGCACGGAGGGTCCGCGGTGCAGGCGCCGGACGGGCGAGGGGGCAGGGCTCCGATTCGGTGGGCTGGAGAGGGGGCGGGAGGTGGGGGACAGAGTGGGGTCAGAGCCCTCCCTCGAGAGCGACAGGGAGAAGGTGGGGGGACAGGCACGTGGGCGGGTGCGCCTCTGTCCCCGTCCCCGGTGAGCTCTTGGTGCTCCGTCTGGGAAACACTGTGCGCCCCGGCTCTGGGATCCTTCCCAAGGGAAACTCCCTGCACCCAGCACAGAATGCTGGACCAGCCTGATGGCCGACAGGACGATGCCTCAGTTGGTTTCCAAAAGTCCGGATTCCCCATTCGGATTCCAGAGAGGACGGAAAGCGTTCAATTTACTTTGTTTTCAGAAGTGGTTTCTCCCAAGACAGATACCCATTTCCTTCAAAGAACAAAACATCAAGAGAGCCTAACCCCTGTGCCCACAGTGCCAGCGGACGGTATCCCACGGCCCAGGGGAGACCGGCTCCTCGGACACGGACCGGTGGGGTCAGAACACGTGGGCTGTGAAGTCCCAAAGACACAGTTTTGAATCCTGGCTTTGCCACTTACTGGCTCTGATTGTGGGCAGGGCCCGTCATCTGATCCTTTTCTTATATGTATTAAAGAAAATAATATTATTCGTCTCACAAAGCTATGAGGATTAAATGCATCTAGGGAGTTCTGGCGTACGGTAACCACTCAGAACACTAATTCTCTAACCCACTCTAAACCTTTCGCATGTTTGAGGCCACCTGAGATGCCGCCACAGCCTCCCGTCTCACAGGACCCGCCTCCTCCTCCAAGAGCACAGTACGCCGCCTACACAGTCTGCCCTCGAGGGTCTACCCCCCACGCGGCCTCATGGTTTCCAAGGCGTGTACCTGGCGTCCTCAGTCTCGAGGGCACAAGGTAGGCAGGCCTCTCTCATGTCGTACCTGCAGTTCTTGCACAGCGCTGAATGCGCGAACAGCAGAACAGCCACCTCCTAACTCCACACGGACCGATTCAGAAGTTAAAAGGCAACCTCGACGCATAAGCTGTGCACTCAGCTGGAGAGCAAACCAGGGCTCTTGCCTCGCAGCCCGGGGGGCTGTCACCTGTGCCTGCTGCTCTCACGTGAAGGAACCTCCACCTGCCAGGACACACCTTCTCTGCCTACATTAGAACACCTGAAGTGGAATGGGGTTGGTGTGCTTACCGGCACACGGAGCCAGACACAGAACGGGGTCTTGGGGAGCCAGCCTTCTGCGAAGTGGATCAACAGATGTGTCTCTGCTGCCCCCCTCTGGACACCAGGATCACTACACAGCGGCTTGCTCATCCCCACCCGTTTACCCGACACCTTGCTGAGCAAGTGGGCTCTGTGGTATGATGAAAGCCCAGCAGAAAGAGCACCTCCCGGAGCTCCCGATGCAGGGGTGTCAGCTGGACCAGCCCTAAGGACAGGGCCACAGAAGAACACCGGCAAGAGAACCCCGGCTTCAGCCTGGGGCTGGGGGAACAGGAAGCCGGCAGGGGGGTGAACCTCAGGAGCTCCTACGGTACGAACAGAACTCTGCTCAGCAGAGAAGGTGGCAGAAGGCTGTCCCAGAAAGAAGGGTCAGCGTGGACATCAAACACCTTCAGGGAACAAAGTGGCACGATCGCCAAAGGCACACAACACAGGAAGCAGAGGAGGAGCAGGGAGAGAACAGTCCAGCTCTGGCAGCTGGGCAGCTGTCCAGCAGGCAGTCTCCCCGTGGGGCTGCGATGGCGGCCAGCAGCAGGGGCTCCTAAATGCCTGACTCAGCCCCATTTTGAACTGTCTACAATCTGGTCCTCTGAGCAACCAAGATCAATGAGGAAACTTCTTACATGTATGGGAAAACATTTATTACCATTAAGACTCAACCTGACTGGGGCTTCCCTGGTGGCTCAGTGGTTAAGAATCCGCCTGCCAAGGCAGGGGACATGGGTTCGAGCCCTGGTCTGGGAAGATCCCACATGCCGCGGACCAACTAAGCCCGTGCGCCAAAACTCCTGAGCCTGAGCTCTAGAGCCCTCGAGCCACAACTACTGAGCACCCGTTCCACAACTACTGAGCCCGCGCGCCTAGCACCCGTGCTCCGCAGTGAGAAGCCCACGCACCGTGAAGAAGAGTAGCCCCTGCTCGCCGCAACTAGAGAAAGCCCCTGCAGAGCAACGAAGACCCAATGCAGCCAAAAATAATAATAAATAAAATTAAAAATAAAGTATGAAAAAAATTAAATAGAAAAAGATTCAATCTGACCGTACAGTTTGTAGTAAGCAAAGTGCTTTTACCCAGACCTCGATGAGTTAGTCTCTTCATTTTATCATTTCCTGTTTAAAGGCCAACTCAAGGAGCGATCTATGCCTTCACAGACCTAAACCAGCTTCTCTCTGTAATTGCCCTAAATATCTGACATTTTTTCCATCTTATTTACTTAAAATATATACTATGTAATACTTAAGCTATAAAGGATATAAACAATACAACCACCACCTGTGTACTACTATCCAACTTAAGTATAACATTACTGATACCAGTTTCCCCTTAAAAAGAGATGCATGGGGGCTTCTCTGGTGGTGCAGTGGTTGAGAGTCCGCCTGCCGATGCGGGGGACACGGGTTCATGCCCTGGACCGGGAAGATCCCACATGCCGCGGAGCGGCTGGGCCCCTGAGCCATGGCCGCTGAGCCTGTGCTCCGCAGCAGGAGAGGCCACAACAGTGAGAGGCCCACGTAAGGCAAAAAAAAAAAAAAAAAAAAAAGAGAGATGCATGTTTCTACTTCCTGAAATTCTTAACCGTCCTCTGCCACTCTAATCTCTTGGATGGGATCCTTAAGTCAGCGCACATGTTTAAATCAATTAGGAATAGGAAGAAAAACCAGAATAGTTCCCAACTGGTTATTCCAAACACTGTATCTTATTCTTACCATCCCCCACCCCAACCATAGCACCCAAATGGTGTGCGCTACCAGCCAGCTTCCCAAAGAACCACCAGAGAGATGAGGACAGAGGGCAGAAAGGCGCTCTCAGCCATCAGAGCTGCCAAGCAGACACTCACCTGCGGCTCCTGCCCCTCCAGGCCCAGTGCTCACTGGTGCCCAGCTCGGCACACCAGTCGGCCCGCAAACCCAGAACACAAAGATCAACTTCCTGCGCCTCCCATTTCCATAAAACCGGGAACGGCAAGGACTCCACTGCCAGATCAAACCATCACAGCTGAGAGGTCAAGCACCTCAGACACATCAGCCACACACCTATGCAGCAGCTTTCGCAGAAGCCCAATTTGTTGAAAAAGTGCCCACTCCTCCGGCTGTCCTTCCCTAGTAAACACTAGAGCTCGTTTTGTGAGGTGGTCACGAGCGACCATCTTCTTCCAACATGGGAAAATCACCTGGTATGGGGGGGGCTTGAGTGAGGGCACAAAATTTTGGTCCCTCCCACATGTCACCAACACTCACAGCTCTGAAAAAAGAACCACTTTATCAGAAGGAGATTAACTGTAAACACATGGCTGATAAGAGCTTTGAGCAGCAGGTGTCCGGTGACTTCTGGCTGTACTCTGAAGTGGCTGGGAGCTGGGGCAGAGCTGCCAGAGGCTCTGTGGCTTCCTGGCCACCTTTGGAATGCGTGTGTCCTGTGGCCGGGGTAGGGGTGGGGGGGGCTTTTTTTTTTTTTTTTTTTTGGCGGTACACGGGCCTCTCACTGTTGTGGCCTCTCCCGTTGTGGAGCACAGGCTCCGGACGCGTAGGCTCAGCGGCCATGGCTCACGGGCCCAGCCGCTCCGCGGCATGTGGGATCTTCCCAGACCGGGGCACAAACCCATGTTCCCTGCCTTGGCAGGCGGAGTCTCAAACACTGCGCCGCCACCAGGGAAGCCCCGGGGCGGGGGCGGGGGCATTTTTAAGCCGCCACTCCTGAACTGTTAGGTGGTGTGCTGAGGAACTGTGTGACAAACGCCACTGTCTCTGGAAATGAAGAGGGTTCATGTCTCAGTAGCTGTGTTTAGCAACAGAAATACAGAAAAAAGATAATAAGACTTCTAAATTCCAGGCCCTTCCATCTTACTGTAGTAACTCTCAGCAGACACCAACCAGGTCTTCTTTTCCAGAACCGCTGAGTGGGGCGAAATGGTCCGAGTGTTATTTTTAAACAGCTTTACTGAGATATAGTTCACATCCCCATTTAAGTGTACCATTCAGTGGCTTTCAGTATATTCACAGTTATGCAATTATCACCATAATCAATTTTAAAACATTTTGGTCACCCCAAAAAGAAATCCCACATGCAGTATAGTCACTTCGCACTTGGTGTTTTTAAATACAGACCAACAGCATCTTTCCCGCTGGCTAACTAGTGCCATCAGATCTGGCCCGTCATCAACTTCAGGACGCACCAGCACTTTACCCGAGAAAGGGAAGCGGTGCCAATCAGGTGTCAATCACACATGCTCTTTTATCACCATTTAAAAGTTACTTAATTTAATAGTTATTGAAAGGGATCTTTCAGACTTATTTAGACATATTTAGTACCAGCAATGCACATAACCCAGTAGAAGTAACGTGAGCACTGATGACCAAATTCACACACGTGTGGGGATGACAACTGGCAATGACGAGATGTCCTGACGGCGGAGCTTGTGAGACGTGAAAAAAGCGGTCCCCAGAATCAACAACACCCAACGCTCCACGACATGGCATGTGCTCGGTGACAAAACAGCAGAAACTGTCTTCCTAACTATAGCAAGAAAGGAGTCAAGCAAGCGTAATCTTTAACAGCTAATGAGCTAACATAATACTAATCATACAAGCAACCCAGAAACCTCCAGCACGGCAATACTTAAGAGAATGTACCGACTGCTACATACATTTCACTCTCTTCCTGTTCCTGGTTAGGAAGAGAGAGAACTATTTATACCAGCAGAGAAAAGCCTGGTAAGTTCAGCACTGCTGCGGTCTCTTAGGGAAAGAAAACACTCATTTCAGAACAAGAACTGAGAGAGGCTGGAGGAGCTTGGGAACCTCTTCTCTAGAACACCTCCTTGAATTGACAACTGCCTGACTTTAGCTTGGAGACAGGGAGATGAGTCAAACAACTTTAAAAAACCCTGACTCAGTGTTTAATTACTTGGTTTAAATTTCTGACATTCCAAAGACGATGCCAAATTAATCTGCTGACAGCTTCACTTAGTGGAATAACTACCCAGCTTATAAAGACCCCAAAGGATTCAAGAAGGTCGACACGTGTGGTATATATGACTCGGCCGTAAAGAGACCAAACAAAGCAAGTCGCATGTGAGCTATCTGGGAAAGACAAATAACTTTAGCTTCTTGTAGAGAAAAACTGTTTTGGCCATTTCTACAAGAAAAGAAAGGGCACCAATAAAAAAGAAGGTGTAAAATTCAGGGCTGGGGCGAGAGGATCAAAGGCGGGAGCCCGCAGACTCCAATATTAGCCCCGGGAGTTGACGACACTGTTGACACTGTTGCTAAGGAAAACCTGGGGCTTTCGGAATGAAGGCAGCCACCACGCCCTGCCCTGCGACAGCTGCTGCCTGCCCTGACACCCTGTCGCCTTCTGCCAGTTGCATGCCATGTGCCCTCTCCACCCTGTCGTCCGCCAGCCCAGTCAACCCCTTCACAATCGGAGGACGCTGGTGGTTTCTACCGTCCTCAGGAGCAACCCCAAAATGGGATGCAGTGATCAGAGTGCCATGAAGGCAGAGGCTGCCGTGCTCCAGGCACTGATGGAGACGGACTGGCCCCTGGACCAAAACTTTTTAATCCAAAAGAAGACATGGTTAGTGAGTTCAATGCGAAGGAAAAAGAGGCCTGAGTTATGGTCTCCACTGTGCCTGACTCAAGGTGTGGTATCAGGCAAATCACTCCATGCTCTTAGGGCCTCGGCATTTCCATCTGCAAAACAGGGGCATAACTCCTCTTCCTTTCCATCAGGTAAAAGGAACACACTGGTCACAGGGGAGCTTTTCAGAAAAAAAAAACAAAGAAAAAGAAACAAAATTTTAAAAAGGAACTTTGTAAGTCCAAGATTGTGCCCTTCTCAAAAGTAATGAACTTTCAGAGGTCCTGCCCTGAGCTTACGTAACAAAATCACACATTGTCTAGAATCCTGCATAAATTATCCTGACTCGCTTGACTCCTGTGTCTACTCTTCAATGACTGTGGCCACCTTCACAGACTTACATCATAATAGAGACTGTTGTCCACAGGATTAATTTTTTTTCAAGCTCATCTGCCTCCCCACCCCCATTACAATGGCAATTCTTCATCACTCTGGAACTTTGGAAAATACAGGAAAAAAATAAAAATAAAAATAAAATAAAAATTACCCATCATCCCTCAGAAAAGTCTAGTGTTCACCTTTCCGTGTGGATCACTCTTCCGTGTTGATCACGGTTTGGTATCATAATGACCCCTGCATCCAGCCCTGCCTCCTGATGCGTCTGTAATCATATGTGTAGTTCACAGGCTGAGCGAAGGGCCCCCCCTCCCGGAGGGCCGCACCCCACCCCCGGCCAGTGCTACACGCGCCCACTCCCCCCTCTTCGAACAAACCCGGCTCAGAAAGGGAAAGTCAGGTGCGCCGGTTCCATGGGAAGACCCACACCCCAATGCACGAGCTCTAGTTACCCTGCGAACAGGGATTCTTTCTGAGATGACTTTTCTGCTGGTCAGGGCTTGCTATGGCCAGTTTCAAGACCCACTTGCCTGACGCTAATTGTTTCCAACGGGACCTGCCAACACAGGCTCCAGGCCTCCACTTCCCAGCAAGAGCCAAAATGCTTCCACAAGGAGCTGGCTACAGAGCATGCTGCGGCTTCACGAGAAGAATTAGTACCCAGCATGCTCTTTCAGAAGGGAAACTTAGCTGTTTTCAAAACATGTGCTTGTTTTCTTTCAGCGTGTGTTTCTCTGAAGGAGAAACTGAATTAAACGGCTTTAATTCTGTAAAGGCTTAAATGACGTTTTATTCGATCAAGCCATTCCCCGGCTGAAAGCACTCCAGTCCACAGCTCTGAGAGCGGAAGTTCAAGTTTCTCAGCACAGCACAGACAGAAACTACACCATGCGGTTCCTGCCCGCCTCTCTCTAGCGCCACAATTTCCAAAGTATTCCCAATGGAGTACCAGTCAGGTTTCTGTGAAAAAACAAAACTAATCGATGGACACACAAATTTGGCAACTGTGCAAATTCTAACCAGCCCCACGCCCTGGAAAGGAGCGATCCCCAGGTTTTGGAGCAACCTGTGTTTAGCTGTGTTTAAGCCGTCGTTTCACAAATCCGCTGGGCCACAGAACAGTTTTTTTCTGCATCTAAATCTGCTTCACACAAGACACCTGCGGAAACGCTGCACTGGCCTTGCCCTCCTCCCAGTGCCAGGCACAGTGAACTTGTCCCCGAATTTCTCAGGTCCCTCTAAAATACCACCCTCCTGTTACGACCAGCCTCTCAAAACTCAAGCCCAGGCACCTCCTCTGCGGCCCCTTCCCTGCCCCTCTACTCCAGACCCGCTCTGTTCCCACATCGGACACTGTGCTGCAGCTTCTGAGCTGCCTTCCACACGGACACGCTCTAGCTTTTCCCTGACCTTGGATCCGTAACGCCCCTGCGCCGGGCACACAGCAGCCTCTCCCTAGACGGCTGTTAGACGCCTTACACACGCAGGTTCCCGTAGCAGCTCTCTACCAGATACCACAGTGCGTCTGCATCCTGATGCACTTACCTCACTGCTCCTCTAGATGCTCTCTCTAGCTTTAGTACAGCTGGTCACTTCTAACTATTGTTACTGTGAGATCAAGTTCATATCTTATGGCAAGACAAGAACAATTCAAACATAAGCACATCTGCTCTGCCCTCTGGCCCCACTCTCCCCCTTACTGTGCAGGGCGAATCTGCATTTTACATCGACCAAACCTCCGTCGGCAGGAACACCTGCTCAGCCACGAAGAGCAGTGTTCTCCCAGCACCAACGAGACGGCGCCTTAAAGATAACCTTCCTTCTTGATGGGGCCACGATGACGCTCAGACGTGGCTTGTGTGACCTGTCAATAAGACGTCATTTCGCGTACAGCCTTGTGTCTCAAGAACTTACGCTACTGTGCCGTGACCTCTAAGGGGAGGAACGGTTCTTGGAGCTCGCTGAGATGTTCTTCCGGGTTACAATCCTCAAATCTGGCTCAAATAAGATTCTCCGCTTCTTTCTGAGATCAACTGACTAATCTTTGTCGACATCACCAACTGAAGTCACGGTCTGAGGTTGCTGTCTGCCGCTCGTCTGCATCCTGAGCATCTAGACCCTGCCCCGGGAGCTCTCCCTCATGGTGCCTCTCCCTCCCCAGTGTTCACAGTGTTCTGTGTGAGTCTGTCTCTGGTGGGGACTGTTGTACAGAAATCCCTTGGACCCCAGGTTGAAGATGTGTTTATCTTCAAGGTATCTTTGAATTTGTTTGTGCCATGATGGCCCCCAAATTTTAAGAGTACAGACCTACTTCCTATGTTAAATTCTTGGCTTGGGATTTCCAAACTATACGGGTAGTAAAAATATCCCATAAAAGACTTTTCTGACAACAAAGACTACTGTATAACACAGGAAACTGTATTCAATATCTTGTAATAACCTATAATGGAGAAGAATCTCAGAAAGAGTATATAAACATATTCTTTAGAAAATATATACAGTCTTTTTTTTTTTAGGTAAGAAGTGGACTGATTGACTGATTAATTTTGGGGTTGTGTTCGGTTTTTGTTGCTGCGCACGGGCTTTCTCTAGTTGCGGCGAGCGGGGCCTACTCTTCGTTGCGGCGCGCGGGCTTCTCATTGTGGTGGCTTCTCTTGTTGCGGAGCACGGGCTCTAGGCACGTGGGCTTCAGTAGCTTCGGCGTGCAGGTTCAGTAGCTGTGGCTCACGGGCTCTAGAGCGCAGGCTCAGTCGTTGTGGCGCACGGGCTCAGCTGCTCCGTGGCATGTGGGATCTTCCTGGACCAGGGCTCAAACCCGTGTCCCCTGCATTGGCAGGCGGATTCCTAACCACCGTGCCACCAGGGAAGTCCCTATATATGTTCTTAAGAAAAATACCTGCCTGGACTCTTGACACATCTTTGGACTGTGGGCAAAGAACTGGGCAGCCCTTTGAGAATTCCAGCTCTACTCAGGTTCTCGGTGGTGGATCCAAGCCTAGCCAGGTCCACAGCCACGCGTCCTACATCCACACACGGCGCTAAACCAGAGCCTCCAGGCTCCAGGTCTCACTCCACCCTGGGCCACTCAGACCATCTGGCTTCTGGGGTCTCCTCATTTTTGTCAGCTGGGAGTTCTCTTTCATTCTTCTGAACTGAGCCACCCTTTCGTCTGTTTATAATAGGAACAGGGCCCTGTGGGCCTGTCTGCCGTGCTGCTGGAACCACCTCCTAAACAAACGTTGAGCACATTCACTCTTTTCCGTCTCCTCCAACGACTACCTCAGTGCCAGCTACTGGTCTTCTTCACGCTCGCTCCTCTGCAGGGGTCTCCTAACTGGTCATCTCACATCCATTCCTGTCCATTCCTCCCCTGTCCACTTTGTATGTAATACTGCAACCAGAGTTTAAAAGGCAGAATTTTTAAAAATGTAAGTCACATCAACTTTTTTTTTTTGTCTCAAATCTTCTACTGACAGATGACCCAGAAATTCTACTCCTAGGTACACACCCAAGAGAAATGAAAACATATGTTCACACAAAAACTTGTACATGAATGTTTATAATAACATTCTTCAAATAGCTGAAAGGTGGAGACAACCCAAATGTCCCCCACCCTATGAATGGCACACAAAATGCAGTATATCCACGTAACGAAACAGTATCTGGCCATGAAAAGAATAAAGTACCGATGCACGCCACAACACAGATGAATCTTGAAAACATGCTGCTGAGGGAAAGGAGCCAGTCACAGAAGACCACATACTGATTCCATTTGGATGAAATCTCCAGAGCACGCAGCTTGACAGAAACAGAAAGTAGATGAGTGGTTGCTTAGGCCTCGGGGGCAGGGGGAGACGGGGTGGCGACAGCTAAAGGCTACGGGGTTTCTTTTTAAGGTGATGAAAATGCTCTAAAATTGACTGTGGTGATGGCTGCGTTGAACTGGTAAATTACATGCTGTGTGAAGCACATCTCTGCAAAGCGGTTCAAAAAACTCTTCCGGTGGCTCACCATGGTTCTCGGCACATAAACCCACAACCTCCTCGCTGCGGGTGAGCTGCATCACGGAGCCCTGCCTGCGCCGCGGGCCTCACCGCAGACGGCTCTGTCCCTCACTCGCTACACTCCAGCCACCATGTCTCCTTCCAGCGTCTCCGAAGGATCGAGCACCGTCCCCCGCCTTGGTGTCTCTGCGGTGGCTGTCTGCTCTGCCTGGAACGCCCGCCCCTCCCCCTCCCCGGCTGTTATTTGCCCTGCAGTTCCCACTCGGGCATCACACCCCCACCCCGAGAAGGCGAGTCTACAGTAGGCGGATCTTCTGTAAAGCACCACACACAGCATCTATCACAAGTGTAACTACCCTCGTTCCTCTTCACTAACGTATACACTTCGCAGCGGCTCAGACCATACTCGTCAGCTCATGGCTGTGCGGTCTGGGCTTGTCACAGTACTTGGCAACAGCAGGTGCTCAGCAAATTCTGGAAGGAATAAACGCTGCTACAGATCAAGTGACTGAGTCCAACAGCTCTTTATCTAATACCCTCCCAGCTATTTATCTTGTGCCAGCTATTTATTTTATTATCTAATAATTATTGTTTATCTAACAAATATCTATACCTATTTTGTGCCATCCCTAAAGTGCACTCATCTTGATATACCCCATTCGTATTACAATTCATTAATATCTTGACCTAATTCTTTTATTCTTACATTTGCTGCTCCTTGAGGAAATACATCCTAGTTCTACAAAACATGTGGCACACGGCTGGTACTCAATAAATATTTGTGGCTTGAATAAAACTTCTAAAACAAAAATCACAATCTGTAACAGGTTATTGATCACAGGTTATAAAATTCCCAGAAGACAGCAATCGTTTCTCTAGATTTCTCTAAATAATGGTTCATGCAACTAAATATTTAATAATGCAGTTTGATAAAGAACCTGGTTTACGCATCCTTCCAGGGACCATGATCTTAATGATGAATTTAACTCATTTCACTTGTCTCAGCTCAGAAGGAGTTTTTAAAGGGAGTTTTTTTCCCCAGCTAATGAAAGATTGCTTTCGCATTTAGTTTCTAGATGAAACTAACAGTATCTAAGTAACGTCTGAGCTATGAAATAGACATTAAATATTGAAGATTGATTTATTAGAACTTTCCTGGCTGTAAGCCTATTAAAAGATGACAACTGTTAGCTCTGCAATCTCTTAGCCCAGAAAATGGAATTTCTTCAAGTTGTACGTAAAGAAATGAAAAAAGAAAGGGAGGAAAGGAGAAAAACACTCTTTTTCAACTTAACATCTTCCTTCTGTTTCTTCTCAAGATGCATGTCTTAGAGCTATCTTTATAATAAACGAACGTCTAAAAAGTTTAACTCATTGTACCTTGTAGCTGAAATGACACGCTGCCTTGTTACACATATAGACACTCGGAAATATACACCTCCTTCCTTTGGATATTCAAAATAAAATGAAGTCAAAGTGAAATCTAAATTTTGGTAAGATTTGACCTCTTTTTCTAGTCTTAAAAAAGGGATAATTATGGCTTCAGTCTTTATGTAGATCTGAAACTCCCAAATGGAATGCATTCTATTTTTACCGCTTCTTCTAGTGGAAGAAAATGGCCTGCTCTCCTTGGTCACACCTTCCATGGTCTCAGAAGGTTCTCTTAGCTTCTGCCTTAGATCTCTCTGAGGTCCGCTCACGGCTGCTCCCACCATCCCTCCAAGGAGCCTGCAGAACAGTTGGCCACCATCCCTCTACAGTATCATCATGTGCCATCCACTTCCTTTTCTGGTATTCGTCTCAGATTCATCAAAACTGCACATCCTAGCTCCGTTTCTCTGAGCCTTTTATCATATCACTGCTCTTCTCTGCTGCCAGCAGTCGTCGTGGACCACCAGAGCCAAACCAAAGACGCTTCTCTCTGCTCAGCTGCTCCGTCACAAAAGGGGGAAACAGTGCCTGACAGCCATCTCTCTCGTAAGACAAACAGAAAGAAGAAATGCCCACAGATCCGTAACAGAAGAAGTACCTACGTTAAATAATCAGAAAGAATTAAGATCTCTACCAAAAATCTCCCAGAGGCAAAAGAGAAAACCCACGCTGTAACATGAAGACTCGTTTTCACAGAAGTACGTGCGGCTGGGGAAAACACTTCACGCCCACCCCGCTACCTACTACCTCAAAGCAGAACCCCACAAGTGACATCAGTCGTAACACACCTCCTCCTCTCCCTGGCTTCCACAGAGGAGTCCGTTCCAGGAGTGGAGAGCAGAGCGGCAGCTGTAACCCCATTGGCAGTGCTAGGTGGGGGGCGATTCGTGATCACACAGAGCGGGGTGCCGCAAGAGACACCGTCTACTGTTCTCTCCGCTGCGGAGTTAGCCTGGGATTTGTAAGAAGGCCTGAAATCAAAAGGACACAAGCAGAAAGAGAACGGTCAGGCACGCACACAACGCAGTGGCAGAGACAGCGCTTCGAGGTGGGTTTACCCAGAGAATCTTCTCGCTCAGAATTTGTCTGGGGTTGGTCTGCTTTCTTAATTCTGAGCTCTTAAATCTTAGAACAGTGATTACGCTTTCCGTCTGATATCTTCTGCCCAAGCAGTATGTTTTACGGAAAATATTTTTTACTTGAGATTAGAAAAAAATTGTTTTTTGATTAGCTATGGCACAAGGCAAGATAGTGACACATGCGAGAGAGCTCTGAATGAGTCCTGAGCACCATCTGGTCTCCACACACACACAACAGACACTGAAGTCACTTACGATCACGTCACTGCCCTTCAGCCCCGGGCAGTGAGTGCCTGCGGTGGCCTCACAGTGGACGGCCGTCCTCCTGGATCACCCAGACACACTCGACAGACACTCGGCAACCTCACCTAGCTTAGCAACTGCTCTCTTTCCACGGAACCAAATGCCTGATTGTCCGTATTCATAACTGCAGACAGGAAAGACTGAAACCAAAACTAACAGGATTCTACACGCAACCTTAACTACAGACTTTCCAACAGCAAGCTGTACAATTACATTCATTTACATGAAAACAAGACCTTTGTTTCTTAACAAAGAGTTGAGATCAACCATTGGCTTTCCACCCAAAAAGCTATCATTTGTGATGTCACAGCTTGTTGCTGGGGTAACAGAGATCCAAAATTGATACTCACAAAGATGGAGAAAGAAATGAAAATAATGAATGCTAAAAATCTGGTTTTTTCACCTACTTAGAATTACCAGAATGCTTATAAGGAGCTATAAGCTCATTTTCAAATAATCACATTATTATAATAAGCTTGAAAGAATTAATCAGATCATAAAAACCCAAATATGGTACCTAGATGCCAGTATAAAATTAGAACAGTTTTGAAGTGGTATCTAAAAAATACAAGCCACTTCTCCAGAAGCAATTAATAGCTCAGAAAAGAAGGTGACATTTCACAAGGCAAATAATTCCTCAGACTTACAAGATGTATGCGCCCATAGGAAGCGCTAATGAAGTCAGCCAGGGACAAAGCTATAAAATCATTGCGCTTGTCGAAGCCGCGCATGGAGTTCCTTTTAGCTTAGTAACACGCTTCGGTCTCTGCAACTTCTTATGCTGGAGAAACGCCAAGGATTTTATTTGTCAAATTACAGAATAGGATTCTTGCTATTATTTTGAAGTATATAATTTTACAAGGAGGTTGTTAGGATCCGAACAGAGGAAGCTCCAGAGCAGGGATCGGAGGCTCTGGAACCACCTGGGGCTGAGTGTAACCTCTCCGATCTCTTCCCTGTAAAATGGGGATAATGCTGCCTTGAAGTGCAGGGATCTTGTGATGATTCAATCAAATGTCTGTGGAACACTCAGTATAGTGCCCACAATAAAAGATAAACTCAGTGGAAAGAAAATAGTGAAAAAGCAAAGAGCCCCCAAACGCACAAATCCAGGCTCCAATCCTGCCGTGGTTGCTCCTTCCTGGCCGAGTGACCTCGGGCAGATCATTATATTTTTGGTCTCAGCTTCCTCATCCATAAAATGAGGATAATGTTCCATACACTGGAGGGCTCTTTAGGACCACATGTAACACAGCCAGCTGCCTCACCCATGTTCATGTCCCTTTCCCTCCTTACTAACAAGACCCTATTATTCAAGGCATCAATGTGCCTAGCTAAAAATCCACACTTTTCAAAGTCTCCCTGGTCGCTAGACGTAGCCAGGGAGACACGAGCAGAAGATCAGTGCGTCTGGGGAAATTCTCAGTTCAGAGGCATTCCCTCTTCGCATACTTCCCCCTTTCCTCCTCCTCCCTGCCTAGAATACAGCCATGATGGCTAGAACGCTAGCAGCTATTTTGGACCATTAGGCAACCCATGGAAATGGAAGCCACGATCTAAACATTGTGAAGCGGAAAGACAGAAGGAACACAGACCCTTTGGTGGCTCTGGAGCTATGTGCCAGCACTGCCTATTTCTGGACTGTCTTAACTGAGAGAAAAAAAATAAACCTTTAAAATAAACCTAGTCAGTATCATTTGGATACACTGTTATGTGTGAGTAAAGCAAGTCCTGATGTAATTCTGTACGGTACGAGCCCCACGCCTGGCACACGCTGGGGTTCAACAAAGGGTGGCCATTACCATTCTTTCCCAGGCCTCGCTCTGAATTAATCAGTAGCCTCTCTGTGCTTCAGTGTCTCCATCTGTGGGGCTAACGTTAACCATGCCTGTGCACATGGATTGTTATGGGGCCTAGTAAATGTATAAATAATCATACAGTATTGTTAGAAGCGGTCCATCATAAGCCACCCCACCTGGCCAAACAAATGAGCCCCACTTTTGTCAGGAAAAGAAACCCAGTGGCCAGTCGGGCACCACCACCAGCCGTGTCCTTGCTGCAACACTGGCCTCGATGACATTTTTCATTTTCTTTGTGTCAGCTGTAGAAACAAGACCCAGTGGAGGAGCCCCTGTGCTGCACCCAAAGGAAAATATCTCTGACCACATTCACAACCACAGCTGAAGTTCTGCCCCAGGTTCACATGACACTCTGCCCGTGCCACCCCTCAGATGAGCTAGAAACCAAGAAGGTGTCAGCCGGCAACAGAGTGGAGACAAACACACATCTCCTCCTTCCCACAGTGGGTGCCGCAAAACACCCACTGCTGGAAATTCTCAGAAGGGGGTTGTAGGAGGCTTCTGGGACAAGAATTAGCGTCCCTTTCGATTTGGGTTGAATGCCATCTTCCAAAAAGAGTAAACAGAAGAGATCCCTCCTGATACTTCCTGGGAAATTAGTATAAATGACATGTGGGCTGTTTGTAACATGCGATTTAGCACAATAGCTGGAGCCCTCACGTTGTAACCCAGCTGGGAGAGCTACCAGGAGGCAAGGCCTAAGCATGCCCTACGGTTACCTGACGAGCAGCTGCTGCCTGGCCGACACAGGTCAGAGCAAAAGCGTCCTCACTGACTCAGGGACACTCTCCAGGAGTCCGGAGTCTCCTGGCTGGAGCCTCCAGATGTGACTCCAGCGGCCCCCAGCAGCCTTACCTGCGTGGTGCACAGATGCAGCAGTGTCTGCACTGAGTGGAGCAGGGGAGCAGGCGGCGGGCTGCTACCTGCCGCCCCAGAGCTGGAGGAACCAATGGTAATGAGTGAGGCAGCAGGAGGTGGGTTGTGATTGGCTGAGAGGTAGGGGCTTGAGGGGCCACTACGTCCACCACAGGACGCACTGCAAAACAGCACACGGTCACTTCCTTCAGGACACGCTGCTCGCCCCCCTCCCAGCACCACCTCCCCACCCAGACTACGTGCTTAAAGGAGGTGGATGGAGAGAGGGCACGACAGCTGGGAAGCGGAGGGGCCCAGCCCAGCTCGAGCAGGGCAGGGCCCCGGCAGCACGCAGGCCTCTGTCCATCACCCCACAGAGGGAAGGCGCGGGGAGGAGGAGAGATGAAGAGCAACAGGAAGGAGGGAGCGGAGCGCACGGGTGGAGTGGGGCTGGGGGAGGGGCAGACGGGCGGCAGAGGCAGCGCGCTGGAAAGAAGAACTCCAACACCCCCGACAAAGTCACGCGACCCCAGCTGCTTCCCGGAGACAGAAGCAACACTGCAAAAGCTAAAGTGAGCCCGAGAATCTGCAGAGGGTTTGGAGCAGAGACTCAGGATTAAAGAGTAGAGAAGAGGACAGAGGCCAAAACGCCTTGGGAGGATTTCAAGGTTTAGGTCTAGCAAGTAATACTGTACAGGCAACAGAGGACAGCTTTCCCCTGTCTCAGCTGAAGAAAGGTAGGAACCATCTCAACTGCGGCAAAAAATTATTTGGATTAGAATTTTTAAAAAAACTTCTTGACTTATAATAATAATGAAACACTTGAGGCGGGGGTGACCCAAAAAAGCCAGGAAGACTTCTTCGACAAAAGATGCATTTTACTGGGCTGTTATAAAAGGAATTTCTGCCTAAAAAATAAGGAGACTGAAAATGGAAAGTTTCTGAGGTTTGGCATAGTCCAAGAATGACAAATGTCTATCCACACTTTCTGTTTGAAACAGTGATTGTATATGATTCTTTCCTTGTGAAAGATCATAAGATTTGTAAAATAAAAAAGTGCTTTAGGATTACAGAAGAAAAGCTTTGGAAGTCCAAGGTATAGAGCAAGCTGTAGATATTTTCTCAAACATGCTCACATAATTAAGCACGCTTCCCACCCTAAAGAGAAGTGTCCCCTCTCCTCTGTTCACCATGATTATGCCAAACGACATCTATGAAACCAAACACTACTCACTCCATCCATCTGCTGATGACTTGGATCCAGAAAGCCACCAACCCTACCACAAAATAACACCAGGCCTGAACATTAAAGATGAAGATGAAGATGCCACCTTCATCTTTCCTAAGTTCTAGAACATTCTTTTCTTAGAGAAGTTTTCTTGGTCCTGGTTTCAGCTTGGATCCAGCTACAAGGAGTAATAAGTTATCTATTCAGACTAAGCCCTCACCCTCGAAGACAAACAGGCAACAGCCTCATTAAAGCCAAAAGCACTGAGGCTGTAGGACGAAGCTTCAGTGGCATCAATGATTGTACTTTGCTCCCTTTCAAAGTTGAGCCCTCTCTTACAGGACGTATCTTTAGAACTGAAGGGCGTTAAAAGGTGACAGTGGCTGTTTGATTTATGGCACAGTCTCCACATTCCGACATTAACTGGTTGACGAGATTATTCCTATCAAGTGAAAATAGGTTTTGATCCCAAACACACAGTCTGTGGCCAAAGCCTGTGCCTAGGGTAGCCAAGAATCACCTAAAAACCTACTGATGAAAGCTGTGGCATGATGAGGCAGTTGGAGGGGTTTGGTTGAGAGAGTACAAGTGAAGAAAGAATCCAGAGGAAGCAAAGAGAATCAGATTCCTCCACATCAGCAGCGAAGTTCAAATGGAAATATTAATTAAGTGTGTCTTATAGCTTAACGGCTCTGGCAAAGGTGCCTTGCTTGCTGGCTGGTACATGGCAAAGAAGATAACTGCAGAAAGGGGTATACAGATGAGAAAAGGGGAAGGAAACCCAGGTACCTTCTCTGCACCAGACTTGCGAGTTTCATATCTTGATGGATCTGAGGGCCATTAAAGTCATAAAAAAAAAAAAAACAACTCAAGTCCCTAAATTAACAGGCTTCAATATGAAAATTTTTTTAATGCAATTAACATCTGTCCCCATCCTGCCCCCGCTACACCCTACAGGCCCCTCCCTGCCTCCCCCCAAAGCGTGACTTGAGCTGAGGAAGGAGAGCTGGCTACCGGGCAAGGGCGACTTAAATTCAGTCCTGCTCAGAGTCTACCCGAAGTCATATCTGGCTGGAGATTTTACAGGACTGAAAGGATGGAGTATATATTCAGATCTGTCTGTGGGGAGAACTTGGAATTAGCTTACTCTGATTCAGTTAGGGAAAGAAATTAACTTTGATTTAAAATTACTTAAGATGTCACTCCCAAGAAATCTAAGAGCAATTCAGTTTTTGATTCGTTTCTGTGGTGCTAACTGGGTATAAAAAGGCATGCAATTTACTGCCCGTCTGCCCACGGCCAGAGTGAAGGAAACCACCTCCCAGCCTTGGAGCCTGGTACCTTTTCAGGTAGGTTGTCACGTAGGTGGAAGGGGCGGCCGTCTGCAGAGATTCACTCCCCTCCGCTCCGTCCCTCCGCAGCTGGCGGGTGGGGGGGCCACTCCGCACCAGGTGAGCAGCCGACTCTCTGTGGATGCAGGACGGACACAAAACAAAACACTGGCCCCGCCCTCTGTCCAGGGCACAAACTGGGAGGGGGGGCCGGGCAGGCAGAGCGCATGTGGCTGCAGAGACAGCAACGGGGCCCTTTTCAAGAGATAGGTGTTCATACACCAGTCTCCCCGCACAGATGGGGGACTGGTTAAGGCTTCGTGTCTGCCTCCTTTTAGCAACTTCAAAGCCAGCCCATCTCAGTAGGTACCAACTGCTTGTGGTGCGGATCTGGAGCCCTTTCGTAAGGAGGGGCCACTTCGTTCCTCAGTTAGAAAGCCTGGCAGGTCAGCCCGGTGTGGGCCGCTCAAAGCAAGCAGAGGTGGGACAGGGGAGGCAGAGAGGACGTGCGCACAAGTGAAGGAGCCTCCTCAGCTCCCTACACAGGCGACGCCCAGGAGCGGCCCTGGCACCTCTTCCTAACCACAGCTGGTAACCCGGGGAGGTCCCCCAGGGCAGTTCTTCCGAAGCTTTAACGCGCCTTTCAACCACCGAGGGGACTTTGTGCAAGCGCCCATCTACTTCAGCAGGTCTGGGCGGGACTGAGACTCTGCACTGCTAACGGCTTCCAGTGGCCCCGGTGCTGCTGGCTGGAGGACCGCACCTTGAGAAGCAAGGCTCTAGCCCAGGCTCTGCTCTGAGATGCAGCGATACCTCAACATTCCCATATTCATTTTAACTGATGAGGAAGACTTCACTTACAAATTAGAAGTTGATCAATTCAATTAAATAACCACATTTTTAGTGTTCCCCAGGGGACAGGCCCTGTCCTGGCACGAGGAGCGCCTGAGCCTCCGGTGGACACAGACCCCATGTGCACAGAGCCAGCTGTGGACTAAAGCGAACCCACACGGGAGGGTCGAGCTGACGGCCCAGCACCGGCAAGGCGCGGGCGGAGGGCTAGGGCTCCGGGGTGGGAGGGCGGCCGTGGGGCCCCGGTGCGGAGTACCTGTTCTCCTTCTCCTCCAGGTCGCTGGCGGCGCTCAGCCTCCGCGGCCCCAGTGCGCTGAAAGAGCTTCTGCTTTCTCGCTCCTGTAAAATCAAAACAAGGAACGCACAGGGAAGGCAGAGTTCTGACACAGATGAAAACATTTTGGGTAAAAAAGCAGAACTTAATATACCTATATAATCTTACTTCCAGATTCAATACCAATTCCGGTTTGAGTGGTATTAAGAAAGGTTAGCATTCAAAGGCTCATTCCCAACTCTCCTCCATTAAAAACCAACATGTAGGGAAATAGTTCTCATGGGAAAAGCCAGGGCCATCAAACAGGAAAGAGCAGCACCAATCACACGAAGCAGCAGCCCTACAGAGACAGGGAGCTTCTGAAGAGCCACAGACAGCAACTGCACTCTCGAGTTCTTCTCCTCGAAATGCAGCCTCGGGTACAAATGGGCCCCAGAGCTAATCCAGCCCACACACCTCGGGCCTGAGTGTCTCCGGAAACCCAGGACCGAGCGAGGGGTCTGTGGTTAAAGGAGACCCAGCCCCAGAGAGGTGCACCAAGCGAGCCCTGTGAACTCTGGAACCACAGTGAAGACGCAGAAACGTGCTCCTTCTCGATGAACAGTAGATGAGAAGGTAGCCGGATCATACATCAATTAATGAAAAAATGAGACACTAAGATTTGTTTCTCTAAGTGCTACTCTGCCTGAGCCTCATTAGGATTGAAAGCTCAACCAAGGAACTCTGCTTCTAAACATAAAAAGAATAAATACTGTTACTGGTTCAGAGGAACCTTTTAGGCCGTATCCAAATCTTCATGCTTCTGACCCACTTTTTTGCCCCAGGTAAGGAGGGTAAGGAAGAATGAACAGAAGGTATATGCCAAAAGGAAAAGGGGTCTCCTTCTTTCTTGGCCAAGCAAGTAATAGCAAGCAAAGAGCTACATGATTAATCAACACGCCTGTCTCCTTTTAAAGACTCTGTACTTCCAGCATCAAATTAGGGACTAGAAAATGTTTTCCTTTGTTCCCGAGGTTGCACTGTCACAGAGGGAAACTGCACCTTTTCTCTGGTGTCCAGCACAGTGGAGATGCGGGGGCTGGAGGCCGAGCGGTGGATGGACGTGCCCCGGTCCCGCAGGGCCTCCCTGGACCTGGCCGCCTCGCCCAGCACGTTCTGGCTGCCGGTCTTCCTGAGGCCCAGCCTCCACGAAGACGGAGACTCATCTCTGGGCTCTTCCGGCTTGTTGAAAAGGCCGGAGAACTACGAGGGACGAAGCAAAGGAAAGGAAGGTCCTTTTGGGTCTTTCCGTCCCCAGCTGAGCTCCGTGGGGCGATGTGGGTCGGAGCAGGGAGAAGCACGCGGCAGGCCAGGCCCGCGCAGGGCTCCCTTTCTCCTGGGCCAGAGACAGCCTAAGAAGCTCCCACCTGGCAGAGCTGCTCGAGGAGTACGACAGCAGGCTAAGTGCTGACCCAGTCCTGGTGACACGCTCCCTCCTGTCCGCTGTGTGCCTGGGGACAGGACACCTCACCTCTCCAGGCCTCAACGTGCCCATCTGCAACCCTGGCAAAGAGCTTACCCCTCTTACAACACGTGGACACTGGGAAACACAGGGCGGGCCAAGGTGTCGCTATGTTTCAAGGTCCTGTGATGAGACTGCGGTAAGCTGATGGAAGGTAACACACACACAGATGCTAAAGGCCACTCCACTCAAATTCTAACTGCTTATTTCAAGACAATAGTTTATTTGACCGAGGGCAGCAGTTCTAAGCATTTCAGATTTCAGCGAGCAGCAAAATTAAAAAAGAAAAAAAAAATGGTACAAGTCACAGAGTTGCCAGTTTTTAAATTTTGCCAGAACAGCTTTCAGAAATGGATTACCATTTCCGGTACCATCATTTCATTAAAAAAAAGAGAGAAAGAGAAAAAAAAAAAAGAGAGAGAGAGAGAAGTAATTTTAACATTAGAAAAGAAGGCTTCACGGAAAGCTTCCATTGTCCTTAACCATCTCGTCCTGCTATAAACCACAGAAAACATCACAGACTAGTGTCAGCCTGAAGACCAGGCTGGGGCACATCTGGTCTACAGACCAGCAGCCGTGGGCCTCTTCCTGGGCCGTGGGGGCTCTGCTAGATGCGTCGGTCTTTCTGCAGAACCAGGCCACCTCTACCGCCTGGCACAGTGAAAGCGCAGAAGAAATGTAAAACCATGCTTAGCTTTGTCTTTTACCCGACCGTCTGAATGGACATATTTACGTGCTCCTTCCAGCTTCAGAGAATCGATCCCGTCAGCTCTTTCTAAGCCACCTGGTTCTGAGGGGAGAAATGTTTCCCAGCATTCTTTTAGCAAAGTAGAATAAGTATGGGTGTGCGTTTGTATCTTTTTTAATTTAGGACTTTTCCTCTTAAAAAAGCAGGCGATTTAGTCACGCGCAGAAGCAGGGGGAGTGCGCAGGACTGAGAGACTGGACGCTCCCAGGAGCCAGCGCGCAGCTGAGCCTCTGCTGCCTCGCCTCCACAAGGACACCAGAATGCCACCTGCACATTCACGAGGCTCTGGGAAGATCAGTAAGTTAGCATCTGCAGAAGTACAGAGCTGTCCAAGAGCTGCACTCCAAAGAGCTCGGGCCCGTTCTCCTCAACATCGATCCCACACGCTGCGGAGCCGCAGCATCACCGGCGAGGAGCCGGCAGCTTCTGAGCGGCCTGAGGAGGCTGCCGGAGGCACTCACGTATTTCAACAAGTGCTTTCAACCTCTGCTCTCCATTCATCATCGACTATAAGGACTTAACTCAGGAAAGTAAAATGGAACACGAGAAGTAAAAAAAGAAGAGCGTCATCAGAACAATCGAGGCTGGACGCTGGCTATCTTCCCAGCCCAACTGAGCTTCACATACGCTCACCTCAACTTCAGACACGAAGAAAACAGGCAACTGACAACACTTCCTTGGTCCCAGGTTACCAGGGCCTGTGTCATCTAAACACACTGTAGCCAAATCCGTTTGGTGATGGCTTTATACTTTTTAAAAATATACTGTGGGCAAAGTCATGGACACAAATATCGTGTCCACTCCTCCAAATCCACGTACTGAAGCCCTAACCCCCAGTGTGATTATACTTGGAGACCAGGTGGTTGTCTGAGAGCCAGGAAGAGCGCCCTCACCATGAACTGAACCTGCCAGCACCTTGATCTTGGAGTTCCAGCCTCCAGACCGTGAGACATAAGTTTCTATTTAAAGCCACCCTGTTTGTGGTATTTTGTTATGGCAGCTGAGCTGACTAAAGCAGGAATATAAAGATGTGGTACATATATACAACAGAGTGTTACTCAGCCATAAAAAAGAGTGAAATCATGCCATTTGCAGCAACATGGATGGACCTAGAGATTATCATACTAAGTGAAGTGAGTCAGACAGAGAAAGACAAATACCATATGATATCACTCATATGTGGAATCTAAAAAAAAGGATACAAATGAGCTTGTTTATGAAACAGAAATAGACTCACAGACATAGAAAACAAACTTATGGTTACCAAAGGGGAAAGGAGGGGGGGATAAATTAGGAGTTTGGGATTAACAGATACACACCACTATATACAAAATAGATAAACAACATGGACCTACTGTACCGTACAGCATAGGGAACTCTACTAAGTACTTTGTAATAACCTATAAAGGAAAAAAAATGTGAAAAAAAAAGATATATATGTATGTATAACCAAATCACTTTGCTGTATACCTGAAACTAACCCAACATCGTAAATCAACTATACTCAATTTAAAGGAAAAAAAAGAAGCATGAATGTACCTTTAGGGCCTTTCTAACTGTACGTTACCGCAATAGTGGGAAATAGCCAAACGAATTCCAAACTACTCACTCTCCTGGCTGAAGAGGTGGAGGAGATGATCTGCGCTGGTGCTGGTGTCTGCTCGGCGGCACTGCTCTTGCTTTCGGAGTTGGAACGGTTGACGATGGCTCCCGGCTTTTTATCTGTTATTTAAGACAAGAGAAGCAACGAGTACAAGTATGGAAACCTTATCGGTGTGTGTGTGTACTTTTCAGCTGACAGAAAGGGTTTACCCATTATCAAAACAGATCATTAGGGCCATGTAATGCTTGGATTCAAACTACTATGAAACCTCTGGCAGCCACTGTCCCTTATAAGAAAACAGACTCAAGTGGAATTCCTGTCTTGACAGGTGCCAATTCTAATCCCCACATGTATAGTTGACACTATATGTCACATATAAAATTCATCAGTAAGTACATAGTAAGAATCTACTCTGTTTGGAGGGTTGGGCAGGAAAAGCCAGAGAAGGTATAAGATAGACCTTGCTTTCTAGGCAGTTACAAAAAGAAGAGCCGTAAGACGTAAAATAATCATGGTAACAACACAAGGTCAAAGGCATCCGGTGCTGAACTGGTTGATTTAAATCAGCAAGTGCTCCGGGGGTTCAGAGAAGAGGCAGATCGTCTGAGGGAGGGAACGTAGGGAAGACGCCGTGGGGGAAGCCGGAGGGCACAGAGCAGCAGGAGGAAGGGCCGGGAAGTCACAACACCCACGTCCGCTGGTCAGGAAAGAGGCAGCCACCAAGTGACAAGGGCTCTTGGGGTCACAACAGGAAATAAAGCCAGAGGGTCGTGTAGGACACTGTGGTGACATAAGCGGGAGGGGTCCCTCACGGGGCGCTGATAGAAGTCCCGTCTGCCTGCGTCCAGCGGCTGCTGGGCCTCTGGTCCCTGGACTCCAGAAACACAGCCCCAGGGTATCCCACTCATGAACTACGGGACAGTTTTAAGCCACATCCTAGATGTGGGACACTGGGCAAGTTACTTAGCATATTTGAACTTCGATTTTTCTCACTGATAAATCAGGGACTCAAATTCTTGTCTTGTGAGTTGCTGTACAGATTAGAGATAAAATGTTTTTAAATTGCATAATATTAAGTTGCATTAATAAATTGCAATAAATTGCATTAATATTAATTGCACAATATTAAGTCCCTAGAAAACAGTTTATTATTATTAACGTCACTGTCTTTGTGGCTACTGTGAATACTCAAGGCAGTCTTTGAATACAGTCGGAACGTCTCTACCCCCAGGAAATGGACCTCACTGCCAAACCTCACTGACACTGTCACAGGCTGACTCCTGGTGAGTCCACACCCTTTGTAGTACCCCTCATACTGACTCCGGGCTTGGCCCTGTGACTTCCTGTGGCCCCTGGGACATCAGCAAACGGGACACAGCAGAGGCCTGGAGAGTGCGTGTGCGCGGAGCTCGCCCCCTCTGATGATGGCTGGAATTCAGCTGCCGTGTGAAGCAGGGGCTGGCCTGCCTGATGATAAGAGACACACGGCCCATTTGCCCCAGACGTCCCGGCAAGCCACCAGGAAGGGAGAAGGCCACCCCTCAGCCACGCACCAACTAGCCACACTCGTGAGTGTGCCGGCACCACCACACGGACAACAGAGAAGCCGCCCCGGCAGGGCCCTTCCCAAACTACCAACCTGTGACACTGGGTGCGTACAAAGAGTTGTGCTACCTGCCACTAAGTTTTGGGATGGCTTGTTATGCAGCAGTAGATAAGTAACACGTCAAATAAGTAAAAGAAAGGGAAAAGCAAATCCAAGTCAAACTGCTTACATTTACCTCAAAATATAATTAACATTCCTTACAACTACGTTTGTATGTAACACACATGGAAACTGTCATTTTATGAGGCTGTACCTGTGGAGGTTTAAAAAGAGGAGACATGCACTCAACAAGGGCCTGCTCAGTGTGCGCACGTGCGCCAGGCGGCACCTGGAGGTTCAGGCACCACCCGCTCCCCACGCCCCCGCCAGGCTGTGCCGAGCACCTGCCCTGCACAAGGCCCGGTGCTGGGCACCAGGAAGGACGCGAAGGTCAGCAGGACACACGCTGTGTCCCAGCACCCCCGCAGCTCGCTGGTGGGGAGAGCAGAGCAGACGAAGAGGAGAACCGAGGTAACACGAACGCTAAGTAGTCCAAGCAACACAAAGGCTCCAACCACAGCTACAGGAGTCAGAAGAGGGGAGGAAACCTTGTAGCTGTGACGACAGGGCTTCGCAAAGGATGCTGCTTTGAGCCAGGCTCTGAGTCAGGAGTAAAATGTCCACAGACAGAAGTGCGCAGGGAAGCCCACAGCCGCCGCCAGCTTCTGAGACTGACCCGCTGGAGCCTCGGTCTCCTCCTCGCTCCTGCCCGGCCTTCCGGACGCAGAAACACACATCCCCTGGGGCCACCCCTCCTCCACTGACTCTATCTCACCTCCCAGATCCCGTACGTAGCTCTTTTCTGACGACCCCTCCCCTGGGGAGATCCTGCCCTTGCCCCCAGCGTGAGCTTTCTGCCCCTGCTACTCCGAGGAGCCCAGATCAAAGTCGGGGGCTTGGGCACTCCGCCCACAGCTGTGAGCCCCAAGTCACCTCACCTGCGGTGTCACTTTCCCATTCTAAAAAGTGGAGGCAATAATACATCACCTCAGAGTGTGGGTGTAAGGATTAAATAAAAATGTGTACAGTGTGTCGCAAATTCAAAAGCGACAGACACTACACTGGCATTTGACAGACACTACACTGGCATTTCCAGAGCCAGCTGTGCCTGCTTAGGAACAGCAATGCAAGACTTAGTGAACAAAAGGTCGTCTCCTCCACTACAAATCTAGCTGGGCCCGTCTGTTCTGCACAAGCAAAGGGTCTCTAACTTCCTCTGAGAGACGGAGACACGGACAAAGGCAGTGCTCTCCTGCAACTGAGAGAAACCACGTCAGTGAAGGCAGACCCACTTTACAAGAGCTGGGGCCCAGCAACCGAAAGAGCTGAGCATCTTCGTGATGGGCAGCCGGCGAGGGCAGAGTCAGAGGGAAACACAGACTTTACTATTGACATAAACTGAATGTGGACTCTTCCCTCTAACTTGGTCCTCTCACTGAAGACACTGCATCTTCTCGTGGACACCAGTCTGAAGAAATAACACGCCGGTGACTGCAGGACGTGGGCAGGTGAAACCTGAGTTTATCACGAGCTCCCAGTTACCCACGAGGACTACTCTGCGGCAGGGGAACCTCTACTCAGCAAAGCCCCATGTGTCTCTTTCCTAAGTGTTGGCCTTACTGTGTATCAAAACCTCAGGCTAATGTACAGCCTGGCACTCTCACCCTGCCCAGCACCCAACTCTCACCGCTGGGGTTCCTGTCTCGCCATATAACAAACTTAAGGAGCTCCACATGATGTATATCATCAATAAGAGTCATAAGGGTAAATACGATTTTGTTCCTTCTTCAATCCCCAAATCAGGAATTGAAGGAGTGTCACATAATGGGAAGGAAACAGAAAAAGACCTGGAGGTTCTGTTTAGGGAATCGGTTCCACCTGAGGGCCCTGGCATCACCTGCCTTGTGACAAGCAGTGACCCCCCGTGCTCTGCAGACAGAGGGTCTCGGCATCACCCGCCTCCTTCTCGGTTTCTGACTCAGAAGCCTCATCTTCACCTTCGTCCTCGTCTGAGCTGGAGCTGCTGGATTCTTTGTTTTCATCCTCCATTTCTTGCGGCTTTGGTGTCTCCTCCTCATAGAGCATCTTCTCTTTGCTAAATTAAAGACGACAATTTGAGCGCAATTCAGAAAGGACACACCGTTTCCTACGCTCACTGGGGATCCGGTATGAGAAGGACAAGCCTATGAAGCTCTGTGTGGAAGCAGTAACAGAGATGTATTCAAACCCTCCTTTACGTCCGTATTCTTCTGAATCCTGGGTTTTCTGCTGACTAAGGGTTGGTACTGGATTTGAGAGTGTGATAGAAGAAGATCCAGCAAGTTTAACACACAGGAACAGGAGGGCTGTGCATCTTCACGATGAGTGAGCAGGTAAACACTTTTTAATCATTTAACAAATGTTTACTGAGTGCTTCTCACACGCCAGGACCATGCCAGGCGACAGTATGGTGTAAACAGAACAGACACGGCCCCTGAGCTCAGACCTTCTAGGCAGGGAAGGAGTTGGGACTAAGAACCCTTCAGCCGGAAAAAAGCAATGCACACAGTCTCCGTTAATTCACAAATTTAAAACACACCCACCCACTCTCAGTGTCCCCCCCCCCCCCCACAAGTCAATGCCACTCACCTCCTTGCCCCTCAAACATTCCCACGTGTTTAAAGATCATTTGGCTACAAACACGGGGTCTCTTCACTGGATAAATTCTCAAGCTAAACGTGTCACACTCAGCAGGGCTCATCACATTTCTCAAACCCAAATATCTTACTTCTTAAAGAGTCTACCGTGCAACTTGCTGTTCAGGTCCGACTCAATGAGCTTATTCCGTGTCTCTTTTTCACTTCGAAGCTGGAAATTGAGAAAACAGAACAAAGGGAAGACGTTGACTATTGGTAAAAAATCAGCAGCCACGAGAAAAACTAAAATGGCCCCTGTTACCGGACCAACACCAAAGGGGGGGGAGAGGACTGGGGAGAAGGGAGACACATCAGCTGTGTGCTGCGTCTCCTTGGAAGATAATGACAGAGGAAGATCCTCATTCAATAAGAGGAAATCCACGGCGTTAGAGCTTCAATGAAAACTGCCCCATCAAATATCCAAACCCAATCGTCCCAAAAAGCCTAGGTGTAAAGGATAAAACGCCAGAAGTACCTCTGAAAGAACTCTTCATGATCCGTATACTGAATTACGTTGGCAACGGTTCTGAAGAAGCAGCAGGTGCCAAATGGGAAATAAGCCCTTGGAAAAAACTGTCCGGTACTTGCTCTAGACAAAATGTACTTAAATGCCTGGACCCCAAAGTTATGCCGGGGGCAAAGGCAGGCACCATTCCCAGTAGCACAGAAATGTTATTTAGTGAGGATATTACTCATGTACAAAGACCGAACCATGCTGGGTAAAGGATACACGAGAACTCTCTACTATTTCCACAACGTCTTTGTAAGCTTCAAAATTATTTCAGAATAAAAAATTTAAAAAACAACAAACACCTAACCATGCAAATTATCATCTTATATTAGGAAGGCTGCTGCTGCCCAGAAATCGATTCCAGCTGCTCATCAGAGGGGACAACTGAACCGCAAGCTGCGTCTGCGCTCTGGGTCTGCAGCTTTCCCAGCCAGCCCTGAAGAAATGAGCGTCTCCACTCCCCAGTCCAGACGGTGCTGAGCACAGGGGAGGGCAGGACAGCTGATCTGTCCCGTCACTGAACCACACGGGTCTTTCATTCAGAACTGCTCTCAGCTTCTCACATTCTCCTGAACTCAAGCTCATGTGCCCTGAGCCACAGCCCACGCAAAGGAAAACACAAGGAAAGCTAGTGATTTTTTTCTGTCCTACTCTGCTTAAACAGGAGATTCTCAAGCCCCTAATGTGACTGACTTTATCCTCCTCACCTAACTCCTCCTCTCTCTTTAAGGTAGAGTGTGACTCACTCCCTGTTCACTTGAGTATTGGCAGGGTTTTCCACCCTGCAGTCTGGACGTGGGTACCATGCTTACATGGTCCTCCTGTGCTGCACGAAGCAGAAGGGCACAGACAACCAAACCATCAAAGATCTAAAAGAAGAGGGAGAAGAGGACTGAATTTTGGATATTTGATGAACGGAATAAATATGAAGCACTGACCAAGCACTGTCCAATGCCAAATGTTTTCGTTTTTGTGGGTTTGTTTGCTTTTTAAGAAATATATCCCTCCCTGTAATCAATTTTCTTTCAACAAAGAAGTCCTTTCAGTCAGTAAGGAAAAGTTATGAGGTGTCCTCTACCCCTATTTGCAAAAACTTCTGGCTTGAACACACCACGCTCATTTTCTAGAGCTCGAGGGTAACTAGAGTCGTGGTCGCCATCATGTTTGCCTTTCAGCTGCTTGAAGGCTCTAAGATAAGGAGGAGATAACAAGCGAACTTTAGCAACAACAGTTTCTGGGATATTTTCTTCTAACAGACTCTGCGGATATTCCTGGAGGGAACCACTGCCATTGCTGGAATGCAGGGACGTCCAACTCCACTCTCAGCGGACAAACTACAGCTGGTGTGGCCTGTGGCGTGGACTGTCCCCCCAGACTCACCACGCTCTGCTTCTTCTGCAGCATCTCCAGGTGCTCCACGAGGCCCTCGTCAGCCACATCAAACGGTGTCTGGCCCTGGCAGAGAAAAGGGGCACCATGACCAATCGGAAGCAGACGCAGCGATCACGGGACTTTATCAGAGAACTAGTGGATGTCCACTGTATGCCTCTGACTCCAGTGACAGCTGCTTCACTGACTAGTCTACTCGACACCGTGGTAATACCTTCATCTATCCCAGAGGAAACACAACAAGAAACAGCAAACCCTAAAATACAGGGCTTTATATTTTGTAAAGCTGTATGGAGGAAATCACCATATTATTTCTAATGTTTATCGCCTCTTGGCAAATGATCAACTGAAATCTCTACTTGTACCTATTCTAAAATGCTCTTAATTGCTATGATAAATTCAACAAAGGGCTCTTAGAAGCCTCAGAAGGAGGTCCAGGGCACGGGTGCACTAAAGACTAAGTCCCAGGAATCATCTCCCTTTAAGTGAGAGAATGGTTGTCTCTTAGGAAACAGCGCAGTTAAGGACCCTAACCCATAATGTGAGAATGAACCCTGGGTCAGGAGAGATGGGAGGTAGATAAGAACATCTACTAAGTAAAACGCCATGTCTCTGGATTCCCAGAAAACCAGCAGATGTAGGGATAGAAGCTGCAGGACTTCTGTATCGCTTCAAGCGCGGCTGAAGAAGACTTTCAGCCAAACTGCAGGATCTCATCATTACAACGTTTTTTAACAACTGGATGTGACTAGGGCTCAGCTATTAAGTCTTCGAATTAAAAGTAAAACCAAAGTATTTCACAGTTCACCACAGATAGTGGCCTTGGGCTTCCCCACTGCTCATTTCTGCTAAGGGGAAAAATCTTTTTTTCTTTTCCTGTGTGTTTGCTTTAGGGGCTTCAGCATAAACAGACGCAGCAGAGCGGCTCAGTGGAGCTTTACGTTACAAAGCCAACGTGTCTGCGTGGATAACGGGGCGGGAAGAAGAACTACAGCTACCAGGGACGCCCGAGGCTGGACAGCAAGCCTGGTTACTTAGCAGGGACTTGAAGCCTTTTGTTCCCGAGCCCCGTTAGAGGGTGACGCTCACTAACCAGTTTGCTCCTGACGTCCATGTCACAGAGGGCTTCTGCCAGGATGGAGCACGCCTCCTTCACCCCCCAGTGTGCGGCGGCATGGAGCGGGGTCCAGCCGTCGCGGTCCTGGACATTGAGCTCATAGCCAGCCTGAGTCAAAAGTCTGAGGAGAAACCCCAAACCAGCCATTACGTGCTCGGTGGCAGAGCTCTGTGCCACACCAGCGGCCACCCAGCTGGCGTTTCAGGCCCTGCCCTGCGCCGCCACCCGGCCGCTACGGCCCAGCTCGGCGCCAGCTACTGCCTGAGAGCCGCCACGGGTAAGCTTCAACCACCCTCGGCCAGAGGCCGCGGTGCTCCGTGGCACACCCATGTCCCACCACGCAGGCACCTGAGGCCAGCCAGCGCCTAGCTCAGCTCCGTCAGGGGTGCTGTCAGCTTTCCAGTGCAGGAAGCGGCTGTCGGACACCTGATTCTCTCACTCTCTCACTAGCTCTCTGGCTGGTCTTCCCCGGACACCACGCTCGCACCTCCGACTCCACGGGAGTACGTGCAGGGGCCGCTCGCTAACGCTAAGGCTACAGCCCAGCTGTGTGCGTGGAGGACAGCGTGACTCTTGAGGCCCTGGCGGCACCGGGCGGACGCAGGCGGCCTACATCGTGGGACTCCAGACGCCGTCCAAGAAACGAGCACGTGAACATGCTGCCAGGCAGAAAGGTGCACCGACACTCACCACACAGACTAGGAAGCTCGTACTGGGTGGAACAGGAGGCAGTGAGAGCATCTGGCGACAAGACACATGCGGTGCCACCAGCAGCCCAGGTACTGGGCAAGCCCAGGAGCAGAGCCACACAAAGCGGGGAAGGATGTAAAGGGAAAGGGGAACAGGCAGAGAAGAGCCCAGATTCCTCGTGTACGTGTGACCATCCTACTCCAGCTGGATGCTGCACACTCGAGACCTGTGTCATTAATCTAACGAGTCAAAGAGGACCAAAAGGATGGCGAGTCTGCTCTATGCTGTGTGTCACCAGAAGGGGAGGTGCCAGGGGTGCTAACGATGAACTGTGGAGCTGGAGGCGGCCACGCAAGGTCCCCTTAGGCCAGTCCAGCTCAACTCTGCCTCACATCAGACCCGTCAGGAGAAGCTAGAGGGCGGTGTGGCGGGAGGAGGGAGGGGAAGAGTACCAGCAAACACAGAAGGAGAGACTGCGTGGCCCAGGAGGGAAGCAGCAAAGAAACGCAGCACAGCTGAAGACCTAATCCATCCCGCGTCCAAACCAACTCCTCTTCTCCCGGTCTGTGCAGCCCAGACCACGTGCGTGGACGTTACCTGAGGACCTCATAGTAGCCCTTGGCGGCAGCCACGTGGAGGGCAGTGGCCCCTGAGCGCGCCTGCCTCACATCCTGTATTTTCCCGCTGTTGAGCCACTGGCGGGCGTCCTGCAGCATCTGCTGTTCCTCTGCCTTCCTCGACTGCTCGAGATCGACCCCTGCAGAAACCAGATCCAGACAGCCAGCATCATCAAAGGTCCCTTAGATTCAAAACACGTCCTAAATACAACCACTAATGGCAGTTTAGTCATCAAGTGGGGTCGTCTTCAGATTTATCTTCATTTAGAAGAGCCATGACATTTACAGACTCATCAGTAGTTTTATCAGCGTTAAATCACCAGGTTAAATAGTACTTGATGGCAGATCCATTAAGGGACCATACTTAACAGTCTTTTCAGTTTTAAGAACATAAAAACCAAAGGGAATATTATTTTATATTACAGTATTTGTACAAAGTACACATTTCAAAGTCCTTTTACATGTTATACCATTTTAGCTTCCCTACAATCCTTTGAGGTAAATATAATAGATACTGCTATCCCCACTTAACAGATGAGGAAATAAACATACAAAGGTCACGTGCCTCACTCAAGGCCACAGAACACATCAGAGCTGTCACCAGAAGGCTGATATCCTAGGTCCCCGTCTTCTCCTCTTTTCCACTCACTACACCTTAGGATTGGTATCAAAAATCTTAGTTTCAGGTATAATATACTTAAAAAAATTAACTGCCTCTGAAGTTCATTCCCCTGTGTAGGGAAATACACGGACTGAAGCTATAAGCCCTAGAGCCGGGGAGTAGGTGATGCACAGTGAAGCTTCGAAGGGAATGTGGATTTTGTTTCCCTTTAAAACATTATGGAGGAAATCCCAGGGTGCCTCCCTTTAGCCAACAACTCTCTAACCTCTGTGTCAGTGAAAAGGAGCTGGGGTGGGGTATCCCCTGTTGCATAAAATAATGACCTGTTCCTAGGACAAACACCCCCGCCCAAGGAGTCTCACACTCATGGGCAGGCTTTACCTGTGCATGGCCTGCTCCCCTCCCTCTCAGTTCTTGAATGGGACCCTGGGAACTACCTGAGGATTATCTGTCCGATTTGAGGAGATGGATGGGGGGAAGAGGTAACTGATTTATTTTATTTCTTCTTTTTTTTTTTTTTTACAGCTTTATTGAGATTTAATTGACCTATAACTTCGTATAAGTTAAAGGTGTACAACACCTATATACCACATGATCACCACAGCAGTTATTAAATACCTCCATCACCTCACATAATTACCATTTCTTTTTTGTGGTGAGAACATTTAAGATCTCTTGGCAACTTTCCAGTATATAATACAGTATTGTTAACTATGGTCACCTGCTGTACATTAGATCCCCAGAACTTGTCCATCTTATAACTGGAAGTTTGTGCCCTTTGACCAACATCTCCCCCACTCCACAGCCCTTGCAAACCACCTTTCTGCTGTTTCTATGAGTTCTGCATTTTTAGATTCCACATACCAGCAATATCATACAGTATCTGTCTTTCTCTGTCTGACTCATTTCACTTAGCATGATGCCCTCAAGGTCCATGCATGTTATCATATATGGCAGGACTTCCTTCTTTCTCGTGGCTGAATACTATTCTATTAGCTACAGTATAAATAGATATATATACACATACCACGTCTTCTTCATCCATTCATGCATACACTGACACTCAGGTTGTTCCCTATCTCGGCTACTGTGAATAATGCTGCATTGAACACGGGAGTGCAGATATCTCTTTGAAATTCTGATTTCATTTCCTTTGGATATACACTCAGAAGTGGAATTGCTGGATCATACGGTAGTTCTATTTTTAATTTTTTAAGGACCCTCCATACAGTTTTCCACAGTGGCTGCACCGATTTACATTCCCACCAGCAGTGTGGGAGGGCTCCCTTTTCTCCACACCCTCGCCAACACTTGTTATTTCTTTTTTTTTTCTTTTTCTTTTTTTGCAGTACGTGGGCCTCTCACTGCTGTGGCCTCTCCCGTTGCGGAGCACAGGCTCCGGACGCACAGGCTCAGCGGTCATGGCTCATGGGCCCAGCTGCTCCGCAGCATGTGGAATCCTCCTGGACCGGGGCACGAACCGGTGTCCCCTGCATCGGCAGGCGGACTCTCAACCACTGTGCCAGCAGGGAAGCCCTGTTTCTTGTCTTTTTGATAATAGCCATTCTAACAGGTGTGAGGTGATAGCTCAATAAGGTTTTGAGTTGGACTTCTCTGATGATTAGTGACGTTGAGCATCTTTTCATGTGCCTGTTGGCCATTAAATGTATGTCTTCTTTGGAAAAATTTCTATTCAGCTCTTCTGCTTTTTTAATTGGATTGTTTGGTTTTTTGCTATTGAGTTGTATGAGTTCCCTATATATTTTGGATATTGACCTCTTATCAGATATGTGACTTGCAAATATTTTCTCCCATTCCATAGGTTGCCTTTTCATTGTGTTGATTGTTCCTTTTGCTGTGCAGAAGTTTTTAGTTTGATGTAGAGCCACTTATTTATTTTTGCTTTTGTTCCTTGTGCTTTGGGTGTAATATCCAAAAAAATCTTTGTCAAGACCAACGTCAAGAAGGTTTTCTCATAGGAGTTTCATAGTTTCAGGACTTAACTTGACTCCATTTTGAGTTAATTTTTGTGAGCATGAAAATAAGGGTCCAATGTCCTTCTTCTGCATGTGATTATCCAGTTTTCCCAACACCATTTATTGAAGAGACTATCTTTTTCCCATTGAGTCTTCCTGGCTCTCTTGTTCAAATATCAGTTGACCGTATATGTGAGGGCTTGTTTCTGGGCTCTGCAGTCTGTTCCATTGGTTTATGTGTCTACTTTTCTGCCAGTACCATACTGTTTTGATTACTATAGTTTGTAATCAGGAAATGTGATGCCTCCAGCTTTGCCTTCTTTCTTTGGCTATTCAGGGTCTTTTGTGATACCAAGGTTTAGGACTGTCTTTTCTATTTCTGCAAACAATGCCATAGGAATTTTGATAGAAATTGCATTGAATCTATATATGGCTTTGGGTTGTATGACTGTTTTAACCATATTAATTCTTCCAATCCATGAACATAGGATATCTTTCCATTTGTGTCTTCTTCAGTTTCTTTCATCAGAGTCTTACAGTTTTCAGCGTACAGATCTTTCACCTCCTTAAATTTATTCCTAAGTATTTTATTGTTTTTGATGCCATTGTAAATGGGAATGTATTTTTTACTTCTTTTTCAGATAGGTTGTCATTATTGTATAGAAACGCAACTGATTTCTGTATACTGATTTTGTATTCTACAACTTTACCAAATTTGTTGATTAATTCTAAGTGTTTTTTGTTTGAGTCTTTAGGATTTTCTATACATGAGATCATATCATCTGTAAACAAAGACAACTTTACTCCTTGCTTTCTGATTTGGATGCCTTTTATTTCTTTTTCTTGCCTGGATAGGACCTTCCAGTACTATGTTGAACAGGAGTGGTGAGAGTGGGCACCCTTGTCTTATTCCTGATCTTAGAGGAAAAGCTTTCAAACTTTCACCACTGAGTACAATGTTAACTGTGGGCTTGTCGTATGTGGCCTTTATTATGTTGAGGGACATGCCTCCTACAATCAGTTTGTTGAGAATTTTTATCACAAAAGGATGTTGTATTTTGTCAAATGCTTTTCCTGCATCTGTTGAGATGATCATATAATTTTTATCTTTCATTCTACTAACTGGTACATCACTTTTATAGATTTGCATATGTTGAGCCATCCTTGCATCCCAGGGATAAATCCCATTTGATCATGGTGTGTGATCCTTTTATTGTGCTGCTAAATTCAGGTTGCTAATATTGTGTTGAGAATCTTTGCATCTATATTCATTGGGAATATTGGCCTAGAGTTTTCTTTTCCTGTAGTGTACCTATCTGGCTTTATTATCAGGGTAACGCTGGTCTTGTAAAAAGAGTTTGAAAGTGTTCTTTCCATTTCAATTTTTGGGGAAGAGTTTGAGAAGCACTGGTATTAATTCTTCTTTAAATGTTTGGTAGTATTCACCAGGGAAACCATCTGGTCCTGGGTTTTTCTTGTTGTTTGATTACTGATTCAATCTCCTTATTTGTTATTGATCCATTCAGATTTTCTATTTCTTCCTGATTCAGTCTTGGTAAGTTGCACGTTTCTGAGGATTTACCCGTTTCTTCTAGGTTATCCAATTTGCACACAATTGTTCACAGTAATCTCTTATGATCCTGTGTATTCCTATGGTATCTGTTGTAACGTCTTCTTCATTTCTTATTTATTTGAGTCTTCTTTCTTTTTCTTAGTCTAGCTAAAGGTTTGTCAATTCGTTTATTTTTTCAAAAAACATAAAAGCTCTTAGTTTCATTCATATTTTCTATTGTTTTTCTGGTCTCTTACTTCAGTTATTTCTGCTCTGATCTGTGTCATTTTCTTCCTTCTGTGAACTTTGGGCTTAACTTGTCCTTCTTTTTCTAGTTCCTAGAGGTGTGAGGTTAGGTTATCTGAGAGCTTTCTTTTTTCCTAAGGCATGCATTTATCGCTATAAACTGCCCTCTTAGAACTGCTTTTGCTACCTCCACAAGTTTTGGTAATGTTGTGTTTCATTTTCGTTTGTTTCAAGATATTTTTGGATTTTTCTTTTGGTTTCTTCTTTGACCCGCTGGTTGTTCAGTAGCATGCTGTTTAATCTCCACAGTCTGTGAATTTTCCAGTTTTCCTCCTGCTGTTGATTTCTAGCTTCATACCACTGTGGTCAGAAAATATACCTGGTATGATTTCAGTCTTCTTAAATTTGCCAAGACGTGTATTGTGGCCTGTCATATGACCTATTCTGCAGAATGTTCTGTGTGCCCTTGGCAAGGAGGTTTGTTCTGCTGTTGGATGGAATGTTCTGTATGTCTACTCGGTCTATTTGGTCTAAAGGATAGTTTAAGTCCAGTGTTTCTTTGTTGATTTTCTGCCTGGATGATCTATCCATTGTTGAAAGCAGGATACTATCATTGTATTATTGTCTATTTCCCCCTTCAGCTCTGTCAGTATCTGCTTAATATATTTAGGTGTTCCGATGCTGGGTGCACATGTATTGTATTCACAATTATTACATCCTCTCGATGAACTGAAAGGGGTATAACTGATCTGGAACAGACCAGAATTCCACACACAAAGAGTTAACAGTGCTGCAAAGGTAAGCATACATATGAATGCCTCTTCCAACAGAGTATACTCCTTAATGGAAGAGTCAGAAATTAAAATCAAAACTACTATTAAAAATCCAGTTTATTTTTAAAAAGTCACTTGTAAATTGTAACACCAATCTGAGGAGATAAGGCTGAGTGGCACTTGATGGTAAATTAGGCATAAAGTTCTTCATTTCAATAGGACACAAAAACTATACACAGTATTCATACAAGTATTTTCTGCCCTAGAACATCATTATTTTAAGGCAGGGGTCAGCATACGTTCTATTTAGGGCCAGATATTAAATAAATGTTTTCAGCGTTGCAGGCCATTTGGTCTGTCACAGCTATTCAGCTCTGCTGTAGGAGTGCAAATGCAGCTTTGGATAACATGTGAGCAAACGGATATGGCCAGGACTGGCCCTGACTGTTCTAAAGCATCATGTCAGAAAAGGTCACTGGAGAGAAATCTTTTGGACTCAACTGCAGATTGTGGGTAAAGTGGTTTAACAGAAAGACTACACATCACTATAAACCATGTCCACAGAGTTTTGTGGTGGTTCTAGCAAACGCCCTAAGACCTGTCCTCCCTGCTATCTAACGAGTGTTATTTGCTACTTTTTTAACTAAAAGAACCCAAAGACCTCCAGTAGCAGAATCCTGACCTATTCTCTGAAATGGATTCTTCTGAAAATATAAAATAAGTTCTTTCAGAGTTTATTCTTCTAAGTTAGCTTCCTTACCGTGACAAACTACCAAAATAATTTTCATGATTAGTATGGTTAAAGATCATTTCAGAGGTTGCAATAAATACCTCAACCAGCACCACTTTCAGCTCTCATCAAGAGAAAAGATGCAAAGTCATAAGCAGAATTTGGCCAGTACTCAAAGGGACACTGTATCTCACCCTTTCTTTAGACTTCACAGTGTGGAGCAAAGTCCACACCATGTACACAGAGTAAGAAACGCTCATGCCCCTCCTCAGTCTAACCTCCATCATCAAACAACAGTCAGGTCGCCTAACTGCACAATGGGTACACAGCCCCAGAATGGAAAAAACAAGGAAGGACTGGCCCTCCTTTTGGCATCTGGCCTATTCTTGTGTGAGTATTAAGAGGGTATGTGATGTGGGTAATGATGACTAACGCTGTGCGGGTAGACCCAACCTTCCTATCACACTACAGCGCACGGCCCTGCACAGCAGAGCCTCACCTACCCCCTAGCTTACCTTGCTTCTTCACTTGCTGCAGAAGAAGATCCTTCATGGCAGGCTCTTCTGCGAGGTCAGAGGGGACTTCCCCTTCACTGTTCACAACACCCACGCTGGCTCCATGGTTAATGAAATACCTGTGCAGACAAGATCCAGAGTCAAGGTTCTCTCTCCAGTCTAACATCAGCTTACACTCCTATCCCTGGGGTTCAATGCAGAGCACGGCCTCTGTTCTGGAGTTTTTAATGTGGTCCCAGATAAGGTATTCCACTGTTAATTTCTAACTCCACTAGCCTTCAATAATGAGGATCAAAAGCTTCCCTATTTCTTGGTAAGAACAATGCCTACAAGCGGGATTTCCTTCACACTCATGTGCCTAACCCCCACCCTCTCATTCCCAGTGGACAGCAAGAGACTCTCTAAATATCACAAGGAAGACATGCAGCCCTAAAGCTCACCCACCATCCCTGGGGTCCAAACACAGGCTCCCAAAAGGACTTACTACACCTGTAATATTGAGAATGAGAGTTCCCAGAAGACATGTAAAGAAGTAATTCTCACAGAAACTTTCCCAATGCCACATTAAGAGTATATTAAGTAGTGTTGGGGCATGAAAACAGAAAAATAAAGAACGAATTAAAATTTTCATCAATCTGCCTAAATTACGCCTTCATAGAACTCTCCCTTCAACCAGCCAGGTATATGAAATCTACACTCTAAGAAGAAACTAAATTACTGAGGAAACAAACTGTTCTATTCTAAATGATTAAATTCTATATTGAAATATAATACTTGATCCTAAAGAAGAAAGGTCTGACAATTTTAATACCTTACATAGATCCTTTCTGATTTTCAAAGTACTTTCACGTAAAATTATATAATGAGTCTTAAACAATTTTATGAAGTAGGCAAGGTGGGTACTATTAGGGGGCAAATGGCAGAGGTTATGCCCCAGTCTTTTGAATTCAAGTCTAGTTCACCTTGGCACTAAATCAAGTTACTTTTGGGCCAGTGAGAATCCCAATTATGCTGGGAGCTCTATCAAATATAAGTATTTAAAGGAGAAAGAAAAACTGTTTAAATTAAACTTCAACGAATCAACAATTCAGTAAGCATGTACTGGTCCCCTCCTGCGTTTAAAGGTACCACATTTTAGACACTGCAGAAGATCTTAAGAGGATAATCAACGCATGGCCACTGTATTCAAGGAGGCAGAGGAGAATCAACAAAGATTACATCAAGACCACGTTTTTGCTTTCTCATTGCCTAGCACCTAGTATAAATAGAGCTTCAATAAATGTTTTTAACTTACAGATTGATTCCACATATATGAACTCATCTCATTTTCAGCTTTCTCCATCTTTCCCTCACAGACTCAGACGGAAACAAACTCTTTCTCCTCCAAGGCTAACCTGCTCCACGTGTTTTCTTAGTTGTACTGAGGCCCGGTCCTCTGTCCATCTGTTGCCCCTCATTTCCCTAATCAAGAGCTCCTCTCTTTTGGTTTCTCCCCTTCAGGACAAAGAGGATGTTCAACTACACCTCCCCAACCCTGAAAAATCAAAATGCAAATAATATACACAGTAAGCACTCGATAAATGCTTTCTGGATGGAACTGTACCCTCTGCTCCAATCAAACTTGATGCCTCACTGAACCCAGACACACCCCACTGTCGCCCAGTCTCTCCCACAGATTGAGTAGTTTCTCCCGACTGATGAAACACCCTCCCCTTCTCCTTTCCCTGCTAGAAACTTTTCATATCTTTCAAGGTCCACTGAAAATGCCTTTGCCTGTTCTCACCAACCACACATTCCCTCTCCTTCCGTGAACTCAGTCCTCCCCAGCACTAAGTCCGCACTCCTGTCGTGACACACGCGGGTCTCGATGCAGCTGCCCCACCAGGCTGGAAGCTACTTCAGGGCAACAGCTGTGCCCTTCTCATGGCTATCACTGCCATGAGGTCTGACGTGCTCTTTTCTCTCTTGGCAACCCACAAATACTACGTGAAATAAATAAAACATCTTAGCCACTCTGCTCTGACACCCGTTCCATTCTTTACTGGATCAGGCACAATGTCACTTGGGCATACAGGCCCCTGCTTTTCCCTTTTCCGACAAGTTCTTAGACCCATGATCAGGAAGACTCATTTCTAGAAAGTAATCTGGTTCAGAAAAAGATTCTTCTTAAGTAAGGCTACCTTCCTAAACCATTTTAAGGGTGAGGAGGAAACAGGAAACACATCTCTAGCTTCACACTTTTACCTGAACAAGAATCCATACCAACCTATGAGGTACGATTTTTTAATTTATTATATTTTTTTTATCTATGGCCGCACCATGCAGCGTGTGGGAGCTTAGTTCCCTGACCAGGGATCAAACCTGGGTCCCCAGGGGCTTCCCTGGTGGCTCAGTGGTTGGGGGTCCGCCTGCCGATGCAGGGGACGCGGGTTCGTGCCCCGGTCCGGGAAGATCCCACATGCCACGGAGCGGCTGGGCCCGTGAGCCATGGCCGCTGAGCCTGCGCGTCCGGAGCCTGTGCTCCGCAACGGGAGAGGCCACAACAGCGAGAGGCCCGTGTACCGCCAAAAAAAAAAAAAAAAAGATACAAAAAGAAAAATGACAAAATGATCAAACGCTAATCGTATCTGAAACACTGTTCAGAGGCCCTGAGGTGAGCCAACCAAAATGAGTAGCATAAGCAACGGGGTTCTTTCGTTGTCCAGAAAATGCTGCTGCACAGATGAGTATGTAAAGATGGTCAAGTGGATACCGTCTAAGGGCGATGCACAGCAGAAGGTAAGGAGGGCCGTTCCCACCACCCCACCACAAAGGGGGTCTGGTCCAGCTCATCTTTCCTGGCCAGACTTTCATGTCTGACTACTAATCACCTGTATGGAAACAGTAACTCTCATCAATTCATTTCACTCAAGGTAATATTTATTTGGGCAAGAGACACTTAAATTGTGAACTTATTTCCAAAGGAACTATGTTCATCCACAAAGATGAGATAAAGAAACCACCGTGAAAAAGCATTTACAATCATCCTCTGTACTCAGCTTCACAAAAGGAAGAAAAAAGAGCCTCCGTGGATCACGCCAACACGAGGGGCCCTAATTCCAAGCGTGAGCTCTGCCTGTTACCTTCCAATGGAGAAAAGTGAAATCCTTGAATTGATGAGATTTGATAGCTCAAAATCACAAACAAGCCACCTGAACAAATAATCAAATATCAATGATGAGGGACTAACATGTTCTATAAATGTTTCTTAGATCCAGTTTTCAAGTGAAAATGGAAACCTCTGAGGAAGCCACCTTAACTCCTCAGCATCGGAACGTTGCTGAATGGGTTAGGCTGAGAATCAGAGCCCTCCCGTGAGACCCTGCGAAGGGGCAGCCCGGCGAGAGGAGGCGACTGATTCACGGAACCAGAACGGAGACAGGATAAAACCGCGCTGCTGACTCCTGCTGGCGGTGGGGCCAGTCCAGCCGCCCGCTCTTTAGAACAAGAAGCCCAGTCAACACCAGTGCTTCGGCCTGATCTTTCTCTGGCTCTGACCCTGCCGCTGTCTGACCTCCCCCACTGGCACCCTCCCTCAGGACACCCGGGCAAAGTAGTTTCTGTGGGAGGCCATTCCCAGGCCTCTGCAGAGCTGTTTGCTGAACAGATGAAATGTAACGGAGCTCTAATCCTACTGAAAGTGGCCTTGAGACAAGCAACTGCATCTTCAAAGGGCCACAGCGTATCATGATTTTATTTAGAGAACTTGCCTTAGCAATCTACACTTACTCTCATGTAGAATACACTCAATTGCCTCATTTTAAAGATGTTTTAAGTGCCAACGTCTCTTTCTATTTAAAAATAACCTCCCTGACCACTCCTTCATTCAACAGACATCTACTTAGTGCCCCCTCCAGCCCAGACACTATGTGGTTGGGATTCTTCTGCCCAGGGAGGGGCCCCGGCTGTGCTGGAGGCTGGTCTCAATGAGGGCTGGGCTGGGGGTGGGGGGGTGTGCGTGCCCCTCCCACCCTTCCTTTGCTCGGATGCTTGGCTCTCACTCTTCTGCTATTACCTACGTGAATTCTGTGACCAGCAGCCAGGCATTCTCCACCTTCATTTGTATTAAGCATTGCTTTTTTTAAAAAAAAACAATAAAACAGGTTTACAAAAAAGTCCAGAAAAATTCTCCAGGTCTGCCCACATGTGTCCAGCTATAGCTGCTCAAAAAGTCAACCCAGGGCTTCCCTGGTGGCGCAGTGGTTGAGAGTCCGCCTGCCGATGCAGGGTACGCGGGTACGTACCCCGGTCCGGGAAGATCCCACATGCCGCAGAGCGGCTGCGCCCGTGAGCCATGGCCACTGAGCCTGCGCGTCCGGAGCCTGTGCTCCGCAACGGGAGAGGCCACAGCAGTGAGAGGCCCGCGTACCGCGCAAAAAAAAAAAAAAAAAAAGTCAACCCAGACAGTGCAACAGACAGAAGCCACCTCTGCATATCCCAACGAATATGAATTACCCGAAAATAGAAGCAAACACAAAATTTCAACTAAAAAAACTACAGATTTAGCAGCTATGTAAAACACAGCATCAATTATTCCTTAAAAAAATTCAATTTCCTGCTTTTATAATTTGCAGTAAAGAGAAATTACTACTATTTATGAAATTCAAATCCTTCAGAGTGAAAGAGGAACGAAGGCTGTCCCACAAGCGCCCCACCGGCACAGACACTCACTCCGCGATGTTGAGGTGGCCACAGGACGCTGCTGCGTGGAGGGGCGTCCAGCCCTCGCTGTCCTGCTGGTTCACACTGGCTCCGTTCTCCACCAGAAACTTCACCATGTCCACATTTTCATCAATACAAGCCTGAAAAGAAAAGTCCATCCATTTACTCAGCAAGTACTTACTGAGTTCTACACCACGCCAGACGCTGCTCTGGGCACGGACAATGCAGCAGCGCTGATGAAACACTAATTTCCATTTCTTGCATCCTGATGCAAGTGTCCGGAGTGTGACTTCTCAGCTTTGTGACCTTATGCAAATCCCTGAATTCTTCCCATGCCTCAGTATCTCAGCCGTGAAACAGACATAATGATATTTAATCTTACTTATAGTGCTGTTAGGGTTAAACGAGGAGAGTGACTTCTAAAACTATAAATGGGTGAGCTGTTTCATCATTATAAAAATAAGAGGGAATGTTAGGAACCACTAATTTGCCCATGAATTTTAAAGGAAAACAGTCATATAGGACCAAATGCAACTTTCTCAGTGGGAAGTTGCAGTTTATCTTCTAGGGCTGCTAAACTATCCCCACTTTGGTGAGAAAGGGTGCAGTGATCCTTCAAACAGAAGAAATGTATTTTCTTTTCACGTATCTTCTGAATAGCCGCAGACAATATGGCAAAGTATGTTTGCAGTTGTGATTGGCTGGGCATCCTTAGCTGCCCAACTCACAGCAACAATGAGGAGAAGGCAGAGAGGCTTTCTGAATAAAGCCTTCCGGCCTACCAGAAGCCCAAAAGGAACACTCACAAACAGCAGCGAGGCCTGCCAAGACCCAAAGGCCATCTAGACTATCGACAGAGTAAAAGGAGGCAAAAAGCCCACACCGGTAAGAGTGACCATCATCAAGGCTGCGGTGGATCCAAAACAGCTGAGACAATTCAGGACCAGAAACAAATGAGAGTCCTCTTTCTAAAACTTGTCTCTTAACCCCCTCCTTTTCAAAAGAACAAAGGTTAAAGCTTTGGCTGAGAAACAATTATCTGGATCAAAATTTTTTTTTTTTTTTTCCCCCCGGTACGCGGGCCTCTCACCGCTGTGGCCTCTTCCGTTGCGGAGCACAGGCTCCGGATGCGCAGGCTCAGCGGCCGTGGCTCACGGGCCCAGCCGCTCCGCGGCATGCGGGATCTTCCCGGACCGGGGCACGAACCCGCGTCCCCTGCATCGGCAGGCAGACTCTCAACCACTGCGCCACCAGGGAAGCCCCAAAATGATTTTTATAATGATATTAACACATGATTTGCCTTTTCTGCTGTGTTGACATTTGCACTAACAATGCAAAGACATGGTGGGGAGAACTCCTGGAGCCTTTGCACAAGTCAAGGGAGGCACCAGAGGGTGCGGGTGCTGACTGTACTCTTCCTGGCCACATGCTCTCAAGCAAAACAAAACCCAAAAAAGGCCAGTTTCACTCAAGAGTGACCTTGATGAAGCAGTAAACATTATTAATTTTATTAAACTGTAAGCGTTCGTAATACTGTGTGTGACAAAACAGCAGGCACACATAAAGCCCTTCTCCACGGAACAAAGCACAGCACCCTCCCTAAGCAAAAAGCTCCTGCGCATCTGTTTGAGTTGCAAGATCGAGGAGCAGCTTTTCCACAGATGCTGTTTTTCCTCAAAAGAGCAACCGACAGGTAAATTACAATGATTAAGACTTGAAAACGAACAAGGTGAGCCCGTCACTTCAAAGAAAAAAACCTAATATTTGTTGCCAATGATAAAATTTGACCATCCAATTAAAATCAGAATTTTGGGAAACATACCCACTACCATGAGCTTGACAGCTTCCTAATACTCGGTTTTCTGATGCGGTCAATGGGATTATCAACAAATGTGGTCTTTTGATATTATAGACTGAAACGTATTAACATCTGGAAGATGTGCATAACTCAATGAACCCATATTTTCCACATAATCAGATGCATGGTGTGAGAAAATCATGCATGGGTAAAAGATTCATTCAAAATACAAGTTAGACCACCGGATGTTAATATCTCAAAGTAAGAAAAGTCCACTGACATGGTTTCAGATTCCACACTGCAACTAACATTTAAGAAACTACTATATACTTACTGGCATTTTAGTATACTGCCAAGAAGAATACCCACAGTTGTCTGGACAGACTATTAAAATATTCCTCCCTTTTCCAAATAGACATCCATGTGAAGCCAGATGTTCTTTATATACTTTAATCAAAACAAGGTATCGTACACAAGACTGAATGCAGACACTAAGAGATTTGCAAAAATGTAAAACAATGCCACTCTTCTCACGCCACCATGTCAGTGGACTTTTCTTACTTTGCTTTTGTTTTTGAAAGTATATAGCTCTTTCCAATTAAAATATGTGATTTATATGAACATGTAATGGGTTATTGCTATTTTAAATGAATTAATAATAATATTAATAATATTTTCAAGATTTTTCAGTAATATATAACAATACTTATGAACGAAAGCTCTTTGGGGTCCTGAGTAAGTTTTTAGCGTGTACAGGATTCCTTAGATGAAACAGTTTGAGAACTGATGTCTTCATTGAAATATACCAAGGGATATTTTATGGTGATAATGAGCGACAGTTTAAACAGCAAAAGGGTTTACTGTGGGAAGAATTCAGGCCAGAATTCAGAGGGTAACTACTACACTTAAGAAGCACCTATCCTACCAAGAGGACTTCAGGAAACCCCTCCAGATAAACCGCGTGTCAATCCCGCTTAGAAACAAAGGATGGATGACAAGCGGTTGATGCAATCTAGAGGATATTTGATTAGGCAACCTTGGTTACAAAATGACATCTTCACTCATTTCCCCCAAACCATTTGATACTCTTTTTACGATTAGTGAGATTAGCTAAACATCTCAACCTAGATTTGATTTGACGTCACATAATATATTCCTCCAACACGATCTTTTGAGGCCAGACGACTTTTATAGCCAGTATTCACAACAGTCTCTTTTTCAACAAGCAGCTCCAAAAATTACATTTCTTCTATGATGTTTTCTTAGGTTGATCAATTGCGACAAGCTTTCCCCATTTATACTTCTTTACCAGGTAAAATATTTCATAACTATTCATAACATTATAAACTATTTCATAATTATGATTATCACTAAATCTCTCATATACTGTATGTCTGCCAGTCTATAATCCCACCAGGCAAAATTTAACCAACCCCTTGCAGAGTACCTCACTAAAAACTATTAACACTTTAACTGTGAGGATGGAAGAGGGCATTTAAAAAAAGTTTTTTTTTAATTAATTTATTTTTGGTTGTGTTGGGTCTTCGCTGCTATGCGCGGGCTTTCGCTAGTCGTGTCAAGTGGTGGCTACTCTTCGTTGTGGTGCGTGGGCTTCTTATTGCGGTGGCTTCTCTTGTTGTGAAGCACGGGTTCTAGGTGCCCGGGCTTCAGTAGTTGTGGCTCGTGGGCTCTAGAGCGCAGGCTCAGTAGTTGTGGTGCACGGGCTTCGTTGCTCCGCGGCATGTGGGATCTTCCCTTACCAGGGATCGAACCCGCTTCCCCTGTACTGGCAGGCAGATTCTTAACCACTGCACCACCAGGGAAGTCCGAGGGCACTTTTCAAAAAGGTGCTAAAGTCCAAGGAGAAGAAAGTGGTTTAGAGGGTAAGTACTCTCTCTGCCCATGTAGTCATAAACTCCTGTGTCAGGAAGGTCAAATGTGCCAGCTTGACCTGTGTTAAGCAGCTGGGTCAACTGCTCCTTGCTTGGCTGCAAATGTATTTGGCTCTGAAAGAACAGCCTGAACACTTAGCCAATGGCCACACCACCACTAGGCAGAATTTTGGAAGCCAGTGTTTTCAAGATGATTCTTCACCCTTTGCAGATGATGGCATCCAAATTCCTGAGGCTAAAATAACCCCAGCTAGTCCAGGTATCAAACAGGAGAAAACCTGTCTTTTCTCTTTCCTCCCCTCTTACGTATCTCCCTTCCTTTTCTTAATCTCCTTCACCCATCATAACTTTAGTTCTCTTCCTTTTCAGTTTCATAATTTCTGTCTATGAATCTTGAATCCTTGATACAGTATTTTTATAAGCATGACACTGTGAGGATGTCCGGGACAATAACAACAAAAAGCTGGCCTAATCTGCGACGTAATCTGACAAAGCATCAATCTCCAAAGAATCATTTCAGAGAAAATAAAGCAGGACAACTGTTAGGTGATTCCCAACACCCTCCACAGAGTGCAGGACAGTGTACCGTGAGAAGCATCAGCTTTGGAGCCAGGCGGACCTGGGCTCGTGCCCCAGCCCTGCCAGCGCGCAGAGTCTTGATCGAGGATACAACCTGAGCGCCAGTGGCTCACCTGGAGCACGGGAATGCTGCCCACCCCGCAGGCCTTAGTGAGGGTGTAGGAGATGAGCCCTTGGCAGAGCGTGTGGCACTGCTGTTGTCAAGCCCACTGCCCTCCAGCTCCAGCGCCCTTTGGGAGGAAGGCAGCTCGGTTGCAAACGTCTTTGAACGAGCAAGGTTCGGGAGCCTGTTTGTTAATCTGCCTTCAGGAAATTCCCTCCAGGGCCCAGGATCCTGCGAGTTCCTAAGGTCAGGAGCCACAGGACTCAAACAGTACGTCCACAGTTAACTAAAGAGGATCGTCGTCGGGCAGACCCGCCAACACATTTGTAGGACAGTCACTCTCATGACATATCTTGGAGTGACCGTTCTCTGTTCTTTGTTTTTTTTTCCCCCTCCAGAAGAAAGAATATGACTAAAGTCATGGAGGAGAGACAAACAGTCCCTGAAAACCTTCTCAACTAAACAATGACTAAATTTAGACGCCCTCTGCCCACTCCGTCTGCAGCTGTGCTGCTGACTCATGGGGACTAGGCCGGCAGGATGAGCAGACTCGCCATCTACGAAAGCCGCGCCCGGGCCGTGGCCCCCAGCGCTGCGCCTCCACACAGGGCTGCGGGAGCCTTCCCCACACACAGGTCTTTCCTTCTCTTGAACAGGCAAAGAAGGCTAAACAGCTTTCTGCTGCTACTTTTGACATCAGTGGGAAAGCTCTTCTTTGCATTTAACCCTATTCTTTCTGCTGTGGCTTATGTCCATTTCTTTCTATTTTCCTTCCCTAAAGACACGCAGAATATTACTAAAGTAACAACTTGTTCTAAGCTCCTTGAGAAAAAGAGATATTATTTAATTATTAGTCCAGAAAGCTATCAGAAAAATTGCCAGGTAATAATTTAAAGCTTCCTGAAGTCAGCATGTCACAGTTCCCTGGCAATGAGAAGCTGCCTCCAAGGAAAATCCTTGATTTTAGCGGTGAAATGGGCAAGAGCGCCACAGTCCCTCTACTGTACCTAACACTGCTCTCTCTCCAGCAAGGGCTGATGGTTGACCAGTGCCAGAGCTAATCTGGGAGTGCAGGGGCCGCCTTACAAAACAAAGCCTCCTCCGTTCCCAAAACAGCCTGCAACTGTCACCGCCACCAAGCGCCACCGGTCCAAGCGCTGACCTTGCTGCCGTGTCTCAGGACACTGCTCAGACTACCTGCCTGGGCCCAGAACGGCGTCTCCCCAACAAAGGCCCGTCCACCCCAGCACAGGGGACATGCTGACGCTGGCCTTGGGGCAGCGGGACGCCTATTTGTTTGGATTTCTCAGCCCACGCTTGCCTTGATTTCCACAAATCAGGCTGACAAAAGTGCTGGGAGATGACGATGCTCGTAATACATCCCCACCGCATACCTTTATCTATTTTGTCCTTTACACTCCCAAACTTTTATAATTCAATAACAATAATTTACATATAGTGTATATAACTCAAAGTTTATATTATTCCCAAAATTATATAATTTCAACTTTATGCTGAAAACCCTAACTGCCTGGAGATAACAGCGAAGAGCCTAATGTCGTTCACAAAAATATTTATCAGCCAAACACCCTGAATCACCCATATGAAATTCTCAAGTCACTGCTAGCAAAGCTAGAATGTCAATTCCACAAGGGCAGGAATCTTTGACTATTTGTTCACTGAGATATCCCAAATACCTAGAGCAGCACTGGGCACCTAGTAGGACACCCAAAGATGTCTGCTGAATAAGAAGAACGAATGCCCAAATGCGCAGAAAGTCACATTTTCTATACGTTCTGTTGATTCTCGGTTATCTGGACTCACCAAGGGCTTCCCTCCAGACTAATCCCACCAAAATCATACGGCACATCCAAGTACGGGCTGGGGCTAGACTGAGGACGCTGTATATTGATGCCTCCCATACATTCTGTTGTGTTCACAGATCTCCGTTCCTTTGATGCAGTGTGTTGAACAGTGGCCCCCAAAAGATACGTCCATGTCCTAACCCCTGGAACTGGAGAGTGTGACCTGACTTGGAAAAGGGGTCTTTGCAGGTGTAATGAGGTTAAGGTCTTGAGGTGAGACCCTAAGTCCAATGACAAGTGTCCAACTAAGAGGTAGGCAGGCAGGCAGGGGGAGATCTGACAAAGGCAGACGAGGAGGTGGCAGTGTGACCACGGGGACAGAGACTGGAGTGATGCGGCCACAAGGAACGCCGACCGTCACCAGGAGCTGGGAGAGGCAAAGAACAGGTTTCTGCCCTGGAGCCTCCAGAGGCAGTGTGGTCCCATCAACACCCTGATTTCAGACTTCTGGCCTCCAGAGCTGTGAGACAATAGATTTCTGTTGTTTTAAGCCACGAAGTTCCTGGTGATGTGTTACAGAAGCCGCAGGAAACTAATACGACTGGCGCGGAACAGGAAGTCAGAACCTAGAGAGCCTGCCACTTCCTCACACCCTGGTACTAACAAAAGTCACAGCAGCGGGTCACCCTTCTTTGCCAGATGAAAGCTGGTCAAAAAATTAATTATACCACTTCTTAAGATACAGCTGCATTTAACAGAAGGTTTTAGAAGGTTTTTCGATCAATTTTCAGCCCAAAGAGCAACTGCCCTGGAAGAGCTGACCAAGTGCTTGCGTTAGGCACGCTGCTGCAGGTGCTCTGGCCGAGGACTGGAGCTGACACTCGGGGGGGCAGTGAGTGAGCGGACTCACTCATTCATGGTGAGCCCACTGTGGACACAGCATGTCTGAGCTCAAAGTCCCCTTGCTCCAGCAGGGCAGCCTCACCGTGTGACAAGAATTCAGACGAACAGATTCAAGGTGATAAAGAAGTCAGTACATTTGGAAATCTCAACCATCAGCAGATCAGCACGAGAAGGCTTTACCTTACTGTAGTTCATACCGCCTGACCCAGTGCTTGAGTCAAACCTTCCATTCCGCCCGTGATACAGTGTAACCACTACTGAAGTGAGAATCATAACAGCAGTCTGCTCCGACAGGCAGGTGACCCAGCCACTGTCAGCTCTGTGTGAGACTCACAGCCCCACTGGCATGGACAGTTTGGCTCCCAGATGGTGAGAACTGTATTTGATTATGTACTCAGTGGTCAGGCAGGCTCTGGACACAGATCTGAGGCCTTTCAGGAGAGAGAGCCAACACAGACATCAGAAGGAAAGAATTTTCCATGGAGTGTACACTAAGATTCTTGTTCTCGATAAACTGGCATGCTATCCCCAGACTGTAAGTGTTCATAATTTGGGACCAGAGAACACCTTCCTTCAGTTAAGAGCAAGTATTATACTGTCTAAGGGTTGGCCGTATTCAGATTTCAAAAATATGTTCATTCTGGGTTCTAATACGACATCCTCAAAGTGCCGCAAGCCTAACCCTTCTAATAACGTTTCCCTCAACCTTCCCCGTGCATTTAAATGAAGAAAAGCCCATTAAGTTCTCTTACAGGTATCACCTTGGCAACTTCTGTACTAATAAAGGCTATATACAGCTGACCTAACTTTTGTCATCAAGGCAGGTTTTTGAAAAGTCAAGAAGAAGAAAGAAGATGAAGAAAGGGCCCAGAAAATGAAAGCTGCATCTTCTCAAAGCCCATGATTATTCTCAAACAGAAGTTTTATAGTTCCAGTCTCCAAATCTCTATCTGTCACTCACTGATAATCTTAATATTGAGGAACAATAAATGAGGCCTAATAATTGTGGTAAATTCCAAGCATGAGTTTCTCTCAGATCAAAAGAGTGTATATGGCTAAATCAGCCTGACACTTGTACAGCAATAAGAAAGCCCTTGGAGAGATTATCTTCTCACAGACTGTGCACATAAGGGCTGAGGCTTACCAAGTCATGAAATGATTCACCTTAACAGACTAGATCAAAAGAGGTTCCCTGGGAAAAGTAGACTATAACAAAGCTGTAGAAGGAAGGAAGGAATGTGGCAGCTGGAACAGTCAGCATTATGACTTCGCATTCTACAGATGCAGAAACTAGCCCAGAAAAGTTAAATGAATTATTTAAGGTCACATACTCAGTTGTGGAACCACCTAAGTTTTCTACCTACCAATTTAGAGGCACCCAAAACAGTATTCATGGGCCATGCTCAAGATACCACTTGGCCCATGGAACTTTTTTTTTTTCTGGCTGCACTGTGTGACATGAGGGATCTTAGCTCCCCAACCAGGGATCGAACCTGTGCCCCCTGCATTGGGTGTGGGGAGTCTTCACCACTGGACCGACAAGGAAGCCCCTTGTGTGTGTGTGTGTGTGTGTGTGTGTGTGTGTGTGTGTGTGTGTGTGTGTGTGATGGAACATTTTTAATACCTGACACTATCTTCCTAAAAATGACGTTGCTTTAGCATATACAGGGTAAACTGACATTAGTCTAGCTCTGCAATAATTTCATATGAGGAATGTGGCCAACTGGTTGATGTGAGTTGGTCACTCCTGACTAGACTAAATGCAAAACACAAAGATCCCACTTAAAGTGCCTGGGTTACCACTCTGTTTATTAGCATGAGGCTAGATTAGAAACCTCCCTCATAGCTTGGCTACCTGTCCTAACCGCAGCCCAAGGTCCACCCTGCTGCCAGTTGGCATGTAAACTGCTGTCCCATGGAGAGCGATTTTTCTATTTAACTCCAGATCACTCTGTGCCCATAAACAAGTGTTTCACAAGCCACAAGAGTATGGTCTGAAAGCAAGGGCACGGGCAATGTTCCACGCTGTCAAGTAAGCCTCAAAAAAGGAAGGCAGGCAATTCTGGGACCTGAGCTGGGTAAGGAGTAAAAGCCACAAAGAAATTACGGAAGGTCAGACTCTCAAAGTATAAATCAGTACAGCAAATTTTATTCCTAAAAGAAGACATTAAGCAAGAAGTGATTATTTTCCCAGCATTTTCATCCAGAGTTTTGCATAGGCAAAGCTACTAATATATTAGTCTGTGTCATGTCTTCCCATGGGCAGAGTCCTACACTGCAGAGGCAGCAGGGAACGCAATCACACAACCCTACCAGGTACAGTGCGGTAGTCTACAGTGCGGACTATGGAATTAAGACTGCCTGGTCAAACCCTGGGACGACCAATCAGTAGCTCTGTGTTCTTGAAACAAGTGGTCTCTGTATGCTTCCGTTCCCTCATCTGCAAAATTATCGTACCAATCACAGTACCTACATCATGGGCCACAGAGGAGCTAGGGTACACAAAAGCACTTAGTGCCCAGTATACAGTTTGATGCTATGGAAGTGTTAGCTGCCACTGTGACTATTAACAGTATATTATTATTTTTGTTTAGTCTCTAAGAGCACAAGAAAGGGCAAAAATTATATACTTCATTTAAAATAAACACAAATATAGTATAAACTCTATGTAAGTTCCAACAGATGCCAACAGGCCACAGAAGTCGGGTTCTGTTAGTAAGAAAGAGAAGAAGTAAACGAGAGGTGGGACTAGAGGAAAGGAAGGACGACAAGCCAGGACTGGAAGAACAGCTCACAAGGGGGCTCTGGGCCCGCAGACCGGGTTGTACAAACGTAACAGAGTCGCTGCTGTAGAGGCCCATCAGGTCTGCTGTTAGCACAGGCAGAAAATCTGAGAAGACAGATTTAAGTTGCAGACCTGACACTGACACATCACCAAAGAACAGGTTAAGACTTTATCTTGGTGACGTGTCCCTTGAGCGTGAAGCACTTCTCGTTCGTTCACGTAACAAACATTTACTGAGGCCTATACTATGCCAGACACAGTGCTTAGGAAGAGGCAGGAATCAAAAATGAGTAAGACTTTACCATTTAGTGGTAGAAAAAGTCAGTTAAATGATACATGCACGAGGAATCATACTCTAACATAAAATAAGAGGCATGTGCAGTGTCAGAGCTCAGAGTACGGTGTCACTAACTTTGTCTGGGGGTGGCGGGGAGCACCTCCCAAGTGGGTGCTGCTCACCCGCGTCATAAAGGAGGAGGCACCGCCAGCTGAGAGCGCAGGGATGAAGAGAATCGGAAGAGAGGGAACAGGGCGCGCAAAGGCCCAGAGGGGAGGCAAAAGCTTTGGGGTGGCGAGGAGTTTGGCCTGTTGGTGCTCAGTCGGGGCGCGGCATACATGAAACTCTGAGCAGGGCTTCCATCTGCCAGACTTAAGAGTCTGGACTTCACCCTGCAGGCTAATGGGACATGGAAGGGGGGGAGGCTGGTGGGTGGGCTGGCAGCAATGAAGGCCCCGCATCGCCCTGTAAAGACTTTAACCTTATCCTGAAGGCGGCAGGGAGGGCCTGAGGTTTCGAAGCCAGGGGGTGAGACCATCAAAACTGTCCGAGAGGGCTTCCCTGCTGGCGCAGTGGTTGGGGGTCCGCCTGCCGACGCAGGGGACGCGGGTTCGTGCCCCGGTCCGGGAGGATCCCACATGCCGCGGAGCAGCTGGGCCCGTGAGCCATGGCCGCTGAGCCTGCGCGTCCGGAGCCTGTGCTCCGCAACGGGAGAGGCCACAACAGTGAGAGGCTCGCGTACCGCAAAAAAAAAAAAAACAACTGTCCGAGAGTGAGAACTGCAGTGGGAACATGAAGCCTGACCCGCCGGCAGGAAAAACTCCCGACGGAGACACCTCTTGGGAACCACAACCGAGGCCAGGGAGGGTGAGGTCCTGTCGGTGGAGACAGAGAAGGGATGGGTCTGAGGAGGGCTCCTGAGGCGGAAGGGACAGGGTGGCCTGTCAGAGCGCCAAAGGTGAAAAGGGGTGACACAGGCTTTTAGGAGCTTAGGACCCTGCGTGGACTGTGACACCACTGAGCCAAAACAGGGATTCTAAGCAAGTCTTAGAAGTCTTTTCTGTGCCTGGTTCCCAGGCAGCGCTAACTTCTCTCAAGGCCTCAGTGACTGCCACGTGCAGCGGGTACTGCCTGCTGCCCTTCCCCTCTGACACCACCCCCAAGCGAGCCCAGGAAAACCAAGGCCAAGAAGCCTGACCTCGCAGCTTCCCCGGCCCCGCAGCTAAGCCCCAGCTGGGTCAGTGTGAGGAGTGCTGTGGCCCGGCCCTGGCAAAGCATTATTGAACAGCAGCCCACAGAGCTGGGGAGCTGAGGTTACGGATCAGATCTCAGCTGCAGCTGAAATCTCTCTAACGTCACATGTTAGTGACAACAGTGGTGACTACAACCAAGAGAACACCTCCAATTTTTTCTCTAAAGTTTAAATCTCTGGGATAGGAAAGGAGCTGGTGAATTAAAAGCATTTTGTTGGGCCATGTGGCATTACAAAAAAAGATTTTTCACATTAAAAAGTCCAGGTTGAGGCTTTTAGAAAACAAGAGCACTTGGCCACGCTGGGGCCAGATTCCCACAGAGCGACGAGCGTTCGGAGCCGAGCGGCACTCGCCGCCTCCGGGCAGAGCGCGAGCTCCTGGCGCCCCGCCATCCCCACTGGGTTCCACCCTGCCCGCCACGTGCCCTAGCCGCTCTCCCCAGGTACTGTGTCATGAAAACATTCAAACATACGGAGAAGTTCAAAGAACTTCAACTTCCTCCCAGCCTGCAGTCCACCACGAACCCTGCACTAGACTTGCTGTACCACACACCCACCCCTCACCGACTCAGACCTCTGCCACAACGCCCCGAAACCCTCCACCGTGCATATCATTAACTAGCGCTCAATGCGTGCGCACAGCCTTATTTTTCTTTTGAAGTAGATTCTGCACATGGGGAAAGCACACACCTTATGTGCTTCACTCACTGGGTCTAGACAAACGTCTGCACTCGTGAGGCCCATCGCTGTAGGTGTCTGAGCTGCATCCCTGAGGCATCTGACCCCTGACACAGGGACTGCTTTCCAACTTGCTCTGACCTCTGCACCTTGGCCTGTGGCCAAGGAAACGCTGGCTACGAGCAGAATCATAGTTGACCTTTCTTAAGGCAGCATCGTATTTCTGCTGGGCCTTAACAGACCAACTCTGGGTATAATCAATTTTTGTTGTTGTTGTTTTATTTATTAGAAGTATTGTATTTTTTACAATTGAAGTATAGTAGGGAGCTCCTTGGTGCTGTAGTGGTTAGGACTTAGTGCTTTCACTGTCGTAACCCAGGTTCAATCCCTGGTTGGGGGAACTGAGATGCCACAAGCTGCACAACGGGGCCTAAATAAATAAATACATAGATACATAAATAAATTGAAGTAGAGCTGATTTACACTGCTGTGGTAGTTCCCTGGTTTACAGCCAAGTGACTCAGTTATACATATATATATTTATATATATATTATTTTTCAAATTCTTTTCCATCATGGTTTATTACAGGATATTGAATATAGTTCCCTGTGGTATACAGTAGGACCTTGTTGTTTATCTATATTATATATATTAGTGTGTGTATGTTAATTCCAAACTCCTAGTTTATCCCTCCCCCCCTCCCCTTTGGTAACCATAAGTTTGTCTTCTATGTCCGTGAGTCTATTTCTGTTTTGTAAATAAGTTCATCTGTATCATCTTTTTTAGATTCCACATATAAGTGGTATCATATATTTGTCTTTGGCTTACTTAGTATGACAATCTTTAGGTCCATCCATGTTGCTGCAAATGGCATTATTTCATTCTTTTTTATGGCTGAGTAATATTCTCGTGTGTGTGTGTGTGTGTGTGTGTGTGTGTGTGTGTGTGTGTGTGTGTGTACACCACACCTTGCTGATGGACATTTAGGTTGTTTCCATGTCTTGGCTATTGTAAACACTGTTGCTATGAACATTGGCATGCATGTAACTTTTGGAATTAAGAGTTTTCTCCAGATATATGCCCAGGAGTGGGACTGCTGGATCATATGGCAACTCTATTTTTAGTTTTTTAAGGATAATCAATTTTGCTGATAATATAAATTCACTATTGGGGCTCAAAGAGAAGGTAATAGCAGTTAAGACTTTAGAAATCTAAATAACTTTTTTTTTTTTCCTGAAAGCATCAATCTAAATAATTTAAGAAACACGGCCTATAGTCCAACTCTCAGACTGCTAAGTCCTGGAGGTAAGGCAGTGGAATGAATAGTACAAATCAATAAATAACTCAAACATCCCTTGAGGTCACACACACGGAAGAGTTAGACTCCACCCTCTCTGACTAGCTTAGTGGTATTGCCAAGGTAACAAGGAGAGCTTCTGTTTTTTACTTGTTAAGAGAAGGCATTACTAAGCCCAGGAAAAGATCAGGAATAGCAAAAAGAAACCTCATGTTCCAGAGGTAGAATAATGCACAAGTGAAAACCTGAAAAAAGGATTAAAAATTTACTTAAGTTGAAGACATAGCCCAGCTATGCAATGGCATCCCTTTACGGAAATAAAAATGAGAATTGTCCCTGTCTCCTTTCACGGCAAGTGCTTACTTATCTGTAATCAAACCCCAGACTCCTGAAGCACTTGGCGGGCAGTGCACCCAGGATTAGGCAACCCTCGCCAAGGTCGGGTAGGTCAGCTGCTGCTGCAGACGTGTTGAAGGTGAAGGGCAGCGTGGGCTCTTTCAACGGTCTCCATCACCTCATTCGTGGACGGGCCGAGCCCAAGCGTGAGCACGGGCACATCCAGGACAGAGGTGGAGGGCACATTTCGGAACAGAAGGGGGGGCAGCACAAGGTACGACACAAGCAGAAAATCCAACACAAATGCCAGAGCCCAGCCTGATCTCTCCACAGCGAAGTTTCCGAGCTGTAAGAGAGCGAGCACCAAACTGTACCCTCCTCCGACCGCAGGGTTGATGGGAGGACATAAGAGATAACAAATACGAAAGTAGATGTTTAAAGAGGTTAGTACGGAAATCCAAGTACTGCTGTTAACACACGGGCTTTGTGTGATTTTATAAAACAAAATGCATTATGAGGCAGTCTGGTGCATTGATTTAGAGCAGGGGATGGCAAACCTTCTCTGTAAAGAGCCCGAGAGTAAGTATTTTAGGCTTTGCAGGCCACATAGTCTCCCACAAACACTCAACTCTGCCTGCAGTGTGAAAACAGCCATGGACAATACCAATGAGGGTAGCTGTGCTCCACGAAAATTTTATGGCTACTGAAATTTAGATTCCATATAAACTTCACATCACAAAATATTGTTCTTCTTTTTCTTTTTTCAACCAATTAAAAATGCAAAATCCATTTTCAGCTTGTAGGATGTACAAATCCAGAAAGTGGGCTGGATCTGGCCTGTGGGCTCTAGTTTGCTGACACCCAATTTAGAGCACTGGCCAGAAAGCTTGAGTTCAAATGCCAGCTGTGAAATTTAATGGCTCTAAGGCCCTAGGTAAGTTCCTTCTCTCTGCCTGGGCTACCTTACCTTTAAAAGAAGAAGAACAGCAATATTTTTCTCACAGTGTTGTTATGAGGACTACCTGACTTCATATGTGTACGGAGGTTGGAACGGGACCAGTCAATGTACCCGCTCACACATGTTGCTACCAGCTATTACACGCCGTTACCATGACGAGTCTCCAAACGTGCCACATTTCCACACACATCTGCACACGCGTTTCCTCTGCCTGGAATGTCTTCCCTGCTTAGAGCTTCTATGTGGTCTCAGTGACCTAGTCCACACATCACCTCCTCTATGAAGCCCGCCTCGCTGTCCCTCCCATCCTAGCAGACTCAGTTACCACCACCCACGTCTCCAAGCGCCTTGCATCTTATTGTACTTATCGCTGACTGTCAACTTGCCCACCAGGCTAAACTCCTTCCAAGGAGACTGTGACTTACTAAGTGTATCCCCAGGCCTTAGAATAGCACTCTACACACAGAAAGCATTCAGTACACATTTGCTTAATGGTACCAGTAACTATTTAGAATGTAACCTAACACATCAAGCTTAACTAGGATAGAAATCTGCTGGTTATAGGACAAATGTGTGACTTTAACTAAATACGAAAACAATTTCTAATATCCTATTTTAATACAGTCCGTCATGTTAACATTCATCCCCAGGCACGTCCAGGGAGCACACAGGGTGTCCCGGCACTGCTAGCCGGGAGCAGAAGTGTCAGAGTCCACATGGTGACGATCACAGTACCAGCTTTTAGTCATTCAGAGGTTCATCTCCCACCTCAATCTACACAACGTGATCTGTGTTTGGTACCAGGGGAGAGAGTGGGTTGAACAACGAACTCTGAAATGGCACCAGCGTAGCACTGCATATGGCAAGGAGCAAGAAGGAAAGGGGGAGCCCTTTTCTGATCCTACTCTTAAACTCGTAAGCAAATAGTGATCGAAAGGCGTCTCCAAGGCCACTGAGAGAGGGATGCTTTCTGAGCTCGTCAGCACCCTAAGGGAAACCCAAGCACCACCATGCCACGCCCAGCAGGCCTGGGAAATCTGCCCCTCTGCCCAGACCTCTGCCAGGCACAACACCGCTCTGACGGAAGCACCCTTGTCCCCGGGAATACTGGGCTGCCCAGTGCGCCTGACCATCTCTTAAAGAAGTCAGAACTGTTTTGGAAGAACAGGTTGGTGGGGGAGGGACTTCAAAGTAACTAAATGATGAACATTTTCTGAAAGGCAATTTAATGTCATCAAAATCAGTCAAATGTTGTAACAACTATGAAAAGAGTCCAGTGAAGACCCAGATCACCATCTACCAGGTGACACTAACATGACGACACACGGAGTAGAAGACTTTCATCTTCTAAGTTGACGTCACATTTCTAAAATCCCAGCTTGTTGCTATGGAAATGACATTACAATTTGTTTGCCCTTGGTTTTTGTGTTTTTGCTTTTTCTGGTGTGTGTATGTGCGTGTCTGTGTTTATATGTATGTGTGAATGTGGTGTGTGTGTATGTGTGTCTCTGTGTCTAGGTCTGTGTGTGTGTGTGTGTGTGTGTGTGTAATGTGTATGTAGGGGGGTGTCTCTGTGTGTGTATGCGTGTATACGTATGTGTAGGTGTGGGTGTGGGTGTGATGTACCGACTTAGAATTGTCAGTTTCTCCAGAGGTCTCTTTCCTTCTTTTAGGCCATGAGATCATATCCTATGAAAATCTGCTGAATTTAAGGAGCAGGAAACAACGTATAGAAGATATTTCTGTTAGGACTATGCTGAATTCTTGTCATTGTCATTGTTATTACTATTATTACCCATATCATCTTCTTCAGTGCCTGGAAATGGCTATTCATGTATAGTGTCTGAACATTGCTCAATGTGGACACTCTGATGATTACTAATTCTTAACAAGGTAATTCTAGACACATCATATCAACAACTTTTTTATTCCAATAATATATTACTGTAATAAAGTTGATCAACAGGATTGGGTTTTATTGTGTTTTAGAGCCAGATTAATTTCAGTGGAATAATAAGATATAAGTAAATTATAATATAATGCCATTCATTTTACCAAAATAGTCAATATTTAAATATATTCCCAGGGGTCTTCTTAACAGTCCTCTAAGGAAGGGGCAGGTTGGCAAATAATGTTAACAATGGCGACAGCAGCCAATATTTTTTGAGGGCTATTTGAAGCTGGGCATGTGGACAAGAGATGGGAAGAGAATGGGGTGAAAAGAAGGCCGAGCAGCAAGCTTTGAGCCATTCTAGGGTGCACGCCTGAGTCTGGAGCCTTAGGCCACTCAGCCACCCTGACATGCTGGGTGAGACGTTCTAGCCTCTAAAAACCGTGTAGAAGAGGACACGCAAGCAAGGAAGGCGCAGCCAGAGAAGAAAAGAGAGAGACACCGACCACGGAAGCCACAGAATCAAAAGGCGCCAAGAAGGAAGGAGACAGTGCTTGACGCTGCTGAGCATCGAAAGAACAGGAATGCCGGCATCAGGCACACCCACGGGCCTCGGGTGCCCGCAGCACGCGGCGGCGAGGCAGAGGCGAGGCAGGGATGGGATGACGAGCGAGCGCGCGAAGGAGAGCACGCATAAGCCTTGGAAAATACAGCTAGGAAAGGGAGGGGAGAGGCAGGGCGACAACTAGAGGCCGGGGAGGGGCTGGGGGGGCGCGTTACTGTACAATGGAAGAGGCCAGCATGGTTAATGTCATTTGGAAGGGTCCAAATAGAAGGAAAAGGTTGAAGAAAGACTGAACAGTGTTTGGTGGTGGAGAAAGGTTCTAAAACGAAGATGGAAGGATTAGATGGAAGAAACACCTTTGCCACTGCAACAGGAGGGAAGGAACAGAGAATGCTGTAGACAAAGGCAGAGTGGTTTGGAGGTGGAAAGGTAAAGAAATTCTCATCTAATTTCTCTGTTTTCTATCTTATCTGTGAAACAGCAGTAATAACCATAACAGTAATGGAAGTGGTGGTGGGAGTAATCATAATACTGTGTTTATCATATAAATATTAATCTATTTAATTAATATATTTAGTCAATATATTATAAAATGTACTAGTAATTAAATATTTAATATAATGATTCGAGTTTATATAATTATATTTTATATAATGAACAGAATAGTAATTATTCTAATTAATAAATAGTAATATCAAACAATATTAACCAGTTAATTTTTTAGTACTATGGGTTAAGCACTGTCCCATACATTAATTCATTTAATCCTCCTAGAAAGCTTTTAAGGAGGATATTATTATTATTCTCATTCCTTAAAGGTTAGACAGCTTGCCCAAGGTCACAGGCTGAAAACGAAGATGACAGCATTCAAGCCCATCCGTCTGCCCCTGGGCCTCCTCACTGAACCAGCTCTCAGCCCTGTGCCCCAACAGCCCCACGTCAAAGCTCTTTAAAGAGCTCTACTTGGGGCAGCGCTGGAGACGAAAGCCATGTGGGACATTCTGTGCTAGGAGGCAGAGCAGTAGGAGGCGGCATCAGCTGTGGAAGAGAGAGGACGAAGCCCAGTGGTGAGAAGGGCAGGAAAGCAGAGAGGTGTGAAATGATCTTTTCAGGGAAGGGGTGGTGAGCTGACCAGAGAAAACATAACAGCATTTCCAGACAATGGTAAGGACCTGTTTGAACTTGGTGACCATAAATGTAAAGTGGTAAAAATCTGTACTATTTTGTGATTTTTCCACCGCTTCGGTGGAACCAAAGAGAAATCAGAGACTTGGGTTCATCCAGAGTTAGGACATTACCAGATAAATTCAAACATTTCAGAGATAAAGGAGTTTAGGATTCAGGGAAAGCATTACAGAGTGCACACAGAATCTAAGCAAGATAAGGGAAGCTGACGTGAGGAGAGATGGGGGAGGAACTGGGAGTCCCAATAAGAACTAGGTTATAATGGGAGTGACTGAGTCAGCAGCTACCGTGATGGTCAAAAAGCCAGGCGCTTAGAGGAAGAGCAGTCTAGGTGAGAACCGTGTTGGGGGTGACTGGAAGTGGGTGACAGAGCAAGGCAGAGGGATAAGTCACCCAAAACGAGGAAGTTAATAAGAGGCCAGAATGTCCGATGGTCTGACAATAACTAGATGGAAGTTACGAGTTGTCTTTGATGAATAAGGAGTGAGAAGATGGCACAGCTCAATGGCATGCGAAATCAAAGGAGCAGAAAGTGTTTTATTGTTACAAGAGGTACTGAAAGTAACGCTCAGGAAGTGATAATGGGGAAGAACATGGCTACCAATCCTCCTCCCTGATCCTGAGTTAGGTGAGATATGAGAATAAAATCACTTGATGGGGCTTAAGTCTATGTCAGCAGTGTTCCTAACTCCCAGCCCAAGGGTCTATCCACTACCAGCTTATACTATAGCCTTTTTCTTCCAACTGATTTTTTTTAAGTAATCCAGTAACATAAGAGTATACTTTTATTGTAAGAATAAGAAAAAATGAAAACTATCTACAGTTTGGTGTATATCCTTCTAAAATGTTGTCTAAACAGTTAAATACTTCTATATGGACAGATTTTTCTCTTTTAGGATTTTTTAAAGCATAAATAGGGACATATTATATGTATTTCTGTGCACTTTTCTTTCACAATATTTTTACAGACCTTCCATGTTAATACAGGTCTATGCAGGTCTACCTCTTTTGTTCACAACTGCAGAAGATTGTCACACTATGAATACATAATTTATTTAACCATTCCCCTATTTATATAAATTTAGGTTTGTTCTAATTTTTTCTCACTAAAACAACAAATCAAAGAACATTTCTGTACAAACATCTTTCAGCACATGTGCCAGTGTAAGGAAAGAAAACTTGGGAGCCAAATAATTTGCATATATTTTTATAAATTCTGCCAAACTGCCTTCTGAAAAGGCTTTAACATTCACAAGACAGTGTTTTAAGAGTGCCCAGTGTCTCAACTCCATACCAGAACCCACATTTGACAGAACCAATTTTTAAATTTCTATTAAAGCTCCGACCAAAAATAATGTTTCGATTTGCATTTTTCTGATTAATAATGAAAGTGGGCAGTTTCTCATTTTTTTCAACAGCTTTACTGAAACACAATTCACATACCATACAACACACCCATTTAAAGTACATAATTCAATGGTATGCTTACTTTTCAGCATTTTGTTTTTTTAAGTATAGTCACAGATAAGTGAATCCACCACCACGGTCAATTATAAAAAGTTTTTGTCATCTCAAAAAGAAAGTCCATAGCCTTTAGCTGTCACCCCTCTACCTCCGAGCTTCCTTCCCCTCAGCCCTAAGTAATGAATAATCTACTTTCTATCTCCATAGATTTTCCTATTCTGGGCTTTCATATGAATGGAATTATACAATACGCAGACTACTGAGCCTACGTGCCACAACTACTGAAGCCCGCATGCCTAGAGCCCGGGCTCCACAACAAGAGAAGCCACTGCAATGAGAAGCCCGCGCATGGCAACAAAGAGTAGCCCCCACTCGCCGCAACTAGAGAAAACCCACGCACAGCAACGAAGACCCAACGCAGCTAAAAATAAAATAATTTTTAAAAAATCAGTTGATCATGGATGGGTTTCTTTCTGAACTCTCAATTCTACTCCACGGACCTATATGTCTATCTTTGCGCCAATATCACACTGTCCTGATTACCACTGCTCTGTAGTGAATTTTGAAATCAGGAAGTGTGAGTCCTCCTACCTTCTGTTCAAGACCGTTCTGGCTATTCTGGGTCCCTGGCAATTCCATATGGATCTTATGTCATATGTTTGTTAACCATACAAATAGATGCCCATTTGCAGCCTTTCTTCATTTTTCTTTTGGATGGTTAAATTCTTAAAAATTGCTTGTATGAACTCAAATTCAAAAAGATACACACATCGCCACGTTCATAGCAGGACAATTCACAATAGCCAAGACATGGAAACAATCTAAATGTCCATCAACAGATGAATGGATAAAGAAGATGTGGTACATATATACAATGGAATATTACTCAGCCATAAAAAAGAACAAAATGATGCCATTTGTAGCAACATGGATGGACCTAGAGATTATCATACTAAGTGAAGTCAGAGAAAGAAAGACAAATACCATATGGTATCACTAATCTGTGGAATCTGAAATATGACACAAATGAACCTATCTATGAAACAGAAACAGACTCACAGACACAGAGAACTTGTGGTTCCCAAGGAGGAGGGGGTTGGGGGAGGGATGGAATAGGAGACTGGGGTTAGTAAATGTAAGCTATTATATACAGAATGGATAAACAACAAGGTACTACTGCATACCACAGGGAACTTACTATATTAAATATACTATGATAAACCATAATGGAAAAGAAAAGAATATATACATATATGTATAACTGAATCACTTTGCTATACAGCAGAAATTAACACAACATTGTTAATCAACTATACATCAATTTAATTAAACAAATAAAATTTAAAAATAAAAAAATTGCTTGTATGAAGAATTCATTTCTCTTGATATTAATCCTTTGATCATAAACCTTTTTCCTAATCTGTCATCTGTCTTTCAACTTTTTTTATGATGCCTTTTGTCATATGGAAGTTCTGAGTTTCATTTTGCTCAGGAAGCCCTTTCTCTCCCACCCCTTCTTTCCTAGTTATAAAAATATTCACCTGTATTTCCTTCTTAAAAACAATTTTATATATATGCACGCGTGCGTGTGCACACACACACACACATGGTTCTTTGATTCTTTGGAAGTTATTTTTGTGGATGGTGAGAATTAGGGGCTCTAATTTTTCCCCCCAAGTAAAGAACCAACTGTCCCAACACCATTGATAAATCAGTCCATTTTTGTCCTATTAATTTGAAATGCCACCTTTATCAAAATTAAATTCCCATTTGTACTTAAGTCTGTTTCTGGAATCTCTATTTCTTTCACTGATCTATAATATTTATTCCCGTATCAGTACTATAGGATTTTAATTACTTTACTATAGGTCCTATGTTTCGGCATCTGGTAGGGCAAGACCCACCTCATTGGGCTTTGGGGAATTTTCCTGGCTATTTCTGAAGACATTCTGATTGACTCTTTCAGATAAACTTCAGAATTATCTTGCCAAATTTTCATGGAAATTTTGATTACGACATGCCAAAGTCTTTATTTAATTAAGAATTAAGCAGAAAGAAACCTTTATCTTTTTGAGACCAAGTTTCACCTTTCTTGCTCTGAACATTTTTTAAAAACTCAATGAGACAGCCTACATAAATAGTACTAGCTCACCCTACTTCCCAGAGCACCAGCTAATTTTACTTGTTAATGTGCCACACTGACATGGTTAACAGTTCTTAAGGCTGAAAGGCAATTCAAGGTCTTAAAGTAATTTAAAGTATCTGTTTTCAAAGGCTATGGTGAAGGCCAAGAGCAAAGTCATTTTTCCAGGTTAGCCGAGAGGGCAGTGGAAAGACCAGAGCAAATGCCAAAAAGCTTCTGACAGAAAATTGACAACTGCGTGCAAACACAAACATCATCAGCTCCACTTTCTCAGTCAACAGACTGTTTGAACTGGCCTTGAATGTCTCCTAAAACATTCTTCTCCCTGGACTCCTATGTCGCTTCTTCATGCCTTTTCATTTAAAAAAAAAAAAAAAAAAAAGGATGCCATGAAAAGTTGTGTAATTCCATTCTTCTAATTGCAGTTTAGAAAAGGCCTTAGGCAAAGATATGCCTAGATATGTTCTCGTGAAAATGGCCCTCTTGAACAGTATATTATAAAAAACAAATGGCAGTAAGATAAATATATCACCCTTAAAAAACAAACAAAAAACAAAAAAAGTGTCAAGGTGTTTGATACAACAGCACTTAAGCCAATTCTCAATTATTCAGTGCCTTAAGTTTGCCAACAAAGAGAGTCAACGGAACATACTAAATACACAGGAACCCATTAAAGTATTCAGATTTATAGGTACATTTCTGAAATCAGTCATGAATAATACTGTAAATAACAGGTCTTAAGACACTCATAGATCTCATAGCCACAGAGTTCTTCCTATTGCAAAACTCCCCCTCCCCCTAATGCTACAGTCCCTTCCTCCCTTGCAAAAATCATTTTGAACAGTCTCTCCTTACTTAAAAAAAAAAAAAAAAAAAAAAAGCAGCTCTTGGAATAATCATTTAAACCATCACAATACTAACCAGAGGAAAAAGTGGCAATTATTATGATTGAAATAGAAAATACATTTAAAGGATCCAAGGGTTTTTTTCCCCAGATGTTCAGTCAGAATTAAAAAACAAAAACACCTAGTGCAACGTATAAAACTTCTTCCACTAAGAAGCCACAGGGAACAAAGAGCTGCTACTGCATGAAATACCTGCTGAGGGAGCACGGCCGCGGGAGAAGATGTACAGGGTTGAGATGAGATGCAAACGGAGCTGCGCAAACATGAATTGTTGAGACCCGGTTGTCTGGTGCGAAGCTAGGAAGGTTTTCTGCAACAGACGTGTCCAGTCCCCTCTTGATTTCCATAAAGCGTATGTGAAGTTAGTCACGCACAAGCCCCAAACATCAAGCAATATGCTACCTGGGCTTTGATATTTTACAACTAATCACTAAGAATTCTATGCAGCACTGCTGGCATTGTCTGAGAACACCAAGTAATCGATTTGGGAACCATATCAGTTTTGGCCTGAGAAGTCAATGATATAGAGAACCTGACAACAGCTGGTGCAGATGAGAATGTGGAGCAACAGAGACTTTCAAAGGCAGTTGGGAGCAGTGTAAATTGGTGCAGCCAATAACCCGGAACAGTGCTATCCAGCGAAGGTGCACAAACATCTGATCTTTCACATAAACCCCAGAAAAATCTGTACACACAGAACCGTGTACAAGAAAGTTCACGTAGCATTATGAGTTTTTAAACTGTTTTTACAACTTCACTGAGATGTAATTCACAGACCATAAAATCCACCTGTTTAAAGCTTACAATTCAGTGCTTTTTAGTATATTTACAAAGCTGTGCAACATCCCCATTTACTTCTCAACATTTCATCACCCCAAAAAGAAACCCCACATCCTCAGTAGTCACCATTCCTCTCTCTCTCCAGCCCCCGGCAAATACTAATCTACTTTCTGTCTCTGGATTTGCCTGTTCTGGACAGTTCATACAAATGGAATCAATACATGGCCTTTTGCATCTGGTTTCCTGGTCTTAACATAATGTTTTCACGATTCATCCACATGTACCACATATCAGGATTTCATGACTTTTTACGGCCAAATAATACTCCATTGTATAAATACACCATACTTTGTGTATCCATTCATCAGTGATGGACATTTGACTTGTTCACTTTTTGGCTATTATGGATAATGCCACTATGAACATTCATGTACAAGTTTTTATTTGGACATGTGTTTTTAATTACCTTGGATATATGCCTAGGAGCAGAACTGCTGGGTCATATCGTCACTCTATGTTTAACACTTTGAGAGCTACCAGACTTTTTTTCAAAGTGGCTGTACCATTTTGCAATCCCACCAGCAAAGCATGCGGCTTCAGTTTCTTCTTAACCTCACCAATATTTGTTACTGGCCACCTTTTTCATTAAAACCATCCAAGTGGGTGTGAAGTAATATCTCTGTGGGGGGTTTTTTTTTTTTTTTTTGATGTGGACCATTTTTAAAGTCTTTGTTGAATTTGTTACAATATTGCTTCTGTTTTATGTTTTGGTTTTTTGGCCATGAGGCATGTGGGATCTTAGCTCCCAGGCCAATTTGTTACAATATTGCTTCTGTTTTATGTTTTGGTTTTTTGGCCACGAGGCATGTGGGATCTTAATGTCCCTGACCAGGGATCCAACCCACACCCCCTGCATTGGAAGGCAAAGTCTTAACCACTGGACCGCCAGGGAAGTCCCTATCCCTGTGGTTTTGATTTGCATTTCAACATTATGTTTAATAGCAAAACAAAACAAAAAACACACAAACATTATTTTGAAAACAACTTACATGTCCATCAACAAGAAAAGTAAATAAATTTTAGTATAATCATATGCTGGTCTACCATGTGACTATCAACGTGAAGATGAATTAACTAGTGCTATGTGAATCAACACAGACAAATCTTACAAATGTAATATCAAAACTGCAAAAGCACATAGCAAAAGGATGTGTAGAATATGATGCCATTTATATAACTTAAAAAATATGTAAAACAATATTATAAATTATTTGGGGATACATTTATATGAGGTAAAAATATAAAGACATATTTAACTATATCGTTAATAGTTTATTTCTTAAGCTGGTTGGTGGCTACGTGGGTATTTGTTATATTATTTTCTCTAATGTTTGAAAGAGTTTATTAAAAATAGTAAGTTGGGCTTCCCTGGTGGCGCAGTGGTTGAGAATCTGCCTGCCTAATGCAGGGGACATGGTTTCGAACCCTGGTCTGGGAGGATCCCACATGCCACAGAGAGGCTGGGCCCGTGAGCCATGGCCGCTGAGCCTGCCTGTCCGGAGCCTGTGCTCCGCAACAGGAGAGGCCACGGCAGTGAGAGGCCCACGTACTGCAAAAAAAAAAAAAAAAAAAAGAAAGAAAGAAAGACGGATTCTTAACCGCTGTACCACCAGGGAAGTCCCGAAACATCTTTTATTTTAGCAGTAACAAATAAGATCTGAGAAAGCCACAATCCAGGCAATAAGTAATCGTTGGCATTCATGCCTAATTAAATTGTGTTAAGATGGGGCTAAACAGATGCAAAATAGGAATGTTCTGGAGGCACTACCAGAAACTATTAAAAGCAGGATAGGGTAGACATGGGCCTCCTCATCTTTGGCCAACAACAGTAACCATGAAAATGCAACATCCAGTCAAGGCTTCCAATCAAGATGTGGTCAGGCTTCCAAGCACACGACCCCCAGGGGGTCTGGGAGGGAGGTGGCATTCCAACACCCGGCTCTTCGTGAGTGAGACCCCACAGGGAAGGATGGGACACTTCCCTCTGGTGAAGGTGTTCAGAGAAAGTAGGTAAGATGTTCTCACTCCAGCTAAACTTTTCTCCCATGATTTAGTTGCTTCCCCAAGTATCCCGTCAGAAAAACATTATGATTTTTAAGACTGCGGAGTCCCTCTGCCTTCACATCAGCTTAACAATCTATTCCAAATAGCTGAGAAGGTCCTACAACTTTTTTGAAAATTCAGTTTAGAAAACTGGGGTCTAACTTTATCTAACCTACAGGAGCTGGACTTTACATCCTTAGGGAATAAGGAAAAATACAGACCTGAGGCCCTGTAGTGACCAAGGACTTGGGGGATAGTGATACTTACATACTAGTCTTATCTCCTCTGAGAGATGGAGATAACTGACCAGAACATAATAGGAAGAAGACTCAATTCTAAACCTCATCAGAGGGACCTCCCTGGCGGTCTAATGGTTACGTCTCGGTGCTTTCACTGCCGGGGCCGGTTTGATCCCTGGGTCAGGGAACTAAGATCCTGCAAGCCGCACAGCACAGCAAAACAAAACAAAACAAAAACCACATCAGAAAATCAAGTTTTTTAGGATTTTGACTTTTCTGTTTTTCTATTTTAGATGCAAATGCACATCCAAGTTCTCTGCAGCATATGATGTTCCTTGTTACCAAGAACCGTGCCCGACAAGCAATAAATGCTCAATAAACATACATCTAAGTAAATGCCTAGATGAATGAACGACTGAACAACCCCTCTCTCCTTCTTCAGCTTCCGCAATGGACTAACTGGCGCCCGGCTCCCCCTCTGACAGCTCTTTCTCTTCCTTTCCTCAATATGCAAATTCCCCAAGGGTAGCCCCGGGTCTTCTGCTCTCCCCGACACTGAGAGAGCCCATCTTCTTCCAGAACCTTCCCAGGCACTGATTCATTTTTTTCAAGCAGTGTGCTGGGCACTAAGGAGAAAGGATGGTTGAGACGCGCTCTGCGGGCAGGGGCTCGTGGCCTAGCACGAGACAAGGCAAGGATGAATCTGTGGGAGACACTGTCACATGCGGCTGCTAAACCACATCAAGAGCAAGATGCTATGAGAGCAAGAAGGAAGGACACATTCTGACAGGGTTGATGTCACAGAGGAAGTGACATCTGAGCAGAGCCCTGAAGGATTAAGAGGGTTTTACAGGTGTAGAAGGGCAGGGGGGCAACTAGGCAGAGGGAAAAGTGCGAGCAAAAGTTCAGGAGGAGTGGGCGGGCGGGCGGGCAACGGCGAGGGATAACCCTGCAGGTCTGTGAGTGTGGCTGGGGAGCAGAGGGAGAGAAACTGGTGAGACAGGCTGGAAACAGTTTAGATGCCACGTCGTTACCTTCTTACCTGCGTTCCAAGGGTTTCAAAATGCAAAGCTGCATCAGAATCGCCTGGGATGCACGGTAAAAATATAGATTACTGGGCTGTGCCCCAGAGCTACCGAATTGGAATTTCCAAAGGTAGGGCCCAGGCATCCGTATTTTAATGAACACTATGGTATATAGTTAGATTTAGCAACCACTGATAATGTTTTAAATTAAAGTTGCATTATTAGATTGGTATTTTAAAGATAACTCTGAAGGTACTACTAAAATGGACTGCGAATGTGCGAACTTAGAAAAAGGCAGACCTACAGCAGACTACAGTAATGATGCACTCATTAATTCCACAAGCACTCACTCAGAAAACATGTGCCTACAGTTCGCAGGAGAGAGGACAGCCTGAACAGGGTCCCAACAGTGTGAACGGAGACATTTAAAAGACAGAACTGGCAAGTCCTGATGATTCAGCAGATCACAGGGGAAGGCGGAGAGAGAGCAAATCCCAGTTTCCGTCAGTGACTCCCAATGTGGATAAGCACAGAATAAAGGGTCCCTGGGTCCTACCCCAGACCTACAAAGTGAAGGGCTTTGGAGGGTTGCGCTCAGGAGTTTCTGTCTTCAACACGTGCCCCTGATGATTCTCATGCGGTCAGTCAGGCAGCAACGTGGGACAGACAACTGGGAACCGATGTCTTAGATGATAATTTCCTCCCCCGAGGACAAGACAGGAGGAACAAGTTCGTGACTGGCATGAAAACAGTTTTGCTCTGGAAATACCAAGACTAAGATAAACCTGAGTAACACATCTAGATCATGATGTCTAGTGGACAGTTAGAAATATAAATCTGGAGTCCAGAAAAAAGATCAACTAGACAGAGGTCAGGGTTGGACAGATCTGGACACCATTCGTGCATAAGCTACGGATGAGGCCCTGGGAGCGGGTAAGGTTACAAATGGAGAAATGATGGACGGAAAAGTGGCTGAGAATGGACATCTGGGAACAGAGTGGGCAGTGGAGGGTTAGAGTAAAGGAAGTGCAGGAGGCTGGTTCAGGAGGTTAGAGAAGGGCTGGGAAAGCAATGCTTCAGAAGCCAAAGGACAAGAGTTTTCACTGATAAAAGGAATCATGTGGACAAAATATTATAAAATGGTCCAAAAGGAAAGAAACTAAGAAGAATGATAAGGTGAGGCCTTTAGGAAGTCTGTGGTAACCTTTAAGAAAGCAGTCTCAGTAGAATGGCAGGAATTAAACTAGAAGAGCAGTTATACACCACTTCTTAAAGAGAATTTGAGGACAAAGGAAAAAAAGATGAATCAGTGGCTTGAAAAAGAGAGAAAGTTCTTTTGGAGGCCATTTTTATTTTTAAGAATGGAGACAACTTGAGGTGTTTTAAAGAAAAGAAGGAGACAGGAAGGGAGAGGAGCGTGGGGCACACGAGAAGAGACGGTGGACCGAGTACATTCCAGATGAGGCAGGGAGGGTGGTACCAGCCTCTAAAAGGAGGCTGGAAGGAGGAATGACAACAGAGAGGGTCTGGAGGGACAGACAGGGGCACTGAACATGTCTTTGTTGTTGTTGTTGAGTAAATGATGATTATGTCACCATTCTTATTAGGAAAGAAAGTGAAGATGTGGCTGGAGCACGAAAATGAGATGCGGCGTCCCTGGGGATGATGAAAACGCTGGCAGGTGGTAACGAAGGCCCAGAGGAAGGCCTTTCACTTCGTTTACCCGATACATATATAAGCACTCTTGGTGGCAGGCAGCGTTCTGAGCACTTCACATACATTAACTCAATTACTCCTCGTAACAGCTCCATGAGTTTGAAAGGCTCATCATCCTCATTCTACCTACGGAGAAACAGGCACAAAGGCTTTAGGGGACTTGCCTAAGCTCGAAAGTGGCAGGACCAGGACTGAAATCCGCACGGTCTGGCCCCAGAGTCCCGCTCTTGACTACTCTGCTGCTTCTTCAATACAACACCCACATGTCTGTAATGTAGCCAAGAGGAAATGGGATCAACTTCATCTTGCGCTCTGAGGAGCTTAGGAAAGCGGGGCCAGGAGGAGGCAGCGTAAGTGCTGTGAAGAGCGCACACCACAGGAAGTTGGGGTCACTTATGAAAGGGTGGCTGTGATAACAGTGGACTTCCCACCAGTCCAGCGGTTCTGACTTCAAAATACACCTCAGCCCCTAAACTCCTCTCCGAATTCCAAGTGTTCAATGCACCTTAGTGGTCTGGCATCTCACAATCCTCCCTCAAGCTGTAAATGCCTGAGCTAAGCTCTGCTTCTGCCCCTCATCAGCTTCCTCGTGCCTTCCCCGTGTCTGTCACAGCACAGTGTAGAGAAAAAGCTGCACCAGAGAGGACTTCCTCACCATTTCCCCCAGCACCTAGTTCAGTATCTGGCACACAATGGATGCTTAATAAATATTTGTTGAATTTCAGTTTATTCTCCCAATCTTAAAATTGTCTCCGACTTTGGCTTCACCTGCTTTCTACATCCAGTAAGTCTCAACATCCTGTGTTTTGCCTACATGCCTACTCATACCTTACTGTTCTCTTAACCCCTTTTCACTATTGCTGTAGAAGCTATTCTAATAAGCTACTGTGCATCTTAATTTTTGCTTCTCCATTCTCAATCCAATCCAATCTTACCAAATTAATCATCTAAAATACTATCCTTCTCACATTGCTCTTCTGCTCTAAAATATTCAGTCTCTTTATTCAAGAAGCAGTTATGAGATGCCCAACCTGCCAGAAACTGTGCCCTTTCCAATTGAAAGTAACCCCTATTTCCTCAGAACACCCCCACTAATGGTCTATTCATTCCAGTCACCCCATCTTAAACAGCTAGTCATTATTTTCTCATGCAATAATGCCTCATCTCACCCAAAGGCATACAAGTTCTTGAGGGAGGAGGACGTTTCTTTCACTCTTTCCCCTACTGGACGTGCAGCGCGTGCGGGGCACAGAGCAGCAGCGCCCAGCATTCAGAAAGAGAAAAGACACATCATCCTTGATGGATTCTGGTTTGGTCCGTTATCCTATTTTATTATTTAATCTTTATATTATATTGAAAAAACTTTAATGATTCTTTCCATATTACTCTACTACATACAACAACTTCCAGGGTAATTTTTATGTCAAATAAAAATAGAGACTAATTTTACTTAATTCACATATAATTTCTAAAAGGATGCAAGTCTTTTATCTTTACGTACAAGACCGAATTTACATTCCAATCCCCAAACTGTGCTAAAAAAACATCTGTTTTATTCTTATTACAACTCTGATATTTGTACCAATTCATTCAATTTAGAGTTTGCTTCAAGCTGATATAAAAGCTGTAGTACTTCTAATACAGCAAATCGTCTGAACTTTGCAAACACTTTCTATATCAGAGACACTCCTAACAGCTGCACTTCTCATGTCGACATACTGCTTGCAGGTCAAGGCTCTAAATGCTGCAATATTTTCAGCATCTAAAATCCTGCTTTATGCTCTCCTCCTTGCTCTGCTGGTCTTTAAAATCCGTAAGAACATTATATCCAATTCCTAATTATCTCTAAAACCTAACCAAGCAAAGTTTAACAAAACAAAAAATATCTAAAATAAGAATCAATTATTAAGAAAGAAAATCATATACTTTGCAGCAAAGAAAGTTATAAATAGGAACCCAAATTCCAATTCTGATTATTCTCATTAAATTAGTCTCTGGAACAACTCACTGCCCCTCCCTTGCCACCACCAGCTTCTTCTCATGAATTCATTCACTGAATAAATAGTTATTCCCAATGTCTAAAATTGAATAGATATTATGGTGGATGCAGCTAACATAATGGTGAATAAGTTAGGCACAGTCCCTGGCCTCTCAGAGCTTACAGTCTAGTTAGGGGAAGACAGACAATTAAATGAGAAACTATAAGACTATATGTCAAGTGCCATGACAGGTAAGCTATAAGATACCAAGGGAAAGCATAGGAGAAGCACCTAACATGGGAAAACAGAGTATGGGTAAGCCATGGGGTGGCGGGGGGAATTAGAAGCAACGATGTTGAACCTGAGACCTGAAAGATGGGCAGGCAAAGAGGAGAGACAATAAGGTTGGGAAAGGGGAGACAAGAGAACACACCATAACTGAGGGAATGAAAGACAATCAATGTAGCTGCAGCACAGAATCCAAAGTTGGAAATGGTGAGAAGGAGACTAGAGAACAGGGCAATGACAACCACTTAACAGTTTTAAGGGAAGTATGCAACGTTCAGCAACTCTTGGCTGAAGTATAGGAAACAGAGGAAACGAGGAGAAGCGGGGAAACCACTCAGCAGACTATTTCTATTACCCAGGTGAGAGATAAAGGCTTGAACTAAAGTAATGAAAAAGAGACCAAATGAAAGCAGACAGACTCGAGACATGTAGGAGATGAATCCGCAGGACCTGATGGCTGGAAGCTCACGAGAGGACCATGTCTGTTTTGTTCCCTGCGCACCCTCAGGCCTAATAAGCACCTAACACACAGTAACCGTGAACAAGCGAATCAAGAAAAATAAGGAGCCACAGATGTTACCCAGGTTTCACATAACAGCTGGGTAGAGGGAGGTGCCATTTACTGAGAGAGGAAACACAGGAACCCGTGAATATGCTGTGTTTGAGGTACCTGTGAGCCATCCAAGGACAGACAACGAGAATGCAGGTGGATGGCCCTTACAAAGCTGAGGAGAAAAACAGATCTTCCTGGAAATGTTAAATCACGGCAGCCTCAGTGGCTCAGCTAAACTACAGTTGATAACTGGCACTTTTCTGGGGGGAAAAGGCACTTTTTTTTTTTTTTTTTTTTGGCTGCGTTGGGTCTTCGTTGCTGCGCGCGGTCTTTCTCTAGTTGTGGCGAGCCGGGGCTACTCTTCGTTGTGGTGCGCGGGCTTCTTACTGTGGCGGCTTCTCTTGTTGCGGAGCCCATGCTCTAGGCGCACAGGCTTCAGTAGTTGTGGCTCGCAGGCTCTACAGCACAGGCTCAGTAGTTGTGGCACACGGACTTAGTTGCTCCGTGGCACATGGGATCTTCCCGGACCAGGGCTCGAACCTGTGTCCCCTGCATTAGCAGGCAGATTCTTAACGACTGCGCCACCAGGGAAGCCCAGAGGCACTTTTAAAGCATACTATGTGTGACATGACTCCAATCACCTTTTAAACTTCCCAGGGTTATTAACTAATGGCTCTAACATCAAAGATATCAAAAAATTAATATTCATTCCTGATCTTAGAACAGTTAGCAAATAATCTTTCATTTCTTGACCAAGGTGATGGTAACTCAGGCCTTTGCTTTATAAAAATCCATTGATTATATATTTTTGTTTTACATATACTTTTCTGTATGTGTATTAAGTTTTGCAATAAAAAAGGTTTTTAAAAACCTTAACTAGAAATAAATTGCTTAACCAAAAGAAGCTATTAAAAACAAAGTAAACATCATATTTAATGGAGACATATGACAGACATCCTAAATAAAGAAAGACAACAGATGGAAGATGCCTTCCATCACTATTATTATTCAACACTCTTTGAGGTTCTGGTCAAAAAATGCAGACCAGAAAAGGAAAGGTTTAAACTTTAGAGTTTTTGCAACAAATGGTGCTGAGGCACCTGGACATTTGCATGCAAAAGAATGAAGTTGGAGCTCTACCTCACACCATATGAAAAACTAACTCAGAATGGATCAAAGACCAAAATGTAGTAACTAAAACTATAAAACTCTTAGAAGAAAATATAGATGTGAATATTTGTGACCTTGGATTAGTCAATCACTTCTTAGATATGATATTAAAAGCACAAACAACAAAAGAAAAAAACAAATGAATCCGCCTGCCAGGGACTTCCCTAGTGGTGCAGTGGTTGAGTCTGCCTGCCAATGCAGGGGACGCGGGTTCAATGCCCTGGTCTGGGAAGATCCCACATGCCGCGGAGCAACTAGGCCCGTGTGTCACAACTACTGAGCCTGCGCTCTAGAGCCCACGAGGCACAACTACTGAAGCCCACGCGCCTAGAGCCTGTGCTCCACAACAAGACAAGACACCACAATGAGAAGCCTGCACACTGCAACTAAGAGTGGCCCCTGCTCCCCACAACTAGAGAAGGCCCACACACAGCAGTGAAGACCCAATGCGGCCAAAAATAAATAAATTAATTTTTTAAAAAGCAGCTTAAACTGGTTAGATAATATGAGGAAAACGCCATTCAGAACATCAATAAAACAACACAATACTGTCTGGGCAAACATGTCATCATTATGTAAGATGTTAACACTAGGGGCAGCTGGGTGACGGGTATACAAGCTCTCTCTGAACTAGCTTTGTAACTTTTCTGTAACTCTAAAATGACTCTAAAATAAAAGGTTTATTTAAAGAAAAAGATAAGAACATGACAAAACAAGCCACAGGGAGAAAAATATTTATAATGCATATCAAAACAAGAACTTATATCCAGAAAATATAAAGAATGTCTACAAATCAATAAAAAGACAAAAAATGTTTTTAAGTGCCAAAGATTTGAACTAGACACCTCTCTCTCTCTCTCTCTCTCTCTCTCCCCAAATGACCAAAAAATACTGAGAAGGTATTCAACATTATTAGTCACTAAATGCAAATTAAAACCACAATGAGATAACAATACACAAAGAATGACTAATATTCAATGACTAAACAACAACAAAAAAAGACTGACATTATCAAAAATTAACAAGGATGCAGAGCAAACAGAACTCTCATTCATGGCTAGGACAGTGTAAAATGCTACAACCACACTGGAAAACTGCACGCTGTTAATAAAGTTAGAATTTTACAACTCTAGGACCCAGCAATTTCATTCCTATGTATTTGCCCAAGAGAAATGAAAACATATGTCTATGAAAAGACTTACAGAACAACATTCGTAACAGCTTTATTCATAATGGACACCAACAAAAGAGGAAATAACCCAAATGTCAATCAACAGGAGGATAAGCAAATTGTGGAATAGTCACACAATGGAATACTACTCAGCCATACAAAGGAATGGATAAACCTCAAACACATGTTCAGTTGAAGAAACCAAACATAAAACAGTACACACAATATAATCCATTTTAAGAACAGTCAAGACTAATGCAGAATGATAGAAATCCTAACTATGATTCCCTGGGGAAAGGAGGTTCGAGAGGAACTTCCAAGGACGATGAAAATGTCCTGTTTCTTGATCTGGGTGATGGGCACGTGGTTGTATACACTCTCAAAACCCATCAATTATAGACTTAATATCTATGCATTTTTACTACAAGTAAAATATACCTCAATTTTTAAAAATGAGAAAGTGAGGACAGTTCATCTGTCATTTTTAGATAGGATGGGCAGGAAATGCTTCACTACAAAGGTGACATTTGAATAAAGACTCTGCGGAAGTCTAAAGAAAAAAAAAAGCCAGCCATGGGGATATCTGACGTAAGAGGATTCCAGGCAGAAGGAACAAGAGATGCAAGGCCTTTTAGGGAGAGCAGCAACTGGGGTTCCCGAGAAACAGGGAGGCCAGGGTGGCTGCAGTGGCAGCCAGTGTGACAGAACAAGGGGGAGACAAGTTCCGAGGGATAACAGGGGATGAGCTCACACAGTGCCCGGTGGGTCACAGTAAGGCCTCGTTAAATACCGTGGTCTTCGTCTTAGGACTGACGGAACTTCACCAAGTGCCTCCTAAGAATCAGGCACTGAGTTCAGATAGCTTAACACAAAGCTTAGGTAAGTAGCAAAACCAGGATTACAACCCGGGTATATCCGATTCCAAAGCTCATAATCTTAATCATTTTGCAATAGTAACTCAACATAGTAATAGCCAATATTTACTGAGTGCTTCTTATTAATATGTTTAAGCTAAAGGACTTTATATTGGATCTCCCCAGTCATATATTGTATTACAAATGGGTTACAAGTATGACACAAAGATCTTTTGAATGAAATTTTGTATTGCTATTAAAAAATGTTTTGCAACCAATCAAAATTTTTAAATGGTAAAATCATATTTAATTTGTATGGCTCCTTCCATAAACTTCCTAAATTTAGTAATTATAATTTTGCTACATACTCCACTACCAGAGAGCATGCTACAGTGAGTCCACAAAATAGCCCTTTCTCTTCCTATTGAATCATTTTAATCTATATTTTTATTTTAGTCTACATTGTTCAACATCAGGGAAGATTTATGTTTTGCATGCACGTGTAAAATATTTTGGTTTTCCACTGAATTTGCTCTAATTTTCCACAATTTTTCTAACTAGAAGATACGTGTGTTTGTCATGATTGTCATCATGACCATCAACATCATCATTATGGATACAGCTGATATTATTAGATGTTCTTAAATAAAACATAACTGATTTTATTAATTTCTTGATTGTTACTTCTTGATCTGTTTACTTATTAATAGATTTTAGTGCTAACACAACACTGTAATCAACTATACCTCAATTTTTAAAAATAGATCTTAATGCTAACAATTAGCCAAAGTCTGGTTTTTAATAGATCTTCTTATGACATATTAAGAAATTTAATGAATTTTATACCAAACTCCCAAACCTCCACTTTACCAAGGGTGCTATACAAACACTGTCATCTTCTGTATATGCCACGACATGAATGAGGCCCGGAAGCAACGTTTTTGGCATTATCTCACATTGAGCAAAGGCAGAATTATGTAAGAATCAAAGCAGAGATAGAATGCAAAAAGAAATCTCCCCCTACAAAATAGTGATGTACCTAAGAGGTCTTTTGAAAGTAAACAGAAGGTCTAGATGGAGAGGGGAACCAGGACTTCAGAAAAGCAGTGTATCCTAGGCAGAAAACCAGAAGCTTCTGAGTCTGACAGATCTAGGTTCCAATACCGGCATGACCTATGGTATCTAGGTTAGGGCAAATTGTCTTCTCTGATTCTACTTCCTCAATATTAAATAGAATAATACCATCTACTTGGTGGAACTGTTGAGGCAAGATAATAAAAACAGCAAAATGCAGTTCAACAGTGTACACTCAGTAAAGAGCACTTATAGTTATGACACACCGTGAGTTCTACCAAGTTAAAATATTTGTAAAAATTAACGTGACCTGGGAAAGAATACAAATAAAAACAGTTAATGTGTTAAGGTGGTATTTGTACTAATGAATTGTTTTTTCTTTTATATAATTTCGTTTTAATGTTATGTTGCTTAGCAGTAAATATACAGATGAATAAGTCAAATGGGAAACCAATACTTAAAAGAACTCTTAGATTCATTTTCTTGGAATGTGAATAATTATCCCATGATGTTTCTATTATATTGAAGTTTTTTAAAGAGAAATACAACCATATGGTATCATCCTTCTTCAAAAGTTCAAAAGGAGTTAGAGAACATTCTGCTTTTTCTTGAAGTTATCTTGCAAACAACCACATTTTCAGAGACAAAAGAATATCAAGCAGAAATTTGACTTGTTTTATAAATAAAACATTTCATTATGTTTTATTTCTGTTCCATGCTTACGGTACTCTTTCAGCTGCTTTCTAGGCCTCAGATTGCTCATTTGTAAAAATGACAAAGGTGGATAAGATGTTGTCCTCTAAGGTTCTTTCTGCTATGGTGTCCTGAAACTTGATAATCCTATAACAAAACAATATATATGGCCAGTCCTGCAACTCTGCATTCAAGTGCCCCTCTGGGCTTCCCTGGTGGCGCAGTGGTTGGGAGTCCGCCTGCCGATGCGGGGGACACGGGTTCGTGCCCCGGTCCGGGAGGATCCCACATGCTGTTGAGCGGCTTGGCCCGTGAGCCATGGCTGCTGAGCCTGCGCTCCGCAACGAGAGAGGCCACAACGGTGAGGGGCCCGCGTACCGCAAAAAAAAAAAAAAAAAGTGCCCCTCTAACAAGTCTTCTCCCCTACTGGTAGCCCCCAGAGCTGAAGCCATTACTGACTCTTACCCCTGAGCCAGTGAGGCCAAAGGGAGCTGCAGAGCTAGGAAATCCACAGAAGAGACAGCAAAATGATTAATGATTTGGAAACTGATCTTAAATAAAGGGATGGGTATTAGATCAGAATAAAGAAGACTGGATCAGAGAAGGCTGATTATCTAAAAATATACAAAGGCAAATTGTAGATAATGATCAACACTCTCTCTGCACTTTTCCTATGAACAGGGTAATAGGAAATGGAGTCAACGCTTAACAGGAGCAATATGGACTAGACTGTGTGTTTAAACCTGTGAGTTTCCCAATCCCTGAGGGCAGGGACTATGCCATCTTTGTATCCCAGCATCTACTATAGGATCTGGCATCTAAGAAGTACTCAATAAATACTTGGCCAAAAAAAAACCCAAAAAAACTTAATAAAGGATCATTTAAATTTTTAAGGATCCAAACCACAGAAGTGCGTTATGGAGACAGAACGGGAAATTTCTCTTCTTTTGATATTAAAAAAAAAAAAAAGAAAAAGAAGATACAGTAATAGCCTTCGTAACAATAATGTAGATACTGACTTATGCTTCAAAGTTATTTCCCATTCAAAACCCTTGAGCCTTGGTGATCCTGTCGGGGACGGGCGTTAGCAAAGAAAGAGCTTAAGCAAGGCACACAGCGTCTCCTTGCACCTGACAACTGGTGCCAACCATGACCATGAGTCCGTGCCTGCCACAAATACCCACTGAGCACTGAGAGTCCCAGCAGGAAGACTCTCCTGACGCCAGTCCTGTGCCCAGCGCGGCAGTCGGGAGACGCGAATGGATGGGCCTTTTCACCTGGCCCCTGTGCTGCGGGAGCTCTCCAGCAGGGAAGAAGGCTCTCAGCAGATGAAAAGCAGCTTGGTGACCCTTCAGAACCATTTCCATCACCCCTGGTGATTTACAGTGAGATTAGTCATTCTTCTGACCTCATTTTCCATGCTATTTACCGTCAAGAGGGGACAATCTAAACATGCCTCAATACGAGAGGCATGATCACAAAACTGTGAAGCTGCATCCAAAGGACCCAAACATAATGTGTTTGGCACTTTAGAGCCACATCTCACAGCTAGGCCAGCCGACTTTTAAAATGAATGAATGAAAGAATAAAAATAACTAACTAAAAAAAGACACCTGGAAAAATGCTGCAGAGAAGCAGAAAGAGAGTAAACCTGCTTCCCATGAAATGCCCCATATAAATAAAACACAGTCTGTAAAACAATACACCCTGCTGTGAAATTCCCATTCAACTAGAAGGGCAGACCTCTCCTTGCCGACCAACCCAGTCTCCATTTGAATGTTCCAAATGTCACTTCCATTTTCAAAGATGAGCGCATCATCTGCCCACAGCTGACTGATACACCCAGAATGGACACTCCTCTCTTCCCGCCTCCCCCCTTATAAGGCAGGGCCCTGGGAAGAAAGTCTCTCTCCTCCCTGTACAGCCAATTTACTCTACTTTTTAGTTTTCTTTGGATCCTTTCCTTCGAAGTTTTCTTTTATGATAAAGCTCAAGGGCTGGTGGTGACATTGGGGGGCAAGAAACCACAGTACTGAACCAGAACTTTGAACAGTATATCAAAATAGGGGGAACTTCAGCTAAGAGTTAATGAAACAGATTTGAAAAGGCGATAATAGTTTACCCCACGGTCATCGTCACTGACAAATCTTTACACACGAAGGCACTGATCTGTATTTGCCGAGCCCCACGTCAAGCCGTGCAACAGTCAATACACTACACTGACCTGTATGAGCCACTTTATTCACAAGGTTCACAATTTACACGCTTTGAACCGATATTTGGTATCCCGAGTAGAAGGTCAACACAGGGAGATGTGATGATGATTAGAAGAATGTATTGATTAATAGAATTCAGGTCTAGTCAAGGCTGGCTTGAAACTTCAAAATTCTGTTTAGGCCACCAATGGCCACTAAACCACAACGAGATAACTTGATATTAGGTACCTCCTGATAAAAGTATATACAACCACCTATGATGTACTCTTGACAAAAAATTCAAATCTGAATCAGATCAAATCTCTGGATCTTATCATCAGTTTATAGAAAATACAGGAGACAAAGGAACATGTTAACATTATAAGCATGCAGTCAGCAGAATCAAGATTGTGGGAAACTACAGTACAAACAATTCAGTTTTTCAACAAATAAAATGCAGAGGAAAAAAAACGAGGAGGAAACTATAGATTAAGAGAGTCTTAAGGTACCTATGAACCAATGCAGACCTTATCTGAATAAACCAACAGTAAAAAAAAAAAAAAAAAAAAAAAAAAAATTCATGAACCACCAGGGAAATTTAAACACTACTGAATACCTTATGATTTTAGTGAATGAGTGTTCAATTTTCAGGTGTGTTAATGAAATTGTAATTGTTTTTATTTAAATTCCTATCTCTTACAAATACATACTTACAAATAAAATTATGTGATAATTAGGATTGGCTGTAAAATAATCCAGTATATTGGGGATGGGGAGCGAAGGATCTAAAAATGAAACAAGACTGGGAATGAGTTGACAACTTTTGAGAATTCATTATACTATTCTATTTTTGTATTTTGAAATATTCCATAATTTAAAAGTTTAAAAATGAAAAGAAAGTAGGTCACTAGACCAAAAATTCATATGTAAAAGCCAGGTTTTTCCAGATATATCATGGATATTCAGAGCGCGGCACTGTAAAATATTTTCCGAAAATTGCATTAGAACATGATTCCAACAGATTGCCACAGTATTATGATGTTTAAGTATACTAAGAACAAAATCTTTTCTAAATTCTTACATAAACCCATTCCATAAGTACAATGTAGTACAACATTGCATCAGAAACTACATACAGATCCATTTTCAATATTGAAAAAACTAAGGCTTCAGTTTTCCAATTAACTTGACTTACGAAACAAATACACACTCTGCGTGCCTGATAAAACTTCAAGCCCCCCAAATTTACTCAAACTGGTTACAATCTAAAATCTAAGAAACATTTTTAAATTATACTTCAAAAGCAGAAAAAGAAATAAATTCAAAGCCAAAAAGAGTCAACAATTTGAGCGAGCTTTGTTTAGTAACCCAATTGTGTTTTCAATTCTTTGCCTTATATAAAACTCTGGGTCAAGATCGTTTATCTGGATTTATTGAACCACTAAAGATTAATTAAAGATCTCAAACTTCCCTCTTCCACCATCTTTAGGAAAACAGGATCATTTTCATCCTCAAGTATAGATGAAAACAGTTGCAAATGCTGATGAATGTAATACTCCCCTCCAACCTCCAAAAGCCAGAATGCTAAAATAGAAAATCACTACATGGGACTTCCCTGGTGGTGCAGTGGTTGGGAATCCACCTGCCAATGCAGGGGACACAAGGTTCGAGCCCTGGTCCAGGAAGATCCCACATGCAGCCGAGCAACTAAGCCCCGTGTGCCACAACTACTGAGCCCATGTGCCACAACTACTGAAGCCCGCGCCTAGAGCCCATGCTCTGCAACAAGAGAAGCCATGGCAATGAGAAGCCCGCACACCGCAAGGAAGAGTACCCCTCGCTCACCCCAACTAGAGAAAGCCCGTGTGCAGCAACGAAGACCCAATGCAGCCAAAAATGAAAGAAAGAAAGAGAGAGAAAGAAAGAAAGAAAGAGAAAGGAAGGAAGAAAGGAAATCACTACATTGCCAATTTCCTATTATAAATGATAACAGTAACCAGGTATTCTGGAGAGCATTCCCCAAATTCTATTTAGATTCTAAGATGTATCAATTGCTATGTAACAAGAAGCACAGAGTCCGGCACATCTATTCATTCAGTAAATGAACGTGAAAGAATAAACAGCAGGTGAAACAGTTTGCTGGCACTAACCTCTCTGTCACGGCTCCACTAAGGCTGCCTTCCAGTGACAGTGCTAATGAGTGGGAAATGGGCCAAAGCAGAACTGGGAAATAAAATAACCTAAACTAGCTAGTCAGCCCTTCAGTAACAGGAATGCAACCTTCCTGCCTCTAGTGCCAGGTTTAATATCCTAAAATATTCGTAACTCATAAATTATGAAACCTCTTGAACTAACCGGAAACCAGCCTTTTAGGAGTCTTCTCATATATTTTGGGCCCTAATTTACAGTTGTAACCCCACTGATGGTAGATCTTTCTTTTTTCCCCTTCCAAAAGTCAACAGAAAGACTAACAAGTTATCCCTAATAGTAAAAATGTCATATAATCTCCATGAATAGTCCTCAAAACACCTTCCCACTGAAACTGCTCTTTCAAAAATTATAAATGACCAAATCTAAGTTTTTTTCAGGCCTCTTCCTCCATTTCCTTTTACATTATTGACCATTCATTCCTGAAACTCCTCAGTATCACTGTGCTTTCTCGGTTCTCCTCTGCATTAGTTTCCTCTTGCTGCTGCAACAAATGATCATAAACGCAGTGCCTTAAAAGTACATGTATTCACCGTCTCACAGATCTGGAGGTCAGAAGTCTAAAGTCAGTCTCACCGGCGGGGCCAGCTCCTTCTGGAGGCTCTGAGGGAGGACTCTGTCCCTGCGCCCTTTTCAGCTGCACGAGGCTGCCCGCCCGCCTTGTCTCTTGGCCCTTTCCTCAACGGCTCCAGCCTCATTTCTGCCATCACATCTCCTACTACTGACCGTTCTGCCTCCTTTCACAAAGACCCTTCAGATGACATTGGGCTCATCTGGATAATCCAGGCAAATCTTCCCAGCGCGAGATCCTAAATTTAGTCACATTTGCAAAGGCCCTGTTACCAGGTAAGGTAAGAGCCACAGGTCCTGAGGATTAGGTCCTCAGGGGCATCACTCCACCTACCACCTACCCTACAGCTCTAACCGCAACTTCTGCCTCCTCTGCTGCCACCGAATTGTGCTTTTTGCTCTCCTCTTTCATATTTTTACCCCATCCTCTTCACACTCATCGCTTCAACTCTCACCTTTATGCTAATATCCAAGTCTCTCATTTTAAATGTGAGAGAACCGGAGCCTAGATGGGAGGTGATGACGGGCCTTAAATCACACAGATGTCGACAGGATATTTCTATGTGGATGTCTTCAGAGCAGCTCAGTCCAATGCTGGACTGAATCCTATGCCTGTCTGAATAACACAAGTCTCTCAGACTCAGGCTAGAACTGTATTACACTTTTCTCTTCTCTTCTCTATTCTCTCAGCTGGTTCTTTCATCTCTGTCCCTCCATCCATTCTGAAATCCAATTACAGCTTCCTATTCCTAAAACACTGCTATGGTTGGGTTACCTCTCCTGCTCAAACCCACCGTTCTCTACTAAGGACTGCATCCCCCCCATCCCCACCCCTCCCGACACGTCCATCGGGACTCCCCTGCGCCCTCTGCCTACACACCACACCCATTCCTGCCTCTCACCCTGAACTGCCTTCCTCTGTCCCTCCACTTAGGAGTGAATCATAGAACGTACCCTTCTAAAAGGAATTGTTTTTTTATTTATCTCTCTCCAAACCAGACTGAGTTCCTTGACGGCAAAAACTGTGCCTATCAGCAAACATATACAGTAGTTCCCCTCCCTTAGCCCTGGTTTCACTTTCCTCAGTCACCTGTCGTCAGAAAATACCAAATGGAAAATTCCAGAAATAAGCAGTCCCTAAGTTTTAAATTGACCGCCATTCAGAATAGCTGATGAACTCTCCCGTCCACCCGCTCCGCCCCACCCTGTCCAGAACACCCAGTCTGCATACACTGCCCACCCGTCAGTAAGGAAATAACAGTACCATGGACCCTTGAACAGCAGGGGTTTGAACTGTGCAGGTCCACTTATAGGCAGATGTTTTCAATAAACATGTACTACAGCACTGGACGATACCCAGGTGGTTGGATCCACAGATGTGGAGCCCTGGCAATGCAGGACCGGCTGTAAAGACACACACAGGCTTTCTCTTGCAGGGTCAGCACTCCAACCCACCCGGGGTACGTACATACAGGGTTCCACACTGCACGCGGTTCCAGGTGTCCACTGGGGATCTGAGCTTAAGTAAATTCCAGCTCTGCAATTCATTACCTGTGTGACCCTGGACAGTGTCTCAGTTTCCCCATCTCTGTAAAATCCAGACAATGATAAAGTACACATCTCGTGAGTTCTTCTGAGTATTACTCACGAGTTAACATATCAGAAGAACACAGAACAGTCCCTGGCTCAGAGTAAATAGCTTCACAAATAGTGGGAGCTATGATGAGTACTTCTACCACCTACTGCTGCTGCCACTACGACTACTACTAGTATTGTAACTGTCATTGGAAATGACTCACCACTACATGACTATTAATATGGCTTAAAAAAAATAACACAAAGTACTGGTAAGCACGGGAAGCAACCAGAACTCAGACACTGCTGTTTGGAAGCAAAATGGTGGGGCCACTTTGGGAAACAGCTTGGCAGCTTCCTTTAAAGTTAAACATTCATTACCACGTGATGCAGTTGCCCCACTCCTAGGAATATAACCAAGAGAAATGAAAAATTATGTTCACACAAAAATGTGTATGCAAATGTTTATGGTGGCTTTATTCATTATTACCAGAAACTGTAAATAACCTCAATGTCCTTCAACTGGTGAGCGGATAAACAAACTGTGGTACATCCATACGTTTTGGAACATCTCTCGGCAATAAAGACCAATGCGCTACAGACACACACAACAACATGGATGAACCTCAACACATGACAGCAAACGAGAGCAGCCAGATTCAAAAGGCTCCATACTGTACGATCCGTCTACATGGCATCGTGGCTACAGGAACAGGAAACTGAGGAAGGGCTGCCAAGGGCTGGGGGCGGGAGGAGGAGCCGGCCGCGAGCACAGAGCAACCCTGGGCGTAACGAACGTGCTCCGTATCATGACTGTGGTGGGTTCACAGCTGTGTGCACTTGTCAGAACTCTACATTTGTAAAAGGTGAATTTTACTGTATATAAAGTATACTTTAATTTAAAAATATGTACAAATAAAAATAAGCAGGGACTCAATTTTAATTTACCAATAAGACCTGTCCAGCCCTCTACCTTTAGCAGAACTGTGCGCCATCTACACACAAACTACAGCTTGGCTATTGGAAAATACTCACTGAGAAGATTCCAAAGCCCAAACGATAGTATATAGCTACTCTACAGGACTTTAAGAATGGGGAACAAAAATTTGGCTAGGGAACAAATACAAGCCACTTGCATCTGTACTCCCCCAACCCCCCCCCCCCAAAAAAAACCACCATCAAAATAAACCTAATTTCCAAATCTGGCTTTGAGTTCCATTATGGCACGGCAACTTGAGACAAATACTCATAAGGCAAGTGGCCAGGTGGCCAACATGTTCTGAAGGCCTCCTATTAACCAATGTGAAGAGGTAAACTACCAAAATGACTCAGGATGACTGTTCTAGATCCACAATAAGAAAGACGCCAACAGGTTTTCTTAATCCCAGATTACCTTGTGTCCCTAACACTAAGCAAAATTCACCAATATACAGGATAAGTCCCTTCACACATGGAACTATAAGACAAGTAAATAATGAACTTGGAATAAAAGAGAAAAGATTAAGAATACAAGTTTTATTCTAGTTATAAAATAAACAAGTCATCGGAAACAGACTCACAGACTTAGAGAAGGAACTTATGGTCACCAGGGAGGAAGGGTGGGGGAAGGGATAGTTAGGGAGCTTGGGACTGACATGTACTCACTGCTATACTTAAAGTGGATAACCCACAGGGACTTACTGAATAGCACAGGGAACTCTGCTCAATATTATGTGACAAGTTAAATGGGAAAAGAATTTGAAAAAGGAGTGGATACATGTATACGTATAACTGAATCACTCTGCTGTACACCTGAAACTATCACAACATTGTTAATCAACTATTCTCCAAAACAAAAAGTTAAATAAATCAATAAATCACAGGGATGTAATGTACAGCAAGGTGATTACACTCAATAACATTGTAGTGCATATTTGAAAGTCGCCAAGAAAGTGTATCTTAAAATTTCTCATCACAAGGGAAAAAAAACTAACTTTGCATGGTGACTAGATTTATTACCGTGATCATTCCACAGTGCACACAAATATTGAAGCAAATGCTGTGCACCTGAAACTAATATAATGTTAAATGTCAATTACACCCCAATTAAAAAAAGCATACAAGTTTTATCTTATAAGTCGGCACACATACATACTATCTGGAATTGAATTGAACATGTAATCATCTTAGTGTTCTTCTGTCTCACTCTGAATATAAACTGTTCTGTCTTTCTTCCTTCCCTCATCTATCCCTACCTCCACCTCTCTTCCAGGGAAATAGATAATTTTCATTTCCCTGAGGATACAGGGTCAGGTTGAGGCAGCTCTAGAATGACAGAGGCTGCTAGGAGTTGAATTCCAGTCTGGGGTGACCCTAAGGGTCCAAACGTTGACTCTAAGACTGTTACAAAACCAACCTGAATTCTGAGTCAAGCACAGTATCATTCTAGTCTCCTAGGTATCCCTCCAAATGAAGACTGATCAGCCTGACCTAGTGTTAAGATACACGTGTACTGACATTGGTGCCCTCCCCACACCCGCATAAACATATGTGCCAATATAATACACTCTGAAGGAAGAGCGGGCATCATTTTAACAAGTCCCAGAAAACCTCCTTTCCAAAGGCAAGCACTTGCCTCTCAGTACCCTGATAATTTGGTAGATACAGTTCTAAGAGCCTGTACCTGGACCTACAGTACCCAAGATCATAATGCTAAGGATACAAGATAGGTGCTAATAATCGACCTTACAAAATAAATAAACAAATAAAAGGAAAATTTTAAAAGTACCAGCCCACACAGAATTATCAGCCCACATTTCATGCCCTGTAATATATACACATAAATAAAACGGGAATTCCTCTGTGAGCAAACATGTGCTTCCAAGGGTTACATAATCAGATTAACGCCCTTTTCATTGACGGCTCTACATACACACCAAATCTTAATTTATTTGCCCAAGTTTGGTTAGACTGCATCAGTTTCCAAGGCTTTCATCAGAGTAGGCCTAATCTTTGAGACATTTCTTATCCCAGTCTATTTCAAGCATTATTAATAGGCCCCCTGGAGCTTATCTTTGACTCAAGCACCTCGTGGCAGAAGCAAAGGCTGCCAAGAAAGAAAGGTCTCTAAGTCAAAAGTAGCATCAAGGCGCCACAACCTGAAGTGCAAAACATCTATTGTAACCTTGTGGGCGAAGAAAACTCATCCCCCCAACATCTTCTGGGAGTTTCTTCCAATGTGCTCAGGTAATAGTCCACAGCTGGTCAGGAGGCTGCGGCCAAAACGAGAGAGATTGGAAGCAGTCATCCTGAGAGCTCACATCACACTTGTACAGCAGGGGGGTATTTTAACTAAGTAATTCGTGGAAGTGTACCACTCTCCGCTTCACGGGACAAGCAGTCATTCACTCGACGGCTGTTCAGCCTCTGGCGGCTCCAGCCTCACATTTTGAAAATAATCTTGTATGTATCTTCAGAGTTCTTCAGACATGGGGGAAACATACTGTAACTCTGCAGAAACTGACTTGTAAAAGGATTCCTGAGCCAATATAAGCCCCTGTCTTGATTCAAGCAAAGGGACGGTCTCTCAACATAAGGTTTGCTTGATCTCACATCTTCAAGCAGCTTAATCTTTAGCTAAATTTCCTAGTATTGAGTATACCTGGTCAACTCAACTCACCACCAGCCCTGTAAATAGGGAGGAATGCTATAGTGCACTGGCAGGTGTTTCAAAGAAAATTCCACAGCTGTCATCTCTTCCTCTCCTATTTCAGGAGATTGCGGAATGTGAAAGAATATTAACTGAGAGAAGTTGCACTTCACAATCTGGGGTGGTAATTAAGAGAGAAAGAAAGACACTAAGGGGACCAGTCTCAGGAAAAGGGGTCAGAAAAGTGCTTTCCTGGTGTGGGAAGGAGACCTACCAGGAGTAACCTCAAAGTAGGTGCTTTTCTCAGAGCATTGTTAAAATGTGTGTGGTAAGGGCCAGGCTCAGCTGGCAGAGTCACCTTAAAAGAAACAGGGCTACTGAGTTATACTCAGAAAACTGTGCTTCAATAAAGAACACGTGGAGACTAGAAACAGGTTTCTACTCCTCTAGCCTCTAGGACCCCTTTCAAGTGTTTTCTTTCAGAATCTAGACCTCAATCTCCTTATCATCCCAAATACATCTGAAAACTAAAAATTCATCCTCTCAAAGGGCTCAGAAATTTAAAATAATGCACGTGGCTCTCTTGAAACAGAGAAGGACCCTATGGTCTATGCCCCCCATGTCCTCAGCCTGCCTTTTGTCTGTGGAATAACTTTAGTCAAAGAATAAGTTTAATCAGAGAAGTGAGAAAATGCAGAAACAAAGGAAAACAGTCAAAGGAGACCAAATAATAATAGTTTAGTCCTTAAGCATGGTCAAGGACCTTCAGTCCCTCCTCAAGGGCTACAGATAATATTCTGAGCCATATCCTGTGAGCTGTTTACTTTGTAGATACTGAAACCCCCGCCAGCTGGAAGAAGTTAACTACATGATGACCAGGCTGTAGCCATGACCTAAGCTGCCACAATTCTGAGAACCGGCCTCAAGAAATGGGAACAAACCAACCCTGGAATTGAAGCCTAACTGTACTTAAAAACAATCAAGATGACGCTGATCAGACCACCGATGACCAATTTCAAGATGACCATCAGAGCTGACTGTGCTGTTTCTGCATGTAGCCCCCTCCCTCTGCCTATACATCCCTGACACTCCCCCGTAAAAGCTCTTGCCCACTGATTGTCGGTGGGGGGAGTCGGCCTTTAGGCAGGCGTCCACCCTCTGCCCCACCCCCCTCCACTTGCTGGCATCCAAAGTAAAGCAAACTTTCCTTTCCACCAAACTTGCCTCTTTATTGGCTTGCGAGCAGCCGGACCCCACTTTCGGTTACACTCTTTTGCGTGCATCTTATTTATATTCAGCTCCTTATTAGGTGAGATATACAGCTCTGGAGCCTAAATCTGAAAAATCCATGCCTAAGTGCAACTTCTCGCCCCTGTAATCTCGCACAAGCAACCATTTTCCAAGCTTCAGATTCCTCAACTGTAAAACGGTTATTATAACAACACTACCTGCCACACCTACTTCAAAGGATCACTGCTGAGATTACATGCAGTAAGACATATAAAATAATTTTTTAAAAGCAAAGGACTACACAAATGTTGGTTGCTACCTTAGGTGGGGCACTGTTAAGAGCATGAAGAAATGCATATAACAGGGTGAAAAGAAGGTTCTTTTACCTGAAAAAAAAAAAGGACTGCAAACATGGTGAGGACGAATTTTAAGGTACTGGCTAATATGTTCAGGGAAGTGGTATGACGCGAACTTTATTATTTATAAGCGGATTCTCATGCCAACACATCCACTTTGCACAGACAGCAGAAGGAAAACAAGAGATTAAGAGTGGGTGTCCAGCTCTCGGCTCACCGAAATAACTGATGGAGTTCCACGTGGAGAGGGAGGGTGGAGTTAGTCATGACAGCCACACAGAACATGGTTGCATAAGAGGGGGAAAGTGAAGGTGTTCGTACCAAGCACAGAACTAACTGTCAAGTTACCCACAGTCCACAGATTACAGCCCGATCCGGGGCGTGTCATTTCCACAGGGGGCTTTAGGGGAAAAGAAAGAAAGAAAGACTATTCCACGAGCATCAAGCAAACCAGGTGATTCCGCAGGTTGGTTCTCCGCCGGCGCGGGTAACGCTGGCGGGGAGAGCGTGAGGTCGGGGGCTCGCGAGTTGGGCCCACGGGACACGGAAGCTGCCTTCGAACCATCGCAAACCAGAGGACGCGGCGCGGACCCAGACCCGCCAGCCCCGGCCCGACCCCGGACTCGCTCCCGGGAGAACGGAAAGCCGGCTTCCGAGAGGGAACCGGGCAGGCGGCGCGGGCGCGCACCGGGGGACACCGCGCCGACTGGGGGCGGCGGGGACCCCTGCCACGGGGGGGGCGGAAGGCGGCTCGGCCACCGGCCCCGTGCGCTCACCTGGTGCAGGGCGGTCAGGCCGTCCACGTTGGCCGTGTCCACGTCGGCGCCCCGGGCCAGGAGCCGCCTCACCTCGTCGGTGTCCCCGCTAGAGCAGGCGGCCAGGAACACGGCGCCGTCCTCGAAGCGGACCCGCGGGCCCCCGCGCTGAGCCTGCGGCGGCAGCTCCGCGCCCGGCCGGTCGGCGGGCTCCTGCTCCGTCAGCGAGCCCCGCCAGCGCCGCAGCTGCTCGGCCCGCCGTGCCCGCGCCGACTCGGCCCGCTTCCCGCCCAGGTGCTCCATCTCCGCCATCGCCGCCGCTGCTGCGGGCCGCCGCCGCAGCCGCCGTCAAGCGTCTCAGCCGGGAGCGGAGGGCGGAGACCCGCGCGCGGCCATCTTTACTGCTCCGCTGCCCGCGCCGCCCGCACTCCCTCGCGGCCTCAGCACGCAGGCGCGGCGAAGCCCCGGTTGCATCACGGGACTTTGTAGTAGGAGATCCGCGCGCCCCCCTTCCCCCGGGCGCACCCGCGCCCAAAGGGAACTACAAGTCCCTGGATGCGTCGGGAAAGAGGCGCGGCCCGGGGCGGGGAGCTCCCTGCTTGGCCGCGGACGCGCGGGGTCACCTCTGTCCCGAAGCGGGAGCGGTCCCCCGCCCGAGGCACCTCCGCGGGCTTGTTGGGAGTCGTAGTTTATTCTTGTTCTGACTTACAGCTAATCTCGGCTCCCTAACTATCACGTCAGTCTTTTGAAGTGGAAAAGGGGTCGGTAATTATCCCTACTTTCTATTGGGGAAAACTGGACGGAAAGTACCCGAAACTCTAAAAACCGTGTCCTGGTTGTAAATGCAGAGCTTTATTAACGTTGTAATTTAGAACGCATTAACAGGTGGCCCTGAAGAGATCCTGGGATTGATGCTCGCAGCTATAGTGGGAAGCGCATTCAAGTTCAGTTCTCCTCCCAACAAGTTACTTGACTTCTCCGACCCTGATTTGTAAGATGGGAATAATAATACCTTAGGGAATTCCCTGGAGGTCCAGAGGTTAAGACTCGGCGCTTTCACGGCTGGGTGCGCCGGTTCAATCCCTGCTCGGGGACTAAGATCCCACAAGACCCGGCGCGGCCAAAAATTTAAAAAAAAAACAAACTCACAGGGTGGTCGTGTGGAGCGGATAAGATAATACATGCAAGGATATCTAGTACTATCTCTGTGCGTATACCAGTTCACAATAAATATTAATTTCCCTTCTGTCTCTCTCCTCCTCTTCTACCCTTTACATGGATCTTAAGTTTACTTGGGAGGCATATGTGGGACATATATCCCGTCTTCCATGATTTTTTTCCCAAAGCTACAAAAAAATACTATGGTGCAAACACAATATTGGAAGTCAACTATAGTTCACTTAAAAAAAAAATACCATGCACGTCCTAAATTCCGAAGGCAGCACGCAGGCCATTTTCATATTCACAGTGAACTTGGTTATTAAAACCTGTCAGGTTGACTCAGTAACTTTAAGTCCCCAGGGCTTTAGCCCTGAACAAAACATAACTGTTTTCCATTATGATAGAGAACATATACAATTATTAGGTTCTTTGAACTTTCCTGTATGGTTGAAGTTTTTCATTTAAAATAATGTTGCAAAAATGATTAGGTCGTTGTAAAGGGAAACTTTACTATGTTCTATCATGTGCCTCAATTTCCCCTGAGACAAGCCAAGAATCAAATGAAAAAGGGACATATAAATGTAAATTATTATGTCTAATAATACTACGTCTATCCATATATGCTTTAATTAGGTATCCTTGAATTCTTTGTAAATACTAATTAAGTCATACATCTTTGAGAACTGTGAAGAACAATGTGCATAAAAAGATGTAATACTGTATACTTTATATAGCCATATTTTCCTTGCATTAATTGAGTCACCATAGAACTTCTCATGCCTCATCATCTATTGGAATTAAAAATTCTGTATGAGGTTTACTTTGTAACTTGTCAGCATGGAACCTCTTCGTATTCCAACTCAGCCTCTTGCTGATAATTAAAATTGTTCACAAGCTCTCAAATAGAACTGTCCCTATAGAATAAAAGAAATATTGATATTAAACCAGATAGGAAATAATACTTAGCTAGGAACCTAACCCTCTTCAGGAAACTATTATTAGCTGAACTCTGCTAGTCTGGCAAGGAAACAAGAAAGTAAGAGAAGGGCAAGTTTTCAAATTTCAGCAAATTGCTGAAATCTCAGGAAACAGATCTCTGACAGCAATCCACGTGCACCATTTTAACATTATGATCCTGGTACACAATATCGGCTCAAAAAAAGTATGTATAATTGGACCATATATTTTACATACCGGTTTTCTAATAAGGATTTTTAAACTAGGGTAAAATTTTCATAGATCGATAATGTTATACTTCTTCTGGCTGTATTCTTTTCGCATTCAGAATCAGGAAAGAAGAAACATCTGGTTCCAGTTGTAAAAATAAGCTAAAATTGGCCAAGTCCAAGTCAAATCCATACTTTCCCAAGAGGTATAAACTTAAATCTCAATAGGAAGAATTCAGTCTCAATACTAGGAAGTTCCAGGTAGTACTTCCTTACTGTATCTATTTTACTTGCTTTTTTCCTGAGGTAGTAAGAAAATGATACCCTCTTTGGAGATTTTAAAGAAAAATATAAGTAGTTAAGTTCCTTACATAATTTAAGTGCAAACCTACCTGAAAGGAGATGAATC